>NC_090299.1:90155919-91515428 GCF_039906515.1 Pseudorca crassidens | reverse complement strand
GGAGGTTAAAGGCACTGACTCTCCAAGTGGGGAGAGTGTTAGTAAAGCGTCTGGAATGTTGCACCCGAGTACCAGGGGACGAAAACTGAGACACATTTGAACACGTTTCCCGATCACATGGTGGATCATACTCTGGGTTCCACATGCATGTTTTAGCTGAAGGAAGAATCCCTTAAACCTGGAGAGTTGAGTCCCCTGCAATGGGTACCATGCAATATGACTTCAAAGGGTCTGCATTTGCTCACCGAACCTCACCAATCCTATCACTGCTGCATTTATGCCACTGTACACACGCTTGATTCTCTTTCTGAGACATATAAATCCATAGGTTTTAAGATTCTTACTAGTCAGGTATATTCTTAGGCGTTTAATATGGGGTGTAGAGTCCACTTCGTTGAGCAAGGAGTAGCTCTTGTCTATTAAATATTTGGCTTATGGAACGGTATCTGTGCTAATTTCAATCTCTGGTTTTATGCAGCACCCCAACTCACCTTTCCCCTTAAGCAAGCATAAGTCGGTTTTCTACATTTGAGACCCTGTTCTGTTTTGTAATTCAGTTCCTGTGTAGCCAAGTTTACATTCCATGTGGTAGAGATATCTTATGATGTTTCTTTTTCTGTGTGACTTATTTCACTTAGAATCATCGTACCTGAATCCACTCATTATGCTGCTATGGGCCTGATGACATAGATTTCATTGCTGAGTGATATTGCATTGTACGTAAGTACCACAACTTCTTTATCCATTTTTCACTTTCTGTGATTTTGAACTTATGCTGTAAACGAGGTTCTTGTAAACAGAGCCTTCCCAAACTTTGGGGTGGCTGAGTCTTTTTGATTTTAATTTCCCTAAGCTATAGGACCATAAGTGGAAGTGCCCTAGGCTCTGTTGCTTTGTTTTTTAGATGTTTCAGGAAACACCATACACTTCTCCAGAGTGGCTGTTGGCAATTTACATCCCGCCCATCAGCATAACAAGGCTCCCAGTTCTCCATGGCCTGTCCTGCCTTTCTGGATTTTACACTTTTTTCAGATGGCCCTTTTGACCGGGGGGCAGTGAGACTTCATTGTAGTGCAGATTTCCTTTGCAAGCTTGCTTGGTTGGCCAAAAAGGGCGTATGCGTTTTTTCCTGAATATATTAAGGAAAAAACGCATACGCCCTTTTTGGCCAAGTGCATCATTGTGGACGTTCTGCCTCTTTTCCTATGCTTTACATGCAATTCCAGTCTACCTCCTGAAATCGGTTTCCTGCAATTCTGCCCCGCTTTCAAGTCCTCTTGGCAGCCTTACTTCAATATCTTTTTGGACGATAGCTGTCATTTATAACTCTGCAGGTATGTGAATGACAGTGCCCCTGAGCTCCTTTCTTCAACTCGCTTTCTTGTGAGCTGGCCGCAACACCGCATGATTGCTTCAGGCCCTAGTGTGGTTCCGGCATGTCACGCTGAGCCTTTGTTTAATTCCTCTTCCTGGTGGGAAATGAGAGTTAAATTTGCCCGTCCAGACACCTCCAGCTAGTCTCTCATTGGTTCTCCCTATTCCTGTTCATTTTCCGCAGAAATTGCAAACTGGGCCAAACAGGAGGTTAAAGGCACTGACTCTCCAAGTGGGGAGAGTGTTAGTAAAGCGTCTGGAATGTTGCACCCGAGTACCAGGGGACGAAAACTGAGACACATTTGAACACGTTTCCCGATCACATGGTGGATCATACTCTGGGTTCCACATGCATGTTTTAGCTGAAGGAAGAATCCCTTAAACCTGGAGAGTTGAGACCCCTGCAATGGGTACCATGCAATATGACTTCAAAGGGTCTGCATTTGCTCACCGAACCTCACCAATCCTATCACTGCTGCATTTATGCCACTGTACACACGCTTGATTCTCTTTCTGAGACATATAAATCCATAGGTTTTAAGATTCTTACTAGTCAGGTGTATTCTTAGGCGTTTAATATGGGGTGTAGAGTCCACTTCGTTGAGCAAGGAGTAGCTATTGTCTATTACATATTTGGCTTATGGAACGGTATCTGTGCTAATTTCAATCTCTGGTTTTATGCAGCACCCCAACTCACCTTTCCCCTTAAGCAAGCATAAGTCGGTTTTCTACATTTGAGACCTTGTTCTGTTTTGTAATTCAGTTCCTGTGTAGCCAAGTTTACATTCCATGTGGTAGAGATATCTTATGATGTTTCTTTTTCTGTGTGACTTATTTCACTTAGAATCATCGTACCTGAATCCACTCATTATGCTGCTATGGGCCTGATGACATAGATTTCATTGCTGAGTGATATTGCATTGTACGTAAGTACCACAACTTCTTTATCCATTTTTCACTTTCTGTGATTTTGAACTTGTACTGTAAACGAGGTTCTTGTAAACAGAGCCTTCCCAAACTTTGGGGTGGCTGTGTCTTTTTGATTTTAATTTCCCTAAGCTATAGGACCATAAGTGGAAGAGCCCTAGGCTCTGTTGCTTTGTTTTTTAGATGTTTCAGGAAACACCATACACTTCTCCAGAGTGGCTGTTGGCAATTTACATCCCGCCCATCAGCATAACAAGGCTCCCAGTTCTCCATGCCTGTCCTGACTTTCTGGATTTTACACTTTTTTCAGATGGCCCTTTTGACCGGGAGGCAGTGAGACTTCATTGTAGTGCAGATTTCCTTTGCAAGCTTGCTTGGTTGGCCAAAAAGGGCGTATGCGTTTTTTCCTGAATATATTCAGGAAAAAACGCATACGCCCTTTTTGGCCAAGTGCATCATTGTGGACATTCTGCCTCTTTTCCTTTGCTTTACATGCAATTCCAGTCTACCTCCTGAAATCGGTTTCCTGCAATTCTGCCCAGCGTTCAAGTCCTCTTGGCAGCCTTACTTCAATATATTTTTGGACGATAGCTGTCATTTTTAACTCTGCAGGTTTGTGAATGACAGTGCCCCTGAGCTCCTTTCTTCAACTCGCTTTCTTGTGAGCTGGCCGCAACACCGCAGCATTGCTTCAGGCCCTAGTGTGGTTCCGGCATGACATGCTGAGCCTTTGGTTAATTCCTCTTCCTGGTGGGAAATGAGAGTTAAATTTGCCCGTCCAGACACCTCCAGCTAGTCTCTCATTGGTTCTCCCTATTCCTCTACATTTTCCGCAGAAATTGCAAACTGGGCCAAACAAGAGGTTAAAGGCACTGACTCTCCAAGTGGGGAGAGTGTTAGTAAAGCGTCTGGAATGTTGCACCCGAGTACCAGGGGATGAAAACTGACACAATTAAACACGTTTCCCGATCACACGGTGGATCATACTCTGGGTTCCACATGCATGTTTTAGCTGAAGGAAGAATCCCTTAAACCTGGAGAGTTGAGACCCATGGAATGGGTACCATGCAATATGACTTCAAAGGGTCTGCATTTGCTCACCGAACCTCACCAATCCTATCACTGCTGCGTTTATGACACTGTACACACGCTTGATTCTCTTTCGGAGACATATAAATCCATAGGTTTTAAGATTCTTTCTAGTCAGGTATATTCTTACGCGTTTAATATGGGGTGTAGAGTCCACTTCGTTGAGCAAGGAGTAGCTCTTGTCTATTAAATATTTGGCTTATGGAACGGTATCTGTTCTAATTTCAATCTCTGGTTTTATGCAGCACCCCAACTCACCTTTCGCCTTAAGCAAGCATAAGTTGGTTTTCTGCATTTGAGACCCTGTTCTGTTTTGTAATTCAGTTCCTGTGTAGCCAAGTTTACATTCCTTGTAGTAGTGATATCTTATGATGTTTGTTTTTCTGTGTGACTTATTTCACTTAGAATCATCGTACCTGAATCCACTCATTATGCTGCTACAGGCCTGATGACATAGATTTCATTGCTGAGTGATATTGCATTGTACATAAGTACCACAACTTCTTTATCCATTTTTCGCTTTCTGTGATATTGAACTTGGACCATAAATGAGGTTCTTGTAAACAGAGCTGTCCCTAACTTTGGGGTGGCTGAGTCTTTTTGATTTTAATTTCCCTAAGCTATAGGACCACAAGTGGAAGTGCCCTAGGCTCTGTTGCTTTGTTTTTTAGATGTTTCAGGAAACACCATACACTTCTCCAGAGTGGCTGTTGGCAATTTACATCCCGCCCATCAGCATAACAAGGCTCCCAGTTCTCTATGGCCTGTCCTTCCTTTCTGGATTTTACACTTTTTTCAGATGGCCCTTTTGACCGGGGGGCAGTGAGACTTCATTGTAGTGCAGATTTCCTTTGCAAGCTTGCTTGGTTGGCCAAAAAGTGCGTATGGGTTTTTTCCTGAGGAAAAAACGCATATGCCCTTTTTGGCCAAGTGCATCATTGTGGACGTTCTGCCTCTTTTCCTATGCTTTACATGCAATTCCAGTCTACCTCCTGCAATCGGTTTCCTGCAATTCTGCCCCGTTTTCAAGTCCTCTTGGCAGCCTTACTTCAATATATTTTTGGACGATAGCTGTCATTTATAACTCTGCAGGTATGTGAATTACAGTGCCCCTGAGCTCCTTTCTTCAACTCGCTTTCTTGTGAGCTGGCCGCAACACCGCAGCTTTGCTTCAGGCCCTAGTGTGGTTCCACAATGGCATGCTGAACCTTTGGTTAATTCCTCTTCCTGGTGGGAAATGAGAGTTAAATTTGCCCGTCCAGACACCTCCAGCTAGTCTCTCATTGGTTCTCCCTATTCCTTTTCATTTTTCGCAGAAATTGCAAACTGGGCCAAACAGGAGGTTAAAGGCACTGACTCTCCAAGTGGGGAGAGTGTTAGTAAAGCGTCTGGAATGTTGCACCCGAGTACCAGGGGACAAAAAGTGACACATTTGAACACGTTTCCCGATCACATGGTGGATCATACTCTGGGTTCCACATGCATGTTTTAGCTGAAGGAAGAATCCCTTAAACCTGCAGAGTTGAGACCCATGGAATGGGTACCATGCAATGTCACTTCATAGGGTCTGCATGTGTTCACCGAACCTCACCAAACCTATCACTGCTGCATTTATGCCACTGTACACACGCTAGATTCTCTTTCGGAGACATATAAATCGATAGGTTTTAATATTCTTACTAGTCAGGTATATTCTTAGGCGTTTAATATGGGGTGTAGAGTCCAGTTCGTTGAGCAAGGAGTAGCTCTTGTCTATTACATATTTGGCTTATGGAACGATATCTGTGCTAATTTCAATCTCTGGTTTTATGCAGCACCCCAACTCACCTTTCCCCTTAAGCAAGCATAAGTTGGTTTTCTACATTTGAGACCCTCTTCTGTTTTGTAATTCAGTTCCTTTGTAGCCAAGTTTACAAGCCGTGTATTAGTGATATCTTATGATGTTTCTTTTTCTGTGTAACTTATCTCACTTAGAATCATCGTACCTTAATCCACTCATTATGCTGCTATGGGCCTGATGACATAGATTTCATTGCTGAGTGACATTGCATTGTACGTAAGTACCACAACTTCTTTATCCATTTTTCGCTTTCTGTGATATTGAACATGTACCGTAAACGAGGTTTTTGTAAACAGAGCCGTCCCAAACTTTGGGGTGGCTGTGTCTTTTTGATTTTAATTTCCCTAAGCTATAGGACCATAAGTGGAAGTGCCCTAGGCTCTGTTGCTTTGTTTTTTAGATGTTTCAGGAAACACCATACACTTCTCCAGAGTGGCTGTTGGCAATTTACATCCCGCCCATCAGCATAACAAGGCTCCAAGTTCTCCATGGCCTGTCCTGCCTTTCTGGATTTTACACTTTTTTCAGATGGCCCTTTTGACCGGGGGGCAGTGAGACTTCATTGTAGTGCAGATTTCCTTTGCAAGCTTGCTTGGTTGGCCAAAAAGGGCGTATGCGTTTTTTCCTGAGGAAAAAACGCATATGCCATTTTTGGCCAAGTGCATCATTGTGGACGTTCTGCCTCTTTTCCTATGCTTTACATGCAATTCCAGTCTACCTCCTGAAATCGGTTTCCTGCAATTCTGCCCCACTTTCAAGTCCTCTTGGCAGCCTTACTTCAATATATTTTTGGACGATAGCTGTCATTTATAACTCTGCAGGCTTGTGAATGACAGTGCCCATGAGCTCCTTTCTTCAACTCGCTTTCTTGTGAGCTGGCCGCAACACCGCAGCATTGCTTCAGGCCCTAGTGTGGTTCCGGCATGGCACACTGAGCCTTTGTTTAATTCCTCTTCCTGGTGGGAAATGAGAGTTAAATTTGCCCGTCCAGACACCTCCAGCTAGTCTCTCATTGGTTCTCCCTATTCCTGTTCATTTTCCGCAGAAATTGCAAACTGGTCCAAAGAGGAGGTTAAAGGCACTGACTCTCCAAGTGGGGAGAGTGTTAGTAAAGCGTCTGGAATGTGTCACCCGAGTACCAGGGGATGAAAACTGACACAACTGAACACGTTTCCCGATCACATGGTGGATCATACTCTGGGTTCCACATGCATGTTTTAGCTGAAGGAAGAATCCCTTAAACCTGGAGAGTTGAGACCCATGGAATGGGTACCATGCAATATGACTTCAAAGGGTCTGCATTTGCTCACCGAACCTCACCAATCCTATCACTGCTGCGTTTATGCCGCTGTACACACGATTGATTCTCTTTCGGAGACATAGAAATCCATAGGTTTTAAGATTCTTACTAGTCAGGTATATTCTTAGGCGTTTAATATGGGGTGTAGAGTCCACTTCGTTGAGCAAGGAGTAGCTCTTGTCTATTACATATTTGGCTTATGGAACGGTATGTGTGCTAATTTCAATCTCTGGTTTTATGCAGCACCCCAACTCACCTTTCCCCTTAAGCAAGCATAAGTCGGTTTTCTACATTTGAGACCCTTTTCTGTTTTGTAATTCAGTTCCTGTGTAGCCAAGTTTACATTCCATGTGGTAGAGATATCTTATGATGTTTCTTTTTCTGTGTGACTTATTTCACTTAGAATCATCGTACCTGAATCCACTCATTATGCTGCTACGGGCCTGATGACATAGATTTCATTGCTGAGTGATATTGCATTGTACGTAAGTACCACAACTTCTTTATCCATTTTGCGCTTTCTGTGATATTGAACTTGTACCGTAAACGAGGTTCTTGTAAACAGAGCTGTCCCAAACATTTGGGTGGTTGTGTCTTTTTGATTTTAATTTCCCTAAGCTATAGGACCATAAGTGGAAGTGCCCTAGGCTCTGTTGCTTTGTTTTTTAGATGTTTCAGGAAACACCATACACTTCTCCAGAGTGGCTGTTGGCAATTTACATCCCGCCCATCAGCATAACAAGGCTCCCAGTTCTCCATGGCCTGTCCTGTCTTTCTGGATTTTACACTTTTTTCAGATGGCCCTTTTGACCGGGGGGCAGTGAGACTTCATTGTAGTGCAGATTTCCTTTGCAAGCTTGCTTGGTTGGCCAAAAAGGGTGTATGCGTTTTTTCCTGAATATATTAAGGAAAAAACGCATATGCCCTTTTTGGCCAAGTGCATCATTGTGGACGTTCTGCCTCTTTTCCTATGCTTTACATGCAATTCCAGTCTACCTCCTGAAATCGGTTTCCTGCAATTCTGCCCCGCTTTCAAGTCCTCTTGGCAGCCTTACTTCAATATATTTTTGGACGATAGCTGTCATTTATAACTCTGCAGGTTTGTGAATGACAGTGCCCCTGAGCTCCTTTCTTCAACTCGCTTTCATGTGAGCTGGCCGCAACACCGCAGCATTGCTTCAGGCCCTAGTGTGGTTCTGGCATGGCACGCTGAGCCTTTGGTTAATTCCTCTTCCTGGTGGGAAATGAGAGTTAAATTTGCCCGTCCAGACACCTCCAGCTAGTCTCTCATTGGTTCTCCCTATTCCTGTTCATTTTCCGTAGAAATTGCAAACTGGGCCAAACAGGAGGTTAAAGGCACTGACTCACCAAGTGGGGAGAGTGTTAGTAAAGCGTCTGGAATGTTGCCCCCGAGTACCGGGGGACGAAACCTGAGACACCTTTGAACATGTTTCCCGATCACACGGTGGATCATACTCTGGGTTCCACATACATGTTTTAGCTGAAGGAAGAATCCCTTAAACCTGGAGAGTTGAGACCCATGGAATGGGTACCATACAATATGATTTCAAAGGGTCTGCATTTGCTCACCGAACCTCACCAATCCTATCACTGCTGCGTTTATGCCGCTGAATATATTCAGGAAAAAACACATACGCCCTTTTTGGCCAAGTGCATCATTGTGGACGTTCTGCCTCTTTTCCTATGCTTTACATGCAATTCCAGTCTACCTCCTGCAATCGGTTTCCTGCAATTCTGCCCCGCTTTCAACTCCACTTGGCGGCATTACTTCAATATATTTTTGGACGATAGCTGTCATTTATAACTCTGCAGGTTTGTGAATGACAGTGCCCCTGAGCTCCTTTCTTCAACTCGCTTTCTTGTGAGCTGGCCGCAACACCGCAGCATTGCTTCAGGCCCTAGTGTGGTTCCGGCATGGCACGCTGAGCCTTTGGTTAATTCCTCTTCCTGGTGGGAAATGAGAGTTAAATTTGCCCGTCCAGACACCTCCAGCTAGTCTCTCATTGGTTCTCCCTATTCCTGTTCATTTTCCGCAGAAATTGCAAACTGGGCCAAACAGGAGGTTAAAGGCACTGACTCTCCAAGTGGGGAGAGTGTTAGTAAAGCGTCTGGAATGTTGCACCCGAGTACCGGGGGACGAAACCTGACACCTTTGAACACGTTTCCTGATCACACGGTGGATCATACTCTGGGTTCCACATGCATGTTTTAGCTGAAGGAAGAATCCCTTAAACCTGGAGAGTTGAGACCCATGGAATGGGTACCATGCAATATGACTTCAAAGGGTCTGCATTTGCTCACCGATCCTCACCAATCCTATCACTGCTGCGTTTATGCCACTGTACACACGCTTGATTCTCTTTCGGAGACATATAAATCCATAAGTTTTAAGATTCTTACTAGTCAGTTATATTCTTAGGCGTTTAATATGGGGTGTTGAGTCCACTTCGTTGAGCAAGGAGTAGCTCTTGTCTATTACTTATTTGGCTTATGGAACGGTATCTGTGCTAATTTCAATCTCTGGTTTTATGCAGCACCCCAACTCACATTTCCCCTTAAGCAAGCATAAGTTGGTTTTCTACATTTGAGACACTGTTCTGTTTTATAATCCAGTTCCTGTGTAGCCAAGTTTACATTCCGTGTAGTAGTGATATCTTATGATGTTTCTTTTTCTCTGTGACTTATTTCACTTAGAATCATCGTACCTGAATCCACTCGTTATGCTTCTCCGGGCCTGATGACATAGATTTCATTGCTGAGTGATATTGCATTGTACGTAAGTACCACAACTTCTTTATCCATTTTTCGCTTTCTGTGATATTGAACTTGTACCGTAAACGAGGTTCTTGTAAACAGAACCGTCCCAAACTTTGGGGTGGCTGTGTCTTTTTGAATTTAATTTCCCTAAGCTATAGGACCATAAGTGGAATTGCCCTAGGCTCTGTTGCTTTGTTTTTTAGATGTTTCAGGAAACACCATACACTTCTCCAGAGTGGCTGTTGGCAATATACATCCTGCCCATGAGCATAACAAGGCTCCCAGTTCTCCATGGCCTGTCCTGTCTTTCTGGATTTTACACTTTTTTCAGATGGCCCTTTTGACCGGGGGGCAGTGAGACTTCATTGTAGTGAAGATTTCCTTTGCAAGCTTGCTTGGTTGGCCAAAAAGGGCGTATGCGTTTTTTCCTGAATATATTCAGGAAAAAACGCATACACCCTTTTTGGCCAAGTGCATCATTGTGGACGTTCTGCCTCTTTTCCTGTGGTTTACATGCAAATCCAGTCTACCTCCTGAAATCGGTTTCCTGCAATTCTGCCCCGCTTTCAAGTCCTCTTGGCAGCCTTACTTCAATATATTTTTGGACGATAGCTGTCAATTTTAACTCTGCAGGTTTGTGAATGACAGTGCCCCTGAGCTCCTTTCTTCAACTCGCTTTCTTGTGAGCTGGCCGCAACACCGCAGGATTGCTTCAGGTCCCAGTGTGGTTCCGGCATGGCACGCTGAGCCTTTGGTTAATTCCTCTTCCTGGTGGGAAATGAGAGTTAAATTTGCCCGTCCAGACACCTCCAGCTAGTCTCTCATTGGTTCTCCCTATTCCTGTTCATTTTCCGCAGAAATTGCAAACTGGGCCAAAGAGGAGGTTAAAGGCACTGACTCTCCAAGTGGGGAGAGTGTTAGTAAAGCGTCTGGAATGTTGCATCCGAGTACCAGGGGACGAAAACTGAGACACATTTGAACACGTTTCCCGATCACATGGTGGATCATACTCTGGGTTCCACATGCATGTTTTAGCTGAAGGAAGAATCCCTTAAACCTGGAGAGTTGAGACCCCTGCAATGGGTACCATGCAATATGACTTCAAAGGGTCTGCATTTGCTCACCGAACCTCACCAATCCTATCACTGCTGCATTTATGCCACTGTACACACGCTTGATTCTCTTTCTGAGACATATAAATCCATAGGTTTTAAGATTCTTACTAGTCAGGTGTATTTTTAGGCGTTTAATATGGGGTGTAGAGTCCACTTCGTTGAGCAAGGAGTAGCTATTGTCTATTACATATTTGGCTTATGGAACGGTATCTGTGCTAATTTCAATCTCTGGTTTTATGCAGCACCCCAACTCACCTTTCCCCTTAAGCAAGCATAAGTCGGTTTTCTACATTTGAGACCTTGTTCTGTTTTGTAATTCAGTTCCTGTGTAGCCAAGTTTACATTCCATGTGGTAGAGATATCTTATGATGTTTCTTTTTCTGTGTGACTTATTTCACTTAGAATCATCGTACCTGAATCCACTCATTATGCTGCTATGGGCCTGATGACATAGATTTCATTGCTGAGTGATATTGCATTGTACGTAAGTACCACAACTTCTTTATCCATTTTTCACTTTCTGTGATTTTGAACTTGTACTGTAAACGAGGTTCTTGTAAACAGAGCCTTCCCAAACTTTGGGGTGGCTGTGTCTTTTTGATTTTAATTTCCCTAAGCTATAGGACCATAAGTGGAAGAGCCCTAGGCTCTGTTGCTTTGTTTTTTAGATGTTTCAGGAAACACCATACACTTCTCCAGAGTGGCTGTTGGCAATTTACATCCCGCCCATCAGCATAACAAGGCTCCCAGTTCTCCATGGCCTGTCCTGACTTTCTGGATTTTACACTTTTTTCAGATCGCCCTTTTGACCGGGAGGCAGTGAGACTTCATTGTAGTGCAGATTTCCTTTGCAAGCTTGCTTGGTTGGCCAAAAAGGGCGTATGCGTTTTTTCCTGAATATATTCAGGAAAAAACGCATACGCCCTTTTTGGCCAAGTGCATCATTGTGGACATTCTGCCTCTTTTCCTTTGCTTTACATGCAATTCCAGTCTACCTCCTGAAATCGGTTTCCTGCAATTCTGCCCAGCGTTCAAGTCCTCTTGGCAGCCTTACTTCAATATATTTTTGGACGATAGCTGTCATTTATAACTCTGCAGGTTTGTGAATGACAGTGCCCCTGAGCTCCTTTCTTCAACTCGCTTTCTTGTGAGCTGGCCGCAACACCGCAGCATTGCTTCAGGCCCTAGTGTGGTTCCGGCATGACATGCTGAGCCTTTGGTTAATTCCTCTTCCTGGTGGGAAATGAGAGTTAAATTTGCCCGTCCAGACACCTCCAGCTAGTCTCTCATTGGTTCTCCCTATTCCTCTACATTTTCCGCAGAAATTGCAAACTGGGCCAAACAAGAGGTTAAAGGCACTGACTCTCAAAGTGGGGAGAGTGTTAGTAAAGCGTCTGGAATGTTGCACCCGAGTACCAGGGGATGAAAACTGACACAATTAAACACGTTTCCCGATCACACGGTGGATCATACTCTGGGTTCCACATGCATGTTTTAGCTGAAGGAAGAATCCCTTAAACCTGGAGAGTTGAGACCCATGGAATGGGTACCATGCAATATGACTTCAAAGGGTCTGCATTTGCTCACCGAACCTCACCAATCCTATCACTGCTGCGTTTATGACACTGTACACACGCTTGATTCTCTTTCGGAGACATATAAATCCATAGGTTTTAAGATTCTTTCTAGTCAGGTATATTCTTACGCGTTTAATATGGGGTGTAGAGTCCACTTCGTTGAGCAAGGAGTAGCTCTTGTCTATTAAATATTTGGCTTATGGAACGGTATCTGTTCTAATTTCAATCTCTGGTTTTATGCAGCACCCCAACTCACCTTTCGCCTTAAGCAAGCATAAGTTGGTTTTCTACATTTGAGACCCTGTTCTGTTTTGTAATTCAGTTCCTGTGTAGCCAAGTTTACATTCCTTGTAGTAGTGATATCTTATGATGTTTGTTTTTCTGTGTGACTTATTTCACTTAGAATCATCGTACCTGAATCCACTCATTATGCTGCTACGGGCCTGATGACATAGATTTCATTGCTGAGTGATATTGCATTGTACGTAAGTACCACAACTTCTTTATCCATTTTTCGCTTTCTGTGATATTGAACTTGGACCATAAATGAGGTTCTTGTAAACAGAGCTGTCCCTAACTTTGGGGTGGCTGAGTCTTTTTGATTTTAATTTCCCTAAGCTATAGGACCACAAGTGGAAGTGCCCTAGGCTCTGTTGCTTTGTTTTTTAGATGTTTCAGGAAACACCATACACTTCTCCAGAGTGGCTGTTGGCAATTTACATCCCGCCCATCAGCATAACAAGGCTCCCAGTTCTCTATGGCCTGTCCTTCCTTTCTGGATTTTACACTTTTTTCAGATGGCCCTTTTGACCGGGGGGCAGTGAGACTTCATTGTAGTGCAGATTTCCTTTGCAAGCTTGCTTGGTTGGCCAAAAAGTGCGTATGGGTTTTTTCCTGAGGAAAAAACGCATATGCCCTTTTTGGCCAAGTGCATCATTGTGGACGTTCTGCCTCTTTTCCTATGCTTTACATGCAATTCCAGTCTACCTCCTGCAATCGGTTTCCTGCAATTCTGCCCCGTTTTCAAGTCCTCTTGGCAGCCTTACTTCAATATATTTTTGGACGATAGCTGTCATTTATAACTCTGCAGGTATGTGAATTACAGTGCCCCTGAGCTCCTTTCTTCAACTCGCTTTCTTGTGAGCTGGCCGCAACACCGCAGCTTTGCTTCAGGCCCTAGTGTGGTTCCACAATGGCATGCTGAACCTTTGGTTAATTCCTCTTCCTGGTGGGAAATGAGAGTTAAATTTGCCCGTCCAGACACCTCCAGCTAGTCTCTCATTGGTTCTCCCTATTCCTGTTCATTTTTCACAGAAATTGCAAACTGGGCCAAACAGGAGGTTAAAGGCACTGACTCTCCAAGTGGGGAGAGTGTTAGTAAAGCGTCTGGAATGTTGCACCCGAGTACCAGGGGACAAAAAGTGACACATTTGAACACGTTTCCCGATCACACGGTGGATCATACTCTGGGTTCCACATGCATGTTTTAGCTGAAGGAAGAATCCCTTAAACCTGCAGAGTTGAGACCCATGGAATGGGTACCATGCAATGTCACTTCATAGGGTCTGCATGTGTTCACCGAACCTCACCAAACCTATCACTGCTGCATTTATGCCGCTGTACACACGCTAGATTCTCTTTCGGAGACATATAAATCGATAGGTTTTAATATTCTTACTAGTCAGGTATATTCTTAGGCGTTTAATATGGGGTGTAGAGTCCAGTTCGTTGAGCAAGGAGTAGCTCTTGTCTATTACATATTTGGCTTATGGAACGATATCTGTGCTAATTTCAATCTCTGGTTTTATGCAGCACCCCAACTCACCTTTCCCCTTAAGCAAGCATAAGTTGCTTTTCTACATTTGAGACCCTCTTCTGTTTTGTAATTCAGTTCCTTTGTAGCCAAGTTTACAAGCCGTGTATTAGTGATATCTTATGGTGTTTCTTTTTCTGTGTAACTTATCTCACTTAGAATCATCGTACCTTAATCCACTCATTATGCTGCTATGGGCCTGATGACATAGATTTCATTGCTGAGTGACATTGCATTGTACGTAAGTACCACAACTTCTTTATCCATTTTTCGCTTTCTGTGATATTGAACATGTACCGTAAACGAGGTTTTTGTAAACAGAGCCGTCCCAAACTTTGGGGTGGCTGTGTCTTTTTGATTTTAATTTCCCTAAGCTATAGGACCATAAGTGGAAGTGCCCTAGGCTCTGATGCTTTGTTTTTTAGATGTTTCAGGAAACACCATACACTTCTCCAGAGTGGCTGTTGGCAATTTACATCCCGCCCATCAGCATAACAAGGCTCCAAGTTCTCCATGGCCTGTCCTGCCTTTCTGGATTTTACACTTTTCTCAGATGGCCCTTTTGACCGGGGGGCAGTGAGACTTCATTGTAGTGCAGATTTCCTTTGCAAGCTTGCTTGGTTGGCCAAAAAGGGCGTATGCGTTTTTTCCTGAGGAAAAAACGCATATGCCATTTTTGGCCAAGTGCATCATTGTGGACGTTCTGCCTCTTTTCCTATGCTTTACATGCAATTCCAGTCTACCTCCTGAAATCGGTTTCCTGCAATTCTGCCCCACTTTCAAGTCCTCTTGGCAGCCTTACTTCAATATATTTTTGGACGATAGCTGTCATTTATAACTCTGCAGGCTTGTGAATGACAGTGCCCATGAGCTCCTTTCTTCAACTCGCTTTCTTGTGAGCTGGCCGCAACACCGCAGCATTGCTTCAGGCCCTAGTGTGGTTCCGGCATGGCACACTGAGCCTTTGTTTAATTACTCTTCCTGGTGGGAAATGAGAGTTAAATTTGCCCGTCCAGACACCTCCAGCTAGTCTCTCATTGGTTCTCCCTATTCCTGTTCATTTTCCGCAGAAATTGCAAACTGGGCCAAAGAGGAGGTTAAAGGCACTGACTCTCCAAGTGGGGAGAGTGTTAGTAAAGCGTCTGGAATGTGTCACCCGAGTACCAGGGGATGAAAACTGACACAACTGAACACGTTTCCCGATCACATGGTGGATCATACTCTGGGTTCCACATGCATGTTTTAGCTGAAGGAAGAATCCCTTAAACCTGGAGAGTTGAGACCCATGGAATGGGTACCATGCAATATGACTTCAAAGGGTCTGCATTTGCTCACCGAACCTCACCAATCCTATCACTGCTGCGTTTATGCCGCTGTACACACGATTGATTCTCTTTCGGAGACATAGAAATCCATAGGTTTTAAGATTCTTACTAGTCAGGTATATTCTTAGGCGTTTAATATGGGGTGTAGAGTCCACTTCGTTGAGCAAGGAGTAGCTCTTGTCCATTACATATTTGGCTTATGGAACGGTATGTGTGCTAATTTCAATCTCTGGTTTTATGCAGCACCCCAACTCACCTTTCCCCTTAAGCAAGCATAAGTCGGTTTTCTACATTTGAGACCCTTTTCTGTTTTGTAATTCAGTTCCTGTGTAGCCAAGTTTACATTCCATGTGGTAGAGATATCTTATGATGTTTCTTTTTCTGTGTGACTTATTTCACTTAGAATCATCGTACCTGAATCCACTCATTATGCTGCTACGGGCCTGATGACATAGATTTCATTGCTGAGTGATATTGCATTGTACGTAAGTACCACAACTTCTTTATCCATTTTGCGCTTTCTGTGATATTGAACTTGTACCGTAAACGAGGTTCTTGTAAACAGAGCTGTCCCAAACATTTGGGTGGTTGTGTCTTTTTGATTTTAATTTCCCTAAGCTATAGGACCATAAGTGGAAGTGCCCTAGGCTCTGTTGCTTTGTTTTTTAGATGTTTCAGGAAACACCATACACTTCTCCAGAGTGGCTGTTGGCAATTTACATCCCGCCCATCAGCATAACAAGGCTCCCAGTTCTCCATGGCCTGTCCTGTCTTTCTGGATTTTACACTTTTTTCAGATGGCCCTTTTGACCGGGGGGCAGTGAGACTTCATTGTAGTGCAGATTTCCTTTGCAAGCTTGCTTGGTTGGCCAAAAAGGGTGTATGCGTTTTTTCCTGAATATATTAAGGAAAAAACGCATATGCCCTTTTTGGCCAAGTGCATCATTGTGGACGTTCTGCCTCTTTTCCTATGCTTTACATGCAATTCCAGTCTACCTCCTGAAATCGGTTTCCTGCAATTCTGCCCCGCTTTCAAGTCCTCTTGGCAGCCTTACTTCAATATATTTTTGGACGATAGCTGTCATTTATAACTCTGCAGGTTTGTGAATGACAGTGCCCCTGAGCTCCTTTCTTCAACTCGCTTTCATGTGAGCTGGCCGAAACACCGCAGCATTGCTTCAGGCCCTAGTGTGGTTCTGGCATGGCACGCTGAGCCTTTGGTTAATTCCTCTTCCTGGTGGGAAATGAGAGTTAAATTTGCCCGTCCAGACACCTCCAGCTAGTCTCTCATTGGTTCTCCCTATTCCTGTTCATTTTCCGTAGAAATTGCAAACTGGGCCAAACAGGAGGTTACAGGCACTGACTCACCAAGTGGGGAGAGTGTTAGTAAAGCGTCTGGAATGTTGCCCCCGAGTACCGGGGGACGAAACCTGAGACACCTTTGAACATGTTTCCCGATCACACGGTGGATCATACTCTGGGTTCCACATACATGTTTTAGCTGAAGGAAGAATCCCTTAAACCTGGAGAGTTGAGACCCATGGAATGGGTACCATACAATATGATTTCAAAGGGTCTGCATTTGCTCACCGAACCTCACCAATCCTATCACTGCTGCGTTTATGCCGCTGAATATATTCAGGAAAAAACACATACGCCCTTTTTGGCCAAGTGCATCATTGTGGACGTTCTGCCTCTTTTCCTATGCTTTACATGCAATTCCAGTCTACCTCCTGCAATCGGTTTCCTGCAATTCTGCCCCGCTTTCAACTCCACTTGGCGGCATTACTTCAATATATTTTTGGACGATAGCTGTCATTTATAACTCTGCAGGTTTGTGAATGACAGTGCCCCTGAGCTCCTTTCTTCAACTCGCTTTCTTGTGAGCTGGCCGCAACACCGCAGCATTGCTTCAGGCCCTAGTGTGGTTCCGGCATGGCACGCTGAGCCTTTGGTTAATTCCTCTTCCTGGTGGGAAATGAGAGTTAAATTTGCCCGTCCAGACACCTCCAGCTAGTCTCTCATTGGTTCTCCCTATTCCTGTTCATTTTCCGCAGAAATTGCAAACTGGGCCAAACAGGAGGTTAAAGGCACTGACTCTCCAAGTGGGGAGAGTGTTAGTAAAGCGTCTGGAATGTTGCACCCGAGTACCGGGGGACGAAACCTGACACCTTTGAACACGTTTCCTGATCACACGGTGGATCATACTCTGGGTTCCACATGCATGTTTTAGCTGAAGGAAGAATCCCTTAAACCTGGAGAGTTGAGACCCATGGAATGGGTACCATGCAATATGACTTCAAAGGGTCTGCATTTGCTCACCGATCCTCACCAATCCTATCACTGCTGCGTTTATGCCGCTGTACACACGCTTGATTCTCTTTCGGAGACATATAAATCCATAAGTTTTAAGATTCTTACTAGTCAGTTATATTCTTAGGCGTTTAATATGGGGTGTTGAGTCCACTTCGTTGAGCAAGGAGTAGCTCTTGTCTATTACATATTTGGCTTATGGAACGGTATCTGTGCTAATTTCAATCTCTGGTTTTATGCAGCACCCCAACTCACATTTCCCCTTAAGCAAGCATAAGTTGGTTTTCTACATTTGAGACACTGTTCTGTTTTATAATCCAGTTCCTGTGTAGCCAAGTTTACATTCCGTGTAGTAGTGATATCTTATGATGTTTCTTTTTCTCTGTGACTTATTTCACTTAGAATCATCGTACCTGAATCCACTCGTTATGCTTCTCCGGGCCTGACGACATAGATTTCATTGCTGAGTGATATTGCATTGTACGTAAGTACCACAACTTCTTTATCCATTTTTCGCTTTCTGTGATATTGAACTTCTACCGTAAACGAGGTTCTTGTAAACAGAACCGTCCCAAACTTTGGGGTGGCTGTCTTTTTGAATTTAATTTCCCTAAGCTATAGGACCATAAGTGGAATTGCCCTAGGCTCTGTTGCTTTGTTTTTTAGATGTTTCAGGAAACACCATACACTTCTCCAGAGTGGCTGTTGGCAATATACATCCTGCCCATGAGCATAACAAGGCTCCCAGTTCTCCATGGCCTGTCCTGTCTTTCTGGATTTTACACTTTTTTCAGATGGCCCTTTTGACCGGGGGGCAGTGAGACTTCATTGTAGTGAAGATTTCCTTTGCAAGCTTGCTTGGTTGGCCAAAAAGGGCGTATGCGTTTTTTCCTGAATATATTCAGGAAAAAACGCATACACCCTTTTTGGCCAAGTGCATCATTGTGGACGTTCTGCCTCTTTTCCTGTGGTTTACATGCAAATCCAGTCTACCTCCTGAAATCGGTTTCCTGCAATTCTGCCCCGCTTTCAAGTCCTCTTGGCAGCCTTACTTCAATATATTTTTGGACGATAGCTGTCAATTTTAACTCTGCAGGTTTGTGAATGACAGTGCCCCTGAGCTCCTTTCTTCAACTCGCTTTCTTGTGAGCTGGCCGCAACACCGCAGGATTGCTTCAGGTCCCAGTGTGGTTCCGGCATGGCACGCTGAGCCTTTGGTTAATTCCTCTTCCTGGTGGGAAATGAGAGTTAAATTTGCCCGTCCAGACACCTCCAGCTAGTCTCTCATTGGTTCTCCCTATTCCTGTTCATTTTCCGCAGAAATTGCAAACTGGGCCAAAGAGGAGGTTAAAGGCACTGACTCTCCAAGTGGGGAGAGTGTTAGTAAAGCTTCTGGAATGTTGCATCCGAGTACCAGGGGACGAAAACTGAGACACATTTGAACACGTTTCCCGATCACATGGTGGATCATACTCTGGGTTCCACATGCATGTTTTAGCTGAAGGAAGAATCCCTTAAACCTGGAGAGTTGAGACCCCTGCAATGGGTACCATGCAATATGACTTCAAAGGGTCTGCATTTGCTCACCGAACCTCACCAATCCTATCACTGCTGCATTTATGCCACTGTACACACGCTTGATTCTCTTTCTGAGACATATAAATCCATAGGTTTTAAGATTCTTACTAGTCAGGTATATTCTTAGGCGTTTAATATGGGGTGTAGAGTCCACTTCGTTGAGCAAGGAGTAGCTCTTGTCTATTACATATTTGGCTTATGGAACGGTATCTGTGCTAATTTCAATCTCTGGTTTTATGCAGCACCCCAACTCACCTTTCCCCTTAAGCAAGCATAAGTCGGTTTTCTACATTTGAGACCCTGTTCTGTTTTGTAATTCAGTTCCTGTGTAGCCAAGTTTACATTCCATGTGGTAGAGATATCTTATGATGTTTCTTTTTCTGTGTGACTTATTTCACTTAGAATCATCGTACCTCAATCCACTCATTATGCTGCTATGGGCCTGATGACATAGATTTCATTGCTGAGTGATATTGCATTGTACGTAAGTACCACAACTTCTTTATCCATTTTTCACTTTCTGTGATTTTGAACTTATACTGTAAACGAGGTTCCTGTAAACAGAGCCTTCCCAAACTTTGGGGTGGCTGTGTCTTTTTGATTTTAATTTCCCTAAGCTATAGGACCATAAGTGGAAGTGCCCTAGGCTCTGTTGCTTTGTTTTGTAGATGTTTCAGGAAACACCATACACTTCTCCAGAGTGGCTGTTCGCAATTTACATCCCGCCCATCAGCATAACAAGGCTCCCAGTTCTCCATGGCCTGTCCTGCCTTTCTGGATTTTACAATTTTTTCAGATGGCCCTTTTGACCGGGGGGCAGTGAGACTTCATTGTAGTGCAGATTTGATTTGCAAGCTTGCTTGGTTGGCCAAAAAGGGCGTATGCATTTTTTCCTGAATATATTAAGGAAAAAACGCATACGCCCTTTTTGGCCAAGTGCATCATTGTGGACGTTCTGCCTCTTTTCCTATGCTTTACATGCAATTCCAGTCTACCTCCTGAAATCGGTTTCCTGCAATTCTGCCCCGCTTTCAAGTCCTCTTGGCAGGCTTACTTCAATGTATTTTTGGACGATAGCTATCATTTATAACTCTGCAGGTTTGTGAATGACAGTGCCCCTGAGCTCCTTTCTTCAACTTGCTTTCTTGTGAGCTGGCCGCAACACCGAAGGATTGCTTCAGGCCCTAGTGTGGTTCCGGCATGGCACGCTGAGCCTTTGTTTAATTCCTCTTCCTGGTGGGAAATGAGAGTTAAATTTGCCCGTCCAGACACCTCCAGCTAGTCTCTCATTGGTTCTCCCTATTCCTGTTCATTTTCCGCAAAAATTGCAAACTGGGCCAAACAGGAGGTTAAAGGCACTGACTCTCCAAGTGGGGAGAGTGTTAGTAAAGCGTCTGGAATGTTGCACCCGAGTACCAGGGGACGAAAACTGAGACACATTTGAACACGTTTCCCGATCACATGGTGGATCATACTCTGGGTCCCACATGCATGTTTTAGCTGAAGGAAGAATCCCTTAAACCTGGAGAGTTGAGTCCCCTGCAATGGGTACCATGCAATATGACTTCAAAGGGTCTGCATTTGCTCACCGAACCTCACCAATCCTATCACTGCTGCATTTATGCCACTGTACACACGCTTGATTCTCTTTCTGAGACATATAAATCCATAGGTTTTAAGATTCTTACTAGTCAGGTATATTCTTAGGCGTTTAATATGGGGTGTAGAGTCCACTTCGTTGAGCAAGGAGTAGCTCTTGTCTATTACATATTTGGCTTATGGAACGGTATCTGTGCTAATTTCAATCTCTGGTTTTATGCAGCACCCCAACTCACCTTTCCCCTTAAGCAAGCATAAGTCGGTTTTCTACATTTGAGACCCTGTTCTGTTTTGTAATTCAGTTCCTGTGTAGCCAAGTTTACATTCCATGTGGTAGAGATATCTTATGATGTTTCTTTTTCTGTGTGACTTATTTCACTTAGAATCATCGTACCTCAATCCACTCATTATGCTGCTATGGGCCTGATGACATAGATTTCATTGCTGAGTGATATTGCATTGTACGTAAGTACCACAACTTCTTTATCCATTTTTCACTTTCTGTGATTTTGAACTTATACTGTAAACGAGGTTCCTGTAAACAGAGCCTTCCCAAACTTTGGGGTGGCTGTGTCTTTTTGATTTTAATTTCCCTAAGCTATAGGACCATAAGTGGAAGTGCCCTAGGCTCTGTTGCTTTGTTTTTTAGATGTTTCAGGAAACACCATACACTTCTCCAGAGTGGCTGTTCGCAATTTACATCCCGCCCATCAGCATAACAAGGCTCCCAGTTCTCCATGGCCTGTCCTGCCTTTCTGGATTTTACAATTTTTTCAGATGGCCCTTTTGACCGGGGGGCAGTGAGACTTCATTGTAGTGCAGATTTCCTTTGCAAGCTTGCTTGGTTGGCCAAAAAGGGCGTATGCATTTTTTCCTGAATATATTAAGGAAAAAACGCATACGCCCTTTTTGGCCAAGTGCATCATTGTGGACGTTCTGCCTCTTTTCCTATGCTTTACATGCAATTCCAGTCTACCTCCTGCAATCGGTTTCCTGCAATTCTGCCCCGCTTTCAAGTCCTCTTGGCAGGCTTACTTCAATGTATTTTTGGACGATAGCTATCATTTATAACTCTGCAGGTTTGTGAATGACAGTGCCCCTGAGCTCCTTTCTTCAACTCGCTTTCTTGTGAGCTGGCCGCAACACCGAAGGATTGCTTCAGGCCCTAGTGTGGTTCCGGCATGGCACGCTGAGCCTTTGTTTAATTCCTCTTCCTGGTGGGAAATGAGAGTTAAATTTGCCCGTCCAGACACCTCCAGCTAGTCTCTCATTGGTTCTCCCTATTCCTGTTCATTTTCCGCAGAAAGTGCAAACTGGGCCAAACAGGAGGTTAAAGGCACTGACTCTCCAAGTGGGGAGAGTGTTAGTAAAGCGTCTGGAATGTTGCACCCGAGTACCAGGGGACGAAAACTGAGACACATTTGAACACGTTTCCCGATCACATGGTGGATCATACTCTGGGTTCCACATGCATGTTTTAGCTGAAGGAAGAATCCCTTAAACCTGGAGAGTTGAGTCCCCTGCAATGGGTACCATGCAATATGACTTCAAAGGGTCTGCATTTGCTCACCGAACCTCACCAATCCTATCACTGCTGCATTTATGCCACTGTACACACGCTTGATTCTCTTTCTGAGACATATAAATCCATAGGTTTTAAGATTCTTACTAGTCAGGTATATTCTTAGGCGTTTAATATGGGGTGTAGAGTCCACTTCGTTGAGCAAGGAGTAGCTCTTGTCTATTACATATTTGGCTTATGGAACGGTATCTGTGCTAATTTCAATCTCTGGTTTTATGCAGCACCCCAACTCACCTTTCCCCTTAAGCAAGCATAAGTCGGTTTTCTACATTTGAGACCCTGTTCTGTTTTGTAATTCAGTTCCTGTGTAGCCAAGTTTACATTCCATGTGGTAGAGATATCTTATGATGTTTCTTTTTCTGTGTGACTTATTTCACTTAGAATCATCGTACCTGAATCCACTCATTATGCTGCTATGGGCCTGATGACATAGATTTCATTGCTGAGTGATATTGCATTGTACGTAAGTACCACAACTTCTTTATCCATTTTTCACTTTCTGTGATTTTGAACTTATGCTGTAAACGAGGTTCTTGTAAACAGAGCCTTCCCAAACTTTGGGGTGGCTGTGTCTTTTTGATTTTAATTTCCCTAAGCTATAGGACCATAAGTGGAAGTGCCCTAGGCTCTGTTGCTTTGTTTTTTAGATGTTTCAGGAAACACCATACACTTCTCCAGAGTGGCTGTTGGCAATTTACATCCCGCCCATCAGCATAACAAGGCTCCCAGTTCTCCATGGCCTGTCCTGCCTTTGTGGATTTTACACTTTTTTCAGATGGCCCTTTTGACTGGGGGGCAGTGAGACTTCATTGTAGTGCAGATTTCCTTTGCAAGCTTGCTTGGTTGGCCAAAAAGGGCGTATGCGTTTATTCCTGAATATATTCAGGAAAAAACGCATACGCCCTTTTTGGCCAAGTGCATCATTGTGGACGTTCTGCCTCTTTTCCTATGCTTTACATGCAATTCCAGTCTACCTCCTGAAATCCGTTTCCTGCAATTCTGCCCCGCTTTCAAGTCCTCTTGGCAGCCTTACTTCAATATATTTTTGGACGATAGCTGTCATTTATAACTCTGCAGGTGTGTGAATGACAGTGCCCCTGAGCTCCTTTCTTCAACTCGCTTTCTTGTGAGCTGGCCGCAACACCGCATGATTGCTTCAGGCCCTAGTGTGGTTCTGGCATGTCACGCTGAGCCTTTGTTTAATTCCTCTTCCTGGTGGGAAATGAGAGTTAAATTTGCCCGTCCAGACACCTCCAGCTAGTCTCTCATTGGTTCTCCCTATTCCTGTTCATTTTCCGCAGAAATTGCAAACTGGGCCAAACAGGAGGTTAAAGGCACTGACTCTCCAAGTGGGGAGAGTGTTAGTAAAGCGTCTGGAATGTTGCACCCGAGTACCAGGGGACGAAAACTGAGACACATTTGAACACGTTTCCCGATCACATGGTGGATCATACTCTGGGTTCCACATGCATGTTTTAGCTGAAGGAAGAATCCCTTAAACCTGGAGAGTTGAGACCCCTGCAATGGGTACCATGCAATATGACTTCAAAGGGTCTGCATTTGCTCACCGAACCTCACCAATCCTATCACTGCTGCATTTATGCCACTGTACACACGCTTGATTCTCTTTCTGAGACATATAAATCCATAGGTTTTAAGATTCTTACTAGTCAGGTGTATTCTTAGGCGTTTAATATGGGGTGTAGAGTCCACTTCGTTGAGCAAGGAGTAGCTATTGTCTATTACATATTTGGCTTATGGAACGGTATCTGTGCTAATTTCAATCTCTGGTTTTATGCAGCACCCCAACTCACCTTTCCCCTTAAGCAAGCATAAGTCGGTTTTCTACATTTGAGACCTTGTTCTGTTTTGTAATTCAGTTCCTGTGTAGCCAAGTTTACATTCCATGTGGTAGAGATATCTTATGATGTTTCTTTTTCTGTGTGACTTATTTCACTTAGAATCATCGTACCTCAATCCACTCATTATGCTGCTATGGGCCTGATGACATAGATTTCATTGCTGAGTGATATTGCATTGTACGTAAGTACCACAACTTCTTTATCCATTTTTCACTTTCTGTGATTTTGAACTTGTACTGTAAACGAGGTTCTTGTAAACAGAGCCTTCCCAAACTTTGGGGTGGCTGTGTCTTTTTGATTTTAATTTCCCTAAGCTATAGGACCATAAGTGGAAGAGCCCTAGGCTCTGTTGCTTTGTTTTTTAGATGTTTCAGGAAACACCATACACTTCTCCAGAGTGGCTGTTGGCAATTTACATCCCACCCATCAGCATAACAAGGCTCCCAGTTCTCCATGGCCTGTCCTGCCTTTCTGGATTTTACAATTTTTTCAGATGGCCCTTTTGACCGGGGGGCAGTGAGACTTCATTGTAGTGCAGATTTCCTTTGCAAGCTTGCTTGGTTGGCCAAAAAGGGCGTATGCATTTTTTCCTGAATATATTAAGGAAAAAACGCATACGCCCTTTTTGGCCAAGTGCATCATTGTGGACGTTCTGCCTCTTTTCCTATGCTTTACATGCAATTCCAGTCTACCTCCTGCAATCGGTTTCCTGCAATTCTGCCCCGCTTTCAAGTCCTCTTGGCAGGCTTACTTCAATGTATTTTTGGACGATAGCTATCATTTATAACTCTGCAGGTTTGTGAATGACAGTGCCCCTGAGCTCCTTTCTTCAACTCGCTTTCTTGTGAGCTGGCCGCAACACCGAAGGATTGCTTCAGGCCCTAGTGTGGTTCCGGCATGGCACGCTGAGCCTTTGTTTAATTCCTCTTCCTGGTGGGAAATGAGAGTTAAATTTGCCCGTCCAGACACCTCCAGCTAGTCTCTCATTGGTTCTCCCTATTCCTGTTCATTTTCCGCAGAAAGTGCAAACTGGGCCAAACAGGAGGTTAAAGGCACTGACTCTCCAAGTGGGGAGAGTGTTAGTAAAGCGTCTGGAATGTTGCACCCGAGTACCAGGGGACGAAAACTGAGACACATTTGAACACGTTTCCCGATCACATGGTGGATCATACTCTGGGTTCCACATGCATGTTTTAGCTGAAGGAAGAATCCCTTAAACCTGGAGAGTTGAGTCCCCTGCAATGGGTACCATGCAATATGACTTCAAAGGGTCTGCATTTGCTCACCGAACCTCACCAATCCTATCACTGCTGCATTTATGCCACTGTACACACGCTTGATTCTCTTTCTGAGACATATAAATCCATAGGTTTTAAGATTCTTACTAGTCAGGTATATTCTTAGGCGTTTAATATGGGGTGTAGAGTCCACTTCGTTGAGCAAGGAGTAGCTCTTGTCTATTACATATTTGGCTTATGGAACGGTATCTGTGCTAATTTCAATCTCTGGTTTTATGCAGCACCCCAACTCACCTTTCCCCTTAAGCAAGCATAAGTCGGTTTTCTACATTTGAGAACCTGTTCTGTTTTGTAATTCAGTTCCTGTGTAGCCAAGTTTACATTCCATGTGGTAGAGATATCTTATGATGTTTCTTTTTCTGTGTGACTTATTTCACTTAGAATCATCGTACCTGAATCCACTCATTATGCTGCTATGGGCCTGATGACATAGATTTCATTGCTGAGTGATATTGCATTGTACGTAAGTACCACAACTTCTTTATCCATTTTTCACTTTCTGTGATTTTGAACTTATGCTGTAAACGAGGTTCTTGTAAACAGAGCCTTCCCAAACTTTGGGGTGGCTGTGTCTTTTTGATTTTAATTTCCCTAAGCTATAGGACCATAAGTGGAAGTGCCCTAGGCTCTGTTGCTTTGTTTTTTAGATGTTTCAGGAAACACCATACACTTCTCCAGAGTGGCTGTTGGCAATTTACATCCCGCCCATCAGCATAACAAGGCTCCCAGTTCTCCATGGCCTGTCCTGCCTTTGTGGATTTTACACTTTTTTCAGATGGCCCTTTTGACTGGGGGGCAGTGAGACTTCATTGTAGTGCAGATTTCCTTTGCAAGCTTGCTTGGTTGGCCAAAAAGGGCGTATGCGTTTATTCCTGAATATATTCAGGAAAAAACGCATACGCCCTTTTTGGCCAAGTGCATCATTGTGGACGTTCTGCCTCTTTTCCTATGCTTTACATGCAATTCCAGTCTACCTCCTGAAATCCGTTTCCTGCAATTCTGCCCCGCTTTCAAGTCCTCTTGGCAGCCTTACTTCAATATATTTTTGGACGATAGCTGTCATTTATAACTCTGCAGGTGTGTGAATGACAGTGCCCCTGAGCTCCTTTCTTCAACTCGCTTTCTTGTGAGCTGGCCGCAACACCGCATGATTGCTTCAGGCCCTAGTGTGGTTCCGGCATGTCACGCTGAGCCTTTGTTTAATTCCTCTTCCTGGTGGGAAATGAGAGTTAAATTTGCCCGTCCAGACACCTCCAGCTAGTCTCTCATTGGTTCTCCCTATTCCTGTTCATTTTCCGCAGAAATTGCAAACTGGGCCAAACAGGAGGTTAAAGGCACTGACTCTCCAAGTGGGGAGAGTGTTAGTAAAGCGTCTGGAATGTTGCACCCGAGTACCAGGGGACGAAAACTGAGACACATTTGAACACGTTTCCCGATCACATGGTGGATCATACTCTGGGTTCCACATGCATGTTTTAGCTGAAGGAAGAATCCCTTAAACCTGGAGAGTTGAGACCCCTGCAATGGGTACCATGCAATATGACTTCAAAGGGTCTGCATTTGCTCACCGAACCTCACCAATCCTATCACTGCTGCATTTATGCCACTGTACACACGCTTGATTCTCTTTCTGAGACATATAAATCCATAGGTTTTAAGATTCTTACTAGTCAGGTGTATTCTTAGGCGTTTAATATGGGGTGTAGAGTCCACTTCGTTGAGCAAGGAGTAGCTATTGTCTATTACATATTTGGCTTATGGAACGGTATCTGTGCTAATTTCAATCTCTGGTTTTATGCAGCACCCCAACTCACCTTTCCCCTTAAGCAAGCATAAGTCGGTTTTCTACATTTGAGACCTTGTTCTGTTTTGTAATTCAGTTCCTGTGTAGCCAAGTTTACATTCCATGTGGTAGAGATATCTTATGATGTTTCTTTTTCTGTGTGACTTATTTCACTTAGAATCATCGTACCTGAATCCACTCATTATGCTGCTATGGGCCTGATGACATAGATTTCATTGCTGAGTGATATTGCATTGTACGTAAGTACCACAACTTCTTTATCCATTTTTCACTTTCTGTGATTTTGAACTTGTACTGTAAACGAGGTTCTTGTAAACAGAGCCTTCCCAAACTTTGGGGTGGCTGTGTCTTTTTGATTTTAATTTCCCTAAGCTATAGGACCATAAATGGAAGAGCCCTAGGCTCTGTTGCTTTGTTTTTTAGATGTTTCAGGAAACACCATACACTTCTCCAGAGTGGCTGTTGGCAATTTACATCCCACCCATCAGCATAACAAGGCTCCCAGTTCTCCATGGCCTGTCCTGACTTTCTGGATTTTACACTTTTTTCAGATGGCCCTTTTGACCGGGAGGCAGTGAGACTTCATTGTAGTGCAGATTTCCTTTGCAAGCTTGCTTGGTTGGCCAAAAAGGGCGTATGCGTTTTTTCCTGAATATATTCAGGAAAAAACGCATACGCCCTTTTTGGCCAAGTGCATCATTGTGGACGTTCTGCCTCTTTTCCTTTGCTTTACATGCAATTCCAGTCTACCTCCTGAAATCGGTTTCCTGCAATTCTGCCCAGCGTTCAAGTCCTCTTGGCAGCCTTACTTCAATATATTTTTGGACGATAGCTGTCATTTTTAACTCTGCAGGTTTGTGAATGACAGTTCCCCTGAGCTCCTTTCTTCAACTCGCTTTCTTGTGAGCTGGCCGCAATACCGCAGCATTGCTTCAGGCCCTAGTGTGGTTCCGGCATGACATGCTGAGCCTTTGGTTAATTCCTCTTCCTGGTGGGAAATGAGAGTTAAATTTGCCCGTCCAGACACCTCCAGCTAGTCTCTCATTGGTTCTCCCTATTCCTCTACATTTTCCGCAGAAATTGCAAACTGGGCCAAACAAGAGGTTAAAGGCACTGACTCTCCAAGTGGGGAGAGTGTTAGTAAAGCGTCTGGAATGTTGCACCCGAGGACCAGGGGATGAAAACTGACACAATTAAACACGTTTCCCGATCACACGGTGGATCATACTCTGGGTTCCACATGCATGTTTTAGCTGAAGGAAGAATCCCTTAAACCTGGAGAGTTGAGACCCATGGAATGGGTACCATGCAATATGACTTCAAAGGTTCTGCATTTGCTCACCGAACCTCACCAATCCTATCACTGCTGCGTTTATGACACTGTACACACGCTTGATTCTCTTTCGGAGACATATAAATCCATAGGTTTTAAGATTCTTTCTAGTCAGGTATATTCTTACGCGTTTAATATGGGGTGTAGAGTCCACTTCGTTGAGCAAGGAGTAGCTCTTGTCTATTAAATATTTGGCTTATGGAACGGTATCTGTTCTAATTTCAATCTCTGGTTTTATGCAGCACCCCAACTCACCTTTCGCCTTAAGCAAGCATAAGTTGGTTTTCTACATTTGAGACCCTGTTCTGTTTTGTAATTCAGTTCCTGTGTAGCCAAGTTTACATTCCTTGTAGTAGTGATATCTTATGATGTTTGTTTTTCTGTGTGACTTATTTCACTTAGAATCATCGTACCTGAATCCAGTCATTATGCTGCTACGGGCCTGATGACATAGATTTCATTGCTGAGTGATATTTCATTGTACGTAAGTACCACAACTTCTTTATCCATTTTTCGCTTTCTGTGATATTGAACTTGGACCATAAATGAGGTTCTTGTAAACAGAGCTGTCCCTAACTTTGGGGTGGCTGAGTCTTTTTGATTTTAATTTCCCTAAGCTATAGGACCATAAGTGGAAGTGCCCTAGGCTCTGTTGCTTTGTTTTTTAGATGTTTCAGGAAACACCATACACTTCTCCAGAGTGGCTGTTGGCAATTTACATCCCGCCCATCAGCATAACAAGGCTCCCAGTTCTCCATGGCCTGTCCTGCCTTTCTGGATTTTACACTTTTTTCAGATGGCCCTTTTGACCGGGGAGCAGTGAGACTTCATTGTAGTGCAGATTTCCTTTGCAAGCTTGCTTGGTTGGCCAAAAAGTGCGTATGCGTTTTTTCCTGAATATATTCAGGAAAAAACGCATACGCCCTTTTTGGCCAAGTGCATCATTGTGGACGTTCTGCCTCTTTTCCTATGCTTTACATGCAATTCCAGTCTACCTCCTGAAATCGGTTTCCTGCAATTCTGCCCCGCTTTCAAGTCCTCTTGGCAGCCTTACTTCAATATATTTTTGGACGATAGCTATCATTTATAACTCTGCAGGTATGTGAATGACAGTGTCCCTGAGCTCCTTTCTTCAACTCGCTTTCTTGTGAGCTGGCCGCAACACCGCAGGATTGCTTCAGGCCCTAGTGTGGTTCCGGCATGGCACGCTGAGCCTTTGGTTAATTCCTCTTCCTGGTGGGAAATGAGAGTTAAATTTGCCCGTCCAGACACCTCCAGCTAGTCTCTCATTGGTTCTCCCTATTCCTGTTCATTTTCCGCAGAAATTGCAAACTGGGCCAAACAGGAGGTTAAAGGCACTGACTCTCCAAGTGGGGAGAGTGTTAGTAAAGCGTCTGGAATGTTGCACCCGAGTACCAGGGGACGAAAACTGAGACACATTTGAACACGTTTCCCGATCACATGGTGGATCATACTCTGGATTCCACATGCATGTTTTAGCTGAAGGAAGAATCCCTTAAACCTGGAGAGTTGCGACCCCTGCAATGGGTACCATGCAATATGACTTCAAAGGGTCTGCATTTGCTCACCGAACCTCACCAATCCTAGCACTGCTGCATTTATGCCACTGTACACACGTTTGATTCTCTTTCGGAGACATATAAATCCATAGGTTTAAAGATTCTTACTAGTCAGGTATATTCTTAGGCGTTTAATATGGGGTGTAGAGTCCACTTCGTTGAGCAAGGAGTAGCTCTTGTCTATTACATATTTGGCTTATGGAACGGTATCTGTGCTAATTTCAATCTCTGGTTTTATGCAGCACCCCAACTCACCTTTCGCCTTAAGCAAGCATAAGTTGGTTTTCTACATTTGAGACCCTGTTCTGTTTTGTAATTCAGTTCCTGTGTAGCCAAGTTTACATTTCGTGTAGTAGTGATATCTTATGATGTTTCTTTTTCTGTGTGACTTATTTCACTTAGAATCATCGTACCTGAATCCACTCATTATGCTGCTATGGGCCTGATGACATAGATTTCATTGCTGCGTGATATTGCATTGTACGTAAGTACCACAACTTCATTATCCATTTTTCACTTTCTGTGATTTTGAACTTGTACTGTAAACGAGGTTCTTGTAAACAGAGCCTTCCCAAACTTTGGGGTGGCTGTGTCTTTTTGATTTTAATTTCCCTAAGCTATAGGACCATAAGTGGAAGTGCCCTAGGCTCTGTTGCTTTGTTTTTTAGATGTTTCAGGAAACACCATACACTTCTCCAGAGTGGCTGTTGGCAATTTACATCCCGCCCATCAGCATAACAAGGCTCCCAGTTCTCCATGGCCTGTCCTGCCTTTCTGGATTTTACACTTTTTTCAGATGGCCCTTTTGACCGGGGGGCAGTGAGACTTCATTGTAGTGCAGATTTCCTTTGCAAGCTTGCTTGGTTGGCCAAAAAGGGCGTATTTGTTTTTTCCTGTATATATTCAGGAAAAAACGCATACGCCCTTTTTGGCCAAGTGCATCATTGTGGACGTTCTGCCTCTTTTCCTTTGCTTTACATGCAATTCCAGTCTACCTCCTGAAATTGGTTTCCTGCAATTCTGACCAGCGTTCAAGTCCTCTTGGCAGCCTTACTTCAATATATTTTTGGACGATAGCTGTCATTTATAACTCTGCAGGTTTGTGAATGACAGTGCCCCTGAGCTCCTTTCTTCAACTCGCTTTCTTGTGAGCTGGCCGCAACACCGCAGCATTGCTTCAGGCCCTAGTGTGGTTCCGGCATGACATGCTGAGCCTTTGGTTAATTCCTCTTCCTGGTGGGAAATGAGAGTTAAATTTGCCCGTCCAGACACCTCCAGCTAGTCTCTCATTGGTTCTCCGTATTCCTGTTCATTTTCCGCAGAAATTGCAAACTGGGCCAAACAAGAGGTTAAAGGCACTGACTCTCCAAGTGGGGAGAGTGTTAGTAAAGCGTCTGGAATGTTGCACCCGAGTACCGGGGGATGAAAACTGACACAATTAAACACATTTCCCGATCACACGGTGGATCATACACTGGGTTCCACATGCATGTTTTAGCTGAAGGAAGAATCCCTTAAACCTGGAGAGTTGAGACCCATGGAATGGGTACCATGCAATATGACTTCAAAGGGTCTGCATTTGCTCACCGAACCTCACCAATCCTATCACTGCTGCGTTTATGACACTGTACACACGCTTGATTCTCTTTCGGAGACATATAAATCCATAGGTTTTAAGATTCTTTCTAGTCAGGTATATTCTTAGGCGTTTAATATGGGGTGTAGAGTCCACTTCGTTGAGCAAGGAGTAGCTCTTGTCTATTACATATTTGGCTTATGGAACGGTATCTGTGCTAATTTCAATCTCTGGTTTTATGCAGCACCCCAACTCACCTTTCCCCTTAAGCAAGCATAAGTCGGTTTTCTACATTTGAGACCCTGTTCTGTTTTGTAATTCAGTTCCTGTGTAGCCAAGTTTACATTCCATGTGGTAGAGATATCTTATGATGTTTCTTTTTCTGTGTGACTTATTTCACTTAGAATCATCGTACCTGAATCCACTCATTATGCTGCTATGGGCCTGATGACATAGATTTCATTGCTGAGTGATATTGCATTGTACGTAAGTACCACAACTTCTTTATCCATTTTTCACTTTCTGTGATTTTGAACTTGTACTGTAAACGAGGTTCTTGTAAACAGAGCCTTCCCAAACTTTGGGGTGGCTGTGTCTTTTTGATTTTAATTTCCCTAAGCTATAGGACCATAAGTGGAAGTGCCCTAGGCTCTGTTGCTTTGTTTTTTAGATGTTTCAGGAAACACCATACACTTCTCCAGAGTGGCTGTTGGCAATTTACATCCCACCCATCAGCATAACAAGGCTCCCAGTTCTCCATGGCCTGTCCTGCCTTTCTGGATTTTACACTTTTTTCAGATGGCCCTTTTGACCGGGGGGCAGTGAGACTTCATTGTAGTGCAGATTTCCTTTGCAAGCTTGCTTGGTTGGCTAAAAAGGGCGTATGCGTTTTTTCCTGAATATATTCAGGAAAAAACGCATACGCCCTTTTTGGCCAAGTGCATCATTGTGGACGTTCTGCCTCTTTTCCTTTGCTTTACATGCAATTCCAGTCTACCTCCTGAAATCGGTTTCCTGCAATTCTGCCCAGCGTTCAAGTCCTCTTGGCAGCCTTACTTCAATATATTTTTGGACGATAGCTGTCATTTATAACTCTGCAGGTTTGTGAATGACAGTGCCCCTGAGCTCCTTTCTTCAACTCGTTTTCTTGTGAGCTGGCCGCAACACCGCAGCATTGCTTCAGGCCCTAGTGTGGTTCCGGCATGACATGCTGAGCCTTTGGTTAATTCCTCTTCCTGGTGGAAAATGAGAGTTAAATTTGCCCGTCCAGACACCTCCAGCTAGTCTCTCATTGGTTCTCCCTATTCCTGTTCATTTTCCGCAGAAATTGCAAACTGGGCCAAACAAGAGGTTAAAGGCACTGACTCTCCAAGTGGGGAGAGTGTTAGTAAAGCGTCTGGAATGTTGCACCCGAGTACCAGGGGACGAAAACTGAGACACATTTGACCACGTTTCCCGATCACATGGTGGATCATACTCTGCGTTCCACATGCATGTTTTAGCTGAAGGGAGAATCCCTTAAACCTGGAGAGTTGAGACCCCTGCAATGGGTACCATGCAATATGACTTCAAAGGGTCTGCATTTGCTCACCGAACCTCACCAATCCTAGCACTGCTGCATTTATGTCACTGTACACACGCTTGATTCTCTTTCGGAGACATATAAATCCATAGGTTTTAAGATTCTTACTAGTCAGGTATATTCTTAGGCGTTTAATATGGGGTGTAGAGTCCACTTCGTTGAGCAAGGAGTAGCTCTTGTCTATTACATATTTGGCTTATGGAACCGTATCTGTGCTAATTTCAATCTTTGGTTTATGCAGCACCCCAACTCACCTTTACTCTTAAGCAAGCATAAGTCGGTTTTCTACATTTGAGACACTGTTCTGTTTTGTAATTCAGTTCCTGTGTAGCCAAGTTTACATTCCATGTGGTAGAGATATCTTATGATGTTTCTTTCTCTGTGTGACTTATTTCACTTAGAATCATCGTACCTGAATCCACTCATTATGCTGCTACGGGCCTGATGACACAGATTTCATTGCTGAGTGATATTGCATTGTACGTAAGTACCACAACTTCTTTATCCATTTTTCACTTTCTGTGATTTTGAACTTATGCTGTAAACGAGGTTCTTGTAAACAGAGCCTTCCCAAATTTTGGGGTGGCTGTGTCTTTTTGATTTTAATTTCCCTAAGCTATAGGACCATAAGTGGAAGTGCCCTAAGCTCTGTTGCTTTGTTTTTCAGATGTTTCAGGAAACACCATACACTTCTCCAGAGTGGCTGTTGGCAATTTACATCCCGCCCATCAGCATAACAAGGCTCCCAGTTCTCCATGGCCTGTCCTGCCTTTCTGGATTTTACACTTTTTTCAGATGGCCCTTTTGACCGGGGGGCAGTGAGACTTCATTGTAGTGCAGATTTCCTTTGCAAGCTTGCTTGGTTGGCCAAAAAGGGCGTATGCGTTTTTTCCTGAATATATTCAGGAAAAAACGCATACGCCCTTTTTGGCCAAGTGCATCATTGTGGACGTTCTGCCTCTTTTCCTATGCTTTACATGCAATTCCAGTCTACCTCCTGAAATCGGTTTCCTGCAATTCTGCCCGGCATTCAAGTCCTCTTGGCAGCCTTACTTCAATATCTTTTTGGACGATAGCTGTCATTTATAACTCTGCAGGTATGTGAATGACAGTGCCCCTGAGCTCCTTTCTTCAACTCGCTTTCTTATGAGCTGGCCGCAACACCGCTGCATTGCTTCAGGCCCTAGTGTGGTTCCGGCATGGCACACTGAGCCTTTGTTTAATTCCTCTTCCTGGTGGGAAATGAGAGTTAAATTTGCCCGTCCAGACACCTCCAGCTAGTCTCTCATTGGTTCTCCCTATTCCTGTTCATTTTCCGCAGAAATTGCAAACTGGTCCAAACAGGAGGTTAAAGGCACTGACTCTCCAAGTGGGGAGAGTGTTAGTAAAGCGTCTGGAATGTTGCACCCGAGTACCGGGGGATGAAAACTGACACAATTAAACACATTTCCCGATCACACGGTGGATCATACTCTGGGTTCCACATGCATGTTTTAGCTGAAGGAAGAATCCCTTAAACCTGGAGAGTTGAGACCCATGGAATGGGTACCATGCAATATGACTTCAAAGGGTCTGCATTTGCTCACCGAACCTCACCAATCCTATCACTGCTGCGTTTATGACACTGTACACACGCTTGATTCTCTTTCAGAGACATATAAATCCATAGGTTTTAAGATTCTTTCTAGTCAGGTATATTCTTACGCGTTTAATATGGGGTATAGAGTCCACTTCGTTGAGCAAGGAGTAGCTCTTGTCTATTACATATTTGGCTTATGGAACGGTATCTGTGCTAATTTCAATCTCTGGTTTTATGCAGCACCCCAACTCACCTTTCCCCTTAAGCAAGCATAAGTCGGTTTTCTACATTTGAGACCCTGTTCTGTTTTGTAATTCAGTTCCTGTGTAGCCAAGTTTACATTCCATGTGGTAGAGATATCTTATGATGTTTCTTTTTCTGTGTGACTTATTTCACTTAGAATCATCGTACCTGAATCCACTCATTATGCTGCTACGGGCCTGATGACATAGATTTCATTGCTGAGTGATATTGCATTGTACGTAAGTACCACAACTTCTTTATCCATTTTTCACTTTCTGTGATTTTGAACTTATACTGTAAACGAGGTTCTTGTAAACAGAGCCTTCCCAAATTTTGGGGTGGCTGTGTCTTTTTGATTTTAATTTCCCTAAGCTATAGGACCATAAGTGGAAGTGCCCTAAGCTCTGTTGCTTTGTTTTTCAGATGTTTCAGGAAACACCATACACTTCTCCAGAGTGGCTGTTGGCAATTTACATCCCGCCCATCAGCATAACAAGGCTCCCAGTTCTCCATGGCCTGTCCTGCCTTTCTGGATTTTACACTTTTTTCAGATGGCCCTTTTGACCGGGGGGCAGTGAGACTTCATTGTAGTGCAGATTTCCTTTGCAAGCTTTCTTGGTTGGCCAAAAAGGGCGTATGCGTTTTTTCCTGAATATATTCAGGAAAAAACGCATACGCCCTTTTTGGCCAAGTGCATCATTGTGGACGTTCTGCCTCTTTTCCTATGCTTTACATGCAATTCCAGTCTACCTCCTGAAATCGGTTTCCTGCAATTCTGCCCCGCATTCAAGTCCTCTTGGCAGCCTTACTTCAATATCTTTTTGGACGATAGCTGTCATTTATAACTCTGCAGTTTTGTGAATTACAGTGCCCCTGAGCTCCTTTCTTCAACTCGCTTTCTTGTGAGCTGGCCGCAACACCGCTGCATTGCTTCAGGCCCTAGTGTGGTTCCGGCATGGCACACTGAGCCTTTGTTTAATTCCTCTTCCTGGTGGGAAATGAGAGTTAAATTTGCCCGTCCAGACACCTCCAGCTAGTCTCTCATTGGTTCTCCCTATTCCTGTTCATTTTCCGCAGAAATTGCAAACTGGGCCAAACAGGAGGTTAAAGGCACTGACTCTCCAAGTGGGGAGAGTGTTAGTAAAGCGTCTGGAATGTTGCACCCGAGTACCGGGGGATGAAAACTGACACAATTAAACACATTTCCCGATCACACGGTGGATCATACTCTGGGTTCCACATGCATGTTTTAGCTGAAGGAAGAATCCCTTAAACCTGGAGAGTTGAGACCCATGGAATGGGTACCATGCAATATGACTTCAAAGGGTCTGCATTTGCTCACCGAACCTCACCAATCCTATCACTGCTGCGTTTATGACACTGTACACACGCTTGATTCTCTTTCGGAGACATATAAATCCATAGGTTTTAAGATTCTTTCTAGTCAGGTATATTCTTACGCGTTTAATATGGGGTGTAGAGTCCACTTCGTTGAGCAAGGAGTAGCTCTTGTCTATTACATATTTGGCTTATGGAACGGTATCTGTGCTAATTTCAATCTCTGGTTTTATGCAGCACCCCAACTCACCTTTCCCCTTAAGCAAGCATAAGTCGGTTTTCTACATTTGAGACCCTGTTCTGTTTTGTAATTCAGTTCCTGTGTAGCCAAGTTTACATTCCATGTGGTAGAGATATCTTATGATGTTTCTTTTTCTGTGTGACTTATTTCACTTAGAATCATCGTACCTGAATCCACTCATTATGCTGCTACGGGCCTGATGACATAGATTTCATTGCTGAGTGATATTGCATTGTACGTAAGTACCACAACTTCTTTATCCATTTTTCACTTTCTGTGATTTTGAACTTATACTGTAAACGAGGTTCTTGTAAACAGAGCCTTCCCAAATTTTGGGGTGGCTGTGTCTTTTTGATTTTAATTTCCCTAAGCTATAGGACCATAAGTGGAAGTGCCCTAAGCTCTGTTGCTTTGTTTTTCAGATGTTTCAGGAAACACCATACACTTCTCCAGAGTGGCTGTTGGCAATTTACATCCCGCCCATCAGCATAACAAGGCTCCCAGTTCTCCATGGCCTGTCCTGCCTTTCTGGATTTTACACTTTTTTCAGATGGCCCTTTTGACCGGGGGGCAGTGAGACTTCATTGTAGTGCAGATTTCCTTTGCAAGCTTTCTTGGTTGGCCAAAAAGGGCGTATGCGTTTTTTCCTGAATATATTCAGGAAAAAACGCATACGCCCTTTTTGGCCAAGTGCATCATTGTGGACGTTCTGCCTCTTTTCCTATGCTTTACATGCAATTCCAGTCTACCTCCTGAAATCGGTTTCCTGCAATTCTGCCCCGCATTCAAGTCCTCTTGGCAGCCTTACTTCAATATCTTTTTGGACGATAGCTGTCATTTATAACTCTGCAGTTTTGTGAATTACAGTGCCCCTGAGCTCCTTTCTTCAACTCGCTTTCTTGTGAGCTGGCCGCAACACCGCTGCATTGCTTCAGGCCCTAGTGTGGTTCCGGCATGGCACACTGAGCCTTTGTTTAATTCCTCTTCCTGGTGGGAAATGAGAGTTAAATTTGCCCGTCCAGACACCTCCAGCTAGTCTCTCATTGGTTCTCCCTATTCCTGTTCATTTTCCGCAGAAATTGCAAACTGGGCCAAACAGGAGGTTAAAGGCACTGACTCTCCAAGTGGGGAGAGTGTTAGTAAAGCGTCTGGAATGTTGCACCCGAGTACCGGGGGATGAAAACTGACACAATTAAACACATTTCCCGATCACACGGTGGATCATACTCTGGGTTCCACATGCATGTTTTAGCTGAAGGAAGAATCCCTTAAACCTGGAGAGTTGAGACCCATGGAATGGGTACCATGCAATATGACTTCAAAGGGTCTGCATTTGCTCACCGAACCTCACCAATCCTATCACTGCTGCGTTTATGACACTGTACACACGCTTGATTCTCTTTCGGAGACATATAAATCCATAGGTTTTAAGATTCTTTCTAGTCAGGTATATTCTTACGCGTTTAATATGGGGTGTAGAGTCCACTTCGTTGAGCAAGGAGTAGCTCTTGTCTATTACATATTTGGCTTATGGAACGGTATCTGTGCTAATTTCAATCTCTGGTTTTATGCAGCACCCCAACTCACCTTTCCCCTTAAGCAAGCATAAGTCGGTTTTCTACATTTGAGACCCTGTTCTGTTTTGTAATTCAGTTCCTGTGTAGCCAAGTTTACATTCCATGTGGTAGAGATATCTTATGATGTTTCTTTTTCTGTGTGACTTATTTCACTTAGAATCATCGTACCTGAATCCACTCATTATGCTGCTACGGGCCTGATGACATAGATTTCATTGCTGAGTGATATTGCATTGTACGTAAGTACCACAACTTCTTTATCCATTTTTCACTTTCTGTGATTTTGAACTTATACTGTAAACGAGGTTCTTGTAAACAGAGCCTTCCCAAATTTTGGGGTGGCTGTGTCTTTTTGATTTTAATTTCCCTAAGCTATAGGACCATAAGTGGAAGTGCCCTAAGCTCTGTTGCTTTGTTTTTCAGATGTTTCAGGAAACACCATACACTTCTCCAGAGTGGCTGTTGGCAATTTACATCCCGCCCATCAGCATAACAAGGCTCCCAGTTCTCCATGGCCTGTCCTGCCTTTCTGGATTTTACACTTTTTTCAGATGGCCCTTTTGACCGGGGGGCAGTGAGACTTCATTGTAGTGCAGATTTCCTTTGCAAGCTTTCTTGGTTGGCCAAAAAGGGCGTATGCGTTTTTTCCTGAATATATTCAGGAAAAAACGCATACGCCCTTTTTGGCCAAGTGCATCATTGTGGACGTTCTGCCTCTTTTCCTATGCTTTACATGCAATTCCAGTCTACCTCCTGAAATCGGTTTCCTGCAATTCTGCCCCGCATTCAAGTCCTCTTGGCAGCCTTACTTCAATATCTTTTTGGACGATAGCTGTCATTTATAACTCTGCAGTTTTGTGAATTACAGTGCCCCTGAGCTCCTTTCTTCAACTCGCTTTCTTGTGAGCTGGCCGCAACACCGCTGCATTGCTTCAGGCCCTAGTGTGGTTCCGGCATGGCACACTGAGCCTTTGTTTAATTCCTCTTCCTGGTGGGAAATGAGAGTTAAATTTGCCCGTCCAGACACCTCCAGCTAGTCTCTCATTGGTTCTCCCTATTCCTGTTCATTTTCCGCAGAAATTGCAAACTGGGCCAAACAGGAGGTTAAAGGCACTGACTCTCCAAGTGGGGAGAGTGTTAGTAAAGCGTCTGGAATGTTGCACCCGAGTACCGGGGGATGAAAACTGACACAATTAAACACATTTCCCGATCACACGGTGGATCATACTCTGGGTTCCACATGCATGTTTTAGCTGAAGGAAGAATCCCTTAAACCTGGAGAGTTGAGACCCATGGAATGGGTACCATGCAATATGACTTCAAAGGGTCTGCATTTGCTCACCGAACCTCACCAATCCTATCACTGCTGCGTTTATGACACTGTACACACGCTTGATTCTCTTTCGGAGACATATAAATCCATAGGTTTTAAGATTCTTTCTAGTCAGGTATATTCTTACGCGTTTAATATGGGGTGTAGAGTCCACTTCGTTGAGCAAGGAGTAGCTCTTGTCTATTACATATTTGGCTTATGGAACGGTATCTGTGCTAATTTCAATCTCTGGTTTTATGCAGCACCCCAACTCACCTTTCCCCTTAAGCAAGCATAAGTCGGTTTTCTACATTTGAGACCCTGTTCTGTTTTGTAATTCAGTTCCTGTGTAGCCAAGTTTACATTCCATGTGGTAGAGATATCTTATGATGTTTCTTTTTCTGTGTGACTTATTTCACTTAGAATCATCGTACCTGAATCCACTCATTATGCTGCTACGGGCCTGATGACATAGATTTCATTGCTGAGTGATATTGCATTGTACGTAAGTACCACAACTTCTTTATCCATTTTTCACTTTCTGTGATTTTGAACTTATACTGTAAACGAGGTTCTTGTAAACAGAGCCTTCCCAAATTTTGGGGTGGCTGTGTCTTTTTGATTTTAATTTCCCTAAGCTATAGGACCATAAGTGGAAGTGCCCTAAGCTCTGTTGCTTTGTTTTTCAGATGTTTCAGGAAACACCATACACTTCTCCAGAGTGGCTGTTGGCAATTTACATCCCGCCCATCAGCATAACAAGGCTCCCAGTTCTCCATGGCCTGTCCTGCCTTTCTGGATTTTACACTTTTTTCAGATGGCCCTTTTGACCGGGGGGCAGTGAGACTTCATTGTAGTGCAGATTTCCTTTGCAAGCTTGCTTGGTTGGCCACAAAGGGCGTATGCGTTTTTTCCTGAATATATTCAGGAAAAAACGCATACGCCCTTTTTGGCCAAGTGCATCATTGTGGACGTTCTGCCTCTTTTCCTATGCTTTACATGCAATTCCAGTCTACCTCCTGAAATCGGTTTCCTGCAATTCTGCCCCGCTTTCAAGTCCTCTTGGCAGCCTTACTTCAATATATTTTTGGACGATAGCTATCATTTATAACTCTGCAGGTATGTGAATGACAGTGTCCCTGAGCTCCTTTCTTCAACTCGCTTTCTTGTGAGCTGGCCGCAACACCGCAGGATTGCTTCAGGCCCTAGTGTGGTTCCGGCATGGCACGCTGAGCCTTTGTTTAATTACTCTTCCTGGTGGGAAGTGAGAGTTAAATTTGCCCATCCAGACACCTCCAGTTAGTCTCTCATTGGTTCTCTCTATTCCTGTTCATTTTCCTCAGAAATTGCAAACTGGGCCAAACAGGAGGTTAAAGGCACTGACTCTCCAATTGGGGAGAGTGTTAGTAAAGCGTCTGGAATGTTGCACCCGAGTACCAGGGGACGAAAACTGAGACACATTTGAACACGTTTCCCGATCACATGGTGGATCATACTCTGGGTTCCACATGCATGTTTTAGCTGAAGGAAGAATCCCTTAAACCTGGAGAGTTGAGACCCCTGCAATGGGTACCATGCAATATGACTTCAAAGGGTCTGCATTTGCTCACCGAACCTCACCAATCCTATCACTGCTGCATTTATGCCACTGTACACACGCTTGATTCTCTTTCTGAGACATATAAATCCATAGGTTTTAAGATTCTTACTAGTCAGGTATATTCTTAGGCGTTTAATATGGGGTGTAGAGTCCACTTCGTTGAGCAAGGAGTAGCTCTTGTCTATTACATATTTGGCTTATGGAACGGTATCTGTGCTAATTTCAATCTCTGGTTTTATGCAGCACCCCAACTCACCTTTCCCCTTAAGCAAGCATAAGTCGGTTTTGTACATTTGAGAACCTGTTCTGTTTTGTAATTCAGTTCCTGTGTAGCCAAGTTTACATTCCATGTGGTAGAGATATCTTATGATGTTTCTTTTTCTGTGTGACTTATTTCACTTAGAATCATCGTACCTGAATCCACTCATTATGCTGCTATGGGCCTGATGACATAGATTTCATTGCTGAGTGATATTGCATTGTACGTAAGTACCACAACTTCTTTATCCATTTTTCACTTTCTGTGATTTTGAACTTGTACTGTAAACGAGGTTCTTGTAAACAGAGCCTTCCCAAACTTTGGGGTGGCTGTGTCTTTTTGATTTTAATTTCCCTAAGCTATAGGACCATAAGTGGAAGTGCCCTAGGCTCTGTTGCTTTGTTTTTTAGATGTTTCAGGAAACACCATACACTTCTCCAGAGTGGCTGTTGGCAATTTTCATCCCGCCCATGAGCATAACAAGGCTCCCAGTTCTCCATGGCCTGTCCTGCCTTTCTGGATTTTACACTTTTTTCAGATGGCCCTTTTGACCGGGGGGCAGTGAGACTTCATTGTAGTGCAGATTTCCTTTGCAAGCTTGCTTGGTTGGCCACAAAGGGCGTATGCGTTTTTTCCTGAATATATTCAGGAAAAAACGCATACGCCCTTTTTGGCCAAGTGCATCATTGTGGACGTTCTGCCTCTTTTCCTATGCTTTACATGCAATTCCAGTCTACCTCCTGAAATCGGTTTCCTGCAATTCTGCCCCGCTTTCAAGTCCTCTTGGCAGCCTTACTTCAATATATTTTTGGACGATAGCTATCATTTATAACTCTGCAGGTATGTGAATGACAGTGTCCCTGAGCTCCTTTCTTCAACTCGCTTTCTTGTGAGCTGGCCGCAACACCGCAGGATTGCTTCAGGCCCTAGTGTGGTTCCGGCATGGCACGCTGAGCCTTTGTTTAATTACTCTTCCTGGTGGGAAGTGAGAGTTAAATTTGCCCATCCAGACACCTCCAGTTAGTCTCTCATTGGTTCTCTCTATTCCTGTTCATTTTCCTCAGAAATTGCAAACTGGGCCAAACAGGAGGTTAAAGGCACTGACTCTCCAATTGGGGAGAGTGTTAGTAAAGCGTCTGGAATGTTGCACCCGAGTACCAGGGGACGAAAACTGAGACACATTTGAACACGTTTCCCGATCACATGGTGGATCATACTCTGGGTTCCACATGCATGTTTTAGCTGAAGGAAGAATCCCTTAAACCTGGAGAGTTGAGACCCCTGCAATGGGTACCATGCAATATGACTTCAAAGGGTCTGCATTTGCTCACCGAACCTCACCAATCCTATCACTGCTGCATTTATGCCACTGTACACACGCTTGATTCTCTTTCTGAGACATATAAATCCATAGGTTTTAAGATTCTTACTAGTCAGGTATATTCTTAGGCGTTTAATATGGGGTGTAGAGTCCACTTCGTTGAGCAAGGAGTAGCTCTTGTCTATTACATATTTGGCTTATGGAACGGTATCTGTGCTAATTTCAATCTCTGGTTTTATGCAGCACCCCAACTCACCTTTCCCCTTAAGCAAGCATAAGTCGGTTTTGTACATTTGAGAACCTGTTCTGTTTTGTAATTCAGTTCCTGTGTAGCCAAGTTTACATTCCATGTGGTAGAGATATCTTATGATGTTTCTTTTTCTGTGTGACTTATTTCACTTAGAATCATCGTACCTGAATCCACTCATTATGCTGCTATGGGCCTGATGACATAGATTTCATTGCTGAGTGATATTGCATTGTACGTAAGTACCACAACTTCTTTATCCATTTTTCACTTTCTGTGATTTTGAACTTGTACTGTAAACGAGGTTCTTGTAAACAGAGCCTTCCCAAACTTTGGGGTGGCTGTGTCTTTTTGATTTTAATTTCCCTAAGCTATAGGACCATAAGTGGAAGTGCCCTAGGCTCTGTTGCTTTGTTTTTTAGATGTTTCAGGAAACACCATACACTTCTCCAGAGTGGCTGTTGGCAATTTTCATCCCGCCCATGAGCATAACAAGGCTCCCAGTTCTCCATGGCCTGTCCTGCCTTTCTGGATTTTACACTTTTTTCAGATGGCCCTTTTGACCGGGGGGCAGTGAGACTTCATTGTAGTGCAGATTTCCTTTGCAAGCTTGCTTGGTTGGCCACAAAGGGCGTATGCGTTTTTTCCTGAATATATTCAGGAAAAAACGCATACGCCCTTTTTGGCCAAGTGCATCATTGTGGACGTTCTGCCTCTTTTCCTATGCTTTACATGCAATTCCAGTCTACCTCCTGAAATCGGTTTCCTGCAATTCTGCCCCGCTTTCAAGTCCTCTTGGCAGCCTTACTTCAATATATTTTTGGACGATAGCTATCATTTATAACTCTGCAGGTATGTGAATGACAGTGCCCCTGAGCTCCTTTATTCAACTCGCTTTCTTGTGAGCTGGCCGCAACACCGCAGGATCGCTTCAGGCCCTAGTGTGGTTCCGGCATGGCACGCTGAGCCTTTGTTTAATTCCTCTTCCTGGTGGGAAATGAGAGTTAAATTTGCCCGTCCAGACACCTCCAGCTAGTCTCTCATTGGTTCTCCCTATTCCTGTTCATTTTCCGCAGAAATTGCAAACTGGGCCAAACAGGAGGTTAAAGGCACTGACTCTCCAAGTGGGGAGAGTGTTAGTAAAGCATCTGTAATGTTGCACCCGAGTACCGGGGGACGAAAACTGAGTCACATTTGAACACGTTTCCCGATCACATGGTGGATCATACTCTGGGTTCCACATGCATGTTTTAGCTGAAGGAAGAATCCCTTAAACCTGGAGAGTTGAGACCCATGGAATGGGTACCATGCAATATGACTTCAAAGGGTCTGCATTTGCTCACCGAACCTCACCAATCCTATCACTGCTGCGTTTATGCCACTGTACACACGCTTGATTCTCTTTTGGAGACATATAAATCCATAGGTTTTAAGATTCTTTCTAGTCAGGTATACTCTTAGGCGTTTAATATGGGGTGTAGAGTCCACTTCGTTGAGCAAGGAGTAGCTCTTGTCTATTACATATTTGGCTTATGGAACCGTATCTGTGCTAATTTCAATCTTTGGTTTTATGCAGCACCCCAACTCACCTTTACTCTTAAGCAAGCATAAGTCGGTTTTCTACATTTGAGACCCTGTTCTGTTTTGTAATTCAGTTCTTGTGTAGCCAAGTTTACATTCCATGTGGTAGAGATATCTTATGATGTTTCTTTCTCTGTGTGACTTATTTCACTTACAATCATCGTACCTGAATCCACTCATTATGCTGCTACGGGCCTGATGACACAGATTTCATTGCTGAGTGATATTGCATTGTACGTAAGTACCACAACTTCTTTATCCATTTTGCGCTTTCTGTGATATTGAACTTGTACCGTAAACGAGGTTCTTGTAAACAGAGCTGTCCCAAAGATTGGGGTGGTTGTGTCTTTTTGATTTTAATTTCCCTAAGCTATAGGACCATAAGTGGAAGTGCCCTAGGCTCTGTTACTTTGTTTTTTAGATGTTTCAGGAAACACCATACACTTCTCCAGAGTGACTGTGGGCAATTTACATCCCGCCCATCAGCATAACAAGGCTCCCAGTTCTCCATGGCCTGTCCTGCCTTTCTGGATTTTACACTTTTTTCAGATGGCCCTTTTGACCGGGGGGCAGTGAGACTTCATTGTAGTGCAGATTTCCTTTGCAAGCTTGCTTGGTTGGCCAAAGAGGGCGTATGCGTTTATTCCTGAATATATTCAGGAAAAAACGCATACGCCCTTTTTGGCCAAGTGCATCATTGTGGACGTTCTGCCTCTTTTCCTATGCTTTACATGCAATTCCAGTCTACCTCCTGAAATCGGTTTCCTGCAATTCTGCCCCGCTTTCAAGTCCTCTTGGCAGCCTTACTTCAATATATTTTTGGACGATAGCTGTCATTTATAACTCTGCAGTTTTGTGAATTACAGTGCCCCTGAGCTCCTTTCTTCAACTTGCTTTCTTGTGAGCTGGCCGCAACACCGCAGCATCGCTTCAGGCCCTAGTGTTGTTCCGGCATGGCACGCTGAGCCTTTGTTTAATTCCTCTTCCTGGTGGGAAATGAGAGTTAAATTTGCCCGTCCAGACACCTCCAGCTAGTCTCTCATTGGTTCTCCCTATTCCTGTTCATTTTCCGCAGAAATTGCAAACTGGGCCAAACAGGAGGTTAAAGTCACTGACTCTCCAAGTGGGGAGAGTGTTAGTAAAGCGTCTGGAATGTTGCACCCGAGTACCAGGGGACGAAAACTGACACATTTGAACACGTTTCCCGATCACACGGTGGATCATACTCTGGGTTCCACATGCATGTTTTAGCTGAAGGAAGAATCCCTTAAACCTGGAGAGTTGAGACCCATGGAATGGGTACCATGCAATATGACTTCAAAGGGTCTGCATTTGCTCACCGAACCTCATCAATCCTATCACTGCTGCGTTTATGCCGCTATACACACGCTTGATTCTCTTTCGGAGATATATAAATCCATAGGTTTTAAGATTCTTACTAGTCAGGTATATTCTTAGGCGTTTAATATGGGGTGTTGAGTCCACTTCGTTGAGCAAGGTGTAGCTCTTGTCTATTACATATTTGGCTTATGGAACGATATCTGTGCTAATTTCAATGTCTGGTTTTATACAGCACCCCAACTCACCTTTCCCCTTAAGGAAGCATAAGTTGGTTTTCTACATTTGAGACCCTGTTCTGTTTTGTAATTCAGTTCCTGTGTAGCCAAGTTTATATTCCGTGTAGTAGTGATATCTTATGATGTTTCTTTTTCTGTGTGACTTATTTCACTTAGAATCATCGTACCTGAATCCACTCATTATGCTGCTATGGGCCTGATGACATAGATTTCATTGCTGAGTGATATTGCATTGTAGGTAAGTACCACAACTTCTTTATCCATTTTTCACTTTCTGTGATATTGAACTTGTACCGTAAACGAGGTTCCTGTAAACAGAACCGTCCCAAACTTTGGGGTGGCTGTGTCTTTTTGATTTTAATTTCCCTAAGCTATAGGACCATAAGTGGAAGTGCCCTAGGCTCTGTTGTTTTGTTTTTTAGATGTTTCAGGAAACACCATACACTTCTCCAGAGTGGCTGTTGGCAATTTACATCCCGCCCATCAGCATAACAAGGCTCCCAGTTCTCCATGGCCTGTCCTGCTTTGCTGGATTTTATACTTTTTTCAGATGGCCCTTTTGCCCGCGGGGTAGTGAGACTTCATTGTAGTGCAGATTCCCTTTGCAAGCTTGCTTGGTTGGCCAAAAAGGGCGTATGCGTTTTTTTCTGAATATATTCAGGAAAAAACGCATACGCCCTTTTTGGCCAAGTGCATCATTGTGGACGTTCTGCCTCTTTTCCTATGCTTTACATGCAATTCCAGTCTACCTCCTGAAATCGGTTTCCTGCAATTCTGCCCCGCTTTCAAGTCCTCTTGGCAGCCTTACTTCAATATATTTTTGGACGATAGCTGTCATTTATAACTCTGCAGGATTGTGAATTACAGTGCCCCTGAGCTCCTTTCTTCAACTCGTTTTCTTGTGAGCTGGCCGCAACACCGCAGCATTGCTTCAGGCCCTAGTGTGGTTCCAGAATGGCACGCTGAGCCTTTGGTTAATTCCTCTTCCTGGTGGGCAATGAGAGTTAAATTTGCCCGTCCAGACACCTCCAGCTAGTCTCTCTTGGTTCTCCCTATTTCTGTTCATTTTCCGCAGAAATTGCAAACTGGGCCAAACAGGAGGTTAAAGGCACTGACTCACCAAGTGGGGAGAGTGTTAGTAAAGCGTCTGGAATGTTGCACCCGAGTACCGGGGGACGAAAACTGAGACACATTTGAACACGTTTCCCGATCACACGGTGGATCATACTCTGGGTTCCACATGCATGTTTTAGCTGAAGGAAGAATCCCTTAAACCTGGAGAGTTGAGACCCATGGAATGGGTACCATGCAATATGACTTCAAAGGGTCTGCATTTGCTCACCGATCCTCACCAATCCTATCACTGCTGCATTTATGCCGCTGTAAACACGCTTGATTCTCTTGCAGAGACATATAAATCCATAGGTTTTAAGATTCTTACTAGTCAGTTATATTCTTAGGCGTTTAATATGTGGTGTTGAGTCCACTTCGTTGAGCAAGGAGAAGCTCTTGTCTATTACATATTTGGCTTATGGAACGGTATCTGTGCTAATTTCAATATCTGGTTTTATGCAGCACCCCAACTCACCTTTCCCCTTAAGGAAGCATAAGTTGGTTTTCTACATTTGAGACCCTGTTCTGTTTTGTAATTCAGTTCCTGTGTAGCCAAGTTTACATTCCGTGTAGTAGTGATATCTTATGATGTTTCTTTTTTTCTGTGACTTATTTCACTTAGAATCATCGTACCTGAATCCACTCATTATGCTGCTACGGGCCTGATGACATAGATTTCATTGCTGAGTGATATTGCATTGTACGTAAGTACCACAACTTCTTTATCCATTTTTCGCTTTCTGTGATATTGAACTTGTACCGTAAATGAGGTTCTTGTAAACAGAGCCGTCCCAAACTTTGGGGTGGCTGTGTCTTTTTGATTTTAATTTCCCTAAGCTATAGGACCATAAGTGGAAGTGCCCTAGGCTCTGTTGCTTTGTTTTTTAGATGTTTCGGGAAACACCATACACTTCTCCATTGTCGCTGTTGGCAATTTACATCCCGCCCATCAGCATAACAAGGCTCTCACGTCTCCATGGCCTGTCCTGCCTTTCTGGATTTTACACTTTTATCAGATGGCCCTTTTGACTGGGGGCCAGTGAGACTTCATTGTAGTGCAGATTTCGTTTGCAAGCTTGCTTGCTTGGCCAAAAAGGGCGTATGCGTTTTTTCTTGAATATATTCAGGAAAAAACGCATACACCACTTTTGGCCAAGTGCATCATTGTGGACGTTCTGCCTCTTTTCCTATGCTTTACATGCAATTCCAGTCTACCTCCTGAAATCGGTTTCCTGCAATTCTGCCCCGCTTTCAAGTCCTCTTGGCAGCCTTACTTCAATATATTTTTGGACGATAGCTGTCATTTATAACTCTGCAGGTTTGTGAATTACAGTGCCCCTGAGCTCCTTTCTTCAACTCGCTTTCTTGTGAGCTGGCCGCAACACCGCAGGATTGCTTCAGTCCCTAGTGTGGTTCCGGCATGGCACGCTCAGCATTTGTTTAATTCCTCTTCCTGGTGGGAAATGAGAGTTAAATTTGCCCATCCAGACACCTCCAGCTAGTCTCTCATTTGTTCTCTCTATTCCTGTTCATTTTCCGCAGAAATTGCAAACTGGGCCAAACAGGAGGTTAAAGGCACTGACTCTCCAAGTGGGGAGAGTGTTAGTAAAGCGTCTGGAATGTTGCACCCGAGTACCAGGGGACGAAAACTGAGACACATTTGAACACGTTTCCCGATCACATGGTGGATCATACTCTAGGTTCCACATGCATGTTTTAGCTGAAGGAAGAATCCCTTAAACCTGGAGAGTTGAGACCCATGGAATGGGTACCATGCAATATGACTTCAAAGGGTCTGCATTTGCTCACCGAACCTCACCAATCCTATCACTGCTGCATTTATGCCACTGTACACACGCTTGATTCTCTTTCTGAGCCATATAAATCCATAGGTTTTAAGATTCTTACTAGTCAGGTATATTCTTAGGCGTTTAATATGGGGTGTAGAGTCCACTTCGTTGAGCAAGGAGTAGCTCTTGTCTATTAAATATTTGGCTTATGGAATGGTATCTGTTCTAATTTCAATTTCTGGTTTTATGCAGCACCCCAACTCACCTTTCGCCTTAAGCAAGCATAAGTTGGATTTCTACATTTGAGACCCTGTGCTGTTTTGTAATTCAGTTCCTGTGTAGCCAAGTTTACATTCCTTGTAGTAGTGATATCTTATGATGTTTCTTTTTCTGTGTGACTTATTTCACTTAGAATCATCGTACCTGAATCCACTCATTATGCTGCTACGGGCCTGATGACATAGATTTCATTGCTGAGTGATATTGCATTGTACGTAAGTACCACAACTTCTTTATCCATTTTTCGCTTTCTGTGATATTGAACTTGTACCATAAATGAGGTTCTTGTAAACAGAGCTGTCCCTAACTTTGGGGTGGCTGAGTCTTTTTGATTTTAATTTCCCTAAGCTATAGGACCATAAGTGGAAGTGCCCTAGGCTCTGTTGCTTTGTTTTTTAGATGTTTCAGGAAACACCATACACTTCTCCAGAGTGGCTGTTGGCAATTTACATCCCGCCCATCAGCATAACAAGGCTCCCAGTTCTCCATGGCCTGTCCTGCCTTTCTGGATTTTACACTTTTTTCAGATGGCCCTTTTGACCGGGGGGCAGTGAGACTTCATTGTAGTGCAGATTTCGTTTGCAAGCTTGCTTGCTTGGCCAAAAAGGGCGTATGCGTTTTTTCTTGAATATATTCAGGAAAAAACGCATACGCCACTTTTGGCCAAGTGCATCATTGTGGACGTTCTGCCTCTTTTCCTATGCTTTACATGCAATTCCAGTCTACCTCCTGAAATCGGTTTCCTGCAATTCTGCCCCGCTTTCAAGTCCTCTTGGCAGCCTTACTTCAATATATTTTTGGACGATAGCTGTCATTTATAACTCTGCAGGTTTGTGAATTACAGTGCCCCTGAGCTCCTTTCTTCAACTCGCTTTCTTGTGAGCTGGCCGCAACACCGCAGGATTGCTTCAGGCCCTAGTGTGGTTCCGGCATGGCACGCTCAGCCTTTGTTTAATTCCTCCTCCTGGTGGGAAATGAGAGTTAAATTTGCCCATCCAGACACCTCCAGCTAGTCTCTCATTTGTTCTCTCTATTCCTGTTCATTTTCCGCAGAAATTGCAAACTGGGCCAAACAGGAGGTTAAAGGCACTGACTCTCCAAGTGGGGAGAGTGTTAGTAAAGCGTCTGGAATGTTGCACCCGAGTACCAGGGGACGAAAACTGAGACACATTTGAACACGTTTCCCGATCACATGGTGGATCATACTCTGGGTTCCACATGCATGTTTTAGCTGAAGGAAGAATCCCTTAAACCTGGAGAGTTGAGACCCATGGAATGGGTACCATACAATATGACTTCAAAGGGTCTGCATTTGCTCACCGAACCTCACCAATCCTATCACTGCTGCATTTATGCCACTGTACACACGCTTGATTCTCTTTCTGAGCCATATAAATCCATAGGTTTTAAGATTCTTACTAGTCAGGTATATTCTTAGGCGTTTAATATGGGGTGTAGAGTCCACTTCGTTGAGCAAGGAGTAGCTCTTGTCTATTACATATTTGGCTTATGGAACGGTATCTGTGCTAATTTCAATCTCTGGTTTTATGCAGCACCCCAACTCACCTTTCCCCTTAAGCAAGCATAAGTCGGTTTTGTACATTTGAGAACCTGTTCTGTTTTGTAATTCAGTTCCTGTGTAGCCAAGTTTACATTCCATGTGGTAGAGATATCTTATGATGTTTCTTTTTCTGTGTGACTTATTTCACTTAGAATCATCGTACCTGAATCCACTCATTATGCTGCTATGGGCCTGATGACATAGATTTCATTGCTGAGTGATATTGCATTGTACGTAAGTACCACAACTTCTTTATCCATTTTTCACTTTCTGTGATTTTGAACTTGTACTGCAAACGAGGTTCTTGTAAACAGAGCGTTCCCAAACTTTGGGGTGGCTGTGTCTTTTTGATTTTAATTTCCCTAAGCTATAGGACCATAAGTGGAAGTGCCCTAGGCTCTGTTGCTTTGTTTTTTAGATGTTTCAGGAAACACCATACACTTCTCCAGAGTGGCTGTTGGCAATTTACATCCCGCCCATGAGCATAACAAGGCTCCCAGTTCTCCATGGCCTGTCCTGCCTTTCTGGATTTTACACTTTTTTCAGATGGCCCTTTTGACCGGGGGGCAGTGAGACTTCATTGTAGTGCAGATTTCCTTTGCAAGCTTGCTTGGTTGGCCACAAAGGGCGTATGCGTTTTTTCCTGAATATATTCAGGAAAAAACGCATACGCCCTTTTTGGCCAAGTGCATCATTGTGGACGTTCTGCCTCTTTTCCTATGCTTTACATGCAATTCCAGTCTACCTCCTGAAATCGGTTTCCTGCAATTCTGCCCCGCTTTCAAGTCCTCTTGGCAGCCTTACTTCAATATATTTTTGGACGATAGCTATCATTTATAACTCTGCAGGTATGTGAATGACAGTGCCCCTGAGCTCCTTTATTCAACTCGCTTTCTTGTGAGCTGGCCGCAACACCGCAGGATCGCTTCAGGCCCTAGTGTGGTTCCGGCATGGCACGCTGAGCCTTTGTTTAATTCCTCTTCCTGGTGGGAAATGAGAGTTAAATTTGCCCGTCCAGACACCTCCAGCTAGTCTCTCATTGGTTCTCCCTATTCCTGTTCATTTTCCGCAGAAATTGCAAACTGGGCCAAACAGGAGGTTAAAGGCACTGACTCTCCAAGTGGGGAGAGTGTTAGTAAAGCGTCTGGAATGTTGCACCCGAGTACCAGGGGACGAAAACTGAGACACATTTGAACACGTTTCCCGATCACATGGTGGATCATACTCTGGGTTCCACATGCATGTTTTAGCTGAAGGAAGAATCCCTTAAACCTGGAGAGTTGAGACCCCTGCAATGGGTACCATGCAATATGACTTCAAAGGGTCTGCATTTGCTCACCGAACCTCACCAATCCTATCACTGCTGCATTTATGCCACTGTACACACGCTTGATTCTCTTTCTGAGACATATAAATCCATAGGTTTTAAGATTCTTACTAGTCAGGTATATTCTTAGGCGTTTAATATGGGGTGTAGAGTCAACTTCGTTGAGCAAGGAGTAGCTCTTGTCTATTACATATTTGGCTTATGGAACGGTATCTGTGCTAATTTCAATCTCTGGTTTTATGCAGCACCCCAACTCACCTTTCCCCTTAAGCAAGCATAAGTCGGTTTTCTACATTTGAGACCCTGTTCTGTTTTGTAATTCAGTTCCTGTGTAGCCAAGTTTACATTCCATGTGGTAGAGATATGTTATGATGTTTCCTTCTCTGTGTGACTTATTTCACTTACAATCATCGTACCTGAATCCACTCATTATGCTGCTACGGGCCTGATGACACAGATTTCATTGCTGAGTGATATTGCATTGTACGTAAGTACCACAACTTCTTTACCCATTTTTCACTTTCTGTGATTTTGAACTTATACTGTAAACGAGGTTCTTGTAAACAGAGCCTTCCCAAATTTTGGGGTGGCTGTGTCTTTTTGATTTTAATTTCCCTAAGCTATAGGACCATAAGTGGAAGTGCCCTAAGCTCTGTTGCTTTGTTTTTCAGATGTTTCAGGAAACACCATACACTTCTCCAGAGTGGCTGTTGGCAATTTACATCCCGCCCATCAGCATAACAAGGCTCCCAGTTCTCCATGGCCTGTCCTGCCTTTCTGGATTTTACACTTTTTTCAGATGGCCCTTTTGACCGGGGGGCAGTGAGACTTCATTGTAGTGCAGATTTCCTTTGCAAGCTTGCTTGGTTGGCCAAAAAGGGCGTATGCGTTTTTTCCTGAATATATTCAGGAAAAAACGCATACGCCCTTTTTGGCCAAGTGCATCATTGTGGACGTTCTGCCTCTTTTCCTTTGCTTTACATGCAATTCCAGTCTACCTCCTGAAATCGGTTTCCTGCAATTCTGCCCAGCGTTCAAGTCCTCTTGGCAGCCTTACTTCAATATATTTTTGGACGATAGCTGTCATTTATAACTCTGCAGGTTTGTGAATGACAGTGCCCCTGATCTCCTTTCTTCAACTCGCTTTCTTGTGAGCTGGCCGCAACACCGCAGCATTGCTTCAGGCCCTAGTGTGGTTCCGGCATGACATGCTGAGCCTTTGGTTAATTCCTCTTCCTGGTGGGAAATGAGAGTTAAATTTGCCCGTCCAGACACCTCCAGCTAGTCTCTCATTGGTTCTCCCTATTCCTGTTCATTTTCCGCAGAAATGGCAAACTGGGCCAAACAGGAGGTTAAAGGCACTGACTCTCCAAGTGGGGAGAGTGTTAGTAAAGCATCTGTAATGTTGCCCCCGAGTACCGGGGGACGAAAACTGAGTCACATTTGAACACGTTTCCCGATCACATGGTGGATCATACTCTGGGTTCCACATGCATGTTTTAGCTGAAGGAAGAATCCCTTAAACCTGGAGAGTTGAGACCCATGGAATGGGTACCATGCAATATGACTTCAAAGGGTCTGCATTTGCTCACCGAACCTCACCAATCCTATCACTGCTGCGTTTATGCCACTGTACACACGCTTGATTCTCTTTTGGAGACATATAAATCCATAGGTTTTAAGATTCTTTCTAGTCAGGTATACTCTTAGGCGTTTAATATGGGGTGTAGAGTCCACTTCGTTGAGCAAGGAGTAGCTCTTGTCTATTACATATTTGGCTTATGGAACCGTATCTGTGCTAATTTCAATCTTTGGTTTTATGCAGCACCCCAACTCACCTTTACTCTTAAGCAAGCATAAGTCGGTTTTCTACATTTGAGACCCTGTTCTGTTTTGTAATTCAGTTCTTGTGTAGCCAAGTTTACATTCCATGTGGTAGAGATATCTTATGATGTTTCTTTCTCTGTGTGACTTATTTCACTTACAATCATCGTACCTGAATCCACTCATTATGCTGCTACGGGCCTGATGACACAGATTTCATTGCTGAGTGATATTGCATTGTACGTAAGTACCACAACTTCTTTATCCATTTTGCGCTTTCTGTGATATTGAACTTGTACCGTAAACGAGGTTCTTGTAAACAGAGCTGTCCCAAAGATTGGGGTGGTTGTGTCTTTTTGATTTTAATTTCCCTAAGCTATAGGACCATAAGTGGAAGTGCCCTAGGCTCTGTTACTTTGTTTTTTAGATGTTTCAGGAAACACCATACACTTCTCCAGAGTGACTGTGGGCAATTTACATCCCGCCCATCAGCATAACAAGGCTCCCAGTTCTCCATGGCCTGTCCTGCCTTTCTGGATTTTACACTTTTTTCAGATGGCCCTTTTGACCGGGGGGCAGTGAGACTTCATTGTAGTGCAGATTTCCTTTGCAAGCTTGCTTGGTTGGCCAAAAAGGGCGTATGCGTTTATTCCTGAATATATTCAGGAAAAAACGCATACGCCCTTTTTGGCCAAGTGCATCATTGTGGACGTTCTGCCTCTTTTCCTATGCTTTACATGCAATTCCAGTCTACCTCCTGAAATCGGTTTCCTGCAATTCTGCCCTGCTTTCAAGTCCTCTTGGCAGCCTTACTTCAATATATTTTTGGACGATAGCTGTCATTTATAACTCTGCAGGTATGTGAATGACAGTGCCCCTGAGCTCCTTTCTTCAACTCGCTTTCTTGTGAGCTGGCCGCAACACCGCTACATTGCTTCAGGCCCTAGTGTTGTTCCGGCATGGCACACTGAGCCTTTGGTTAATTCCTCTTCCTGGTGGGAAATGAGAGTTAAATTTGCCCGTCCAGACACCTCCAGCTAGTCTCTCATTGGTTCTCCCTATTACTGTTCAATTTCCACAGAAATTGCAAACTGGGCCAAACAGGAGGTTAAAGGCACTGACTCTCCAAGTGGGGAGAGTGTTAGTAAACCATCTGGAATATTGCACCCGAGTACCAGGGGACGAAACCTGACACAATTGAACACGTTTCCCGATCACACGGTGGATCATACTCTGGGTTCCACATGCATGTTTTAGCTGAAGGAAGAATCCCTTAAACCTGGAGAGTTGAGACCCATGGAATGGGTACCATGCAATATGACTTCAAAGGGTCTGCATTTGTCCACCGAACCTCACCAATCCTATCACTGCTGCGTTTATGCCGCTGTACACACGCTTGATTCTCTTTCGGAGACATATAAATCCATAGGTTTTAAGATTCTTCCTAGTCAGGTATATTCTTAGGCGTTTATTATGGGGTGTAGAGTCCACTTCGTTGAGCAAGGAGTAGCTCTTGTCTATTACATATTTGGCTTATGGAACGGTATCTGTGCTAATTTCAATCTCTGGTTTTATGCAGCACCCCAACTCACCTTTCGCCTTAAGCAAGCATAAGTTGGTTTTCTACATTTGAGACCCTGTTCTGTTTTGTAATTCAGTTCCTGTGTAGCCAAGTTTACATTCCGTGTAGTAGTGATATCTTATGATGTTTCTTTTTCTGTGTGACTTATTTCACTTAGAATCATCGTACCTGAATCCACTCATTATGCTGCTATGGGCCTGATGACATAGATTTCATTGCTGCGTGATATTGCATTGTACGTAATTACCACAACTGCTTTATCCATTTTTCACTTTCTGTGATATTGAACTTGTACCGTAAATGAGGTTCTTGTAAACAGAGCCGTCCCAAACTTTGGGGTGGCTGTGTCTTTTTGATTTTAATTTCCCTAAGCTATAGGACCATAAGTGGAAGTGCCCTAGGCTCTGTTGCTTTGCTTTTTAGATGTTTCAGGAAACACCATACAGTTCTCCAGAGTGGCTGTTCACAATTTACATCCCGCACATCAGCATAACAAGGTTCCCAATTCTCCATGGCCTGTCCTGCCTTTCTGGATTTTACACTTTTTCCAGATGGCCCTTTTGACCGGGGGCAGTGAGACTTCATTTTAGTGCAGATTTCCTTTGCAAGCTTGCTTGGTTGGCCAAAAAGGGCGTATGCGTTTTTTCCTGAATATATTCAGGAAAAAACGCATACGCCCTTTTTGGCCAAGTGCATCATTGTGGACGTTCTGCCTCTTTTCCTATGCTTTACATGCTATTCCAGTCTACCTCCTGAAATCGGTTTCCTGCAATTCTGCCCCGCTTTCAAGTCCTCTTGGCAGCCTTACTTCAATATATTTTTGGACGATAGCTGTCATTTATAACTCTGCAGGTATGTGAATGACAGTGCCCCTGAGCTCCTTTCTTCAACTCGTTTTCTTGTGAGCTGGCCGCAACACCGCAGCATTGCTTCAGGCCCTAGTGTGGTTCCGGCATGGCACGCTGAGCCTTTGGTTAATTCCTCTTCCTGGTGGGAAATGAGAGTTAAATTTGCCCGTCCAGACACCTCCAGCTAGTCTCTCATTGGTTCTCCCTATTCCTGTTCATTTTCCGCAGAAATTGCAAACTGGGCCAAACAGGAGGTTAAAGGCACTGACTCTCCAAGTGGGGAGAGTGTTAGTAAAGCGTCTGGAATGTTGCACCCGAGTACCGGGGGACGAAAAGTGAGTCACATTTGAACACGTTTCCCGATCACACGGTGGATCATACTCTGGGTTCCACATGCATGTTTTAGCTGAAGGAGGAATCCCTTAAACCTCGAGAGTTGAGACCCATGGAATGGGTACCATGCAATATGACTTGAAAGGGTCTGTATTTGCTCACCGAACCTCACCAATCCTAACACTGCTGCGTTTATGCCGCTGTACACACGCTTGATTCTCTTTCGGAGACATATAAATCCATAGGTTTTAAGATTCTTGCTAGTCAGGTATATTCTTAGGCGTTTAATATGGGGTGTTGAGTCCACTTCGTTGAGCCAGGAGTAGCTCTTGTCTATTACATATTTGGCTTATGGAACGGTATGTGTGCTAATTTCAATCTCTGGTTTTATGCAGCACCCCAACTCACCTTTCCCCTTAAGCAAGCATAAGTTGGTTTTCTATATTTGAGACCCTGTTCTGTTTTGTAATTCAGTTCCTTTGTAGCAAAGTTTACATTCCGTGTAGTAGTGATATCTTATGATGTTTCTTTTTCTGTGTGACTTATTTCACTTAGAATCATCATACCTGAATCCACTCATTATGCTGCTACGGGCCTGATGACATAGATTTCATTGCTGAGTGATATTGCATTGTACGTAAGTACCACAACTTCTTTATCCATTTTTTGCTTTCTGCGATATTGAACTTGTACCGTAAACGAGGTTCTTGTAAACAGAGCCATACCAAACTTTGGGGTGGCTGTGTCTTTTTCGTTTTAATTTCCCTAAGCTATAGGACCATAAGTGGAAGTGCCCTAGGCTCTGTTGCTTTGTTTTTTAGATGTTTCAGGAAGCACCATACACTTCTTCAGAGTGGCTGTTGGCAATATACATCCCGCCCATCAGCATAACAAGGCTCCCAGTTCTCCATGGCCTATCCTGCCTTTCTGGATTTTACACTTTTTTCAGATGGCCCTTTTGACCAGGGGGCGGTGAGACTTCATTGTAGTGCAGATTTCCTTTGCAAGCTTGCTTGGTTGGCCAAAAAGGGCGTATGCGTTTTTTCCTGAATATATTCAGGAAAAAACGCATATGCCCTTTTTGGCCATGTGCATCATTGTGGACGTTCTCCCTCTTTTCCTATGCTTTACATGCAATTCCAGTCTACCTCCTGAAATCGGTTTCCTGCAATTCTGCCCCGCTTTCAAGTCCTCTTGGCAGCCTTACTTCAATATATTTTTGGACGGTAGCTGTCATTTATAACTCTGCAGGTATGTGAATTACAGTGCCCCTGAGCTCCTTTCTTCAACTCGCTTTCTTGTGAGCTGGCCGCAACACCGCAGCATTGCTTCAGGCCCTAGTGTGGTTCCGGCATGGTACACTGAGCCTTTGGTTAATTCCTCTTCCTGGTGGGAAATGAGAGTTAAATTTGCCCGTCCAGACACCTCCAGCTAGTCTCTCATTGGTTCTCCCTATTCCTGTTCATTTTCCGCAGAAATTGCAAACTGGGCCAAACAGGAGGTTAAAGGCACTGACTCTCCAAGTGGGGAGAGTGTTAGTAAAGCGTCTGGAATGTTGCACCCGAGTACCAGGGGACGAAAACTGACACAATTGAACACGTTTCCCTATCACACGGTGGATCATACTCTGGGTTCCACATGCATGTTTTAGCTGAAGGAAGAATCCCTTAAACCTGGAGAGTTGAGACCCATGGAATGGGTACCATGCAATATGACTTCAAAGGGTCTGCATTTGTCCACCGAACCTCACCAATAATATCACTGCTGCGTTTATGCCACTGTACACATGCTTGATTCTCTTTCGGAGACATATAAATCCATAGGTTTTAAGATTCTTACTAGTCAGGTATATTCTTAGGCGTTTAATATGGGGTGTAGAGTCCACTTCGTTGAGCAAGGAGTAGCTCTTGTCTATTACATATTTGGCTTATGGAATGGTATCTGTGCTAATTTCAATCTTTGGTTTTATGTAGCACCCCAACTCAACTTTCCTCTTAAGCAAGCATAAGTCGGTTTTCTACATTTGAGGCCCTGTTCTGTTTTGTAATTCAGTTCCTGTGTAGCCAGGTTTACATTCCATGTGGTAGAGATATCTTATGATGTTTCTTTTTCTGTGTGACTTATTTCACTTAGAATCATCGTACCTGAATCCACTCATTATGCTGCTATGGGCCTGATGACATAGATTTCATTGCTGAGTGATATTGCATTGTACGTAAGTACCACAACTTCTTGATCCATTTTTCGCTTTCTGTGATATTGAACTTGTACCGTAAACGAGGTTCTTGTAAACAGAGCTGTCCCTAACTTTGGGGTGGCTGAGTCTTTTTGATTTTAATTTCCCTAAGCTATAGGACCATAAGTGGAAGTGCCCTAGGCTCTGTTGCTTTGTTTTTTAGATGTTTCAGGAAACACCATACACTTCTCCAGATTGGCTGTTGGCAATTTACATCCCGCCCATCAGCATAACAAGGCTCCCAGTTCTCCATGGCCTGTCCTGCCTTTCTGGATTTTACACTTTTTTCAGATGGCCCTTTTGACCGGGGGGCAGTGAGACTTCATTGTAGTGCAGATTTCCTTTGCAAGCTTGCTTGTTTGGCCAAAAAGGGCGTAGGCTTTTTTTCTTGAGGAAAAATCGCATATGCCCTTTTTGGCCAAGTGCATCATTGTGGACGTTCTGCCTCTTTTCCTATGCTTTACATGCAATTCCAGTCTACCTCCTGAAATCGGTTTCCTGCAATTCTGCCCCGCTTTCAAGTCCTCTTGGCAGCCTTACTTCAATATATTTTTGGACGATAGCTGTCATTTATAACTCTGCAGTTTTGTGAATTACAGTGCCCCTGAGCTCCTTTCTTCAACTTGCTTTCTTGTGAGCTGGCCGCAACACCGCAGCATCGCTTCAGGCCCTAGTGTTGTTCCGGCATGGCACGCTGAGCCTTTGGTTAATTCCTCTTCCTGGTGGGAAATGAGAGTTAAATTTGCCCGTCCAGACACCTCCAGCTAGTCTCTCATTGGTTCTCCCTATTCCTGTTCATTTTCCGCAGAAATTGCAAACTGGGCCAAACAGGAGGTTAAAGTCACTGACCCTCCAAGTGGGGAGAGTGTTAGTAAAGCGTCTGGAATGTTGCACCCGAGTACCAGGGGACGAAAACTGACACATTTGAACACGTTTCCCGATCACACGGTGGATCATACTCTGGGTTCCACATGCATGTTTTAGCTGAAGGAAGAAACCCTTAAACCTGGAGAGTTGAGACCCATGGAATGGGTACCATGCAATATGACTTCAAAGGGTCTGTATTTGCTCACCGAACCTCATCAATCCTATCACTGCTGCGTTTATGCCGCTATACACACGCTTGATTCTCTTTCGGAGATATATAAATCCATAGGTTTTAAGATTCTTACTAGTCAGGTATATTCTTAGGCGTTTAATATGGGGTGTTGAGTCCACTTCGTTGAGCAAGGTGTAGCTCTTGTCTATTACATATTTGGCTTATGGAACGATATCTGTGCTAATTTCAATGTCTGGTTTTATACAGCACCCCAACTCACCTTTCCCCTTAAGGAAGCATAAGTTGGTTTTCTACATTTGAGACCCTGTTCTGTTTTGTAATTCAGTTCCTGTGTAGCCAAGTTTATATTCCGTGTAGTAGTGATATCTTATGATGTTTCTTTTTCTCTGTGACTTATTTCACTTAGAATCATCGTACCTGAATCCACTCATTATGCTGCTATGGGCCTGATGACATAGATTTCATTGCTGAGTGATATTGCATTGTAGGTAAGTACCACAACTTCTTTATCCATTTTTCACTTTCTGTGATATTGAACTTGTACCGTAAACGAGGTTCCTGTAAACAGAACCGTCCCAAACTTTGGGGTGGCTGTGTCTTTTTGATTTTAATTTCCCTAAGCTATAGGACCATAAGTGGAAGTGCCCTAGGCTCTGTTGTTTTGTTTTTTAGATGTTTCAGGAAACACCATACACTTCTCCAGAGTGGCTGTTGGCAATTTACATCCCGCCCATCAGCATAACAAGGCTCCCAGTTCTCCATGGCCTGTCCTGCTTTGCTGGATTTTATACTTTTTTCAGATGGCCCTTTTGCCCGCGGGGTAGTGAGACTTCATTGTAGTGCAGATTCCCTTTGCAAGCTTGCTTGGTTGGCCAAAAAGGGCGTATGCGTTTTTTTCTGAATATATTCAGGAAAAAACGCATACGCCCTTTTTGGCCAAGTGCATCATTGTGGACGTTCTGCCTCTTTTCCTATGCTTTACATGCAATTCCAGTCTACCTCCTGAAATCGGTTTCCTGCAATTCTGCCCCGCTTTCAAGTCCTCTTGGCAGCCTTACTTCAATATATTTTTGGACAATAGCTGTCATTTATAACTCTGCAGGATTGTGAATTACAGTGCCCCTGAGCTCCTTTCTTCAACTCGTTTTCTTGTGAGCTGGCCGCAACACCGCAGCATTGCTTCAGGACCTAGTGTGGTTCCAGAATGGCACGCTGAGCCTTTGGTTAATTCCTCTTCCTGGTGGGCAATGAGAGTTAAATTTGCCCGTCCAGACACCTCCAGCTAGTCTCTCTTGGTTCTCCCTATTTCTGTTCATTTTCCGCAGAAATTGCAAACTGGGCCAAACAGGAGGTTAAAGGCACTGACTCACCAAGTGGGGAGAGTGTTAGTAAAGCGTCTGGAATGTTGCACCCGAGTACCGGGGGACGAAAACTGAGACACATTTGAACACGTTTCCCGATCACACGGTGGATCATACTCTGGGTTCCACATGCATGTTTTAGCTGAAGGAAGAATCCCTTAAACCTGGAGAGTTGAGACCCATGGAATGGGTACCATGCAATATGACTTCAAAGGGTCTGCATTTGCTCACCGATCCTCACCAATCCTATCACTGCTGCATTTATGCCGCTGTAAACACGCTTGATTCTCTTGCAGAGACATATAAATCCATAGGTTTTAAGATTCTTACTAGTCAGTTATATTCTTAGGCGTTTAATATGTGGTGTTGAGTCCACTTCGTTGAGCAAGGAGAAGCTCTTGTCTATTACATATTTGGCTTATGGAACGGTATCTGTGCTAATTTCAATATCTGGTTTTATGCAGCACCCCAACTCACCTTTCCCCTTAAGGAAGCATAAGTTGGTTTTCTACATTTGAGACCCTGTTCTGTTTTGTAATTCAGTTCCTGTGTAGCCAAGTTTACATTCCGTGTAGTAGTGATATCTTATGATGTTTCTTTTTTTCTGTGACTTATTTCACTTAGAATCATCGTACCTGAATCCACTCATTATGCTGCTACGGGCCTGATGACATAGATTTCATTGCTGAGTGATATTGCATTGTACGTAAGTACCACAACTTCTTTATCCATTTTTCGCTTTCTGTGATATTGAACTTGTACCGTAAATGAGGTTCTTGTAAACAGAGCCCTCCCAAACTTTGGGGTGGCTGTGTCTTTTTGATTTTAATTTCCCTAAGCTATAGGACCATAAGTGGAAGTGCCCTAGGCTCTGTTGCTTTGTTTTTTAGATGTTTCGGGAAACACCATACACTTCTCCATTGTCGCTGTTGGCAATTTACATCCCGCCCATCAGCATAACAAGGCTCTCACGTCTCCATGGCCTGTCCTGCCTTTCTGGATTTTACACTTTTATCAGATGGCCCTTTTGACTGGGGGCCAGTGAGACTTCATTGTAGTGCAGATTTCGTTTGCAAGCTTGCTTGCTTGGCCAAAAAGGGCGTATGCGTTTTTTCTTGAATATATTCAGGAAAAAACGCATACACCACTTTTGGCCAAGTGCATCATTGTGGACGTTCTGCCTCTTTTCCTATGCTTTACATGCAATTCCAGTCTACCTCCTGAAATCGGTTTCCTGCAATTCTGCCCCGCTTTCAAGTCCTCTTGGCAGCCTTACTTCAATATATTTTTGGACGATAGCTGTCATTTATAACTCTGCAGGTTTGTGAATTACAGTGCCCCTGAGCTCCTTTCTTCAACTCGCTTTCTTGTGAGCTGGCCGCAACACCGCAGGATTGCTTCAGGCCCTAGTGTGGTTCCGGCATGGCACGCTCAGCATTTGTTTAATTCCTCTTCCTGGTGGGAAATGAGAGTTAAATTTGCCCATCCAGACACCTCCAGCTAGTCTCTCATTTGTTCTCTCTATTCCTGTTCATTTTCCGCAGAAATTGCAAACTGGGCCAAACAGGAGGTTAAAGGCACTGACTCTCCAAGTGGGGAGAGTGTTAGTAAAGCGTCTGGAATGTTGCACCCGAGTACCAGGGGACGAAAACTGAGACACATTTGAACACGTTTCCCGATCACATGGTGGATCATACTCTAGGTTCCACATGCATGTTTTAGCTGAAGGAAGAATCCCTTAAACCTGGAGAGTTGAGACCCATGGAATGGGTACCATGCAATATGACTTCAAAGGGTCTGCATTTGCTCACCGAACCTCACCAATCCTATCACTGCTGCATTTATGCCACTGTACACACGCTTGATTCTCTTTCTGAGCCATATAAATCCATAGGTTTTAAGATTCTTCCTAGTCAGGTATATTCTTAGGCGTTTAATATGGGGTGTAGAGTCCACTTCGTTGAGCAAGGAGTAGCTCTTGTCTATTAAATATTTGGCTTATGGAATGGTATCTGTTCTAATTTCAATTTCTGGTTTTATGCAGCACCCCAACTCACCTTTCGCCTTAAGCAAGCATAAGTTGGATTTCTACATTTGAGACCCTGTGCTGTTTTGTAATTCAGTTCCTGTGTAGCCAAGTTTACATTCCTTGTAGTAGTGATATCTTATGATGTTTGTTTTTCTGTGTGACTTATTTCACTTAGAATCATCATACCTGAATCCACTCATTATGCTGCTATGGGCCTGATGACATAGATTTCATTGCTGAGTGATATTGCATTGTACGTAAGTACCACAACTTCTTTATCCATTTTTCGCTTTCTGTGATATTGAACTTGTACCGTAAATGAGGTTCTTGTAAACAGAGCTGTCCCTAACTTTGGGGTGGCTGAGTCTTTTTGATTTTAATTTCCCTAAGCTATAGGACCATAAGTGGAAGTGCCCTAGGCTCTGTTGCTTTGTTTTTTAGATGTTTCAGGAAACACCATACACTTCTCCAGAGTGGCTGTTGGCAATTTACATCCCGCCCATCAGCATAACAAGGCTCCCAGTTCTCCATGGCCTGTCCTGCCTTTCTGGATTTTACACTTTTTTCAGATGGCCCTTTTGACCGGGGGGCAGTGAGACTTCATTGTAGTGCAGATTTCGTTTGCAAGCTTGCTTGCTTGGCCAAAAAGGGCGTATGCGTTTTTTCTTGAATATATTCAGGAAAAAACGCATACACCACTTTTGGCCAAGTGCATCATTGTGGACGTTCTGCCTCTTTTCCTATGCTTTACATGCAATTCCAGTCTACCTCCTGAAATCGGTTTCCTGCAATTCTGCCCCGCTTTCAAGTCCTCTTGGCAGCCTTACTTCAATATATTTTTGGACGATAGCTGTCATTTATAACTCTGCAGGTTTGTGAATTACAGTGCCCCTGAGCTCCTTTCTTCAACTCGCTTTCTTGTGAGCTGGCCGCAACACCGCAGCCTTGCTTCAGGCCCTAGTGTGGTTCCGGCATGGCACGCTCAGCCTTTGTTTAATTCCTCTTCCTGGTGGGAAATGAGAGTTAAATTTGCCCATCCAGACACCTCCAGCTAGTCTCTCATTTGTTCTCTCTATTCCTGTTCATTTTCCGCAGAAATTGCAAACTGGGCCAAACAGGAGGTTAAAGGCACTGACTCTCCAAGTGGGGAGAGTGTTAGTAAAGCGTCTGGAATGTTGCACCCGAGTACCAGGGGACGAAAACTGAGACACATTTGAACACGTTTCCCGATCACATGGTGGATCATACTCTGGGTTCCACATGCATGTTTTAGCTGAAGGAAGAATCCCTTAAACCTGGAGAGTTGAGACCCATGGAATGGGTACCATACAATATGACTTCAAAGGGTCTGCATTTGCTCACCGAACCTCACCAATCCTATCACTGCTGCATTTATGCCACTGTACACACGCTTGATTCTCTTTCTGAGCCATATAAATCCATAGGTTTTAAGATTCTTACTAGTCAGGTATATTCTTAGGCGTTTAATATGGGGTGTAGAGTCCACTTCGTTGAGCAAGGAGTAGCTCTTGTCTATTAAATATTTGGCTTATGGAATGGTATCTGTTCTAATTTCAATTTCTGGTTTTATGCAGCACCCCAACTCACCTTTCGCCTTAAGCAAGCATAAGTTGGATTTCTACATTTGAGACCCTGTGCTGTTTTGTAATTCAGTTCCTGTGTAGCCAAGTTTACATTCCTTGTAGTAGTGATATCTTATGATGTTTGTTTTTCTGTGTGACTTATTTCACTTAGAATCATCGTACCTGAATCCACTCATTATGCTGCTACGGGCCTGATGACATAGATTTCATTGCTGAGTGATATTGCATTGTACGTAAGTACCACAACTTCTTTATCCATTTTTCGCTTTCTGTGATATTGAACTTGTACCGTAAATGAGGTTCTTGTAAACAGAGCTGTCCCTAACTTTGGGGTGGCTGAGTCTTTTTGATTTTAATTTCCCTAAGCTATAGGACCATAAGTGGAAGTGCCCTAGGCTCTGTTGCTTTGTTTTTTAGATGTTTCAGGAAACACCATACACTTCTCCAGAGTGGCTGTTGGCAATTTACATCCCGCCCATCAGCATAACAAGGCTCCCAGTTCTCCATGGCCTGTCCTGCCTTTCTGGATTTTACACTTTTTTCAGATGGCCCTTTTGACCGGGGGGCAGTGAGACTTCATTGTAGTGCAGATTTCCTTTGCAAGCTTGCTTGGTTGGCCAAAAAGGGCGTATGCATTTTTTCCTGAATATATTCAGGAAAAAACGCATACGCCCTTTTTGGCCAAGTGCATCATTGTGGACGTTCTGCCTCTTTTCCTTTGCTTTACATGCAATTCCAGTCTACCTCCTGAAATCAGTTTCCTGCAATTCTTCCCAGCGTTCAAGTCCTCTTGGCAGCCTTACTTCAATATATTTTTGGACGATAGCTGTCATTTATAACTCTGCAGGTCTGTGAATGACAGTGCCCCAGAGCTCCTTTCTTCAACTCGCTTTCTTGTGAGATGGCCGCAACACCGCAGCATTGCTTCAGGCCCTAGTGTGGTTCCGGCATGACATGCTGAGCCTTTGGTTAATTCCTCTTCCTGGTGGGAAATGAGAGTTAACTTTGCCCGTCCAGACACCTCCAGCTAGTCTCTCATTGGTTCTCCCTATTCCTGTTCATTTTCCGCAGAAATTGCAAACTGGGCCAAACAAGAGGTTAAAGGCACTGACTCTCCAAGTGGGGAGAGTGTTAGTAAAGCGTCTGGAATGTTGCACCCGAGTACCGGGGGACGAAAACTGAGACACATTTGAACACATTTCCCAATCACACGGTGGATCATACTCTGGGTTCCACATGCATGTTTTAGCTGAAGGAAGAATCCCTTAAACCTGGAGAGTTGAGACCCATGGAATGGGTACTATGCAATATGACTTCAAAGGGTCTGCATTTGCTCACCGATCCTCAACAATCCTATCACTGCTGCGTTTATGCCGCTCTACACATGCTTGATTCTCTTTCGGAGACATATAAATCCATAGGTTTTAAGATTCTTACTAGTCAGGTATATTCTTAGGTGTTTAATATGGGGTGTTGAGTCTACTTCGTTGAGCAAGGTGTAGCTCTTGTCTATTACATATTTGTCTTATTGAACGGTATCTGTGCTAATTTCAATCTCTGGTTTTATGCAGCACCCCAACTCACCTTTCCCCTTAAGCAAGCATAAGTTGGTTTTCTACATTTGAGACCCTGTTCTGTTTTGTAATTCAGTTCCTGTGTAGCCAACTTTACATTCCGTGTACTAGTGATACCTTATGATGTTTCTTTTTCTCTGTGACTTATTTCACTTAGAATCATCGTACCTGGATCCACTCATTAGGCTGCTGCGGGCCTGATGACATAGATTTCATTGCTGAGTGATATTGCATTGTACGTAAGTACCACAACTTCTTTATCCATTTTTCGCTTTCTGCGATTTTGAACTTGTACCGTAAACGAGGTTCTTGTAAACAGAACCGTCCCAAACATTGGGGTGGCTGTGTCTTTTTGATTTTAATTTCCCTAAGCTATAGGACCATAAGTGGAAGTGCCCTAGGCTCTGTTGCTTTGTTTTTTAGATGTTTCAGGAATCACCATACACTTCTCCAGAGTGGCTGGTGGCAATTTACATCCCGCCCATCAGCATAACAAGGCTCCCAGTTCTCCATGGCCTGTCCTGCCTTTCTGGATTTTACACTTTTTTCAGATGACCCTTTTGACTGGGGGGCAGTGAGACTTCATTGTAGTGCAGATTTCCTTTGCAAGCTTGCTTGGTTGGCCAAAAAGGGTGTATGCTTTTTTTCCTGAATATATTCAGGAAAAAACGCATACGCCCTTTTTGGCCAAGTGCATCATTGTGGACGTTCTGCCTCTTTTCCTATGCTTTACATGCAATTCCAGTCTACCTCCTGAAATCGGTTTCCTGCAATTCTGCCCCGCTTTCAAGTCCACTTGGCAGCCTACTTCAATATATTTTTGGACGATAGCTGTCATTTATAACTCTGCAGGTTTGTGAATGACAGTGCCCCTGAGCTCCTTTCTTCAACTCGCTTTCTTGTGAGCTGGCCGCAACACCGCAGGATTGCTTCAGGCCCCAGTGTGGTTCTGTAACGGCACGCTGAGCCTTTGTTTAATTCCTCTTATTGGTGGGAAATGAGAGTTAAATTTGCCCGTCCAGACACCTCCAGCTAGTCTCTCATTGGTTCTCCCTATTCCTGTTCATTTTCCGCAGAAATTGCAAACTGGGCCAAACAGGAGGTTAAAGGCACTGACTCTCCAAGTGGGGAGAGTGTTAGTAAAGCGTCTGGAATGTTGCACCCGAGTACCAAGGGATGAAAACTGAGTCACATTTGAACACGTTTCCCGATCACACGGTGGATCATACTCTGGGTTCCACATGCATGTTTTAGCTGAAGGAAGAATCCCTTAAACCTGGAGAGTTGAGACCCATGGAATGGGTACCATGCAATATGACTTCAAAGGGTCTGCATTTGCTCACCGATCCTCACCAATCCTATCACTGCTGCGTTTATGCCGCTGTACACACGCTTGATTCTCTTTCGGAGACATATAAATCCATAGGTTTTAAGATTCTTGCTAGTCAGGTATATTCTTAGGCGTTTAATATGGGGTGTTGAGTCCACTTCGTTGAGCCAGGAGTAGCTCTTGTCTATTACATATTTGGCTTATGGAACGGTATGTGTGCTAATTTCAATCTCTGGTTTTATGCAGCACCCCAACTCACCTTTCCCCTTAAGCAAGCATAAGTTGGTTTTCTACATTTGAGACCCTGTTCTGTTTTGTAATTCAGTTCCTTTGTAGCAAAGTTTACATTCCGTGTAGTAGTGATATCTTATGAAGTTTCTTTTTCTGTGTGACTTATTTCACTTAGAATCATCATACCTGAATCCACTCATTATGCTGCTATGGGCCTGATGACATAGATTTCATTGCTGAGTGATATTGCATTGTACGTAAGTACCACAAGTTCTTTATCCATTTTTCGCTTTCTGCGATATTGAACTTGTACCGTAAACGAGGTTCTTGTAAACACAGCCATACCAAACTTTGGGGTTGCTGTGTCTTTTTCGTTTTAATTTCCCTAAGCTATAGGACCATAAGTGGAAGTGCCCTAGGCTCTGTTGCTTTGTTTTTTAGATGTTTCAGGAAGCACCATACACTTCTTCAGAGTGGCTGTTGGCAATTTACATCCCGCCCATCAGCATAACAAGGCTCCCAGTTCTCCATGGCCTATCCTGCCTTTCTGGATTTTACACTTTTTTCAGATGGCCCTTTTGACCAGGGGGCGGTGAGACTTCATTGTAGTGCAGATTTCCTTTGCAAGCTTGCTTGGTTGGCCAAAAAGGGCGTATGCGTTTTTTCCTGAATATATTCAGGAAAAAACGCATACGTCCTTTTTGGCCAAGTTCATCATTGTGGACGTTCTGCCTCTTTTCCTATGCTTTACATGCAATTCCAGTCTACCTCCTGAAATCGGTTTCCTGCAATTCTGCCCCGCTTTCAAGTCCTCTTGGCAGCCTTACTTCAATATATTTTTGGACGATAGCTGTCATTTATAACTCTGCAGGTATGTGAATTACAGTGCCCCTGAGCTCCTTTGTTTAACTCGTTTTCGTGTGAGCTGGCCGCAACACCGCAGCATTGCTTCAGGCCCTAGTGTGGTTCCGGCATGTCATGCTGAGCCTTTGATTAATTCCTCTTACTGGTGGGCAATGAGAGTTAAATTTGCCCGTCCAGACACCTCCAGCTAGTCTCTCATTGGTTCTCCCTATTCCTGTTCATTTTCCGCAGAAATTGCAAACTGGGCCAAACAGGAGGTTAAAGGCACTGACTCTCCAAGTGGGGAGAGTGTTAGTAAAGCGTCTGGAATGTTGTACCCGTGTACCAGGGGACGAAAACTGACTCATTTGTACACGTTTTCCGATCACACGGTGGATCATACTCTGGGTTCCACATGCATGTTTTAGCTGAAGGAAGAATCCCTTAAACCTGGAGAGTTGTGACCCATGGAATGTGTACCATGCAATATGACTTCAAAGGGTCTGCATTTGCTCACCGAACCTCACCAATCCTATCACTGCTGCGTTTATGCTGCTGTACACACGCTTGATTCTCTTTCGGAGACATATATATCCATAGATTTTAAGATTCTTACTAGTCAGGTATATTCTTAGGCGTTTAATATGGGGTGTTGAGTCCACTTCGTTGAGCAAGGAGTAGCTCTTTTCTATTACATATTTGGCTTATGGAACGGTATCTGTGCTAATTTCAATCTCTGGTTTTATGCAGCACCCCAACTCACCTTTCGCCTTAAGCAAGCATAAGTTGGTTTTCTACATTTGAGACCCTGTTCTGTTTTGTAATTCAGTTCCTGTGTAGCCAAGTTTACATTCCGTGTAGTAGTGATATCTTACGATGTTTCTTTTTCTTTGTGACTTATTTCACTTAGAATCATCGTACCTGAATCCACTCATTATGCTGCTATGGGCCTGATGACATAGATTTCATTGCTGAGTGATATTGCATTGTACGTAAGTACCACAACTTCTTTATCCATTTTTAGCTTTCTGCGATATTGAACTTGTACCATAAACGAGGTTCTTGTAAACAGAGCCTTCCCAAACTTTGGGGTGGCTGTGTCTTTTTGATTTTAATTTCCCTAAGCTATAGGACCATAAGTGGAAGTGCCCTAGGCTCTGTTGCTTTGTTTTTTAGATGTTTCAGGAAACACCATACACTTCTTCAGAGTGGCTGTTGCCAATTTACATCCCGCCCACCAGCATAACAAGGCCCCCAGTTCTCCATGGCCTGTCCTGCCTTTCTGGATTTTACACTTTTTCAGATGGCCCTTTTGACCTGGGGGAAGTGAGGCTTCATTGTAGTGCAGATTTCCTTTGCAAGCTTGCTTGGTTGGCCAGAAAGGGCATATGCGTTTCTTCATGAATATATTCAGGAAAAAACGCATGCGCCCTTTTTGGCCAAGTGCATCATTGTCGACGTTCTGAGTCTTTTCATATGTTGTCAATGCAATTCTAGTCTACCTCTTGAAATCGGTTTCCTGCAATTCTACCTTGCTGTCAGTGCCTCTTCATAGCCTTACCTCAATATACTTTTGGAAAATAGTTGGCCTTTATAACTCTGCAGGTTTTTGAATTGCAGTGGCCCTTAGCTCCATTTTTCAGCTCTTATTTTTGTGATCTTGCCTCATATCCACAGGATTTTTTCATGCCCTATTCTTCTTCTGGGGCGCCTTGCTCTGCCTTTGGTTAATTCTTCTTCCTGATGTGAAATTAGAGTGACATGTGCCCATTGAAACCGCTACAGCTATTTTCTCACTGGTTCCCCCTATTCCCATTCATCCTCCGCACTAACTGCAGACTGTGCGATACCAGAACTTAAAGGCATTGACTCTCCGTGTGGGGATGTTGTTAGTAAAGTGGCTGGAATGTTGATCCGGAGCCCCAGGAGAGGAAAATGAGGTGCGTTTTAGAAACCTTTCCCGATCATATGGTATACCATCCGCTGGATTTCCCATGCATGGTTTAGCTGTAGGAAGATTTCCTTCAACCTGGAGGGTTGGGACCCTTGGAATGAGTAGCATGAAGTATTGCATTAAACTTTCGGCAGTTGCTCACCAAAGCTCACCAATCCTCTCAGCCCCAAGTGTCCAGCCTTATGTCTTATCCAGCTGTGGGGTTTATATGTGGTCATTCCATGTTGCATCACAGCCCCTGAGCGAATTTTGTAAGAATTTTTCTCTCTTTCATTGTTTCTGCGTTTTGGTTTTAAAATTTATTTCTATAATGGGGTTTAGCTCATTTTCACTGCTGTGTTTGGCCACTCTGCACACACTTGATTCCCTTATGGAGATATATCAATACATGGGTTTTAAGATTCTTATTACTCAGATATATTTCTCTGCAGTGTATAGGGTGTGTTGAGGTCAGTTCATTGAGCAAGGTGTAGATCTTGTCTAATACCTATTTGGTTTATTGAACGGTATCTGTGCTAATTTCAAACTCTGGTTTTATGCATCACCCCACCTCTCCTTTCCCCTTAAGCTGACATAAGTGTGTTTTCTAAATGTGAGACACTGTTCTGTTTTGTAATTCATTTTTTGTGCAGCCATATTTATCCTCCCTCTATAAGTGATATCTTATGATATGTTTCTTTTTCTGTTTGACTTATTTCAAGTAGTATTATCGGACCTAAATCCACTCTTTATCCTTCTACTAGCCTTATTACATTGATTTCATGGTGAAGAGATATTCCATTGTACATAAGTACCACATTTTCTTTATCCATTGTTCTCTTTCCTGGGATATTTAAGGTGTACTGAAGTTGAGGTTCTTGTAAACAGAGTAGCCCTAAACTGTGGTGTGCTTGTGTCTTGTTGATTTTTAGACTTCCCTAGATATACTTCCATGATTGGAAGTGCCCTATGCTCTGTAGCTCTGTTTTTTAGATGATTTAGGAACCACCATACACTTCTCCAGAGTGGCTCTCGGCAGTTCACACACTGTCCATCAGCGTATAAAGGCTCCCTGTTCTCCATGGCCTGTCCTGCATTTCTGGTTTTTACAATTTTTTCGGATGGCCCTTTTGACCGGTGGGAAATGAGACTTCTTTGTTGTGCACATTTGCATTGCTTGCTTGCTTGGTTGCCCATAAAGTGCGTATGCGTTTTTTCCTGGATATATTCAGGAAAAAACGCATACTCCTTTTTGGGCCAACTGCATCATTGTCGAAATTCTGCCGCTTTTCATGTGCTTTAAAGACGAGTCCAATCTATCTCTTGAAATCTGTTTCTTGCAATTCTGTCTTGCATTCAGATCCTCTTCTTTGCCTTACCTCAACATATTTTTGGACGTTAGTTTTCATTTATAACTCTGCAGGTTTGTGAATTGCAGTGACCCTGAGCTCCATTTTTTAAGTTGCTCTTTTGTGAGCTGGCCTCAAAGCCGCAGGATTGCTTCAGGCCCTATTTTGGCTCCAGCGAGGCGGGCTGAGCCTTTTTTTAATTCTTATTCTTAATTGGAAATTAGAGTGACATATGCCCGTCCAAACCCCTACAACTATTCTCTCATTGGTTCCCCCTCTTCCCGTTCATCCTCCTCACAATTTGCAAAATGTGTGAAACAGAAGTTTAAATGTGCTGATTCTCTAAGTGGGGAGATTCTAAGTAACGTGGCTGGAATGATGAACAGGAGCACGAGGAGAGGATAAATGAGGTGCATTTTAGACACATCTCCCCATCACATGGTGTACAGTCCTCTGGGTTTTCCATGCATGTTTTAGCTGTAGGAAGATCCCTTGAACCTGCAGATTTGGGACCCATTGAATGGGTACCAGGTAGTATTACTTTAAAGGGTGTGCATTTCCTCACCCAACCTCACATTTCTCTTAGCACGAACAGTTTCCAGCCTTATGTGTCATCCTGCTGTGGGTCTAGATGTGTTCAATCCATGTTGCATCACCGTCCCTGAGGAAAAGTTGTAAGAGGTTTTCTCTGTCTCTCTGTCGTTTATTTTTTTCAATTTATTACTATATTGGTTACAGCTGATTTTCAAAGCTCTGTTTCTTGCTGCTGTACATCCACTTGATTCACATACAGAGAGACATCAATAAATTCTTTTTCAGATTCTTACCAGTCATATATATTCTTTTCCGGTGACTTGAGTGTGCTGAGTGCAGTTCTTTTAGCTACCGTGTAGGCCTTGTTGATTATCAGTTTGGTATTTGGAATGGTATCTTTGCTAATTTCAACCTCCTGGATGATGCCTCACCCCTCCCCACCTTTCCCGTTTAGCAGCCTTACGCGTGTTTTCTACATACTTGACTATGTTTTTCTTTTGTAATTTATTTCATGTGTAGCCATTTTGGATTCCACCTTTAAGTGATATCTTATGATATGTGTCTTTTTCTTTTTGAATTATGTCACTTAGAATGATCATACGTAACTCCTCCGGAGTTGTTACAACTGGCCATATTTCATTGATTTCCAGGCTGAGTAATATTCCACTCTACATAAGTACCACATCTCTATCCATTTTTTCCCTCCAGAGACATTTAAGTTATATCCTAGTCGAGGATCTTTTAAACAGAGAGGCAGTAAACATTGGGGTGCCTGTGTCCTCTCGATTTTTGTTTTTCCCAAGACATACGCCCATAAGTGCAAGTGCCCTATGCTCTGTAGCTCATTTTTTAGATGCTTTAGTAAACACAATACACTTCTCCAGAATGGCCGTTGGCAATATACATTTCCACTATAAGCCTCACAGGGCTCCCTCTTCTCCTTGCCCTGTCCTGCATTTCTGGTGTTTACACTTTATGAGGATGGCTCTTCTGACTGATGCGAAGTGATATCTTTTGTAGTATTGATTTCCAGTGCCCACCTGTTTGGTTGGCTAAAAAAGTGTATGCCCTTTTCTTGAATATATACAGAAAAAAACGCATACAGCCTTTTTGGCCAACTGCAATGTTGGCAATGTTCAGCCCCTTTTCTTGTGCTTAATGGCGAGTCCTTCCTACCTCCTCAAATCCCTTTCCTGCCATTCTCCCTTGCTTACCAATCCTTTTCTCTGACTTTCCTCAAGACATTTTTCAGTGATAGATATTTTCAACTCTGCAGTTTCATGAATTTTACTGCCCCTGAGTTCCATTGTTCAACTTGTGTTTATGGGAACTGGCCACAAAGCAGTGGGATTTCCTCAAGCCCTATACTGTTTCCATGGGCAACCCTAGCCTTTGGTCAATTCGTCTTCCTGATTGGAAATTAGAGTGACATGTGCCTGTCTGAACACCTAGGACTTGTCTCTCATTGTTCCTCATCCTTCCGCTTCATCCTCTGGACAAATTCCAAACTGTACGCAACAGGATGTTGACAGTGCTGACATCTCCAAGTGGGGAGACTGTTAGTAAAGACGCTGGAGGGGTGAACCCGAGCACCAGGAGATGAGGAGATGAGATGCCTTTTCCAAACTCTTCCCGATCAGACGGTATACCATCCTCTGGGTGTGACAGACATGTTTTAGCAGTAGGAAGAGTCCCATTCATGTAAGGAGAACACCAGGGCTTTTTCAAAATCAGTGTCTCCCCGAAACCCAAACTGGGGAATTTTTTAAGCTACGGCTACACATATGTTCATTAAGGGCCTTGGGAAGTAGGCAGAGTCCAAACTTTAGATGATTGAAGTCTTCAGGGTCAGAAGCACTCACCACCGGCTTCCCTTAGGTTACACTTTAACTGTCATTGATAGATGATGTCAATAAAAATATCTATTCTTTTTCCGATTATTTCCCCTTATAGGTTATTGCAAAATATTGAGTGTAGTTCCCTGTGCTATACAGTAGTTCCTTGTTGATGATCTATTTTATACATAGCAGTGTGTATGTGTTAATTCCAAACTGTTAATTTATCCCTCCTCCCACCTTTCCCCTTTGGTAATAATAAATTATAAGATTTTATACTTCTCAGAAATGGGGGAGCTGAAAGAGAGGTATCATTTTCAATGGAAAAGCATTTAAAACAAGATTGAAGCTTTAACCAAGATTATTAGGTGTACATCCTTGGAAAGAAATCACTTCATTTCTCTAATATTGACCTGACAAATAAGACAAACCTTTTCACTGAACTTGCTTATAATAAAGTGATGGAAATATCAAATGGAAGTGTTAGAAACATCTTATTTTACCCGAGCCTTATAAACTGTTCTATGTTAACTACAGTTTGGCTCACACATCTGTTCATTGAAGTTACAATAGTCTCAATTTCTGTTACTGATCCTCCAGAGTGGACCCCAACAAGTGTCCCCCTGCCCAGTGTCATTGGGGCCAACAGATCGAGACTGAGTTTGGTTCACAAGCAAAGGAAACTTTATATTTTAAACAGAGAATGGAGAGGTGAGAGCACGCACTACCCCGTGGGCTGTGGGCTGGGCTGCTGTGTAGAGATCCTGTCAGAGTCAGTGGGAGGGAGGGGGCGGAGCACTCGAGAGCCGGGTTGGCTGCAGCTCAGCCTCTATATCTCGGAGTCTGCACTGGGCCCCAGGAGCTGAGGTGTCGACCCAGCCATTCTGCACTAGGAAATCTGGTCTGAAGTGCCGGGTGTGGAACCTCTGCATGCGGGACCCTAGGAGCACGTGAAATTAGACAAAGCACAAAGGATAAAAAAGGTCAGACTTGACTTTATTGCCCAGATTCTATTTTTATCTCCCAGGGATTTTTAATGGGCTTTGCTGGGGACAAACCCCTCCTCTGCCTTTTGTCCCGTTCCTCATTCTTGGAGTGCTGAGGGTGCAGACCCTTCTTCTGTAACTGCTGAGTGCTGAGTTGGGAGCCCTCATACCAGGGGATGAGGGTCAGAACTTCTCCCCAGCAGCCTCCAGGTGACGTTGATTGGCCCCAGGACCCCTGCCTCCCTGCTCGTCCGCCTGAGCACCAGCATTGGAAGTGTTATAGATTCTAATGACCTTTAAGGGTCCAGGAAAGAGATGTGCAGAGACGCTGTGGGGGCCGGTTTCACCCCGCCCCACATTTGTTCGGCCACCTTAGGCTGACCGTTTCTGCCAGCCTAGATGCTCTGACCAGTAGTCTGCTCTTTCTTCAATTAGGCCCCTGAATTAACGTAAAAACAGCACCAGGTGTCAGAGCCCTGCCCGCTCAACTCCCAGACAGTCCAGGGTCAATGGTGATCAAGGACCATGATGGCCACTGAGTCAACAGCCTTTTGAAGTAAACAGGAGTCCAGCCGGTCTTATTGGCCACCATCATCACGGTGTCTGTAGGCTTTTCTATGGTGACAGTGTGATATACGTTTCCCCCGCCAAGATTATTAGCTCCCCTCCGGGTGCAGTAAGTCCTGCAAGCAGTAGTCTACTCCTTCGGGACACACTATTGTTGTTTTATGAGAGAAACTCCAGGTCAAGTGATGTTCACACGAGTCGTCATGGTGCCCTGTTGCCCCTGGTTATCTCTCTGGATGTTGGAGTTGGAGGGCCTCCTCACTCGAGGTCGGTGTGCCCACGGAGCGAACCCTGCAACTTCAGGGCATGGTTGGTGATTAGGATCACCACGTGGGGTCCTTTTCCCTTAGGAGAGAGGTGGCCTTTTGGGCTGCTGATTTTCAGGTTTTTAGATACCGCCAGTATCTTGGCCAGATGTGGCAGTGGGCCAAGCCCCTTGGTGACTGTAGTTTATCCTACCTGGATGGCATTCTTGTGTTGTTCCATTTCAAGTGGTCCCAGTTTTTGCACTAATTCTCCAATGGTGACTCACCTTTCACCGGGAATGGAAAGGTCAAAGGGTTTAGCTCAATTAGGGAGTTCCAGGGCAAGGGTCTGAATTGACTGCTCTTTCCATTCTTGAAAGGCCACTTCTGGATTCTGTTCAAAAGGATCATCATCTTTTCCTTTCAGTGTTTCATATAGAGGCCCAGCTAGTAGACTGTAGTTAGGGATCCAGAAGCAGCAAACCCTGGCCTCCCCAGGAACCCCTAAGCTGTCTTCTAGTTTTAGAAAGGGGTAAGGCTGCAAATGGTTTCTTCCCTTTCCTGGGATGGGCTTCTCCGACCTTCTGTGAGAATGAAGCCCAGGCAGGTCACCGCAGTCTGTGATATTTGAGCTTTTTCTTGGACAACTTCTATCCTTTATTGGCTTGGTAGTTCAGAGGCCTCCTTAGTAGGGCTGGCGATCAGAATGTCGTCTGCATATTGAAGGAGGGTTTCCTTTTCCAGAGGTAGAACTTTTCAGTCTTTAGCTAAGCTTTCCCCAAAGATGGTGTGGGAATTTTTGAACCCTTGGGGCAAGACGGCCCGGAAGTATTGTTTTAGTTGTATGTTGAGTCCTGCCACTCACAAGCCAAAATTTCTTGTGACTCTGGGACTAATGGAATACAAAAGAAGGCATCATTGAGACTAATACAGAATACCATGTCCTGGTGGTTGGTAGAATGACCAGCAGGGTGTAGGAATTAGGAGCAACTGGAGGTATATCCTCAGTGGCTTCACTGACTGTCCTGACATCCTTTACCAGGTCCCCAGCAGCCCATGGGGCTCTCGTGGTCAGGCCAATCCCAGGATATGGAGCTCTCCTGGGCAGGTACCCCACCCCCAACCCAGCCCACGGGGCTCTCGTGGTCAGGCCTCTCCCAGGATACAGAGCTACCCTTGCAGGTACCGTGGCAGGGCTGGGCACACAGGAACCGTGCACATAGCTCTCACTGAAGAGCACCCCCATCTCACCTGTCGCTCAGAGCTGACACAGAGCACCTCAGAGCAGGACTTGAACTAACAAACAGCAGCTGCGACAGGTCTGTGACCCTGGGCATCACTCTGTGTGGCCTCCCTCCACCTGGTCTTCCAGAGACTTCCACTGCACCCGGGGCACCAGGCCTCTGTCTCCAACCACCACCCACCCCTCCTCTCCCTGACTCCTGGGTTCCTCTCATTAGGAGAGGCTTTTCTTGAAGTTGTCTCCCACTCATGGGCCAGATAAAATGATTAGAAAACAAGCCAAAGCTGCAGCCCCTTGTCTATCCTGACTCTCAGGAGCCCACACCTGTTCCTTGGACCTGGCCGGTTCAGCAAGTTCCATTTTCTGCAACTGTGAGCCCCTGAGGGGTGATGATTGGCTGACCTGGGCAGCCTTACCGTGCCGGCCAGCCCTCCCCAGGTGTGCCTGGGTTGAGATCAATATAAATACCACTCCAGGCAGCAAGAGCCCCTGCAGCTGTGCCTGACGCCATTTTCTCTGCCCTGTCAGCAGTCTCGGGGCTGGGCTGGTGGGAGGGAGTGAGAGGCCACGGCTTTGTGGGTGGCCCAGTGTGAGTGGGGCTCTGCTGGACTTTCTGCAGCAGTTGCCAGGCTGCCACCTGCTAAAGAAGAGGATGTGTCACCCATACCTGCTGCTGGAATTTCTCCCTGGGCAGAGGTGAGGAAGGAAAAAAGCAGTGGGAGCAGGGACAGGACGGGTATCTCAGGCAGGGAAATGGAAATCTTCCAGAAGAGCACCCAGGACCAGGGCCATCCTGGCTGGCCTGCAGGCACCAAGTCAGCTGGCATGCTGTCACTCATGTGGCTCCATGGCCCTTCCTCTAGGCTTTCAAGTCCTTGTATATATTCAGGTGTTTTACCTGGGAAGGGTGGGAACAGTTCAGCAGCAACTGGCCTGGGGCTCAGCTCACGTTCACTCACAGATGCCTCGGCACGGTGCCCCAGCTTTGCAATGAGGACGCTTGTTGTGTGGGGGCTGCTGGCTGAATGGGAGACGATTCCCCACCACTGACCAACTTCAGAATTGTTTACAACTGGAGCAAGGGCCCTGATACGGTTTTCCTCTGAGTAACTGGTGGGTTCTGTTTTTTTTTTCTCTTTTTCGTTTTTGGTTCAAGGTAGAATTTATTCCTCTTTTTTGTATTTACAGATATAAGCATGGAAATAATTTATTCATATAAATACATGTATGTGAAGGGAATAATTGTTTTTTCTGTTTTGTTTTTTAAATTTTATTTCTTTTTAATTTTGAATTTTATTTTATATTTTTATACAGCAAGTTCTTATTGGTTATCTATTTTATACATATAAATGTTTACATGCCAATCCCAATCTCTCAACTCCTCCCACCACCACCCCCCCAAGAGCTTTCCCCCCTTGTTGTCCATACGATTGTTGTCTACATCTGTTGCTCTATTTATGCCTTGCAAAACGGTTAATCTGTACAGTTTTTCTAGGTTCCACATATATGCATGAATATACAAGATTTGTTTTTCTCTTTCTGACTTACTTCACTCTGTATGACAGTCTCTAGATCCATCGACGTCTCTACAAATGACCCAATTTCATTCCTTTCATGGCTTAGTAATATTCCATTTTATATATGTACCACATCTTTATGCATTCGTCTGTCTGTGGGCATTTAGGTTGCTTCCATTACCTCGATATTGTAAATAGTGATGCAATGAACATTGCGGTGAATGTCTCTTTTTGATTTATGGTTTTGTCTGGGTATATGTCCAGTACTGGGATTGCTGTATCATATGGTAATTCTATTAATAGTTTCTTAAGAAACTCCATATTGTTCTCCATAGTGACTGTGTCAATTTATATTCCCAACAATAGTGGAAGAGGCTTCCTTTTCTCCACACGCATTCCAGCATTTGTTGTTTGTAGATTTTCAGATGATGCCCATTCTAACAGGTGTGAGGTGATACCTCATTGTTGAGTCCATTTCGTTGAGCAAGGGGTAGGTCTTCTCTATTACATATTTGGCTTATGGAACGGTATCTGTGCTAATTTCAAACTCTGGTTTTATGCAGCACCCCAACTCACCTTTCCCCTTAAGCAAGCATAAGTTGGTTTTCTAAACTTGAGACCCTGTTCTGTTTTGTAATTCAGTTCCTGTGTAGCCAAGTTTACATTCCGTGCATTAGTGATACCTTATGATGTTTCTTTTTCTGTGTGACTTATTTCACTTAGAATCATCGTGCCTCAATCCACTCATTATGCTGGTACAGGCCTGGTGACACAGATTTCATTGCTGAGTGGTATTCTGTTGTACGTAAGTACCGCAACTTCTTTATCAATTATTTGTTCTCTGGGATATTTAACTTGTACCGTAGAAGAGGTTCCTGTAAACAGAGCCATCCCAAATTTTGGGGTGGCTGTGTCTTTTTGATTTTAATTTCCCTAAGCTATAGGACCATAAGTGGAAATGCCCTAGACTCTGTTGCTTTGTTTTTCAGATGTATCAGGAAACACTATACACTTCTCCAGAGTGACTGTTGGCAATTTACATCCCGCCCATCAGCATAACAAGGCTCCCAGTTCTCCATGGCCTGTCCTGCCTTTCTGGATTTTACACTTTTTTCAGATGGCCCTTTAGACCAGGGGGAAGTGACACTTCATAGTAGTTCGGATTTCCATTGCAAGCTTGCTTGGTTTGCCAAAAAGGGCGTATGTGTTTTTTCCTGAATATATTCAGGAACAAACTCATACGCCCTTTTTTGTCACGTGCATCATTGTCGATGTTCTGCCTCTTTTCCTATGCTTTAAATGCAAATCCAGTCTACCTCCTGAAATCGGTTTCCTGAAATTCTGCCCCGCTTTCAAGTCCTCTTCGCAGCCTTACTTCAATATATTTTTGGACATTATCTGTCATTTATAACTCTGCAGGTTTGTGAATTACAGGGCCCCTGAGCTCCTTTCTTCAACTCGCTTTCTTGTGAGCTGGCCGCAAACCCGCAAGACTGCTTCAGGCCCTAATCTGCTTCTGGCAGGGCACGCTGAGCCTTTGGTTAATTCCTCTTCCTGGTGGGAAATGAGTGTTAAATATGCCCGTCCAGACACCTACCTCACTCTCAACCCCTTGGTGATGTGGGTCCTCTGGTTTGTGGCCACCTTTGCTGGGTTCCTCACCTTTCGATGATGTGGTCCCACTAGTGTGAGGACACTCCTGTCTGGTTCTCATCCACGTGGTTATGTGGACCCCCTGGTGAGAGTCTGTTCCTGGCTGTGTTCCTCACCCTTCTGTGAGGGAGACCCTCTGCTGATAGGTCACTCCTGCATGGCTGGCACACATTGCCTTGGTGAAGTCAGCTGTGTGGTGGCAGTTGGAGCGTGCTGGGGATCTCCTGCCCCCGGTGATGAGGGCCCTCTTGCGTCAGGCCCTAACTGCTGGGCTCACCAACTTTTCTTAGTGAGCCCAATGATGCTTGGGCACTCCTCTTAGGACCCCATCTCCATGGGGATGTGGGCCTTCTGCTCTGAGGTCCCAACGGCTGGGTTGTTCACATTTTCATGATGTGGGCTCTCTGGTGTTAGTTCACAGAGGCCTGGATCCCATAGCCTCTGTGCTCTTGGCCGCCTGCTGGGAGGTTCCAACTGCTGGATTCCTCACTTTTTTAATTTTTTAGGCCCTCTGTTGTGAGGATCCTCCTGCCTGCCTCACTCCCAGCCCCTTCGTGATGTGTGTCCTCTGGTTTGAGGTCACATGTGCTGGGTTCCTCACCTTTCGATGATGTGGGACCAATGGTCTTAGGAGACTCCTGCCTGGTTCACATCCCCTTTGTGATGTGGGCCCTCTGGTGAGAGTCTGATCCTGGCTGGGTTCCTCACCCATCTGTGAGGTGGGCCCTCTACTATCAGGTAACTCTTGCCTGGCTTGCTCACCTCGCCTTGTTGACATGAGCCCTCTGGTGGCACTTGGACCCTGCTGGGAGCCTCCTCATCTCTTTGATGAGGGCCCTCTGACGTCAGGCCCTAACTGTTGGGCTCCCCAACTTTTCTTAGTGAGCCCAGTGATGCTCGGGCACTCCTCTTAGGTTCCCATCTCCATGGGGATGTGGGCCTTCTGCTCTGAGGTTCCAACGGCTGGGTTGATCACAGTTTCATGATGTGGGCTCTCTGGTGTTAGTTCACTGTGGCCTGGATCCCATAGCCTCTGTGCTCTTGGCCGCCTGCTGGGAGGTTCCAACTGCTGGATTCCTCACTTTTTAAATTTTTTAGGCCCTCTGTTGTGAGGATCCTCCTGCCTGCCTCACTCCCAGCCCCTTCGTGATGTGTGTCCTCTGGTTTGAGGCCACATGTGCTGGGTTCCTCACCTTTCGATGATGTGGGACCAATGGTCTTAGGAGACTCCTGCCTGGTTCACATCCCCTTGGTGATGTGGGCCCTCTGTTGAGAGTCTGATCCTGGCTGGGTTCCTCACCCTTCTGTGAGGTGGGCCGTCTGCTGTGAGGTCACTCCTGCCTGGCTTGCTCACCTCGCCTTGTGGACATGAGCCCTCTGGTGGCACTTGGAGCCTGCTGGGAGTCTCCTCCCCTCGGTGATGAGGGCCCTCTTGCGTCAGGCCCTAACTGCTGGGCTCACCACATTTTGTGATGTGCGCCCAGTGGTTCGAAGACACTCCATCCAGGTTCACATCCCCATTGGGATGTGGGCCTTCTGCTCTGAGGTCCCAACGGCTGGGTTGTTCACAGTTTCATGATGTGGGCTCTCTGCTGTTAGTTCGCTCTGGCCTGGATGTCATAGCCTCTGTGCTCTGGGCCGCCTGCTGGAAGGTTCCAACTGCTCGATTCCTCAACTTTTGTATTCTATGGGTCCTGTGTTGTGATGCTCCTCCTGCCTGCCTCACTCGCAACCCCTTCTTGATGTGGGTCCTCTGGTTTGAGGCCACATGTGCTGGGTTCCGCAACTTTCAATGATGTGGCCCCACTGGTGTGAGGACACTCCTGCCTGGTTCCCATCCCCTTGGTGATGTGGGCCTTCTGGTGACAGTCTTATCCTGGCTGGGTTCCTCACTCTTCTGTGAGGTAGGCCCTCTGTTGTGAGGTCAATCCTGCCTGACTTGCACACATCACCTTGGTGACGTGGGCCCTCTGTTGGCACATGGAACCTGCTGGGAGCCTCCTGCCCTCGGTGATGACGGCCCTCTAGCATCAGGCCCTAACTGCTGGGCTCCCCACGTTTTCTGATGTGAACCCAGTGATGCCAGGACACTCCTGTCAGGTTCCCATCCCCATGGGGATGTGGGCTTTCTGCTCTGAGGTCCCAACGCCTGGGTGGCTCACAGTTTCATGATGTGGGCTCTCTGGTGTTAGTTCACTCCTGCCTGCATCCCATAGCTTCTGTGCTCTCGGCCGCCTGCTGGGAGGTTCCAAATGCTGGATTCCTCACCTTTTTTATTCTTTGGGCCCTCTGTTTTTAGGCTACTCCTACCTGCCTCACTCCCATCCCCTTTGTGATGTATGTCCTCTGATATGAGGCCGTATGTGCTGGGTTCTTCACCTTTCAATGATGTGGCCCCACTGGTGGGAGGACAGTCCTGACTGGTTCCCATCCCCTTGGTGTTGTGGGCCCTCTGGCAAGAGTCTCATCCTACCTCGGTTCCTCACCCTTCTGTGAGATAGGCCCTCTGCTGTGAGGTCACTACTGCCTGGCTGGCGCATGCCACCTTGTAGACGTGGGCCCTCTGTTGGCAGTTGGAACCTGCTGGGAGTCTCCTCCCCTCAGTTATGAGGGCTCCCTGGCGTCGGGCCCTAACTGCTGGGCTCCTAACATTTTCTGATATGTGCTAAGTGGTGCGAAGCCACTCCTGCCAGGTTCCCATCCCAATGGGGATGTGGGCCTTCTGTTCTGAGGTCCCAACGGCTGGGTTGCTCACAGGTTCATGATGTGGGCCCTCTGCTGTGAGTTCACTGTGGCCTGGATCCCATAGCCTCGGTGCTCTGGGCCACTTGCTGGGAGGTTCCAACTGCTGGATTCCTCAACTTTTATATTCTATGGACCCTGTGTTGTGAGGCCAGTCCTGCCAGCCTCATTCCGAAACCCTTGGTGATGTGGTTCCTCTGGTTTGAGGCTACATGTGCTGGGATCCTCACCTTTCGATGATGTTGTCCCACTGGTGTGGGGACACTCCTGCCTGGTTCCCATCCCCTTGGCGATGTGGGCCCTCTGGTGAGAGTCTGATCCTGGCTGTGTTCCTCAACCTTCTGTGAGGTGGGCCCTCTGCTGTGAGGTCACTCCTGCCGGGCTGGCACACTCTTATTTTGCCTCACTCCCCGCCCCTTGGTGATAGGTGTCCTATGGTTTGAAGCCACATGTTCTGGGTTCCTCACCTTTAGATGATGTGGCCCTACTCATGTGAGGACACTCCTGCCTGGTTCCAATCCATTTGGTGATGTGGGCCCTCTGGTGCAAGTCTGATCCTGACTGGGTTCGTCACACTTCTCTGAGGTGGGCCCTCTGCTGTGAGGTCTTTCGTGCCTGGTTGGCACACATCGCCTTGGTGACGTCAGCCCTCTGGTGGCAGTTGGAGCCTGCTGGGAGCCTCCTTCCCTTGGTGATGAGGGTCCTCTGGCGTCAGGCCCTAACTGCAGGTCTCCCAAAATTTTCTGACATGTTCTCAGTGGTGCGAGGACACTCCTACCAGATTTATATCCCCATGGGGATGTGGGCCTCCTGCTCTGAGGTCCCAATGGCTGGGTTGCTCAGTTTCATGACATGGGCCCTCTTCTGTGAGTTCACTGTGGCCTGGATCCCATAGCCTCGGTGCTCTGGGCCGCCTGCTGGGAGGTTCCAACTGCTGGATTCCTCACTTTTTTATTCTATGGGCCCAGTGTTGTGAGGCTACTCCTGCCTGCCTCACTCCGAGGCCCTTGGTGATGTGGGTCCTCTGGTTTGAGGACACATGTGCTGAGTACGTCACCTTTCGCTGATGTGGCCACACTGGTGTGAAGACACTCCTGCCTGGTTCCCATCCCCTTGGTGATGTGGGCCCTCTGGTGAGAGTCTGATGTTGGCTGGGTTTCTCACCCTTCTGTGAGGTGGGACCTCTGCTGTGAGGTAACTCATGCCTGGCTTGCTTATGTTGCCTTGGCAACGTGAGCACTCAGGTGGCAGTTGGGGCCTGCTGGGAATCTCCTCCCCTCGGTTATGAGAGCTCTGGATAAAACACATATGCCCTTTTTTGCCAAGTGCATTATTTTCCAAGTTCTGTCTCTTTTCCTATGCTTTAAGAGCGACTCCCGTGTACCTTCTGAAATCGGTTTCCAGCAATCCTGCCCCGCATTCAAGTCCTCTTCGCAGCCTTACTTCAGTATAATTTTGGATGATAGCTGTCATTTATAACTCTGCAGGTTTGTGAATAACAGTGTCCCTGAGCTCCTTTCTTCAACTCGCTTTCTTGTGAGCTGGCCGTAAAACTGCAGGATCTCTTCAGGTCCTAATCTGGTCCCAGCATGGCATGCGGAGCCTCTGGTTCATTCGTCTTCCTGGTGGGAAATGAGAGTTAAATTTGCCCGTCCAGACACCTACAGATAGTCTCACATTGGTTCTCCTTATTCCTGTTCATATTCCGCAGAAATTGCAAACTGGGCCAAACAGGAGGTTAAAGGCACTGACTCTCCAAGTGGGGAGAGTGTTAGTAAAGCATCTGGAATGTTGCACCCGAGTGCCAGGGGATGAAAACTGAGACACATTTGAACACGTTTCCCGATCACACGGTGGATCATACTCTGGGTTCCACATGCATGTTTTAGCTGAAGGAAGAATCCCTTAAACCAGGAGAGTTGAGACCCATGGAATGGGTACCATGCAATATGACTTCAAAGGGTCTGCATTTGCTCACCGAACCTCACCAATCCTATCACTGCAGTGTTTATGCCGCTGTACACACGCTTGATTCTCTTTCGGAGACATATAAATCGATAGGTTTTAAGATTCTTACTAGTCAGGTATATTCGTAGGCGTTTAATATGGGGTGTTGAGTCCACTTCGTTGAGCAAGGAGTAGCTCTTGTCTATTACATATTTGGCTTATGGAACGGTATCTGTGCTAATTTCAATCTCTGGTTTTATGCAGCACCCCAACTCACATTTCCCCTCAAGCAAGCATAAGTTGGTTTTCTACATTTGAGACCCTGTTCTGTTTTGTAATTCAGTTCCTGTGTAGCCAAGTTTACATTCCGTGCAGTAGTGATATCTTATGTTGTTTCTTTTTCTGTGTGACTTATTTCACTTAGAATCATTGTACCTGAATCCACTCATTATGCTGCTATGGACCTGATGACATAGATTTCATTGCTGAGTGACATTGCATTGTAAGTAAGTACCACAACTTCTTTATCCATTTTTCGCTTTCTGTGATATTGAACATGTACCGTAAACGAGGTTCTTGTAAACAGAGCCATCCCAAACTTTGGGGTGGCTGTGTCTTTTTGATTTTAATTTCCCTAAGCTATAGGACCATAAGTGGAAGTGCCCTAGGCTCTGTTGCTTTGTTTTTTAGATGTTTCAGGAAACACCATACACTTCTCCAGAGTGGCTGTTGGCAATTTACATCCCGCCCATCAGCATAACAAGGCTCCAAGTTCTCCATGGCCTGTCCTGCCTTTCTGGATTTTACACTTTTCTCAGATGGCCCTTTTGACCGGGGGGCAGTGACACTTCATTGTAGTGCAGATTTCCTTTGCAAGCTTGCTTGGTTGGCCAAAAAGGGCGTATGCGTTTTTTCCTGAGGAAAAAACGCATACGCCCTTTTTGGCCAAGTGCATCATTGTGGACGTTCTGCCTCTTTTCCTATGCTTTACATGCAATTCCAGTCTACCTCCTGAAATCGGTTTCCTGCAATTCTGCCCCGCTTTCAAGTCCTCTTGGCAGCCTTACTTCAATATATTTTTGGACGATAGCTGTCATTTATAACTCTGCAGTTTTGTGAATTACAGTGCCCCTGAGCTCCTTTCTTCAACTTGCTTTCTTGTGAGCTGACCGCAACACCGCAGCATCGCTTCAGGCTCTAGTGTTGTTCCGGCATGGCACGCTGAGCCTTTGGTTAATTCCTCTTCCTGGTGGGAAATGAGAGTTAAATTTGCCCGTCCAGACACCTCCAGCTAGTCTCTCATTGGTTCTCCCTATTCCTGTTCATTTTCCGCAGAAATTGCAAACTGGGCCAAACAGGAGGTTAAAGGCACTGACTCTCCAAGTGGGGAGAGTGTTAGTAAAGCGTCTGGAATGTTGCACCCGAGTACCAGGGGACGAAAACTGACACATTTGAACACGTTTCCCGATCACACGGTGGATCATACTCTGGGTTCCACATGCATGTTTTAGCTGAAGGAAGAATCCCTTAAACCTGGAGAGTTGAGACCCATGGAATGGGTACCATGCAATGTGACTTCAAAGGGTCTGCATTTGCTCACCGAACCTCATCAATCCTATCACTGCTGCGTTTATGCCGCTATACACACGCTTGATTCTCTTTCGGAGATATATAAATCCATAGGTTTTAAGATTCTTACTAGTCAGGTATATTTTTAGGCGTTTAATATGGGGTGTTGAGTCCACTTCGTTGAGCAAAGTGTAGCTCTATTTTATTACATATTTGGCTTATGGAACGATATCTGTGATAATTTCAATGTCTGGTTTTATGCAGCACCCCAACTCACCTTTCCCCTTAAGGAAGCATAAGTTGGTTTTCTACATTTGAGACCCTGTTCTGTTTTGTAATTCAGTTCCTGTGTAGCCAAGTTTACATTCCGTGTAGTAGTGATATCTTATGATGTTTCTTTTTCTGTGTGACTTATTTCACTTAGAATCATCGTACCTGAATCCACTCATTATGCTGCTATGGGCCTGATGACATAGATTTCATTGCTGAGTGATATTGCATTGTACGTAAGTACCACAACTTCTTTATCCATTTTTCACTTTCTGTGATATTGAACTTGTACCGTAAACGAGGTTCCTGTAAACAGAACCGTCCCAAACTTTGGGGTGGCTGTGTCTTTTTGATTTTAATTTCCCTAAGCTATAGGACCATAAGTGGAAGTGCCCTAGGCTCTATTGTTTTGTTTTTTAGATGTTTCAGGAAACACCATACACTTCTCCAGAGTGGCTGTTGGCAATTTACATCCCGCCCATCAGCATAACAAGGCTCCCAGTTCTCCATGGCCTGTCCTGCCTTTCTGGATTTTATACTTTTTTCAGATGGCCCTTTTGCCCGCGGGATAGTGAGACTTCATTGTAGTGCAGATTCCCTTTGCAAGCTTGCTTGGTTGGCCAAAAAGGGCGTATGCGTTTTTTCCTGAATATATTCAGGAAAAAACGCATACGCCCTTTTTGGCCAAGTGCATCATTGTGGACGTTCTGCCTCTTTTCCTATGCTTTACATGCAATTCCAGTCTACCTCCTGAAATCGGTTTCCTGCAATTCTGCCCCGCTTTCAAGTTCTCTTGGCAGCCTTACTTCAATATATTTTTGGACGATAGCTGTCATTTATAACTCTGCAGGTTTGTGAATTACAGTGCCCCTGAGCTCCTTTCTTCAACTCGTTTTCTTGTGAGCTGGCCGCAACACCGCAGCATTGCTTCAGGCCCTAGTGTGGTTCCAGAATGGCACGCTGAGCCTTTGGTTAATTCCTCTTCCTGGTGGGCAATGAGAGTTAAATTTGCCCGTCCAGACACCTCCAGCTAGTCTCTCATTGGTTCTCCCTATTCCTGTTCATTTTCCGCAGAAATTGCAAACTGGGCCAAACAGGAGGTTAAAGGCACTGACTCTCCAAGTGGGGAGAGTGTTAGTAAAGCATCTGGAATGTTGCACCTGAGTACCGGGGGACGAAAACTGAGTCACATTTGAACACGTTTCCCGATCACATGGTGGATCATACTCTGGGTTCCACATGCATGTTTTAGCTGAAGGAAGAATCCCTTAAACCTGGAGAGTTGAGACCCATGGAATTGGTACCATGCAATATGACTTGAAAGGGTCTGCATTTGCTCACCGAACCTCAACAATCCTAACACTGCTGCGTTTATGCCGCTGTACACACGCTTGATTCTCTTTCGGAGACATATAAATCCATAGGTTTTAAGATTCTTACTAGTCAGGTATATTCGTAGGCGTTTAATATGGGGTGTTGAGTCCACTTCGTTGAGCAATGAGTAGCTCTTGTCTATTACATATTTGGCTTATGGAACGGTATCCGTTCTAATTTCAATCTCTGGTTTTATGCAGCACCCCAACTCACCTTTCCCCTTAAGGAAGCATAAGTTGGTTTTCTACATTTGAGACCCTGTTCTGTTTTGTAATTCAGTTCCTGTGTAGCCAAGTTTACATTCCGTGTAGTATTGATATCTTATGATGTTTCTTTTTCTCTGTGACTTATTTCACTTAGAATCATCGTACCTGAATCCACTCATTATGCTGCTATGGGCCTGATGACATAGATTTCATTGCTGAGTGATATTGCATTGTACGTAAGTACCACAACTTCTTTACCCATTTTTCGCTTTCTGTGATATTGAACTTGTATCGTAAACGAGGTTCTTGTAAACAGAGCCGTCCCAAACTTTGGGGTGGCTGTGTCTTTTTGATTTTAATTTCCCTAAGCTATAGGACCATAAGTGGAAGTGCCCTAGGCTCTGTTGCTTTGTTTTTTAGATGTTTCAGGAAACACCATACACTTCTCCAGAGTGGCTGTTGGCAATTTACATCCCGCCCATCAGCATAACAAGGCTCCCAGTTCTCCATGGCCTGTCCTGCCTTTCTGGATTTTACACATTTTTCAGATGGCCCTTTTGACTGGGGGGCAGTGAGACTTCATTGTAGTGCAGATTTCCTTTGCAAGCTTGCTTGGTTGGCCAAAAAGGGCGTATGCGTTTTTTCCTGAATATATTCAGGAAAAAACGCATACGCCCTTTTTGGCCAAGTGCATCATTGTGGACGTTCTGCCTCTTTTCCTATGCTTTACATGCAATTCCAGTCTACCTCCTGAAATCGGTTTCCTGCAATTCTGCCCCGCTTTCAAGTCCTCTTGGCAGCCTTACTTCAATATATTTTTGGATGATAGCTGTCATTTATAACTCTGCATGTCTGTGAATGACAGTGCCCCTGAGCTCCTTTCTTCAACTCGCGTTCTTGTGAGCTGGCCGCAACACAGTAGGATTGCTTCAGGCCCTAGTGTGTTTCCGGCATGGCACGCTGAGCCTTTGGTTAATTCCTCTTCCTGGTGGGTAATGAGAGTTAAATTTGACCGTCCAGACACCTCCAGCTAGTCTCTCTTGGTTCTCCCTATTCCTGTTCATTTTCCGCAGAAATTGCAAACTGGGCCAAAGAGGAGGTTAAAGGCACTGACTCTCCAAGTGGGGAGAGTGTTAGTAAAGCGTCTGGAATGTTGCACCCGAGTACCGGGGGACGAAACCTGAGACACCTTTGAACACGTTTCCCGATCACACGGTGGATCATACTCTGGGTTCCACATGCATGTTTTAGCTGAAGGAAGAATCCCTTAAACCTGGAGAGTTGAGACCCATGGAATGGGTACCATGCAACATGACTTCAAAGGGTCAGCATTTGCTCACCGATCCTCACCAATCCTATCACTGCTGCGTTTATGCCGCTGTACACACGCTTGATTCGCTTTCGGAGACATATAAATCCATAGGTTTTAAGATTCTTACTAGTCAGTTATATTCTTAGGCGTTTAATATGGGGTGTTGAGTCCACTTCGTTGAGCAAGGAGTAGTTCTTGTCTATTATATATTTGGCTTATGGAACGGTATCTGTGCTAATTTCAATCTCTGGATTTTTGCAGCACCCCAACTCACATTTCCCCTTAAGCAAGCATAAGTTGGTTTTCTACATTTGAGACCCTGTTCTGTTTTATAATCCAGTTCCTGTGTAGCCAAGTTTACATTCCGTGTAGTAGTGATATCTTATGATGTTTCTTTTTCTCTGTGACTTATTTCACTTAGAATCATCGTACCTGAATGAACTCGTTATGCTTCTCCGGGCCTGACGACATAGATTTCATTGCTGAGTGATATTGCATTGTACGTAAGTACCACAACTTCTTTATCCATTTTTCGCTTTCTGTGATATTGAACTTGTATCGTAAACGAGGTTCTTGTAAACAGAACCGTCCCAAACTTTGGGGTGGCTGTGTCTTTTTGAATTTAATTTCCCTAAGCTATAGGACCATAAGTGGAATTGCCCTAAGCTCTGTTGCTTTGTTTTTTAGATGTTTCAGGAAACACCATACACTTCTCCAGAGTGGCTGTTGGCAATATACATCCCGCCCATGAGCATAACAAGGCTCCCAGTTCTCCATGGCCTGTCCTGCCTTTCTGGATTTTACACTTTTTTCAGATGGCCCTTTTGACCGGGGGGCAGTGAGACATCATTGTAGTGCAGATTCCGTTTGCAAGCTTGCTTGGTTGGCCAAAAAGGGCGTATGCGTTTTTTCCTGAATATATTCAGGAAAAAACGCATACGCCCTTTTTGGCCAAGTGCATCATTGTGGACGTTCTGCCTCTTTTCCTATGCTTTACATGCAATTCCAGTCTACCTCCTGAAATCGGTTTCCTGCAATTCTGCCCCGCTTTCAAGTCCTCTTGGCAGCCTTACTTCAATATATTTTTGGACGATAGCTGTCATTTATAACTCTGCAGGTTTGTGAATGACAGTGCCCCTGAGCTCCTTTCTTCAACTCGTTTTCTTGTGAGCTGGCCGCAACACCGCAGCATTGCTTCAGGCCCTAGTGTGGTTCCAGAATGGCACACTGAGCCTTTGGTTAATTCCTCTTCCTGGTGGGCAATGAGAGTTAAATTTGCCCGTCCAGACACCTCCAGCTAGTCTCTCATTGGTTCTCCCTATTCCTGTTCATTTTCCGCAGAAATTGCAAACTGGGCCAAACAGGAGGTTAAAGGCACTGACTCTCCAAGTGGGGAGAGTGTTAGTAAAGCGTCTGGAATGTTGCACCCGAGTACCGGGGGACGAAAACTGAGTCACATTTGAACACGTTTCCCGATCACACGGTGGATCATACTCTGGGTTCCACATGCATGTTTTAGCTGAAGGAAGAATCCCTTAAACCTGGAGAGTTGAGACCCATGGAATGGGTACCATGCAATATGACTTCAAAGGGTCTGCATTTGCTCACCGAACCTCACCAATCCTAACACTGCTTCGTTTATGCCGCTGTACACATGGTTGCTTCTCTTTTGGAGACATATAAATCCGTAGGTTTTAAGATTCTTACTAGTCAGGTATATTCTTATGCGTTTAATATGGGGTGTTGAGTCCACTTCGTTGAGCAAGGAGTAGCTCTTGTCTATTACATATTTGGCTTATGGAACGGTATCTGTGCTAATTTCAATCTCTGGTTTTATGCAGCACCCCAACTCACCTTTCCCCTTAAGCAAGCATAAGATGGTTTTCTACATTTGAGACCCTGTTCTGTTTTGTAATTCAGTTCCTGTGTAGCCAAGTTTACATTCCGTGTAGTAGTGATATCTTATGATGTTTCTTTTTCTCTGTGACTTATTTCACTTAGAATCATCGTACCTGAATCCACTCGTTATGCTTCTCCGGGCCTGACGACATAGATTTCATTGCTGAGTGATATTGCATTGTACGTAAGTACCACAACTTCTTTATCCATTTTTCGCTTTCTGTGATATTGAACTTGTATCGTAAACGAAGTTCTTGTAAACAGAACCGTCCCAAACTTTGGGGTGGCTGTGTCTTTTTGAATTTAATTTCCCTAAGCTATAGGACCATAAGTGGAATTGCCCTAAGCTCTGTTGCTTTGTTTTTTAGATGTTTCAGGAAACACCATACACTTCTCCAGAGTGGCTGTTGGCAATATACATCCCGCCCATGAGCATAACAAGGCTCCCAGTTCTCCATGGCCTGTCCTGCCTTTCTGGATTTTACACTTTTTTCAGATGGCCCTTTTGACCGGGGGGCAGTGAGACTTCATTGTAGTGCAGATTTCCTTTGCAAGCTTGCTTGGTTGGCCAAAAAGTGCGTATGCGTTTTTTCCTGAATATATTCAGGAAAAAACGCATACGCCCTTTTTGGCCAAGTGCATCATTGTGGACGTTCTGCCTATTTTCCTGTGGTTTACATGCAAATCCAGTCTACCTCCTGAAATCGGTTTCCTGCAATTCTGCCCCGCTTTCAAGTCCTCTTGGCAGCCTTACTTCAATATATTTTTGGACGATAGCTGTCAATTTTAACTCTGCAGGTTTGTGAATGACAGTGCCCCTGAGCTCCTTTCTTCAACTCGCTTTCTTGTGAGCTGGCCGCAACACCGCAGGATTGCTTCAGGTCCCAGTGTGGTTCCGGCATGGCACGCTGAGCCTTTGGTTAATTCCTCTTCCTGGTGGGAAATGAGAGTTAAATTTGCCCGTCCAGACACCTCCAGCTAGTCTCTTATTTGTTCTCCCTATTCCTGTTCATTTTCCGCAGAAATTGCAAACTGGGCCAAACAGGAGGTTAAAGGCACAGACTCTCCAAGTGGGGAGAGTGTTAGTAAAGCGTCTGGAATGTTGCATCCGAGTACCAGGGGACGAAAACTGAGACACCTTTGAACACGTTTCCCAATCACATGGTGTATCATACTCTGGGTTTCACATGCATGTTTTAGCTGAAGGAAGAATCCCTTAAACCTGGAGAGTTGAGACCCATGGAATGGGTACCATGCAATATGACTTCAAAGGGTCTGCATTTGCTCACCGAACCTCACCAATCCTATCACTGCTGCGTTTATGCCGCTGTACACACGCTTGATTCTCTTTCGGAGACATATAAATCCATAGGTTTTAAGATTCTTACTAGTCAGGTATATTCGTAGGCGTTTAATATGGGGTGTTGAGTTCACTTCATTGAACAAGGAGTAGCTCTTGTCTATTACATATTTGGCTTATGGAACGGTATCTGTGCTTATTTCAATCTCTGGTTTTATGCAGCACCCCAACTCACATTTCCCCTTAGCAAGCATAAGTTGGTTTTCTACATTTGAGACCCTGTTCTGTTTTGTAATTCAGTTCCTGTGTAGCCAAGTTTACATTCCGTGTAGTAGTGATATCTTATGATGTTTGTTTTTCTGTGTGACTTATTTCACTTAGAATCATCGTACCTGAATCCACTCATTATGCTGCTATGGGCCTGATGACATAGATTTCATTGCTGAGTGATATTGCATTGTACGTATGTACCACAACTTCTTTATCCATTTTTCACTTTCTGTGATTTTGAACTTGTACTGTAAACAAGGTTCTTGTAAACAGAGCCGTCCCAAACTTTGGGGTGGCTGTGTCTTTTTGTTTTTAATTTCCCTAAGCTATAGGACCATAAGTGGAAGTGCCCTAGGCTCTGTTGCTTTGTTTTTTAGATGTTTCAGGAAACACCATACACTTCTCCAGAGTGGCTGTTGGCAATTTACATCCCGCCCATGAGCATAACAAGGCTCCCAGTTCTCCATGGCCTGTCCTGCCTTTCTGGATTTTACACTTTTTTCAGATGGCCCTTTTGACCAGGGGACAGTGAGACTTCATTGTAGTGCAGATTTCCTTTGCAAGCTTAATTGGTTGGCCAAAAAGGGCGTATGCGTTTTTTCCTGAATATATTCAGGAAAAAACGCATACGCCCTTTTTGGCCAAGTGCATCATTGTGGACGTTCTGCCTCTTTTCCTATGCTTTACATGCAATTCCAGTCTACCTCCTGAAATCGGTTTCCTGCAATTCTGCCCCGCTTTCAAGTCCTCTTTGTAGCCTTACTTCAATATATTTTTGGATGATAGCTGTCATTTATAACTCTGCATGTCTGTGAATGACAGTGCCCCTGAGCTCCTTTCTTCAACTCGCGTTCTTGTGAGCTGGCTGCAACACCGTAGGATTGCTTCAGGCCCTAGTGTGGTTCCGGCATGGCACGCTGAGTCTTTGGTTAATTCCTCTTCCTGGTGGGTAATGAGAGTTAAATTTGACCGTCCAGACACCTCCAGCTAGTCTCTCTTGGTTCTCCCTATTCCTGTTCATTTTCCGCAGAAATTGCAAACTGGGCCAAAGAGGAGGTTAAAGGCACTGACTCTCCAACTGGGGAGAGTGTTAGTAAAGCGTCTGGAATGTTGCACCCGAGTACCGGGGGACGAAAACTGAGACACATTTGAACACGTTTCCCGATCACACGGTGGATCATACTCTGGGTTCCACATGCATGTTTTAGCTGAAGGAAGAATCCCTTAAACCTGGAGAGTTGAGACCCATGGAATGGGTACCATGCAATATGACTTCAAAGGGTCTGCATTTGCTCACCGATCCTCACCAATCCTATCACTGCTGCATTTATGCCGCTGTAAAAACGCTTGATTCTCTTGCAGAGACATATAAATCCATAGGTTTTAAGATTCTTACTAGTCAGTTATATTCTTAGGCGTTTAATATGTGGTGTTGAGTCCACTTCGTTGAGCAAGGAGAAGCTCTTGTCTATTATATATTTGGCTTATGGAACGGTATCTGTGCTAATTTCAATCTCTGGTTTTATGCAGCACCCCAACTCACCTTTCCCCTTAAGGAAGCATAAGTTGGTTTTCTACATTTGAGACCCTGTTCTGTTTTGTAATTCAGTTCCTGTGTAGCCAAGTTTACATTCCGAGTAGTAGTGATATCTTATGATGTTTCTTTTTTTGTGTGACTTATTTCACTTAGAATCATCGTACCTGAATCCACTCATTATGCTGCTACGGGCCTGATGACATAGATTTCATTGCTGAGTGATATTGCATTGTACGTAAGTACCACAACTTCTTGATCCATTTTTCACTTTCTGTGATATTGAACTTGTACCGTAAATGAGGTTCTTGTAAACTGAGCCGTCCCAAACTTTGGGGTGGCTGTGTCTTTTTTAATTTAATTTCCCTAAGCTATAGGACCATAAGTGGAAGTGCCCTAGGCTCTGTTGCTTTGTTTTTTAGATGTTTCAGGAAACACCATACACTTCTCCATTGTCGCTGTTGGCAATTTACATCCCGCCCATCAGCATAACAAGGCTCTCCCATCTCCATGGCCTGTCCTGCCTTTCTGAATTTTACACTTTTATCAGATGGCCCTTTTGACTGGGGGCCAGTGAGACTTCATTGTAGTGCAGATTTCCTTTGCAAGCTTGCTTGGTTGGCCAAAAAGGGCGTATGCGTTTTTTCTTGAATATATTCAGGAAAAAACGCATACGCACTTTTTGGACAAGTGCATCATTGTGGACGTTCTGCCTCTTTTCCTATGCTTTACATGCAATTCCAGTCTACCTCCTGAAATCGGTTTCCTGCAATTCTGCCCCGCTTTCAAGTCCTCTTGGCAGCCTTACTTCAATATATTTTTGGACGATAGCTATCATTTATAACTCTGCAGGTATGTGAATGACAGTGTCCCTGAGCTCCTTTCTTCAACTCGCTTTCGTGTGAGCTGGCCGCAACACCGCAGGATTGCTTCAGGCCCTAGTGTGGTTCCGGCATGGCACGCTGAGCCTTTGTTTAATTCCTCTTCCTGGTGGGAAATGAGAGTTAAATTTGCCCATCCAGACACCTCCAGCTAGTCTCTCATTGGTTCTCTCTATTCCTGTTCATTTTCCGCAGAAATTGCAAACTGGGCCAAACAGGAGGTTAAAGGCACTGACTCTCCAATTGGGGAGAGTGTTAGTAAAGCGTCTGGAATGTTGCACCCGAGTACCAGGGAACGAAAACTGAGACACATTTGAACACGTTTCCCGATCACATGGTGGATCATACTCTGGGTTCCACATGCATGTTTTAGCTGAAGGAAGAATCCCTTAAACCTGGAGATTTGAGACCCCTGCAATGGGTACCATGCAATATGACTTCAAAGGGTCTGCATTTGCTCACCTAACCTCACCAATCCTATCACTGCTGCATTTATGCCACTGTACACACGCTTGATTCTCTTTCTGAGACATATAAATCCATAGGTTTTAAGATTCTTACTAGTCAGGTATATTCTTAGGCGTATAATATGGGGTGTAGAGTCCACTTCGTTGAGCAAGGAGTAGCTCTTGTCTATTACATATTTGGCTTATGGAACGGTATCTGTGCTAATTTCAATCTCTGGTTTTATGCAGCACCCCAACTCACCTTTCCCCTTAAGCAAGCATAAGTCGGTTTTCTACATTTGAGACCCTGTTCTGTTTTGTAATTCAGTTCCTGTGTAGCCAAGTTTACATTCCGTGTAGTAGTGATATCTTATGATGTTTCTTTTTCTGTGTGACTTATTTCACTTAGAATCATCGTACCTGAATCCACTCATTATGCTGCTATGGGCCTGATGACATAGATTTCATTGCTGCGTGATATTGCATTGTACGTAAGTACCACAACTTCTTTATCCATTTTTCACTTTCTGTGATTTTGAACTTGTACTGTAAACGAGGTTCTTGTAAACAGAGCCTTCCCAAACTTTGGGGTGGCTGTGTCTTTTTGATTTTAATTTCCCTAAGCTATAGGACCATAAGTGGAAGTGCCCTAGGCTCTGTTGCTTTGTTTTTTAGATGTTTCAGGAAACACCATACACTTCTCCAGAGTGGCTGTTGGCAATTTACATCCCGCCCATCAGCATAACAAGGCTCCCAGTTCTCCATGGCCTGTCCTGCCTTTCTGGATTTTACACTTTTTTCAGATGGCCCTTTTGACCGGGGGGCAGTGAGACTTCATTGTAGTGCAGATTTCCTTTGCAAGCTTGCTTGGTTGGCCAAAAAGGGCGTATGCGTTTTTTCCTGAATATATTCAGGAAAAAACGCATACGCCCTTTTTTGCCAAGTGCATCATTGTGGACGTTCTGCCTCTTTTCCTATGCTTTACATGCTATTCCAGTCTACCTCCTGAAATCGGTTTCCTGCAATTCTGCCCCGCTTTCAAGTCCTCTTGGCAGCCTTACTTCAATATATTTTTGGACGATAGCTGTCATTTATAACTCGGCAGGTATGTGAATGACAGTGCCCCTGAGCTCCTTTCTTCAACTCGTTTTCTTGTGAGCTGGCCGCAACACCGCAGCATTGCTTCAGGCCCTAGTGTGGTTCCGGCATGGCACGCTGAGCCTTTGGTTAATTCCTCTTCCTGGTGGGAAATGAGAGTTAAATTTGCCCGTCCAGACACCTCCAGCTAGTCTCTCATTGGTTCTCCCTATTCCTGTTCATTTTCCGCAGAAATTGCAAACTGGGCCAAACAGGAGGTTAAAGGCACTGACTCTCCAAGTGGGGAGAGTGTTAGTAAAGCGTCTGGAATGTTGCACCCGAGTACCGGGGGACGAAAACTGAGTCACATTTGAACACGTTTCCCGATCACACGGTGGATCATACTCTGGGTTCCACATGCATGTTTTAGCTGAAGGAGGAATCCCTTAAACCTGGAGAGTTGAGACCCATGGAATGGGTACCATGCAATATGACTTGAAAGGGTCTGTATTTGCTCACCGAACCTCACCAATCCTAACACTGCTGCGTTTATGCCGCTGTACACATGGTTGATTCTCTTTTGGAGACATATAAATCCATAGGTTTTAAGATTCTTACTAGTCAGGTATATTCTTATGCGTTTAATATGGGGTGTTGAGTCCACTTCGTTGAGCAATGAGTAGCTCTTGTCTATTACATATTTGGCTTATGGAACGGTATCTGTGCTAATTTCAATCTCTGGTTTTATGCAGCACCCCAACTCACCTTTCCCCTTAAGCAAGCATAAGATGGTTTTCTACATTTGAGACCCTGTTCTGTTTTGTAATTCAGTTCCTGTGTAGCCAAGTTTACATTCCGTGTAGTAGTGATATCTTATGATGTTTCTTTTTCTGTGTGACTTATTTCACTTAGAATCATCGTACCTGAATCCACTCATTATGCTGCTATGGGTCTGATGACATAGATTTCATTGCTGAGTGATATTGCATTGTAGGTAAGTACCACAACTTCTTTATCCATTTTTCACTTTCTGTGATATTGAACTTGTACCGTAAACGAGGTTCCTGTAAACAGAACCGTCCCAAACTTTGGGGTGGCTGTGTCTTTTTGATTTTAATTTCCCTAAGCTATAGGACCATAAGTGGAAGTGCCCTAGGCTCTGTTGTTTTGTTTTTTAGATGTTTCAGGAAACACCATACACTTCTCCAGAGTGGCTGTTGGCAATTTACATCCCGCCCATCAGCATAACAAGGCTCCCAGTTCTCCATGGCCTGTCCTGCTTTGCTGGATTTTATACTTTTTTCAGATGGCCCTTTTGCCCGCGGGGTAGTGAGACTTCATTGTAGTGCAGATTCCCTTTGCAAGCTTGCTTGGTTGGCCAAAAAGGGCGTATGCGTTTTTTCCTGAATATATTCAGGAAAAAACGCATACGCCCTTTTTGGCCAAGTGCATCATTGTGGACGTTCTGCCTCTTTTCCTATGCTTTACATGCAATTCCAGTCTACCTCCTGAAATCGGTTTCCTGCAATTCTGCCCCGCTTTCAAGTCCTCTTGGCAGCCTTACTTCAATATATTTTTGGACGATAGCTGTCATTTATAACTCTGCAGGTTTGTGAATGACAGTGCCCCTGAGCTCCTTTCTTCAACTCGTTTTCTTGTGAGCTGGCCGCAACACTGCAGCATTGCTTCAGGCCCTAGTGTGGTTCCAGAATGGCACGCTGAGCCTTTGGTTAATTCCTCTTCCTGGTGGGCAATGAGAGTTAAATTTGCCCGTCCAGACACCTCCAGCTAGTCTCTCATTGGTTCTCCCTATTTCTGTTCATTTTCCGCAGAAATTGCAAACTGGGCCAAACAGGAGGTTAAAGGCACTGACTCACCATGTGGGGAGAGTGTTAGTAAAGCGTCTGGAATGTTGCACCCGAGTACCGGGGGACGAAAACTGAGACACATTTGAACACGTTTCCCGATCACACGGTGGATCATACTCTGGGTTCCACATGCATGTTTTAGCTGAAGGAAGAATCCCTTAAACCTGGAGAGTTGAAACCCATGGAATGGGTACCATGCAATATGACTTCAAAGGGTCTGCATTTGCTCACCGATCCTCACCAATCCTATCACTGCTGCATTTATGCCGCTGTAAACACGCTTGATTCTCTTGCAGAGACATATAAATCCATAGGTTTTAAGATTCTTACTAGTCAGGTATATTCTTAGGCGTTTAATATGTGGTGTTGAGTCCACTTCATTGAGCAAGGAGAAGCTCTTGTCTATTACATATTTGGCTTATGGAACGGTATCTGTGCTAATTTCAATCTCTGGTTTTATGAGCACCCCAACTCACCTTTCCCCTTAAGGAAGCATAAGTTGGTTTTCTACATTTGAGACCATGTTCTGTTTTGTAATTCAGTTCCTGTGTAGCCAAGTTTACATTCCGTGTAGTAGTGATATCTTATGATGTTTCTTTTTCTGTGTGACTTATTTCACTTAGAATCATCGTACCTGAATCCACTCATTATGCTGCTATGGGCCTGATGACATAGATTTCATTGCTGAGTGATATTGCATTGTACGTAAGTACCACAACTTCTTTATCCATTTTTCACTTTCTGTGATATTGAACTTGTACCGTAAACGAGGTTCCTGTAAACAGAACCGTCCCAAACTTTGGGGTGGCTGTGTCTTTTTGATTTTAATTTCCCTAAGCTATAGGACCATAAGTGGAAGTGCCCTAGGCTCTGTTGTATTGTTTTTTAGATGTTTCAGGAAACACCATACACTTCTCCAGAGTGGCTGTTGGCAATATACATCCCGCCCATCAGCATAACAAGGCTCCCAGTTCTCCATGGCCTGTCCTGCTTTGCTGGATTTTACACTTTTTTCAGATGGCCCTTTTGCCCGCGGGGTAGTGAGACTTCATTGTAGTGCAGATTCCCTTTGCAAGCTTGCTTGGTTGGCCAAAAAGGGCGTATGCGTTTTTTTCCTGAATATATTCAGGAAAAAACGCATACGCCCTTTTTGGCCAAGTGCATCATTGTGGACGTTCTGCCTCTTTTCCTATGCTTTACATGCAATTCCAGTCTACCTCCTGAAATCGGTTTCCTGCAATTCTGCCTCGCTTTCAAGTCCTCTTGGCAGCCTTACTTCAATATATTTTTGGACGATAGCTGTCATTTATAACTCTGCAGGTTTGTGAATGACAGTGCCCCTGAGCTCCTTTCTTCAACTCGTTTTCTTGTGAGCTGGCCGCAACACCGCAGCATTGCTTCAGGCCCTAGTGTGGTTCCAGAATGGCACGCTGAGCCTTTGGTTAATTCCTCTTCCTGGTGGGCAATGAGAGTTAAATTTGCCCGTCCAGACACCTCCAGCTAGTCTCTCTTGGTTCTCCCTATTTCTGTTCATTTTCCGCAGAAATTGCAAACTGGGCCAAACAGGAGGTTAAAGGCACTGACTCACCAAGTGGGGAGAGTGTTAGTAAAGCGTCTGGAATGTTGCACCCGAGTACCGGGGGACGAAAACTGAGACACATTTGAACACGTTTCCCGATCACACGGTGGATCATACTCTGGGTTCCACATGCATGTTTTAGCTGAAGGAAGAATCCCTTAAACCTGGAGAGTTGAGACCCATGGAATGGGTACCATGCAATATGACTTCAAAGGGTCTGCATTTGCTCACCGATCCTCACCAATCCTATCACTGCTGCATTTATGCCGCTGTAAACACGCTTGATTCTCTTGCAGAGACATATAAATCCATAGGTTTTAAGATTCTTACTAGTCAGTTATATTCTTAGGCGTTTAATATGTGGTGTTGAGTCCACTTCGTTGAGCAAGGAGAAGCTCTTGTCTATTACATATTTGGCTTATGGAACGGTATCTGTGCTAATTTCAATCTCTGGTTTTATGCAGCACCCCAACTCACCTTTCCCCTTAAGAAAGCATAAGTTGGTTTTCTACATTTGAGACCCTGTTCTGTTGTGTAATTCAGTTCCTGTGTAGCCAAGTTTACATTCCGTGTAGTAGTGATATCTTATGATGTTTCTTTTTTTGTGTGACTTATTTCACTTAGAATCATCGTACCTGAATCCACTCATTATGCTGCTACGGGCCTGATGACATAGATTTCATTGCTGAGTGATATTGCATTGTACGTAAGTACCACAACTTCTTTATCCATTTTTCGCTTTCTTTGATATTGAACTTGTACCGTAAATGAGGTTCTTGTAAACTGAGCCGTCCCAAACTTTGGGGTGGCTGTGTCTTTTTGATTTTAATTTCCCTAAGCTATAGGACCATAAGTGGAAGTGCCCTAGGCTCTGTTGCTTTGTTTTTTAGATGTTTCGGGAAACACCATACACTTCTCCATTGTCACTGTTGGCAATTTACATCCCGCCCATCAGCATAACAAGGCTCTCACGTCTCCATGGCCTGTCCTGCCTTTCTGGATTTTACACTTTTATCAGATGGCCCTTTTGACTGGGGGCCAGTGAGACTTCATTGTAGTGCAGATTTCGTTTGCAAGCTTGCTTCCTTGGCCAAAAAGGGCGTATGCGTTTTTTCTTGAATATATTCAGGAAAAAACGCATACGCCCCTTTTGGCCAAGTGCATCATTGTGGACGTTCTGCCTCTTTTCCTATGCTTTACATGCAATTCCAGTCTACCTCCTGAAATCGGTTTCCTGCAATTCTGCCCCGCTTTCAAGTCCTCTTGGCAGCCTTACTTCAATATATTTTTGGACGATAGCTGTCATTTATAACTCTGCAGGTTTGTGAATGACAGTGCCCCTGAGCTCCTTTCTTCAACTCGCTTTCTTGTGAGCTGGCCGCAACACCGCAGGATTGCTTCAGGCCCTAGTGTGGTTCCGGCATGGCATGCTCAGCCTTTGTTTAATTCCTCTTCCTGGTGGGAAATGAGAGTTAAATTTGCCCATCCAGACACCTCCAGCTGGTCTCTCATTGGTTCTCTCTATTCCTGTTCATTTTCCGCAGAAATTGCAAACTGGGCCAGACAGGAGGTTAAAGGCACTGACTCTCCAAGTGGGGAGAGTGTTAGTAAAGCGTCTGGAATGTTGCACCCGAGTACCAGGGGACGAAAACTGAGACACATTTGAACACGTTTCCCGATCACATGGTGGATCATACTCTGGGTTCCACATGCATGTTTTAGCTGAAGGAAGAATCCCTTAAACCTGGAGAGTTGAGACCCCTGCAATGGGTACCATGCAATATGACTTCAAAGGGTCTGCATTTGCTCACCAAACCTCACCAATCCTATCACTGCTGCATTTATGCCACTGTACACACGCTTGATTCTCTTTCTGAGACATATAAATCCATAGGTTTTAAGATTCTTACTAGACAGGTATATTCTTAGGCGTTTAATATGGGGTGTAGAGTCCACTTCGTTGAGCAAGGAGTAGCTCTTGTCTATTAAATATTTGGCTTATGGAATGGTATCTGTTCTAATTTCAATCTCTGGTTTTATGCAGCACCCCAACTCACCTTTCGCCTTAAGCAAGCATAAGTTGGATTTCTACATTTGAGACCCTGTTCTGTTTTGTAATTCAGTTCCTGTGTAGCCAAGTTTACATTCCTTGTAGTAGTGATATCTTATGATGTTTGTTTTTCTGTGTAACTTATTTCACTTAGAATCATCGTACCTGAATCCACTCATTATGCTGTTATGGGCCTGATGACATAGATTTCATTGCTGAGTGATATTGCATTGTACGTAAGTACCACAACTTCTTTATCCATTTTTCACTTTCTGTGATTTTGAACTTATACTGTAAAGGAGGTTCTTGTAAACAGAGCCTTCCCAAACTTTGGGGTGGCTGTGTCTTTTTGATTTTAATTTCCCTAAGCTATAGGACCATAAGTGGAAGTGCCCTAGGCTCTGTTGCTTTGTTTTGTAGATGTTTCAGGAAACACCATACACTTCTCCAGAGTGGCTGTTGGCAATTTACATCCCGCCCATCAGCATAACAAGGCTCCCAGTTCTCCATGGCCTGTCCTGCCTTTCTGGATTTTACACTTTTTTCAGATGGCCCTTTTGACCGGGGGGCAGTGAGACTTCATTGTAGTGCAGATTTCCTTTGCAAGCTTGCTTGGTTGGCCAAAAAGGGCGTATGCGTTTTTTCCTGAATATATTCAGGAAAAAACGCATACGCCCTTTTTGGCCAAGTGCATCATTGTGGACGTTCTGCCTCTTTTCCTATGCTTTACATGCAATTCCAGTTTACCTCCTGAAATCGGTTTCCTGCAATTCTGCCCCGCTTTCAAGTCCTCTTGGCAGCCTTACTTCAATATATTTTTGGACGATAGCTGTCATTTATAACTCTGCAGGTATGTGAATGACAGTGCCCCTGAGCTCCTTTCTTCAACTCGCTTTCTTGTGAGCTGGCCGCAACACCGCAGCATTGCTTCAGGCCCTAGTGTTGTTCCGGCATGGCACGCTCAGCCTTTGTTTAATTCCTCTTCCTGGTGGGAAATGAGAGTTAAATTTGCCCATCCAGACACCTCCAGCTAGTCTCTCATTGGTTCTCTCTATTCCTGTTCATTTTCCGCAGAAATTGCAAACTGGGCCAAACAGGAGTTTAAAGGCACTGACTCTCCAAGTGGGGAGAGTGTTAGTAAAGCGTCTGGAATGTTGCACCCGAGTACCGGGGGATGAAAACTGACACAATTAAACACGTTTCCCGATCACACGGTGGATCATACTCTGGGTTCCACATGCATGTTTTAGCTGAAGGAAGAATCCCTTAAACCTGGAGAGTTGAGACCCATGGAATGTGTACCATGCAATATGACTTCAAAGGGTCTGCATTTGCTCACCGATCCTCACCAATCCTATCACTGCTGCGTTTATGCCGCTGTACACATGCTTGATTCTCTTTCGGAGACATATAAATCCATAGGTTTTAAGATTCTTAATAGTCAGGAATATTCTTAGGTGTTTAATATGGGGTGTTGAGTCTACTTCGTTGAGCTAGGTGTAGCTCTGGTCTATTACATATTTGTCTTATTGAACGGTATCTGTGCTAATTTCAATCACTGGTTTTATGCAGCACCCCAACTCACCTTTCCCCTTAAGCAAGCATAAGTTGGTTTTCTATATTTGAGACCCTGTTCTGTTTTGTAATTCAGTTCCTGTGTAGCCAACTTTACATTCCGTGTACTAGTGATACCTTATGATGTTTCTTTTTCTCTGTGACTTATTTCACTTAGAATCATCGTACCTGGATCCACTCATTAGGCTGCTACGGGCCTGATGACATAGATTTCATTGCTGAGTGATATTGCATTGTACGTAAGTACCACAACTTCTTTATCCATTTTTCGCTTTCTGTGATATTGAACTTGTACCGTAAACGAGGTTCTTGTAAACAGAACCGTCCCAAACATTGGGGTGGCTGTGTCTTTTTGATTTTAATTTCCCTAAGCTATAGGACCATAAGTGGAAGTGCCCTAGGCTCTGTTGCTTTGTTTTTTAGATGTTTCAGGAATCACCATACACTTCTCCAGAGTGGCTGGTGGCAATGTACATCCCGCCCATCAGCATAACAAGGCTCCCAGTTCTCCATGACCTGTCCTGCCTTTCTGGATTTTACACTTTTTTCAGATGACTCTTTTGACCGGGGGGCAGTGAGACTTCATTGTAGTGCAGATTTCCTTTGCAAGCTTGCTTGTTTGGCCAAAAAGGGTGTATGCTTTATTTCCTGAATATATTCAGGAAAAAACGCATACGCCCTTTTTGGCCAAGTGCATCATTGTGGACGTTCTGCCTCTTTTCCTATGCTTTACATGCAATTCCAGTCTACCTCCTGAAATCGGTTTCCTGCAATTCTGCCCCGCTTTCAAGTCCACTTGGCAGCCTACTTCAATATATTTTTGGACGATAGCTGTCATTTATAACTCTGCAGGTTTGTGAATGACAGTGCCCCTGAGCTCCTTTCTTCAACTCGCTTTCTTGTGAGCTGGCCGCAACACCGCAGGATTGCTTCAGGCCCCAGTGTGGTTCTGGAACGGCACGCTGAGCCTTTGTTTAATTCCTCTTATTGGTGGGAAATGAGAGTTAAATTTGCCCGTCCAGACACCTCCAGCTAGTCTCTCATTGGTTCTCCCTATTCCTGTTCATTTTCCGCAGAAATTGCAAACTGGGCCAAACAGGAGGTTAAAGGCACTGACTCTCCAAGTGGGGAGAGTGTTAGTAAAGCGTCTGGAATGTTGCACCCGAGTACCAAGGGACGAAAACTGAGTCACATTTGAACACGTTTCCCGATCACACGGTGGATCATACTCTGGGTTCCACATGCATGTTTTAGCTGAAGGAAGAATCCCTTAAACCTGGAGAGTTGAGACCCATGGAATGGGTACCATGCAATATGACTTCAAAGGGTCTGCATTTGCTTACCGATCCTCACCAATCCTATCACTGCTGCGTTTATGCCGCTGTACAAACGCTTGATTCTCTTTCGGAGACATATAAATCCATAGGTTTTAAGATTCTTGCTAGTCAGGTATATTCTTAGGCGTTTAATATGAGGTGTTGAGTCCACTTCGTTGAACAAGGAGTAGCTCTTGTCTATTACATATTTGGCTTATGGAACGGTATGTGTGCTAATTTCAATCTCTGGTTTTATGCAGCACCCCAACTCACCTTTCCCCTTAAGCAAGCAAAAGTTGGTTTTCTACATTTGAGACCCTGTTCTGTTTTGTAATTCAGTTCCTTTGTAGCGACGTTTACATTCCGTGTAGTAGTGATATCTTATGATGTTTCTTTCTCTGTGTGACTTATTTCACATAGAATCATCATACCTGAATCCACTCACTATGCTGCTACGGGCCTGATGACATAGATTTCATTGCTGAGTGATATTGCATTGTACGTAAGTACCACAACTTCTTTATCCATTTTTCGCTTTCTGCGATATTGAACTTGTCCCGTAAACGAGGTTCTTGTAAACAGAGCCATACCAAACTTTGGGGTGGCTGTGTCTTTTTCGTTTTAATTTCCCTAAGCTATAGGACCATAAGTGGAAGTGCCCTAGGCTCTGTTGCTTTGTTTTTTAGATGTTTCAGGAAGCACCATACACTTCTTCAGAGTGGCTGTTGGCAATTTACATCCCGCCCATCAGCATAACAAGGCTCCCAATTCTCCATGGCCTATCCTGCCTTTCTGGATTTTACACTTTTTTCAGATGGCCCTTTTGACCAGGGGGCAGTGAGACTTCATTGTAGTGCAGATTTCCTTTGCAAGCTTGCTTGGTTGGCCAAAAAGGGCGTATGCGTTTTTTCCTGAATATATTCAGGAAAAAACGCATACGCCCTTTTTGGCCAAGTGCATCATTGTGGACGTTCTGCCTCTTTTCCTATGCTTTACATGCAATTCCAGTCTACCTACTGAAATCGGTTTCCTGCAATTCTGCCCCGCTTTCAAGTCCTCTTGGCAGCCTTACTTCAATATATTTTTGGACGATAGCTATCATTTATAACTCTGCAGGTATGTGAATGACAGTGCCCCAGAGCTCCTTTCTACAACTCGCTTTCTTTTGAGATGGCCGCAACACCGCTGGATTGTTTCAGGCACTAGTTTGGGTCCGGCACGGCATGCTGAGCCTTTGGTTAATTCCTCTTCCTGGTGGGAAATGAGAGTTAAATTTGCCCTTCCAGACACCTCCAGCTAGTCTCTCATTGGTTCTCCCTATTCCTGTTCATTTTCCACAGAAATTGCAAACTGGGCCAAACAGGAGGTTAAAGGCACTGACTCTCCAAGTGGGGAGAGTGTTAGTAAAGCGTCTGGAATGTTGCACCCGAGTACCAGGGGACGAAAACTGACACATTTGAACACGTTTCCCGATCACACGGTGGATCATACTCTGGGTTCCACATGCATGTTTTAGCTGAAGGAAGAATCCCTTAAACCTGGAGAGTTGAGACCCATGGAATGGGTACCATGCAATATGACTTCAAAGGGTCTGCATTTGCACACCGAACCTCACCAATCCTATCACTGCTGCGTTTATGCCGCTGTACACACGCTTGATTCTCTTTCTGAGACATATAAATCCATAGGTTTTAAGATTCTTACTAGTCAGGTATATTCTTAGGCGTTTAATATGGGGTTTTGTGTCCACTTCGTTGAGCAAGGAGTAGCTCTTGTCTATTACATATTTCGCTTATGGAATGGTATCTGTGCTAATTTCAATCTCTGGATTTATGAGCACCCCAACTCACCTTTCCCTTAAGGAAGCATAAGTTGGTTTTCTCCATTTGAGACCCTGTTCTGTTTTGTAATTCAGTTCCTGTGTAGCCAAGTTTACATTCCGTGTAGTAGTGATATCTTATGATGTTTCTTTTTTTGTGTGACTTATTTCACTTAGAATCATCGTACCTGAATCCACTCATTATGCTGCTATGGGCAGATGACATAGATTTCATTGCTGAGTGATATTGCATTGTACGTAAGTACCACAACTTCTTTATCCATTTTTCACTTTCTGCGATATTAAACTTGTACCGTAAACGAGGTTCTTGTAAACAGAGCCGTCCCAAACTTTGGGGTGGCTGTGTCTTTTTGATTTTAATTTCCCTAAGCTATAGGACCATAAGTGGAAGTGCCCTAGGCTCTGTTGCTTTGTTTTTTAGATGTTTCAGGAAACACCATACACTTCTCCAGAGTGGCTGTTGGCAATTTACATCCCGCCCATGAGCATAACAAGGCTCCCAGTTCTCCATGGCCTGTCCTGCCTTTCTGGATTTTACACTTTTTTCAGATGGCCCATTTGACCGGGGCGCAGTGAGACCTTACTGTAGTGCAGATTTCCTTTTCAAGCTTGATTGGTTGGCCAAAAAGGGCATATGCATGTTTTCCTGAATACATTCAGGAAAAAACGCGTATGCCCTTTTTGGCCAAGTCCATCATTGTGGACGTTCTGCCTCTTTTCCTATGCTTTACATGCAATTCCAGTCTACCTCCTGAAATCGGTTTCCTGCAATTCTGCCCCGCTTTCAAGTCCTCTTGGCAGCCTTACTTCAATATATTTTTGGACGATAGCTGTCATTTATAACTCTGCAGGTCTGTGAATTACAGTGCCCCTGAGCTCCTTTCTTCAACTCGCTTTCTTGTGAGCTGGCCACAACACCGCAGGATTGCTTCAGGCCCTAGTGTTGTTCTGGCACAGCATGCTGAGCCTTTGGTTAATTCCTCTTCCTGGTGGGAAATGAGAGTTAAATTTGCCCGTTCAGACACCTCCAGCTAGTCTCTCATTGGTTCTCCCTATTCCTGTTCATTTTCCGCAGAAATTGCAAACTGGGACAAACAGGAGGTTAAAGGCACTGACTCTCCAAGTGGGGAGAGTGTTAGTAAAGCGTCTGGAATGTTGCACCCGAGTACCAGGACACGAAAACTGAGACACATTTGAACACGTTTCCTGATCACACGGTGGATCATACTCTGGGTTCCACATGCATGTTTTAGCTGAAGGAAGAATCCCTTAAACCTGGAGAGTTGAGACCCATGGAATGGGTACCATGCAATATGACTTCAAAGGGTCTGCATTTGCTCACCGATCCTCACCAATCCTATCACTGCTGCGTTTATGCCGCTGTACACACGCTTGATTCTCTTGCAGAGACATATAAATCCATAGGTTTTAAGATTCTTACTAGTCAGGTATATTCTTAGGCGTTTAATATGTGGTGTTGAGTCCACTTCGTTGAGCAAGGAGAAGCTCTTGTCTATTACATATTTGGCTTATGGAACGGTATCTGTGCTAATTTCAATCTCTGGTTTTATGCAGCACCCCAACTCACGTTTCCCCTTAAGGAAGCATAAGTTGGTTTTCTACATTTGAGACCCTGTTCTGTTTTGTAATTCAGTTCCTGTGTAGCCAAGTTTACATTCCGTGTAGTAGTGATATCTTATGATGTTTCTTTTTTTGTGTGACTTATTTCACTTAGAATCATCGTACCTGAATCCACTCATTATGCTGCTACGGGCCTGATGACATAGATTTCATTGCTGAGTGATATTGCATTGTACGTAAGTACCACAACTTCTTTATCCATTTTTCGCTTTCTGTGATATTGAACTTGTACCGTAAACGAGGTTCTTGTAAACTGAGCTGTCCCAAACTTTGGGGTGGCTGTGTCTTTTTGATTTTAATTTCCCTAAGCTATAGGACCATAAGTGGAAGTGCCCTAGGCTCAGTTGCTTTGTTTTTTAGATGTTTCAGGAAACACCATACACTTCTCCATTGTCGCTGTTGGCAATTTACATCCCGCCCATCAGCATAACAAGGCTCTCACTTCTCCATGGCCTGTTCTGCCTTTCTGGATTTTACACTTTTATCAGATGGCCCTTTTGACTGGGGGCCAGTGAGACTTCATTGTAGTGCAGATTTCCTTTGCAAGCTTGCTTGGTTGGCCAAAAAGTGCGTATGCGTTTTTTCCTGAATATATTCAGGAAAAAACGCATACGCACCTTTTGGCCAAGTGCATCATTGTGGACGTTCTGCCTCTTTTCCTATGCTTTACATGCAATTCCAGTCTACCTCCTGAAATCGGTTTCCTGCAATTCTGCCCCGCTTTCAAGTCCTCTTGGCAGCCTTACTTCAATATATTTTTGGACGGTAGCTGTCATTTATAACTCTGCAGGTTTGTGAATGACAGTGCCCCTGAGCTCCTTTCTTCAACTCGCTTTCTTGTGAGCTGGCCACAACACCGCAGGATTGCTTCAGGCCCTAGTGTGGTTCCGGCACGGCACGCTTAGCCTTTGGTTAATTCCTCTTCCTGGTGGGAAACGAGAGTTAAATTTGTGCGTCCAGACACCTCCAGCTAGTTTCTCATTGGTTCTCCCTATTCCTGTTCATTTTCCATAGAAATTGCAAACTGGGCCAAACAGGAGGTTAAAGGCACTGACTCTCCAAGTGGGGAGAGTGTTAGTAAAGCGTGTGGAATGTTGCACCCGAGAACCGGGGGACGAAAACTGAGACACATTTGAACACGTTTCCGATCACACAGTGGATCATACTCTGGGTTCCACATGCATGTTTTAGCTGAAGGAGAATCCCATAAACCTGGAGAGTTGAGACCCATGGAATGGGTACCATGCAATATGACTTCAAAGGGTCTGCATTTGCTCACCGAACCTCACCAATCCTATCACTGCTGCGTTTATGCCGCTGTACACACGCTTGATTCTCTTTCGGAGACATATAAATCCATAGGTTTTAAGATTCTTACTAGTCAGGTATATTCTTAGGCGTTTAATATGGGGTGTTGAGTCCACTTCGTTGAGCAAGGAGTAGCTCTTGTCTATTACATATTTGGCTTATGGAACGGTATCTGTGCTAATTTCAATCTATGGATTTATGTAGCACCCCAAATCACCTTTCCCCTTAAGCAAGCATAAGTTGGTTTTCTACATTTGAGACCCTGTTCTGTTTTGTAATTCAGTTCCTGTGTAGCCAAGTTTACATTCCGTTTAGTAGTGATATCTTATGATGTTTCTTTTTCTGTGTGACTTATTTCACTTAGAATCATCGTACCTGAATCCACTCATTATGCTGCTACGGGCAGATGACATAGATTTCATTGCTGAGTGATATTGCATTGTACGTAAGTACCACAACTTCTTTATCCATTTTTCACTTTCTGCGATATTGAACTTGTACCGTAAACGAGGTTCTTGTAAACACAGCCGTCCCAAACTTTGGGGTGGCTGTGTCTTTTTGATTTTAATTTCCCTAAGCTATAGGACCATAAGTGGAAGTGCCCTAGGCTCTGTTGCTTTGTTTTTTAGATGTTTCAGGAAACACCATACACTTCTCCAGAGTGGCTGTTGGCAATTTACATCCCGCCCATGAGCATAACAAGGCTCCCAGTTCTCCATGGCCTGTCCTGCCTTTCTGGATTTTACACTTTTTTCAGATGGCCCATTTGACCGGGGCGCAGTGAGACCTTACTGTAGTGCAGATTTCCTTTTCAAGCTTGATTGGTTGGCCAAAAAGGGCATATGCATGTTTTCCTGAATACATTCAGGAAAAAACGCGTATGCCCTTTTTGGCCAAGTCCATCATTGTGGACGTTCTGCCTCTTTTCCTATGCTTTACATGCAATTCCAGTCTACCTCCTGAAATCGGTTTCCTGCAATTCTGCCCCGCTTTCAAGTCCTCTTGGCAGCCTTACTTCAATATATTTTTGGACGATAGCTGTCATTTATAACTCTGCAGGTTTGTGAATTACAGTGCCCCTGAGCTCCTTTCTTCAACTCGCTTTCTTGTGAGCTGGCCACAACACCGCAGGATTGCTTCAGGCCCTAGTGTTGTTCTGGCACAGCATGCTGAGCCTTTGGTTAATTCCTCTTCCTGGTGGGAAATGAGAGTTAAATTTGCCCGTTCAGACACCTCCAGCTAGTCTCTCATTGGTTCTCCCTATTCCTGTTCATTTTCCGCAGAAATTGCAAACTGGGACAAACAGGAGGTTAAAGGCACTGACTCTCCAAGTGGGGAGAGTGTTAGTAAAGCGTCTGGAATGTTGCACCCGAGTACCAGGACACGAAAACTGAGACACATTTGAACACGTTTCCTGATCACACGGTGGATCATACTCTGGGTTCCACATGCATGTTTTAGCTGAAGGAAGAATCCCTTAAACCTGGAGAGTTGAGACCCATGGAATGGGTACCATGCAATATGACTTCAAAGGGTCTGCATTTGCTCACCGAACCTCACCAATCCTATCACGGCTGCGTTTATGCCGCTGTACACACGCTTGATTCTCTTTCGGGGCATATAAATCCATAGGTTTTAAGATTCTTACTAGTCAGGTATATTCGTAGGCGTTTAATATGGGGTGTTGAGTCCACTTCATTGAGCAAGGAGTAGCTCTTGTATATTACATATTTGGCTTATGGAACTGTATCTGTGCTTATTTCAATCTCTGGTTTTATGCAGCACCCCAACTCACATTTCCCTTTAAGCAAGCATAAGTTGGTTTTCTACATTTGAGACCCTGTTCTGTTTTGTAATTCAGTTCCTGTGTAGCCAAGTTTACATTCCGTGTAGTAGTGATATCTTATGATGTTTCTTTTTCTGTGTGACTTATTTCACTTAAAATCATCGTACCTGAATCCACTTATTATGCTGCTACAGGCCTGATGACATAGATTTCATTGCTGAGTGATATTGCATTGTACGTAAGTACCACAACTTCTTTATCCATTTTTCACTTTCTGTGATATTAAACTTGTACCGTAAACGAGGTTCTTGTAAACAGAGCTGTCCCAAACTTTTGGGTGGCTGTGTGTTTTTGATTTTAATTTCCCTAAGCTATAGGACCATAAGTGGAAGTGCCCTAGGCTCTGTTGCTTTGTTTTTTAGATGTTTCAGGAAACACCATACACTTCTCCAGAGTGGCTGTTGGCAATTTACATCCCGCCCATCAGCATAACAAGGCTCCCAGTTCTCCATGGCTTGTCCTGCCTTTCTGGATTTTACACTTTTTTCAGATGGCCCTTTTGACTGGGGGGCAGTGAGACTTCATTGTAGTGCAGATTTCCTTTGCAAGCTTGCTTGGTTCGCCAAAAAGTGCGTATGCGTTTTTTCCTGAATATATTCAGGAAAAAACGCATACGCCCTTTTTGGCCAAGTGCATCATTGTGGACGTTCTGCCTCTTTTCCTGTGGTTTACATGCAAATCCAGTCTACCTCCTGAAATCGGTTTCCTGCAATTCTGCCCCGCTTTCAAGTCCTCTTGGCAGCCTTACTTCAATATATTTTTGGACGATAGCTGTCATTTTTAACTCTGCAGGTTTGTGAATGACAGTGCCCCTGAGCTCCTTTCTTCAACTCGCTTTCTTGTGAGCTGGCCGAAACACCGCAGGATTGCTTCAGGCTCCAGTGTGGTTCCGGCATGGCACGCTGAGCCTTTGGTTAATTCCTCTTCCTGGTGGGAAATGAGAGTTAAATTTGCCCGTCCAGACACCTCCAGCTAGTCTCTTATTGGTTCTCCCTATTCCTGTTCATTTTCCGCAGAAATTGCAAACTGGGCCAAACAGGAGGTTAAAGGCACTGACTCTCCAAGTGGGGAGAGTGTTAGTAAAGCGTCTGGAATGTTGCATCCGAGTACCAGGGGACGAAAACTGAGACACCTTTGAACACGTTTCCCAATCACATGGTGTATCATACTCGGTTCCACATGCATGTTTTAGCTGAAGGAAGAATCCCTTAAACCTGGAGAGTTGAGACCCCTGGAATGGGTACCATGCAATATGACTTCAAAGGGTCTGCATTTGCTCACCGATCCTCACCAATCCTATCACTGCTGCGTTTATGCCGCTGTACACACTCTTGATTCTCTTTCGGAAACATATAAATCCATAGGTTTTAAGATTCTTACTAGTCAGGTATATTCGTAGGCGTTTAATATGGGGTGTTGAGTCCACTTCATTGAGCAAGGAGTAGCTCTTGTCTATTAAATATTTGGCTTATGGAACGGTATCTGTGCTTATTTCAATCTCTGGTTTTATGCAGCCCCCCAACTCACATTTCCCCTTAAGCAAAAATAAGTTGGTTTTCTACATTTGAGACCCTGTTCTGTTTTGTAATTCAGTTCCTGTGTAGCCAAGTTTACATTCCGTGTAGTAGTGATATCTTATGATGTTTCTTTTTCTGTGTGACTTATTTCACTTAGAATCATCATACCTGAATCCACTCATTATGCTGCTACGGGCCTGATGACATAGATTTCATTGCTGAGTGATATTGCATTGTACGTAAGTACCACAACTTCTTTATCCATTTTTCCCTTTCTGCAATATTAAACTTGTACCGTAAACGAGGTTCTTGTAAACAGAGCTGTCCCAAACTTTTGGGTGGCTGTGTCTTTTTGATTTTAATTTCCCTAAGCTATAGGACCATAAGTGGAAGTGCCCTAGGCTCTGTTGCTTTGTTTTTTAGATGTTTCAGGAAACACCATACACTTCTCCAGAGTGGCTGTTGGCAATTTACATCCCGCCCATCAGCATAACAAGGCTCCCAGTTCTCCATGGCTTGTCCTGCCTTTCTGGATTTTACACTTTTTTCAGATGGCCCTTTTGACCGGGGGGCAGTGAGACTTCATTGTAGTGCAGATTTCCTTTGCAAGCTTGCTTGGTTGGCCAAAAAGGGCGTATGCGTTTTTTCCTGAATATATTCAGGAAAAAACGCATACGCCCTTTTTGGCCAAGTGCATCATTGTGGACGTTCTGCCTCTTTTCCTATGCTTTACATGCAATTCCAGTCTACCTCCTGAAATCGGTTTCCTGCAATTCTGCCCCGCTTTCAAGTCCTCTTGGCAGCCTTACTTCAATATATTTTTGGACGATAGCTGTCATTTATAACTCTGCAGGTTTGTGAATGACAGTGCCCCTGAGCTCCTTTCTTCAACTCGTTTTCTTGTGAGCTGGCCGCAACACCGCAGCATTGCTTCAGGCCCTAGAGTGGTTCCAGAATGGCACGCTGAGCCTTTGGTTAATTCCTCTTCCTGGTGGGCAATGAGAGTTAAATTTGCCCGTCCAGACACCTCCAGCTAGTCTCTCATTGGTTCTCCCTATTCCTCTTCATTTTCCGCAGAAATTGCAAACTGGGCCAAAGAGGAGGTTAAAGGCACTGACTCTCCAAGTGGGGAGAGTGTTAGTAAAGCGTCTGGAATGTTGCACCCGAGTACCGGGGGACGAAAACTGAGTCACATTTAAACATGTTTCCCGATCACACGGTGGATCATACTCTGCGTTCCATATGCATGTTTTAGCTGAAGGAAGAATCCCTTAAACCTGGAGAGTTGAGACCCATGGAATGGCTACCATGCAATATGACTTGAAAGGGTCTGCATTTGCTCACCGAACCTCACCAATCCTAACACTGCTGCGTTTATGCCGCTGTACACACGCTTGATTCTCTTTCGGAGACATATAAATCCATAGGTTTTAAGATTCTTACTAGTCAGGTATATTCTTATGCGTTTAATATGGGGTGTTGAGTCCACTTCGTTGAGCAATGAGTAGCTCTTGTCTATTACATATTTGGCTTATGGAACGGTATCTGTGCTTATTTCAATCTCTGGTTTTATGCAGCACCCCAACTCACATTTCCGCTTAAGCAAGCATAAGTTGGTTTTCTACATTTGAGACCCTGTTCTGTTTTGTAATTCAGTTCCTGTGTAGCCAAGTTTACATTCCGTGTAGTAGTGATATCTTATGATGTTTCTTTTTCTGTGTGACTTATTTCACTTAGAATCATCGTACCTGAATCCACTCATTATGCTGCTATGGGCCTGATGACATAGATTTCATTGCTGAGTGATATTGCATTGTACGTAAGTACCACAACTTCTTTATCCATTTTTCGCTTTCTGCAATATTAAACTTGTACCGTAAACGAGGTTCTTGTAAACAGAGCCGTCCCAAATTTGGGTTGGCTGTGTCTTTTTGATTTTAATTTCCCTAAACTATAGGACCATAAGTGGAAGTGCCCTAGGCTCTGTTACTTTGTTTTTTAGATGTTTCAGGAAACACCATACACTTCTCCAGAGTGGCTGTTGGCAATTTACATCCCGCCCATCAGCATAACAAGGCTCCCAGTTCTCCATGGCCTGTCCTGCCTTTCTGGATTTTACACTTTTTTCAGATGACCCTTTTTACCGGGGGGCAGTGAGACTTCATTGTAGTGCAGATTTCCTTTGCAAGCTTGCTTGCTTGGCCAAAAAGTGCGTAGGCTTTTTTTCTTGAGGAAAAAACGCATATGCCCTTTTTGGCCAAGTGCATCATTGTGGACGTTCTGCCTCTTTTCCTATGCTTTACATGCAATTCCAGTCTACCTCCTGAAATCGGTTTCCTGCAATTCTGCCCCGCTTTCAAGTCCTCTTGGCAGCCTTACTTCAATATATTTTTGGACGATATCTGTCATTTATAACTCTGCAGTTTTGTGAATTACAGTGCCCCTGAGCTCCTTTCTTCAACTCACTTTCTTGTGAGCTGGCCGCAACACCGCAGGATTGCTTCAGGCCCTAGTGTGGTTCCGGCACGGCACGCTTAGCCTTTGGTTAATTCCTCTTCCTGGTGGGAAACGAGAGTTAACTTTGCGTGTCCAGACACCTCCAGCTAGTTTCTCATTGGTTCTCCCTATTCCTGTTCATTTTCCGTAGAAATTGCAAACTGGGCCAAACAGGAGGTTAAAGGCACTGACTCTCCAAGTGGGGAGAGTGTTAGTAAAGCGTCTGGAATGTTGCACCCGAGAACCGGAGGACGAAAACTGAGACACATTTGAACACGTTTCCGATCACACAGTGGATCATACTCTGGGTTCCACATGCATGTTTTAGCTGAAGGAAGAATCCCTTAAACCTGGAGAGTTGAGATCCATGGAATGGGTACCATGCAATATGACTTCAAAGGGTTTGCATTTGCTCACCGAACCTCACCAATCCTATCACTGCTGCGTTTATGCCGCTGTACACACACTTGATTCTCTTTCGGAGACATATAAATCCATAGGTTTTAAGATTCTTACTAGTCAGGTATATTCTTAGGCGTTTAATATGGGGTGTTGAGTCCACTTCGTTGAGCAAGGAGTAGCTCTTGTCTATTACATATTTGGCTTATGGAACGGTATCTGTGCTAATTTCAATCTCTGGTTTTATGTAGCACCCCAACTCACCTTTCCCCTTAAGGAAGCATAAGTTGGTTTTCTACATTTGAGACCCTGTTCTGTTTTGTAATTCAGTTCCTGTGTAGCCAAGTTTACATTCCGTGTAGTAGTGATATCTTATGATGTTTCTTTTTCTGTGTGACTTATTTCACTTAGAATCATCGTACCTGAATCCACTCATTATGCTGCTACGGGCAGATGACATAGATTTCATTGCTGAGTGATATTGCATTGTACGTAAGTACCACAACTTCTTTATCCATTTTTCACTTTCTGCGATATTGATCTTGTACCGTAAACGAGGTTCTTGTAAACAGAGCCGTCCCAAACTTTGGGGTGGCTGTGTCTTTTTGATTTTAATTTCCCTAAGCTATAGGACCATAAGTGGAAGTGCCCTAGGCTCTGTTGCTTTGTTTTGTAGATGTTTCAGGAAACACCATACACTTCTCCAGAGTGGCTGTTGGCAATTTACATCCCGCCCATGAGCATAACAAGGCTCCCAGTTCTCCATGGCCTGTCCTGCCTTTCTGGATTTTACACTTTTTTCAGATGGCCCATTTGACCGGGGCGCAGTGAGACCTTATTGTAGTGCAGATTTCCTTTTCAAGCTTGATTGGTTGGCCAAAAGGGGCATATGAATGTTTTCCTGTATATATTCAGGAAAAAACGCGTATGCCCTTTTTGGCCAAGTCCATCATTGTGGATGTTCTGCCTCTTTTCCTATGCTTTACATGCAATTCCAGTCTACCTCCTGAAATCGGTTTCCTGCAATTCTGCCCCGCTTTCAAGTCCTCTTGGCAGCCTTACTTCAATATATTTTTGGACGGTAGCTGTCATTTATAACTCTGCAGGTTTGTGAATTACAGTGCCCCTGAGCTCCTTTCTTCAACTCGCTTTCTTGTGAGCTGGCCGCAACACCGCAGGATAGCTTCAGGCCCTAGTGTGGTTTCGGTATGGCCCGCTGAGGCTTTGGTTAATTCCTCTTCCTGGTGGGAAATGAGAGTTAAATTTGCCCGTTCAGACACCTCCAGCTAGTCTCTCATTGGTTCTCCCTATTCCTGTTCATTTTCCGCAGAAATTGCAAACTGGGCCAAACAGGAGGTTAAAGGCACTGACTCTCCAAGTGGGGAGAGTGTTAGTAAAGCGTCTGGAATGTTGCACCCGAGTACCAGGACACGAAAACTGAGACACATTTGAACTCGTTTCCCGATCACACGGTGGATCATACTCTGGGTTCCACATGCATGTTTTAGCTGAAGGAAGAATCCCTTAAACCTGGAGAGTTGAGACCCATGGAATGGGTACCATGCAATATGACTTCAAAGGGTCTGCATTTGCTCACCGAACCTCACCAATCCTATCACTGCTGCATTTATGCCGCTGTACACACGCTTGATTCTCTTTTGGAGCATATAAATCCATAGGTTTTAAGATTCTTACTAGTCAGGTATATTCTTATGCGTTTAATATGGGGTATTGAGTCCACTTCGTTGAGCAAGGAGTAGCTCTTGTCTATGACATATTTGGCTTATGGAACGGTATCTGTGCTAATTTCAATCTCTGGTTTTATGCAGCCCCCCAACTCACGTTTCCCCTTAAGCAAGCATAAGTTGGTTTTCTACATTTGAGACCATGTTCTGTTTTGTAATTCAGTTCCTGTGTAGCCAAGTTTACATTCCGTGTAGTAGTGATATCTTATGATGTTTCTTTTTCTGTGTGACTTATTTCACTTAGAATCATCGTACCTGAATCCACTCATTATGCTGCTATGGGCCTGATGACATAGATTTCATTGCTGCGTGATATTGCATTGTACGTAATTACCACAACTTCTTTATCCATTTTTCACTTTCTGTGATACTGAACTTGTACCGTAAACGAGGTTCTTGTAAACAGAGCCGTCCCAAACTTTGGGGTGGCTGTGTCTTTTTGATTTTAATTTCCCTAAGCTATAGGACCATAAGTGGAAGTGCCCTAGGCTCTGTTGCCTTGTTTTTTAGATGTTTCAGGAAACACCATACACTTCTCCAGAGTGGCTGTTGGCAATTTACATCCCGCCCATGAGCATAACAAGGCTCCCAGTTCTCCATGGCCTGTCCTGCCTTTCTGGATTTTACACTTTTTTCAGATGGCCCCTTTGACCGGGGGGCAGTGACACTCCATTGTAGTGCAGATTTCCTTTGCAAGCTTGCTTGCTTGGCCAAAAAGGGCGTATGCGTTTTTTCCTGAATATATTCAGGAAAAAACGCATATGCCCTTTTTGGCCAAGTGCATCATTGTGGACGTTCTGCCTCTTTTCCTATGCTTTACATGCAATTCCAGTCTACCTCCTGAAATCGGTTTCCTGCAATTCTGCCCCGCTTTCAAGTTCCTCTTGGCAGCCTTACTTCAATATATTTTTGGACGATAGCTGTCATTTTTAACTCTGCAGGTTTGTGAATGACAGTGCCCCTGAGCTCCTTTCTTCAACTCGCTTTCTTGTGAGCTGGCCGCAACACCGCAGCATTGCTTCAGGCCCTAGTGTGGTTCCGGCATGACATGCTGAGCCTTTGGTTAATTCCTCTTCCTGGTGGGAAATGAGAGTTAAATTTGCCCGTCCAGACACCTCCAGCTAGTCTCTCATTGGTTCTCCCTATTCCTGTTCATTTTCCGCAGAAATTGCAAACTGGGCCAAACAAGAGGTTAAAGGCACTGACTCTCCAAGTGGGGAGAGTGTTAGTAAAGCGTCTGGAATGTTGCACCCGAGTACCAGGGGATGAAAACTGACACAATTAAACACGTTTCCCGATCACACGGTGGATCATACTCTGGGTTCCACATGCATGTTTTAGCTGAAGGAAGAATCCCTTAAACCTGGAGAGTTGAGACCCATGGAATGGGTACCATGCAATATGACTTCAAAGGGTCTGCATTTGCTCTCCGAACCTCACCAATCCTATCACTGCTGCGTTTATGACACTGTACACACGCTTGATTCTCTTTCGGAGACATATAAATCCATAGGTTTTAAGATTCTTTCTAGTCAGGTATATTCTTACGCGTTTAATATGGGGTGTAGAGTCCACTTCGTTGAGCAAGGAGTAGCTCTTGTCTATTAAATATTTGGCTTATGGAACGGTATCTGTTCTAATTTCAATCTCTGGTTTTATGCAGCACCCCAACTCACCTTTCGCCTTAAGCAAGCATAAGTTGGTTTTCTACATTTGAGACCCTGTTCTGTTTTGTAATTCAGTTCCTGTGTAGCCAAGTTTACATTCCTTGTAGTAGTGATATCTTATGATGTTTGTTTTTCTGTGTGACTTATTTCACTTAGAATCATCGTACCTGAATCCACTCATTATGCTGCTACGGGCCTGATGACATAGATTTCATTGCTGAGTGATATTGCATTGTACGTAAGTACCACAACTTCTTTATCCATTTTTCGCTTTCTGTGATATTGAACATGGACCATAAATGAGGTTCTTGTAAACAGAGCTGTCCCTAACTTTGGGGTGGCTGAGTCTTTTTGATTTTAATTTCCCTAAGCTATAGGACCATAAGTGGAAGTGCCCTAGGCTCTGTTGCTTTGTTTTTTAGATGTTTCAGGAAACACCATACACTTCTCCAGAGTGGCTGTTGGCAATTTACATCCCGCCCATCAGCATAACAAGGCTCCCAGTTCTCCATGGCCTGTCCTGCCTTTCTGGATTTTACACTTTTTTCAGATGGCCCTTTTGACCGGGGAGCAGTGAGACTTCATTGTAGTGCAGATTTCCTTTGCAAGCTTGCTTGGTTGGCCAAAAAGTGCGTATGTGTTTTTTCCTGAATATATTCAGGAAAAAACGCATACGCCCTTTTTGGCCAAGTGCATCATTGTGGACGTTCTGCCTCTTTTCCTATGCTTTACATGCAATTCCAGTCTACCTCCTGAAATCGGTTTCCTGCAGTTCTGCCCGCTTTCAAGTCCTCTTGGCAGCCTTACTTCAATATATTTTTGGACGACAGCTATCATTTATAACTCTGCAGGTATGTGAATGACAGTGTCCCTGAGCTCCTTTCTTCAACTCGCTTTCTTGTGAGCTGGCCGCAACACCGCAGGATTGCTTCAGGCCCTAGTGTGGTTCCAGCATGGCACGCTGAGCCTTTGTTTAATTCCTCTTCCTGGTGGGAAATGAGAGTTAAATTTGCCCGTCCAGACACCTCCAGCTAGTCTCTCATTGGTTCTCCCTATTCCTGTTCATTTTCCGCAGAATTTGCAAACTGGGCCAAACAGGAGGTTAAAGGCACTGACTCTCCAAGTGGGGAGAGTGTTAGTAAAGCGTCTGGAATGTTGCACCCGAGTACCAGGGGACGAAAACTGAGACACATTTGAACACGTTTCCCGATCACACGGTGGATCATACTCTGGGTTCCACATGCATGTTTTAGCTGAAGGAAGAATCCCTTAAACCTGGAGAGTTGAGACCCCTGCAATGGGTACCATGCAATATGACTTCAAAGGGTCTGCATTTGCTCACCGAACCTCACCAATCCTATCACTGCTGCGTTTATGCCGCTGTACACACGCTTGATTCTCTTTCGGAGACATATAAATCCATAGGTTTTAAGATTCTTCCTAGTCAGGTATATTCTTAGGCGTTTATTATGGGGTGTAGAGTCCACTTCGTTGAGCAAGGAGTAGCTCTTGTCTATTAAATATTTGGCTTATGGAACGGTATCTGTTCTAATTTCAATCTCTGGTTTTATGCAGCACCCCAACTCACCTTTCGCCTTAAGCAAGCATAAGTTGGTTTTCTACATTTGAGACCATGTTCTGTTTTGTAATTCAGTTCCTGTGTAGCCAAGTTTACATTCCGTGTAGTAGTGATATCTTATGATATTTCTTTTTCTGTGTGACTTATTTCACTTAGAATCATCGTACCTGAATCCACTCATTATGCTGCTACGGGCCTGATGACATAGATTTCATTGCTGAGTGATATTGCATTGTACGTAAGTACCACAACTTCTTTATCCATTTTTCGCTTTCTGTGATATTGAATTTGTACCGTAAACGAGGTTATTGTAAACAGAGCCGTCCCAAACTTTGTGGTGGCTGTGTGTTTTAGATTTTAATTTCCCTAAGCTATAGGACCATAAGTGGAAGTGCCCTAGGCTCTGTTGCCTTGTTTTTTAGATGTTTCAGGAAACACCATACACTTCTCCAGAGTGGCTGTTGGCAATTTACATCCCGCCCATCAGCATAACAAGGCTCCCAGTTCTCCATGGCCTGTCCTGCCTTTCTGGATTTTACACTTTTTTCAGATGGCCCTTTTGACCGGGGGGCAGTGAGACTTCATTGTAGTGCAGATTTCCTTTGCAAGCTTGCTTGCTTGGCCAAAAAGGGCGTATGCGTTTTTTCCTGAATATATTCAGGAAAAAACGCATACGCCCTTTTTGGCCAAGTGCATCATTGTGGACGTTCTGCCTCTTTTCCTATGCTTTACATGCAATTCCAGTCTACCTCCTGAAATCAGTTTCCTGCAATTCTGCCCCGCTTTCAAGTCCTCTTGGCAGCCTTACTTCAATATATTTTTGGACGATAGCTGTCATTTATAACTCTGTAGGTTTGCAAATGACAGTGGCCCTGAGCTCCTTTCTTCAACTCGCTTTCTTGTGAGCTGGCCGCAACACCGCAGGATTGCTTCAGGCCCTAGTGTGGTTCAGGCATGACACACTGAGTCTTTGGTTAATTCCTCTTCCTGGTGGGAAATGAGAGTTAAATTTGCCCGTCCAGACACCTCCAGCTAGTCTCTCATTGGTTCTCCCTATTCCTGTTCATTTTCCACGGAAATTGCAAAACTGGGCCAAAGAGGAGGTTAAAGGCACTGACTCTCCAAGTGGGGAGAGTGTTAGTAAAGCGTCTGGAATGTTGCACCCGAGTACCAGGGGACGAAAACTGAGACACATTTGAACACGTTTCCTGATCACATGGTGGATGATACTCTGGGTTCCACATGCATGTTTTAGCTGAAGGAAGAATCCCTTAAACCTGGAGAGTTGAGATCCATGGAATGGGTACCATGCAATATGACTTCAAAGGGTCTGCATTTGCTCACCGAACCTCACCAATCCTATCACTGCTGCATTTATGCCGCTGTACACACGCTTGATTCTCTTTCGGAGACATATAAATCCATAGGATTTAAGATTCTTACTAGTCAGGTATATTCTTAGGCGTTTAATATGGGGTGTTGAGTCCACTTCGTTGAGCAAGGAGTAGCTCTTGTCTATTACATATTTGGCTTATGGAACGGTATCTGTGCTAATTTCAATCTCTGGTTTTATGCAGCACCCCAACTCACCTTTCCCCTTAAGCAAGCATAAGATGGTTTTCTACATTTGAGACCCTTTTCTGTTTTGTAATTCAGTTCCTGTGTAGCCAAGTTTACATTCCGTGTAGTAGTGATATCTTATGAAGTTTCGTTTTCTGTGTGACTTATTTCACTTAGAATCATCGTACCTGAATCCACTCATTATGCTGTTACGGGCCTGATGACATAGATTTCATTGCTGAGTGATATTGCATTGTACGTAAGTACCACAACTTCTATATCCATTTTTCGTTTTCTGCGATATTGAACTTGTACCGTAAACGAGGTTCTTGTAAACAGAGCCGTCCCAAATTTGGAGTGGCTGTGTCTTTTTGATTATAAGTTCCCTAAGCTATAGGACCATAAGTGGAAGTGCCCTAGGCTCTGTTGCTTTGTTTTGTAGATATTTCAGGAAACACCATACACTTCTCCAGAGTGGCTGTTGGCAATTTACATCCCGCCCATCAGCATAACAAGGCTCCCAGTTCTCCATGGCCTGTCCTGCCTTTCTGGATTTTACACTTTTTTCAGATGGCCCTTTTGACCGGGGGGCAGTGAGACTTCATTTTAGTGCAGATTTCCTTTGTAAGCTTGCTTGGTTGACCAAAAAGGGCGTATGCGTTTTTTCCTGAATATATTCAGGAAAAAACGCATACGCCCTTTTTGGCCAAGTGCATCATTGTGGACGTTCTGCCTCTTTTCCTATGCTTTACATGCAATTCCAGTCTACCTCCTGAAATCGGTTTCCTGCAATTCTGCCCCGCTTTCAAGACCTCTTGGCAGCCTTACTTCAATATATTTTTGGACGATAGCTGTCATTTATAACTCTGCTGGTTTGTGAATGACAGTGCCCCTGAGCTCCTTTCTTCAACTCGCTTTCTTGTGAGCTGGCTGCAACACCGCAGGATTGCTTCAGGCCCTACTGTGGTTCCGGCATGGCACGCTGAGCCTTTGGTTAATTCCTATTCCTGGTGGGAAATGAGAGTTAAATTTGCCCGTCCAGACACCTCCAGCTAGTCTCTCATTGGTTCTCCCTATTCCTGTTCATTTTCTGCAGAAATTGCAAACTGGGCCAAACAGGAGTTTAAAGGCACTGACTCTCCAAGTGGGGAGAGTGTTAGTAAAGCGTCTGGAATGTTGTACCCGAGTACGAGGGGACGAAAACTGAGACACATTTGAACACGTTTCCCAATCACACGGTGGATCATACTCTGGGTTCCACATGCATGTTTTAGCTGAAGGAAGAATCCCTTAAACCTGGAGAGTTGAGACCCATGGAATGGGTACCATGCAATATGACTTCAAAGGGTCTGCATTTGCTCACCAAACCTCACCAATCCTATCACTGCTGCATTTATGCCGCTGTACACACGCTTGATTCTCTTTCGGAGCATATAAATCCATAGGTTTTAAGATTCTTACTAGTCAGGTATATTCTTAGGCGTTTAATATGGGGTGTTGAGTCCACTTCGTTGAGCAAGGAGTAGCTCTTGTCTATGACATATTTGGCTTATGGAACGGTATCTGTGCTAATTTCAATCTCTGGTTTTATGCAGCCCCCCAACTCACGTTTCCCCTTAAGCAAGCATAAGTTGGTTTTCTACATTTGAGACCCTGTTCTGTTTTGTAATTCAGTTCCTGTGTAGCCAAGTTTACATTCCGGGTAGTAGTGATATCTTATGATGTTTCTTTTTCTGTGTGACTTATTTCACTTAGAATCATCGTACCTGAATCCACTCATTATGCTGCTACGGGCCTGATGACATAGATTTCATTGCTGAGTGATATTGCATTGTACGTAAGTACCACAACTTCTTTATCCATTTTTCGCTTTCTGCACTATTAAACTTGTACCGTAAACGAGGTTCTTGTAAACTGAGCCGTCCCAAATTTGGGGTGGCTGATTCTTTTTGATTTTAATTTCCCTAAACTATAGGACCATAAGTGGAAGTGCCCTAGGCTCTGTTGCTTTGTTTTTTAGATGTTTCAGGAAACACCATACACTTCTCCAGAGTGGCTGTTGGCAATTTACATCCCGCCCATCAGCATAACAAGGCTCCCAGTTCTCCATGGCCTGTCCTGCCTTTCTGGATTTTACACTTTTTTCAGATGGCCCTTTTGACCGGGGGGCAGTGAGACTTCATTGTAGTGCAGATTTCCTTTGCAAGCTTGCTTGGTTGGCCAAAAAGGGCGTATGCGTTTTTTCCTGAATATATTCAGGAAAAAACGCGTACGCCCTTTTTGGCCAAGTGCATCATTGTGGACGTTCTGCCTCTTTTCCTTTGCTTTACATGCAATTCCAGTCTACCTCCTGAAATCGGTTTCCTGCAATTCTGCCCAGCGTTCAAGTCCTCTTGGCAGCCTTACTTCAATATATTTTTGGAAGATAGCTGTCATTTATAACTCTGCAGGTTTGTGAATGACAGTGCCCCTGAGCTCCTTTCTTCAACTCGCTTTCTTGTGAGCTGGCCGCAACACCGCAGGATTGCTTCAGGCCCTAGTGTGGTTCCAGCATGGCACGCTGAGCCTTTGTTTAATTCCTCTTCCTGGTGGGAAATGAGAGTTAAATTTGCCCGTCCAGACACCTCCAGCTAGTCTCTCATTGGTTCTCCCTATTCCTGTTCATTTTCCGCAGAATTTGCAAACTGGGCCAAACAGGAGGTTAAAGGCACTGACTCTCCAAGTGGGGAGAGTGTTAGTAAAGCGTCTGGAATGTTGCACCCGAGTACCAGGGGACGAAAACTGAGACACATTTGAACACGTTTCCCGATCACATGGTGGATCATACTCTGGGTTCCACATGCATGTTTTAGCTGAAGGAAGAATCCCTTAAACCTGGAGAGTTGAGACCCCTGCAATGGGTACCATGCAATATGACTTCAAAGGGTCTGCATTTGCTCACCGAACCTCACCAATCCTATCACTGCTGCGTTTATGCCGCTGTACACACGCTTGATTCTCTTTCGGAGACATATAAATCCATAGGTTTTAAGATTCTTCCTAGTCAGGTATATTCTTAGGCGTTTATTATGGGGTGTAGAGTCCACTTCGTTGAGCAAGGAGTAGCTCTTGTCTATTAAATATTTGGCTTATGGAACGGTATCTGTTCTAATTTCAATCTCTGGTTTTATGCAGCACCCCAACTCACCTTTCGCCTTAAGCAAGCATAAGTTGGTTTTCTACATTTGAGACCCTGTTCTGTTTTGTAATTCAGTTCCTGTGTAGCCAAGTTTACATTCCGTGTAGTAGTGATATCTTATGCTATTTCTTTTTCTGTGTGACTTATTTCACTTCGAATCATCGTACCTGAATCCACTCATTATGCTGCTATGGGCCTGATGACATAGATTTCATTGCTGAGTGATATTGCATTGTACGTAATTATCACAAATTCTTTATCCATTTTTCACTTTCTGTGATACTGAACTTGTACCGTAAACGAGGTTCTTGTAAACAGAGCCGTCCCAAACTTTGGGGTGGCTGTGTCTTTTTGATTTTAATTTCCCTAAGCTATAGGACCATAAGTTGAAGTGCCCTAGGCTCTGTTGCTTTGCTTTTTAGATGTTTCAGGAAACACCATACACTTCTCCAGAGTGGCTGTTCGCAGTTTACATCCCGCACATCAGCATAACAAGGTTCCCAATTCTCCATGGCCTGTCCTTTCTTTCTGGTTTTTACACTTTTTTCAGATGGCCCTTTTGACCGGGGGCAGTGAGACTTCATTGTAGTGCAGATTTCCTTTGCAAGCTTGCTTGCTTGGCCAAAAAGGGCGTAGGCTTTTTTTCTTGAGGAAAAAACGCATATGCCCTTTTTGGCCAAGTGCATCATTGTGGACGTTCTGCCTCTTTTCCTATGCTTTACATGCAATTCCAGTCTACCTCCTGAAATCGGTTTCCTGCAATTCTGCCCCGCTTTCAAGTCCTCTTGGCAGCCTTACTTCAATATATTTTTGGACGATATCTGTCATTTATAACTCTGCAGTTTTTTGAATTACAGTGCCCCTGAGCTCCTTTCTTCAACTTGCTTTCTTGTGAGCTGGCCGCAACACCGCATCATCGCTTCAGGCCCTAGTGTTGTTCCGGCATGGCACGCTGAGCCTTTGGTTAATTCCTCTTCCTGGTGGGAAATGAGAGTTAAATTTGCCCGTCCAGACACCTCCAGCTAGTCTCTCATTGGTTCTCCCTATTCCTGTTCATTTTCCGCAGAAATTGCAAACTGGGCCAAACAGGAGGTTAAAGGCACTGACTCTCCAAGTCGGGAGAGTGTTAGTAAAGCGTCTGGAATGTTGCACCCGAGTACCAGTCGACGAAAACTGACACATTTGAACACGTTTCCCGATCACACGGTGGATCATACTCTGCGTTCCACATGCATGTTTTAGCTGAAGGAAGAATCCCTTAAACCTGGAGAGTTGAGACCCATGGAATGGGTACCATGCAATATGACTTCAAAGGGTCTGCATTTGCTCACCGAACCTCATCAATCCTATCACTGCTGCATTTATGCCGCTATACACACGCTTGATTCTCTTTCGGAGATATATAAATCCATAGGTTTTAAGATTCTTACTAGTCAGGTATATTCTTAGGCGTTTAATATGGGGTGTTGAGTCCACTTCGTTGAGCAAGGTGTAGCTCTTTTCTATTACATATTTGGCTTATGGAACGATATCTGTGCTAATTTCAATGTCTGGTTTCATGCAGCACCCCAACTCACCTTTCCCCTTAAGCAAGCATAAGTTGGTTTTCTACATTTGAGACCCTTTTCTGTTTTGTAATTCAGTTCCTGTGTAGCCAAGTTTACATTCCGTGTAGTAGTGATATCTTATGAAGTTTCTTTTTCTGTGTGACTTATTTCACTTAGAATCATCGTACCTGAATCCACTCATTATGCTGTTACGGGCCTGATGACATAGATTTCATTGCTGAGTGATATTGCATTGTACGTAAGTACCACAACTTCTTTATCCATTTTTCGCTTTCTGTGATATTGAACTTGGACCATAAATGAGGTTCTTGTAAACAGAGCTGTCCCTAACTTTGGGGTGGCTGAGTCTTTTTGATTTTAATTTCCCTAAGCTATAGGACCATAAGTGGAAGTGCCCTAGGCTCTGTTGCTTTGTTTTTTAGATGTTTCAGGAAACACCATACACTTCTCCAGAGTGGCTGTTGGCAATTTACATCCCGCCCATCAGCATAACAAGGCTCCCAGTTCTCCATGGCCTGTCCTGCCTTTCTGGATTTTACACTTTTTTCAGATTGCCCTTTTGACCGGGGGGCAGTGACACTCCAGTGTAGTGCAGACTTCCTTTGCAAGCTTGCTTGGTTGGCCAAAAAGGGCGTATGCGTTTTTTCCTGAATATATTCAGGAAAAAACGCATACGCCCTTTTTGGCCGAGTGCATCATTGTGGACTTTCTGCCTCTTTTCCTATGCTTTACATGCAATTCCAGTCTACCTCCTGAAATCGGTTTCCTGCAATTCTGCCCCGCTTTCAAGTCCTCTTGGCAGCCTTACTTCAATATATTTTTGGACGATAGCTGTCATTTATAACTCTGCAGGTTTGTGAATGACAGTGCCCCTGAGCTCCTTTCTTCAACTCGCTTTCTTGTGAGCTGGCCGCAACACCGCAGGATTGCTTCAGGCCCTAGTGTGGTTCCGGCATGGCACTTTGAGCCTTTGGTTAATTCCTCTTCCTGGTGGGAAATGAGAGTTAAATTTGCCCGTCCAGACACCTCCAGCTAGTCTATCATTGGTTCTCCCTCTTCCTGTTCATTTTCGCCAGAAATTGCAAACTGGGCCAAACAGGAGGTTAAAGGCACTGACTCTCCAAGTGGGGAGAGTGTTAGTAAAGCGTCTGGAATGTTGCACCCGAGTACCAGGGGACGAAAACTGGCACATTTGAACACGTTTTCCGATCACACGGTGGATGATACTCTGGGTTCCACATGCATGTTTTAGCTGAAGGAAGAATCCCTTAAACCTGGAGAGTTGAGATCCATGGAATGGGTACCATGCAATATGACTTCAAAGGGTCTGCATTTGCTCACCGAACCTCACCAATCCTATCACTGCTGCATTTATGCCGCTGTACACACACTTGATTCTCTTTCGGAGCATATAAATCCATAGGTTTTAAGATTCTTACTACTCAGATATATTCTTAGGAGTTTAATATGGGGTGTTGAGTCCACTTCGTTGAGCAAGGAGTAGCTCTTGTCTATTACATATTTGGCTTATGGAACGGTATCTGTGCTAATTTCAATCTCTGGTTTTATGCAGCCCCCCAACTCACCTTTCCCCTTAAGCAAGCATAAGTTGGTTTTCAACATTTGAGACCCTGTTCTGTTTTGTAATTCAGTTCCTGTGTAGCCAAGTTTACATTCCATGTAGTAGTGATATCTTATGATGTTTCTTTTTCTGTGTGACTTATTTCACTTAGAATCTTCGTACCTGAATCCACTCATTATGCTGCTACGGGCCTGATGACATAGATTTCATTGCTGAGTGATATTGCAATGTACGTAAGTACCACAATTTCTTTATCCATTTTTCGCTTTCTGTGATATTGAATTTGTACCGTAAACGAGGTTCTTGTAAACACAGCCGTCCCAAACTTTGGGGTGGCTGTGTGTTTTAGATTTTAATTTCCCTAAGCTATAGGACCATAAGTGGAAGTGCCCTAGGCTCTGTTGCCTTGTTTTTTAGATGTTTCAGGAAACACCATACACTTCTCCAGAGTGGCTGTTGGCAATTTACATCCCACCCATCAGCATAACAAGGCTCCCAGTTCTCCATGGCCTGTCCTGCCTTTCTGGATTTTACACTTTTTTCAGATGGCCCTTTTGACCGGGGGGCAGTGAGACTTCATTGTAGTGCAGATTTCCTTTGCAAGCTTGCTTGGTTGACCAAAAAGGGCGTATGCGTTTTTTCCTGAATATATTCAGGAAAAAACGCATACGCCCTTTTTGGCCAAGTGCATCATTGTGGACGTTCTGCCTCTTTTCCTATGCTTTACATGCAATTCCAGTCTACCTCCTGAAATCGGTTTCCTGCAATTCTGCCCCGCTTTCAAGTCCTCTTGGCAGCCTTACTTCAATATATTTTTGGACGATAGCTGTCATTTATAACTCTGCAGGTTTGTGAATGACAGTGCCCCTGAGCTCCTTTCTTCAACTCGCTTTCTTGTGAGCTCGCTGCAACACCACAGGATTGCTTCAGGCCCTACTGTGGTTCCGGCATGGCACGATGAGCCTTTGGTTAATTCCTATTCCTGATGGGAAATGAGAGTTAAATTTACCCGTCCAGACACCTCCAGCTAGTCTCTCATTGGTTCTCCCTATTCCTGTTCATTTTCCGCAGAAATTGCAAACTGGGCCAAACAGGAGGTTAAAGGCACTGACTCTCCAATGGGGAGAGTGTTAGTAAAGCGTCTGGAATGTTGCACCCGAGTACCAGGGGACGAAAACTGAGACACATTTGAACACGTTTCCCGATCACATGGTGGATCATACTCTGGGTTCCACATGCATGTTTTAGCTGAAGGAAGAATCCCTTAAACCTGGAGAGTTGAGACCCCTGCAATGGGTACCATGCAATATGACTTCAAAGGGTCTGCATTTGCTCACCGAACCTCACCAATCCTATCACTGCTGCATTTATGCCACTGTACACACGCTTGATTCTCTTTCTGAGACATATAAATCCATAGGTTTTAAGATTCTTACTAGTCAGGTATATTCTTAGGCGTTAATATGGGGTGTAGAGTCCACTTCGTTGAGCAAGGAGTAGCTCTTGTCTATTACATATTTGGCTTATGGAAAGGTTTCTGTGCTAATTTCAATCTCTGGTTTTATGCAGCACCCCAACTCACCTTTCCCCTTAAGCAAGCATAAGTCGGTTTTCTACATTTGAGACCCTGTTCTGTTTTGTAATTCAGTTCCTGTGTAGCCAAGTTTACATTCCATGTGGTAGAGATATCTTATGATGTTTCTTTTTCTGTGTGACTTATTTCACTTAGAATCATCGTACCTGAATCCACTCATTATGCTGCTATGGGCCTGATGACATAGATTTCATTACTGAGTGATATTGCATTGTACGTAAGTACCACAACTTCTTTATCCATTTTTCACTTTCTGTGATTTTGAACTTGTACTGTAAACGAGGTTGTTTTAAACAGAGCCTTCCCAAACTTTGGGGTGGCTGTGTCTTTTTGATTTTAATTTCCCTAAGCTATAGGACCATAAGTGGAAGTGCCCTAGGCTCTGTTGCTTTGTTTTTTAGATGTTTCAGGAAACACCATACACTTCTCCAGAGTGGCTGTTGGCAATTTACATCCCGCCCATCAGCATAACAAGGCTCCCAGTTCTCCATGGCCTGTCCTGCCTTTCTGGATTTTACACTTTTTTCAGATGGCCCTTTTGACCGGGGGGCAGTGAGACTTCATTGTAGTGCAGATTTGCTTTGCAAGCTTGCTTGGTTGGCCAAAAAGGGCGTATGCGTTTTTTCCTGAATATATTCAGGAAAAAACGCATACGCCCTTTTTGGCCAAGTGCATCATTGTGGACGTTCTGCCTCTTTTCCTTTGCTTTACATGCAATTCCAGTCTACCTCCTGAAATCGGTTTCCTGCAATTCTGCCCAGCGTTCAACTCCTCTTGGCAGCCTTACTTCAATATATTTTTGGACGATAGCTGTCATTTATAACTCTGCAGGTTTGTGAATGACAGCGCCCCTGAGCTCCTTTCTTCAACTCGCTTTCTTGTGAGCTGGCCGCAACACCGCAGCATTGCTTCAGGCCCTAGTGTGGTTCCGGCATGACATGCTGAGCCTTTGGTTAATTCCTCTTCCTGGTGGGAAATGAGAGTTAAATTTGCCCGTCCAGACACCTCCAGCTAGTCTCTCATTGGTTCTCCCTATTCCTGTTCATTTTCCGCAGAAATTGCAAACTGGGCCAAACAAGAGGTTAAAGGCACTGACTCTCCAAGTGGGGAGAGTGTTAGTATAGCGTCTGGAAAGTTGCACCCGAGTACCGGGGGATGAAAACTGACACAATTAAACACGTTTCCCGATCACACGGTGGATCATACTCTGGGTTCCACATGCATGTTTTAGCTGAAGGAAGAATCCCTTAAACCTGGAGAGTTGAGACCCATGGAATGGGTACCATGCAATATGACTTCAAAGGGTCTGCATTTGCTCACCAAACCTCACCAATCCTATCACTGCTGCATTTATGCCGCTGTACACACGCTTGATTCTCTTTCGGAGCATATAAATCCATAGGTTTTAAGATTCTTACTAGTCAGGTATATTCTTAGGCGTTTAATATGGGGTGTTGAGTCCACTTCGTTGAGCAATGAGTAGCTCTTGTCTATTACATATTTGGCTTATGGAACGGTATCTGTGCTAATTTCAATCTCTGGTTTTATGCAGCCCCCCAACTCACGTTTCCCCTTAAGCAAGCATAAGTTGGTTTTCTACATTTGAGACCCTGTTCTGTTTTGTAATTCAGTTCATGTGTAGCCAAGTTTACATTCCGTGTAGTAGTGATATCTTATGATGTTTCTTTTTCTGTGTGACTTATTTCACTTAGAATCATCGTACCTGAATCCAGTCATTATGCTGCTACGGGCCTGATGACATAGATTTCATTGCTGAGTGATATTGCATTGTACGTAAGTACCACAAGTTCTTTATCCATTTTTCGCTTTCTGTGATATTGAATTTGTACCGTAAACGAGGTTCTTGTAAACACAGCCGTCCCAAACTTTGGGGTGGCTGTGTGTTTTAGATTTTAATTTCCCTAAACTATAGGACCATAAGTGGAAGTGCCCTAGGCTCTGTTGCCTTGTTTTTTAGATGTTTCAGGAAACACCATACACTTCTCCAGAGTGGCTGTTGGCAATTTACATCCCGCCCATCAGCATAACAAGGCTCCCAGTTCTCCATGGCCTGTCCTGCCTTTCTGGATTTTACACTTTTTTCAGATGGCCCTTTTGACCGGGGGGCAGTGAGACTTCATTGTAGTGCAGATTTCCTTTGCAAGCTTGCTAGCTTGGCCAAAAAGGGCATATGCGTTTTTTCCTGAATATATTCAGGAAAAAACGCATATGCCCTTTTTGGCCAAGTGCATCATTGTGGACGTTCTGCCTCTTTTCCTATGCTTTACATGCAATTCCAGTCTACCTCCTGAAATCGGTTTCCTGCAATTCTGCCCCGCTTTCAAGTTCCTCTTGGCAGCCTTACTTCAATATATTTTTGGACGATAGCTGTCATTTTTAACTCTGCAGGTTTGTGAATGACAGTGCCCCTGAGCTCCTTTCTTCAACTCGCTTTCTTGTGAGCTGGCCGCAACACCGCAGGATTGCTTCAGGCCCTAGTGTGGTTCCGGCATGACACACTGAGTCTTTGGTTAATTCCTCTTCCTGGTGGGAAATGAGAGTTAAATTTGCCCGTCCAGACACCTCCAGCTAGTCTCTCATTGGTTCTCCCTATTCCTGTTCATTTTCCGCAGAAATTGCAAACTGGGCCAAACAGGAGGTTAAAGGCACTGACTCTCCAATGGGGAGAGTGTTAGTAAAGCGTCTGGAATGTTGCACCCGAGTACCAGGGGACGAAAACTGAGACACATTTGAACACGTTTCCCGATCACATGGTGGATCATACTCTGGGTTCCACATGCATGTTTTAGCTGAAGGAAGAATCCCTTAAACCTGGAGAGTTGAGACCCCTGCAATGGGTACCATGCAATATGACTTCAAAGGGTCTGCATTTGCTCACCGAACCTCACCAATCCTATCACTGCTGCATTTATGCCACTGTACACACGCTTGATTCTCTTTCTGAGACATATAAATCCATAGGTTTTAAGATTCTTACTAGTCAGGTATATTCTTAGGCGTTAATATGGGGTGTAGAGTCCACTTCGTTGAGCAAGGAGTAGCTCTTGTCTATTACATATTTGGCTTATGGAACGGTATCTGTGCTAATTTCAATCTCTGGTTTTATGCAGCACCCCAACTCACCTTTCCCCTTAAGCAAGCATAAGTCGGTTTTCTACATTTGAGACCCTGTTCTGTTTTGTAATTCAGTTCCTGTGTAGCCAAGTTTACATTCCATGTGGTAGAGATATCTTATGATGTTTCTTTTTCTGTGTGACTTATTTCACTTAGAATCATCGTACCTGAATCCACTCATTATGCTGCTATGGGCCTGATGACATAGATTTCATTACTGAGTGATATTGCATTGTACGTAAGTACCACAACTTCTTTATCCATTTTTCACTTTCTGTGATTTTGAACTTGTACTGTAAACGAGGTTGTTTTAAACAGAGCCTTCCCAAACTTTGGGGTGGCTGTGTCTTTTTGATTTTAATTTCCCTAAGCTATAGGACCATAAGTGGAAGTGCCCTAGGCTCTGTTGCTTTGTTTTTTAGATGTTTCAGGAAACACCATACACTTCTCCAGAGTGGCTGTTGGCAATTTACATCCCGCCCATCAGCATAACAAGGCTCCCAGTTCTCCATGGCCTGTCCTGCCTTTCTGGATTTTACACTTTTTTCAGATGGCCCTTTTGACCGGGGGGCAGTGAGACTTCATTGTAGTGCAGATTTGCTTTGCAAGCTTGCTTGGTTGGCCAAAAAGGGCGTATGCGTTTTTTCCTGAATATATTCAGGAAAAAACGCATACGCCCTTTTTGGCCAAGTGCATCATTGTGGACGTTCTGCCTCTTTTCCTTTGCTTTACATGCAATTCCAGTCTACCTCCTGAAATCGGTTTCCTGCAATTCTGCCCAGCGTTCAAGTCCTCTTGGCAGCCTTACTTCAATATATTTTTGGACGATAGCTGTCATTTATAACTCTGCAGGTTTGTGAATGACAGCGCCCCTGAGCTCCTTTCTTCAACTCGCTTTCTTGTGAGCTGGCCGCAACACCGCAGCATTGCTTCAGGCCCTAGTGTGGTTCCGGCATGACATGCTGAGCCTTTGGTTAATTCCTCTTCCTGGTGGGAAATGAGAGTTAAATTTGCCCGTCCAGACACCTCCAGCTAGTCTCTCATTGGTTCTCCCTATTCCTGTTCATTTTCCGCAGAAATTGCAAACTGGGCCAAACAAGAGGTTAAAGGCACTGACTCTCCAAGTGGGGAGAGTGTTAGTATAGCGTCTGGAAAGTTGCACCCGAGTACCGGGGGATGAAAACTGACACAATTAAACACGTTTCCCGATCACACGGTGGATCATACTCTGGGTTCCACATGCATGTTTTAGCTGAAGGAAGAATCCCTTAAACCTGGAGAGTTGAGACCCATGGAATGGGTACCATGCAATATGACTTCAAAGGGTCTGCATTTGCTCACCAAACCTCACCAATCCTATCACTGCTGCATTTATGCCGCTGTACACACGCTTGATTCTCTTTCGGAGCATATAAATCCATAGGTTTTAAGATTCTTACTAGTCAGGTATATTCTTAGGCGTTTAATATGGGGTGTTGAGTCCACTTCGTTGAGCAATGAGTAGCTCTTGTCTATTACATATTTGGCTTATGGAACGGTATCTGTTCTAATTTCAATCTCTGGTTTTATGCAGCACCCCAACTCACCTTTCGCCTTAAGCAAGCATAAGTTGGTTTTCTACATTTGAGACCCTGTTCTGTTTTGTAATTCAGTTCCTGTGTAGCCAAGTTTACATTCCTTGTAGTAGTGATATCTTATGATGTTTGTTTTTCTGTGTGACTTATTTCACTTAGAATCATCGTACCTGAATCCACTCATTATGCTGCTACGGGCCTGATGACATAGATTTCATTGCTGAGTGATATTGCATTGTACGTAAGTACCACAACTTCTTTATCCATTTTTCGCTTTCTGTGATATTGAACTTGGACCATAAATGAGGTTCTTATAAACAGAGCTGTCCCTAACTTTGGGGTGGCTGAGTCTTTTTGATTTTAATTTCCCTAAGCTATAGGACCATAAGTGGAAGTGCCCTAGGCTCTGTTGCTTTGTTTTTTAGATGTTTCAGGAAACACCATACACTTCTCCAGAGTGGCTGTTGGCAATTTACATCCCGCCCATCAGCATAACAAGGCTCCCAGTTCTCCATGGCCTGTCCTGCCTTTCTGGATTTTACACTTTTTTCAGATGGCCCTTTTGACCGGGGAGCAGTGAGACTTCATTGTAGTGCAGATTTCCTTTGCAAGCTTGCTTGGTTGGCCAAAAAGGGCGTATGCGTTTTTTCCTGAATATATTCAGGAAAAAACGCATACGCCCTTTTTGGCCAAGGGCATCATTGTGGACGTTCTGCCTCTTTTCCTATGCTTTACATGCAATTCCAGTCTACCTCCTGAAATCGGTTTCCTGCAATTCTGCCCCGCTTTCAAGTCCTCTTGGCAGCCTTACTTCAATATATTTTTGGACGATAGCTATCATTTATAACTCTGCAGGTATGTGAATGACAGTGCCCCTGAGCTCCTTTCTTCAACTCGCTTTCTTGTGAGCTGGCCGCAACACCGCAGGATTGCTTCAGGCCCTAGTGTGGTTCCGGCATGGCACGCTTAGCCTTTGTTTAATTCCTCTTCCTGGTGGGAAATGAGAGTTAAATTTGCCCGTCCAGACACCTCCAGCTAGTCTCTCATTGGTTCTCCCTATTCCTGTTCATTTTCCGCAGAAATTGCAAACTGGGCCAAACAGGAGGTTAAAGGCACTGACTCTCCAAGTGGGGAGAGTGTTAGTAAAGCGTCTGGAATGTTGTACCCGAGTACCAGGGGACGAAAACTGAGACACATTTGAACACGTTTCCCGATCACATGGTGGATCATACTCTGGGTTCCACATGCATGTTTTAGCTGAAGGAAGAATCCCTTAAACCTGGAGAGTTGAGACCCATGGAATGGGTACCATGCAATATGACTTCAAAGGGTCTGCATTTGCTCACCGAACCTCACCAATCCTATCACTGCTGCGTTTATGACACTGTACACACGCTTGATTCTCTTTCGGAGACATATAAATCCATAGGTTTTAAGATTCTTTCTAGTCAGGTATATTCTTAGGCGTTTAATATGGGGTGTAGAGTCCACTTCGTTGAGCAAGGAGTAGCTCTTGTCTATTAAATATTTGGCTTATGGAACGGTATCTGTTCTAATTTCAATCTCTGGTTTTATGCAGCACCCCAACTCACCTTTCGCCTTAAGCAAGCATAAGTTGGTTTTCTACATTTGAGACCCTGTTCTGTTTTGTAATTCAGTTCCTGTGTAGCCAAGTTTACATTCCTTGTAGTAGTGATATCTTATGATGTTTGTTTTTCTGTGTGACTTATTTCACTTAGAATCATCGTACCTGAATCCACTCATTATGCTGCTACGGGCCTGATGACATAGATTTCATTGCTGAGTGATATTGCATTGTACGTAAGTACCACAACTTCTTTATCCATTTTTCGCTTTCTGTGATATTGAACATGGACCATAAATGAGGTTCTTGTACACAGAGGTGTCCCTAACTTTGGGGTGGCTGAGTCTTTTTGATTTTAATTTCCCTAAGCTATAGGACCATAAGTGGAAGTGCCCTAGGCTCTGTTGCTTTGTTTTTTAGATGTTTCAGGAAACACCATACACTTCTCCAGAGTGGCTGTTGGCAATTTACATCCCGCCCATCAGCATAACAAGGCTCCCAGTTCTCCATGGCCTGTCCTGCCTTTCTGGATTTTACACTTTTTTCAGATGGCCCTTTTGACCGGGGAGCAGTGAGACTTCATTGTAGTGCAGATTTCCTTTGCAAGCTTGCTTGGTTGGCCAAAAAGGGCGTATGTGTTTTTTCCTGAATATATTCAGGAAAAAACGCATACGCCCTTTTTGGCCAAGTGCATCATTGTGGACGTTCTGCCTCTTTTCCTATGCTTTACATGCAATTCCAGTCTACCTCCTGAAATCGGTTTCCTGCAGTTCTGCCTGCTTTCAAGTCCTCTTGGCAGCCTTACTTCAATATATTTTTGGACGATAGCTATCATTTATAACTCTGCAGGTATGTGAATGACAGTGTCCCTGAGCTCCTTTCTTCAACTCGCTTTCTTGTGAGCTGGCCGCAACACCGCAGGATTGCTTCAGGCCCTAGTGTGGTTCCAGCATGGCACGCTGAGCCTTTGTTTAATTCCTCTTCCTGGTGGGAAATGAGAGTTAAATTTGCCCGTCCAGACACCTCCAGCTAGTCTCTCATTGGTTCTCCCTATTCCTGTTCATTTTCCGCAGAATTTGCAAACTGGGCCAAACAGGAGGTTAAAGGCACTGACTCTCCAAGTGGGGAGAGTGTTAGTAAAGCGTCTGGAATGTTGCACCCGAGTACCAGGGGACGAAAACTGAGACACATTTGAACACGTTTCCCGATCACACGGTGGATCATACTCTGGGTTCCACATGCATGTTTTAGCTGAAGGAAGAATCCCTTAAACCTGGAGAGTTGAGACCCCTGCAATGGGTACCATGCAATATGACTACAAAGGGTCTGCATTTGCTCACCGAACCTCACCAATCCTATCACTGCTGCGTTTATGCCGCTGTACACACGCTTGATTCTCTTTCTGAGACATATAAATCCATAGGTTTTAAGATTCTTCCTAGTCAGGTATATTCTTAGGCGTTTATTATGGGGTGTAGAGTCCACTTCGTTAAGCAAGGAGTAGCTCTTGTCTATTAAATATTTGGCTTATGGAACGGTATCTGTTCTAATTTCAATCTCTGGTTTTATGCAGCACCCCAACTCACCTTTCGCCTTAAGCAAGCATAAGTTGCTTTTCTACATTTGAGACCCCGTTCTGTTTTGTAATTCAGTTCCTGTGTAGCCAAGTTTACATTCCGTGTAGTAGTGATATCTTATGATGTTTCTTTTTCTGTGTGACTTATTTCACTTCGAATCATCGTACCTGAATCCACTCATTATGCTGCTATGGGCCTGATGACATAGATTTCATTGCTGAGTGATATTGCATTGTACGTAATTATCACAAATTCTTTATCCATTTTTCACTTGCTGTGATACTGAACTTGTACCGTAAACGAGGTTCTTGTAAACAGAGCCGTCCCAAACTTTGGGGTGGCTGTGTCTTTTTGATTTTAATTTCCCTAAGCTATAGGACCATAAGTTGAAGTGCCCTAGGCTCTGTTGCTTTGCTTTTTAGATGTTTCAGGAAACACCATACACTTCTCCAGAGTGGCTGTTCGCAATTTACATCCCGCACATCAGCATAACAAGGTTCCCAATTCTCCATGGCCTGTCCTTTCTTTCTGGATTTTACACTTTTTTCAGATGGCCCTTTTGACCGGGGGCAGTGAGACTTCATTGTAGTGCAGATTTCCTTTGCAAGCTTGCTTGCTTGGCCAAAAAGGGCGTAGGCTTTTTTTCTTGAGGAAAAAACGCATATGCCCTTTTTGGCCAAGTGCATCATTGTGGACGTTCTGCCTCTTTTCCTATGCTTTACATGCAATTCCAGTCTACCTCCTGAAATCGGTTTCCTGCAATTCTGCCCACTTTCAAGTCCTCTTAGCAGCCTTACTTCAATATATTTTTGGACGATAGCTGTCATTTATAACTCTGCAGGTTTGTGAATTACAGTGCCCCTGAGCTCCTTTCTTCAACTTGCTTTCTTGTGAGCTGGCCGCAACACCGCAGCATCGCTTCAGGCCCTAGTGTTGTTCCGGCATGGCACGCTGAGCCTTTGGTTAATTCCTCTTCCTGTTGGGAAATGAGAGTTAAATTTGCCCGTCCAGACACCTCCAGCTAGTCTCTCATTTGTTCTCCCTATTCCTGTTCATTTTCCGCAGAAATTGCAAACTGGGCCAAACAGGAGGTTAAAGGCACTGACTCTCCAAGTGGGGAGAGTGTTAGTAAAGCGTCTGGAATGTTGCACCCGAGTACCAGGGGACGAAAACTGACACATTTGAACACGTTTCCCGATCACACGGTGGATCATACTCTGCATTCCACATGCATGTTTTAGCTGAAGGAAGAATCCCTTAAACCTGGAGAGTTGAGACCCATGGAATGGGTACCATGCAATATGACTTCAAAGTGTCTGCATTTGCTCACCGAACCTCATCAATCCTATCACTGCTGCATTTATGCTGCTCTACACATGCTTGATTCCCTTTCGGAGATATATAAATCCATAGGTTTTAAGATTCTTACTAGTCAGGTATATTCTTAGGCGTTTAATATGTGGTGTTGAGTCCACTTCGTTGAGCAAGGTGCAGCTCTTTTCTATTACATATTTGGCTTATGGAACGATATCTGTGCTAATTTCAATGTCTGGTTTTATGCAGCACCCCAACTCACCTTTCCCCTTAAGGAAGCATAAGTTGGTTTTCTTCATTTGAGACCCTGTTCTGTTTTGTAATTCAGTTCCTGTGTAACCAAGTTTACATTCCATGTAGTAGTGATATCTTATGATGTTCCTTTTTCTCTGTGACTTATTTCACTTAGAATCATCGTACCTGAATCCACTCATTATGCTGCTATGGGTCTCGTGACATAGATTTCATTGCTGAGTGATATTGCATTGTACGTAAGTACCACAACTTCTTTATCCATTTTTCGCTTTCTGCGATATTGAACTTGTACCGTAAACGAGGTTCTTGTTAACAGAGCCATCCCAAACTTTGGGGTGGCTGTGTCTTTTTGATTTTAATTTCCCTAAGCTATAGGACCATAAGTGGAAGTGCCCTAGGCTCTATTGCTTTGTTTTTTAGATGTTTCAGGAAACACCATACACTTCCCCAGAGTGGCTGTTGGCAATTTACATCCCGCCCATCAGCATAACAAGGCTCCCAGTTCTCCATGGCCTGTCCTGCCTTTCTGGATTTTACACTTTTTTCAGATGGCCCTTTTTACCGGGGAGCAGTGAGACTTCATTTTAGTGCAGATTTCCATTGTAAGCTTGCTTGGTTGACCAAAAAGTGCGTATGCGTTTTTTCCTGAATATATTCAGGAAAAAGCGCATACGCTCTTTTTGGCCAAGTGCATCATTGTGGCCGTTCTGCCTCTTTTCCTATGCTTTACATGCAATTCCAGTCTACCTCCTGAAATCGGTTTCCTGCAATTCTGCCCCGCTTTCAAGTCCTCTTGGCAGCCTTACTTCAATATATTTTTGGATGATAGCTGTCATTTATAACTCTGCATGTCTGTGAATGACAGTGCCCCTGAGCTCCTTTCTTCAACTCGCTTTCTTGTGAGCTGGCCGCAACACCGCAGGATTGCTTCAGGCCCTAGTGTGGTTCCGGCACGGCACGCTGAGCCTTTGGTTAATTCCTCTTCCTGGTGGGTAATGAGAGTTAAATTTGCCCGTCCAGACACCTCCAGCTAGTCTCTCTTGGTTCTCCCTATTCATGTTCATTTTCCGCAGAAATTGCAAACTGGGCCAAACAGGAGGTTAAAGGCACTGACTCTCCAAGTGGGGAGAGTGTTAGTAAAGCGTCTGGAATGTTGCACCCGAGTACCGGGGGACGAAAACTGAGACACATTTAAACACGTTTCCCGATCACACGGTGGATCATACTCTGGGTTCCACATGCATGTTTTAGCTGAAGGAAGAATCCCTTAAACCTGGAGAGTTGAGACCCATGGAATGGGTACCATGCAATATGACTTCAAAGGGTCTGCATTTGCTCACCGAACCTCACCAATCCTATCACTGCTGCATTTATGCCGCTGTACACACGCTTGATTCTCTTTTGGAGCATATAAATCCATACGTTTTAAGATTCTTACTAGTCAGGTATATTCTTAGGCGTTTAATATGGGGTGTTGAGTCCACTTCGTAAAGCAAGGAGTAGCTGTTGTCTATGACATATTTGGCTTATGGAACGGTATCTGTGCTAATTTCAATCTCTGGTTTTATGCAACCCCCCAACTCACGTTTCCCCTTAAGCAAGCATAAGTTGGTTTTCTACGTTTGAGACCCTGTTCTGTTTTGTAATTCAGTTCCTGTGTAGCCAAGTTTACATTCCGTGTAGTAGTGATATCTTATGATATTTCTTTTTCTGTGTGACTTATTTCACTTAGAATCATCGTACCTGAATCCACTCATTATGCTGCTACGGGCCTGATGACATAGATTTCATTGCTGAGTGATATTGCATTGTACGTAAGTACCACAAGTTCTTTATCTATTTTTCGCTTTCTGTGATATTGAATTTGTACCGTAAACGAGGTTATTGTAAACAGAGCCGTCCCAAACTTTGGGGTGGCTGTGTGTTTTAGATTTTAATTTCCCTAAGCTATAGGACCATAAGTGGAAGTGCCCTAGGCTCTGTTGCTTTGTTTTTTAGATGTTTCAGGAAACACCATACACTTCTCCAGAGTGGCTGTTGGCAATTTACATCCCACCCATCAGCATAACAAGGCTCCCAGTTCTCCATGGCCTGTCCTGCCTTTCTGGATTTTACACTTTTTTCAGATGGCCCTTTTGACCGGGGGGCAGTGAGACTTCATTGTAGTGCAGATTTCCTTTGCAAGCTTGCTTGCTTGGCCAAAAAGGGCGTATGCGTTTTTTCCTGAATATATTCAGGAAAAAACGCATACGCCATTTTTGGCCAAGTGCATCATTGTGGACGTTCTGCCTCTTTTCCTATGCTTTACATGCAATTCCAGTCTACCTCCTGAAATCAGTTTCCTGCAATTCTGCCCCGCTTTCAAGTCCTCTTGGCAGCCTTACTTCAATATATTTTTGGACGATAGCTGTCATTTATAACTCTGTAGGTTTGCAAATGACAGTGGCCCTGAGCTCCTTTCTTCAACTCGCTTTCTTGTGAGCTGGCCGCAACACCGCAGGATTGCTTCAGGCCCTAGTGTGGTTCCGGCATGACACACTGAGTCTTTGGTTAATTCCTCTTCCTGGTGGGAAATGAGAGTTAAATTTGCCCGTCCAGACACCTCCAGCTAGTCTCTCATTGGTTCTCCCTATTCCTGTTCATTTTCCACGGAAATTGCAAAACTGGGCCAAAGAGGAGGTTAAAGGCACTGACTCTCCAAGTGGGGAGAGTGTTAGTAAAGCGTCTGGAATGTTGCACCCAAGTACCAGGGGACGAAAACTGAGACACATTTGAACACGTTTCCTGATCACATGGTGGATCATACTCTGGGTTCCACATGCATGTTTTAGCTGAAGGAAGAATCCCTTAAACCTGGAGAGTTGAGATCCATGGAATGGGTACCATGCAATATGACTTCAAAGGGTCTGCATTTGCTCACCGAACCTCACCAATCCTATCACTGCTGCATTTATGCCGCTGTACACACGCTTGATTCTCTTTCGGAGACATATAAATCCATAGGATTTAAGATTCTTACTAGTCAGGTATATTCTTAGGCGTTTAATATGGGGTGTTGAGTCCACTTCGTTGAGCAAGGAGTAGCTCTGGTCTATTACATATTTGCCTTATGGAACGGTATCTGTGCTAATTTCAATCTCTGGTTTTATGCAGCACCCCAACTCACCTTTCCCCTTAAGCAAGCATAAGATGGTTTTCTACATTTGAGACCCTTTTCTGTTTTGTAATTCAGTTCCTGTGTAGCCAAGTTTACATTCCGTGTAGTAGTGATATCTTATGAAGTTTCGTTTTCTGTGTGACTTATTTCACTTAGAATCATCGTACCTGAATCCACTCATTATGCTGTTACGGGCCTGATGACATAGATTTCATTGCTGAGTGATATTGCATTGTACGTAAGTACCACAACTTCTATATCCATTTTTCGTTTTCTGCGATATTGAACTTGTACCGTAAACGAGGTTCTTGTAAACAGAGCCGTCCCAAATTTGGAGTGGCTGTGTCTTTTTGATTATAAGTTCCCTAAGCTATAGGACCATAAGTGGAATTGCCCTAGGCTCTGTTGCTTTGTTTTGTAGATATTTCAGGAAACACCATACACTTCTCCAGAGTGGCTGTTGGCAATTTACATCCCGCCCATCAGCATAACAAGGCTCCCAGTTCTCCATGGCCTGTCCTGCCTTTCTGGATTTTACACTTTTTTCAGATGGCCCTTTTGACCGGGGGGCAGTGAGACTTCATTGTAGTGCAGATTTCCTTTGCAAGCTTGCTTGGTTGGCCAAAAAGGGCGTATGCGTTTTTTCCTGAATATATTAAGGAAAAAACGCATACGCCCTTTTTGGCCAAGTGCATCATTGTGGACGTTCTGCCTCTTTTCCTATGCTTTACATGCAATTCCAGTCTACCTCCTGAAATCGGTTTCCTGCAATTCTGCCCCGCTTTCAAGTCCTCTTGGCAGCCTTACTTCAATATATTTTTGGACGATAGCTGTCATTTATAACTCTGCAGGTTTGTGAATGATAGTGCCCCTGAGCTCCTTTCTTCAACTCGCTTTCTTGTGAGCTGGCCGCAACACCGCAGGATTGCTTCAGGCCCTAGTGTGGTTCCGGCATGGCACATTGAGCCTTTGGTTAATTCCTCTTCCTGGTGGGAAATGAGAGTTAACTTTGCGTGTCCAGACACCTCCAGCTAGTCTCTCATTGGTTCTCCCTCTTCCTGTTCATTTTCGCCAAAAATTGCAAACTGGGCCAAACAGGAGGTTAAAGGCACTGACTCTCCAAGTGGGGAGAGTGTTAGTAAAGCGTCTGGAATGTTGCACCCGAGTACCAGGGGACGAAAACTGGCACATTTGAACACGTTTTCCGATCACACGGTGGATGATACTCTGGGTTCCACATGCATGTTTTAGCTGAAGGAAGAATCCCTTAAACCTGGAGAGTTGAGATCCATGGAATGGGTACCATGCAATATGACTTCAAAGGGTCTGCATTTGCTCACCGAACCTCACCAATCCTATCACTGCTGCATTTATGCCGCTGTACACACGCTTGATTCTCTTTCGGAGCATATAAATCCATAGGTTTTAAGATTCTTACTAGTCAGATATATTCTTAGGAGTTTAATATGGGGTGTTGAGTCCACTTCGTTGAGCAAGGAGTAGCTCTTGTCTATTACATATTTGGCTTATGGAACGGTATCTGTGCTAATTTCAATCTCTGGTTTTATGCAGCCCCCCAACTCACCTTTCCCCTTAAGCAAGCATAAGTTTGTTTTCTACATTTGAGACCCTGTTCTGTTTTGTAATTCAGTTCCTGTGTAGCCAAGTTTACATTCCATGTAGTAGTGATATCTTATGATGATTCTTTTTCTCTGTGACTTATTTCACTTAGAATCATCGTACCTGAATCCACTCATTATGCTGCTACGGGTCTCATGACATAGATTTCATTGCTGAGTGATATTGCATTGTACGTAAGTACCACAACTTCTTTATCCATTTTTCGCTTTTTGCGATATTGAACTTGTACCGTAAACGAGGTTCTTGTAAACAGAGCCGTCCCAAACATTGGGGTGGCTGTGTCTTTTTGATTTTAATTTCCCTAAGCTATGGGACCATAAGTGGAAGTGCCCTAGGCTCTGTTGCTTTGTTTTTTAGATGTTTCAGGAAACACCATACACTTCTCCAGAGTGGCTGTTGGCAATTTACATCCCGCCCATCAGCATAACAAGGCTCCCAGTTCTCCATGGCCTGTCCTGCCTTTCTGGATTTTACACTTTTTTCAGATGGCCCTTTTGACCGGGGGGCAGTGAGACTTCATTTTAGTGCAGATTTCCTTTGTAAGATTGCTTGGTTGACCAAAAAGGGCGTATGCGTTTTTTCCTGAATATATTCAGGAAAAAACGCATACGCACTTTTTGGCCAAGTGCATCATTGTGGACGTTCTGCCTCTTTTCCTATGCTTTACATGCAATTCCAGTCTACCTCCTGAAATCGGTTTCCTGCAATTCTGCCCCGCTTTCAAGTCCTCTTGGCAGCCTTACTTCAATATATTTTTGGACGATAGCTGTCATTTATAACTCTGCAGGTTTGTGAATGACAGTGCCCCTGAGCTCCTTTCTTCAACTCGCTTTCTTGTGAGCTGGCCGCAACACCGCAGGATTGCTTCAGGCCCTACTGTGGTTCCGGCATGGCACGCTGAGCCTTTGGTTAATTCCTATTCCTGGTGGGAAATGAGAGTTAAATTTGCCCGTCCAGACACCTCCAGCTAGTCTCTCATTGGTTCTCCCTATTCCTGTTCATTTTCCACAGAAATTGCAAAACTGGGCCAAACAGGAGGTTAAAGGCACTGACTATCCACGTGGGGAGAGTGTTAGTAAAGCGTCTGGAATGTTGCATCCGAATACCAGGGGACGAAAACTGAGACACCTTTGAACACATTTCCCAATCACATGGTGTATCATACTCTGGTTTCCACATGCATGTTTTAGCTGAAGGAAGAATCCCTTAAACCTGGAGAGTTGAGACCCATGCAATGGGTACAATGAAATATGACTTCAAAGGGTCTGCATTTGCTCACCGATCCTCACCAATCCTATCACTGCTGCGTTTATGCCGCTGTACACACACTTGATTCTCTTTCGGAGACATATAAATCCATAGGTTTTAAGATTCTTACTAGTCAGGTATATTCGTAGGCGTATAATATGGGGTGTTGAGAACACTTCATTGAGCAAGGAGTAGCTCTTGTCTATTATATATTTTGCTTATGGAACGGTATCTGTGCTTATTTCAATCTCTGGTTTTATGCAGCACCCCAACTCACATTTCCCCTTAAGCAAGCATAAGTTGGTTTTCTACATTTGAGACCCTGTTCTGTTTTGTAATTCAGTTCCTGTGTAGCCAAGTTTACATTCCTTGTAGTAGTGATATCTTATGATGTTTCTTTTTCTGTGTGACTTATTTCACTTAGAATCATCGTACCTGAATCCACTCATTATGCTGCTATGGGCCTGATGACATAGATTTCATTGCTGAGTGATATTGCATTGTACGTAAGTACCACAACTTCTTTATCCATTTTTCGCTTTCTGCAATATTAAACTTGTACCGTAAACGAGGTTCTTGTAAACTGAGCCGTCCCAAATTTGGGTTGGCTGATTCTTTTTGATTTTAATTTCCCTAAACTATAGGACCATAAGTGGAAGTGCCCTAGGCTCTGTTGCTTTGTTTTTTAGATGTTTCAGGAAACACCATACACTTCTCCAGAGTGGCTGTTGGCAATTTACATCCCGCCCATCAGCATAACAAGGCTCCCAGTTCTCCATGGCCTGTCCTGCCTTTCTGGATTTTACACTTTTTTCAGATGGCCCTTTTGACCGGGGGGCAGTGAGACTTCATTGTAGTGCAGATTTCCTTTGCAAGCTTGCTTGGTTGGCCAAAAAGGGCGTATGCGTTTTTTCCTGAATATATTCAGGAAAAAACGCGTACGCCCTTTTTGGCCAAGTGCATCATTGTGGACGTTCTGCCTCTTTTCCTTTGCTTTACATGCAATTCCAGTTTACCTCCTGAAATCGGTTTCCTGCAATTCTGCCCAGCGTTCAAGTCCTCTTGGCAGCCTTACTTCAATATATTTTTGGAAGATAGCTGTCATTTATAACTCTGCAAGTTTGTGAATGACAGTGCCCCTGAGCTCCTTTCTTCAACTCGCTTTCTTGTGAGCTGCCCGCAACACCGCAGGATTGCTTCAGGCCCTACTGTGGTTCCGGCATGGCACGCTGAGCCTTTGGTTAATTCCTCTTCCTGGTGGGAAATGAGAGTTAAATTTGCCCGTCCAGACACCTCCAGCTAGTCTCTCATTGGTTCTCCCTATTCCTGTTCATTTTCCGCAGAAATTGCAAACTGGGCCAAACAAGAGGTTAAAGCCACTGACTCTCCAAGTGGGGAGAGTGTTAGTAAAGCGTCTGGAATGTTGCACCCGAGTACCAGGGGATGAAAACTGACACAATTAAACACGTTTCCCGATCACACGGTGGATCATACTCTGGGTTCCACATGCATGTTTTAGCTGAAGGAAGAATCCCTTAAACCTGGAGATTTGAGACCCATGGAATGGGTACCATGCAATATGACTTCAAAGGTTCTGCATTTGCTCACTGAACCTCACCAATCCTATCACTGCTGCGTTTATGACACTGTACACATGCTTGATTCTCTTTCGGAGACATATAAATCCATAGGTTTTAAGATTCTTTATAGTCAGGTATATTCTTACGCGTTTAATATGGGGTGTAGAGTCCACTTCGTTGAGCAAGGAGTAGCTCTTGTCTATTAAATATTTGGCTTATGGAACGGTATCTGTTCTAATTTCAATCTCTGGTTTTATGCAGCACCCCAACTCACCTTTCGCCTTAAGCAAGCATAAGTTGGTTTTCTACATTTGAGAACCTGTTCTGTTTTGTAATTCAGTTCCTGTGTAGCCAAGTTTACATTCCTTGTAGTAGTGATATCTTATGATGTTTGTTTTTCTGTGTGACTTATTTCACTTAGAATCATCGTACCTGAATCCACTCATTATGCTGCTACGGGCCTGATGACACAGATTTCATTGCTGAGTGATATTGCATTGTACGTAAGTACCACAACTTCTTTATCCATTTTTCGCTTTCTGTGATATTGAACTTGGACCATAAATGAGGTTCTTGTAAACAGAGCTGTCCCTAACTTTGGGGTGGCTGAGTCTTTTTGATTTTAATTTCCCTAAGCTATAGGACCATAAGTGGAAGTGCCCTGGGCTCTGTTGCTTTGTTTTTTAGATGTTTCAGGAAACACCATACACTTCTCCAGAGTGGCTGTTGGCAATTTACATCCCGCCCATCAGCATAACAAGGCTCCCAGTTCTCCATGGCCTGTCCTGCCTTTCTGGATTTTACACTTTTTTCAGATGGCTCTTTTGACCGGGGAGCAGTGAGACTTCATTGTAGTGCAGATTTCCTTTGCAAGCTTGCTTGGTTAGCCAAAAAGTGCGTATGCGTTTTTTCCTGAATATATTCAGGAAAAAACGCATACGCCCTTTTTGGCCAAGTGCATCATTGTGGACGTTCTGCCTCTTTTCCTATGCTTTACATGCAATTCCAGTCTACATCCTGAAATCGGTTTCCTGCAATTCTGCCCCGCTTTCAAGTCCTCTTGGCAGCCTTACTTCAATATATTTTTGGACGATAGCTATCATTTATAACTCTGCAGGTTTGTGAATGACAGTGCCCCTGAGCTCCTTTCTTCAACTCGCTTTCTTGTGAGCTGGCCGCAACACCTCAGGATTGCTTCAGGCCCTAGTGTGGTTCCGGCATGGCACGCTGAGCCTTTGGTTAATTCCTCTTCCTGTTGGGAAATGAGAGTTAAATTTGCCCGTCCAGACACCTCCAGCTAGTCTCTCATTGGTTCTCCCTATTCCTGTTCATTTTCCGCAGAAATTGCAAACTGGGCCAAACAGGAGGTTAAAGGCACTGACTCTCCAAGTGGGGAGAGTGTTAGTAAAGCGTCTGGAATGTTGCACCCGAGTACCAGGGGATGAAAACTGACACAATTAAACACGTATCCCGATCACACGGTGGATCATACTCTGGGTTCCACATGCATGTTTTATCTGAAGGAAGAATCCCTTAAACCTGGAGAGTTGAGACCCCTGGAATGGGTACCATGCAATATGACTTCAAAGGGTTTGCATTTGCTCACCGAACCTCACCAATCCTATCACTGCTGCATTTATGCCACTGTACACACGCTTGATTCTCTTTCTGAGACATATAAATCCATAGGTTTTAAGATTCTTACTAGTCAGGTATATTCTTAGGCGTTTAATATGGGGTGTAGAGTCCACTTCGTTGAGCAAGGAGTAGCTCTTGTCTATTACATATTTGGCTTATGGAACCGTATCTGTGCTAATTTCAATCTTTGGTTTTATGCAGCACCCCAACTCACCTTTCCTCTTAAGCAAGCATAAGTCGGTTTTCTACATTTGAGACCCTGTTCTGTTGTGTAATTCAGTTCCTGTGTAGCCAAGTTTACATTCCATGTGGTAGAGATATCTTATGATGTTTCTTTCTCTGTGTGACTTATTTCACTTACAAACATCGTACCTGAATCCACTCATTATGCTGCTACGGGCCTGATGACATAGATTTCATTGCTGAGTGATATTGCATTGTACGTAAGTACCACAACTTCTTTATCCATTTTGCGCTTTCTGTGATATTGAACTTGTACCGTAAACGAGGTTCTTGTAAACAGAGCTGTCCCAAAGATTGGGGTGGTTGTGTCTTTTTGATTTTAATTTCCCTAAGCTATAGGACCATAAGTGGAAGTGCCCTAGGCTCTGTTGCTTTGTTTTTTAGATGTTTCAGGAAACACCATACACTTCTCCAGAGTGACTGTTGGCAATTTACATCCCGCCCATCAGCATAACAAGGCTCCCAGTTCTCCATGGCCTGTCCTGCCTTTGTGGATTTTACACTTTTTTCAGATGGCCCTTTTGACCGCGGGGCAGTGAGACTTCATTGTAGTGCAGATTTCCTTTGCAAGCTTGCTTGGTTGGCCAAAAAGTGCGTATGCGTTTATTCCTGAATATATTCAGGAAAAAACGCATACGCCCTTTTTGGCCAAGTGCATCATTGTGGACGTTCTGCCTCTTTTCCTATGCTTTACATGCAATTCCAGACTACCTCCTGAAATTGGTTTCCTGCAATTCTGCCCCGCTTTCAAGCCCTCTTGGCAGCCTTACTTCAATATATTTTTGGACGATAGCTGTCATTTATAACTCTGCAGGTATGTGAATGACAGTGCCCCTGAGCTCCTTTCTTCAACTCGCTTTCTTGTGAGCTGGCCGCAACACCGCAGCATTGCTTCAGGCCCTAGTGTGGTTCCGGCATGGCACACTGAGCCGTTGGTTAATTCCTCTTCCTGGTGGGAAATGAGAGTTAAATTTGCCCGTCCAGACACCTCCACCTAGTCTCTCATTGGTTCTCCCTATTCCTGTTCATTTTCCGCAGAAATTGCAAACTGGGCCAAACAGGAGGTTAAAGGCACTGACTCTCCAAGTGGGTAGAGTGTTAGTAAAGCATCTGGAATGTTGCACCCGAGTACCAGGGGACGAAAACTGACACAATTGAACACGTTTCCCGAGCACACGGTGGATCATACTCTGGGTTCCACATGCATGTTTTAGCTGAAGGAAGAATCCCTTAAACCTGGAGAGTTGAGACCCATGGAATGGGTACCATGCAATATGACTTCAAAGGGTCTGCATTTGTCCACCGAACCTCACCAATCCTATCACTGCTGCGTTTATGCCACTGTACACACGCTTGATTCTCTTTCGGAGACATATAAATCCATAGGTTTTAAGATTCTTCCTAGTCAGGTATATTCTTAGGCGTTTATTATGGGGTGTAGAGTCCACTTCGTTGAGCAAGGAGTAGCTCTTGTCTATTAAATATATGGCTTATGGAACGGTATCTGTTCTAATTTCAATCTCTGGTTTTATGCAGCACCCCAACTCACCTTTCGCCTTAAGCAAGCATAAGTTGGTTTTCTACATTTGAGACCCTGTTCTGTTTTGTAATTCAGTTCCTGTGTAGCCAAGTTTACCTTCCTTGTAGTAGTGATATCTTATGATGTTTGTTTTTCTGTGTGACTTATTTCACTTAGAATCATCGTACCTGAATCCACTCATTATGCTTCTACGGGCCTGATGACATAGATTTCATTGCTGAGTGATATTGCATTGTACGTAAGTACCACAACTTCTTTATCCATTTTTCGCTTTCTGTGATATTGAACTTGGACCATAAATGAGGTTCTTGTAAACAGAGCTGTCCCTAACTTTGGGGTGGCTGAGTCTTTTTGATTTTAATTTCCCTAAGCTATAGGACCATAAGTGGAAGTGCCCTGGGCTCTGTTGCTTTGTTTTTTAGATGTTTCAGGAAACACCATACACTTCTCCAGAGTGGCTGTTGGCAATTTACATCCCGCCCATCAGCATAACAAGGCTCCCAGTTCTCCATGGCCTGTCCTGCCTTTCTGGACTTTACACTTTTTTCAGATGGCTCTTTTGACCGGGGAGCAGTGAGACTTCATTTTAGTGCAGATTTCCTTTGCAAGCTTGCTTGGTTGGCCAAAAAGAGCGTATGCGTTTTTTCCTGAATATATTCAGGAAAAAACGCATACGCCCTTTTTGGCCAAGTGCATCATTGTGGACGTTCTGCCTCTTTTCCTATGCTTTACATGCTATTCCAGTCTACCTCCTGAAATCGGTTTCCTGCAATTCTGCCCCGCTTTCAAGTCCTCTTGGCAGCCTTACTTCAATATATTTTTGGACGATAGCTGTCATTTATAACTCTGCAGGTATGTGAATGTCAGTGCCCCTGAGCTCCTTTCTTCAACTCGTTTTCTTGTGAGCTGGCCGCAACACCGCAGCATTGCTTCAGGCCCTAGTGTGGTTTCGGCATGGCATGCTGAGCCTTTGGTTAATTCCTCTTCCTGGGGGGAAATGAGAGTTAAATTTGCCCGTCCAGACACCTCCAGCTAGTCTCTCATTGGTTCTCCCTATTCCTGTTCATTTTCCGCAGAAATTGCAAACTGGGCCAAACAGGAGGTTAAAGGCACTGACTCTCCAAGTGGGGAGAGTGTTAGTAAAGCGTCTGGAATGTTGCACCCGAGTACCGGGGGACGAAAACTGAGACACATTTGAACACGTTTCCCGATCACACGGTGGATCATACTCTGGGTTCCACATGCATGTTTTAGCTGAAGGAAGAATCCCTTAAACCTGGAGAGTTGAGACCCATGGAATGGGTACCATGCAATATGACTTCAAAGGGTCTGCATTTGCTCACCGATCCTCACCAATCCTATCACTGCTGCATTTATGCTGCTGTACACACGCTTGATTCTCTTGCAGAGACATATAAATCCATAGGTTTTAAGATTCTTACTAGTCAGGTATATTCTTAGGCGTTTAATATGAGGTGTTGAGTCCACTTCGTTGAGCAAGGAGAAGCCCTTGTCTATTACATATTTGGCTTATGGAACGGTATCTGTGTTAATTTCAATCTCTGGTTTTATGCAGCACCCCAACTCACCTTTCCCCTTAAGGAAGCATAAGTTGGTTTTCTACATTTGAGACCCTGTTCTGTTTTGTAATTCAGTTCCTGTGTAGCCAAGTTTACATTCCGTGTAGTAGTGATATCTTATGATGTTTCTTTTTTTGTGTGACTTATTTCACTTAGAATCATCGTACCTGAATCCACTCATTATGCTGCTACGGGCCTGATGACATAGATTTCATTGCTGAGTGATATTGCATTGTACGTAAGTACCACAACTTCTTTATCCATTTTTCGCTTTCTGTGATATTGAACTTGTACCGTAAACGAGGTTCTTGTAAACAGAGCCGTCCCAAACTTTGGGGTGGCTGTGTCTTTTTGATTTTAATTTCCCTAAGCTATAGGACCATAAGTGGAAGTGCCCTAGGCTCTGTTGCTTTGTTTTGTAGATGTTTCAGGAAACACCATACACTTCTCCAGAGTGGCTGTTGGCAATTTACATCCCGCCCATCAGCATAACAAGGCTCCCAGTTCTCCATGGCCTGTCCTGCTTTGCTGGATTTTATACTTTTTTCAGATGGCCCTTTTGCCCGCGGTGTAGTGAGACTTCATTGTAGTGCAGATTTCCTTTGCAAGCTTGCTTGGTTGGCCAAAAAGAGCGTATGCGTTTTTTCCTGAATATATTCAGGAAAAAACGCATACGCCCTTTTTGGACAAGTGCATCATTGTGGACGTTCTGCCTCTTTTCCTATGCTTTACATGCAATTCCAGTCTACCTCCTGAAATCGGATTCCTGCAATTCTGCCCCGCTTTCAAGTCCTCTTGGCAGCCTTACTTCAATATATTTTTGGACGATAGCTGTCATTTATTACTCTGCAGGTATGTGAATGTCAGTGCCCCTGAGCTCCTTTCTTCAACTCGTTTTCTTGTGAGCTGGCCGCAACACCGCAGCATTGCTTCAGGCCCTAGTGTGGTTTCGGCATGGCATGCTGAGCCTTTGGTTAATTCCTCTTCCTGGGGGGAAATGAGAGTTAAATTTGCCCGTCCAGACACCTCCAGCTAGTCTCTCATTGGTTCTCCCTATTCCTGTTCATTTTCCGCAGAAATTGCAAACTGGGCCAAACAGGAGGTTAAAGGCACTGACTCTCCAAGTGGGGAGAGTGTTAGTAAAGCGTCTGGAATGTTGCACCCGAGTACCGGGGGACGAAAACTGAGACACATTTGAACACGTTTCCCGATCACACGGTGGATCATACTCTGGGTTCCACATGCATGTTTTAGCTGAAGGAAGAATCCCTTAAACCTGGAGAGTTGAGACCCATGGAATGGGTACCATGCAATATGACTTCAAAGGGTCTGCATTTGCTCACCGATCCTCACCAATCCTATCACTGCTGCATTTATGCCGCTATACACACACTTGATTCTCTTGCAGAGACATATAAATCCATAGGTTTTAAGATTCTTACTAGTCAGGTATATTCTTAGGCGTTTAATATGAGGTGTTGAGTCCACTTCGTTGAGCAAGGAGAAGCCCTTGTCTATTACATATTTGGCTTATGGAACGGTATCTGTGCTAATTTCAATCTCTGGTTTTATGCAGCACCCCAACTCACCTTTCCCCTTAAGGAAGCATAAGTTGGTTTTCTACATTTGAGACCCTGTTCTGTTTTGTAATTCAGTTCCTGTGTAGCCAAGTTTACATTCCGTGTAGTAGTGATATCTTATGATGTTTCTTTTTTTGTGTGACTTATTTCACTTAGAATCATCGTACCTGAATCCACTCATTATGCTGCTACGGGCCTGATGACATAGATTTCATTGCTGAGTGATATTGCATTGTACGTAAGTACCACAACTTCTTTATCCATTTTTCGCTTTCTGTGATATTGAACTTGTACCGTAAACGAGGTTCTTGTAAACAGAGCCGTCCCAAACTTTGGGGTGGCTGTGTCTTTTTGATTTTAATTTCCCTAAGCTATAGGACCATAAGTGGAAGTGCCCTAGGCTCTGTTGCTTTGTTTTGTAGATGTTTCAGGAAACACCATACACTTCTCCAGAGTGGCTGTTGGCAATTTACATCCCGCCCATCAGCATAACAAGGCTCCCAGTTCTCCATGGCCTGTCCTGCTTTGCTGGATTTTATACTTTTTTCAGATGGCCCTTTTGCCCGCGGTGTAGTGAGACTTCATTGTAGTGCAGATTTCCTTTGCAAGCTTGCTTGGTTGGCCAAAAAGAGCGTATGCGTTTTTTCCTGAATATATTCAGGAAAAAACGCATACGCCCTTTTTGGACAAGTGCATCATTGTGGACGTTCTGCCTCTTTTCCTATGCTTTACATGCAATTCCAGTCTACCTCCTGAAATCGGTTTCCTGCAATTCTGCCCTGCTTTCAAGTCCTCTTGGCAGCCTTACTTCAATATATTTTTGGACGATAGCTGTCATTTATAACTCTGCAGGTTTGTGAATGACAGTGCCCCTGAGCTCCTTTCTTCAACTCGCTTTCTTTTGAGCTGACTGCAACACCGCAGGATAGCTTCAGGCCCTAGTGTGGTTTCGGCATGGCCCGCTGAGGCTTTGGTTAATTCCTCTTCCTGGTGGGAAATGAGAGTTAAATTTGCCCGTTCAGACATCTCCAGCTAGTCTCTCATTGGTTCTCCCTATTCCTGTTCATTTTCCGCAGAAATTGCAAACTGGGACAAACAGGAGGTTAAAGGCACTGACTCTCCAAGTGGGGAGAGTGTTAGTAAAGCGTCTGGAATGTTGCACCCGAGTACCAGGACACGAAAACTGAGACACATTTGAACACGTTTCCTGATCACACGGTGGATCATACTCTGGGTTCCACATGCATGTTTTAGCTGAAGGAAGAATCCCTTAAACCTGGAGAGTTGAGACCCATGGAATGGGTACCATGCAATATGACTTCAAAGGGTCTGCATTTGCTCACCAAACCTCACCAATCCTATCACTGCTGCATTTATGCCACTGTACACACGCTTGATTCTCTTTTGGAGCATATAAATCCATAGGTTTTAAGATTCTTACTAGTCAGGTATATTCTTAGGCGTTTAATATGGGGTGTTGAGTCCACTTCGTAAAGCAAGGAGTAGCTCTTGTCTATGACATATTTGGCTTATGGAACGGTATCTGTGCTAATTTCAATCTCTGGTTTTATGCAGCCCCCCAACTCACGTTTCCCCTTAAGCAAGCATAAGTTGGTTTTCTACATTTGAGACCCTGTTCTGTTTTGTAATTCAGTTCCTGTGTAGCCAAGTTTACATTCCGTGTAGTAGTGATATCTTATGATGTTTCTTTTTCTGTGTGACTTATTTCACTTAGAATCATCGTACCTGAATCCACTCATTATGCTGCTACGGGCCTGATGACATAGATTTCATTGCTGAGTGATATTGCATTGTACGTAAGTACCACAACTTCTTTATCCATTTTTCGCTTTCTGTGATATTGAATTTGTACCGTAAACGAGGTTCTTGTAAACAGAGCCGTCCCAAACTTTGGGGTGGCTGTGTCTTTTTGATTTTAATTTCCCTAAACTATAGGACCATAAGTGGAAGTGCCCTAGGCTCTGTTGCTTTGTTTTTTAGATGTTTCAGGAAACACCATACACTTCTCCAGAGTGGCTGTTGGCAATTTACATCCCGCCCATCAGCATAACAAGGCTCCCAGTTCTCCATGGCCTGTCCTGCCTTTCTGGATTTTACACTTTTTTCAGATGGCCCTTTTGACCGGGGGGCAGTGAGACTTCATTGTAGTGCAGATTTCCTTTGCAAGCTTGCTAGCTTGGCCAAAAAGGGCGTAGGCTTTTTTTCTTGAGGAAAAAACGCATACGCCCTTTTTGGCCAAGTGCATCATTGTGGACGTTCTGCCTCTTTTCCTATGCTTTACATGCAATTCCAGTCTACCTCCTGAAATCGGTTTCCTGTAATTCTGCCCCGCTTTCAAGTCCTCTTGGCAGCCTTACTTCAATATATTTTTGGACGATATCTGTCATTTATAACTCTGCAGTTTTGTGAATTACAGTGCCCCTGAGCTCCTTTCTTCAACTTGCTTTCTTGTGAGCTGGCCGCAACACCGCAGCATCGCTTCAGGCCCTAGTGTTGTTCCGGCATGGCACGCTTAGCCTTTGGTTAATTCCTCTTCCTGGTGGGAAATGAGAGTTAAATTTGCCCGTCCAGACACCTCCAGCTAGTCTCTCATTGGTTCTCCCTATTCCTGTTCATTTTCCGCAGAAATTGCAAACTGGGCCAAACAGGAGGTTAAAGGCACTGACTCTCCAAGTGGGGAGAGTGTTAGTAAAGCGTCTGGAATGTTGCACCCGAATACCAGTCGACGAAAACTGACACATTTGAACACGTTTCCCGATCAAACGGTGGATCATACTCTGCGTTCCACATGCATGTTTTAGCTGAAGGAAGAATCCCTTAAACCTGGAGAGTTGAGACCCATGGAATGGGTACCATGCAATATGACTTCAAAGGGTCTGCATTTGCTCACCGAACCTCATCAATCCTATCACTGCTGCATTTATGCCGCTATACACACGCTTGATTCTCTTTCGGAGATATATAAATCCATAGGTTTTAAGATTCTTACTAGTCAGGTATATTCTTAGGCTTTTAATATGGGGTGTTGAGTCCACTTCGTTGAGCAAGGTGTAGCTCTTTTCTATTACATATTTGGCTTATGGAACGATATCTGTGCTAATTTCAATGTCTGGTTTTATGCAGCACCCCAACTCACCTTTCCCCTTAAGCAAGCATAAGTTGGTTTTCTACATTTGAGACCCTTTTCTGTTTTGTAATTCAGTTCCTGTGTAGCCAAGTTTACATTCCGTGTAGTAGTGATATCTTATGAAGTTTCTTTTTCTGTGTGACTTATTTCACTTAGAATCATCGTACCTGAATCCACTCATTATGCTGTTACGGGCCTGATGACATAGATTTCATTGCTGAGTGATATTGCATTGTACGTAAGTACCACAACTTCTTTATCCATTTTACGTTTTCTGCGATATTGAACTTGTACCATAAACGAGGTTCTTGTAAACAGAGCCGTCCCAAATTTGGGGTGGCTGTGTCTTTTTGATTATAAGTTCCCTAAGCTATAGGACCATAAGTGGAAGTGCCCTAGGCTCTGTTGCTTTGTTTTGTAGATATTTCAGGAAACACCATACACTTCTCCAGAGTGGCTGTTGGCAATTTACATCCCGCCCATCAGCATAACAAGGCTCCCAGTTCTCCATGGCCTGTCCTGCCTTTCTGGATTTTACACTTTTTTCAGATGGCCCTTTTGACCGGGGGGCAGTGACACTCCAGTGTAGTGCAGACTTCCTTTGCAAGCTTGCTTGGTTGGCCAAAAAGGGCGTATGCGTTTTTTCCTGAATATATTCAGGAAAAAACGCATACGCCCTTTTTGGCCGAGTGCATCATTGTGGACGTTCTGCCTCTTTTCCTATGCTTTACATGCAATTCCAGTCTACCTCCTGAAATCAGTTTCCTGCAATTCTGCCCCGCTTTCAAGTCCTCTGGGCAGCCTTACTTCAATATATTTTTGGACGATAGCTGTCATTTATAACTCTGCAGGTTTGTGAATGACAGTGCCCCTGAGCTCCTTTCTTCAACTCGCTTTCTTGTGAGCTGGCTGCAACACCACAGGATTGCTTCAGGCCCTACTGTGGTTCCGGCATGGCACGATGAGCCTTTGTTTAATTCCTATTCCTGGTGGGAAATGAGAGTTAAATTTACCCGTCCAGACACCTCCAGCTAGTCTCTCATTGGTTCTCCCTATTCCTGTTCATTTTCCGCAGAAATTGCAAACTGGGCCAAACAGGAGGTTAAAGGCACTGACTCTCCAAGTGGGTAGAGTGTTAGTAAAGCGTCTGGAATGTTGTACCCGAGTACCAGGGGACGAAAACTGAGACACATTTGAACACGTTTGCCAATCACACGGTGGATCATACTCTGGGTTCCACATGCATGTTTTAGCTGAAGGAAGAATCCCTTAAACCTGGAGAGTTGAGACCCATGGAATGGGTACCATGCAATATGACTTCAAAGGGTCTGCATTTGCTCACCAAACCTCACCAATCCTATCACTGCTGCATTTATGCCGCTGTACACACGCTTGATTCTCTTTCGGAGCATATAAATCCATAGGTTTTAAGATTCTTACTAGTCAGGTATATTCTTAGGCGTTTAATATGGGGTGTTGAGTCCACTTCGTTGAGCAATGAGTAGCTCTTGTCTATTACATATTTGGCTTATGGAACGGTATCTGTGCTAATTTCAATCTCTGGTTTTATGCAGCCCCCCAACTCACGTTTCCCCTTAAGCAAGCATAAGTTGGTTTTCTACATTTGAGACCCTGTTCTGTTTTGTAATTCAGTTCCTGTGTAGCCAAGTTTACATTCCGTGTAGTAGTGATATCTTATGATGTTTCTTTTTCTGTGTGACTTATTTCACTTAGAATCATCGTACCTGAATCCACTCATTATGCTGCTACGGGCCTGATGACATAGATTTCTTTGCTGAGTGATATTGCATTGTACGTAAGTACCACAAGTTCTTTATCCTTTTTTCGCTTTCTGTGATATTGAATTTGTACCGTAAACGAGGTTCTTGTAAACACAGCCGTCCCAAACTTTGGGGTGGCTGTGTGTTTTAGATTTTAATTTCCCTAAACTATAGGACCATAAGTGGAAGTGCCCTAGGCTCTGTTGCCTTGTTTTTTAGATGTTTCAGGAAACACCATACACTTCTCCAGAGTGGCTGTTGGCAATTTACATCCCGCCCATCAGCATAACAAGGCTCCCAGTTCTCCATGGCCTGTCCTGCCTTTCTGGATTTTACACTTTTTTCAGATGGCCCTTTTGACCGGGGGGCAGTGAGACTTCATTGTAGTGCAGATTTCCTTTGCAAGCTTGCTTGGTTGACCAAAAAGGGCGTATGCGTTTTTTCCTGAATATATTCAGGAAAAAACGCATATGCCCTTTTTGGCCAAGTGCATCATTGTGGACGTTCTGCCTCTTTTCCTATGCTTTACATGCAATTCCAGTCTACCTCCTGAAATCGGTTTCCTGCAATTCTGCCCCGCTTTCAAGTTCCTCTTGGCAGCCTTACTTCAATATATTTTTGGACGATAGCTGTCATTTTTAACTCTGCAGGTTTGTGAATGACAGTGCCCCTGAGCTCCTTTCTTCAACTCGCTTTCTTGTGAGCTGGCCGCAACACCGCAGGATTGCTTCAGGCCCTAGTGTGGTTCTGGCATGACACACTGAGTCTTTGGTTAATTCCTCTTCCTGGTGGGAAATGAGAGTTAAATTTGCCCGTCCAGACACCTCCAGCTAGTCTCTCATTGGTTCTCCCTATTCCTGTTCATTTTCCGCAGAAATTGCAAACTGGGCCAAACAGGAGGTTAAAGGCACTGACTCTCCAATGGGGAGAGTGTTAGTAAAGCGTCTGGAATGTTGCACCCGAGTACCAGGGGACGAAAACTGAGACACATTTGAACACGTTTCCCGATCACATGGTGGATCATACTCTGGGTTCCACATGCATGTTTTAGCTGAAGGAAGAATCCCTTAAACCTGGAGAGTTGAGACCCCTGCAATGGGTACCATGCAATATGACTTCAAAGGGTCTGCATTTGCTCACCGAACCTCACCAATCCTATCACTGCTGCATTTATGCCACTGTACACACGCTTGATTCTCTTTCTGAGACATATAAATCCATAGGTTTTAAGATTCTTACTAGTCAGGTATATTCTTAGGCGTTAATATGGGGTGTAGAGTCCACTTCGTTGAGCAAGGAGTAGCTCTTGTCTATTACATATTTGGCTTATGGAACGGTATCTGTGCTAATTTCAATCTCTGGTTTTATGCAGCACCCCAACTCACCTTTCCCCTTAAGCAAGCATAAGTCGGTTTTCTACATTTGAGACCCTGTTCTGTTTTGTAATTCAGTTCCTGTGTAGCCAAGTTTACATTCCATGTGGTAGAGATAACTTATGATGTTTCTTTTTCTGTGTGACTTATTTCACTTAGAATCATCGTACCTGAATCCACTCATTATGCTGCTATGGGCCTGATGACATAGATTTCATTGCTGAGTGATATTGCATTGTACGTAAGTACCACAACTTCTTTATCCATTTTTCACTTTCTGTGATTTTGAACTTGTACTGTAAACGAGGTTCTTTTAAACAGAGCCTTCCCAAACTTTGGGGTGGCTGTGTCTTTTTGATTTTAATTTCCCTAAGCTATAGGACCATAAGTGGAAGTGCCCTAGGCTCTGTTGCTTTGTTTTTTAGATGTTTCAGGAAACACCATACACTTCTCCAGAGTGGCTGTTGGCAATTTACATCCCGCCCATCAGCATAACAAGGCTCCCAGTTCTCCATGGCCTGTCCTGCCTTTCTGGATTTTACACTTTTTTCAGATGGCCCTTTTGACCGGGGGGCAGTGAGACTTCATTGTAGTGCAGATTTCCTTTGCAAGCTTGCTTGGTGGGCCAAAAAGGGCGTATGCGTTTTTTCCTGAATATATTCAGGAAAAAACGCATACGCCCTTTTTGGCCAAGTGCATCATTGTGGACGTTCTGCCTCTTTTCCTTTGCTTTACATGCAATTCCAGTCTACCTCCTGAAATCGGTTTCCTGCAATTCTGCCCAGCGTTCAAGTCCTCTTGGCAGCCTTACTTCAATATATTTTTGGACGATAGCTGTCATTTATAACTCTGCAGGTTTGTGAATGACAGCGCCCCTGAGCACCTTTCTTCAACTCGCTTTCTTGTGAGCTGGCCGCAACACCGCAGCATTGCTTCAGGCCCTAGTGTGGTTCCGGCATGACATGCTGAGCCTTTGGTTAATTCCTCTTCCTGGTGGGAAATGAGAGTTAAATTTGCCCGTCCAGACACCTCCAGCTAGTCTCTCATTGGTTCTCCCTATTCCTGTTCATTTTCCGCAGAAATTGCAAACTGGGCCAAACAGGAGGTTAAAGGCACTGACTCTCCAAGTGGGTAGAGTGTTAGTAAAGCGTCTGGAATGTTGTACCCGAGTACCAGGGGACGAAAACTGAGACACATTTGAACACGTTTGCCAATCACACGGTGGATCATACTCTGGGTTCCACATGCATGTTTTAGCTGAAGGAAGAATCCCTTAAACCTGGAGAGTTGAGACCCATGGAATGGGTACCATGCAATATGACTTCAAAGGGTCTGCATTTGCTCACCAAACCTCACCAATCCTATCACTGCTGCATTTATGCCGCTGTACACACGCTTGATTCTCTTTCGGAGCATATAAATCCATAGGTTTTAAGATTCTTACTAGTCAGGTATATTCTTAGGCGTTTAATATGGGGTGTTGAGTCCACTTCGTTGAGCAATGAGTAGCTCTTGTCTATTACATATTTGGCTTATGGAACGGTATCTGTGCTAATTTCAATCTCTGGTTTTATGCAGCCCCCCAACTCACGTTTCCCCTTAAGCAAGCATAAGTTGGTTTTCTACATTTGAGACCCTGTTCTGTTTTGTAATTCAGTTCCTGTGTAGCCAAGTTTACATTCCGTGTAGTAGTGATATCTTATGATGTTTCTTTTTCTGTGTGACTTATTTCACTTAGAATCATCGTACCTGAATCCACTCATTATGCTGCTACGGGCCTGATGACATAGATTTCTTTGCTGAGTGATATTGCATTGTACGTAAGTACCACAAGTTCTTTATCCTTTTTTCGCTTTCTGTGATATTGAATTTGTACCGTAAACGAGGTTCTTGTAAACACAGCCGTCCCAAACTTTGGGGTGGCTGTGTGTTTTAGATTTTAATTTCCCTAAACTATAGGACCATAAGTGGAAGTGCCCTAGGCTCTGTTGCCTTGTTTTTTAGATGTTTCAGGAAACACCATACACTTCTCCAGAGTGGCTGTTGGCAATTTACATCCCGCCCATCAGCATAACAAGGCTCCCAGTTCTCCATGGCCTGTCCTGCCTTTCTGGATTTTACACTTTTTTCAGATGGCCCTTTTGACCGGGGGGCAGTGAGACTTCATTGTAGTGCAGATTTCCTTTGCAAGCTTGCTTGGTTGACCAAAAAGGGCGTATGCGTTTTTTCCTGAATATATTCAGGAAAAAACGCATATGCCCTTTTTGGCCAAGTGCATCATTGTGGACGTTCTGCCTCTTTTCCTATGCTTTACATGCAATTCCAGTCTACCTCCTGAAATCGGTTTCCTGCAATTCTGCCCCGCTTTCAAGTTCCTCTTGGCAGCCTTACTTCAATATATTTTTGGACGATAGCTGTCATTTTTAACTCTGCAGGTTTGTGAATGACAGTGCCCCTGAGCTCCTTTCTTCAACTCGCTTTCTTGTGAGCTGGCCGCAACACCGCAGGATTGCTTCAGGCCCTAGTGTGGTTCCGGCATGACACACTGAGTCTTTGGTTAATTCCTCTTCCTGGTGGGAAATGAGAGTTAAATTTGCCCGTCCAGACACCTCCAGCTAGTCTCTCATTGGTTCTCCCTATTCCTGTTCATTTTCCGCAGAAATTGCAAACTGGGCCAAACAGGAGGTTAAAGGCACTGACTCTCCAATGGGGAGAGTGTTAGTAAAGCGTCTGGAATGTTGCACCCGAGTACCAGGGGACGAAAACTGAGACACATTTGAACACGTTTCCCGATCACATGGTGGATCATACTCTGGGTTCCACATGCATGTTTTAGCTGAAGGAAGAATCCCTTAAACCTGGAGAGTTGAGACCCCTGCAATGGGTACCATGCAATATGACTTCAAAGGGTCTGCATTTGCTCACCGAACCTCACCAATCCTATCACTGCTGCATTTATGCCACTGTACACACGCTTGATTCTCTTTCTGAGACATATAAATCCATAGGTTTTAAGATTCTTACTAGTCAGGTATATTCTTAGGCGTTAATATGGGGTGTAGAGTCCACTTCGTTGAGCAAGGAGTAGCTCTTGTCTATTACATATTTGGCTTATGGAACGGTATCTGTGCTAATTTCAATCTCTGGTTTTATGCAGCACCCCAACTCACCTTTCCCCTTAAGCAAGCATAAGTCGGTTTTCTACATTTGAGACCCTGTTCTGTTTTGTAATTCAGTTCCTGTGTAGCCAAGTTTACATTCCATGTGGTAGAGATAACTTATGATGTTTCTTTTTCTGTGTGACTTATTTCACTTAGAATCATCGTACCTGAATCCACTCATTATGCTGCTATGGGCCTGATGACATAGATTTCATTGCTGAGTGATATTGCATTGTACGTAAGTACCACAACTTCTTTATCCATTTTTCACTTTCTGTGATTTTGAACTTGTACTGTAAACGAGGTTCTTTTAAACAGAGCCTTCCCAAACTTTGGGGTGGCTGTGTCTTTTTGATTTTAATTTCCCTAAGCTATAGGACCATAAGTGGAAGTGCCCTAGGCTCTGTTGCTTTGTTTTTTAGATGTTTCAGGAAACACCATACACTTCTCCAGAGTGGCTGTTGGCAATTTACATCCCGCCCATCAGCATAACAAGGCTCCCAGTTCTCCATGGCCTGTCCTGCCTTTCTGGATTTTACACTTTTTTCAGATGGCCCTTTTGACCGGGGGGCAGTGAGACTTCATTGTAGTGCAGATTTCCTTTGCAAGCTTGCTTGGTGGGCCAAAAAGGGCGTATGCGTTTTTTCCTGAATATATTCAGGAAAAAACGCATACGCCCTTTTTGGCCAAGTGCATCATTGTGGACGTTCTGCCTCTTTTCCTTTGCTTTACATGCAATTCCAGTCTACCTCCTGAAATCGGTTTCCTGCAATTCTGCCCAGCGTTCAAGTCCTCTTGGCAGCCTTACTTCAATATATTTTTGGACGATAGCTGTCATTTATAACTCTGCAGGTTTGTGAATGACAGCGCCCCTGAGCTCCTTTCTTCAACTCGCTTTCTTGTGAGCTGGCCGCAACACCGCAGCATTGCTTCAGGCCCTAGTGTGGTTCCGGCATGACATGCTGAGCCTTTGGTTAATTCCTCTTCCTGGTGGGAAATGAGAGTTAAATTTGCCCGTCCAGACACCTCCAGCTAGTCTCTCATTGGTTCTCCCTATTCCTGTTCATTTTCCGCAGAAATTGCAAACTGGGCCAAACAAGAGGTTAAAGGCACTGACTCTCCAAGTGGGGAGAGTGTTAGTAAAGCGTCTGGAAAGTTGCACCCGAGTACCGGGGGATGAAAACTGACACAATTAAACACGTTTCCCGATCACACGGTGGATCATACTCTGGGTTCCACATGCATGTTTTAGCTGAAGGAAGAATCCCTTAAACCTGGAGAGTTGAGACCCATGGAATGGGTACCATGCAATATGACTTCAAAGGGTCTGCATTTGCTCACCAAACCTCACCAATCCTATCACTGCTGCATTTATGCCGCTGTACACACGCTTGATTCTCTTTCGGAGCATATAAATCCATAGGTTTTAAGATTCTTACTAGTCAGGTATATTCTTAGGCGTTTAATATGGGGTGTTGAGTCCACTTCGTTGAGCAATGAGTAGCTCTTGTCTATTACATATTTGGCTTATGGAACGGTATCTGTGCTAATTTCAATCTCTGGTTTTATGCAGCCCCCCAACTCACGTTTCCCCTTAAGCAAGCATAAGTTGGTTTTCTACATTTGAGACCCTGTTCTGTTTTGTAATTCAGTTCATGTGTAGCCAAGTTTACATTCCGTGTAGTAGTGATATCTTATGATGTTTCTTTTTCTGTGTGACTTATTTCACTTAGAATCATCGTACCTGAATCCACTCATTATGCTGCTACGGGCCTGATGACATAGATTTCATTGCTGAGTGATATTGCATTGTACGTAAGTACCACAAGTTCTTTATCCATTTTTCGCTTTCTGTGATATTGAATTTGTACCGTAAACGAGGTTCTTGTAAACACAGCCGTCCCAAACTTTGGGGTGGCTGTGTGTTTTAGATTTTAATTTCCCTAAACTATAGGACCATAAGTGGAAGTGCCCTAGGCTCTGTTGCCTTGTTTTTTAGATGTTTCAGGAAACACCATACACTTCTCCAGAGTGGCTGTTGGCAATTTACATCCCGCCCATCAGCATAACAAGGCTCCCAGTTCTCCATGGCCTGTCCTGCCTTTCTGGATTTTACACTTTTTTCAGATGGCCCTTTTGACCGGGGGGCAGTGAGACTTCATTGTAGTGCAGATTTCCTTTGCAAGCTTGCTAGCTTGGCCAAAAAGGGCGTATGCGTTTTTTCCTGAATATATTCAGGAAAAAACGCATATGCCCTTTTTGGCCAAGTGCATCATTGTGGACGTTCTGCCTCTTTTCCTATGCTTTACATGCAATTCCAGTCTACCTCCTGAAATCGGTTTCCTGCAATTCTGCCCCGCTTTCAAGTTCCTCTTGGCAGCCTTACTTCAATATATTTTTGGACGATAGCTGTCATTTTTAACTCTGCAGGTTTGTGAATGACAGTGCCCCTGAGCTCCTTTCTTCAACTCGCTTTCTTGTGAGCTGGCCGCAACACCGCAGGATTGCTTCAGGCCCTAGTGTGGTTCCGGCATGACACACTGAGTCTTTGGTTAATTCCTCTTCCTGGTGGGAAATGAGAGTTAAATTTGCCCGTCCAGACACCTCCAGCTAGTCTCTCATTGGTTCTCCCTATTCCTGTTCATTTTCCGCAGAAATTGCAAACTGGGCCAAACAGGAGGTTAAAGGCACTGACTCTCCAATGGGGAGAGTGTTAGTAAAGCGTCTGGAATGTTGCACCCGAGTACCAGGGGACGAAAACTGAGACACATTTGAACACGTTTCCCGATCACATGGTGGATCATACTCTGGGTTCCACATGCATGTTTTAGCTGAAGGAAGAATCCCTTAAACCTGGAGAGTTGAGACCCCTGCAATGGGTACCATGCAATATGACTTCAAAGGGTCTGCATTTGCTCACCGAACCTCACCAATCCTATCACTGCTGCATTTATGCCACTGTACACACGCTTGATTCTCTTTCTGAGACATATAAATCCATAGGTTTTAAGATTCTTTCTAGTCAGGTATATTCTTAGGCGTTAATATGGGGTGTAGAGTCCACTTCGTTGAGCAAGGAGTAGCTCTTGTCTATTACATATTTGGCTTATGGAACGGTATCTGTGCTAATTTCAATCTCTGGTTTTATGCAGCACCCCAACTCACCTTTCCCCTTAAGCAAGCATAAGTCGGTTTTCTACATTTGAGACCCTGTTCTGTTTTGTAATTCAGTTCCTGTGTAGCCAAGTTTACATTCCATGTGGTAGAGATATCTTATGATGTTTCTTTTTCTGTGTGACTTATTTCACTTAGAATCATCGTACCTGAATCCACTCATTATGCTGCTATGGGCCTGATGACATAGATTTCATTGCTGAGTGATATTGCATTGTACGTAAGTACCACAACTTCTTTATCCATTTTTCACTTTCTGTGATTTTGAACTTGTACTGTAAACGAGGTTCTTTTAAACAGAGCCTTCCCAAACTTTGGGGTGGCTGTGTCTTTTTGATTTTAATTTCCCTAAGCTATAGGACCATAAGTGGAAGTGCCCTAGGCTCTGTTGCTTTGTTTTTTAGATGTTTCAGGAAACACCATACACTTCTCCAGAGTGGCTGTTGGCAATTTACATCCCGCCCATCAGCATAACAAGGCTCCCAGTTCTCCATGGCCTGTCCTGCCTTTCTGGATTTTACACTTTTTTCAGATGGCCCTTTTGACCGGGGGGCAGTGAGACTTCATTGTAGTGCAGATTTCCTTTGCAAGCTTGCTTGGTTGGCCAAAAAGGGCGTATGCGTTTTTTCCTGAATATATTCAGGGAAAAACGCATACGCCCTTTTTGGCCAAGTGCATCATTGTGGACGTTCTGCCTCTTTTCCTTTGCTTTACATGCAATTCCAGTCTACCTCCTGAAATCGGTTTCCTGCAATTCTGCCCAGCGTTCAAGTCCTCTTGGCAGCCTTACTTCAATATATTTTTGGACGATAGCTGTCATTTATAACTCTGCAGGTTTGTGAATGACAGCGCCCCTGAGCTCCTTTCTTCAACTCGCTTTCTTGTGAGCTGGCCGCAACACCGCAGCATTGCTTCAGGCCCTAGTGTGGTTCCGGCATGACATGCTGAGCCTTTGGTTAATTCCTCTTCCTGGTGGGAAATGAGAGTTAAATTTGCCCGTCCAGACACCTCCAGCTAGTCTCTCATTGGTTCTCCCTATTCCTGTTCATTTTCCGCAGAAATTGCAAACTGGGCCAAACAAGAGGTTAAAGGCACTGACTCTCCAAGTGGGGAGAGTGTTAGTAAAGCGTCTGGAAAGTTGCACCCGAGTACCGGGGGATGAAAACTGACACAATTAAACACGTTTCCCGATCACACGGTGGATCATACTCTGGGTTCCACATGCATGTTTTAGCTGAAGGAAGAATCCCTTAAACCTGGAGAGTTGAGACCCATGGAATGGGTACCATGCAATATGACTTCAAAGGGTCTGCATTTGCTCACCAAACCTCACCAATCCTATCACTGCTGCATTTATGCCGCTGTACACACGCTTGATTCTCTTTCGGAGCATATAAATCCATAGGTTTTAAGATTCTTACTAGTCAGGTATATTCTTAGGCGTTTAATATGGGGTGTTGAGTCCACTTCGTTGAGCAATGAGTAGCTCTTGTCTATTACATATTTGGCTTATGGAACGGTATCTGTGCTAATTTCAATCTCTGGTTTTATGCAGCCCCCCAACTCACGTTTCCCCTTAAGCAAGCATAAGTTGGTTTTCTACATTTGAGACCCTGTTCTGTTTTGTAATTCAGTTCATGTGTAGCCAAGTTTACATTCCGTGTAGTAGTGATATCTTATGATGTTTCTTTTTCTGTGTGACTTATTTCACTTAGAATCATCGTACCTGAATCCACTCATTATGCTGCTACGGGCCTGATGACATAGATTTCATTGCTGAGTGATATTGCATTGTACGTAAGTACCACAAGTTCTTTATCCATTTTTCGCTTTCTGTGATATTGAATTTGTACCGTAAACGAGGTTCTTGTAAACACAGCCGTCCCAAACTTTGGGGTGGCTGTGTGTTTTAGATTTTAATTTCCCTAAACTATAGGACCATAAGTGGAAGTGCCCTAGGCTCTGTTGCCTTGTTTTTTAGATGTTTCAGGAAACACCATACACTTCTCCAGAGTGGCTGTTGGCAATTTACATCCCGCCCATCAGCATAACAAGGCTCCCAGTTCTCCATGGCCTGTCCTGCCTTTCTGGATTTTACACTTTTTTCAGATGGCCCTTTTGACCGGGGGGCAGTGAGACTTCATTGTAGTGCAGATTTCCTTTGCAAGCTTGCTAGCTTGGCCAAAAAGGGCGTATGCGTTTTTTCCTGAATATATTCAGGAAAAAACGCATATGCCCTTTTTGGCCAAGTGCATCATTGTGGACGTTCTGCCTCTTTTCCTATGCTTTACATGCAATTCCAGTCTACCTCCTGAAATCGGTTTCCTGCAATTCTGCCCCGCTTTCAAGTTCCTCTTGGCAGCCTTACTTCAATATATTTTTGGACGATAGCTGTCATTTTTAACTCTGCAGGTTTGTGAATGACAGTGCCCCTGAGCTCCTTTCTTCAACTCGCTTTCTTGTGAGCTGGCCGCAACACCGCAGGATTGCTTCAGGCCCTAGTGTGGTTCCGGCATGACACACTGAGTCTTTGGTTAATTCCTCTTCCTGGTGGGAAATGAGAGTTAAATTTGCCCGTCCAGACACCTCCAGCTAGTCTCTCATTGGTTCTCCCTATTCCTGTTCATTTTCCGCAGAAATTGCAAACTGGGCCAAACAGGAGGTTAAAGGCACTGACTCTCCAATGGGGAGAGTGTTAGTAAAGCGTCTGGAATGTTGCACCCGAGTACCAGGGGACGAAAACTGAGACACATTTGAACACGTTTCCCGATCACATGGTGGATCATACTCTGGGTTCCACATGCATGTTTTAGCTGAAGGAAGAATCCCTTAAACCTGGAGAGTTGAGACCCCTGCAATGGGTACCATGCAATATGACTTCAAAGGGTCTGCATTTGCTCACCGAACCTCACCAATCCTATCACTGCTGCATTTATGCCACTGTACACACGCTTGATTCTCTTTCTGAGACATATAAATCCATAGGTTTTAAGATTCTTTCTAGTCAGGTATATTCTTAGGCGTTAATATGGGGTGTAGAGTCCACTTCGTTGAGCAAGGAGTAGCTCTTGTCTATTACATATTTGGCTTATGGAACGGTATCTGTGCTAATTTCAATCTCTGGTTTTATGCAGCACCCCAACTCACCTTTCCCCTTAAGCAAGCATAAGTCGGTTTTCTACATTTGAGACCCTGTTCTGTTTTGTAATTCAGTTCCTGTGTAGCCAAGTTTACATTCCATGTGGTAGAGATATCTTATGATGTTTCTTTTTCTGTGTGACTTATTTCACTTAGAATCATCGTACCTGAATCCACTCATTATGCTGCTATGGGCCTGATGACATAGATTTCATTGCTGAGTGATATTGCATTGTACGTAAGTACCACAACTTCTTTATCCATTTTTCACTTTCTGTGATTTTGAACTTGTACTGTAAACGAGGTTCTTTTAAACAGAGCCTTCCCAAACTTTGGGGTGGCTGTGTCTTTTTGATTTTAATTTCCCTAAGCTATAGGACCATAAGTGGAAGTGCCCTAGGCTCTGTTGCTTTGTTTTTTAGATGTTTCAGGAAACACCATACACTTCTCCAGAGTGGCTGTTGGCAATTTACATCCCGCCCATCAGCATAACAAGGCTCCCAGTTCTCCATGGCCTGTCGTGCCTTTCTGGATTTTACACTTTTTTCAGATGGCCCTTTTGACCGGGGGGCAGTGAGACTTCATTGTAGTGCAGATTTCCTTTGCAAGCTTGCTTGGTGGGCCAAAAAGGGCGTATGCGTTTTTTCCTGAATATATTCAGGGAAAAACGCATACGCCCTTTTTGGCCAAGTGCATCATTGTGGACGTTCTGCCTCTTTTCCTTTGCTTTACATGCAATTCCAGTCTACCTCCTGAAATCGGTTTCCTGCAATTCTGCCCAGCGTTCAAGTCCTCTTGGCAGCCTTACTTCAATATATTTTTGGACGATAGCTGTCATTTATAACTCTGCAGGTTTGTGAATGACAGCGCCCCTGAGCTCCTTTCTTCAACTCGCTTTCTTGTGAGCTGGCCGCAACACCGCAGCATTGCTTCAGGCCCTAGTGTGGTTCCGGCATGACATGCTGAGCCTTTGGTTAATTCCTCTTCCTGGTGGGAAATGAGAGTTAAATTTGCCCGTCCAGACACCTCCAGCTAGTCTCTCATTGGTTCTCCCTATTCCTGTTCATTTTCCGCAGAAATTGCAAACTGGGCCAAACAAGAGGTTAAAGGCACTGACTCTCCAAGTGGGGAGAGTGTTAGTAAAGCGTCTGGAAAGTTGCACCCGAGTACCGGGGGATGAAAACTGACACAATTAAACACGTTTCCCGATCACACGGTGGATCATACTCTGGGTTCCACATGCATGTTTTAGCTGAAGGAAGAATCCCTTAAACCTGGAGAGTTGAGACCCATGGAATGGGTACCATGCAATATGACTTCAAAGGGTCTGCATTTGCTCACCAAACCTCACCAATCCTATCACTGCTGCATTTATGCCGCTGTACACACGCTTGATTCTCTTTCGGAGCATATAAATCCATAGGTTTTAAGATTCTTACTAGTCAGGTATATTCTTAGGCGTTTAATATGGGGTGTTGAGTCCACTTCGTTGAGCAATGAGTAGCTCTTGTCTATTACATATTTGGCTTATGGAACGGTATCTGTGCTAATTTCAATCTCTGGTTTTATGCAGCCCCCCAACTCACGTTTCCCCTTAAGCAAGCATAAGTTGGTTTTCTACATTTGAGACCCTGTTCTGTTTTGTAATTCAGTTCCTGTGTAGCCAAGTTTACATTCCGTGTAGTAGTGATATCTTATGATGTTTCTTTTTCTGTGTGACTTATTTCACTTAGAATCATCGTACCTGAATCCACTCATTATGCTGCTACGGGCCTGATGACATAGATTTCATTGCTGAGTGATATTGCATTGTACGTAAGTACCACAAGTTCTTTATCCATTTTTCGCTTTCTGTGATATTGAATTTGTACCGTAAACGAGGTTCTTGTAAACACAGCCGTCCCAAACTTTGGGGTGGCTGTGTGTTTTAGATTTTAATTTCCCTAAACTATAGGACCATAAGTGGAAGTGCCCTAGGCTCTGTTGCCTTGTTTTTTAGATGTTTCAGGAAACACCATACACTTCTCCAGAGTGGCTGTTGGCAATTTACATCCCGCCCATCAGCATAACAAGGCTCCCAGTTCTCCATGGCCTGTCCTGCCTTTCTGGATTTTACACTTTTTTCAGATGGCCCTTTTGACCGGGGGGCAGTGAGACTTCATTGTAGTGCAGATTTCCTTTGCAAGCTTGCTAGCTTGGCCAAAAAGGGCGTATGCGTTTTTTCCTGAATATATTCAGGAAAAAACGCATATGCCCTTTTTGGCCAAGTGCATCATTGTGGACGTTCTGCCTCTTTTCCTATGCTTTACATGCAATTCCAGTCTACCTCCTGAAATCGGTTTCCTGCAATTCTGCCCCGCTTTCAAGTTCCTCTTGGCAGCCTTACTTCAATATATTTTTGGACGATAGCTGTCATTTTTAACTCTGCAGGTTTGTGAATGACAGTGCCCCTGAGCTCCTTTCTTCAACTCGCTTTCTTGTGAGCTGGCCGCAACACCGCAGGATTGCTTCAGGCCCTAGTGTGGTTCCGGCATGACACACTGAGTCTTTGGTTAATTCCTCTTCCTGGTGGGAAATGAGAGTTAAATTTGCCCGTCCAGACACCTCCAGCTAGTCTCTCATTGGTTCTCCCTATTCCTGTTCATTTTCCGCAGAAATTGCAAACTGGGCCAAACAGGAGGTTAAAGGCACTGACTCTCCAATGGGGAGAGTGTTAGTAAAGCGTCTGGAATGTTGCACCCGAGTACCAGGGGACGAAAACTGAGACACATTTGAACACGTTTCCCGATCACATGGTGGATCATACTCTGGGTTCCACATGCATGTTTTAGCTGAAGGAAGAATCCCTTAAACCTGGAGAGTTGAGACCCCTGCAATGGGTACCATGCAATATGACTTCAAAGGGTCTGCATTTGCTCACCGAACCTCACCAATCCTATCACTGCTGCATTTATGCCACTGTACACACGCTTGATTCTCTTTCTGAGACATATAAATCCATAGGTTTTAAGATTCTTACTAGTCAGGTATATTCTTAGGCGTTAATATGGTGTGTAGAGTCCACTTCGTTGAGCAAGGAGTAGCTCTTGTCTATTACGTATTTGGCTTATGGAACGGTATCTGTGCTAATTTCAATCTCTGGTTTTATGCAGCACCCCAACTCACCTTTCCCCTTAAGCAAGCATAAGTCGGTTTTCTACATTTGAGACCCTGTTCTGTTTTGTAATTCAGTTCCTGTGTAGCCAAGTTTACATTCCATGTGGTAGAGATATCTTATGATGTTTCTTTTTCTGTGTGACTTATTTCACTTAGAATCATCGTACCTGAATCCACTCATTATGCTGCTATGGGCCTGATGACATAGATTTCATTGCTGAGTGATATTGCATTGTACGTAAGTACCACAACTTCTTTATCCATTTTTCACTTTCTGTGATTTTGAACTTGTACTGTAAACGAGGTTCTTTTAAACAGAGCCTTCCCAAACTTTGGGGTGGCTGTGTCTTTTTGATTTTAATTTCCCTAAGCTATAGGACCATAAGTGGAAGTGCCCTAGGCTCTGTTGCTTTGTTTTTTAGATGTTTCAGGAAACACCATACACTTCTCCAGAGTGGCTGTTGGCAATTTACATCCCGCCCATCAGCATAACAAGGCTCCCAGTTCTCCATGGCCTGTCCTGCCTTTCTGGATTTTACACTTTTTTCAGATGGCCCTTTTGACCGGGGGGCAGTGAGACTTCATTGTAGTGCAGATTTCCTTTGCAAGCTTGCTTGGTTGGCCAAAAAGGGCGTATGCGTTTTTTCCTGAATATATTCAGGAAAAAACGCATACGCCCTTTTTGGCCAAGTGCATCATTGTGTACGTTCTGCCTCTTTTCCTTTGCTTTCCATGCAATTCCAGTCTACCTCCTGAAATCGGTTTCCTGCAATTCTGCCCAACGTTCAAGTCCTCTTGGCAGCCTTACTTCAATATATTTTTGGACGATAGCTGTCATTTATAACTCTGCAGGTTTGTGAATGACAGCGCCCCTGAGCTCCTTTCTTCAACTCGCTTTCTTGTGAGCTGGCCGCAACACCGCAGCATTGCTTCAGGCCCTAGTGTGGTTCCGGCATGACATGCTGAGCCTTTGGTTAATTCCTCTTCCTGGTGGGAAATGAGAGTTAAATTTGCCCGTCCAGACACCTCCAGCTAGTCTCTCATTGGTTCTCCCTATTCCTGTTCATTTTCCGCAGAAATTGCAAACTGGGCCAAACAAGAGGTTAAAGGCACTGACTCTCCAAGTGGGGAGAGTGTTAGTAAAGCGTCTGGAATGTTGCACCCGAGTACCGGGGGATGAAAACTGACACAATTAAACACGTTTCCCGATCACACGGTGGATCATACTCTGGGTTCCACATGCATGTTTTAGCTGAAGGAAGAATCCCTTAAACCTGGAGAGTTGAGACCCATGGAATGGGTACCATGCAATATGACTTCAAAGGGTCTGCATTTGCTCACCGAACCTCACCAATCCTATCACTGCTGCGTTTATGACACTGTACACACGCTTGATTCTCTTTCGGAGACATATAAATCCATAGGTTTTAAGATTCTTTCTAGTCAGGTATATTCTTACGCGTTTAATATGGGGTGTAGAGTCCACTTCGTTGAGCAAGGAGTAGCTCTTGTCTATTAAATATTTGGCTTATGGAACGGTATCTGTTCTAATTTCAATCTCTGGTTTTATGCAGCACCCCAACTCACCTTTCGCCTTAAGCAAGCATAAGTTGGTTTCCTACATTTGAGACCCGGTTCTGTTTTGTAATTCAGTTCCTGTGTAGCCAAGTTTACATTCCTTGTAGTAGTGATATCTTATGATGTTTGTTTTTCTGTGTGACTTATTTCACTTAGAATCATCGTACCTGAATCCACTCATTATGCTGCTACGGGCCTGATGACATAGATTTCATTGCTGAGTGATATTGCATTGTACGTAAGTACCACAACTTCTTTATCCATTTTTCGCTTTCTGTGATATTGAACTTGGACCATAAATGAGGTTCTTGTAAACAGAGCTGTCCCTAACTTTGGGGTGGCTGAGTCTTTTTGATTTTAATTTCCCTAAGCTATAGGACCATAAGTGGAAGTGCCCTAGGCTCTGTTGCTTTGTTTTTTAGATGTTTCAGGAAACACCATACACTTCTCCAGAGTGGCTGTTGGCAATTTACATCCCGCCCATCAGCATAACAAGGCTCCCAGTTCTCCATGGCCTGTCCTGCCTTTCTGGATTTTACACTTTTTTCTGATGGCCCTTTTGACCGGGGAGCAGTGAGACTTCATTGTAGTGCAGATTTCCTTTGCAAGCTTGCTTGGTTGGCCAAAAAGGGCGTATGCGTTTTTTCCTGAATATATTCAGGAAAAAACGCATACGCCCTTTTTGGCCAAGGGCATCATTGTGGACGTTCTGCCTCTTTTCCTATGCTTTACATGCAATTCCAGTCTACCTCCTGAAATCGGTTTCCTGCAATTCTGCCCCGCTTTCAAGTCCTCTTGGCAGCCTTACTTCAATATATTTTTGGACGATAGCTATCATTTATAACTCTGCAGGTTTGTGAATGACAGTGCCCCTGAGCTCCTTTCTTCAACTCGCTTTCTTGTGAGCTGGCCGCAACACCGCAGGATTGCTTCAGGCCCTAGTGTGGTTCCGGCATGGCACGCTTAGCCTTTGTTTAATTCCTCTTCCTGGTGGGAAATGAGAGTTAAATTTGCCCGTCCAGACACCTCCAGCTAGTCTCTCATTGGTTCTCCCTATTCCTGTTCATTTTCCGCAGAAATTGCAAACTGGGCCAAACAGGAGGTTAAAGGCACTGACTCTCCAAGTGGGGAGAGTGTTAGTAAAGCGTCTGGAATGTTGCACCCGAGTACCAGGGGACGAAAACTGAGACACATTTGAACACGTTTCCCGATCACATGGTGGATCATACTCTGGGTTCCACATGCATGTTTTAGCTGAAGGAAGAATCCCTTAAACCTGGAGAGTTGAGACCCCTGCAATGGGTACCATGCAATATGACTTCAAAGGGTCTGCATTTGCTCACCGAACCTCACCAATCCTATCACTGCTGCATTTATGCCACTGTACACACGCTTGATTCTCTTTCTGAGACATATAAATCCATAGGTTTTAAGATTCTTACTAGTCAGGTATATTCTTAGGCGTTTAATATGGGGTGTAGAGTCCACTTCGTTGAGCAAGGAGTAGCTCTTGTCTATTACATATTTGGCTTATGGAACGGTATCTGTGCTAATTTCAATCTCTGGTTTTATGCAGCACCCCAACTCACCTTTCCCCTTAAGCAAGCATAAGTCGGTTTTCTACATTTGAGACCCTGTTCTGTTTTGTAATTCAGTTCCTGTGTAGCCAAGTTTACATTCCATGTGGTAGAGATATCTTATGATGTTTCTTTTTCTGTGTGACTTATTTCACTTAGAATCATCGTACCTGAATCCACTCATTATGCTGCTATGGGCCTGATGACATAGATTTCATTGCTGAGTGATATTGCATTGTACGTAAGTACCACAACTTCTTTATCCATTTTTCACTTTCTGTGATTTTGAACTTATACTGTAAACGAGGTTCTTGTAAACAGAGCCTTCCCAAATTTTGGGGTGGCTGTGTCTTTTTGATTTTAATTTCCCTAAGCTATAGGACCATAAGTGGAAGTGCCCTAGGCTCTGTTGCTTTGTTTTTTAGATGTTTCAGGAAACACCATACACTTCTCCAGAGTGGCTGTTGGCAATTTACATCCCGCCCATCAGCATAACAAGGCTCCCAGTTCTCCATGGCCTGTCCTGCCTTTCTGGATTTTACACTTTTTTCAGATGGCCCTTTTGACCGGGGGGCAGTGAGACTTCATTGTAGTGCAGATTTCCTTTGCAAGCTTGCTTGGTGGGCCAAAAAGGGCGTATGCGTTTTTTCCTGAATATATTCAGGAAAAAACGCATACGCCCTTTTTGGCCAAGTGCATCATTGTGGACGTTCTGCCTCTTTTCCTTTGCTTTACATGCAATTCCAGTCTACCTCCTGAAATCGGTTTCCTGCAATTCTGCCCAGCGTTCAAGTCCTCTTGGCAGCCTTACTTCAATATATTTTTGGACGATAGCTGTCATTTATAACTCTGCAGGTTTGTGAATGACAGTGCCCCTTAGCTCCTTTCTTCAACTCGCTTTCTTGTGAGCTGGCCGCAACACCGCAGCATTGCTTCAGGCCCTAGTGTGGTTCCGGCATGACATGCTGAGCCTTTGGTTAATTCCTCTTCCTGGTGGGAAATGAGAGTTAAATTTGCCCGTCCAGACACCTCCAGCTAGTCTCTCATTGGTTCTCCCTATTCCTGTTCATTTTCCGCAGAAATTGCAAACTGGGCCAAACAGGAGGTTAAAGGCACTGACTCTCCAAGTGGGGAGAGTGTTAGTAAAGCGTCTGGAATGTTGCACCCGAGTACCGGGGGATGAAAACTGACACAATTAAACACGTTTCCCGATCACACGGTGGATCATACTCTGGGTTCCACATGCATGTTTTAGCTGAAGGAAGAATCCCTTAAACCTGGAGAGTTGAGACCCATGGAATGGGTACCATGCAATATGACTTCAAAGGGTCTGCATTTGCTCACCGAACCTCACCAATCCTATCACTGCTGCGTTTATGACACTGTACACACGCTTGATTCTCTTTCGGAGACATATAAATCCATAGGTTTTAAGATTCTTTCTAGTCAGGTATATTCTTACGCGTTTAATATGGGGTGTAGAGTCCACTTCGTTGAGCAAGGAGTAGCTCTTGTCTATTAAATATTTGGCTTATGGAACGGTATCTGTTCTAATTTCAATCTCTGGTTTTATGCAGCACCCCAACTCACCTTTCGCCTTAAGCAAGCATAAGTTGGTTTTCTACATTTGAGACCCTGTTCTGTTTTGTAATTCAGTTCCTGTGTAGCCAAGTTTACATTCCTTGTAGTAGTGATATCTTATGATGTTTGTTTTTCTGTGTGACTTATTTCACTTAGAATCATCGTACCTGAATCCACTCATTATGCTGCTACGGGCCTGATGACATAGATTTCATTGCTGAGTGATATTGCATTGTACGTAAGTACCACAACTTCTTTATCCATTTTTCGCTTTCTGTGATATTGAACTTGGACCATAAATGAGGTTCTTGTAAACAGAGCTGTCCCTAACTTTGGGGTGGCTGAGTCTTTTTGATTTTAATTTCCCTAAGCTATAGGACCATAAGTGGAAGTGCCCTAGGCTCTGTTGCTTTGTTTTTTAGATGTTTCAGGAAACACCATACACTTCTCCAGAGTGGCTGTTGGCAATTTACATCCCGCCCATCAGCATAACAAGGCTCCCAGTTCTCCATGGCCTGTCCTGCCTTTCTGGATTTTACACTTTTTTCAGATGGCCCTTTTGACCGGGGGGCAGTGAGACTTCATTGTAGTGCAGATTTCCTTTGCAAGCTTGCTTGGTTGGCCAAAAAGGGCGTATGCGTTTTTTCCTGAATATATTCAGGAAAAAACGCATACGCCCTTTTTGGCCAAGTGCATCATTGTGGACGTTCTGCCTCTTTTCCTATGCTTTACATGCAATTCCAGTCTACCTCCTGAAATCCGTTTCCTGCAATTCTGCCCCGCTTTCAAGTCCTCTTGGCAGCCTTACTTCAATATATTTTTGGACGATAGCTATCATTTATTACTCTGCAGGTATGTGAATGACAGTGCCCCTGAGCTCCTTTCTTCAACTCGCTTTCTTGTGAGCTGGCCGCAACACCGCAGGATTGCTTCAGGCCCTAGTGTGGTTCCGGCATGGCACGCTGAGCCTTTGTTTAATTCCTCTTCCTGGTGGGAAATGAGAGTTAAATTTGCCCGTCCAGACACCTCCAGCTAGTCTCTCATTGGTTCTCCCTATTCCTGTTCATTTTCCGCAGAAATTGCAAACTGGGCCAAACAGGAGGTTAAAGGCACTGACTCTCCAAGTGGGGAGAGTGTTAGTAAAGCGTCTGGAATGTTGCACCCGAGTACCAGGGGATGAAAACTGAGACACATTTGAACACGTTTCCCGATCACATGGTGGATCATACTCTGGGTTCCACATGCATGTTTTAGCTGAAGGAAGAATCCCTTAAACCTGGAGAGTTGAGACCCCTGCAATGGGTACCATGCAATATGACTTCAAAGGGTCTGCATTTGCTCACCGAACCTCACCAATCCTATCACTGCTGCATTTATGCCACTGTACACACGCTTGATTCTCTTTCTGAGACATATAAATCCATAGGTTTTAAGATTCTTCCTAGTCAGGTATATTCTTAGGCGTTTAATATGGGGTGTAGAGTCCACTTCGTTGAGCAAGGAGTAGCTCTTGTCTATTACATATTTGGCTTATGGAACGGTATCTGTGCTAATTTCAATCTCTGGTTTTATGCAGCACCCCAACTCACCTTTCCCCTTAAGCAAGCATAAGTCGGTTTTCTACATTTGAGACCCTGTTCTGTTTTGTAATTCAGTTCCTGTGTAGCCAAGTTTACATTCCATGTGGTAGAGATATCTTATGATGTTTCTTTTTCTGTGTGACTTATTTGACTTAGAATCATCGTACCTGAATCCACTCATTATGCTGCTATGGGCCTGATGACATAGATTTCATTGCTGAGTGATATTGCATTGTACGTAAGTACCACAACTTCTTTATCCATTTTTCACTTTCTGTGATTTTGAACTTATACTGTAAACGAGGTTCTTGTAAACAGAGCCTTCCCAAATTTTGGGGTGGCTGTGTCTTTTTGATTTTAATTTCCCTAAGCTATAGGACCATAAGTGGAAGTGCCCTAGGCTCTGTTGCTTTGTTTTTTAGATGTTTCAGGAAACACCATACACTTCTCCAGAGTGGCTGTTGGCAATTTACATCCCGCCCATCAGCATAACAAGGCTCCCAGTTCTCCATGGCCTGTCCTGCCTTTCTGGATTTTACACTTTTTTCAGATGGCCCTTTTGACCGGGGGGCAGTGAGACTTCATTGTAGTGCAGATTTCCTTTGCAAGCTTGCTTGGTGGGCCAAAAAGGGCGTATGCGTTTTTTCCTGAATATATTCAGGAAAAAACGCATACGCCCTTTTTGGCCAAGTGCATCATTGTGGACGTTCTGCCTCTTTTCCTTTGCTTTACATGCAATTCCAGTCTACCTCCTGAAATCGGTTTCCTGCAATTCTGCCCAGCGTTCAAGTCCTCTTGGCAGCCTTACTTCAATATATTTTTGGACGATAGCTGTCATTTATAACTCTGCAGGTTTGTGAATGACAGTGCCCCTTAGCTCCTTTCTTCAACTCGCTTTCTTGTGAGCTGGCCGCAACACCGCAGCATTGCTTCAGGCCCTAGTGTGGTTCCGGCATGACATGCTGAGCCTTTGTTTAATTCCTCTTCCTGGTGGGAAATGAGAGTTAAATTTGCCCGTCCAGACACCTCCAGCTAGTCTCTCATTGGTTCTCCCTATTCCTGTTCATTTTCCGCAGAAATTGCAAACTGGGCCAAACAGGAGGTTAAAGGCACTGACTCTCCAAGTGGGGAGAGTGTTAGTAAAGCGTCTGGAATGTTGCACCCGAGTACCGGGGGATGAAAACTGACACAATTAAACACGTTTCCCGATCACACGGTGGATCATACTCTGGGTTCCACATGCATGTTTTAGCTGAAGGAAGAATCCCTTAAACCTGGAGAGTTGAGACCCATGGAATGGGTACCATGCAATATGACTTCAAAGGGTCTGCATTTGCTCACCGAACCTCACCAATCCTATCACTGCTGCGTTTATGACACTGTACACACGCTTGATTCTCTTTCGGAGACATATAAATCCATAGGTTTTAAGATTCTTTCTAGTCAGGTATATTCTTACGCGTTTAATATGGGGTGTAGAGTCCACTTCGTTGAGCAAGGAGTAGCTCTTGTCTATTAAATATTTGGCTTATGGAACGGTATCTGTTCTAATTTCAATCTCTGGTTTTATGCAGCACCCCAACTCACCTTTCGCCTTAAGCAAGCATAAGTTGGTTTTCTACATTTGAGACCCTGTTCTGTTTTGTAATTCAGTTCCTGTGTAGCCAAGTTTACATTCCTTGTAGTAGTGATATCTTATGATGTTTGTTTTTCTGTGTGACTTATTTCACTTAGAATCATCGTACCTGAATCCACTCATTATGCTGCTACGGGCCTGATGACATAGATTTCATTGCTGAGTGATATTGCATTGTACGTAAGTACCACAACTTCTTTATCCATTTTTCGCTTTCTGTGATATTGAACTTGGACCATAAATGAGGTTCTTGTAAACAGAGCTGTCCCTAACTTTGGGTTGGCTGAGTCTTTTTGATTTTAATTTCCCTAAGCTATAGGACCATAAGTGGAAGTGCCCTAGGCTCTGTTGCTTTGTTTTTTAGATGTTTCAGGAAACACCATACACTTCTCCAGAGTGGCTGTTGGCAATTTACATCCCGCCCATCAGCATAACAAGGCTCCCAGTTCTCCATGGCCTGTCCTGCCTTTCTGGATTTTACACTTTTTTCAGATGGCCCTTTTGACCGGGGAGCAGTGAGACTTCATTGTAGTGCAGATTTCCTTTGCAAGCTTGCTTGGTTGGCCAAAAAGGGCGTATGCGTTTTTTCCTGAATATATTCAGGAAAAAACGCATACGCCCTTTTGGCCAAGTGCATCATTGTGGACGTTCTGCCTCTTTTCCTATGCTTTACATGCAATTCCAGTCTACCTCCTGAAATCGGTTTCCTGCAATTCTGCCCCGCTTTCAAGTCCTCTTGACAGCCTTACTTCAATATATTTTTGGACGATAGCTATCATTTATAACTCTGCAGGTATGTGAATGACAGTGCCCCTGAGCTCCTTTCTTCAACTCGCTTTCTTGTGAGCTGGCCGCAACACCGCAGGATTGCTTCAGGCCCTAGTGTGGTTCCGGCATGGCACGCTGAGCCTTTGTTTAATTCCTCTTCCTGGTGGGAAATGAGAGTTAAATTTGCCCGTCCAGACACCTCCAGCTAGTCTCTCATTGGTTCTCCCTATTCCTGTTCATTTTCCGCAGAAATTGCAAACTGGGCCAAACAGGAGGTTAAAGGCACTGACTCTCCAAGTGGGGAGAGTGTTAGTAAAGCGTCTGGAATGTTGCCCCCGAGTACCAGGGGACGAAAACTGAGACACATTTGAACACGTTTCCCGATCACATGGTGGATCATACTCTGGGTTCCACATGCATGTTTTAGCTGAAGGAAGAATCCCTTAAACCTGGAGAGTTGAGACCCCTGCAATGGGTACCATGCAATATGACTTCAAAGGGTCTGCATTTGCTCACCGAACCTCACCAATCCTATCACTGCTGCATTTATGCCACTGTACACACGCTTGATTCTCTTTCTGAGACATATAAATCCATAGGTTTTAAGATTCTTACTAGTCAGGTATATTCTTAGGCGTTTAATATGGGGTGTAGAGTCCACTTCGTTGAGCAAGGAGTAGCTCTTGTCTATTACATATTTGGCTTATGGAACGGTATCTGTGCTAATTTCAATCTCTGGTTTTATGCAGCACCCCAACTCACCTTTCGCCTTAAGCAAGCATAAGTCGGTTTTCTACATTTGAGACCCTGTTCTGTTTTGTAATTCAGTTCCTGTGTAGCCAAGTTTACATTCCATGTGGTAGAGATATCTTATGATGTTTCTTTTTCTGTGTGACTTATTTCACTTAGAATCATCGTACCTGAATCCACTCATTATGCTGCTATGGGCCTGATGACATAGATTTCATTGCTGAGTGATATTGCATTGTACGTAAGTACCACAACTTCTTTATCCATTTTTCACTTTCTGTGATTTTGAACTTATACTGTAAACGAGGTTCTTGTAAACAGAGCCTTCCCAAATTTTGGGGTGGCTGTGTCTTTTTGATTTTAATTTCCCTAAGCTATAGGACCATAAGTGGAAGTGCCCTAGGCTCTGTTGCTTTGTTTTCTAGATGTTTCAGGAAACACCATACACTTCTCCAGAGTGGCTGTTGGCAATTTACATCCCGCCCATCAGCATAACAAGGCTCCCAGTTCTCCATGGCCTGTCCTGCCTTTCTGGATTTTACACTTTTTTCAGATGGCCCTTTTGACCGGGGGGCAGTGAGACTTCATTGTAGTGCAGATTTCCTTTGCAAGCTTGCTTGGTTGGCCAAAAAGGGCGTATGCGTTTTTTCCTGAATATATTCAGGAAAAAACGCATACGCCCTTTTTGGCCAAGTGCATCATTGTGGACGTTCTGCCTCTTTTCCTTTGCTTTACATGCAATTCCAGTCTACCTCCTGAAATCGGTTTCCTGCAATTCTGCCCAGCGTTCAAGTCCTCTTGGCAGCCTTACTTCAATATATTTTTGGACGATAGCTGTCATTTATAACTCTGCAGGTTTGTGAATGACAGTGCCCCTTAGCTCCTTTCTTCAACTCGCTTTCTTGTGAGCTGACCGCAACACCGCAGCATTGCTTCAGGCCCTAGTGTGGTTCCGGCATGACATGCTGAGCCTTTGGTTAATTCCTCTTCCTGGTGGGAAATGAGAGTTAAATTTGCCCGTCCAGACACCTCCAGCTAGTCTCTCATTTGTTCTCCCTATTCCTGTTCATTTTCCGCAGAAATTGCAAACTGGGCCAAACAAGAGGTTAAAGGCACTGACTCTCCAAGTGGGGAGAGTGTTAGTAAAGCGTCTGGAATGTTGCACCCGAGTACCGGGGGATGAAAACTGACACAATTAAACACGTTTCCCGATCACACGGTGGATCATACTCTGGGTTCCACATGCATGTTTTAGCTGAAGGAAGAATCCCTTAAACCTGGAGAGTTGAGACCCATGGAATGGGTACCATGCAATATGACTTCAAAGGGTCTGCATTTGCTCACCGAACCTCACCAATCCTATCACTGCTGCGTTTATGACACTGTACACACGCTTGATTCTCTTTCGGAGACATATAAATCCATAGGTTTTAAGATTCTTTCTAGTCAGGTATATTCTTACGCGTTTAATATGGGGTGTAGAGTCCACTTCGTTGAGCAAGGAGTAGCTCTTGTCTATTAAATATTTGGCTTATGGAACGGTATCTGTTCTAATTTCAATCTCTGGTTTTATGCAGCACCCCAACTCACCTTTCGCCTTAAGCAAGCATAAGTTGGTTTTCTACATTTGAGACCCTGTTCTGTTTTGTAATTCAGTTCCTGTGTAGCCAAGTTTACATTCCTTGTAGTAGTGATATCTTATGATGTTTGTTTTTCTGTGTGACTTATTTCACTTAGAATCATCGTACCTGAATCCACTCATTATGCTGCTACGGGCCTGATGACATAGATTTCATTGCTGAGTGATATTGCATTGTACGTAAGTACCACAACTTCTTTATCCATTTTTCGCTTTCTGTGATATTGAACTTGGACCATAAATGAGGTTCTTGTAAACAGAGCTGTCCCTAACTTTGGGGTGGCTGAGTCTTTTTGATTTTAATTTCCCTAAGCTATAGGACCATAAGTGGAAGTGCCCTAGGCTCTGTTGCTTTGTTTTTTAGATGTTTCAGGAAACACCATACACTTCTCCAGAGTGGCTGTTGGCAATTTACATCCCGCCCATCAGCATAACAAGGCTCCCAGTTCTCCATGGCCTGTCCTGCCTTTCTGGATTTTACACTTTTTTCAGATGGCCCTTTTGACCGGGGGGCAGTGAGACTTCATTGTAGTGCAGATTTCCTTTGCAAGCTTGCTTGGTTGGCCAAAAAGGGCGTATGCGTTTTTTCCTGAATATATTCAGGAAAAAACGCATACGCCCTTTTTGGCCAAGTGCATCATTGTGGACGTTCTGCCTCTTTTCCTTTGCTTTACATGCAATTCCAGTCTACCTCCTGAAATCCGTTTCCTGCAATTCTGCCCCGCTTTCAAGTCCTCTTGGCAGCCTTACTTCAATATATTTTTGGACGATAGCTATCATTTATAACTCTGCAGGTATGTGAATGACAGTGCCCCTGAGCTCCTTTCTTCAACTCGCTTTCTTGTGAGCTGGCCGCAACACCGCAGGATTGCTTCAGACCCTAGTGTGGTTCCGGCATGGCACGCTGAGCCTTTGTTTAATTCCTCTTCCTGGTGGGAAATGAGAGTTAAATTTGCCCGTCCAGACACCTCCAGCTAGTCTCTCATTGGTTCTCCCTATTCCTGTTCATTTTCCGCAGAAATTGCAAACTGGGCCAAACAGGAGGTTAAAGGCACTGACTCTCCAAGTGGGGAGAGTGTTAGTAAAGCGTCTGGAATGTTGCACCCGAGTTCCAGGGGACGAAAACTGAGACACATTTGAACACGTTTCCCGATCACATGGTGGATCATACTCTGGGTTCCACATGCATGTTTTAGCTGAAGGAAGAATCCCTTAAACCTGGAGAGTTGAGACCCCTGCAATGGGTACCATGCAATATGACTTCAAAGGGTCTGCATTTGCTCACCGAACCTCACCAATCCTATCACTGCTGCATTTATGCCACTGTACACATGCTTGATTCTCTTTCTGAGACATATAAATCCATAGGTTTTAAGATTCTTACTAGTCAGGTATATTCTTAGGCGTTTAATATGGGGTGTAGAGTCCACTTCGTTGAGCAAGGAGTAGCTCTTTTCTATTACATATTTGGCTTATGGAACGGTATCTGTGCTAATTTCAATCTCTGGTTTTATGCAGCACCCCAACTCACCTTTCCCCTTAAGCAAGCATAAGTAGGTTTTCTACATTTGAGACCCTGTTCTGTTTTGTAATTCAGTTCCTGTGTAGCCAAGTTTACATTCCATGTGGTAGAGATATCTTATGATGTTTCTTTTTCTGTGTGACTTATTTCACTTAGAATCATCGTACCTGAATCCACTCATTATGCTGCTATGGGCCTGATGACATAGATTTCATTGCTGAGTGATATTGCATTGTACGTAAGTACCACAACTTCTTTATCCATTTTTCACTTTCTGTGATTTTGAACTTATACTGTAAACGAGGTTCTTGTAAACAGAGCCTTCCCAAATTTTGGGGTGGCTGTGTCTTTTTGATTTTAATTTCCCTAAGCTATAGGACCATAAGTGGAAGTGCCCTAGGCTCTGTTGCTTTGTTTTTTAGATGTTTCAGGAAACACCATACACTTCTCCAGAGTGGCTGTTGGCAATTTACATCCCGCCCATCAGCATAACAAGGCTCCCAGTTCTCCATGGCCTGTCCTGCCTTTCTGGATTTTACACTTTTTTCAGATGGCCCTTTTGACCGGGGGGCAGTGAGACTTCATTGTAGTGCAGATTTCCTTTGCAAGCTTGCTTGGTGGGCCAAAAAGGGCATATGCGTTTTTTCCTGAATATATTCAGGAAAAAACGCATACGCCCTTTTTGGCCAAGTGCATCATTGTGGACGTTCTGCCTCTTTTCCTTTGCTTTACATGCAATTCCAGTCTACCTCCTGAAATCGGTTTCCTGCAATTCTGCCCAGCGTTCAAGTCCTCTTGGCAGCCTTACTTCAATATATTTTTGGACGATAGCTGTCATTTATAACTCTGCAGGTTTGTGAATGACAGTGCCCCTTAGCTCCTTTCTTCAACTCGCTTTCTTGTGAGCTGGCCGCAACACCGCAGCATTGCTTCAGGCCCTAGTGTGGTTCCGGCATGACATGCTGAGCCTTTGGTTAATTCCTCTTCCTGGTGGGAAATGAGAGTTAAATTTGCCCGTCCAGACACCTCCAGCTAGTCTCTCATTGGTTCTCCCTATTCCTGTTCATTTTCCGCAGAAATTGCAAACTGGGCCAAACAAGAGGTTAAAGGCACTGACTCTCCAAGTGGGGAGAGTGTTAGTAAAGCGTCTGGAATGTTGCACCCGAGTACCGGGGGATGAAAACTGACACAATTAAACACGTTTCCCGATCACACGGTGGATCATACTCTGGGTTCCACATGCATGTTTTAGCTGAAGGAAGAATCCCTTAAACCTGGAGAGTTGAGACCCATGGAATGGGTACCATGCAATATGACTTCAAAGGGTCTGCATTTGCTCACCGAACCTCACCAATCCTATCACTGCTGCGTTTATGACACTGTACACACGCTTGATTCTCTTTCGGAGACATATAAATCCATAGGTTTTAAGATTCTTTCTAGTCAGGTATATTCTTACGCGTTTAATATGGGGTGTAGAGTCCACTTCGTTGAGCAAGGAGTAGCTCTTGTCTATTAAATATTTGGCTTATGGAACGGTATCTGTTCTAATTTCAATCTCTGGTTTTATGCAGCACCCCAACTCACCTTTCGCCTTAAGCAAGCATAAGTTGGTTTTCTACATTTGAGACCCTGTTCTGTTTTGTAATTCAGTTCCTGTGTAGCCAAGTTTACATTCCTTGTAGTAGTGATATCTTATGATGTTTGTTTTTCTGTGTGACTTATTTCACTTAGAATCATCGTACCTGAATCCACTCATTATGCTGCTATGGGCCTGATGACATAGATTTCATTGCTGAGTGATATTGCATTGTACGTAAGTACCACAACTTCTTTATCCATTTTTCGCTTTCTGTGATATTGAACTTGGACCATAAATGAGGTTCTTGTAAACAGAGCTGTCCCTAACTTTGGGGTGGCTGAGTCTTTTTGATTTTAATTTCCCTAAGCTATAGGACCATAAGTGGAAGTGCCCTAGGCTCTGTTGCTTTGTTTTTTAGATGTTTCAGGAAACACCATACACTTCTCCAGAGTGGCTGTTGGCAATTTACATCCCGCCCATCAGCATAACAAGGCTCCCAGTTCTCCATGGCCTGTCCTGCCTTTCTGGATTTTACACTTTTTTCAGATGGCCCTTTTGACCGGGGAGCAGTGAGACTTCATTGTAGTGCAGATTTCCTTTGCAAGCTTGCTTGGTGGGCCAAAAAGGGCGTATGCGTTTTTTCCTGAATATATTCAGGAAAAAACGCATACGCCCTTTTTGGCCAAGTGCATCATTGTGGACGTTCTGCCTCTTTTCCTATGCTTTACATGCAATTCCAGTCTACCTCCTGAAATCGGTTTCCTGCAATTCTGCCCCGCTTTCAAGTCCTCTTGGCAGCCTTACTTCAATATATTTTTGGACGATAGCTATCATTTATAACTCTGCAGGTATGTGAATGACAGTGCCCCTGAGCTCCTTTCTTCAACTCGGTTTCTTGTGAGCTGGCCGCAACACCGCAGGATTGCTTCAGGCCCTAGTGTGGTTCCGGCATGGCACGCTGAGCCTTTGTTTAATTCCTCTTCCTGGTGGGAAATGAGAGTTAAATTTGCCCGTCCAGACACCTGCATCTAGTCTCTCATTGGTTCTCCCTATTCCTGTTCATTTTCTGCAGAAATTGCAAACTGGGCCAAACAGGAGGTTAAAAGCACTGACTCTCCAAGTGGGGAGAGTGTTAGTAAAGCGTCTGGAATGTTGCACCCGAGTACCGGGGGATGAATACTGAGACACATTTGAACACGTTTCCCGATCACACGGTGGATCATACTCTGGGTTCCACATGCATGTTTTAGCTGAAGGAAGAATCCCTTAAACCTGGAGAGTTGAGACCCATGGAATGGGTACCATGCAATATGACTTGAAAGGGTCTGCATTTGCTCACCGAACCTCACCAATCCTAACACTGCTGCGTTTATGCCGCTGTACACACGCTTGATTCTCTTTCGGAGACATATAAATCCATAGGTTTTAAGATTCTTACTAGTCAGGTATATTCTTATGCGTTTAATATGGGGTGTTGAGTCCACTTCGTTGAGCAATGTGTAGCTCTTGTCTATTACATATTTGGCTTATGGAATGGTATCTGTGCTAATTTCAATCTCTGGTTTTATGCAGCACCCCAACTCACCTTTCCCCTTAAGCAAGCATAAGTTTGTTTTCTACATTTGAGACCCTGTTCTGTTTTGTAATTCAGTTCCTGTGTAGCCAAGTTTACATTCCGTGTAGTAGTGATATCTTATGATGTTTCTTTTTCTCTGTGAATTATTTCACTTAGAATCATCGTACCTGAATCCACTCATTATGCTGCTACGGGCCTGATGACATAGATTTCATTGCTGAGTGATATTGCATTGTACGTAAGTACCACAACTTCTTTACCCATTTTTCGCTTTCTGCGATATTGAACTTGTACCGTAAACGAGGTTCTTGTAAACAGAGCCATCCCAAACTTTGGGTTGGCTGTGTCTTTTTGATTTTACTTTCCCTAAGCTATAGGACCATAAGTGGAAGTGCCCTAGGCTCTGTTGCTTTGTTTTTTAGATGTTTCAGGAAACACCATACACTTCTCCAGAGTGGCTGTTGGCAATTTACATCCCGCCCATCAGCATAACAAGGCTCCCAGTTCTCCATGGCCTGTCCTGCCTTTCTGGATTTTACACTTTTTTCAGATGGCCCTTTTGACCGGGGGGCAGTGAGACTTCATTGTAGTGCAGATTTCCTTTGCAAGCTTGCTTGGTTGGCCAAAAAGGGCGTATGCGTTTTTTCCTGAATATATTCAGGAAAAAATGCATACGCCCTTTTTGGCCAAGTGCATCATTGTGGACGTTCTGCCTCTTTTCCTATGCTTTACATGCAATTCCAGTCTACCTCCTGAAATCGGTTTCCTGCAATTCTGCCCCGTTTTCAAGTCCTCTTGGCAGCCTTACTTCAATATATTTTTGGATGATAGCTGTCATTTATAACTCTGCATGTCTGTGAATGACAGTGCCCCTGAGCTCCTTTCTTCAACTTGTTTTCTTGTGAGCTGGCCGCAACACCATAGGATTGCTTCAGGCCCTAGTGTGGTTCCGGCATGGCACGCTGAGCCTTTGGTTAATTCCTCTTCCTGGTGGGTAATGAGAGTTAAATTTGCCCGTCCAGACACCTCCAGCTAGTCTCTCTTGGTTCTCCCTATTCCTGTTCATTTTCCGCAGAAATTGCAAACTGGGCCAAACAGGAGGTTAAAGGCACTGACTCTCCAAGTGGGGAGGGTGTTAGTAAAGCGTCTGGAATGTTGCACCCGAGTAACGGGGGACGAAAACTGAGACACATTTGAACACGTTTCCCGATCACACGGTGGATCATACTCTGGGTTCCACATGCATGTTTTAGCTGAAGGAAGAATCCCTTAAACCTGGAGAGTTGAGACCCATGGAATGGGTACCATGCAATATGACTTCAAAGGGTCTGCATTTGCCCACCGATCCTTACCAATCCTATCACTGCTGCATTTATGCCGGTGTACACACGCTTGATTCTCTTGCAGAGACATATAAATCCATAGGTTTTAAGATTCTTACTAGTCAGGTATATTCTTAGGCGTTTAATATGTGGTGTTGAGTCCACTTCGTTGAGCAAGGAGAAGCTCTTGTCTATTACATATTTGGCTTATGGAACGGTATCTGTGCTAATTTCAATCTCTGGTTTTATGCAGCACCCCAACTCACCTTTCCCCTTAAGGAAGCATAAGTTGGTTTTCTACATTTGAGACCCTGTTCTGTTTTGTAATTCAGTTCCTCTGTAGCCAAGTTTACATTCCGTGTAGTAGTGATATCTTATGATGTTTCTTTTTTTGTGTGACTTATTTCACTTAGAATCATCGTACCTGAATCCACTCATTATGCTGCTACGGGCCTGATGACATAGATTTCATTGCTGAGTGATATTGCATTGTACGTAAGTACCACAACTTCTTTATCCATTTTTCGCTTTCTGTGATATTGAACTTGTACCGTAAACGAGGTTCTTGTAAACTGAGCCATCCCAAACTTTGGGGTGGCTGTGTCTTTTTGATTTTAATTTCCCTAAGCTATAGGACCATAAGTGGAAGTGCCCTAGGCTCTGTCGCTTTGTTTTTTAGATGTTTCAGGAAACACCATACACTTCTCAATTGTCGCTGTTGGCAATTTACATCCCGCCCATCAGCATAACAAGGCTCTCACGTCTCCATGGCCTGTCCTGCCTTTCTGGATTTTACACTTTTATCAGATGCCCCTTTTGACTGTGGGCCAGTGAGACTTCATTGTAGTGCAGATTTCCTTTTCAAGCTTGATTGGTTGGCCAAAAAGGGCATATGCATGTTTTCCTGAATATATTCAGGAAAAAACGCGTATGCCCTTTTTGGCCAAGTGCATCATTGTGGACGTTCTGCCTCTTTTCCTATGCTTTACATGCAATTCCAGTCTACCTCCTGAAATCGGTTTCCTGCAATTCTGCCCCGCTTTCAAGTCCTCTTGGCAGCCTTACTTCAATATATTTTTGGACGATAGCTGTCATTTATAACTCTGCAGGTTTGTGAATGACAGTGCCCCTGAGCTCCTTTCTTCAACTCGCTTTCTTGTGAGCTGGCCACAAAACCGCAGGATTGCTTCAGGCCCTAGTGTTGTTCCGGCACAGCACGCTGAGCCTTTGGTTAATTCCTCTTCCTTGTGGGTAATGAGAGTTAAATTTGCCCGTTCAGACACCTCAAGCTAGTCTCTCTTGTTTCTCCCTATTCCTGTTCATTTTCTGCAGAAATTGCAAACTGGGCCAAACAGGAGGTTAATAGCACTGACTCTCCAAGTGGGGAGAGTGTTAGTAAAGCGTCTGGAATGTTGCACCCGAGTACCAGGGGACGAATACTGAGACACATTTGAACACGTTTCCCGATCACACGGTGGATCATACTCTGGGTTCCACATGCATGTTTTAGCTGAAGGAAGAATCCCTTAAACCTGGAGAGTTGAGACACATGGAATGGGTACCATGCAGTATGACTTCAAAGGGTCTGCATTTGCTCAACGAACCTCACCAATCCTATCACTGCTACGTTTATGCCACTGTACACACGCTTGATTCTCTTTCGGAGCATATAAATCCATAAGTTTTAAGATTATTACTAGTCAGGTATATTCTTAGGAGTTTAATATGGGGTGTTGAGTCCACTTCGTTGAGCAAGGAGTAGCTCTTGTCTATTACATATTTGGCTTATGGAACGGTATCTGTGCTAATTTCAATCTCTGGTTTTATGCAGCCCCCCAACTCACCTTTCCGCTTAAGCAAGCATAAGTTGGTTTTCTACATTTGAGACCCTGTTCTGTTTTGTAATTCAGTTCCTGTGTAGCCAAGTTTACATTCCATGTAGTAGTGATATCTTATGATGTTTCTTTTTCTCTGTGACTTATTTCACTTAGAATCATCGTACCTGAATCCACTCATTATGCTGCTACGGGCCTCATGACATAGATTTCATTGCTGAGTGATATTGCATTGTACGTAAGTACCACAACTTCTTTATCCATTTTTCGCTTTCTGCGATATTGAACTTGTACCGTAAACGAGGTTCTTGTAAACAGAGCCGTCCCAAACTTTGGGGTGGCTGTGTCTTTTTGATTTTAATTTCCCTAAGCTATAGGACCATAAGTGGAAGTGCCCTAGGCTCTGTTGCTTTGTTTTTTAGATGTTTCAGGAAACACCATACACTTCTCCAGAGTGGCTGTTGGCAATTTACATCCCGCCCATCAGCATAACAAGGCTCCCAGTTCTCCATGGCCTGTCCTGCCTTTCTGGATTTTACACTTTTTTCAGATGGCCCTTTTGACCAGGGGGCAGTGAGACTTCATTTTAGTGCAGATTTCCTTTGTAAGCTTGCTTGGTTGACCAAAAAGGGCGTATGCGTTTTTTCCTGAATGTATTCAGGAAAAAACGCATACGCCCTTTTTGGCCAAGTGCATCATTGTGGACGTTCTGCCTCTTTTCCTATGCTTTACATGCAATTCCAGTCTACCTCCTGAAATCGGTTTCCTGCAATTCTGCCCCGCTTTCAAGTCCTCTTGGCAGCCTTACTTCAATATATTTTTGGACGATAGCTGTCATTTATAACTCTGCAGGTTTGTGAATGACAGTGCCCCTGAGCTCCTTTCTTCAACTCGCTTTCTTGTGAGCTGCCCGCAACACCGCAGGATTGCTTCAGGCCCTACTGTGGTTCCGGCATGGCACGCTGAGCCTTTGGTTAATTCCTATTCCTGGTGGGAAATGAGAGTTAAATTTGCCCGTCCAGACACCTCCAGCTAGTCTCTCATTGGTTCTCCCTATTCCTGTTCATTTTCCGCAGAAATTGCAAACTGGGCCAAACAGGAGGTTAAAGGCACTGACTCTCCAAGTGGGGAGAGTGTTAGTAAAGCGTCTGGAATGTTGTACCCGAGTACCAGGGGACGAAAACTGAGACACATTTGAACACGTTTCCCAATCACACGGTGGACCATACTCTGGGTTCCACATGCATGTGTTAGCTGAAGGAAGAATCCCTTAAACCTGGAGAGTTGAGACCCATGGAATGGGTACCATGCAATATGACTTCAAATGGTCTGCATTTGCTCACCTATCCTCACCAATCCTATCACTGCTGCGTTTATGCCGCTGTACACATGCTTGATTCTCTTTCGGAGACATATAAATCCATAGGTTTTAAGATTCTTACTAGTCAGGTATATTCTTACGCGTTTAATGTGGGGTGTTGGGTCCACTTCGTTGAGCAAGGAGTAGCTCTTGTCTATTACATATTTGGCTTATGGAACGGTATCTGTGCTAATTTCAATCTCTAGTTTTATGCAGCACCCCAACTCACATTTCCCCTTAAGCAAGCATAAGTTGGTTTTCTACATTTGAGACCCTGTTCTGTTTTGTAATTCAGTTCCTGTGTAGCCAAGTTTACATTCCGTGTAGTAGTGATATCTGATGATGTTTCTTTTTTTGTGTGACTTATTTCACTTAGAATCATCGTACCTGAATCCACTCATTATGCTGCTACGGGCCTGATGACATAGATTTCATTGCTGAGTGATATTGCATTGTACGTAAGTACCACAACTTCTTTATCCATTTTTCGCTTTCTGCGATATTAAACTTGTACCGTAAACGAGGTTCTTGTAAACAGAGCTGTCCCTAACTTTGGGGTGGCTGTGTCTTTTTGATTTTAATTTCCCTAAGCTATAGGACCATAAGTGGAAGTGCCCTAGGCTCTGTTGCTTTGTTTTTTAGATGTTTCAGGAAACACCATACACTTCTCCAGGGTGGCTGTTGGCAATTTACATCCCGCCCATCAGCATAACAAGGCTCCCAGTTCTCCATGGCCTGTCCTGCCTTTCTGGATTTTACACTTTTTTCAGATGGCCCTTTTGACCGGGGGGCAGTGAGACTTCATTGTAGTGCAGATTTCCTTTGCAAGCTTGCTAGCTTGGCCAAAAAGGGCGTATGCGTTTTTTCCTGAATATATTCAGGAAAAAACGCATATGCCCTTTTTGGCCAAGTGCATCATTGTGGACGTTCTGCCTCTTTTCCTATGCTTTACATGCAATTCCAGTCTACCTCCTGAAATCGGTTTCCTGCAATTCTGCCCCGCTTTCAAGTTCCTCTTGGCAGCCTTACTTCAATATATTTTTGGACGATAGCTGTCATTTTTAACTCTGCAGGTTTGTGAATGACAGTGCCCCTGAGCTCCTTTCTTCAACTTGCTTTCTTGTGAGCTGGCCGCAACACCGCAGGATTGCTTCAGGCCCTAGTGTGGTTCCGGCATGACACACTGAGTCTTTGGTTAATTCCTCTTCCTGGTGGGAAATGAGAGTTAAATTTGCCCGTCCAGACACCTCCAGCTAGTCTCTCATTGGTTCTCCCTATTCCTGTTCATTTTCCGCAGAAATTGCAAACTGGGCCAAACAGGAGGTTAAAGGCACTGACTCTCCAATGGGGAGAGTGTTAGTAAAGCGTCTGGAATGTTGCACCCGAGTACCAGGGGACGAAAACTGAGACACATTTGAACACGTTTCCCGATCACATGGTGGATCATACTCTGGGTTCCACATGCATGTTTTAGCTGAAGGAAGAATCCCTTAAACCTGGAGAGTTGAGACCCCTGCAATGGGTACCATGCAATATGACTTCAAAGGGTCTGCATTTGCTCACCGAACCTCACCAATCCTATCACTGCTGCATTTATGCCACTGTACACACGCTTGATTCTCTTTCTGAGACATATAAATCCATAGGTTTTAAGATTCTTACTAGTCAGGTATATTCTTAGGCGTTAATATGGGGTGTAGAGTCCACTTCGTTGAGCAAGGAGTAGCTCTTGCCTATTACATATTTGGCTTATGGAACGGTATCTGTGCTAATTTCAATCTCTGGTTTTATGCAGCACCCCAACTCACCTTTCCCCTTAAGCAAGCATAAGTCGGTTTTCTACATTTGAGACCCTGTTCTGTTTTGTAATTCAGTTCCTGTGTAGCCAAGTTTACATTCCATGTGGTAGAGATATCTTATGATGTTTCTTTTTCTGTGTGACTTATTTCACTTAGAATCATCGTACCTGAATCCACTCATTATGCTGCTATGGGCCTGATGACATAGATTTCATTGCTGAGTGATATTGCATTGTACGTAAGTACCACAACTTCTTTATCCATTTTTCACTTTCTGTGATTTTGAACTTGTACTGTAAACGAGGTTCTTTTAAACAGAGCCTTCCCAAACTTTGGGGTGGCTGTGTCTTTTTGATTTTAATTTCCCTAAGCTATAGGACCATAAGTGGAAGTGCCCTAGGCTCTGTTGCTTTGTTTTTTAGATGTTTCAGGAAACACCATACACTTCTCCAGAGTGGCTGTTGGCAATTTACATCCCGCCCATCAGCATAACAAGGCTCCCAGTTCTCCATGGCCTGTCCTGCCTTTCTGGATTTTACACTTTTTTCAGATGGCCCTTTTGACCGGGGGGCAGTGAGACTTCATTGTAGTGCAGATTTCCTTTGCAAGCTTGCTTGGTGGGCCAAAAAGGGCGTATGCGTTTTTTCCTGAATATATTCAGGAAAAAACGCATACGCCCTTTTTGGCCAAGTGCATCATTGTGGACGTTCTGCCTCTTTTCCTTTGCTTTACATGCAATTCCAGTCTACCTCCTGAAATCAGTTTCCTGCAATTCTGCCCAGCGTTCAAGTCCTCTTGGCAGCCTTACTTCAATATATTTTTGGACGATAGCTGTCATTTATAACTCTGCAGGTTTGTGAATGACAGCGCCCCTTAGCTCCTTTCTTCAACTCGCTTTCTTGTGAGCTGGCCGCAACACCGCAGCATTGCTTCAGGCCCTAGTGTGGTTCCGGCATGACATGCTGAGCCTTTGGTTAATTCCTCTTCCTGGTGGGAAATGAGAGTTAAATTTGCCCGTCCAGACACCTCCAGCTAGTCTCTCATTGGTTCTCCCTATTCCTGTTCATTTTCCGCAGAAATTGCAAACTGGGCCAAACAAGAGGTTAAAGGCACTGACTCTCCAAGTGGGGAGAGTGTTAGTAAAGCGTCTGGAAAGTTGCACCCGAGTACCGGGGGATGAAAACTGACACAATTAAACACGTTTCCCGATCACACGGTGGATCATACTCTGGGTTCCACATGCATGTTTTAGCTGAAGGAAGAATCCCTTAAACCTGGAGAGTTGAGACCCATGGAATGGGTACCATGCAATATGACTTCAAAGGGTCTGCATTTGCTCACCAAACCTCACCAATCCTATCACTGCTGCATTTATGCCGCTGTACACACGCTTGATTCTCTTTCGGAGCATATAAATCCATAGGTTTTAAGATTCTTACTAGTCAGGTATATTCTTAGGCGTTTAATATGGGGTGTTGAATCCACTTCGTTGAGCAATGAGTAGCTCTTGTCTATTACATATTTGGCTTATGGAACGGTATCTGTGCTAATTTCAATCTCTGGTTTTATGCAGCCCCCCAACTCACGTTTCCCCTTAAGCAAGCATAAGTTGGTTTTCTACATTTGAGACACTGTTCTGTTTTGTAATTCAGTTCCTGTGTAGCCAAGTTTACATTCCGTGTAGTAGTGATATCTTATGATGTTTCTTTTTCTGTGTGACTTATTTCACTTAGAATCATCGTACCTGAATCCACTCATTATGCTGCTACGGGCCTGATGACATAGATTTCATTGCTGAGTGATATTGCATTGTACGTAAGTACCACAAGTTCTTTATCCATTTTTCGCTTTCTGTGATATTGAATTTGTACCGTAAACGAGGTTCTTGTAAACACAGCTGTCCCAAACTTTGGGGTGGCTGTGTGTTTTAGATTTTAATTTCCCTAAACTATATGACCATAAGTGGAAGTGCCCTAGGCTCTGTTGCCTTGTTTTTTAGATGTTTCAGGAAACACCATACACTTCTCCAGAGTGGCTGTGGGCAATTTACATCCCGCCCATCAGCATAACAAGGCTCCCAGTTCTCCATGGCCTGTCCTGCCTTTCTGGATTTTACACTTTTTTCAGATGGCCCTTTTGACCGGGGGGCAGTGAGACTTCATTGTAGTGCAGATTTCCTTTGCAAGCTTGCTAGCTTGGCCAAAAAGGGCGTATGCGTTTTTTCCTGAATATATTCAGGAAAAAACGCATATGCCCTTTTTGGCCAAGTGCATCATTGTGGACGTTCTGCCTCTTTTCCTATGCTTTACATGCAATTCCAGTCTACCTCCTGAAATCGGTTTCCTGCAATTCTGCCCCGCTTTCAAGTTCCTCTTGGCAGCCTTACTTCAATATATTTTTGGACGATAGCTGTCATTTTTAACTCTGCAGGTTTGTGAATGACAGTGCCCCTGAGCTCCTTTCTTCAACTCGCTTTCTTGTGAGCTGGCCGCAACACCGCAGGATTGCTTCAGGCCCTAGTGTGGTTCCGGCATGACACACTGAGTCTTTGGTTAATTCCTCTTCCTGGTGGGAAATGAGAGTTAAATTTGCCCGTCCAGACACCTCCAGCTAGTCTCTCATTGGTTCTCCTTATTCCTGTTCATTTTCCGCAGAAATTGCAAACTGGGCCAAACAGGAGGTTAAAGGCACTGACTCTCCAATGGGGAGAGTGTTAGTAAAGCGTCTGGAATGTTGCACCCGAGTACCAGGGGACGAAAACTGAGACACATTTGAACACGTTTCCCGATCACATGGTGGATCATACTCTGGGTTCCACATGCATGTTTTAGCTGAAGGAAGAATCCCTTAAACCTGGAGAGTTGAGACCCCTGCAATGGGTACCATGCAATATGACTTCAAAGGGTCTGCATTTGCTCACCGAACCTCACCAATCCTATCACTGCTGCATTTATGCCACTGTACACACGCTTGATTCTCTTTCTGAGACATATAAATCCATAGGTTTTAAGATTCTTACTAGTCAGGTATATTCTTAGGCGTTAATATGGGGTGTAGAGTCCACTTCGTTGAGCAAGGAGTAGCTCTTGTCTATTACATATTTGGCTTATGGAACGGTATCTGTGCTAATTTCAATCTCTGGTTTTATGCAGCACCCCAACTCACCTTTCCCCTTAAGCAAGCATAAGTCGGTTTTCTACATTTGAGACCCTGTTCTGTTTTGTAATTCAGTTCCTGTGTAGCCAAGTTTACATTCCATGTGGTAGAGATATCTTATGATGTTTCTTTTTCTGTGTGACTTATTTCACTTAGAATCATCGTACCTGAATCCACTCATTATGCTGCTATGGGCCTGATGACATAGATTTCATTGCTGAGTGATATTGCATTGTACGTAAGTACCACAACTTCTTTATCCATTTTTCACTTTCTGTGATTTTGAACTTGTACTGTAAATGAGGTTCTTTTAAACAGAGCCTTCCCAAACTTTGGGGTGGCTGTGTCTTTTTGATTTTAATTTCCCTAAGCTATAGGACCATAAGTGGAAGTGCCCTAGGCTCTGTTGCTTTGTTTTTTAGATGTTTCAGGAAACACCATACACTTCTCCAGAGTGGCTGTTGGCAATTTACATCCCGCCCATCAGCATAACAAGGCTCCCAGTTCTCCATGGCCTGTCCTGCCTTTCTGGATTTTACACTTTTTTCAGATGGCCCTTTTGACCGGGGGGCAGTGAGACTTCATTGTAGTGCAGATTTCCTTTGCAAGCTTGCTTGGTTGGCCAAAAAGGGCGTATGCGTTTTTTCCTGAATATATTCAGGGAAAAACGCATACGCCCTTTTTGGCCAAGTGCATCATTGTGGACGTTCTGCCTCTTTTCCTTTGCTTTACATGCAATTCCAGTCTACCTCCTGAAATCGGTTTCCTGCAATTCTGCCCAGCGTTCAAGTCCTCTTGGCAGCCTTACTTCAATATATTTTTGGACGATAGCTGTCATTTATAACTCTGCAGGTTTGTGAATGACAGCGCCCCTGAGCTCCTTTCTTCAACTCGCTTTCTTGTGAGCTGGCCGCAACACCGCAGCATTGCTTCAGGCCCTAGTGTGGTTCCGGCATGACATGCTGAGCCTTTGGTTAATTCCTCTTCCTGGTGGGAAATGAGAGTTAAATTTGCCCGTCCAGACACCTCCAGCTAGTCTCTCATTGGTTCTCCCTATTCCTGTTCATTTTCCGCAGAAATTGCAAACTGGGCCAAACAAGAGGTTAAAGGCACTGACTCTCCAAGTGGGGAGAGTGTTAGTAAAGCGTCTGGAAAGTTGCACCCGAGTACCGGGGGATGAAAACTGACACAATTAAACACGTTTCCCGATCACACGGTGGATCATACTCTGGGTTCCACATGCATGTTTTAGCTGAAGGAAGAATCCCTTAAACCTGGAGAGTTGAGACCCATGGAATGGGTACCATGCAATATGACTTCAAAGGGTCTGCATTTGCTCACCAAACCTCACCAATCCTATCACTGCTGCATTTATGCCGCTGTACACACGCTTGATTCTCTTTCGGAGCATATAAATCCATAGGTTTTAAGATTCTTACTAGTCAGGTATATTCTTAGGCGTTTAATATGGGGTGTTGAGTCCACTTCGTTGAGCAATGAGTAGCTCTTGTCTATTACATATTTGGCTTATGGAACGGTATCTGTGCTAATTTCAATCTCTGGTTTTATGCAGCACCCCAACTCACGTTTCCCCTTAAGCAAGCATAAGTTGGTTTTCTACATTTGAGACCCTGTTCTGTTTTGTAATTCAGTTCCTGTGTAGCCAAGTTTACATTCCGTGTAGTAGTGATATCTTATGATGTTTCTTTTTCTGTGTGACTTATTTCACTTAGAATCATCGTACCTGAATCCACTCATTATGCTGCTACGGGCCTGATGACATAGATTTCATTGCTGAGTGATATTGCATTGTACGTAAGTACCACAAGTTCTTTATCCATTTTTCGCTTTCTGTGATATTGAATTTGTACCGTAAACGAGGTTCTTGTAAACACAGCCGTCCCAAACTTTGGGGTGGCTGTGTGTTTTAGATTTTAATTTCCCTAAACTATAGGACCATAAGTGGAAGTGCCCTAGGCTCTGTTGCCTTGTTTTTTAGATGTTTCAGGAAACACCATACACTTCTCCAGAGTGGCTGTTGGCAATTTACATCCCGCCCATCAGCATAACAAGGCTCCCAGTTCTCCATGGCCTGTCCTGCCTTTCTGGATTTTACACTTTTTTCAGATGGCCCTTTTGACCGGGGGGCAGTGAGACTTCATTGTAGTGCAGATTTCCTTTGCAAGCTTGCTAGCTTGGCCAAAAAGGGCGTATGCGTTTTTTCCTGAATATATTCAGGAAAAAACGCATATGCCCTTTTTGGCCAAGTGCATCATTGTGGACGTTCTGCCTCTTTTCCTATGCTTTACATGCAATTCCAGTCTACCTCCTGAAATCGGTTTCCTGCAATTCTGCCCCGCTTTAAAGTTCCTCTTGGCAGCCTTACTTCAATATATTTTTGGACGATAGCTGTCATTTTTAACTCTGCAGGTTTGTGAATGACAGTGCCCCTGAGCTCCTTTCTTCAACTCGCTTTCTTGTGAGCTGGCCGCAACACCGCAGGATTGCTTCAGGCCCTAGTGTGTTTCCGGCATGACACACTGAGTCTTTGGTTAATTCCTCTTCCTGGTGGGAAATGAGAGTTAAATTTGCCCGTCCAGACACCTCCAGCTAGTCTCTCATTGGTTCTCCCTATTCCTGTTCATTTTCCGCAGAAATTGCAAACTGGGCCAAACAGGAGGTTAAAGGCACTGACTCTCCAATGGGGAGAGTGTTAGTAAAGCGTCTGGAATGTTGCACCCGAGTACCAGGGGACGAAAACTGAGACACATTTGAACACGTTTCCCGATCACATGGTGGATCATACTCTGGGTTCCACATGCATGTTTTAGCTGAAGGAAGAATCCCTTAAACCTGGAGAGTTGAGACCCCTGCAATGGGTACCATGCAATATGACTTCAAAGGGTCTGCATTTGCTCACCGAACCTCACCAATCCTATCACTGCTGCATTTATGCCACTGTACACACGCTTGATTCTCTTTCTGAGACATATAAATCCATAGGTTTTAAGATTCTTACTAGTCAGGTATATTCTTAGGCGTTAATATGGTGTGTAGAGTCCACTTCGTTGAGCAAGGAGTAGCTCTTGTCTATTACGTATTTGGCTTATGGAACGGTATCTGTGCTAATTTCAATCTCTGGTTTTATGCAGCACCCCAACTCACCTTTCCCCTTAAGCAAGCATAAGTCGGTTTTCTACATTTGAGACCCTGTTCTGTTTTGTAATTCAGTTCCTGTGTAGCCAAGTTTACATTCCATGTGGTAGAGATATCTTATGATGTTTCTTTTTCTGTGTGACTTATTTCACTTAGAATCATCGTACCTGAATCCACTCATTATGCTGCTATGGGCCTGATGACATAGATTTCATTGCTGAGTGATATTGCATTGTACGTAAGTACCACAACTTCTTTATCCATTTTTCACTTTCTGTGATTTTGAACTTGTACTGTAAACGAGGTTCTTTTAAACAGAGCCTTCCCAAACTTTGGGGTGGCTGTGTCTTTTTGATTTTAATTTCCCTAAGCTATAGGACCATAAGTGGAAGTGCCCTAGGCTCTGTTGCTTTGTTTTTTAGATGTTTCAGGAAACACCATACACTTCTCCAGAGTGGCTGTTGGCAATTTACATCCCGCCCATCAGCATAACAAGGCTCCCAGTTCTCCATGGCCTGTCCTGCCTTTCTGGATTTTACACTTTTTTCAGATGGCCCTTTTGACCGGGGGGCAGTGAGACTTAATTGTAGTGCAGATTTCCTTTGCAAGCTTGCTTGGTTGGCCAAAAAGGGCGTATGCGTTTTTTCCTGAATATATTCAGGAAAAAACGCATACGCCCTTTTTGGCCAAGTGCATCATTGTGTACGTTCTGCCTCTTTTCCTTTGCTTTACATGCAATTCCAGTCTACCTCCTGAAATCGGTTTCCTGCAATTCTGCCCAGCGTTCAAGTCCTCTTGGCAGCCTTACTTCAATATATTTTTGGACGATAGCTGTCATTTATAACTCTGCAGGTTTGTGAATGACAGCGCCCCTGAGCTCCTTTCTTCAACTCGCTTTCTTGTGAGCTGGCCGCAACACCGCAGCATTGCTTCAGGCCCTAGTGTGGTTCCGGCATGACATGCTGAGCCTTTGGTTAATTCCTCTTCCTGGTGGGAAATGAGAGTTAAATTTGCCCGTCCAGACACCTCCAGCTAGTCTCTCATTGGTTCTCCCTATTCCTGTTCATTTTCCGCAGAAATTGCAAACTGGGCCAAACAAGAGGTTAAAGGCACTGACTCTCCAAGTGGGGAGAGTGTTAGTAAAGCGTCTGGAATGTTGCACCCGAGTACCGGGGGATGAAAACTGACACAATTAAACACGTTTCCCGATCACACGGTGGATCATACTCTGGGTTCCACATGCATGTTTTAGCTGAAGGAAGAATCCCTTAAACCTGGAGAGTTGAGACCCATGGAATGGGTACCATGCAATATGACTTCAAAGGGTCTGCATTTGCTCACCGAACCTCACCAATCCTATCACTGCTGCGTTTATGACACTGTACACACGCTTGATTCTCTTTCGGAGACATATAAATCCATAGGTTTTAAGATTCTTTCTAGTCAGGTATATTCTTACGCGTTTAATATGGGGTGTAGAGTCCACTTCGTTGAGCAAGGAGTAGCTCTTGTCTATTAAATATTTGGCTTATGGAACGGTATCTGTTCTAATTTCAATCTCTGGTTTTATGCAGCACCCCAACTCACCTTTCGCCTTAAGCAAGCATAAGTTGGTTTTCTACATTTGAGACCCTGTTCTGTTTTGTAATTCAGTTCCTGTGTAGCCAAGTTTACATTCCTTGTAGTAGTGATATCTTATGATGTTTGTTTTTCTGTGTGACTTATTTCACTTAGAATCATCGTACCTGAATCCACTCATTATGCTGCTACGGGCCTGATGACATAGATTTCATTGCTGAGTGATATTGCATTGTACGTAAGTACCACAACTTCTTTATCCATTTTTCGCTTTCTGTGATATTGAACTTGGACCATAAATGAGGTTCTTGTAAACAGAGCTGTCCCTAACTTTGGGGTGGCTGAGTCTTTTTGATTTTAATTTCCCTAAGCTATAGGACCATAAGTGGAAGTGCCCTAGGCTCTGTTGCTTTGTTTTTTAGATGTTTCAGGAAACACCATACACTTCTCCAGAGTGGCTGTTGGCAATTTACATCCCGCCCATCAGCATAACAAGGCTCCCAGTTCTCCATGGCCTGTCCTGCCTTTCTGGATTTTACACTTTTTTCTGATGGCCCTTTTGACCGGGGAGCAGTGAGACTTCATTGTAGTGCAGATTTCCTTTGCAAGCTTGCTTGGTTGGCCAAAAAGGGCGTATGCGTTTTTTCCTGAATATATTCAGGAAAAAACGCATACGCCCTTTTTGGCCAAGGGCATCATTGTGGACGTTCTGCCTCTTTTCCTATGCTTTACATGCAATTCCAGTCTACCTCCTGAAATCGGTTTCCTGCAATTCTGCCCCGCTTTCAAGTCCTCTTGGCAGCCTTACTTCAATATATTTTTGGACGATAGCTATCATTTATAACTCTGCAGGTATGTGAATGACAGTGCCCCTGAGCTCCTTTCTTCAACTCGCTTTCTTGTGAGCTGGCCGCAACACCGCAGGATTGCTTCAGGCCCTAGTGTGGTTCCGGCATGGCACGCTTAGCCTTTGTTTAATTCCTCTTCCTGGTGGGAAATGAGAGTTAAATTTGCCCGTCCAGACACCTCCAGCTAGTCTCTCATTGGTTCTCCCTATTCCTGTTCATTTTCCGCAGAAATTGCAAACTGGGCCAAACAGGAGGTTAAAGGCACTGACTCTCCAAGTGGGGAGAGTGTTAGTAAAGCGTCTGGAATGTTGCACCCGAGTACCAGGGGACGAAAACTGAGACACATTTGAACACGTTTCCCGATCACATGGTGGATCATACTCTGGGTTCCACATGCATGTTTTAGCTGAAGGAAGAATCCCTTAAACCTGGAGAGTTGAGACCCCTGCAATGGGTACCATGCAATATGACTTCAAAGGGTCTGCATTTGCTCACCGAACCTCACCAATCCTATCACTGCTGCATTTATGCCACTGTACACACGCTTGATTCTCTTTCTGAGACATATAAATCCATAGGTTTTAAGATTCTTACTAGTCAGGTATATTCTTAGGCGTTTAATATGGGGTGTAGAGTCCACTTCGTTGAGCAAGGAGTAGCTCTTGTCTATTACATATTTGGCTTATGGAACGGTATCTGTGCTAATTTCAATCTCTGGTTTTATGCAGCACCCCAACTCACCTTTCCCCTTAAGCAAGCATAAGTCGGTTTTCTACATTTGAGACCCTGTTCTGTTTTGTAATTCAGTTCCTGTGTAGCCAAGTTTACATTCCATGTGGTAGAGATATCTTATGATGTTTCTTTTTCTGTGTGACTTATTTCACTTAGAATCATCGTACCTGAATCCACTCATTATGCTGCTATGGGCCTGATGACATAGATTTCATTGCTGAGTGATATTGCATTGTACGTAAGTACCACAACTTCTTTATCCATTTTTCACTTTCTGTGATTTTGAACTTATACTGTAAACGAGGTTCTTGTAAACAGAGCCTTCCCAAATTTTGGGGTGGCTGTGTCTTTTTGATTTTAATTTCCCTAAGCTATAGGACCATAAGTGGAAGTGCCCTAGGCTCTGTTGCTTTGTTTTTTAGATGTTTCAGGAAACACCATACACTTCTCCAGAGTGGCTGTTGGCAATTTACATCCCGCCCATCAGCATAACAAGGCTCCCAGTTCTCCATGGCCTGTCCTGCCTTTCTGGATTTTACACTTTTTTCAGATGGCCCTTTTGACCGGGGGGCAGTGAGACTTCATTGTAGTGCAGATTTCCTTTGCAAGCTTGCTTGGTGGGCCAAAAAGGGCGTATGCGTTTTTTCCTGAATATATTCAGGAAAAAACGCATACGCCCTTTTTGGCCAAGTGCATCATTGTGGACGTTCTGCCTCTTTTCCTTTGCTTTACATGCAATTCCAGTCTACCTCCTGAAATCGGTTTCCTGCAATTCTGCCCAGCGTTCAAGTCCTCTTGGCAGCCTTACTTCAATATATTTTTGGACGATAGCTGTCATTTATAACTCTGCAGGTTTGTGAATGACAGTGCCCCTTAGATCCTTTCTTCAACTCGCTTTCTTGTGAGCTGGCCGCAACACCGCAGCATTGCTTCAGGCCCTAGTGTGGTTCCGGCATGACATGCTGAGCCTTTGGTTAATTCCTCTTCCTGGTGGGAAATGAGAGTTAAATTTGCCCGTCCAGACACCTCCAGCTAGTCTCTCATTGGTTCTCCCTATTCCTGTTCATTTTCCGCAGAAATTGCAAACTGGGCCAAACAGGAGGTTAAAGGCACTGACTCTCCAAGTGGGGAGAGTGTTAGTAAAGCGTCTGGAATGTTGCACCCGAGTACCGGGGGATGAAAACTGACACAATTAAACACGTTTCCCGATCACACGGTGGATCATACTCTGGGTTCCACATGCATGTTTTAGCTGAAGGAAGAATCCCTTAAACCTGGAGAGTTGAGACCCATGGAATGGGTACCATGCAATATGACTTCAAAGGGTCTGCATTTGCTCACCGAACCTCACCAATCCTATCACTGCTGCGTTTATGACACTGTACACACGCTTGATTCTCTTTCGGAGACATATAAATCCATAGGTTTTAAGATTCTTTCTAGTCAGGTATATTCTTACGCGTTTAATATGGGGTGTAGAGTCCACTTCGTTGAGCAAGGAGTAGCTCTTGTCTATTAAATATTTGGCTTATGGAACGGTATCTGTTCTAATTTCAATCTCTGGTTTTATGCAGCACCCCAACTCACCTTTCGCCTTAAGCAAGCATAAGTTGGTTTTCTACATTTGAGACCCTGTTCTGTTTTGTAATTCAGTTCCTGTGTAGCCAAGTTTACATTCCTTGTAGTAGTGATATCTTATGATGTTTGTTTTTCTGTGTGACTTATTTCACTTAGAATCATCGTACCTGAATCCACTCATTATGCTGCTACGGGCCTGATGACATAGATTTCATTGCTGAGTGATATTGCATTGTACGTAAGTACCACAACTTCTTTATCCATTTTTCGCTTTCTGTGATATTGAACTTGGACCATAAATGAGGTTCTTGTAAACAGAGCTGTCCCTAACTTTGGGGTGGCTGAGTCTTTTTGATTTTAATTTCCCTAAGCTATAGGACCATAAGTGGAAGTGCCCTAGGCTCTGTTGCTTTGTTTTTTAGATGTTTCAGGAAACACCATACACTTCTCCAGAGTGGCTGTTGGCAATTTACATCCCGCCCATCAGCATAACAAGGCTCCCAGTTCTCCATGGCCTGTCCTGCCTTTCTGGATTTTACACTTTTTTCAGATGGCCCTTTTGACCGGGGGGCAGTGAGACTTCATTGTAGTGCAGATTTCCTTTGCAAGCTTGCTTGGTTGGCCATAAAGGGCGTATGCGTTTTTTCCTGAATATATTCAGGAAAAAACGCATACGCCCTTTTTGGCCAAGTGCATCATTGTGGACGTTCTGCCTCTTTTCCTATGCTTTACATGCAATTCCAGTCTACCTCCTGAAATCGGTTTCCTGCAATTCTGCCCCGCTTTCAAGTCCTCTTGGCAGCCTTACTTCAATATATTTTTGGACGATAGCTATCATTTATTACTCTGCAGGTATGTGAATGACAGTGCCCCTGAGCTCCTTTCTTCAACTCGCTTTCTTGTGAGCTGGCCGCAACACCGCAGGATTGCTTCAGGCCCTAGTGTGGTTCCGGCATGGCACGCTGAGCCTTTGTTTAATTCCTCTTCCTGGTGGGAAATGAGAGTTAAATTTGCCCGTCCAGACACCTCCAGCTAGTCTCTCATTGGTTCTCCCTATTCCTGTTCATTTTCCGCAGAAATTGCAAACTGGGCCAAACAGGAGGTTAAAGGCACTGACTCTCCAAGTGGGGAGAGTGTTAGTAAAGCGTCTGGAATGTTGCACCCGAGTACCGGGGGATGAAAACTGACACAATTAAACACGTTTCCCGATCACACGGTGGATCATACTCTGGGTTCCACATGCATGTTTTAGCTGAAGGAAGAATCCCTTAAACCTGGAGAGTTGAGACCCATGGAATGGGTACCATGCAATATGACTTCAAAGGGTCTGCATTTGCTCACCGAACCTCACCAATCCTATCACTGCTGCGTTTATGACACTGTACACACGCTTGATTCTCTTTCGGAGACATATAAATCCATAGGTTTTAAGATTCTTTCTAGTCAGGTATATTCTTACGCGTTTAATATGGGGTGTAGAGTCCACTTCGTTGAGCAAGGAGTAGCTCTTGTCTATTAAATATTTGGCTTATGGAACGGTATCTGTTCTAATTTCAATCTCTGGTTTTATGCAGCACCCCAACTCACCTTTCGCCTTAAGCAAGCATAAGTTGGTTTTCTACATGTGAGACCCTGTTCTGTTTTGTAATTCAGTTCCTGTGTAGCCAAGTTTACATTCCTTGTAGTAGTGATATCTTATGATGTTTGTTTTTCTGTGTGACTTATTTCACTTAGAATCATCGTACCTGAATCCACTCATTATGCTGCTACGGGCCTGATGACATAGATTTCATTGCTGAGTGATATTGCATTGTACGTAAGTACCACAACTTCTTTATCCATTTTTCGCTTTCTGTGATATTGAACTTGGACCATAAATGAGGTTCTTGTAAACAGAGCTGTCCCTAACTTTGGGGTGGCTGAGTCTTTTTGATTTTAATTTCCCTAAGCTATAGGACCATAAGTGGAAGTGCCCTAGGCTCTGTTGCTTTGTTTTTTAGATGTTTCAGGAAACACCATACACTTCTCCAGAGTGGCTGTTGGCAATTTACATCCCGCCCATCAGCATAACAAGGCTCCCAGTTCTCCATGGCCTGTCCTGCCTTTCTGGATTTTACACTTTTTTCAGATGGCCCTTTTGACCGGGGAGCAGTGAGACTTCATTGTAGTGCAGATTTCCTTTGCAAGCTTGCTTGGTGGGCCAAAAAGGGCGTATGCGTTTTTTCCTGAATATATTCAGGAAAAAACGCATACGCCCTTTTTGGCCAAGTGCATCATTGTGGACGTTCTGCCTCTTTTCCTATGCTTTACATGCAATTCCAGTCTACCTCCTGAAATCTGTTTCCTGCAATTCTGCCCCGCTTTCAAGTCCTCTTGGCAGCCTTACTTCAATATATTTTTGGACGATAGCTATCATTTATAACTCTGCAGGTATGTGAATGACAGTGCCCCTGAGCTCCTTTCTTCAACTCGCTTTCTTGTGAGCTGGCCGCAACACCGCAGGATTGCTTCAGACCCTAGTGTGGTTCCGGCATGGCACGCTGAGCCTTTGTTTAATTCCTCTTCCTGGTGGGAAATGAGAGTTAAATTTGCCCGTCCAGACACCTCCAGCTAGTCTCTCATTGGTTCTCCCTATTCCTGTTCATTTTCCGCAGAAATTGCAAACTGGGCCAAACAGGAGGTTAAAGGCACTGACTCTCCAAGTGGGGAGAGTGTTAGTAAAGCGTCTGGAATGTTGCACCCGAGTTCCAGGGGACGAAAACTGAGACACATTTGAACACGTTTCCCGATCACATGGTGGATCATACTCTGGGTTCCACATGCATGTTTTAGCTGAAGGAAGAATCCCTTAAACCTGGAGAGTTGAGACCCCTGCAATGGGTACCATGCAATATGACTTCAAAGGGTCTGCATTTGCTCACCGAACCTCACCAATCCTATCACTGCTGCATTTATGCCACTGTACACACGCTTGATTCTCTTTCTGAGACATATAAATCCATAGGTTTTAAGATTCTTACTAGTCAGGTATATTCTTAGGCGTTTAATATGGGGTGTAGAGTCCACTTCGTTGAGCAAGGAGTAGCTCTTTTCTATTACATATTTGGCTTATGGAACGGTATCTGTGCTAATTTCAATCTCTGGTTTTATGCAGCACCCCAACTCACCTTTCCCCTTAAGCAAGCATAAGTCGGTTTTCTACATTTGAGACCCTGTTCTGTTTTGTAATTCAGTTCCTGTGTAGCCAAGTTTACATTCCATGTGGTAGAGATATCTTATGATGTTTCTTTTTCTGTGTGACTTATTTCACTTAGAATCATCGTACCTGAATCCACTCATTATGCTGCTATGGGCCTGATGACATAGATTTCATTGCTGAGTGATATTGCATTGTACGTAAGTACCACAACTTCTTTATCCATTTTTCACTTTCTGTGATTTTGAACTTATACTGTAAACGAGGTTCTTGTAAACAGAGCCTTCCCAAATTTTGGGGTGGCTGTGTCTTTTTGATTTTAATTTCCCTAAGCTATAGGACCATAAGTGGAAGTGCCCTAGGCTCTGTTGCTTTGTTTTTTAGATGTTTCAGGAAACACCATACACTTCTCCAGAGTGGCTGTTGGCAATTTACATCCCGCCCATCAGCATAACAAGGCTCCCAGTTCTCCATGGCCTGTCCTGCCTTTCTGGATTTTACACTTTTTTCAGATGGCCCTTTTGACCGGGGGGCAGTGAGACTTCATTGTAGTGCAGATTTCCTTTGCAAGCTTGCTTGGTGGGCCAAAAAGGGCGTATGCGTTTTTTCCTGAATATATTCAGGAAAAAACGCATACGCCCTTTTTGGCCAAGTGCATCATTGTGGACGTTCTGCCTCTTTTCCTTTGCTTTACATGCAATTCCAGTCTACCTCCTGAAATCGGTTTCCTGCAATTCTGCCCAGCGTTCAAGTCCTCTTGGCAGCCTTACTTCAATATATTTTTGGACGATAGCTGTCATTTATAACTCTGCAGGTTTGTGAATGACAGTGCCCCTTAGCTCCTTTCTTCAACTCGCTTTCTTGTGAGCTGGCCGCAACACCGCAGCATTGCTTCAGGCCCTAGTGTGGTTCCGGCATGACATGCTGAGCCTTTGGTTAATTCCTCTTCCTGGTGGGAAATGAGAGTTAAATTTGCCCGTCCAGACACCTCCAGCTAGTCTCTCATTGGTTCTCCCTATTCCTGTTCATTTTCCGCAGAAATTGCAAACTGGGCCAAACAAGAGGTTAAAGGCACTGACTCTCCAAGTGGGGAGAGTGTTAGTAAAGCGTCTGGAATGTTGCACCCGAGTACCGGGGGATGAAAACTGACACAATTAAACACGTTTCCCGATCACACGGTGGATCATACTCTGGGTTCCACATGCATGTTTTAGCTGAAGGAAGAATCCCTTAAACCTGGAGAGTTGAGACCCATGGAATGGGTACCATGCAATATGACTTCAAAGGGTCTGCATTTGCTCACCGAACCTCACCAATCCTATCACTGCTGCGTTTATGACACTGTACACACGCTTGATTCTCTTTCGGAGACATATAAATCCATAGGTTTTAAGATTCTTTCTAGTCAGGTATATTCTTACGCGTTTAATATGGGGTGTAGAGTCCACTTCGTTGAGCAAGGAGTAGCTCTTGTCTATTAAATATTTGGCTTATGGAACGGTATCTGTTCTAATTTCAATCTCTGGTTTTATGCAGCACCCCAACTCACCTTTCGCCTTAAGCAAGCATAAGTTGGTTTTCTACATTTGAGACCCTGTTCTGTTTTGTAATTCAGTTCCTGTGTAGCCAAGTTTACATTCCTTGTAGTAGTGATATCTTATGATGTTTGTTTTTCTGTGTGACTTATTTCACTTAGAATCATCGTACCTGAATCCACTCATTATGCTGCTACGGGCCTGATGACATAGATTTCATTGCTGAGTGATATTGCATTGTACGTAAGTACCACAACTTCTTTATCCATTTTTCGCTTTCTGTGATATTGAACTTGGACCATAAATGAGGTTCTTGTAAACAGAGCTGTCCCTAACTTTGGGGTGGCTGAGTCTTTTTGATTTTAATTTCCCTAAGCTATAGGACCATAAGTGGAAGTGCCCTAGGCTCTGTTGCTTTGTTTTTTAGATGTTTCAGGAAACACCATACACTTCTCCAGAGTGGCTGTTGGCAATTTACATCCCGCCCATCAGCATAACAAGGCTCCCAGTTCTCCATGGCCTGTCCTGCCTTTCTGGATTTTACACTTTTTTCAGATGGCCCTTTTGACCGGGGAGCAGTGAGACTTCATTGTAGTGCAGATTTCCTTTGCAAGCTTGCTTGGTGGGCCAAAAAGGGCGTATGCGTTTTTTCCTGAATATATTCAGGAAAAAACGCATACGCCCTTTTTGGCCAAGTGCATCATTGTGGACGTTCTGCCTCTTTTCCTATGCTTTACATGCAATTCCAGTCTACCTCCTGAAATCGGTTTCCTGCAATTCTGCCCCGCTTTCAAGTCCTCTTGGCAGCCTTACTTCAATATATTTTTGGACGATAGCTATCATTTATAACTCTGCAGGTATGTGAATGACAGTGCCCCTGAGCTCCTTTCTTCAACTCGGTTTCTTGTGAGCTGGCCGCAACACCGCAGGATTGCTTCAGGCCCTAGTGTGGTTCCGGCATGGCACGCTGAGCCTTTGTTTAATTCCTCTTCCTGGTGGGAAATGAGAGTTAAATTTGCCCGTCCAGACACCTCCAGCTAGTCTCTCATTGGTTCTCCCTATTCCTGTTCATTTTCCGCAGAAATTGCAAACTGGGCCAAACAGGAGGTTAAAGGCACTGACTCTCCAAGTGGGGAGAGTGTTAGTAAAGCGTCTGGAATGTTGCACCCGAGTACCAGGGGACGAAAACTGAGACACATTTGAACACGTTTCCCGATCACATGGTGGATCATACTCTGGGTTCCACATGCATGTTTTAGCTGAAGGAAGAATCCCTTAAACCTGGAGAGTTGAGACCCATGGAATGGGTACCATGCAATATGACTTGAAAGGGTCTGCATTTGCTCACCGAACCTCACCAATCCTAACACTGCTGTGTTTATGCCGCTGTACACACGCTTGATTCTCTTGCAGAGACATATAAATCCATAGGTTTTAAGATTCTTACTAGTCAGGTATATTCTTAGGCGTTTAATATGTGGTGTTGAGTTCACTTCGTTGAGCAAGGAGAAGCTCTTGTCTATTACATATTTGGCTTATGGAACGGTATCTGTGCTAATTTCAATCTCTGGTTTTATGCAGCACCCCAACTCACCTTTCCCCTTAAGGAAGCATAAGTTGGTTTTCTACATTTGAGACCCTGTTCTGTTTTGTAATTCAGTTCCTCTGTAGCCCAGTTTACATTCCGTGTAGTAGTGATATCTTATGATGTTTCTTTTTTTGTGTGACTTATTTCACTTAGAATCATCGTACCTGAATCCACTCATTATGCTGCTACGGGCCTGATGACATAGATTTCATTGCTGAGTGATATTGCATTGTACGTAAGTACCACAACTTCTTTATCCATTTTTCGCTTTCTGTGATATTGAACTTGTACCGTAAACGAGGTTCTTGTAAACAGAGCCATCCCAAACTTTGGGGTGGCTGTGTCTTTTTGATTTTAATTTCCCTAAGCTATAGGACCATAAGTGGAAGTGCCCTAGGCTCTGTCGCTTTGTTTTTTAGATGTTTCAGGAAACACCATACACTTCTCAATTGTCGCTGTTGGCAATTTACATCCCGCCCATCAGCATAACAAGGCTCTCACGTCTCCATGGCCTGTCCTGCCTTTCTGGATTTTACACTTTTATCAGATGGCCCTTTTGACTGTGGGCCAGTGAGACTTCATTGTAGTGCAGATTTCCTTTTCAAGCTTGATTGGTTGGCCAAAAAGGGCATATGCATGTTTTCCTGAATATATTCAGGAAAAAACGCGTATGCCCTTTTTGGCCACGTGCATCATTGTGGACGTTCTGCCTCTTTTCCTATGCTTTACATGCAATTCCAGTCTACCTCCTGAAATCGGTTTCCTGCAATTCTGCCCCGCTTTCAAGTCCTCTTGGCAGCCTTACTTCAATATATTTTTGGACGGTAGCTGTCATTTATAACTCTGCAGGTTTGTGAATGACAGTGCCCCTGAGCTCCTTTCTTCAACTCGCTCTCTTGTGAGCTGGCCACAACACCGCAGGATTGCTTCAGGCCCTAGTGTTGTTCCGGCACAGCACGCTGAGCCTTTGGTTAATTCCTCTTCCTTGTGGGTAATGAGAGTTAAATTTGCCCGTTCAGACACCTCAAGCTAGTCTCTCTTGTTTCTCCCTATTCCTGTTCATTTTCTGCAGAAATTGCAAACTGGGCCAAACAGGAGGTTAAAAGCACTGACTCTCCAAGTGGGGAGAGTGTTAGTAAAGCGTCTGGAATGTTGCACCCGAGTACCGGGGGATGAATACTGAGACACATTTGAACACGTTTCCCGATCACACGGTGGATCATACTCTGGGTTCCACATGCATGTTTTAGCTGAAGGAAGAATCCCTTAAACCTGGAGAGTTGAGACCCATGGAATGGGTACCATGCAATATGACTTGAAAGGGTCTGCATTTGCTCACCGAACCTCACCAATCCTAACACTGCTGCGTTTATGCCGCTGTACACACGCTTGATTCTCTTTCGGAGACATATAAATCCATAGGTTTTAAGATTCTTACTAGTCAGGTATATTCTTATGCGTTTAATATGGGGTGTTGAGTCCACTTCGTTGAGCAATGTGTAGCTCTTGTCTATTACATATTTGGCTTATGGAATGGTATCTGTGCTAATTTCAATCTCTGGTTTTATGCAGCACCCCAACTCACCTTTCCCCTTAAGCAAGCATAAGTTTGTTTTCTACATTTGAGACCCTGTTCTGTTTTGTAATTCAGTTCCTGTGTAGCCAAGTTTACATTCCGTGTAGTAGTGATATCTTATGATGTTTCTTTTTCTCTGTGAATTATTTCACTTAGAATCATCGTACCTGAATCCACTCATTATGCTGCTACGGGCCTGATGACATAGATTTCATTGCTGAGTGATATTGCATTGTACGTAAGTACCACAACTTCTTTACCCATTTTTCGCTTTCTGCGATATTGAACTTGTACCGTAAACGAGGTTCTTGTAAACAGAGCCATCCCAAACTTTGGGTTGGCTGTGTCTTTTTGATTTTACTTTCCCTAAGCTATAGGACCATAAGTGGAAGTGCCCTAGGCTCTGTTGCTTTGTTTTTTAGATGTTTCAGGAAACACCATACACTTCTCCAGAGTGGCTGTTGGCAATTTACATCCCGCCCATCAGCATAACAAGGCTCCCAGTTCTCCATGGCCTGTCCTGCCTTTCTGGATTTTACACTTTTTTCAGATGGCCCTTTTGACCGGGGGGCAGTGAGACTTCATTGTAGTGCAGATTTCCTTTGCAAGCTTGCTTGGTTGGCCAAAAAGGGCGTATGCGTTTTTTCCTGAATATATTCAGGAAAAAATGCATACGCCCTTTTTGGCCAAGTGCATCATTGTGGACGTTCTGCCTCTTTTCCTATGCTTTACATGCAATTCCAGTCTACCTCCTGAAATCGGTTTCCTGCAATTCTGCCCCGTTTTCAAGTCCTCTTGGCAGCCTTACTTCAATATATTTTTGGATGATAGCTGTCATTTATAACTCTGCATGTCTGTGAATGACAGTGCCCCTGAGCTCCTTTCTTCAACTTGTTTTCTTGTGAGCTGGCCGCAACACCATAGGATTGCTTCAGGCCCTAGTGTGGTTCCGGCATGGCACGCTGAGCCTTTGGTTAATTCCTCTTCCTGGTGGGTAATGAGAGTTAAATTTGCCCGTCCAGACACCTCCAGCTAGTCTCTCTTGGTTCTCCCTATTCCTGTTCATTTTCCGCAGAAATTGCAAACTGGGCCAAACAGGAGGTTAAAGGCACTGACTCTCCAAGTGGGGAGGGTGTTAGTAAAGCGTCTGGAATGTTGCACCCGAGTACCGGGGGACGAAAACTGAGACACATTTGAACACGTTTCCCGATCACACGGTGGATCATACTCTGGGTTCCACATGCATGTTTTAGCTGAAGGAAGAATCCCTTAAACCTGGAGAGTTGAGACCCATGGAATGGGTACCATGCAATATGACTTCAAAGGGTCTGCATTTGCCCACCGATCCTTACCAATCCTATCACTGCTGCATTTATGCCGGTGTACACACGCTTGATTCTCTTGCAGAGACATATAAATCCATAGGTTTTAAGATTCTTACTAGTCAGGTATATTCTTAGGCGTTTAATATGTGGTGTTGAGTCCACTTCGTTGAGCAAGGAGAAGCTCTTGTCTATTACATATTTGGCTTATGGAACGGTATCTGTGCTAATTTCAATCTCTGGTTTTATGCAGCACCCCAACTCACCTTTCCCCTTAAGGAAGCATAAGTTGGTTTTCTACATTTGAGACCCTGTTCTGTTTTGTAATTCAGTTCCTCTGTAGCCAAGTTTACATTCCGTGTAGTAGTGATATCTTATGATGTTTCTTTTTTTGTGTGACTTATTTCACTTAGAATCATCGTACCTGAATCCACTCATTATGCTGCTACGGGCCTGATGACATAGATTTCATTGCTGAGTGATATTGCATTGTACGTAAGTACCACAACTTCTTTATCCATTTTTCGCTTTCTGTGATATTGAACTTGTACCGTAAACGAGGTTCTTGTAAACTGAGCCATCCCAAACTTTGGGGTGGCTGTGTCTTTTTGATTTTAATTTCCCTAAGCTATAGGACCATAAGTGGAAGTGCCCTAGGCTCTGTCGCTTTGTTTTTTAGATGTTTCAGGAAACACCATACACTTCTCAATTGTCGCTGTTGGCAATTTACATCCCGCCCATCAGCATAACAAGGCTCTCACGTCTCCATGGCCTGTCCTGCCTTTCTGGATTTTACACTTTTATCAGATGCCCCTTTTGACTGTGGGCCAGTGAGACTTCATTGTAGTGCAGATTTCCTTTTCAAGCTTGATTGGTTGGCCAAAAAGGGCATATGCATGTTTTCCTGAATATATTCAGGAAAAAACGCGTATGCCCTTTTTGGCCAAGTGCATCATTGTGGACGTTCTGCCTCTTTTCCTATGCTTTACATGCAATTCCAGTCTACCTCCTGAAATCGGTTTCCTGCAATTCTGCCCCGCTTTCAAGTCCTCTTGGCAGCCTTACTTCAATATATTTTTGGACGATAGCTGTCATTTATAACTCTGCAGGTTTGTGAATGACAGTGCCCCTGAGCTCCTTTCTTCAACTCGCTTTCTTGTGAGCTGGCCACAAAACCGCAGGATTGCTTCAGGCCCTAGTGTTGTTCCGGCACAGCACGCTGAGCCTTTGGTTAATTCCTCTTCCTTGTGGGTAATGAGAGTTAAATTTGCCCGTTCAGACACCTCAAGCTAGTCTCTCTTGTTTCTCCCTATTCCTGTTCATTTTCTGCAGAAATTGCAAACTGGGCCAAACAGGAGGTTAAAAGCACTGACTCTCCAAGTGGGGAGAGTGTTAGTAAAGCGTCTGGAATATTGCACCCGAGTACCAGGGGACGAATACTGAGACACATTTGAACACGTTTCCCGATCACACGGTGGATCATACTCTGGGTTCCACATGCATGTTTTAGCTGAAGGAAGAATCCCTTAAACCTGGAGAGTTGAGACCCATGGAATGGGTACCATGCAGTATGACTTCAAAGGGTCTGCATTTGCTCAACGAACCTCACCAATCCTATCACTGCTACGTTTATGCCACTGTACACACGCTTGATTCTCTTTCGGAGCATATAAATCCATAAGTTTTAAGATTCTTACTAGTCAGGTATATTCTTAGGAGTTTAATATGGGGTGTTGAGTCCACTTCGTTGAGCAAGGAGTAGCTCTTGTCTATTACATATTTGCCTTATGGAACGGTATCTGTTCTAATTTCAATCTCTGGTTTTATGCAGCACCCCAACTCACCTTTCCCCTTAAGCAAGCATAAGTCGGTTTTCTACATTTGAGACCCTGTTCTGTTTTGTAATTCAGTTCCTGTGTAGCCAAGTTTACATTCCGTGTAGTAGTGATATCTTATGATGTTTCTTTTTCTCTGTGACTTATTTCACTTAGAATCATCGTACCTGAATCCACTCATTATGCTGCTATGGGCCTGATGACATAGATTTCATTGCTGAGTGATATTGCATTGTACGTAAGTACCACAACTTCTTTACCCATTTTTCGCTTTCTGCGATATTGAACTTGTACCGTAAACGAGGTTCTTGTAAACAGAGCCGTCCCAAACTTTGGGTTGGCTGTGTCTTTTTGATTTTACTTTCCCTAAGCTATAGGACCATAAGTGGAAGTGCCCTAGGCTCTGTTGCTTTGTTTTTTAGATGTTTCAGGAAACACCATACACTTCTCCAGAGTGGCTGTTGGCAATTTACATCCCGCCCATCAGCATAACAAGGCTCCCAGTTCTCCATGGCCTGTCCTGCCTTTCTGGATTTTACACTTATTTCAGATGGCCCTTTTGACCGGGGGGCAGTGAGACTTCATTGTAGTGCAGATTTCCTTTGCAAGCTTGCTTGGTTGGCCAAAAAGTGCGTATGCGTTTTTTCCTGAATATATTCAGGAAAAAACGCATACGCCCTTTTTGGCCAAGTGCATCATTGTGGACGTTCTGCCTCTTTTCCTATGCTTTACATGCAATTCCAGTCTACCTCCTGAAATCGGTTTCCTGCAATTCTGCCCCGCTTTCAAGTCCTCTTGGCAGCCTTACTTCAATATATTTTTGGATGATAGCTGTCATTTATAACTCTGCATGTCTGTGAATGACAGTGCCCCTGAGCTCCTTTCTTCAACTCGCTTTCTTGTGAGCTGGCCGCAACACCGTAGGATTGCTTCAGGCCCTAGTGTGGTTCCGGCACGGCACGCTGAGCCTTTGGTTAATTCCTCTTCCTGGTGGGTAATGAGAGTTAAATTTGCCGGTCCAGACACCTCCAGCTAGTCTCTCTTGGTTCTCCCTATTCCTGTTCATTTTCCGCAGAAATTGCAAACTGGGCCAAACAGGAGGTTAAAGGCACTGACTCTCCAAGTGGGGAGAGTGTTAGTAAAGCGTCTGGAATGTTGCACCCGAGTACCGTGGGACGAAAACTGAGACTCATTTGAACACGTTTCCCGATCACACGGTGGATCATACTCTGGGTTCCACATGCATGTTTTAGCTGAAGGAAGAATCCCTTAAACCTGGAGAGTTGAGACCCATGGAATGGGTACCATGCAATATGACTTCAAAGGGTCTGCATTTGCTCACCGATCCTCACCAATCCTATCACTGCTGCATTTATGCCGCTGTAAACACGCTTGATTCTCTTGCAGAGACATATAAATCCATAGGTTTTAAGATTCTTACTAGTCAGGTATATTCTTAGGCGTTTAATATGTGGTGTTGAGTCCACTTCGTTGAGCAAGGAGAAGCTCTTGTCTATTACATATTTGACTTATGGAACGGTATCTGTGCTAATTTCAATCTCTGGTTTTATGCAGCACCCCAACTCACCTTTCCCCTTAAGGAAGCATAAGTTGGTTTTCTACATTTGAGACCCTGTTCTGTTTTGTAATTCAGTTCCTGTGTAGCCAAGTTTACATTCCGTGTAGTAGTGATATCTTATGATGTTTCTTTTTCTGTGTGACTTATTTCACTTAGAATCATCGTACCTGAATCCACTCATTATGCTGCTACGGGCCTGATGACATAGATTTCATTGCTGAGTGATATTGCATTGTACGTAAGTACCACAACTTCTTTATCCATTTTTCACTTTCTGTGATTTTGAACTTGTACCGTAAACGAGGTTCTTGTAAACTGAGCCTTCCCAAACTTTGGGGTGGCTGTGTCTTTTTGATTTTAATTTCCCTAAGCTATAGGACCATAAGTGGAAGTGCCCTAGGCTCTGTTGCTTTGTTTTTTAGATGTTTCAGGAAACACCATACACTTCTCCAGAGTGGCTGTTGGCAATTTACATCCCGCCCATCAGCATAACAAGGCTCCCAGTTCTCCATGGCCTGTCCTGCCTTTCTAGATTTTACACTTTTTTCAGATGGCCCTTTTGACCGGGGGGCAGTGAGACTTCATTGTAGTGCAGATTTCCTTTGCAAGCTTGCTTGGTTGGCCAAAAAGGGCGTATGCGTTTTTTCCTGAATATATTCAGGAAAAAACGCATACGCACTTTTTGGCCAAGTGCATCATTGTGGACGTTCTGCCTCTTTTCCTATGCTTTACATGCAATTCCAGTCTACCTCCTGAAATCGGTTTCCTGCAATTCTGCCCCGCTTTCAAGTCCTCTTGGCAGCCTTACTTCAATATATTTTTGGACGATAGCTATCATTTATAACTCTGCAGGTTTGTGAATGACAGTGCCCCTGAGCTCCTTTCTTCAACTCGCTTTCTTGTGAGCTGGCCGCAACACCGCAGGATTGCTTCAGGCCCTAGTGTGGTTCTGGCACGGCACGCTTAGCCTTTGGTTAATTCCTCTTCCTGGTGGGAAACGAGAGTTAACTTTGCGCGTCCAGACACCTCCAGCTAGGTTCTCATTGGTTCTCCCTATTCCTGTTCATTTTCCGTAGAAATTGCAAACTGGGCCAAACAGGAGGTTAAAGGCACTGACTCTCCAAGTGGGGAGAGTGTTAGTAAAGCATCTGGAATGTTGCATGCAAGAACCGGGGGACGAAAACTGAGACACATTTGAACACGTTTCCGATCACACAGTGGATCATACTCTGGGTTCCACATGCATGTTTTAGCTGAAGGAAGAATCCCTTAAACCTGGAGAGTTGAGACCCATGAAATGGGTTCCATGCAATATGACTTCAAAGGGTCTGCATTTGCTCACCGAACCTCACCAATCCTATCACTGCTGCGTTTATGCCGCTGTACACACGCTTGATTCTCTTTCGGAGACATATAAATCCATAGGTTTTAAGATTCTTACTAGTCAGGTATATTCTTAGGCGTTTAATATGGGGTGTTGAGTCCACTTCGTTGAGCAAGGAGTAGCTCTTGTCTATTACATATTTGGCTTATGGAACGGTATCTGTGCTAATTTCAATCTCTGGTTTTATGTAGCACCCCAACTCACCTTTCCCCTTAAGCAAGCATAAGTTGGTTTTCTACATTTGAGACCCTGTTCTGTTTTGTAATTCAGTTCCTGTGTAGCCAAGTTTACATTCCGTGTAGTAGTGATATCTGATGATGTTTCTTTTTTTGTGTGACTTATTTCACTTAGAATCATCGTACCTGAATCCACTCATTATGCTGCTACGGGCCTGATGACATAGATTTCATTGCTGAGTGATATTGCATTGTACGTAAGTACCACAACTTCTTTATCCATTTTTCGCTTTCTGCGATATTAAACTTGTACCGTAAACGAGGTTCTTGTAAACAGAGCTGTCCCTAACTTTGGGGTGGCTGTGTCTTTTTGATTTTAATTTCCCTAAGCTATAGGACCATAAGTGGAAGTGCCCTAGGCTCTGTTGCTTTGTTTTTTAGATGTTTCAGGAAACACCATACACTTCTCCAGGGTGGCTGTTGGCAATTTACATCCCGCCCATCAGCATAACAAGGCTCCCAGTTCTCCATGGCCTGTCCTGCCTTTCTGGATTTTACACTTTTTTCAGATGGCCCTTTTGACCGGGGGGCAGTGAGACTTCATTGTAGTGCAGATTTCCTTTGCAAGCTTGCTTGGTTGACCAAAAAGGGCGTATGCGTTTTTTCCTGAATATATTCAGGAAAAAACGCATACGCCCTTTTTGGCCAAGTGCATCATTGTGGACGTTCTGCCTCTTTTCCTATGCTTTACATGCAATTCCAGTCTACCTCCTGAAATCGGTTTCCTGCAATTCTGCCCCGCTTTCAAGTCCTCTTGGCAGCCTTACTTCAATATATTTTTGGACGATAGCTGTCATTTATAACTCTGCAGGTTTGTGAATGACAGTGCCCCTGAGCTCCTTTCTTCAACTCGCTTTCTTGTGAGCTGGCCGCAACACCGCAGGATTGCTTCAGGCCCTAGTGTGGTTCCGGCACGGCACGCTTAGCCTTTGGTTAATTCCTCTTCCTGGTGGGAAATGAGAGTTCAATTTGCCCGTCCAGACACCTCCAGCTAGTCTCTTATTGGTTCTCCCTATTCCTGTTCATTTTCCGCAGAAATTGCAATCTGGGCCAAAGAGGAGGTTAAAGGCACTGACTCTCCAAGTGGGGAGAGTGTTAGTAAAGCGTCTGGAATGTTGCATCCGAGTACCAGGGGACGAAAACTGAGACACGTTTGAACACGTTTCCCAATCACATGGTGTATCATACTCTGGGTTCCACATGCATGTTTTAGCTGAAGGAAGAATCCCTTAAACCTGGAGAGTTGAGATCCATGCAATGGGTACCATGAAATATGACTTCAAAGGGTCTGCATTTGCTCACCGATCCTCACCAATCCTATCACTGCTGCGTTTATGCCGCTGTACACATGCTTGATTCTCTTTCGGAGACATATAAATCCATAGGTTTTAAGATTCTTACTAGTCAGGTATATTCGTAGGCGTTTAATATGGGGTGTTGAGTCCACTTCGTTGAGCAATGAGTAGCTCTTGTCTATTACATATTTGCCTTATGGAACGGTATCTGTTCTAATTTCAATCTCTGGTTTTATGCAGCACCCCAACTCACCTTTCCCCTTAAGCAAGCATAAGTCGGTTTTCTACATTTGAGACCCTGTTCTGTTTTGTAATTCAGTTCCTGTGTAGCCAAGTTTACATTCCGTGTAGTAGTGATATCTTATGATGTTTCTTTTTCTCTGTGACTTATTTCACTTAGAATCATCGTACCTGAATCCACTCATTATGCTGCTATGGGCCTGATGACATAGATTTCATTGCTGAGTGATATTGCATTGTACGTAAGTACCACAACTTCTTTACCCATTTTTCGCTTTCTGCGATATTGAACTTGTACCGTAAACGAGGTTCTTGTAAACAGAGCCGTCCCAAACTTTGGGTTGGCTGTGTCTTTTTGATTTTACTTTCCCTAAGCTATAGGACCATAAGTGGAAGTGCCCTAGGCTCTGTTGCTTTGTTTTTTAGATGTTTCAGGAAACACCATACACTTCTCCAGAGTGGCTGTTGGCAATTTACATCCCGCCCATCAGCATAACAAGGCTCCCAGTTCTCCATGGCCTGTCCTGCCTTTCTGGATTTTACACTTATTTCAGATGGCCCTTTTGACCGGGGGGCAGTGAGACTTCATTGTAGTGCAGATTTCCTTTGCAAGCTTGCTTGGTTGGCCAAAAAGTGCGTATGCGTTTTTTCCTGAATATATTCAGGAAAAAACGCATACGCCCTTTTTGGCCAAGTGCATCATTGTGGACGTTCTGCCTCTTTTCCTATGCTTTACATGCAATTCCAGTCTACCTCCTGAAATCGGTTTCCTGCAATTCTGCCCCGCTTTCAAGTCCTCTTGGCAGCCTTACTTCAATATATTTTTGGATGATAGCTGTCATTTATAACTCTGCATGTCTGTGAATGACAGTGCCCCTGAGCTCCTTTCTTCAACTCGCTTTCTTGTGAGCTGGCCGCAACACCGTAGGATTGCTTCAGGCCCTAGTGTGGTTCCGGCACGGCACGCTGAGCCTTTGGTTAATTCCTCTTCCTGGTGGGTAATGAGAGTTAAATTTGCCGGTCCAGACACCTCCAGCTAGTCTCTCTTGGTTCTCCCTATTCCTGTTCATTTTCCGCAGAAATTGCAAACTGGGCCAAACAGGAGGTTAAAGGCACTGACTCTCCAAGTGGGGAGAGTGTTAGTAAAGCGTCTGGAATGTTGCACCCGAGTACCGTGGGACGAAAACTGAGACTCATTTGAACACGTTTCCCGATCACACGGTGGATCATACTCTGGGTTCCACATGCATGTTTTAGCTGAAGGAAGAATCCCTTAAACCTGGAGAGTTGAGACCCATGGAATGGGTACCATGCAATATGACTTCAAAGGGTCTGCATTTGCTCACCGATCCTCACCAATCCTATCACTGCTGCATTTATGCCGCTGTAAACACGCTTGATTCTCTTGCAGAGACATATAAATCCATAGGTTTTAAGATTCTTACTAGTCAGGTATATTCTTAGGCGTTTAATATGTGGTGTTGAGTCCACTTCGTTGAGCAAGGAGAAGCTCTTGTCTATTACATATTTGACTTATGGAACGGTATCTGTGCTAATTTCAATCTCTGGTTTTATGCAGCACCCCAACTCACCTTTCCCCTTAAGGAAGCATAAGTTGGTTTTCTACATTTGAGACCCTGTTCTGTTTTGTAATTCAGTTCCTGTGTAGCCAAGTTTACATTCCGTGTAGTAGTGATATCTTATGATGTTTCTTTTTCTGTGTGACTTATTTCACTTAGAATCATCGTACCTGAATCCACTCATTATGCTGCTACGGGCCTGATGACATAGATTTCATTGCTGAGTGATATTGCATTGTACGTAAGTACCACAACTTCTTTATCCATTTTTCACTTTCTGTGATTTTGAACTTGTACCGTAAACGAGGTTCTTGTAAACTGAGCCATCCCAAACTTTGGGGTGGCTGTGTCTTTTTGATTTTAATTTCCCTAAGCTATAGGACCATAAGTGGAAGTGCCCTAGGCTCTGTTGCTTTGTTTTTTAGATGTTTCAGGAAACACCATACACTTCTCCAGAGTGGCTGTTGGCAATTTACATCCCGCCCATCAGCATAACAAGGCTCCCAGTTCTCCATGGCCTGTCCTGCCTTTCTAGATTTTACACTTTTTTCAGATGGCCCTTTTGACCGGGGGGCAGTGAGACTTCATTGTAGTGCAGATTTCCTTTGCAAGCTTGCTTGGTTGGCCAAAAAGGGCGTATGCGTTTTTTCCTGAATATATTCAGGAAAAAACGCATACGCACTTTTTGGCCAAGTGCATCATTGTGGACGTTCTGCCTCTTTTCCTATGCTTTACATGCAATTCCAGTCTACCTCCTGAAATCGGTTTCCTGCAATTCTGCCCCGCTTTCAAGTCCTCTTGGCAGCCTTACTTCAATATATTTTTGGACGATAGCTATCATTTATAACTCTGCAGGTTTGTGAATGACAGTGCCCCTGAGCTCCTTTCTTCAACTCGCTTTCTTGTGAGCTGGCCGCAACACCGCAGGATTGCTTCAGGCCCTAGTGTGGTTCTGGCACGGCACGCTTAGCCTTTGGTTAATTCCTCTTCCTGGTGGGAAACGAGAGTTAACTTTGCGCGTCCAGACACCTCCAGCTAGGTTCTCATTGGTTCTCCCTATTCCTGTTCATTTTCCGTAGAAATTGCAAACTGGGCCAAACAGGAGGTTAAAGGCACTGACTCTCCAAGTGGGGAGAGTGTTAGTAAAGCATCTGGAATGTTGCATGCAAGAACCGGGGGACGAAAACTGAGACACATTTGAACACGTTTCCGATCACACAGTGGATCATACTCTGGGTTCCACATGCATGTTTTAGCTGAAGGAAGAATCCCTTAAACCTGGAGAGTTGAGACCCATGAAATGGGTTCCATGCAATATGACTTCAAAGGGTCTGCATTTGCTCACCGAACCTCACCAATCCTATCACTGCTGCGTTTATGCCGCTGTACACACGCTTGATTCTCTTTCGGAGACATATAAATCCATAGGTTTTAAGATTCTTACTAGTCAGGTATATTCTTAGGCGTTTAATATGGGGTGTTGAGTCCACTTCGTTGAGCAAGGAGTAGCTCTTGTCTATTACATATTTGGCTTATGGAACGGTATCTGTGCTAATTTCAATCTCTGGTTTTATGTAGCACCCCAACTCACCTTTCCCCTTAAGCAAGCATAAGTTGGTTTTCTACATTTGAGACCCTGTTCTGTTTTGTAATTCAGTTCCTGTGTAGCCAAGTTTACATTCCGTGTAGTAGTGATATCTTATGATGTTTCTTTTTCTGTGTGACTTATTTCACTTAGAATCATCGTACCTGAATCCACTCATTATGCTGCTACGGGCAGATGACATAGATTTCATTGCTGAGTGATATTGCATTGTACGTAAGTACCACAAATTCTTTATCCATTTTTCACTTTCTCTGATATTGAACTTGTACCGTAAACTAGGTTCTTGGAAACAGAGCTGTCCCAAACATTTGGGTGGATGTGTCTTTTTGATTTTAATTTCCCTAAGCTATAGGACCATAAGTGGAAGTGCCCTAGGCTCTGTTGCTTTGTTTTGTAGATGTTTCAGGAAACACCATACACTTCTCCAGAGTGGCTGTTGGCAATTTACATCCCGCCCATCAGCATAACAAGGCTCCCAGTTCTCCATGGCCTGTCCTGCCTTTCTGGATTTTACACTTTTTTCAGATGGCCCTTTTGACCGGGGGGCAGTGAGACTTCATTTTAGTGCAGATTTCCTTTGTAAGCTTGCTTGGTTGACCAAAAAGGGCGTATGCGTTTTTTCCTGAATATATTCAGGATAAAACGCATACGCCCTTTTTGGCCAAGTGCATCATTGTGGACGTTCTGCCTCTTTTCCTATGCTTTACATGCAATTCCAGTCTACCTCCTGAAATCGGTTTCCTGCAATTCTGCCCCGCTTTCAAGTCCTCTTGGCAGCCTTACTTCAATATATTTTTGGACGATAGCTGTCATTTATAACTCTGCAGGTTTGTGAATGACAGTGCCCCTGAGCTCCTTTCTTCAACTCGCTTTCTTGTGAGCTGGCCGCAACACCGCAGGATTGCTTCAGGCCCTAGTGTGGTTCCGGCACGGCACGCTTAGCCTTTGGTTAATTCCTCTTCCTGGTGGGAAATGAGAGTTAAATTTGCCCGTCCAGACACCTCCAGCTAGTCTCTTATTGGTTCTCCCTATTCCTGTTCATTTTCCGCAGAAATTGCAATCTGGGCCAAAGAGGAGGTTAAAGGCACTGACTCTCCAAGTGGGGAGAGTGTTAGTAAAGCGTCTGGAATGTTGCATCCGAGTACCAGGGGACGAAAACTGAGACACGTTTGAACACGTTTCCCAATCACATGGTGTATCATACTCTGGGTTCCACATGCATGTTTTAGCTGAAGGAAGAATCCCTTAAACCTGGAGAGTTGAGATCCATGCAATGGGTACCATGAAATATGACTTCAAAGGGTCTGCATTTGCTCACCGATCCTCACCAATCCTATCACTGCTGCGTTTATGCCGCTGTACACATGCTTGATTCTCTTTCGGAGACATATAAATCCATAGGTTTTAAGATTCTTACTAGTCAGGTATATTCGTAGGCGTTTAATATGGGGTGTTGAGTCCACTTCGTTGAGCAATGTGTAGCTCTTGTCTATTACATATTTGCCTTATGGAACGGTATCTGTTCTAATTTCAATCTCTGGTTTTATGCAGCACCCCAACTCACCTTTCCCCTTAAGCAAGCATAAGTCGGTTTTCTACATTTGAGACCCTGTTCTGTTTTGTAATTCAGTTCCTGTGTAGCCAAGTTTACATTCCGTGTAGTAGTGATATCTTATGATGTTTCTTTTTCTCTGTGACTTATTTCACTTAGAATCATCGTACCTGAATCCACTCATTATGCTGCTATGGGCCTGATGACATAGATTTCATTGCTGAGTGATATTGCATTGTACGTAAGTACCACAACTTCTTTACCCATTTTTCGCTTTCTGCGATATTGAACTTGTACCGTAAACGAGGTTCTTGTAAACAGAGCCGTCCCAAACTTTGGGTTGGCTGTGTCTTTTTGATTTTACTTTCCCTAAGCTATAGGACCATAAGTGGAAGTGCCCTAGGCTCTGTTGCTTTGTTTTTTAGATGTTTCAGGAAACACCATACACTTCTCCAGAGTGGCTGTTGGCAATTTACATCCCGCCCATCAGCATAACAAGGCTCCCAGTTCTCCATGGCCTGTCCTGCCTTTCTGGATTTTACACTTATTTCAGATGGCCCTTTTGACCGGGGGGCAGTGAGACTTCATTGTAGTGCAGATTTCCTTTGCAAGCTTGCTTGGTTGGCCAAAAAGTGCGTATGCGTTTTTTCCTGAATATATTCAGGAAAAAACGCATACGCCCTTTTTGGCCAAGTGCATCATTGTGGACGTTCTGCCTCTTTTCCTATGCTTTACATGCAATTCCAGTCTACCTCCTGAAATCGGTTTCCTGCAATTCTGCCCCGCTTTCAAGTCCTCTTGGCAGCCTTACTTCAATATATTTTTGGATGATAGCTGTCATTTATAACTCTGCATGTCTGTGAATGACAGTGCCCCTGAGCTCCTTTCTTCAACTCGCTTTCTTGTGAGCTGGCCGCAACACCGTAGGATTGCTTCAGGCCCTAGTGTGGTTCCGGCACGGCACGCTGAGCCTTTGGTTAATTCCTCTTCCTGGTGGGTAATGAGAGTTAAATTTGCCGGTCCAGACACCTCCAGCTAGTCTCTCTTGGTTCTCCCTATTCCTGTTCATTTTCCGCAGAAATTGCAAACTGGGCCAAACAGGAGGTTAAAGGCACTGACTCTCCAAGTGGGGAGAGTGTTAGTAAAGCGTCTGGAATGTTGCACCCGAGTACCGTGGGACGAAAACTGAGACTCATTTGAACACGTTTCCCGATCACACGGTGGATCATACTCTGGGTTCCACATGCATGTTTTAGCTGAAGGAAGAATCCCTTAAACCTGGAGAGTTGAGACCCATGGAATGGGTACCATGCAATATGACTTCAAAGGGTCTGCATTTGCTCACCGATCCTCACCAATCCTATCACTGCTGCATTTATGCCGCTGTAAACACGCTTGATTCTCTTGCAGAGACATATAAATCCATAGGTTTTAAGATTCTTACTAGTCAGGTATATTCTTAGGCGTTTAATATGTGGTGTTGAGTCCACTTCGTTGAGCAAGGAGAAGCTCTTGTCTATTACATATTTGACTTATGGAACGGTATCTGTGCTAATTTCAATCTCTGGTTTTATGCAGCACCCCAACTCACCTTTCCCCTTAAGGAAGCATAAGTTGGTTTTCTACATTTGAGACCCTGTTCTGTTTTGTAATTCAGTTCCTGTGTAGCCAAGTTTACATTCCGTGTAGTAGTGATATCTTATGATGTTTCTTTTTCTGTGTGACTTATTTCACTTAGAATCATCGTACCTGAATCCACTCATTATGCTGCTACGGGCCTGATGACATAGATTTCATTGCTGAGTGATATTGCATTGTACGTAAGTACCACAACTTCTTTACCCATTTTTCGCTTTCTGCGATATTGAACTTGTACCGTAAACGAGGTTCTTGTAAACAGAGCCGTCCCAAACTTTGGGTTGGCTGTGTCTTTTTGATTTTAATTTCCCTAAGCTATAGGACCATAAGTGGAAGTGCCCTAGGCTCTGTTGCTTTGTTTTTTAGATGTTTCAGGAAACACCATACACTTCTCCAGAGTGGCTGTTGGCAATTTACATCCCGCCCATCAGCATAACAAGGCTCCCAGTTCTCCATGGCCTGTCCTGCCTTTCTAGATTTTACACTTTTTTCAGATGGCCCTTTTGACCGGGGGGCAGTGAGACTTCATTGTAGTGCAGATTTCCTTTGCAAGCTTGCTTGGTTGGCCAAAAAGGGCGTATGCGTTTTTTCCTGAATATATTCAGGAAAAAACGCATACGCACTTTTTGGCCAAGTGCATCATTGTGGACGTTCTGCCTCTTTTCCTATGCTTTACATGCAATTCCAGTCTACCTCCTGAAATCGGTTTCCTGCAATTCTGCCCCGCTTTCAAGTCCTCTTGGCAGCCTTACTTCAATATATTTTTGGACGATAGCTATCATTTATAACTCTGCAGGTTTGTGAATGACAGTGCCCCTGAGCTCCTTTCTTCAACTCGCTTTCTTGTGAGCTGGCCGCAACACCGCAGGATTGCTTCAGGCCCTAGTGTGGTTCTGGCACGGCACGCTTAGCCTTTGGTTAATTCCTCTTCCTGGTGGGAAACGAGAGTTAACTTTGCGCGTCCAGACACCTCCAGCTAGGTTCTCATTGGTTCTCCCTATTCCTGTTCATTTTCCGTAGAAATTGCAAACTGGGCCAAACAGGAGGTTAAAGGCACTGACTCTCCAAGTGGGGAGAGTGTTAGTAAAGCATCTGGAATGTTGCATGCAAGAACCGGGGGACGAAAACTGAGACACATTTGAACACGTTTCCGATCACACAGTGGATCATACTCTGGGTTCCACATGCATGTTTTAGCTGAAGGAAGAATCCCTTAAACCTGGAGAGTTGAGACCCATGAAATGGGTTCCATGCAATATGACTTCAAAGGGTCTGCATTTGCTCACCGAACCTCACCAATCCTATCACTGCTGCGTTTATGCCGCTGTACACACGCTTGATTCTCTTTCGGAGACATATAAATCCATAGGTTTTAAGATTCTTACTAGTCAAGTATATACTTAGGCGTTTAAAATGGGGTGTTGAGTCCACTTCGTTGAGCAAGGAGTAGCTCTTGTCTATTACATATTTGGCTTATGGAACGGTATCTGTGCTAATTTCAATCTCTGGTTTTATGCAGCACCCCAACTCACCTTTCCCCTTAAGCAAGCATAAGTTGGTTTTCTACATTTGAGATGCTGTTCTGTTTTGTAATTCAGTTCCTGTGTAGCCAAGTTTACATTCCATGTATTAGTGATATCTTATGATGATTCTTTTCTGTGTGATTTATTTCACTTAGAATCATCGTACCTGAATCCACTCATTATGCAGCTACGGGCCTGATAACATAGAATTCATTGCTGAGTGATATTGCATTCAAAGTAAGTACCACAACTTCTTTATCCATTTCTCGCTTTATCTGATATTGAACTTGTACCGTAAACGAGCTTCTTGTAAACACAGCTGTCCCAAACTTTGGGGTGGCTGTGTCTTTTTGATTTTAATTTCCCTAAGCTATAGGACCATAAGTGGAAGTGCCCTAGGCTCTGTTGCTTTGTTTTTTAGATGTTTCAGGAAACACCATATACTTCTCCAGAGTGACTGTTGGCAATTTACATCCCGCCCATCAGCATAACAAGGCTCCCAGTTCTCCATGGCCTGTCCTGCCTTTGTGGATTTTACACTTTTTTCAGATGGCCCTTTTGACCGGGGGGCAGTGAGACTTCATTGTAGTGCAGATTTCCTTTTCAAGCTTCCTTGGTTGGCCAAAAAGGGCGTATGCGTTTTTTCCTGAATATATTCAGGAAAAAACGCATACGCCCTTTTTGGCCAAGTGCATCATTGTGGACGTTCTGCCTCTTTTCCTATGCTTTACATGCAATTCCAGTCTACCTCCTGAAATCGGTTTCCTGCAATTCTGCCCCGCTTTCAAGTCCTCTTGGCAGCCTTACTTCAATATCTTTTTGGACGATAGCTGTCATTTATAACTCTGCAGGTTTGTGAATTACAGTGCCCCTGAGCTCCTTTCTTCAACTCGCTTTGTTGTGAGCTGGCCGCAACACCGCAGCATTGCGTCAGGCCCTAGTGTGGTTCCGGCATGGCACGCTGAGCCTTTGGTTAATTCCTCTTCCTGGTGGGAAATGAGAGTTAAATTTGCCTGTCCAGACACCTCCAGCTAGTCTCTCATTGGTTCTCCCTATTCCTGTTCATTTTCCGCAGAAATTGCAAACTGGGCCAAACAGGAGGTTAAAGGCACTGACTCTCCAAGTGGGGAGAGTGTTAGTAAAGCGTCTGGAATGTTGCACCCGAGTACCGGGGTACAAAAACTGACTCACATTTGAACACGTTTCCCGATCACACGGTGGATCATACTCTGGGTTCCACATGCATGTTTTAGCTGAAGGAAGAATCCCTTAAACCTGGAGAGTTGAGACCCATGGAATGGGTACCATGCAATATGACTTCAAAGGGTCTGCATTTGCTCACCGATCCTCACCAATACTATCACTGCTGCGTTTATGCCGCTGTACACTCACTTGATTCTCTTTCGGAGACATATAAATCCATAGGTTTTAAGATTCTTACTAGTCAGGTATATTATTAGGCGTTTAATATGGGGTGTTGAGTCCACTTCGTTGAGCAAGGTTTAGCTCTTGTCTATTACATATTTGTCTTATGGAACGGTATCTGTGCTAATTTCAATCTCTGGTTTTGTGCAGCACCCCAACTCACCTTTCCCGTTAGCAAGCATAAGTTGGTTTTCTACATTTGAGACCCTGTTCTGTTTTGTAATTCAGTACCTGTGTAGCCAAGTTTACATTCCGTGTAGTAGTGATATTTTATGATGTTTCTTTTTCTGTGTGACTTATTTCTCTTAGAATCATCGTACCTGAATCCACTCATTATGCTGCTACGGGCCTGATGACATAGATTTCATTGTTGAGTGAGATTGCATTGTACGTAAGTACCACAACTTCTTTATCCATTTTTCGCTTTTTGTGATATTGAACTTGTACCGTAAACGAGGTTCTTGTAAACAGAACCGTCCCAAATTTTGGGGTGGCTTTGTCTTTTTGATTTTAATTTCCCTAAGCTATAGGACCATAAGTGGAAGTGCCCCAGGCTCTGTTGCTTTTTTTTTAGATGTTTCAGGAAACACCATACACTTCTCCAGAGTGGCTGTTGGCAATTTACATCCCGCCCATGAGCATAACAAGGCTCCCAGTTCTCCATGGCCTGTCCTGCCTTTCTGGATTTTACACTTTTTTCAGATGGCCCTTTTGACCGGGGGGCAGTGAGACTTCATTGTAGTCCAGATTTCCTTTGCAAGCTTGCTTGGTTGGCCAAAAAGGGCGTATGCGTTTTTTCCTGAATATATTCAGGAAAAAACGCATACGCCCTTTTTGGCCAAGTGCATCATTGTGGACGTTCTGCCTCTTTTCCTATGCTTTACATGCAATTCCAGTCTACCTCCTGAAATCGGTTTTCTGCAATTCTGCCCCGCTTTCAAGTCCTCTTGGCAGCCTTACTTCAATATATTTTTGGACGATAGCTGTCATTTATAACTCTGCAGGTCTGTGAATGACAGTGCCCCTGAGCTCCTGTCTTCAACTCGCTTTCTTGTGAGCTGGCCACAACACCGCAGGATTGCTTCAGGCCCTAGTGTGGTTCCGGCACGGCACGCTGAGCCTTTGGTTAATTCCACTTCCTGGTGGGAAATGAGAGTTAAATTTGCCCGTCCAGACACCTCCAGCTAGTCTCTCATTGGTTCTCCCTATTCCTGTTCATTTTCCGCAGAAATTGCAAACTGGGCCAAACAGGAGGTTAAAGTCACTGACTCTCCAAGTGGGGAGAGTGTTAGTAAAGTGTCTGGAAAGTTGCACCCGAGTACCGGGGGACGAAAACTGAGACACATTTGAACACATTTCCCAATCACACGGTGGATCATACTCTGGGTTCCACATGCATGTTTTAGCTGAAGGAAGAATCCCTTAAACCTGGAGAGTTGAGACCCATGGAATGGGTACCATGCAATATGACTTCAAAGGGTCTGCATTTGCTCACAGATCCTCACCAATCCTATCACTGCTGCGTTTATGCCGCTGTACACACACTTGATTCTCTTTCGGAGACATATAAATCCATAGGTTTTAAGATTCTTACTAGTCAGGTATATTCTTAGGCGTTTAGTATGGGGTGTTGAGTCCACTTCGTTGAGCAAGGAGTAGCTCTTGTCTATTACATATTTGGCTTATGGAACGGTATCTGTGCTAATTTCAATCTCTGTTTTTATGCAGCACCCCAACTCACCTTTCCCCTTAAGCAAGCATAAGTTGGTTTTCTACATTTGAGACCCTGTTCTGTTTTGTAATTCAGTTCCTGTGCAGCCAACTTTACATTCCGTGTACTAGTGATACCTTATGATGTTTCTTTTTCTCTGTGACTTATTTCACTTAGAATCATCGTACCTGGATCCACTCATTACGCTGCTACGGGCCTGATGACATAGATTTCATTGCTGAGTGATATTGCATTGTACGTAAGTACCACAACTTCTTTATCCATTTTTCGCTTTCTTCGATTTTGAACTTGTACCGTAAATGAGGTTCTTGTAAACAGAACCGTCCCAAACATTGGGTTGGCTGTGTCTTTTTGATTTTAATTTCCCTAAGCTATAGGACCATATGTGGAAGTGCCCTAGGCTCTGTTGCTTTGATTTTTAGATATTTCAAGAATCACCATACACTTCTCCAGAGTGGCTGGTGGCAATGTACATCCCGCCCATCAGCATAACAAGGCTCCCAGGTCTCCATGACCTGTCCTGCCTTTCTGGATTTTACACTTTTTTCAGATGACCCTTTTGACCGGGGGTCAGTGAGACTTCATTGTAGTGCAGATTTCCTTTGCAAGCTTGCTTGGTTGGCCAAAAAGGGCGTATGCGTTTTTTCCTGAATATATTCAGGAAAAAACGCATACGCCCTTTTTGGACAAGTGCATCATTGTGGACGTTCTGCCTCTTTACCTATGCTTTACATGCAATTCCAGTCTACCTCCTGAAATCGGTTTCCTGCAATTCTGCCCCGCTTTCAAGTCTACTTGGCAGCCTACTTCAATATATTTTTGGACGATAGCTGTCATTTATAACTCTGCAGGTTTGTGAATGACAGTACCCCTGAGCTCCTTTCTTCAACTCGCTTTCTTGTGAGCTGGCCGCAACACCGCAGGATTGCTTCAGGCCCCAGTGTGGTTCCGGCACGGCACGCTGAGCCTTTGGTTAATTCCTCTTCCTGGTGGGAAATGAGAGTTAAATTTGCCCGTCCAGACACCTCCAGCTAGTCTCTCATTGGTTCTCCCTATTCCTGCTCATTTTCCGCAGAAATTGCAAACTGGGCCAAACAGGAGGTTAAAGGCACAGACTCTCCAAGTGGGGAGAGTGTTAGTAAAGCGTCTGGAATGTTGCACCCGAGTACCAGCGGACGAAAACTGAGTCACATTTGAACACGTTTCCCGATAACACGGTGGATCATACTCTGGGTTCCACATGCATGTTTTAGCTGAAGGAAGAATCCCTTAAACCTGGAGAGTTGAGACCCATGGAATGGGTACCATGCAATATGACTTCAAAGGGTCTGCATTTGCTTACCGATCCTCACCAATCCTATCACTGCTGCGTTTATGCCGCTGTACACACGCTTGATTCTCTTTCGGAGACATATAAATCCATAGGTTTTAAGATTCTTGCTAGTCAGGTATATTCTTAGGCGTTTAATATGGGGTGTTGTGTCCACTTCGTTGAGCAAGGAGTAGCTCTTGTCTATTATATATTTCGCTTATGGAATGGTATCTGTGCTAATTTCAATCTCTGGTTTTATGAGCACCCCAACTCACCTTTCCCTTAAGCAAGCATAAGTTGGTTTTCTCCATTTGAGACCCTGTTCTGTTTTGTAATTCAGTTCCTGTGTAGCCAAGTTTACATTCCGTGTAGTAGTGATAACTTATGATGTTTCTTTTTCTGTGTGACTTATTTCACTTAGAATCATCGTACCTGAATCAACTCATCATGTTGCTATGGGCCTGATGTCATAGATTTCATTGCTGAGTGATATTGCATTGTACATAAGTACCACAACTTCTCTATCCATTTTTCACTTTCTGTGATATTGAACTTGTACCGTAAACGAGGTTCTTGTAAACAGAACCGTCCCAAACTTTGAGGTGGCTCTGTCTTTTTGATTTTAATTTCCCTAAGCTATAGGACCATAAGTGGAATTGCCCTAGGCTCTGTTGCTTTGTTTTTTAGATGTTTCAGGAAACACCATACACTTCTCCAGAGTGGCTGTTGGCAATTTACATCCCGCCCATCAGCATAACAAGGCTCCCCGTTCTCCATGGCCTGTCCTGACTTTCTGGATTTTACATTTTTTTCAGATGGCCCTTTTGACCGGGGGCAGTGAGACTTCATTGTAGTGCAGATTTCCTTTGCAAGCTTGCTTGGTTGGCCAAAAAGGGCGTATGCGTTTTTTCCTGAATATATTCAGGAAAAAACGCATACGCCCTTTTTGGCCAAGTGCATCATTGTGGACGTTCTGCCTCTTTTCCTATGCTTTACATGCAATTCCAGTCTACCACCTGAAATCGGTTTCCGGCAATTCTGCCCCGCTTTCAAGTCCTCTTGGCAGCCTTACTTCAATATATTTTTGGACGATAGCTGTCATTTATAACTCTGAAGTTTTGTGAATTACAGTGTCCCTGAGCTCCTTTCTTCAACTTGCTTTCTTGTGAGCTGGCCGCAACACCGCAGCCTTGCTTCAGGCCCTAGTGTGGTTCCGGCTTGGCACGTTGAGCCTTTGGTTAATTCCTCTTCCTGGTGGGAAATGAGAGTTAAATTTTCCCTCCAGACACCTCCATCTATTCTCTCATTGGTTCTACCTATTCCTGTTCATTTCCCGCAGAAATTGCAAACTGGGCCAAACAGAAGTTTAAAGGCACTGACTCTCCAAGTGGAAAGAGTGTTAGTAAAACGTCTGGAATGTTGCACCCGAGTACCAGGGGACGAAACCTGAGACACATTTGAATACGTTTCTCGATCACACGGTGGATCATACTCTGGGTTCCACATGCATGTTTTAGCTGAAGGAAGAATCCCTTAAACCTGGAGAGTTGTGACCCATGGAATGGGTACCATGCAATATGACTTCAAAGGGTCTGCATTTGCTCACCGAACCTCACCAATCCTATCACTGCTCCGTTTATGCCGCTGTACACACGCTTGATTCTCTTTCGGAGACATATATATCCATAAATTTTAAGATTCTTACTAGTCAGGTATATTCTTAGGCGTTTAATATGGGGTGTTGAGTCCACTTTGTTGAGCAAGGAGTAGCTCTCGTCTATTACATATTTGGCTTATGGAACGGTATCTGTGCTAATTTCAATCTCTGGTTTTATGCAGCACCCCAACTCACCTTTCGCCTTAAGCAAGCATAAGTTGGTTTTCTACATTTGAGACCCTGTTCTGTTTTGTAATTCAGTTCCTGTGTAGCCAAGTTTACATTCCGTGTAGTAGTGATATCGTATGATGTTTCTTTTTCTTTGTGACTTATTTCACTTAGAATCATCGTACCTGAATCCACTCATTATGCTGCTATGGGCCTGATGACATAGATTTCATTGCTGAGTGATATTGCATTGTACGTAAGTACCACAACTTCTTTATCCATTTTTCGCTTTCTGCGATATTGAACTTGTACCGTAAACGAGGTTCTTGTAAACAGAGCCGTCCCAAACTTTGGGGTGGCTGTGTCTTTTTGATTTTAATTTCCCTAAGCTATAGGACCATAAGTGGAAGTGCCCTAGGCTCTGTTGCTTTGTTTTTTAGATGTTTCAGGAAACACCATACACTTCTTCAGAGTGGCTGTTGCCAATTTACATCCCGCCCACCAGCATAACAAGGCTCCCAGTTCTCCATGGCCTGTCCTGCCTTTCTGGATTTTACACTTTTTCAGATGGCCCTTTTGACCTGGGGGAAGTGAGACTTCATTGTAGTGCAGATTTCCTTTGCAAGCTTGCTTGGTTGGCCAGGAAGGGTATATGCGTTTCTTCCTGAATATATTCAGGAAAAAACGCATGCGCCCTTTTTGGCCAAGTGCATCATTGTCGACGTTCTGAGTCTTTTCATATGTTGTCAATGCAATTCTAGTCTACCTCTTGAAATCGGTTTCCTGCAATTCTACCTTGCTGTCAGTGCTTCTTCATAGCCTTACCTCAATATACTTTTGGAAAATAGTTGGCCTTTATAACTCTGCAGGTTTTTGAATTGCAGTGGCCCTTAGCTCCATTTTTCAGCTCTTATTTTTGTGATCTTGCCTCATATCCACAGGATTTTTTCATGCCCTATTCTTCTTCTGGGGCGCCTTGCTCTGCCTTTGGTTAATTCTTCTTCCTGATGTGAAATTAGAGTGACATGTGCCCATTGAAACCGCTACAGCTATTTTCTCACTGGTTCCCCCTATTCCCATTCATCCTCCGCACTAACTGCAGACTGTGCGATACCGGAACTTAAAGGCATTGACTCTCCGTGTGGGGATGTTGTTAGTAAAGTGGCTGGATTGTTGATCCGGAACCCCAGGAGAGGAAAATGAGGTGCGTTTTAGAAACCTTTCCCGATCATATGGTATACCATCCGCTGGATTTCCCATGCATGGTTTAGCTGTAGGAAGATTCCCTTCAACCTGGAGTGTTGGGACCCTTGGAATGAGTAGCATGAAGTATTGCATTAAACTTTCGGCAGTTGCTCACCAAAGCTCACCAATCCTCTCAGCCCCAAGTGTCCAGCCTTATGTCTTATCCAGCTGTGGGTTTATATGTGGTCATTCCAGGTTGCATCACAGCCCCTGAGCGAATTTTGTAAGAATTTTTCTCTCTTTCATTGTTTCTGCGTTTTGGTTTTAAAATTTATTTCTATAATGGGGTTTAGCTCATTTTCACTGCTGTGTTTGGCCACTCTGCACACACTTGATTCCCTTATGGAGATATATCAATACATGGGTTTTAAGATTCTTATTACTCAGATATATTTCTCTGCAGTGTATAGGGTGTGTTGAGGCCAGTTCATTGAGCAAGGTGTAGATCTTGTCTAATACCTATTTGGTTTATTGAACGGTATCTGTGCTAATTTCAAACTCTGGTTTTATGCATCACCCCACCTCTCCTTTCCCCTTAAGCTGACATAAGTGTGTTTTCTAAATGTGAGACACTGTTCTGTTTTGTAATTCATTTTTTGTGCAGCCATATTTATCCTCCCTCTATAAGTGATATCTTATGATATGTTTCTTTTTCTGTTTGACTTATTTCAAGTAGTATTATCGGACCTAAATCCACTCTTTATCCTTCTACTAGCCTTATTACATTGATTTCATGGTGAAGAGATATTCCATTGTACATAAGTACCACATTTTCTTTATCCATTGTTCTCTTTCCTGGGATATTTAAGGTGTACTGAAGTTGAGGTTCTTGTAAACAGAGTAGCCCTAAACTGTGGTGTGCTTGTGTCTTGTTGATTTTTAGACTTCCCTAGATATACTTCCATGATTGGAAGTGCCCTATGCTCTGTAGCTCTGTTTTTTAGATGATTTAGGAACCACCATACACTTCTCCAGAGTGGCTCTCGGCAGTTCACACACTGTCCATCAGCGTATAAAGGCTCCCTGTTCTCCATGGCCTGTCCTGCATTTCTGGTTTTTACAATTTTTTCGGATGGCCCTTTTGACCGGTGGGAAATGAGACTTCTTTGTTGTGCACATTTGCATTGCTTGCTTGCTTGGTTGCCCATAAAGTGCGTATGCGTTTTTTCCTGGATATATTCAGGAAAAAACGCATACTCCTTTTTGGGCCAACTGCATCATTGTCGAAATTCTGCCGCTTTTCATGTGCTTTAAAGACGAGTCCAATCTATCTCTTGAAATCTGTTTCTTGCAATTCTGTCTTGCATTCAGATCCTCTTCTTTGCCTTACCTCAACATATTTTTGGACGTTAGTTTTCATTTATAACTCTGCAGGTTTGTGAATTGCAGTGACCCTGAGCTCCATTTTTTAAGTTGCTCTTTTGTGAGCTGGCCTCAAAGCCGCAGGATTGCTTCAGGCCCTATTTTGGCTCCAGCGAGGCGGGCTGAGCCTTTTTTTACTTCTTATTCTTAATGGGAAATTAGAGTGACATGTGCCCGTCCAAACCCCTACAACTATTCTCTCATTGGTTCCCCCTCTTCCCGTTCATCCTCCTCACAATTTGCAAAATGTGTGAAACAGAAGTTTAAATGTGCTGATTCTCTAAGTGGGGAGATTCTAAGTAACGTGGCTGGAATGATGAACAGGAGCACCAGGAGAGGATAAATGAGGTGCATTTTAGACACATCTCCCCATCACATGGTGTACAGTCCTCTGGGTTTTCCATGCATGTTTTAGCTGTAGGAAGATCCCTTGAACCTGCAGATTTGGGACCCATTGAATGGGTACCAGGTAGTATTACTTTAAAGGGTGTGCATTTCCTCACCCAACCTCACATTTCTCTTAGCACGAACAGTTTCCAGCCTTATGTGTCATCCTGCTGTGGGTCTAGATGTGTTCAATCCATGTTGCATCACCGTCCCTGAGGAAAAGTTGTAAGAGGTTTTCTCTGTCTCTCTGTCGTTTATTTTTTTCAATTTATTACTATATTGGTTACAGCTGATTTTCAAAGCTCTGTTTCTTGCTGCTGTACATCCACTTGATTCACATACAGAGAGACATCAATAAATTCTTTTTCAGATTCTTACCAGTCATATATATTCTTTTCCGGTGACTTGAGTGTGCTGAGTGCAGTTCTTTTAGCTACCGTGTAGGCCTTGTTGATTATCAGTTTGGTATTTGGAATGGTATCTTTGCTAATTTCAACCTCCTGGATGATGCCTCACCCCTCCCCACCTTTCCCGTTTAGCAGCCTTACGCGTGTTTTCTACATACTTGACTATGTTTTTCTTTTGTAATTTATTTCATGTGTAGCCATTTTGGATTCCACCTTTAAGTGATATCTTATGATATGTGTCTTTTTCTTTTTGAATTATGTCACTTAGAATGATCATACGTAACTCCTCCGGAGTTGTTACAACTGGCCATATTTCATTGATTTCCAGGCTGAGTAATATTCCACTCTACATAAGTACCACATCTCTATCCATTTTTTCCCTCCAGAGACATTTAAGTTATATCCTAGTCGAGGATCTTTTAAACAGAGAGGCAGTAAACATTGGGGTGCCTGTGTCCTCTCGATTTTTGTTTTTCCCAAGACATACGCCCATGAGTGCAAGTGCCCTATGCTCTGTAGCTCATTTTTTAGATGCTTTAGTAAACACAATACACTTCTCCAGAATGGCCGTTGGCAATATACATTTCCACTATAAGTCTCACAGGGCTCCCTCTTCTCCTTGCCCTGTCCTGCATTTCTGGTGTTTACACTTTATGAGGATGGCTCTTCTGACTGATGCGAAGTGATATCTTTTGTAGTATTGATTTCCAGTGCCCACCTGTTTGGTTGGCTAAAAAAGTGTATGCCCTTTTCTTGAATATATACAGAAAAAAACGCATACAGCCTTTTTGGCCAACTGCAATGTTGGCAATGTTCAGCCCCTTTTCTTGTGCTTAATGGCGAGTCCTTTCTACCTCCTCAAATCCCTTTCCTGCCATTCTCCCTTGCTTACCAATCCTTTTCTCTGACTTTCCTCAAGACATTTTTCAGTGATAGATATTTTCAACTCTGCAGTTTCATGAATTTTACTGCCCCTGAGTTCCATTGTTCAACTTGTGTTTATGGGAACTGGCCACAAAGCAGTGGGATTTCCTCAAGCCCTATACTGTTTCCATGGGCAACCCTAGCCTTTGGTCAATTCGTCTTCCTGATTGGAAATTAGAGTGACATGTGCCTGTCTGAACACCTAGGACTTGTCTCTCATTGTTCCTCATCCTTCCGCTTCATCCTCTGGACAAATTCCAAACTGTACGCAACAGGATGTTGACAGTGCTGACATCTCCAAGTGGGGAGACTGTTAGTAAAGACGCTGGAGGGGTGAACCCGAGCACCAGGAGATGAGGAGATGAGATGCCTTTTCCAAACTCTTCCCGATCAGACAGTATACCATCCTCTGGGTGTGACAGACATGTTTTAGCAGTAGGAAGAGTCCCATTCATGTAAGGAGAACACCAGGGCTTTTTCAAAATCAGTGTCTCCCCGAAACCCAAACTGGGGAATTTTTTAAGCTACGGCTACACATATGTTCATTAAGGGCCTTGGGAAGTAGGCAGAGTCCAAACTTTAGATGTTTGAAGTCTTCAGGGTCAGAAGCACTCACCACCGGCTTCCCTTAGGTTACACTTTAACTGTCATTGATAGATGATGTCAATAAAAATATCTATTCTTTTTCCGATTATTTCTCCTTATAGGTTATTGCAAAATATTGAGTGTAGTTCCCTCTGCTATACAGTAGTTCCTTGTTGATGATCTATTTTATACATAGCAGTGTGTATGTGTTAATTCCAAACTGTTAATTTATCCCTCCTCCCACCTTTCCCCTTTGGTAATAATAAATTATAAGATTTTATACTTCTCAGAAATGGGGGAGCTGAAAGAGAGGTATCATTTTCAATGGAAAAGCATTTAAAACAAGATTGAAGCTTTAACCAAGATTATTAGGTGTACATCCTTGGAAAGAAATCACTTCATTTCTCTAATATTGACCTGACAAATAAGACAAACCTTTTCACTGAACTTGCTTATAATAAAGTGATGGAAATATCAAATGGAAGTGTTAGAAACATCTTATTTTACCCGAGCCTTATAAACTGTTCTATGTTAACTACAGTTTGGCTCACACATCTGTTCATTGAAGTTACAATAGTCTCAATTTCTGTTACTGATCCCCAGAGTGGACCCCAACAAGTGTCCCCCTGCCCAGTGTCATTGGGGCCAACAGATCGAGACTGAGTTTGGTTCACAAGCAAAGGAAACTTTATATTTTAAACAGAGAATGGAGAGGTGAGAGCACGCACTACCCCGTGGGCTGTGGGCTGGGCTGCTGTGTAGAGATCCTGTCAGAGTCAGTGGGAGGGAGGGGGCGGAGCACTCGAGGGCCGGGTTGGCTGCAGCTCAGCCTCTATATCTCGGAGTCTGCACTGGGCCCCAGGAGCTGAGGTGTCGACCCAGCCATTCTGCACTAGGAAATCTGGTCTGAAGTGCCGGGTGTGGAACCTCTGCATGCGGGACCCTAGGAGCACGTGAAATTAGACAAAGCACAAAGGATAAAAAAGGTCAGACTTGACTTTATTGCCCAGATTCTATTTTTATCTCCCAGGGATTTTTAATGGGCTTTGCTGGGGACAAACCCCTCCTCTGCCTTTTGTCCCGTTCCTCATTCTTGGAGTGCTGAGGGTGCAGACCCTTCTTCTGTAACTGCTGAGTGCTGAGTTGGGAGCCCTCATACCAGGGGACGAGGGTCAGAACTTCTCCCCAGCAGCCTCCAGGTGACGTTGATTGGCCCCAGGACCCCTGCCTCCCTGCTCGTCCGCCTGAGCACCAGCATTGGAAGTGTTATAGATTCTAATGACCTTTAAGGGTCCAGGAAAGAGATGTGCAGAGACGCTGTGGGGGCCGGTTTCACCCCGCCCCACATTTGTTCGGCCACCTTAGGCTGACCGTTTCTGCCAGCCTAGATGCTCTGACCAGTAGTCTGCTCTTTCTTCAATTAGGCCCCTGAATTAACGTAAAAACAGCACCAGGTGTCAGAGCCCTGCCCGCTCAACTCCCAGACAGTCCAGGGTCAATGGTGATCAAGGACCATGATGGCCACTGAGTCAACAGCCTTTTGAAGTAAACAGGAGTCCAGCCGGTCTTATTGGCCACCATCATCACGGTGTCTGTAGGCTTTTCTATGGTGACAGTGTGATATACGTTTCCCCCGCCAAGATTATTAGCTCCCCTCCGGGTGCAGTAAGTCCTGCAAGCAGTAGTCTACTCCTTCGGGACACACTATTGTTGTTTTATGAGAGAAACTCCAGGTCAAGTGATGTTCACACGAGTCGTCATGGTGCCCTGTTGCCCCCGGTTATCTCTCTGGATGTTGGAGTTGGAGGGCCTCCTCACTCGAGGTCGGTGTGCCCACGGAGTGAACCCTGCAACTTCAGGGCATGGTTGGTGATTAGGATCACCACGTGGGGTCCTTTTCCCTTAGGAGAGAGGTGGCCTTTTGGGCTGCTGATTTTCAGGTTTTTAGATACCGCCAGTATCTTGGCCAGATGTGGCAGTGGGCCAAGCCCCTTGGTGACTGTAGTTTATCCTACCTGGATGGCATTCTTGTGTTGTTCCATTTCAAGTGGTCCCAGTTTTTGCACTAATTCTCCAATGGCGACTCACCTTTCACCGGGAATGGAAAGGTCAAAGGGTTTAGCTCAATTAGGGAGTTCCAGGGCAAGGGTCTGAATTGACTGCTCTTTCCATTCTTGAAAGGCCACTTCTGGATTCTGTTCAAAAGGATCATCATCTTTTCCTTTCAGTGTTTCATATAGAGGCCCAGCTAGTAGACTGTAGTTAGGGATCCAGAAGCAGCAAACCCTGGCCTCCCCAGGAACCCCTAAGCTGTCTTCTAGTTTTAGAAAGGGGTAAGGCTGCAAATGGTTTCTTCCCTTTCCTGGGATGGGCTTCTCTGACCTTCTGTGAGAATGAAGCCCAGGCAGGTCACCGCAGTCTGTGATATTTGAGCTTTTTCTTGGACAACTTCTATCCTTTATTGGCTTGGTAGTTCAGAGGCCTCCTTAGTAGGGCTGGCGATCAGAATGTCATCTGCATATTGAAGGAGGGTTTCCTTTTCCAGAGGTAGAACTTTTTGGTCTTTAGCTAAGCTTTCCCCAAAGATGGTGTGGGAATTTTTGAACCCTTGGGGCAAGACGGCCCGGAAGTATTGTTTTAGTTGTATGTTGAGTCCTGCCACTCACAAGCCAAAATTTCTTGTGACTCTGGGACTAATGGAATACAAAAGAAGGCATCATTGAGACTAATACAGAATACCATGTCCTGGTGGTTGGTAGAATGACCAGCAGGGTGTAGGAATTAGGAGCAACTGGAGGTATATCCTCGGTGGCTTCACTGACTGTCCTGACATCCTTTACCAGGTCCCCAGCAGCCCATGGGGCTCTCGTGGTCAGGCCAATCCCAGGATATGGAGCTCTCCTGGGCAGGTACCCCACCCCCAACCCAGCCCACGGGGCTCTCGTGGTCAGGCCTCTCCCAGGATACAGAGCTACCCTTGCAGGTACCGTGGCAGGGCTGGGCACACAGGAACCGTGCACATAGCTCTCACTGAAGAGCACCCCCATCTCACCTGTCGCTCAGAGCTGACACAGAGCACCTCAGAGCAGGACTTGAACTAACAAACAGCAGCTCCGACAGGTCTGTGACCCTGGGCATCACTCTGTGTGGCCTCCCTCCACCTGGTCTTCCAGAGACTTCCACTGCACCCGGGGCACCAGGCCTCTGTCTCCAACCACCACCCACCCCTCCTCTCCCTGACTCCTGGGTTCCTCTCATTAGGAGAGGCTTTTCTTGAAGTTGTCTCCCACTCATGGGCCAGATAAAATGATTAGAAAACAAGCCAAAGCTGCAGCCCCTTGTCTATCCTGACTCTCAGGAGCCCACACCTGTTCCTTGGACCTGGCCGGTTCAGCAAGTTCCATTTTCTGCAACTGTGAGCCCCTGAGGGGTGATGATTGGCTGACCTGGGCAGCCTTACCGTGCCGGCCAGCCCTCCCCAGGTGTGCCTGGGTTGAGATCAATATAAATACCACTCCAGGCAGCAAGAGCCCCTGCAGCTGTGCCTGACGCCATTTTCTCTGCCCTGTCAGCAGTCTCGGGGCTGGGCTGGTGGGAGGGAGTGAGAGGCCACGGCTTTGTGGGTGGCCCAGTGTGAGTGGGGCTCTGCTGGACTTTCTGCAGCAGTTGCCAGGCTGCCACCTGCTAAAGAAGAGGATGTGTCACCCATACCTGCTGCTGGAATTTCTCCCTGGGCAGAGGTGAGGAAGGAAAAAAGCAGTGGGAGCAGGGACAGGACGGGTATCTCAGGCAGGGAAATGGAAATCTTCCAGAAGAGCACCCAGGACCAGGGCCATCCTGGCTGGCCTGCAGGCACCAAGTCAGCTGGCATGCTGTCACTCATGTGGCTCCATGGCCCTTCCTCTAGGCTTTCAAGTCCTTGTATATATTCAGGTGTTTTACCTGGGAAGGATGGGAACAGTTCAACAGCAACTGGCCTGGGGCTCAGCTCACGTTCACTCACAGATGCCTCGGCACGGTGCCCCAGCTTTGCAATGAGGACGCTTGTTGTGTGGGGGCTGCTGGCTGAATGGGAGACGATTCCCCACCACTGACCAACTTCAGAATTGTTTACAACAGGAGCAAGGGCCCTGATACGGTTTTCCTCTGAGTAACTGGTGGGTTCTGTTTTTTTTTTCTCTTTTTCGTTTTTGGTTCAAGGTAGAATTTATTCCTCTTTTTTGTATTTACAGATATAAGCATGGAAATAATTTATTCATATAAATACATGTATGTGAAGGGAATAATTGTTTTTTCTGTTTTGTTTTTTAAATTTTATTTCTTTTTAATTTTGAATTTTATTTTATATTTTTATACAGCAAGTTCTTATTGGTTATCTATTTTATACATATAAATGTTTACATGCCAATCCCAATCTCTCAACTCCTCCCACCACCACCCCCCCAAGAGCTTTCCCCCCTTGTTGTCCATACGATTGTTGTCTACATCTGTTGCTCTATTTATGCCTTGCAAAACGGTTAATCTGTACAGTTTTTCTAGGTTCCACATATATGCATGAATATACAAGATTTGTTTTTCTCTTTCTGACTTACTTCACTCTGTATGACAGTCTCTAGATCCATCGACGTCTCTACAAATGACCCAATTTCATTCCTTTCATGGCTTAGTAATATTCCATTTTATATATGTACCACATCTTTATGCATTCGTCTGTCTGTGGGCATTTAGGTTGCTTCCATTACCTCGATATTGTAAATAGTGATGCAATGAACATTGCGGTGAATGTCTCTTTTTGATTTATGGTTTTGTCTGGGTATATGTCCAGTACTGGGATTGCTGTATCATATGGTAATTCTATTAATAGTTTCTTAAGAAACTCCATATTGTTCTCCATAGTGACTGTGTCAATTTATATTCCCAACAATAGTGGAAGAGGCTTCCTTTTCTCCACACCCTTTCCAGCATTTGTTGTTTGTAGATTTTCAGATGATGCCCATTCTAACAGGTGTGAGGTGATACCTCATTGTTGAGTCCATTTCGTTGAGCAAGGGGTAGGTCTTGTCTATTACATATTTGGATTATGGAACGGTATCTGTGCTAATTTCAAACTCTGGTTTTATGCAGCACCCCAACTCACCTTTCCCCTTAAGCAAGCATAAGTTGGTTTTCTAAACTTGAGACCCTGTTCTGTTTTGTAATTCAGTTCCTGTGTAGCCAAGTTTACATTCCGTGCATTAGTGATACCTTATGATGTTTCTTTTTCTGTGTGACTTATTTCACTTAGAATCATCGTGCCTCAATCCACTCATTATGCTGGTACAGGCCTGGTGACACAGATTTCATTGCTGAGTGGTATTCTGTTGTACGTAAGTACCGCAACTTCTTTATCAATTATTTGTTCTCTGGAATATTTAACTTGTACCGTAGAAGAGGTTCCTATAAACAGAGCCATCCCAAATTTTGGGGTGGCTGTGTCTTTTTGATTTTAATTTCCCTAAGCTATAAGACCATAAGTGGAAATGCCCTAGACTCTGTTGCTTTGTTTTTCAGATGTATCAGGAAACACTATACACTTCTCCAGAGTGACTGTTGGCAATTTACATCCCGCCCATCAGCATAACAAGGCTCCTAGTTCTCCATGGCCTGTCCTGCCTTTCTGGATTTTACACTTTTTTCAGATGGCCCTTTAGACCGGGGGGAAGTGACACTTCATAGTAGTTCGGATTTCCATTGCAAGCTTGCTTGGTTTGCCAAAAAGGGCGTATGTGTTTGTTCCTGAATATATTCAGGAACAAACTCATACGCCCTTTTTTGTCACGTGCATCATTGTCGATGTTCTGCCTCTTTTCCTATGCTTTAAATGCAAATCCAGTCTACCTCCTGAAATCGGTTTCCTGAAATTCTGCCCCGCTTTCAAGTCCTCTTCGCAGCCTTACTTCAATATATTTTTGGACATTATCTGTCATTTATAACTCTGCAGGTTTGTGAATTACAGGGCCCCTGAGCTCCTTTCTTCAACTCGCTTTCTTGTGAGCTGGCTGCAAACCCGCAAGACTGCTTCACGCCCTAATCTGCTTCTGGCAGGGCACGCTGAGCCTTTGGTTAATTCCTCTTCCTGGTGGGAAATGAGTGTTAAATATGCCCGTCCAGACACCTACCTCACTCTCAACCCCTTGGTGATGTGGGTCCTCTGGTTTGTGGCCACCTTTGCTGGGTTCCTCACCTTTCGATGATGTGTCCCCACTAGTGTGAGGACACTCCTGCCTGGTTCTCATCCACGTGGTTATGTGGACCCCCTGGTGAGAGTCTGTTCCTGGCTGTGTTCCTCACCCTTCTGTGAGGGAGACCCTCTGCTGATAGGTCACTCCTGCATGGCTGGCACACATTGCCTTGGTGAAGTCAGCTGTGTGGTGGCAGTTGGAGCATGCTGGGGATCTCCTGCCCCCGGTGATGAGAGCCCTCTTGCGTCAGGCCCTAACTGCTGGGCTCACCAACTTTTCTTAGTGAGCCCAATGATGCTTGGGCACTCCTCTTAGGACCCCATCTCCATGGGGATGTGGGCCTTCTGCTCTGAGGTCCCAACGGCTGGGTTGTTCACATTTTCATGATGTGGGCTCTCTGGTGTTAGTTCACAGAGGCCTGGATCCCATAGCCTCTGTGCTCTTGGCCGCCTGCTGGGAGGTTCCAACTGCTGGATTCCTCACTTTTTTAATTTTTTAGGCCCTCTGTTGTGAGGATCCTCCTGCCTGCCTCACTCCCAGCCCCTTCGTGATGTGTGTCCTCTGGTTTGAGGTCACATGTGCTGGGTTCCTCACCTTTCGATGATGTGGGACCAATGGTCTTAGGAGACTCCTGCCTGGTTCACATCCCCTTTGTGATGTGGGCCCTCTGGTGAGAGTCTGATCCTGGCTGGGTTCCTCACCCATCTGTGAGGTGGGCCCTCTACTATCAGGTAACTCTTGCCTGGCTTGCTCACCTCGCCTTGTTGACATGAGCCCTCTGGTGGCACTTGGACCCTGCTGGGAGCCTCCTCACCTCTGTGATGAGGGCCCTCTGACGTCAGGCCCTAACTGTTGGGCTCCCCAACTTTTCTTAGTGAGCCCAGTGATGCTCGGGCACTCCTCTTAGGTTCCCATCTCCATGGGGATGTGGGCCTTCTGCTCTGAGGTTCCAACGGCTGGGTTGATCACAGTTTCATGATGTGGGCTCTCTGGTGTTAGTTCACTGTGGCCTGGATCCCATAGCCTCTGTGCTCTTGGCCGCCTGCTGGGAGGTTCCAACTGCTGGATTCCTCACTTTTTAAATTTTTTAGGCCCTCTGTTGTGAGGATCCTCCTGCCTGCCTCACTCCCAGCCCCTTCGTGATGTGTGTCCTCTGGTTTGAGGCCACATGTGCTGGGTTCCTCACCTTTCGATGATGTGGGACCAATGGTCTTAGGAGACTCCTGCCTGGTTCACATCCCCTTGGTGATGTGGGCCCTCTGTTGAGAGTCTGATCCTGGCTGGGTTCCTCACCTTCTGTGAGGTGGGCCGTCTGCTGTGAGGTCACTCCTGCCTGGCTTGCTCACCTCGCCTTGTGGACATGAGCCCTCTGGTGGCACTTGGAGCCTGCTGGGAGTCTCCTCCCCTCGGTGATGAGGACCCTCTGGCATCAGGCCCTAACTGCTGGGCTCCCCACATTTTGTGATGTGCGCCCAGTGGTTCGAAGACACTCCATCCAGGTTCACATCCCCATTGGGATGTGGGCCTTCTGCTCTGAGGTCCCAACGGCTGGGTTGTTCACAGTTTCATGATGTGGGCTCTCTGCTGTTAGTTCGCTCTGGCCTGGATGTCATAGCCTCTGTGCTCTGGGCCGCCTGCTGGAAGGTTCCAACTGCTCGATTCCTCAACTTTTGTATTCTATGGGTCCTGTGTTGCGATGCTCCTCCTGCCTGCCTCACTCGCAACCCCTTCTTGATGTGGGTCCTCTGGTTTGAGGCCACATGGGCTGGGTTCCGCAACTTTCAATGATGTGGCCCCACTGGTGTGAGGACACTCCTGCCTGGTTCCCATCCCCTTGGTGATGTGGGCCTTCTGGTGACAGTCTTATCCTGGCTGGGTTCCTCACTCTTCTGTGAGGTAGGCCCTCTGCTGTGAGGTCAATCCTGCCTGACTTGCACACATCACCTTGGCGACGTGGGCCCTCTGTTGGCACATGGAGCCTGCTGGGAGCCTCCTGCCCTCGGTGATGACGGCCCTCTAGCATCAGGCCCTAACTGCTGGGCTCCCCACGTTTTCTGATGTGAACCCAGTGATGCCAGGACACTCCTGTCAGGTTCCCATCCCCATGGGGATGTGGGCTTTCTGCTCTGAGGTCCCAACGCCTGGGTGGCTCACAGTTTCATGATGTGGGCTCTCTGCTGTTAGTTCACTCCTGCCTGCATCCCATAGCTTCTGTGCTCTCGGCCGCCTGCTGGGAGGTTCCAACTGCTGGATTCCTCAACTTTTATATTCTATGGACCCTGTGTTGTGAGGCCAGTCCTGCCAGCCTAATTCCGAAACCCTTGGTGATGTGGTTCCTCTGGTTTGAGGCTACATGTGCTGGGATCCTCACCTTTCGATGATGTTGTCCCACTGGTGTGGGGACACTCCTGCCTGGTTCCCATCCCCTTGGTGATGTGGGCCCTCTGGTGAGAGTCTGATCCTGGCTGTGTTCCTCACCCTTCTGTGAGGTGGGCCCTCTGCTGTGAGGTCACTCCTGCCGGGCTGGCACACATCGCCTTGGTGACATTGGCCCTCTGGTGGCAGTTGGAGCCTGCTGGGAGCCTCCTCCCCTTGGTGATGAGTGCCCTCTAGCGTCAGGCCCTAACTTCTGAGCACCCCACGTTTTCTGATGTGAGCCCAGTGATGCCAGGACACTCCTGTCATGTTCCCATCACCATGGGGATGTGGGCCTTCTGCTCTGAGGTCCCAATGTCTGGGTTGCTCACAGTTTCATGATGTGGGCTGTCTGGTGTTAGTTCACTCTGGCTTGGATCCCCTAGCCTCTGTGCTCTGGGCCGCCTGCTGGGAGGTTCCAACTGCTGGATTCCTCACCTTTCTTATTTTTGGGCCCTCTGTTGTGAGGCTCCTCCTGCCTGCCTCACTCCCAGCCCCTTGGTGATGGGTGTCCTATGGTTTGAAGCCACATGTTCTGGGTTCCTCACCTTTAGATGATGTGGCCCTACTCATGTGAGGACACTCCTGCCTGGTTCCAATCCATTTGGTGATGTGGGCCCTCTGGTGCACGTCTGATCCTGACTGGGTTCGTCACACTTCTCTGAGGTGGGCCCTCTGCTGTGAGGTCATTCGTGCCTGGTTGGCACACATCGCCTTGGTGACGTCAGCCCTCTGGTGGCAGTTGGAGCCTGCTGGGAGCCTCCTTCCCTTGGTGATGAGGGTCCTCTGGCGTCAGGCCCTAACTGCAGGTCTCCCAAAATTTTCTGACATGTTCTCAGTGGTGCGAGGACACTCCTACCAGATTTATATCCCCATGGGGATGTGGGCCTCCTGCTCTGAGGTCCCAATGGCTGGGTTGCTCAGTTTCATGACATGGGCCCTCTTCTGTGAGTTCACTGTGGCCTGGATCCCATAGCCTCGGTGCTCTGGGCCACCTGCTGGGAGGTTCCAACTGCTGGATTCCTCACTTTTTTATTCTATGGGCCCAGTGTTGTGAGGCTACTCCTGCCTGCCTCACTCCAAGGCCCTTGGTGATGTGGGTCCTCTGGTTTGAGGACACATGTGCTGAGTACGTCACCTTTCACTGATGTGGCCCCACTGGTGTGAAGACACTCCTGCCTGGTTCCCATCCCCTTGGTGATGTGGGCCCTCTGGTGAGAGTCTGATGTTGGCTGGGTTTCTCACCCTTCTGTGAGGTGGGACCTCTGCTGTGAGGTAACTCATGCCTGGCTTGCTCATGTTGCCTTGGCAACGTGAGCACTCAGGTGGCAGTTGGGGCCTGCTGGGAATCTCCTCCCCTCAGTTATGAGAGCTCTGGATAAAACACATATGCCCTTTTTTGCCAAGTGCATTATTTTCCAAGTTCTGTCTCTTTTCCTATGCTTTAAGAGCGACTCCCGTGTACCTTCTGAAATCGGTTTCCAGCAATTCTGCCCCGCATTCAAGTCCTCTTCGCAGCCTTACTTCAGTATAATTTTGGATGATAGCTGTCATTTATAACTCTGCAGGTTTGTGAATAACAGTGTCCCTGAGCTCCTTTCTTCAACTCGCTTTCTTGTGAGCTGGCCGTAAAACTGCAGGATCTCTTCAGGTCCTAATCTGGTCCCAGCATGGCATGCGGAGCCTCTGGTTCATTCGTCTTCCTGGTGGGAAATGAGAGTTAAATTTGCCCGTCCAGACACCTACAGATAGTCTCTCATTGGTTCTCCTTATTCCTGTTCATATTCCGAAGAAATTGCAAACTGGGCCAAACAGGAGGTTAAAGGCACTGACTCTCCAAGTGGGGAGAGTGTTAGTAAAGCGTCTGGAATGTTGCACCCGAGTACCAGGGGATGAAAACTGACCCATCTGAACACGTTTCCTGATCACACGGTGGATCATACACTGGGTTCCACATGCATGTTTTAGCTGAAGGAAGAATCCCTTAACCCTGGAGAGTTGAGACCCATGGAATGGGTACCATGCAATATGACTTCAAAGGGTCTGCATTTGCTCACCGAACCTCACCAATCTTATCACTGATGCGTTTATGCCGCTGTACACACGCTTGATTCTCTTTCGGAGACATATAAATCCATAGGTTTTAAGATTCTTACTTGTCAGGTATATTCTTAGGCGTTTAATATGGGGCGTTGAGTCCACTTCGTTGAGCAAGGAGTAGCTCATGTCTATTACATATTTGGTTTATGGAACGGTATCTGTGCTAATTTCAATCTCTGTTTTTATGCAGCACCCCAACTCACCTTTCCCCTTAAGCAAGCATAAGTTGGTTTTCTACATTTGAGACCCTGTTCTGTTTTGTAATTCAGTTCCTGTGTAGCCAAGTTTACATTCCGTGTAGTAGTGATATCTTATGATGTTTCTTTTTCTGTGTGATTTATGTCACTTAGAATCATCGTACCTGAATCCACTCATTATGCTGCTATGGGCCTGATGACATAGATTTCATTGCTGAGTTATATTGCATTGTACGTAAGTACCACAAATTCTTTATCCATTTTTCGCTTTCTGTGATATTGAACTTGTACCGTAAACGAGGTTCTTGTAAACAGAGCTGTCCCAAACATTGGGGTGGCTGTGTCTTTTTGATTTTAAATTCCCTAAGCTATAGGACCATAAGTGGAAGTGCCCTAGGCTCTATTGCTTTGTTTTTTAGATGTTTCAGGAAACACCATACACTTCTCCAGAGTGGCTGTTGGCAATTTACATCCCGCCCATGAGCATAACAAGGCTCCCAGTTCTCCATGGCCTGTCCTGCCTTTCTGGATTTTACACTTTTTTCAGATGGCCCTTTTGACCGGGGGGCAGTGAGACTTCATTGTAGTGAAGATTTCCTTTGCAAGCTTGCTTGGTTGGCCAAAAAGGGCGTATGCGTTTTTTCCTGAGGAAAAAACGCATATGCCCTTTTTGGCCAAGTGCATCATTGTGGACGTTCTGCCTCTTTTCCTATGCTTTACATGCAATTCCAGTCTACCTCCTGCAATCGGTTTCCTGCAATTCTGCCCCGTTTTCAAGTCCTCTTGGCAGCCTTACTTCAATATATTTTTGGACGATAGCTGTCATTTATAACTCTGCAGGTTTGTGAATTACAGTGCCCCTGAGCTCCTTTCTTCAACTCGCTTTCTTGTGAGCTGGCCGCAACACCGCAGCTTTGCTTCAGGCCCTAGTGTGGTTCCGGAATGGCATGCTGAACCTTTGGTTAATTCCTCTTCCTGGTGGGAAATGAGAGTTAAATTTGCCCGTCCAGACACCTCCAGCTAGTCTCTCATTGGTTCTCCTTATTCCTGTTCATTTTTCGCAGAAATTGCAAACTGGGCCAAACAGGAGGTTAAAGGCACTGACTCTCCAAGTGGGGACAGTGTTAGTAAAGCGTCTGGAATGTTGCACCCGAGTACCAGGGGACAAAAAGTGACACATTTGAACACGTTTCCCGATCACACGGTGGATCATACTCTGGGTTCCACATGCATGTTTTAGCTGAAGGAAGAATCCCTTAAACCTGCAGAGTTGAGACCCATGGAATGGGTACCATGCAATGTCACTTCATAGGGTCTGCATGTGTTCACCGAACCTCACCAAACCTATCACTGCTGCATTTATGCCACTGTACACACGCTTGATTCTCTTTCGGAGACATACAAATCGATAGGTTTTAAGATTCTTACTAGTCAGGTATATTCTTAGGCGTTTAATATGGGGTGTAGAGTCCAGTTCGTTGAGAAAGGAGTAGCTCTTGTCTATTACATATTTGGCTTATGGAACGATATCTGTGCTAATTTCAATCTCTGGTTTTATGCAGCACCCCAACTCAGCTTTCCCCTTAAGCAAGCATAAGTTGGTTTTCTACATTTGAGACCCTCTTCTGTTTTGTAATTCAGTTCCTTTGTAGCCAAGTTTACAAGCCGTGTATTAGTGATATCTTATGATGTTTCTTTTTCTGTGTGACTTATCTCACTTAGAATCATCGTACCTGAATCCACTCATTATGCTGCTATGGGCCTGATGACATAGATTTCATTGCTGAGTGACATTGCATTGTACGTAAGTACCACAACTTCTTTATCCATTTTTCGCTTTCTATGATATTGAACATGTACCGTAAACGAGGTTCTTGTAAACAGAGCCATCCCAAATTTGGGGTGGCTGTGTCTTTTTGATTTTAATTTCCCTAAGCTATAGGACCATAAGTGGAAGTGCCCTAGGCTCTGTTGCTTTGTTTTTTAGATGTTTCAGGAAACACCATACACTTCTCCAGAGTGGCTGTTGGCAATTTACATCCCGCCCATCAGCATAACAAGGCTCCCAGTTCTCCATGGCCTGTCCTGCCTTTCTGGATTTTACACTTTTATCAGATGGCCCTTTTGACCGGGGGGCAGTGAGACTTCATTGTAGTGCAGATTTCCTTTGCAAGCTTGCTTGGTTGGCCAAAAAGGGCGTATGCATTTTTTCCTGAATATATTCAGGAAAAAACGCATACACACTTTTTGGCCAAGTGCATCATTGTGGACATTCTGCCTCTTTTCCTATACATTACATGCAATTACAGTCTACCTCCTGAAATCGGTTTCCTGCAATTCTGCCCCGCTTTCAAGTCCTCTTGGCAGCCTTACTTCAATATATTTTTGGACGATAGCTGTCATTTATAACTCTGCAGGTTTGTGCATTACAGTGCCCCTGAGCTCCTTTCTTCAACTCGCTTTCTTGTGAGCTGGCCGCAACACTGCCGTGTTGCTTCAGGCCCTAGTGTGGTTCCGGCATGGCACGCTGAGCCTTTGGTTAATTCCTCTTCCTGGTGGGAAATGAGAGTTAAATTTGCCCGTCCAGACACCTCCAGCTAGTCTCTCATTTGTTCTCCCTATTCCTGTTCATTTTCCGCAGAAATTGCAAACTGGGCCAAACAGGAGGTTAAAGGCACTGAATCTCCAAGTGGGGAGAGTGTTAGTAAAGCGTCTGGAATGTTGCACCCGAGTACCGGGGGACGAAAACTGACTCACATTTGAACACGTTTCCCGATCACATGGTGGATCATACTCTGGGATCCACATGCATGTTTTAGCTGAAGGAAGAATCCCTTAAACCTGGAGAGTTGAGACCCATGGAATGGGTACCATGCAATATGACTTCAAAGGGTCTGCATTTGCTCACCAAACCTCACCAATCCTATCACTGCTGCGTTTATGCCGCTGTACACACGCTTGATTCTCTTTCGGAGACATATAAATCCATAGGTTTTAAGATTCTTACTAGTCAGGTATATTCTTAGGCGTTTAATATGGGGTGTTGAGTCCACTTCGTTGAGCAAGGTGTAGCTCTTGTCTATTACATATTTGGCTTATGGAACGGTATCTGTGCTAATTTAAATCTCTGGATTTTTGCAGCACCCCAACTCACATTTCCCCTTAAGCAAGCATAAGTTGGTTTTCTACATTTGAGACCCTGTTCTGTTTTATAATACAGTTCCTGTGTAGCCAAGTTTACATTCCATGTAGTAGTGATATCTTATGATGTTTCTTTTTCTCTGTGACTTATTTCACTTAGAATCATCGTACCTGAATCCACTCGTTATGCTTCTCTGGGACTGACGACATAGATTTCATTGCTGAGTGATATTGCATTGTACGTAAGTACCACAACTTCTTTATCCATTTTGCGCTTTCTGTGATATTGAACTTGTACCGTAAACGAGGTTTTTGTAAACAGAACTGTCCCAAACTTTGGGGTGGCTGTGTCTTTTTGAATTTAATTTCCCTAAGCTATAGGACCATAAGTGGAATTGCCCTAGGCTCTGTTGCTTTGTTTTTTAGATGTTTCAGGAAACACCATACACTTCTCCAGAGTGGCTGTTGGCAATATACATCCCGCCCATCAGCATAACAAGGCTCCCAGTTCTCCATGGCCTGTCCTGTCTTTCTGGATTTTACACTTTTTTCAGATGGCCCTTTTGACCGGGGGGCAGTGAGACTTCATTGTAGTGCAGATTTCCTTTGCAAGCTTGCTTGGTTGTCCAAAAAGGGCGTATGCATTTTTTCCTGAATATATTCAGGAAAAAAAGCATACGCCCTTTTTGGCCAAGTGCATCATTGTGGACGTTCTGCCTCTTTTCATGTGGTTTACATGCAAATCCAGTCTACCTCCTGAAATCGGTTTCCTGCAATTCTGCCCCGCTTTCAAGTCCTCTTGGCAGCCTTACTTCAATATATTTTTGGACGATACCTGTCAATTTTAACTCTGCAGGTTTGTGAATGACAGTGCCCCTGAGCTCCTTTCTTCAACTCGCTTTCTTGTGAGCTGGCCGCAACACCGCAGGATTGCTTCTGGCCCCAGTGTGGTTCCGGCATGGCACGCTGAGCCTTTGGTTAATTCCTCTTCTTGATGAGAAATGAGAGTTAAATTTGCCCGTCCAGACACCTCCAGCTAGTCTCTTATTGGTTCTCCCTATTCCTGTTCATTTTCCGCAGAAATTGAAAACTGGGCCAAACAAGAGGTTAAAGGCACAGACTCTCCAAGTGGGGAGAGTGTTAGTAAAGCGTCTGGAATGTTGCATCTGAGTACCAGGGGACGAAAACTGAGACAACTTTGAACACGTTTCCCAATCACATGGTGTATCATACTCTGGGTTTCACATGCATGTTTTAGCTGAAGGAAGAATCCCTTAAACCTGGAGAGTTGAGACCCATGGAATGGGTACCATGCAATATGACTTCAAAGGGTCTGCATTTGCTCACCGAACCTCACCAATCCTATCACTGCTGCGTTTATGCCGCTGTACACACGCTTGATTCTCTTTCGGAGCCATATAAATCCATAGGTTTTAAGATTCTTACTAGTCAGGTATATTCGTAGTCGTTTAATATGGGGTGTTGAGTCCACTTCATTGAGCAAGGAGTACCTCTTGTCTATTACATATTTGGCTTATGGAACGGTATCTGTGCTTATTTCAATCTCTGGTTTTATGCAGCACCCCAACTCACATTTCCCCTTAAGCAAGCATAAGTTGGTTTTCTACATTTGAGACCCTGTTCTGTTTTGTAATTCAGTTCCAGTGTAGCCAAGTTTACATTCCGTGTAGTAGTGATATCTTATGATGTTTCTTTTTCTGTGTGACTTATTTCACTTAGAATCATCGTACCTGAATCCACTCATTATGCTGCTACGGGCCTGATGACATAGATTTCATTGCTGAGTGATATTGCATTGTACGTAAGTACCACAACTTCTTTATCCATTTTTCGCTTTCTGTGATATTGAACTTGGACCATAAATGAGGTTCTTGTAAACAGAGCTGTCCCTAACTTTGGGGTGGCTGAGTCTTTTTGATTTTAATTTCCCTAAGCTATAGGACCATAAGTGGAAGTGCCCTAGGCTCTGTTGCTTTGTTTTTTAGATGTTTCAGGAAACACCATACACTTCTCCAGAGTGGCTCTTGGCAATTTACATCCCGCCCATCAGCATAACAAGGCTCCCAGTTCTCCATGGCCTGTCCTGCCTTTCTGGATTTTACACTTTTTTCAGATGGCCCTTTTGACCGGGGAGCAGTGAGACTTCATTGTAGTGCAGATTTCCTTTGCAAGCTTGCTTGGTTGGCCAAAAAGGGCGTATGCGTTTTTTCCTGAATATATTAAGGAAAAAACGCATACGCCCTTTTTGGCCAAGTGCATCATTGTGGACGTTCTGCCTCTTTTCCTATGCTTTACATGCAATTCCAGTCTACCTCCTGAAATCGGTTTCCTGCAATTCTGCCCCGCTTTCAAGTCCTCTTGGCAGCCTTACTTCAATATATTTTTGGACGATAGCTGTCATTTATAACTCTGCAGGTATGTGAATGACAGTGCCCCTGAGCTCCTTTCTTCAACTCGCTTTCTTGTGAGCTGGCCGCAACACCGCAGGATTGTTTCAGGCCGTAGTGTGGTTCCGGCATGGCACGCTGAGCCTTTGTTTAATTCCTCTTCCTGGTGGGAAATGAGAGTTAAATTTGACGGTCCAGACACCTCCAGCTAGTCTCTCATTGGTTCTCCCTATTCCTGTTCATTTTCCGCAGAAATTGCAAACTGGGCCAAATAGGAGGTTAAAGGCACTGACTCTCCAAGTGGGGAGAGTGTTAGTAAAGCGTCTGGAATGTTGCACCCGAGTACCAGGGGACGAAAACTGAGACACATTTGAACACGTTTCCCGATCACATGGTGTATCATACTCTGGGTTCCACATGCATGTTTTAGCTGAAGGAAGAATCCCTTAAACCTGGAGAGTTGAGACCCCTGCAATGGGTACCATGCAATATGACTTCAAAGGGTCTGCATTTGCTCACCGAACCTCACCAATCCTATCACTGCTGCATTTATGCCACTGTACACACGCTTGATTCTCTTTCTGAGACATATAAATCCATAGGTTTTAAGATTCTTACTAGTCAGGTATATTCTTAGGCGTTTAATATGGGGTGTAGAGTCCACTTCGTTGAGCAAGGAGTAGCTCTTGTCTATTACATATTTGGCTTATGGAACGGTATCTGTGCTAATTTCAATCTCTGGTTTTATGCAGCACCCCAACTCACCTTTCCCCTTAAGCAAGCATAAGTCGGTTTTCTACATTTGAGACCCTGTTCTGTTTTGTAATTCAGTTCCTGTGTAGCCAAGTTTACATTCCATGTGGTAGAGATATCTTATGATGTTTCTTTTTCTGTGTGACTTATTTCACTTAGAATCATCGTACCTGAATCCACTCATTATGCTGCTATGGGCCTGATGACATAGATTTCATTGCTGAGTGATATTGCATTGTACGTAAGTACCACAACTTCTTTATCCATTTTTCACTTTCTGTGATTTTGAACTTGTACTGTAAACGAGGTTCTTGTAAACAGAGCCTTCCCAAACTTTGGGGTGGCTGTGTCTTTTTGATTTTAATTTCCCTAAGCTATAGGACCATAAGTGGAAGTGCCCTAGGCTCTGTCGCTTTGTTTTTTAGATGTTTCAGGAAACACCATACACTTCTCCAGAGTGGCTGTTGGCAATTTACATCCCACCCATCAGCATAACAAGGCTCCCAGTTCTCCATGGCCTGTCCTGCCTTTCTGGATTTTACACTTTTTTCAGATGGCCCTTTTGACCGGGGGGCAGTGAGACTTCCTTTTAGTGCAGATTTCCTTTGCAAGCTTGCTTGGTTGGCCAAAAAGTGTGTATGCGTTTATTCCTGAATATATTCAGGAAAAAACGCATACGCCCTTTTTGGCCAAGTGCATCATTGTGGACGTTCTGCCTCTTTTCCTATGCTTTACATGCAATTCCAGTCTACCTCCTGAAATCGGTTTCCTGCAATTCTGCCCCGCTTTCAAGTCCTCTTGGCAGCCTTACTTCAATATATTTTTGGACGATAGCTGTCATTTATAACTCTGCAGGTATGTGAATGACAGTGCCCCTGAGCTCCTTTCTTCAACTCGCTTTCTTGTGAGCTGGCCGCAACACCGCAGCATTGCTTCAGGCCCTAGTGTGGTTCCGGCATGGCACACTGAGCCTTTGGTTAATTCCTCTTCCTGGTGGGAAATGAGAGTTAAATTTGCCCGTCCAGACACCTCCAGCTAGTCTCTCATTGGTTCTCCCTATTCCTGTTCATTTTCCGCAGAAATTGCAAACTGGGCCAAACAGGAGGTTAAAGGCACTGACTCTCCAAGTGGGGAGAGTGTTAGTAAAGCATCTGGAATGTTGCACCCGAGTACCAGGGGACGAAAACTGACACAATTGAACACGTTTCCCGATCACACGGTGGATCATACTCTGGGTTCCACATGCATGTTTTAGCTGAAGGAAGAATCCCTTAAACCTGGAGAGTTGAGACCCATGGAATGGGTACCATGCAATATGACTTCAAAGGGTCTGCATTTGTCCACCGAACCTCACCAATCCTATCACTGCTGCGTTTATGCCGCTGTACACATGCTTGATTCTCTTTCGGAGACATATAAATCCATAGGTTTTAAGATTCTTCCTAGTCAGGTATATGCTTAGGCGTTTATTATGGGGTGTAGAGTCCACTTCGTTGAGCAAGGAGTAGCTCTTGTCTATTACATATTTGGCTTATGGAACGGTATCTGTGCTAATTTCAATCTCTGGTTTTATGCAGCACCCCAACTCACCTTTCGCCTTAAGCAAGCATAAGTTGGTTTTCTACATTTGAGACCCTGTTCTGTTTTGTAATTCAGTTCCTGTGTAGACAAGTTTACATTCCGTGTAGTAGTGATATCTTATGATGTTTCTTTTTCTGTGTGACTTATTTCACTTAGAATCATCGTACCTGAATCCACTCATTATGCTGCTATGGGCCTGATGACATAGATTTCATTGCTGCGTGATATTGCATTGTACGTAATTACCACAAATTCTTTATCCATTTTTCACTTGCTGTGATACTGAACTTGTACCGTAAACGAGGTTCTTGTAAACAGAGCCGTCCCAAACTTTGGGGTGGCTGTGTCTTTTTGATTTTAATTTCCCTAAGCTATAGGACCATAAGTTGAAGTGCCCTAGGCTCTGTTGCTTTGTTTTTTAGATGTTTCAGGAAACACCATACACTTCTCCAGAGTGGCTGTTCACAATTTACATCCCGCACATCAGCATAACAAGGTTCCCAATTCTCCATGGCCTGTCCTGCCTTTCTGGATTTTACACTTTTTTCAGATGGCCCTTTTGACCGGGGGCAGTGAGACTTCATTGTAGTGCAGATTTCCTTTTCAAGCTTGCTTGGTTGGCCAAAAAGAGCGTATGCGTTTTTTCCTGAATATATTCAGGAAAAAACGCATACGCCCTTTTTGGCCAAGTGCATCATTGTGGACGTTCTGCCTCTTTTCCTATGCTTTACATGCTATTCCAGTCTACCTCCTGAAATCGGTTTCCTGCAATTCTGCCCCTCTTTCAAGTCCTCTTGGCAGCCTTACTTCAATATATTTTTGGACGATATCTGTCATTTATAACTCTGCAGGTATGTGAATGTCAGTGCCCCTGAGCTCCTTTCTTCAACTCGTTTTCTTGTGAGCTGGCCGCAACACCGCAGCATTGCTTCAGGCCCTAGAGTGGTTCCGGCATGGCACGCTGAGCCTTTGGTTAATTCCTCTTCCTGGTGGGAAATGAGAGATAAATTTGCCCGTCCAGACACCTCCAGCTAGTCTCTCATTGGTTCTCCCTATTCCTGTTCATTTTCCGCAGAAATTGCAAACTGGGCCAAACAGGAGGTTAAAGGCACTGACTCTCCAACTGGGGAGAGTGTTAGTAAAGCGTCTGGAATGTTGCACCCGAGTACCAGGGGACGAAAACTGAGACACATTTGAACACGTTTCCCGATCACATGGTGGATCATACTCTGGGTTCCACATGCATGTTTTAGCTGAAGGAAGAATCCCTTAAACCTGGAGAGTTGAGACCCCTGCAATGGGTACCATGCAATATGACTTCAAAGGGTCTGCATTTGCTCACCGAACCTCACCAATCCTAGCACTGCTGCATTTATGCCACTGTACACACGCTTGATTCTCTTTCGGAGACATATAAATCCATAGGTTTTAAGATTCTTACTAGTCAGGTATATTCTTAGGCGTTTAATATGGGGTGTAGAGTCCACTTCGTTGAGCAAGGAGTAGCTCTTGTCTATTACATATTTGGCTTATGGAACGGTATCTGTGCTAATTTCAATCTCTGGTTTTATGCAGCACCCCAACTCACCTTTCCTCTTAAGCAAGCATAAGTCGGTTTTCTACATTTGAGACCCTGTTCTGTTTTGTAATTCAGTTCCTGTGTAGCCAAGTTTACATTCCATGTGGTAGAGATATCTTATGATGTTTCTTTTTCTGTGTGACTTATTTCACTTAGAATCATCGTACCTGAATCCACTCATTATGCTGCTATGGGCCTGATGACATAGATTTCATTGCTGCGTGATATTGCATTGTACGTAATTACCACAAATTCTTTATCCATTTTTCACTTGCTGTGATACTGAACTTGTACCGTAAACGAGGTTCTTGTAAACAGAGCCATCCCAAACTTTGGGGTGGCTGTGTCTTTTTGATTTTAATTTCCCTAAGCTATAGGACCATATGTTGAAGTGCCCTAGGCTCCGTTGCTTTGCTTTTTAGATGTTTCAGGAAACACCATACACTTCTCCAGAGTGGCTGTTCGCAATTTACATCCCGCACATCAGCATAACAAGGTTCCCAATTCTCCATGGCCTGTCCTGCCTTTCTGGATTTTACACTTTTTTCAGATGGCCCTTTTGACCGGGGGCAGTGAGACTTCATTGTAGTGCAGATTTCCTTTGCAAGCTTGTTTGTTTGGCCAAAAAGGGCGTAGGCTTTTTTTCTTGAGGAAAAATCTGATATGCCCTTTTTGGCCAAGTGCATCATTGTGGACGTTCTGCCTCTTTTCCTATGCTTTACATGCCATTCCAGTCTACCTCCTGAAATCGGTTTCCTGCAATTCTGCCCCACTTTCAAGTCCTCTTGGCAGCCTTACTTCAATATATTTTTGGACGATAGCTGTCATTTATAACTCTGCAGGTTTGTGAATTACAGTGCCCCTGAGCTCCTTTCTTCAACTCGTTTTCTTGTGAGCTGGCCGCAACACAGCAGCATTGCTTCAGGCCCTAATGTGGTTCCAGAATGGCACGCTGAGCCTTTGGTTAATTCCTCTTCCTGGTGGGTAATGAGAGTTAAATTTGCCCGTCCAGACACCTCCAGCTAGTCTCTCATTGGTTCTCCCTATTCCTGTTCATTTTCCGCAGAAATTGCAAACTGGGCCAAACAGGAGGTTAAAGGCACTGACTCTCCAAGTGGGGAGAGTGTTAGTAAAGCGTCTGGTATGTTGCACCCGAGTACCGGGGGACGAAAACTGAGACACATTTGAACACGTTTCCCGATCACACGGTGGATCATACTCTGGGTTCCACATGCATGTTTTAGCTGAAGGAAGAATCCCTTAAACCTGGAGAGTTGAGACCCATGGAATGGGTACCATGCAATATGACTTCAAAGGGTCTGCATTTGCTCACCGATCCTTACCAATCCTATCACTGCTGCATTTATGCCGCTGTACACACGCTTGATTCTCTTGCAGAGACATATAAATCCATAGGTTTTAAGATTCTTACTAGTCAGGTATATTCTTAGGCGTTTAATATGTGGTGTTGAGTCCACTTCGTTGAGCAAGGAGAAGCTCTTGTCTATTACATGTTTGACTTATGGAACGGTATCTGTGCTAATTTCAATCTCTGGTTTTATGCAGCACCCCAACTCACCTTTCCCCTTAAGGAAGCATAAGTTGGTTTTCTACATTTGAGACCCTGTTCTGTTTTGTAATTCAGTTCCTGTGTAGCCAAGTTTACATTCCATGTGGTAGAGATATCTTATGATGTTTCTTTTTCTGTGTGACTTATTTCACTTAGAATCATCGTACCTGAATCCACTCATTATGCTGCTATGGGCCTGATGACATAGATTTCATTGCTGAGTGATATTGCATTGTACGTAAGTACCACAACTTCTTTATCCATTTTTCACTTTCTGTGATTTTGAACTTATACTGTAAACGAGGTTCTTGTAAACAGAGCCTTCCCAAATTTTGGGGTGGCTGTGACTTTTTGATTTTAATTTCCCTAAGCTATAGGACCATAAGTGGAAGTGCCCTAGGCTCTGTTGCTTTGTTTTTTAGATGTTTCAGGAAACACCATACACTTCTCCAGAGTGGCTGTTGGCAATTTACATCCCGCCCATCAGCATAACAAGGCTCCCAGTTCTCCATGGCCTGTCCTGCCTTTCTGGATTTTACACTTTTTTCAGATGGCCCTTTTGACCGGGGGGCAGTGAGACTTCATTGTAGTGCAGATTTCCTTTGCAAGCTTGCTTCGTGGGCCAAAAAGTGCGTATGCGTTTTTTCCTGAATATATTCAGGAAAAAACGCATACGCCCTTTTTGGCCAAGTGCATCATTGTGGACGTTCTGCCTCTTTTCCTTTGCTTTACATGCAATTCCAGTCTACCTCCTGAAATCGGTTTCCTGCAATTCTGCCCAGCGTTCAAGTCCTCTTGGCAGCCTTACTTCAATATATTTTTGGACGATAGCTGTCATTTATAACTCTGCAGGTTTGTGAATGACAGTGCCCCTTAGCTCCTTTCTTCAACTCGCTTTCTTGTGAGCTGGCCGCAACACCGCAGCATTGCTTCAGGCCCTAGTGTGGTTCCGGCATGACATGCTGAGCCTTTGGTTAATTCTTCTTCCTGGTGGGAAATGAGAGTTAAATTTGCCCGTCCAGACACCTCCAGCTAGTCTCTCATTGGTTCTCCTTATTCCTGTTCATTTTCCGCAGAAATTGCAAACTGGGCCAAACAAGACGTTAAAGGCACTGACTCTCCAAGTGGGGAGAGTGTTAGTAAAGCGTCTGGAATGTTGCACCCGAGTACCGGGGGATGAAAACTGACACAATTAAACACGTTTCCCGATCACACGGTGGATCATACTCTGGGTTCCACATGCATGTTTTAGCTGAAGGAAGAATCCCTTAAACCTGGAGAGTTGAGACCCATGGAATGGGTACCATGCCATATGACTTCAAAGGGTCTGCATTTGCTCACCGAACCTCACCAATCCTATCACTGCTGCGTTTATGACACTGTACACACGCTTGATTCTCTTTCGGAGACATATAAATCCATAGGTTTTAAGATTCTTTCTAGTCAGGTATATTCTTACGCGTTTAATATGGGGTGTAGAGTCCACTTCGTTGAGCAAGGAGTAGCTCTTGTCTATTAAATATTTGGCTTATGGAACGGTATCTGTTCTAATTTCAATCTCTGGTTTTATGCAGCACCCCAACTCACCTTTCCCCTTAAGCAAGCATAAGTTGATTTTCTACATTTGAGACCCTGTTCTGTTTTGTAATTCAGTTCCTGTGTAGCCAAGTTTACATTCCTTGTAGTAGTGATATCTTATGATGTTTGTTTTTCTGTGTGACTTATTTCACTTAGAATCATCGTACCTGAATCCACTCATTATGCTGCTACGGGCCTGATGACATAGATTTCATTGCTGAGTGATATTGCATTGTACGTAAGTACCACAACTTCTTTATCCATTTTTCGCTTTCTGTGATATTGAACTTGGACCATAAATGAGGTTCTTGTAAACAGAGCTGTCCCTAACTTTGGGGTGGCTGAGTCTTTTTGATTTTAATTTCCCTAAGCTATAGGACCATAAGTGGAAGTGCCCTAGGCTCTGTTGCTTTGTTTTTTAGATGTTTCAGGAAACACCATACACTTCTCCAGAGTGGCTGTGGGCAATTTACATCCCGCCCATCAGCATAACAAGGCTCCCAGTTCTCCATGGCCTGTCCTGCCTTTCTGGATTTTACACTTTTTTCAGATGGCCCTTTTGACCGGGGAGCAGTGAGACTTCATTGTAGTGCAGATTTCCTTTGCAAGCTTGCTTGGTTGGCCAAAAAGGGCGTATGCGTTTTTTCCTGAATATATTCAGGAAAAAACGCATACGCCCTTTTTGGCCAAGTGCATCATTGTGGACGTTCTGCCTCTTTTCCTATGCTTTACATGCAATTCCAGTCTACCTCCTGAAATCGGTTTCCTGCAATTCTGCCCCGCTTTCAAGTCCTCTTGGCAGCCTTACTTCAATATATTTTTGGACGATAGCTATCATTTATAACTCTGCAGGTATGTGAATGACAGTGCCCCTGAGCTCCTTTCTTCAACTCGCTTTCTTGTGAGCTGGCCGCAACACCGCAGGATTGCTTCAGGCCCTAGTGTGGTTCCGGCATGGCACGCTGAGCCTTTGTTTAATTCCTCTTCCTGGTGGGAAATGAGAGTTAAATTTGCCCGTCCAGACACCTCCAGCTAGTCTCTCATTGGTTCTCCCTATTCCTGTTCATTTTCCGCAGAAATTGCAAACTGGGCCAAACAGGAGGTTAAAGGCACTGACTCTCCAAGTGGGGAGAGTGTTAGTAAAGCGTCTGGAATGTTGCACCCGAGTACCAGGGGACGAAAACTGAGACACATTTGAACACGTTTCCCGATCACATGGTGGATCATACTCTGGGTTCCACATGCATGTTTTAGCTGAAGGAAGAATCCCTTAAACCTGGAGAGTTGAGACCCCTGCAATGGGTACCATGCAATATGACTTCAAAGGGTCTGCATTTGCTCACCGAACCTCACCAATCCTATCACTGCTGCATTTATGCCACTGTACACACGCTTGATTCTCTTTCTGAGACATATAAATCCATAGGTTTTAAGATTCTTCCTAGTCAGGTATATTCTTAGGCGTTTAATATGGGGTGTAGAGTCCACTTCGTTGAGCAAGGAGTAGCTCTTGTCTATTACATATTTGGCTTATGAAACGGTATCTGTGCTAATTTCAATCTCTGGTTTTATGCAGCACCCCAACTCACCTTTCCCCTTAAGCAAGCATAAGTCGGTTTTCTACATTTGAGACCCTGTTCTGTTTTGTAATTCAGTTCCTGTGTAGCCAAGTTTACATTCCATGTGGTAGAGATATCTTATGATGTTTCTTTTTCTGTGTGACTTATTTCACTTAGAATCATCGTACCTGAATCCACTCATTATGCTGCTATGGGCCTGATGACATAGATTTCATTGCTGAGTGATATTGCATTGTACGTAAGTACCACAACTTCTTTATCCATTTTTCACTTTCTGTGATTTTGAACTTATACTGTAAACGAGGTTCTTGTAAACAGAGCCTTCCCAAATTTTGGGGTGGCTGTGTCTTTTTGATTTTAATTTCCCTAAGCTATAGGACCATAAGTGGAAGTGCCCTAGGCTCTGTTGCTTTGTTTTTTAGATGTTTCAGGAAACACCATACACTTCTCCAGAGTGGCTGTTGGCAATTTACATCCCGCCCATCAGCATAACAAGGCTCCCAGTTCTCCATGGCCTGTCCTGCCTTTCTGGATTTTACACTTTTTTCAGATGGCCCTTTTGACCGGGGGCAGTGAGACTTCATTGTAGTGCAGATTTCCTTTGCAAGCTTGCTTGGTTGGCCAAAAAGGGCGTATGCGTTTTTTCCTGAATATATTCAGGAAAAAACGCATACGCCCTTTTTGGCCAAGTGCATCATTGTGGACGTTCTGCCTCTTTTCCTTTGCTTTACATGCAATTCCAGTCTACCTCCTGAAATCGGTTTCCTGCAATTCTGCCCAGCGTTCAAGTCCTCTTGGCAGCCTTACTTCAATATATTTTTGGACGATAGCTGTCATTTATAACTCTGCAGGTTTGTGAATGACAGTGCCCCTTAGCTCCTTTCTTCAACTCGCTTTCTTGTGAGCTGGCCGCAACACCGCAGCATTGCTTCAGGCCCTAGTGTGGTTCCGGCATGACATGCTGAGTCTTTGGTTAATTCCTCTTCCTGGTGGGAAATGAGAGTTAAATTTGCCCGTCCAGACACCTCCAGCTAGTCTCTCATTGGTTCTCCCTATTCCTGTTCATTTTCCGCAGAAATTGCAAACTGGGCCAAACAAGAGGTTAAAGGCACTGACTCTCCAAGTGGGGAGAGTGTTAGTAAAGCGTCTGGAATGTTGCACCCGAGTACCGGGGGATGAAAACTGACACAATTAAACACGTTTCCCGATCACACGGTGGATCATACTCTGGGTTCCACATGCATGTTTTAGCTGAAGGAAGAATCCCTTAAACCTGGAGAGTTGAGACCCATGGAATGGGTACCATGCAATATGACTTCAAAGGGTCTGCATTTGCTCACCGAACCTCACCAATCCTATCACTGCTGCGTTTATGCCACTGTACACACGCTTGATTCTCTTTCTGAGACATATAAATCCATAGGTTTTAAGATTCTTTCTAGTCAGGTATATTCTTAGGCGTTTAATATGGGGTGTAGAGTCCACTTCGTTGAGCAAGGAGTAGCTCTTGTCTATTACATATTTGGCTTATGGAACGGTATCTGTGCTAATTTCAATCTCTGGTTTTATGCAGCACCCCAACTCACCTTTCCCCTTAAGCAAGCATAAGTCGGTTTTCTACATTTGAGACCCTGTTCTGTTTTGTAATTCAGTTCCTGTGTAGCCAAGTTTACATTCCATGTGGTAGAGATATCTTATGATGTTTCTTTTTCTGTGTGACTTATTTCACTTAGAATCATCGTACCTGAATCCACTCATTATGCTGCTATGGGCCTGATGACATAGATTTCATTGCTGAGTGATATTGCATTGTACGTAAGTACCACAACTTCTTTATCCATTTTTCACTTTCTGTGATTTTGAACTTTTACTGTAAACGAGGTTCTTGTAAACAGAGCCTTCCCAAATTTTGGGGTGGCTGTGTCTCATTGATTTTAATTTCCCTAAGCTATAGGACCATAAGTGGAAGTGCCCTAGGCTCTGTTGCTTTGTTTTTTAGATGTTTCAGGAAACACCACACACTTCTCCAGAGTGGCTGTTGGCAATTTACATCCCGCCCATCAGCATAACAAGGCTCCCAGTTCTCCATGGCCTGTCCTGCCTTTCTGGATTTTACACTTTTTTCAGATGGCCCTTTTGACCGGGGAGCAGTGAGACTTCATTGTAGTGCAGATTTCCTTTGCAAACTTGCTTGGTTGGCCAAAAAGGGCGTATGCGTTTTTTCCTGAATATATTCAGGAAAAAACGCATACGCCCTTTTTGGCCAAGTGCATCATTGTGGACGTTCTGCCTCTTTTCCTATGCTTTACATGCAATTCCAGTCTACCTCCTGAAATCGGTTTCCTGCAATTCTGCCCCGCTTTCAAGTCCTCTTGGCAGCCTTACTTCAATATATTTTTGGACGATAGCTATCATTTATAACTCTGCAGGTATGTGAATGACAGTGCCCCTGAGCTCCTTTCTTCAACTCGCTTTCTTGCGAGCTGGCCGCAACACCGCAGCATTGCTTCAGGCCCTAGTGTGGTTCCGGCATGACATGCTGAGCCTTTGGTTAATTCCTCTTCCTGGTGGGAAATGAGAGTTAAATTTGCCCGTCCAGACACCTCCAGCTAGTCTCTCATTGGTTCTCCCTATTCCTGTTCATTTTCCGCAGAAATTGCAAACTGGGCCAAACAAGAGGTTAAAGGCACTGTCTCTCCAAGTGGGGAGAGTGTTAGTAAAGCGTCTGGAATGTTGCACCCGAGTACCGGGGGATGAAAACTGACACAATTAAACACGTTTCCCGATCACACGGTGGATCATACTCTGGGTTCCACATGCATGTTTTAGCTGAAGGAAGAATCCCTTAAACCTGGAGAGTTGAGACCCATGGAATGGGTACCATGCAATATGACTTCAAAGGGTCTGCATTTGCTCACCGAACCTCACCAATCCTATCACTGCTGCGTTTATGACACTGTACACACGCTTGATTCTCTTTCGGAGACATATAAATCCATAGGTTTTAAGATTCTTTCTAGTCAGGTATATTCTTACGCGTTTAATATGGGGTGTAGAGTCCACTTCGTTGAGCAAGGAGTAGCTCTTGTCTATTAAATATTTGGCTTATGGAACGATATCTGTTCTAATTTCAATCTCTGGTTTTATGCAGCACCCCAACTCACCTTTCGCCTTAAGCAAGCATAAGTTGGTTTTCTACATTTGAGACCCTGTTCTGTTTTGTAATTCAGTTCCTGTGTAGCCAAGTTTACATTCCTTGTAGTAGTGATATCTTATGATGTTTGTTTTTCTGTGTGACTTATTTCACTTAGAATCATCGTACCTGAATCCACTCATTATGCTGCTACGGGCCTGATGACATAGATTTCATTGCTGAGTGATATTGCATTGTACGTAAGTACCACAACTTCTTTATCCATTTTTCGCTTTCTGTGATATTGAACTTGGACCATAAATGAGGTTCTTGTAAACAGAGTTGTCCCTAACTTTGGGGTGGCTGAGTCTTTTTGATTTTAATTTCCCTAAGCTATAGGACCATAAGTGGAAGTGCCCTAGGCTCTGTTGCTTTGTTTTTTAGATGTTTCAGGAAACACCATACACTTCTCCAGAGTGGCTGTTGGCAATTTACATCCCGCCCATCAGCATAACAAGGCTCCCAGTTCTCCATGGCCTGTCCTGCCTTTCTGGATTTTACACTTTTTTCAGATGGCCCTTTTGACCGGGGAGCAGTGAGACTTCATTGTAGTGCAGAGTTCCTTTGCAAGCTTGCTTTGTTGGCCAAAAAGGGCGTATGCGTTTTTTCCTGAATATATTCAGGTAAAAACGCATACGCACTTTTTGGCCAAGTGCATCATTGTGGACGTTCTGCCTCTTTTCCTATGCTTTACATGCAATTCCAGTCTACCTCCTGAAATCGGTTTCCTGCAATTCTGCCCCGCTTTCAAGTCCTCTTGGCAGCCTTACTTCAATATATTTTTGGACGATAGCTATCATTTATAACTCTGCAAGTATGTGAATGACAGTGCCCCTGAGCTCCTTTCTTCAACTCGCTTTCTTGTGAGCTGGCCGCAACACCGCAGCATTGCTTCAGGCCCTAGTGTGGTTCCGGCATGGCACGCTGAGCCTTTGTTTAATTCCTCTTCCTGGTGGGAAATGAGAGTTAAATTTGCCCGTCCAGACACCTCCAGCTAGTCTCTCATTGGTTCTCCCTATTCCTGTTCATTTTCCGCAGAAATTGCAAACTGGGCCAAACAGGAGGTTAAAGGCACTGACTCTCCAAGTGGGGAGAGTGTTAGTAAAGCGTCTGGAATGTTGCACCCGAGTACCAGGGGACGAAAACTGAGACACATTTGAACACGTTTCCCGATCACATGGTGGATCATACTCTGGGTTCCACATGCATGTTTTAGCTGAAGGAAGAATCCCTTAAACCTGGAGAGTTGAGACCCATGGAATGGGTACCATGCAATATGACTTCAAAGGGTCTGCATTTGCTCACCGAACCTCAACAATCCTATCACTGCTGCGTTTATGCCGCTGTACACACGCTTGATTCTCTTTCGGAGACATATAAATCCATAGGTTTTAAGATTCTTCCTAGTCAGGTATATTCTTAGGCGTTTATTATGGGGTGTAGAGTCCACTTCGTTGAGCAAGGAGTAGCTCTTGTCTATTACATATTTGGCTTATGGAACGGTATCTGTGCTAATTTCAATCTCTGGTTTTATGCAGCACCCCAACTCACCTTTCGCCTTAAGCAAGCATAAGTTGGTTTTCTACATTTGAGACCCTGTTCTGTTTTGTAATTCAATTCCTGTGTAGCCAAGTTTACATTCCGTGTGGTAGTGATATCTTATGATGTTTGTTTTTCTGTGTGACTTATTTCACTTAGAATCATCGTACCTGAATCCACTCATTATGCTGCTATGGGCCTGATGACATAGATTTCATTGCTGCGTGATATTGCATTGTACGTAATTACCACAAATTCTTTATCCATTTTTCACTTGCTGTGATACTGAACTTGTACCGTAAACGAGGTTCTTGTAAACAGAGCCGTCCCAAACTTTGGGGTGGCTGTGTCTTTTTGATTTTAATTTCCCTAAGGTATAGGACCATATGTGGAAGTGCCCTAGGCTCCGTTGCTTTGCTTTTTAGATGTTTCAGGAAACACCATACACTTCTCCAGAGTGGCTGTTGGCAATTTACATCCCGCCCATCAGCATAACAAGGCTCCCAGTTCTCCATGGCCTGTCCTGCTTTGCTGGATTTTATACTTTTTTCAGATGGCCCTTTTGCCCGCGGGGTAGTGAGACTTCATTGTAGTGCAGATTCCCTTTGCAAGCTTGCTTGGTTGGCCAAAAAGGGCGTATGCGTTTTTTCCTGAATATATTCAGGAAAAAACGCATACGCCCTTTTTGGCCAAGTGCATCATTGTGGACGTTCTGCCTCTTTTCCTATGCTTTACATGCCATTCCAGTCTACCTCCTGAAATCGGTTTCCTGCAATTCTGCCCCACTTTCAAGTCCTCTTGGCAGCCTTACTTCAATATATTTTTGGACGATAGCTGTCATTTATAACTCTGCAGGTTTGTGAATGACAGTGCCCCTGAGCTCCTTTCTTCAACTCGTTTTCTTGTGAGCTGGCCGCAACACAGCAGCATTGCTTCAGGCCCTAATGTGGTTCCAGAATGGCACGCTGAGCCTTTGGTTAATTCCTCTTCCTGGTGGGTAATGAGAGTTAAATTTGCCCGTCCAGACACCTCCAGCTAGTCTCTCATTGGTTCTCCCTATTCCTGTTCATTTTCCGCAGAAATTGCAAACTGGGCCAAACAGGAGGTTAAAGGCACTGACTCTCCAAGTGGGGAGAGTGTTAGTAAAGCATCTGGAATGTTGCACCCGAGTACCGGGGGACGAAAACTGAGTCACATTTGAACACGTTTCCCGATCACACGGTGGATCATACTCTGGGTTCCACATGCATGTTTTAGCTGAAGGAAGAATCCCTTAAACCTGGAGAGTTGAGACCCATGGAATGGGTACCATGCAATATGACTTCAAAGGGTCTGCATTTGCTCACCGATCCTCACCAATCCTATCACTGCTGCATTTATGCCGCTGTAAACACGCTTGATTCTCTTGCAGAGACATATAAATCCATAGGTTTTAAGATTCTTACTAGTCAGTTATATTCTTAGGCGTTTAATATGTGGTGTTGAGTCCACTTCGTTGAGCAAGGAGAAGCTCTTGTCTATTACATATTTGGCTTATGGAACGGTATCTGTGCTAATTTCAATCTCTGGTTTTATGCAGCACCCCAACTCACCTTTCCCGTTAAGGAAGCATAAGTTGGTTTCCTACATTTGAGACCCTGTTCTGTTTTGTAATTCAGTTCCTCTGTAGCCAAGTTTACATTCCGTGTAGTAGTGATATCTTATGATGTTTCTTTTTTTGTGTGACTTATTTCACTTAGAATCATCGTACCTGAATCCACTCATTATGCTGCTACGGGCCTGATGACATAGATTTCATTGCTGAGTGATATTGCATTGTACGTAAGTACCACAACTTCTTTATCCATTTTTCGCTTTCTGTGATATTGAACTTGTACCGTAAATGAGGTTCTTGTAAACTGAGCCGTCCCAAACTTTGGGGTGGCTGTGTCTTTTTGATTTTAATTTCCCTAAGCTATAGGACCATAAGTGGAAGTGCCCTAGGCTCTGTTGCTTTGTTTTTTAGATGTTTCAGGAAACACCATACACTTCTCCATTGTCGCTGTTGGCAATTTACATCCCGCCCATCAGCATAACAAGGCTCTCACATCTCCATGGCCTGTCCTGCCTTTCTGGATTTTACACTTTTATCAGATGGCCCTTTTGACTGGGGGCCAGTGAGACTTCATTTTAGTGCAGATTTCCTTTGCAAGCTTGCTTGGTTGGCCAAAAAGGGCGTATGCGTTTTTTCTTGAATATATTCAGGAAAAAACGCATACGCCCCTTTTGGACAAGTGCATCATTGTGGACGTTCTGCCTCTTTACCTATGCTTTACATGCAATTCCAGTCTACCTCCTGAAATCGGTTTCCTGCAATTCTGCCCCGCTTTCAAGTCCTCTTGGCAGCCTTACTTCAATATATTTTTGGACGATAGCTGTCATTTATAACTCTGCAGGTTTGTGAATGACAGTGCCCCTTAGCTCCTTTCTTCAACTCGCTTTCTTGTGAGCTGGCCGCAACACCGCAGCATTGCTTCAGGCCCTAGTGTGGTTCCGGCATGACATGCTGAGCCTTTGGTTAATTCTTCTTCATGGTGGGAAATGAGAGTTAAATTTGCCCGTCCAGACACCTCCAGCTAGTCTCTCATTGGTTCTCCTTATTCCTGTTCATTTTCCGCAGAAATTGCAAACTGGGCCAAACAAGACGTTAAAGGCACTGACTCTCCAAGTGGGGAGAGTGTTAGTAAAGCGTCTGGAATGTTGCACCCGAGTACCGGGGGATGAAAACTGACACAATTAAACACGTTTCCCGATCACACGGTGGATCATACTCTGGGTTCCACATGCATGTTTTAGCTGAAGGAAGAATCTCTTAAACCTGGAGAGTTGAGACCCATGGAATGGGTACCATGCAATATGACTTCAAAGGGTCTGCATTTGCTCACCGAACCTCACCAATCCTATCACTGCTGCGTTTATGACACTGTACACACGCTTGATTCTCTTTCGGAGACATATAAATCCATAGGTTTTAAGATTCTTTCTAGTCAGGTATATTCTTAGGCGTTTAATATGGGGTGTAGAGTCCACTTCGTTGAGCAAGGAGTAGCTCTTGTCTATTACATATTTGGCTTATGGAACGGTATCTGTTCTAATTTCAATCTCTGGTTTTATGCAGCACCCCAACTCACTTTTCGCCTTAAGCAAGCATAAGTTGGTTTTCTACATTTGAGACCCTGTTCTGTTTTGTAATTCAGTTCCTGTGTAGCCAAGTTTACATTACTTGTAGTAGTGATATCTTATGATGTTTGTTTTTCTGTGTGACTTATTTCACTTAGAATCATCGTACCTGAATCCACTCATCATGCTGCTACGGGCCTGATGACATAGATTTCATTGCTGAGTGATATTGCATTGTACGTAAGTACCACAACTTCTTTATCCATTTTTCACTTTCTGTGATTTTGAACTTTTACTGTAAACGAGGTTCTTGTAAACAGAGCTGTCCCTAACTTTGGGATGGCTGAGTCTTTTTGATTTTAATTTCCCTAAGCTATAGGACCATAAGTGGAAGTGCCCTAGGCTCTGTTGCTTTGTTTTTTAGATGTTTCAGGAAACACCATACACTTCTCCAGAGTGGCTGTTGGCAATTTACATCCCGCCCATCAGCATAACAAGGCTCCCAGTTCTCCATGGCCTGTCCTGCCTTTCTGGATTTTACACTTTTTTCAGATGGCCCTTTTGACCGGGGAGCAGTGAGACTTCATTGTAGTGCAGATTTCCTTTGCAAACTTGCTTGGTTGGCCAAAAAGGGCGTATGCGTTTTTTCCTGAATATATTCAGGAAAAAACGCATACGCCCTTTTTGGCCAAGTGCATCATTGTGGACGTTCTGCCTCTTTTCCTATGCTTTACATGCAATTCCAGTCTACCTCCTGAAATCGGTTTCCTGCAATTCTGCCCCGCTTTCAAGTCCTCTTGGCAGCCTTACTTCAATATATTTTTGGACGATAGCTATCATTTATAACTCTGCAAGTATGTGAATGACAGTGCCCCTGAGCTCCTTTCTTCAACTCGCTTTCTTGTGAGCTGGCCGCAACACCGCAGGATTGCTTCAGGCCCTAGTGTGGTTCCGGCATGGCACGCTGAGCCTTTGTTTAATTCCTCTTCCTGGTGGGAAATGAGAGTTAAATTTGCCCGTCCAGACACCTCCAGCTAGTCTCTCATTGGTTCTCCCTATTCCTGTTCATTTTCCGCAGAAATTGCAAACTGGGCCAAACAGGAGGTTAAAGGCACTGACTCTCCAAGTGGGGAGAGTGTTAGTAAAGCGTCTGGAATGTTGCACCCGAGTACCAGGGGACGAAAACTGAGACACATTTGAACACGTTTCCCGATCACATGGTGGATCATACTCTGGGTTCCACATGCATGTTTTAGCTGAAGGAAGAATCCCTTAAACCTGGAGAGTTGAGACCCCTGCAATGGGTACCATGCAATATGACTTCAAAGGGTCTGCATTTGCTCACCGAACCTCACCAATCCTATCACTGCTGCATTTATGCCACTGTACACACGCTTGATTCTCTTTCTGAGACATATAAATCCATAGGTTTTAAGATTCTTACTAGTCAGGTATATTCTTAGGCGTTTAATATGGGGTGTAGAGTCCACTTCGTTGAGCAAGGAGTAGCTCTTGTCTATTACATATTTGGCTTATGGAACGGTATCTGTGCTAATTTCAATCTCTGGTTTTATGCAGCACCCCAACTCACCTTTCCCCTTAAGCAAGCATAAGTCGGTTTTCTACATTTGAGACCCTGTTCTGTTTTGTAATTCAGTTCCTGTGTAGCCAAGTTTACATTCCATGTGGTAGAGATATCTTATGATGTTTCTTTTTCTGTGTGACTTATTTCACTTAGAATCATCGTACCTGAATCCACTCATTATGCTGCTATGGGCCTGATGACATAGATTTCATTGCTGAGTGATATTGCATTGTACGTAAGTACCACAACTTCTTTATCCATTTTTCACTTTCTGTGATTTTGAACTTATACTGTAAACGAGGTTCTTGTAAACAGAGCCTTCCCAAATTTTGGGGTGGCTGTGTCTTTTTGATTTTAATTTCCCTAAGCTATAGGACCATAAGTGGAAGTGCCCTAGGCTCTGTTGCTTTGTTTTTTAGATGTTTCAGGAAACACCATACACTTCTCCAGAGTGGCTGTTGGCAATTTACATCCCGCCCATCAGCATAACAAGGCTCCCAGTTCTCCATGGCCTGTCCTGCCTTTCTGGATTTTACACTTTTTTCAGATGGCCCTTTTGACCGGGGGGCAGTGAGACTTCATTGTAGTGCAGATTTCCTTTGCAAGCTTGCTTGGTGGGCCAAAAAGGGCGTATGCGTTTTTTCCTGAATATATTCAGGAAAAAACGCATACGCCCTTTTTGGCCAAGTGCATCATTGTGGACGTTCTGCCTCTTTTCCTTTGCTTTACATGCAATTCCAGTCTACCTCCTGAAATCGGTTTCCTGCAATTCTTCCCAGCGTTCAAGTCCTCTTGGCAGCCTTACTTCAATATATTTTTGGACGATAGCTGTCATTTATAACTCTGCAGGTATGTGAATGACAGTGCCCCTGAGCTCCTTTCTTCAACTCGCTTTCTTGTGAGCTGGCCGCAACACCGCAGCATTGCTTCAGGCCCTAGTGTGGTTCCGGCATGACATGCTGAGCCTTTGGTTAATTCCTCTTCCTGGTGGGAAATGAGAGTTAAATTTGCCCGTCCAGACACCTCCAGCTAGTCTCTCATTGGTTCTCCCTATTCCTGTTCATTTTCCGCAGAAATTGCAAACTGGGCCAAACAAGAGGTTAAAGGCACTGACTCTCCAAGTGGGGAGAGTGTTAGTAAAGCGTCTGGAATGTTGCACCCGAGTACCGGGGGATGAAAACTGACACAATTAAACACGTTTCCCGATCACACGGTGGATCATACTCTGGGTTCCACATGCATGTTTTAGCTGAAGGAAGAATCCCTTAAACCTGGAGAGTTGAGACCCATGGAATGGGTACCATGCAATATGACTTCAAAGGGTCTGCATTTGCTCACCGAACCTCACCAATCCTATCACTGCTGCGTTTATGCCACTGTACACACGCTTGATTCTCTTTCTGAGACATATAAATCCATAGGTTTTAAGATTCTTTCTAGTCAGGTATATTCTTAGGCGTTTAATATGGGGTGTAGAGTCCACTTCGTTGAGCAAGGAGTAGCTCTTGTCTATTACATATTTGGCTTATGGAACGGTATCTGTGCTAATTTCAATCTCTGGTTTTATGCAGCACCCCAACTCACCTTTCCCCTTAAGCAAGCATAAGTCGGTTTTCTACATTTGAGACCCTGTTCTGTTTTGTAATTCAGTTCCTGTGTAGCCAAGTTTACATTCCATGTGGTAGAGATATCTTATGATGTTTCTTTTTCTGTGTGACTTATTTCACTTAGAATCATCGTACCTGAATCCACTCATTATGCTGCTATGGGCCTGATGACATAGATTTCATTGCTGAGTGATATTGCATTGTACGTAAGTACCACAACTTCTTTATCCATTTTTCACTTTCTGTGATTTTGAACTTTTACTGTAAACGAGGTTCTTGTAAACAGAGCTGTCCCTAACTTTGGGATGGCTGAGTCTTTTTGATTTTAATTTCCCTAAGCTATAGGACCATAAGTGGAAGTGCCCTAGGCTCTGTTGCTTTGTTTTTTAGATGTTTCAGGAAACACCATACACTTCTCCAGAGTGGCTGTTGGCAATTTACATCCCGCCCATCAGCATAACAAGGCTCCCAGTTCTCCATGGCCTGTCCTGCCTTTCTGGATTTTACACTTTTTTCAGATGGCCCTTTTGACCGGGGAGCAGTGAGACTTCATTGTAGTGCAGATTTCCTTTGCAAACTTGCTTGGTTGGCCAAAAAGGGCGTATGCGTTTTTTCCTGAATATATTCAGGAAAAAACGCATACGCCCTTTTTGGCCAAGTGCATCATTGTGGACGTTCTGCCTCTTTTCCTATGCTTTACATGCAATTCCAGTCTACCTCCTGAAATCGGTTTCCTGCAATTCTGCCCCGCTTTCAAGTCCTCTTGGCAGCCTTACTTCAATATATTTTTGGACGATAGCTATCATTTATAACTCTGCAAGTATGTGAATGACAGTGCCCCTGAGCTCCTTTCTTCAACTCGCTTTCTTGTGAGCTGGCCGCAACACCGCAGGATTGCTTCAGGCCCTAGTGTGGTTCCGGCATGGCACGCTGAGCCTTTGTTTAATTCCTCTTCCTGGTGGGAAATGAGAGTTAAATTTGCCCGTCCAGACACCTCCAGCTAGTCTCTCATTGGTTCTCCCTATTCCTGTTCATTTTCCGCAGAAATTGCAAACTGGGCCAAACAGGAGGTTAAAGGCACTGACTCTCCAAGTGGGGAGAGTGTTAGTAAAGCGTCTGGAATGTTGCACCCGAGTACCAGGGGACGAAAACTGAGACACATTTGAACACGTTTCCCGATCACATGGTGGATCATACTCTGGGTTCCACATGCATGTTTTAGCTGAAGGAAGAATCCCTTAAACCTGGAGAGTTGAGACCCCTGCAATGGGTACCATGCAATATGACTTCAAAGGGTCTGCATTTGCTCACCGAACCTCACCAATCCTATCACTGCTGCATTTATGCCACTGTACACACGCTTGATTCTCTTTCTGAGACATATAAATCCATAGGTTTTAAGATTCTTACTAGTCAGGTATATTCTTAGGCGTTTAATATGGGGTGTAGAGTCCACTTCGTTGAGCAAGGAGTAGCTCTTGTCTATTACATATTTGGCTTATGGAACGGTATCTGTGCTAATTTCAATCTCTGGTTTTATGCAGCACCCCAACTCACCTTTCCCCTTAAGCAAGCATAAGTCGGTTTTCTACATTTGAGACCCTGTTCTGTTTTGTAATTCAGTTCCTGTGTAGCCAAGTTTACATTCCATGTGGTAGAGATATCTTATGATGTTTCTTTTTCTGTGTGACTTATTTCACTTAGAATCATCGTACCTGAATCCACTCATTATGCTGCTATGGGCCTGATGACATAGATTTCATTGCTGAGTGATATTGCATTGTACGTAAGTACCACAACTTCTTTATCCATTTTTCACTTTCTGTGATTTTGAACTTATACTGTAAACGAGGTTCTTGTAAACAGAGCCTTCCCAAATTTTGGGGTGGCTGTGTCTTTTTGATTTTAATTTCCCTAAGCTATAGGACCATAAGTGGAAGTGCCCTAGGCTTTGTTGCTTTGTTTTTTAGATGTTTCAGGAAACACCATACACTTCTCCAGAGTGGCTGTTGGCAATTTACATCCCGCCCATCAGCATAACAAGGCTCCCAGTTCTCCATGGCCTGTCCTGCCTTTCTGGATTTTACACTTTTTTCAGATGGCCCTTTTGACCGGGGGGCAGTGAGACTTCATTGTAGTGCAGATTTCCTTTGCAAGCTTGCTTGGTTGGCCAAAAAGGGCGTATGCGTTTTTTCCTGAATATATTCAGGAAAAAACGCATACGCCCTTTTTGGCCAAGTGCATCATTGTGGACGTTCTGCCTCTTTTCCTATGCTTTACATGCAATTCCAGTCTACCTCCTGAAATCGGTTTCCTGCAATTCTGCCCCGCTTTCAAGTCCTCTTGGCAGCCTTACTTCAATATATTTTTGGACGATAGCTATCATTTATAACTCTGCAGGTTTGTGAATGACAGTGCCCCTGAGCTCCTTTCTTCAACTCGCTTTCTTGTGAGCTGGCCACAACACCGCAGCATTGCTTCAGGCCCTAGTGTGGTTCCGGCATGGCACGCTGAGCCTTTGGTTAATTCCTCTTCCTGGTGGGAAATGAGAGTTAAATTTGCCCGTCCAGACACCTCCAGCTAGTCTCTCTTGGTTCTCCCTATTCCTGTTCATTTTCCGCAGAAATTGTAAACTGGGCCAAACAGGAGGTTAAAGGCACTGACTCTCCAAGTGGGGAGAGTGTTAGTAAAGCATCTGTAATGTTGCACCCGAGTACCAAGGTTCGAAAACTGACACAATTGAACACGTTTCCCGATCACACGGTGGATCATACTCTGGGTTCCACATGCATGTTTTAGCTGAAGGAAGAATCCCTTAAAGCTGGAGAGTTGAGACCCATGGAATGGGTACCATGCAATATGACTTCAAAGGGTCTGCATTTGCTCACCGAACCTCACCAATCCTAGCACTGCTGCATTTATGCCACTGTACACACGCTTGATTCTCTTTCGGAGACATATAAATCCATAGGTTTTAAGATTCTTCCTAGTCAGGTATATTCTTAGGCGTTTAATATGGGCTGTAGAGTCCACTTCGTTGAGCAAGGAGTAGCTGTTGTCTATTACATATTTGGCTTATGGAACCGTATCTGTGCTAATTTCAATGTCTGGTTTTATGCAGCACCCCAACTCACCTTTACTCTTAAGCAAGCATAAGTCGGTTTTCTACATTTGAGACCCTGTTCTGTTTTGTAATTCAGTTCCTGTGTAGCCAAGTTTACATTCCATGTGGTAGTGATATCTTATGATGTTTGTTTTTCTGTGTGACTTATTTCACTTAGAATCATCGTACCTGAATCCACTCATTATGCTGCTATGGGCCTGATGACATAGATTTCATTGCTGCGTGATATTGCATTGTACGTAATTACCACAAATTCTTTATCCATTTTTCACTTGCTGTGATACTGAACTTGTACCGTAAACGAGGTTCTTGTAAACAGAGCCGTCCCAAACTTTGGGGTGGCTGTGTCTTTTTGATTTTAATTTCCCTAAGCTATAGGACTATATGTTGAAGTGCCCTAGGCTCCGTTGCTTTGCTTTTTAGATGTTTCAGGAAACACCATACACTTCTCCAGAGTGGCTGTTCGCAATTTACATCCCGCCCATCAGCATAACAAGGCTCTCACATCTCCATGGCCTGTCCTGCCTTTCTGGATTTTACACTTTTATCAGATGGCCCTTTTGACTGGGGGCCAGTGAGACTTCATTTTAGTGCAGATTTCCTTTGCAAGCTTGCTTGGTTGGCCAAAAAGGGCGTATGCGTTTTTTCTTGAATATATTCAGGAAAAAACGCATACGCCCCTTTTGGACAAGTGCATCATTGTGGACGTTCTGCCTCTTTACCTATGCTTTACATGCAATTCCAGTCTACCTCCTGAAATCGGTTTCCTGCAATTCTGCCCCGCTTTCAAGTCCTCTTGGCAGCCTTACTTCAATATATTTTTGGACGATAGCTGTCATTTATAACTCTGCAGGTTTGTGAATGACAGTGCCCCTTAGCTCCTTTCTTCAACTCACTTTCTTGTGAGCTGGCCGCAACACCGCAGCATTGCTTCAGGCCCTAGTGTGGTTCCGGCATGACATGCTGAGCCTTTGGTTAATTCTTCTTCCTGGTGGGAAATGAGAGTTAAATTTGCCCGTCCAGACACCTCCAGCTAGTCTCTCATTGGTTCTCCTTATTCCTGTTCATTTTCCGCAGAAATTGCAAACTGGGCCAAACAAGACGTTAAAGGCACTGACTCTCCAAGTGGGGAGAGTGTTAGTAAAGCGTCTGGAATGTTGCACCCGAGTACCGGGGGATGAAAACTGACACAATTAAACACGTTTCCCGATCACACGGTGGATCATACTCTGGGTTCCACATGCATGTTTTAGCTGAAGGAAGAATCCCTTAAACCTGGAGAGTTGAGACCCATGGAATGGGTACCATGCAATATGACTTCAAAGGGTCTGCATTTGCTCACCGAACCTCACCAATCCTATCACTGCTGCGTTTATGACACTGTACACACGCTTGATTCTCTTTCGGAGACATATAAATCCATAGGTTTTAAGATTCTTTCTAGTCAGGTATATTCTTACGCGTTTAATATGGGGTGTAGAGTCCACTTCGTTGAGCAAGGAGTAGCTCTTGTCTATTAAATATTTGGCTTATGGAACGGTATCTGTTCTAATTTCAATCTCTGGTTTTATGCAGCACCCCAACTCACTTTTCGCCTTAAGCAAGCATAAGTTGGTTTTCTACATTTGAGACCCTGTTCTGTTTTGTAATTCAGTTCCTGTGTAGCCAAGTTTACATTCCTTGTAGTAGTGATATCTTATGATGTTTGTTTTTCTGTGTGACTTATTTCACTTAGAATCATCGTACCTGAATCCACTCATTATGCTGCTACGGGCCTGATGACATAGATTTCATTGCTGAGTGATATTGCATTGTACGTAAGTACCACAACTTCTTTATCCATTTTTCGCTTTCTGTGATATTGAACTTGGACCATAAATGAGGTTCTTGTAAACAGAGCTGTCCCTAACTTTGGGGTGGCTGAGTCTTTTTGATTTTAATTTCCCTAAGCTATAGGACCATAAGTGGAAGTGCCCTAGGCTCTGTTGCTTTGTTTTTTAGATGTTTCAGGAAACACCATACACTTCTCCAGAGTGGCTGTTGGCAATTTACATCCCGCCCATCAGCATAACAAGGCTCCCAGTTCTCCATGGCCTGTCCTGCCTTTCTGGATTTTACACTTTTTTCAGATGGCCCTTTTGACCGGGGAGCAGTGAGACTTCATTGTAGTGCAGATTTCCTTTGCAAGCTTGCTTGGTTGGCCAAAAAGGGCGTATGCGTTTTTTCCTGAATATATTCAGGAAAAAACGCATACGCCCTTTTTGGCCAAGTGCATCATTGTGGACGTTCTGCCTCTTTTCCTATGCTTTACATGCAATTCCAGTCTACCTCCTGAAATCGGTTTCCTGCAATTCTGCCCAGCGTTCAAGTCCTCTTGGCAGCCTTACTTCAATATATTTTTGGACGATAGCTGTCATTTATAACTCTGCAGGTTTGTGAATGACAGTGCCCCTTAGCTCCTTTCTTCAACTCGCTTTCTTGTGAGCTGGCCGCAACACCGCAGCATTGCTTCAGGCCCTAGTGTGGTTCCGGCATGACATGCTGAGTCTTTGGTTAATTCCTCTTCCTGGTGGGAAATGAGAGTTAAATTTGCCCGTCCAGACACCTCCAGCTAGTCTCTCATTGGTTCTCCCTATTCCTGTTCATTTTCCGCAGAAATTGCAAACTGGGCCAAACAAGAGGTTAAAGGCACTGACTCTCCAAGTGGGGAGAGTGTTAGTAAAGCGTCTGGAATGTTGCACCCGAGTACCGGGGGATGAAAACTGACACAATTAAACACGTTTCCCAATCACACGGTGGATCATACTCTGGGTTCCACATGCATGTTTTAGCTGAAGGAAGAATCCCTTAAACCTGGAGAGTTGAGACCCATGGAATGGGTACCATGCAATATGACTTCAAAGGGTCTGCATTTGCTCACCGAACCTCACCAATCCTATCACTGCTGCGTTTATGCCACTGTACACACACTTGATTCTCTTTCTGAGACATATAAATCCATAGGTTTTAAGATTCTTTCTAGTCAGGTATATTCTTAGGCGTTTAATATGGGGTGTAGAGTCCACTTCGTTGAGCAAGGAGTAGCTCTTGTCTATTACATATTTGGCTTATGGAACGGTATCTGTGCTAATTTCAATCTCTGGTTTTATGCAGCACCCCAACTCACCTTTCCCCTTAAGCAAGCATAAGTCGGTTTTCTACATTTGAGACCCTGTTCTGTTTTGTAATTCAGTTCCTGTGTAGCCAAGTTTACATTCCATGTGGTAGAGATATCTTATGATGTTTCTTTTTCTGTGTGACTTATTTCACTTAGAATCATCGTACCTGAATCCACTCATTATGCTGCTATGGGCCTGATGACATAGATTTCATTGCTGAGTGATATTGCATTGTACGTAAGTACCACAACTTCTTTATCCATTTTTCACTTTCTGTGATTTTGAACTTTTACTGTAAACGAGGTTCTTGTAAACAGAGCCTTCCCAAATTTTGGGGTGGCTGTGTCTCTTTGATTTTAATTTCCCTAAGCTATAGGACCATAAGTGGAAGTGCCCTAGGCTCTGTTGCTTTGTTTTTTAGATGTTTCAGGAAACACCATACACTTCTCCAGAGTGGCTGTTGGCAATTTACATCCCGCCCATCAGCATAACAAGGCTCCCAGTTCTCCATGGCCTGTCCTGCCTTTCTGGATTTTACACTTTTTTCAGATGGCCCTTTTGACCGGGGAGCAGTGAGACTTCATTGTAGTGCAGATTTCCTTTGCAAACTTGCTTGGTTGGCCAAAAAGGGCGTATGCGTTTTTTCCTGAATATATTCAGGAAAAAACGCATACGCCCTTTTTGGCCAAGTGCATCATTGTGGACGTTCTGCCTCTTTTCCTATGCTTTACATGCAATTCCAGTCTACCTCCTGAAATCGGTTTCCTGCAATTCTGCCCCGCTTTCAAGTCCTCTTGGCAGCCTTACTTCAATATATTTTTGGACGATAGCTATCATTTATAACTCTGCAGGTATGTGAATGACAGTGCCCCTGAGCTCCTTTCTTCAACTCGCTTTCTTGTGAGCTGGCCGCAACACCGCAGCATTGCTTCAGGCCCTAGTGTGGTTCCGGCATGACATGCTGAGCCTTTGGTTAATTCCTCTTCCTGGTGGGAAATGAGAGTTAAATTTGCCCGTCCAGACACCTCCAGCTAGTCTCTCATTGGTTCTCCCTATTCCTGTTCATTTTCCGCAGAAATTGCAAACTGGGCCAAACAAGAGGTTAAAGGCACTGTCTCTCCAAGTGGGGAGAGTGTTAGTAAAGCGTCTGGAATGTTGCACCCGAGTACCGGGGGATGAAAACTGACACAATTAAACACGTTTCCCGATCACACGGTGGATCATACTCTGGGTTCCACATGCATGTTTTAGCTGAAGGAAGAATCCCTTAAACCTGGAGAGTTGAGACCCATGGAATGGGTACCATGCAATATGACTTCAAAGGGTCTGCATTTGCTCACCGAACCTCACCAATCCTATCACTGCTGCGTTTATGACACTGTACACACGCTTGATTCTCTTTCGGAGACATATAAATCCATAGGTTTTAAGATTCTTTCTAGTCAGGTATATTCTTACGCGTTTAATATGGGGTGTAGAGTCCACTTCGTTGAGCAAGGAGTAGCTCTTGTCTATTACATATTTGGTTTATGGAACGGTATCTGTGCTAATTTCAATCTCTGGTTTTATGCAGCACCCCAACTCACCTTTCGCCTTAAGCAAGCATAAGTTGGTTTTCTACATTTGAGACCCTGTTCTGTTTTGTAATTCAGTTCCTGTGTAGCCAAGTTTACATTCCTTGTAGTAGTGATATCTTATGATGTTTGTTTTTCTGTGTGACTTATTTCACTTAGAATCATCGTACCTGAATCCACTCATTATGCTGCTACGGGCCTGATGACATAGATTTCATTGCTGAGTGATATTGCATTGTACGTAAGTACCACAACTTCTTTATCCATTTTTCGCTTTCTGTGATATTGAACTTGGACCATAAATGAGGTTCTTGTAAACAGAGCTGTCCCTAACTTTGGGATGGCTGAGTCTTTTTTATTTTAATTTCCCTAAGCTATAGGACCATAAGTGGAAGTGCCCTAGGCTCTGTTGCTTTGTTTTTTAGATGTTTCAGGAAACACCATACACTTCTCCAGAGTGGCTGTTGGCAATTTACATCCCGCCCATCAGCATAAAAAGGCTCCCAGTTCTCCATGGCCTGTCCTGCCTTTCTGGATTTTACACTTTTTTCAGATGGCCCTTTTGACCGGGGAGCAGTGAGACTTCATTGTAGTGCAGATTTCCTTTGCAAGCTTGCTTGGTTGGCCAAAAAGGGCGTATGCGTTTTTTCCTGAATATATTCAGGAAAAAACGCATACGCCCTTTTTGGCCAAGTGCATCATTGTGGACGTTCTGCCTCTTTTCCTATGCTTTACATGCAATTCCAGTCTACCTCCTGAAATCGGTTTCCTGCAATTCTGCCCCGCTTTCAAGTCCTCTTGGCAGCCTTACTTCAATATATTTTTGGACGATAGCTGTCATTTATAACTCTGCAGGTTTGAAAATGACAGTGGCCCTGAGCTCCTTTCTTCAACTCGCTTTCTTGTGAGCTGGCCGCAACACCGCAGGATTGCTTCAGGCCCTAGTTTGGTTCCGGCATGACACACTGAGTATTTGGTTAATTCCTCTTCCTGGTGGGAAATGACAGTTAAATTTGCCCGTCCAGACACCTCCAGCTAGTCTCTCATTGCTTCTCCCTATTCCTGTTCATTTTCCACAGAAATTGCAAAACTGGGCCAAACAGGAGGTTAAAGGCACTGACTTTCCAAGTGGGGAGAGTGTTAGTAAAGCGTCTTCAATGTTGCCCCCGAATACCAGGGGACGAAAACTGAGACACATTTGAACACGTTTCCTGATCACACGGTGGATGATACTCTGAGTTCCACATGCATGTTTTAGCTGAAGGAAGAATCCCTTAAACCTGGAGAGTTGAGACCCATGGAATGGGTACCATGCAATATGACTTCAAATGGTCTGCATTTGCTCACCTATCCTCAACAATCCTATCACTGCTGCGTTTATGCCGCTGTACACATGCTTGATTCTCTTTCGGAGACATATAAATCCATAGGTTTTAAGATTCTTACTAGTCAGGTATATTCTTACGCGTTTAATGTGGGGTGTTGGGTCCACTTCGTTGAGCAAGGAGTAGCTCTTGTCTATTACATATTTGGCTTATGGAACGGTATCTGTGCTAATTTCAATCTCTAGTTTTATGCAGCACCCCAACTCACATTTCCCCTTAAGCAAGCATAAGTTGGTTTTCTACATTTGAGACCCTGTTCTGTTTTGTAATTCAGTTCCTGTGTAGCCAAGTTTACATTCCGTGTAGTAGTGATATCTGATGATGTTTCTTTTTTTGTGTGACTTATTTCACTTAGAATCATCGTACCTGAATCCACTCATTATGCTGCTATGGGCCTGATGACATAGATTTCATTGCTGAGTGATATTGCATTGTACGTAAGTACCACAACTTCTTTATCCATTTTTCGCTTTCTGCGATATTAAACTTGTACCGTAAACGAGGTTCTTGTAAACAGAGCTGTCCCAAACTTTGGGGTGGCTGTGTCTTTTTGATTTTAATTTCCCTAAGCTATAGGACCATAAGTGGAAGTGCCCTAGGCTCTGTTGCTTTGTTTTTTAGATGTTTCAGGAAACACCATACACTTCTCCAGAGTGGCTGTTGGCAATTTACATCCCGCCCATCAGCATAACAAGGCTCCCAGTTCTCCATGGCTTGTCCTGCCTTTCTGGATTTTACACTTTTTTCAGATGGCCCTTTTGACCGGGGGGCAGTGAAACTTCATTGTAGTGCAGATTTCCTTTGCAAACGTGCTTGGTTGGCCAAAAAGTGCGTATGCGTTTTTTCCTGAATATATTCAGGAAAAAACGCATACGCCCTTTTTGGCCAAGTGCATCATTGTGGACGTTCTGCCTCTTTTCCTGTGGTTTACATGCAAATCCAGTCTACCTCCTGAAATCGGTTTCCTGCAATTCTGCCCCACTTTCAAGTCCTCTTGGCAGCTTTATTTCAATATATTTTTGGACGATAGCTGTCATTTTTAACTCTGCAGTTTTGTGAATGACAGTGCCCCTGAGCTCCTTTCTTCAACTCGCTTTCTTGTGAGCTGGCCTCAACACCGCAGGATTGCTTTAGGCACCATTGTGGTTCCGGCATGGCACGCTGAGCCTTTGGTTAATTCCTCTTCCTGGTGGGAAATGAGAGTTAAATTTGCCCGTCCAGACACCTCCAGCTAGTCTCTTATTGGTTCTCCCTATTCCTGTTCATTTTCCGCAGAAATTGCAATCTGGGCCAAAGAGGAGGTTAAAGGCACTGACTCTCCAAGTGGGGAGAGTGTTAGTAAAGCGTCTGGAATGTTGCATCCGAGTACCAGGGGACGAAAACTGAGACACATTTGAACACGTTTCCCGATCACATGGTGTATCATACTCTGGGTTCCACATGCATGTTTTAGCTGAAGGAAGAATCCCTTAAACCTGGAGAGTTGAGACCCATGGAATGGGCACCATGCAATATGACTTCAAAGGGTCTGCATTTGCTCACCGAACCTCACCAATCCTATCACTGCTGCGTTTATGCCGCTGTACACACTCTTGATTATCTTTCGGAGACATATAAATCCATAGGTTTTAAGATTCTTACTAGTCAGGTATATTCGTAGGCGTTTAATATGGGGTGTTGAGTCCACTTCATTGAGCAAGGAGTAGCTCTTGTCTATTACATATTTGGCTTATGGAACCGTATCTGTGCTTATTTCAATCTCTGGTTTTATGCAGCACCCCAACTCACCTTTCCCCTTAAGCAAGCATAAGTTGGTTTTCTACATTTGAGACCCTGTTCTGTTTTGTAATTCAGTTCCTGTGTAGCCAAGTTTACATTCCGTGTAGTAGTGACATCTTATGATGTTTCTTTTTCTGTGTGACTTATTTCACTTAGAATCATCGTACCTGAATCCACTCATTATGCTGCTACGGGCCTGATGACATAGATTTCATTGCTGAGTGATATTGCATTGTACGTAAGTACCACAAGTTCTTTATCCATTTTTCGCTTTCTGTGATATTGAATTTGTACCGTAAACGAGGTTCTTGTAAACAGAGCCATCCCAAACTTTGGGGTGGCTGTGTGTTTTAGATTTTAATTTCCCTAAGCTATAGGACCAATAAGTGGAAGTGCCCTAGGCTCTGTTGCCTTGTTTTTTAGATGTTTCAGGAAACACCATACACTTCTCCAGAGTGGCTGTTGGCAATTTACATCCCGCCCATCAGCATAACAAGGCTCCCAGTTCTCCATGGCCTGTCCTGCCTTTCTGGATTTTACACTTTTTTCAGATGGCCCTTTTGACCGGGGGGCAGTGAGACTTCATTGTAGTGCAGAATTCCTTTGCAAGCTTGCTTGGTTGGCCAAAAAGGGCGTATGCGTTTTTTCCTGAATATATTCAGGAAAAAACGCATACGCCCTTTTTGGCCAAGTGCATCATTGTGGACGTTCTGCCTCTTTTCCTATGCTTTACATGCAATTCCAGTCTACCTCCTGAAATCGGTTTCCTGCAATTCTGCCCCGCTTTCAAGTCCTCTTGGCAGCCTTACTTCAATATATTTTTGGACGATAGCTGTCATTTATAACTCTGCAGGTTTGAAAATGACAGTGGCCCTGAGCTCCTTTCTTCAACTCGCTTTCTTGTGAGCTGGCCGCAACACCGCAGGATTGCTTCAGGCCCTAGTTTGGTTCCGGCATGACACACTGAGTATTTGGTTAATTCCTCTTCCTGGTGGGAAATGACAGTTAAATTTGCCCGTCCAGACACCTCCAGCTAGTCTCTCATTGCTTCTCCCTATTCCTGTTCATTTTCCACAGAAATTGCAAAACTGGGCCAAACAGGAGGTTAAAGGCACTGACTTTCCAAGTGGGGAGAGTGTTAGTAAAGCGTCTTCAATGTTGCCCCCGAATACCAGGGGACGAAAACTGAGACACATTTGAACACGTTTCCTGATCACACGGTGGATGATACTCTGAGTTCCACATGCATGTTTTAGCTGAAGGAAGAATCCCTTAAACCTGGAGAGTTGAGACCCATGGAATGGGTACCATGCAATATGACTTCAAATGGTCTGCATTTGCTCACCTATCCTCAACAATCCTATCACTGCTGCGTTTATGCCGCTGTACACATGCTTGATTCTCTTTCGGAGACATATAAATCCATAGGTTTTAAGATTCTTACTAGTCAGGTATATTCTTACGCGTTTAATGTGGGGTGTTGGGTCCACTTCGTTGAGCAAGGAGTAGCTCTTGTCTATTACATATTTGGCTTATGGAACGGTATCTGTGCTAATTTCAATCTCTAGTTTTATGCAGCACCCCAACTCACATTTCCCCTTAAGCAAGCATAAGTTGGTTTTCTACATTTGAGACCCTGTTCTGTTTTGTAATTCAGTTCCTGTGTAGCCAAGTTTACATTCCGTGTAGTAGTGATATCTGATGATGTTTCTTTTTTTGTGTGACTTATTTCACTTAGAATCATCGTACCTGAATCCACTCATTATGCTGCTATGGGCCTGATGACATAGATTTCATTGGTGAGTGATATTGCATTGTACGTAAGTACCACAACTTCTTTATCCATTTTTCGCTTTCTGCGATATTAAACTTGTACCGTAAACGAGGTTCTTGTAAACAGAGCTGTCCCAAACTTTGGGGTGGCTGTGTCTTTTTGATTTTAATTTCCCTAAGCTATAGGACCATAAGTGGAAGTGCCCTAGGCTCTGTTGCTTTGTTTTTTAGATGTTTCAGGAAACACCATACACTTCTCCAGAGTGGCTGTTGGCAATTTACATCCCGCCCATCAGCATAACAAGGCTCCCAGTTCTCCATGGCTTGTCCTGCCTTTCTGGATTTTACACTTTTTTCAGATGGCCCTTTTGACCGGGGGGCAGTGAAACTTCATTGTAGTGCAGATTTCCTTTGCAAACGTGCTTGGTTGGCCAAAAAGTGCGTATGCGTTTTTTCCTGAATATATTCAGGAAAAAACGCATACGCCCTTTTTGGCCAAGTGCATCATTGTGGACGTTCTGCCTCTTTTCCTGTGGTTTACATGCAAATCCAGTCTACCTCCTGAAATCGGTTTCCTGCAATTCTGCCCCACTTTCAAGTCCTCTTGGCAGCTTTATTTCAATATATTTTTGGACGATAGCTGTCATTTTTAACTCTGCAGTTTTGTGAATGACAGTGCCCCTGAGCTCCTTTCTTCAACTCGCTTTCTTGTGAGCTGGCCTCAACACCGCAGGATTGCTTTAGGCACCATTGTGGTTCCGGCATGGCACGCTGAGCCTTTGGTTAATTCCTCTTCCTGGTGGGAAATGAGAGTTAAATTTGCCCGTCCAGACACCTCCAGCTAGTCTCTTATTGGTTCTCCCTATTCCTGTTCATTTTCCGCAGAAATTGCAATCTGGGCCAAAGAGGAGGTTAAAGGCACTGACTCTCCAAGTGGGGAGAGTGTTAGTAAAGCGTCTGGAATGTTGCATCCGAGTACCAGGGGACGAAAACTGAGACACATTTGAACACGTTTCCCGATCACATGGTGTATCATACTCTGGGTTCCACATGCATGTTTTAGCTGAAGGAAGAATCCCTTAAACCTGGAGAGTTGAGACCCATGGAATGGGCACCATGCAATATGACTTCAAAGGGTCTGCATTTGCTCACCGAACCTCACCAATCCTATCACTGCTGCGTTTATGCCGCTGTACACACTCTTGATTATCTTTCGGAGACATATAAATCCATAGGTTTTAAGATTCTTACTAGTCAGGTATATTCGTAGGCGTTTAATATGGGGTGTTGAGTCCACTTCATTGAGCAAGGAGTAGCTCTTGTCTATTACATATTTGGCTTATGGAACCGTATCTGTGCTTATTTCAATCTCTGGTTTTATGCAGCACCCCAACTCACCTTTCCCCTTAAGCAAGCATAAGTTGGTTTTCTACATTTGAGACCCTGTTCTGTTTTGTAATTCAGTTCCTGTGTAGCCAAGTTTACATTCCGTGTAGTAGTGACATCTTATGATGTTTCTTTTTCTGTGTGACTTATTTCACTTAGAATCATCGTACCTGAATCCACTCATTATGCTGCTACGGGCCTGATGACATAGATTTCATTGCTGAGTGATATTGCATTGTACGTAAGTACCACAAGTTCTTTATCCATTTTTCGCTTTCTGTGATATTGAATTTGTACCGTAAACGAGGTTCTTGTAAACAGAGCCATCCCAAACTTTGGGGTGGCTGTGTGTTTTAGATTTTAATTTCCCTAAGCTATAGGACCAATAAGTGGAAGTGCCCTAGGCTCTGTTGCCTTGTTTTTTAGATGTTTCAGGAAACACCATACACTTCTCCAGAGTGGCTGTTGGCAATTTACATCCCGCCCATCAGCATAACAAGGCTCCCAGTTCTCCATGGCCTGTCCTGCCTTTCTGGATTTTACACTTTTTTCAGATGGCCCTTTTGACCGGGGGGCAGTGAGACTTCATTGTAGTGCAGATTTCCTTTGCAAGCTTGCTTGGTTGACCAAAAAGGGCGTATGCGTTTTTTCCTGAATATATTCAGGAAAAAACGCATACGCCCTTTTTGGCCAAGTGCATCATTGTGGACGTTCTGCCTCTTTTCCTATGCTTTACATGCAATTCCAGTCTACCTCCTGAAATCGGTTTCCTGCAATTCTGCCCCGCTTTCAAGTCCTCTTGGCAGCCTTACTTCAATATATTTTTGGACGATAGCTGTCATTTATAACTCTGCAGGTTTGAAAATGACAGTGGCCCTGAGCTCCTTTCTTCAACTCGCTTTCTTGTGAGCTGGCCGCAACACCGCAGGGTTGCTTCAGGCCCTAGTTTGGTTCCGGCATGACACACTGAGTATTTGGTTAATTCCTCTTCCTGGTGGGAAATGACAGTTAAATTTGCCCGTCCAGACACCTCCAGCTAGTCTCTCATTGCTTCTCCCTATTCCTGTTCATTTTCCGTAGAAATTGCAAAACTGGGCCAAACAGGAGGTTAAAGGCACTGACTTTCCAAGTGGGGAGAGTGTTAGTAAAGCGTCTTCAATGTTGCCCCCGAATACCAGGGGACGAAAACTGAGACACATTTGAACACGTTTCCTGATCACACGGTGGATGATACTCTGAGTTCCACATGCATGTTTTAGCTGAAGGAAGAATCCCTTAAACCTGGAGAGTTGAGACCCATGGAATGGGTACCATGCAATATGACTTCAAAGGGTCTGCATTTGCTCACCTATCCTCAACAATCCTATCACTGCTGCGTTTATGCCGCTGTACACATGCTTGATTCTCTTTCGGAGACATATAAATCCATAGGTTTTAAGATTCTTACTAGTCAGGTATATTCTTACGTGTTTAATGTGGGGTGTTGGGTCCACTTCGTTGAGCAAGGAGTAGCTCTTGTCTATTACATATTTGGCTTATGGAATGGTATCTGTGCTAATTTCAATCTCTAGTTTTATGCAGCACCCCAACTCACATTTCCCCTTAAGCAAGCATAAGTTGGTTTTCTACATTTGAGACCCTGTTCTGTTTTGTAATTCAGTTCCTGTGTAGCCAAGTTTACATTCCGTGTAGTAGTGATATCTGATGATGTTTCTTTTTTTGTGTGACTTATTTCACTTAGAATCATCGTACCTGAATCCACTCATTATGCTGCTACGGGCCTGATGACATAGATTTCATTGGTGAGTGATATTGCATTGTACGTAAGTACCACAACTTCTTTATCCATTTTTCGCTTTCTGCGATATTAAACTTGTACCGTAAACGAGGTTCTTGTAAACAGAGCTGTCCCAAACTTTGGGGTGGCTGTGTCTTTTTGATTTTAATTTCCCTAAGCTATAGGACCATAAGTGGAAGTGCCCTAGGCTCTGTTGCTTTGTTTTTTAGATGTTTCAGGAAACACCATACACTTCTCCAGAGTGGCTGTTGGCAATTTACATCCCGCCCATCAGCATAACAAGGCTCCCAGTTCTCCATGGCTTGTCCTGCCTTTCTGGATTTTACACTTTTTTCAGATGGCCCTTTTGACCGGGGGGCAGTGAAACTTCATTGTAGTGCAGATTTCCTTTGCAAACGTGCTTGGTTGGCCAAAAAGTGCGTATGCGTTTTTTCCTGAATATATTCAGGAAAAAACGCATACGCCCTTTTTGGCCAAGTGCATCATTGTGGACGTTCTGCCTCTTTTCCTGTGGTTTACATGCAAATCCAGTCTACCTCCTGAAATCGGTTTCCTGCAATTCTGCCCCACTTTCAAGTCCTCTTGGCAGCTTTATTTCAATATATTTTTGGACGATAGCTGTCATTTTTAACTCTGCAGTTTTGTGAATGACAGTGCCCCTGAGCTCCTTTCTTCAACTCGCTTTCTTGTGAGCTGGCCTCAACACCGCAGGATTGCTTTAGGCACCATTGTGGTTCCGGCATGGCACGCTGAGCCTTTGGTTAATTCCTCTTCCTGGTGGGAAATGAGAGTTAAATTTGTCCGTCCAGACACCTCCAGCTAGTCTCTTATTGGTTCTCCCTATTCCTGTTCATTTTCCGCAGAAATTGCAATCTGGGCCAAAGAGGAGGTTAAAGGCACTGACTCTCCAAGTGGGGAGAGTGTTAGTAAAGCGTCTGGAATGTTGCATCCGAGTACCAGGGGACGAAAACTGAGACACATTTGAACACGTTTCCCGATCACATGGTGTATCATACTCTGGGTTCCACATGCATGTTTTAGCTGAAGGAAGAATCCCTTAAACCTGGAGAGTTGAGACCCATGGAATGGGCACCATGCAATATGACTTCAAAGGGTCTGCATTTGCTCACCGAACCTCACCAATCCTATCACTGCTGCGTTTATGCCGCTGTACACACTCTTGATTATCTTTCGGAGACATATAAATCCATAGGTTTTAAGATTGTTACTAGTCAGGTATATTCGTAGGCGTTTAATATGGGGTGTTGAGTCCACTTCATTGAGCAAGGAGTAGCTCTTGTCTATTACATATTTGGCTTATGGAACCGTATCTGTGCTTATTTCAATCTCTGGTTTTATGCAGCACCCCAACTCACCTTTCCCCTTAAGCAAGCATAAGTTGGTTTTCTACATTTGAGACCCTGTTCTGTTTTGTAATTCAGTTCCTGTGTAGCCAAGTTTACATTCCGTGTAGTAGTGATATCTGATGATGTTTCTCTTTCTGTGTGACTTATTTCACTTAGAATCATCGTACCTGAATCCACTCATTATGCTGCTACAGGCCTGATGACATAGATTTCATTGCTGAGTGATATTGCATTGTACGTAAGTACCACAACTTCTTTATCCATTTTTCGCTTTCTGAGATATTAAACTTGTACCGTAAAGGAGGTTCTTGTAAACAGAGCTGTCCCAAACATTTGGGTGGCTGTGTCTTTTTGATTTTAATTTCCCTAAGCTATAGGACCATAAGTGGAAGTGCCCTAGGCTCTGTTGCTTTGTTTTTTAGATGTTTCAGGAAACACCATACACTTCTCCAGGGTGGCTGTTGGCAATTTACATCCTGCCCATCAGCATAACAAGGCTCCCAGTTCTCCATGGCTTGTCCTGCCTTTCTGGATTTTACACTTTTTTCAGATGGCCCTTTTGACCGGGGGGCAGTGAGACTTCATTGTAGTGCAGATTTCCTTTGCAAGCTTGCTTGGTTGGCCAAAAAGGGCGTATGCGTTTTTTCCTGAATATATTCAGGAAAAAACGCATACGCCCTTTTTGGCCAAGTGCATCATTGTGGACGTTCTGCCTCTTTTCCTATGCTTTACATGCAATTCCAGTCTACCTCCTGAAATCGGTTTCCTGCAATTCTGCCCCGCTTTCAAGTCCTCTTGGCAGCCTTACTTCAATATATTTTTGGACGATAGCTGTCATTTTTAACTCTGCAGGTTTGTGAATTACAGTGCCCCTGAGCTCCTTTCTTCAACTCGCTTTCTTGTGAGCTGGCCGCAACACCGCAGGATTGCTTCAGGCCCTACTGTGGTTCCGGTATGGCACGCTGAGCCTTTGGTTAATTCCTATTCCTGGTGGTAAATGAGAGTTAAATTTGCCCGTCCAGACACCTCCAGCTAGTCTCTCATTGGTTCTCCCTATTCCTGTTCATTTTCCGCAGAAATTGCAAACTGGGACAAACAGGAGGTTAAAGGCACTGACTCTCCAAGTGGGGAGAGTGTTAGTAAAGCCTCTGGAATGTTGTACCCGAGTACCAGGGGACGAAAACTGAGAGACATTTGAACACGTTTCCCAATCACACGGTGGATCATACTCTGGGTTCCACATGCATGTTTTAGCTGAAGGAAGAATCCCTTAAACCTGGAGAGTTGAGACCCATGGAATGGGTACCATGCAATATGACTTCAAAGGGTCTGCATTTGCTCACCGAACCTCACCAATCCTATCACTGCTGCATTTATGCCGCTGTACACACGCTTGATTCTCTTTCGGAGCATATAAATCCATAGGTTTTAAGATTCTTAATAGTCAGGTATATTCTTAGGCGTTTAGTATGGGGTGTTGAGTCCACTTCGTTGAGCAAGGAGTAGCTCTTGTCTATGACATATTTGGCTTATGGAACGGTATCTGTGCTAATTTCAATCTCTGGTTTTATGCAGCCTCCCAACTCACGTTTCCCCTTAAGCAAGCATAAATTGGTTTTCTGCATTTGAGACCCTGTTCTGTTTTGTAATTCAGTTCCTGTGTAGCCAAGTTTACATTCCGTGTAGTAGTGATATCTTAAGATGTTTCTTTTTCTGTGTGACTTATTTCACTTAGAATCATCGTACCTGAATCCACTCATTATGCTGCTACGGGCCTGATGACATAGATTTCATTGCTGAGTGATATTGCATTGTACGTAAGTACCACAACTTCTTTATCCATTTTTCGCTTTCTGTGATATTGAATTTGTACCGTAAACGAGGTTCTTGTAAACAGAGCCGTCCCAAAATTTGGGGTGGCTGTGTGTTTTAGATTTTAATTTCCCTAAGCTATAGGACCATAAGTGGAATTGCCCTAGGCTCTGTTGCTTTGTTTTTTACATGTTTCAGGAAACACCATACACTTCTCCAGAGTGGCTGTTGGCAATTTACATCCCGCCCATCAGCATAACAAGGCTCCCAGTTCTCCATGGCCTGTCCTGCCTTTCTGGATTTTACACTTTTTTCAGATGGCCCTTTTAACCGGGGGGCAGTGAGACTTCATTGTAGTGCAGATTTCCTTTGCAAGCTTGCTTGCTTGGCCAAAAAGGGCGTAGGCTTTTTTTCTTGAGGAAAAAACGCATATGCCCTTTTTGGCCAAGTGCATCATTGTGGACGTTCTGCCTCTTTTCCTATGCTTTACATGCAATTCCAGTCTACCTCCTGAAATCGGTTTCCTGCAATTCTGCCCCGCTTTCAAGTCCTCTTGGCAGCCTTACTTCAATATATTTTTGGACGATATCTGTAATTTATAACTCTGCAGTTTTGTGAATTACAGTGCCCCTGAGCTCCTTTCTTCAACTTGCTTTCTTGTGAGCTGGCCGCAACACCGCAGCATCGCTTCAGGCCCTAGTGTTGTTCCGGCATGGCACGCTGAGCCTTTGGTTAATTCCTCTTCCTGGTGGGAAATGAGAGTTAAATTTGCCCTTCCAGACACCTCCAGCTAGTCTCTCATTGGTTCTCCCTATTCCTGTTCATTTTCCACAGAAATTGCAAACTGGGCCAAACAGGAGGTTAAAGGCACTGACTCTCCAAGTGGGGAGAGTGTTAGTAAAGCGTCTGGAATGTTGCACCCGAGTACCAGTGGACGAAAACTGACACATTTGAACACGTTTCCCGATCACACGGTGGATCATACTCTGCATTCCACATGCATGTTTTAGCTGAAGGAAGAATCCCTTAAACCTGGAGAGTTGAGACCCATGGAATGGGTACCATGCAATATGACTTCAAAGGGTCTGCATTTGCTCACCGAACCTCATCAATCCTAACACTGCTGCATTTATGCCGCTATACACACGCTTGATTCTCTTTCGGAGATATATAAATCCATAGGTTTTAAGATTCTTACTAGTCAGGTATATTCTTAGGTGTTTAATATGGGGTGTTGAGTCCACTTCGTTGAGCAAGGAGTAGCTCTTGTCTATTACATATTTGGCTTATGGAACGATATCTGTGCTAATTTCAATGTCTGGTTTTATGCAGCACCCCAACTCACCTTTCCCCTTAAGGAAGCATAAGTTGGTTTTCTACATTTGAGACCCTGTTCTGTTTTGTAATTCAGTTCCTGTGTAGCCAAGTTTACATTCCATGTAGTAGTGATATCTTATGATGTTTCTTTTTCTCTGTGACTTATTTCACTTAGAATCATCGTACCTGAATCCACTCATTATGCTGCTACGGGTCTCGTTACATAGATTTCATTGCTGAGTGATATTGCATTGTACGTAAGTACCACAACTTCTTTATCCATTTTTCGCTTTCTGCGATATTGAACTTGTACCGTAAACGAGGTTCTTGTAAACAGAGCCTTCCCAAACTTTGGGGTGGCTGTGTCTTTTTGATTTTAATTTCCCTAAGCTATAGGACCATAAGTGGAAGTGCCCTAGGCTCTGTTGCTTTGTTTTTTAGATGTTTGAAGAAACACCATACACTTCTCCAGAGTGGCTGTTGGCAATTTACATCCCGCCCATCAGCATAACAAGGCTCCCAGTTCTCCATGGCCTGTCCTGCCTTTCTGGATTTTACACTTTTTTCAGATGGCCCTTTTGACCGGGGGGCAGTGAGACTTCATTTTAGTGCAGATTTCCTTTGTAAGCTTGCTTGGTTGACCAAAAAGGGCGTATGCGTTTTTTCCTGAATATATTCAGGAAAAAACGCATACGCCCTTTTTGGCCAAGTGCATCATTGTGGACGTTCTGCCTCTTTTCCTATGCTTTACATGCAATTCCAGTCTACCTCCTGAAATCGGTTTCCTGCAATTCTGCCCCACTTTCAAGTCCTCTTGGCAGCCTTACTTCAATATATTTTTGGACGATAGCTGTCATTTATAACTCTGCATGTCTGTGAATGACAGTGCCCCTGAGCTCCTTTCTTCAACTCGCTTTCTTGTGAGCTGGCCGCAACACCGCAGGATTGCTTCAGGCCCTAGTGTGGTTCCGGCATGACATGCTGAGCCTTTGGTTAATTCCTCTTCCTGGTGGGAAATGAGAGTTAAATTTGCCCGTCCAGACACCTCCAGCTAGTCTCTCATTGGTTCTCCCTATTCCTGTTCATTTTCCGCAGAAATTGCAAACTGGGCCAAACAAGAGGTTAAAGCCACTGACTCTCCAAGTGGGGAGAGTGTTAGTAAAGCGTCTGGAATGTTGCACCCGAGAACCGGGGGACGAAAACTGAGACACATTTGAACACGTTTCCGATCACACAGTGGATCATACTCTGGGTTCCACATGCATGTTTTAGCTGAAGGAAGAATCCCTTAAACCTGGAGAGTTGAGATCCATGGAATGGGTACCATGCAATATGACTTCAAAGGGTCTGCATTTGCTCACCGAACCTCACCAATCCTATCACTGCTGAGTTTATGCCGCTGTACACACGCTTGATTCTCTTTCGGAGACATATAAATCCATAGGTTTTAAGATTCTTACTAGTCAGGTATATTCTTAGGCGTTTAATATGGGGTGTTGAGTCCACTTCGTTGAGCAAGGAGTAGCTCTTGTCTATTACATATTTGGCTTATGGAACGGTATCTGTGCTAATTTCAATCTCTGGTTTTATGTAGCACCCCAACTCACCTTTCCCCTTAAGCAAGTATAAGTTGGTTTTCTACATTTGAGACCCTGTTCTGTTTTGTAATTCAGTTCCTGTGTAGCCAAGTTTACATTCCGTGTAGTAGTGATATCTTATGATGTTTCTTTTTCTGTGTGACTTATTTCACTTAGAATCATCGTACCTGAATCCACTCATTATGCTGCTACGGGCCTGATGACATAGATTTCATTGCTGAGTGATATTGCATTGTACGTAAGTACCACAACTTCTTTATCCATTTTTCGCTTTCTGTGATATTGAATTTGTACCGTAAACGAGGTTCTTGTAAACAGAGCCATCCCAAACTTTGGGGTGGCTGTGTGTTTTAGATTTTAATTTCCCTAAGCTATAGGACCATAAGTGGAATTGCCCTAGGCTCTGTTGCTTTGTTTTTTAGATGTTTCAGGAAACACCATACACTTCTCCAGAATGGCTGTTGGCAATTTACATTCCGCCCATCAGCATAACAAGGCTCCCAGTTCTCCATGGCCTGTCCTGCCTTTCTGGATTTTACACTTTTTTCAGATGGCCCTTTTAACCGGGGGGCAGTGAGACTTCATTGTAGTGCAGATTTCCTTTGCAAGCTTGCTTGCTTGGCCAAAAAGGGCGTAGGCTTTTTTTCTTGAGGAAAAAAACGCATATGCCCTTTTTGGCCAAGTGCATCATTGTGGACGTTCTGCCTCTTTTCCTATGCTTTACATGCAATTCCAGTCTACCTCCTGAAATCGGTTTCCTGCAATTCTGCCCTGCTTTCAAGTCCTCTTGGCAGCCTTACTTCAATATATTTTTGGACGATATCTGTAATTTATAACTCTGCAGTTTTGTGAATTACAGTGCCCCTGAGCTCCTTTCTTCAACTTGCTTTCTTGTGAGCTGGCCGCAACACCGCAGCATCGCTTCAGGCCCTAGTGTTGTTCCGGCATGGCACGCTGAGCCTTTGGTTAATTCCTCTTCCTGGTGGGAAATGAGAGTTAAATTTGCCCTTCCAGACACCTCCAGCTAGTCTCTCATTGGTTCTCCCTATTCCTGTTCATTTTCCACAGAAATTGCAAACTGGGCCAAACAGGAGGTTAAAGGCACTGACTCTCCAAGTGGGGAGAGTGTTAGTAAAGCGTCTGGAATGTTGCACCCGAGTACCAGTGGACGAAAACTGACACATTTGAACACGTTTCCCGATCACACGGTGGATCATACTCTGCATTCCACATGCATGTTTTAGCTGAAGGAAGAATCCCTTAAACCTGGAGAGTTGAGACCCATGGAATGGGTACCATGCAATATGACTTCAAAGGGTCTGCATTTGCTCACCGAACCTCATCAATCCTAACACTGCTGCATTTATGCCGCTATACACACGCTTGATTCTCTTTCGGAGATATATAAATCCATAGGTTTTAAGATTCTTACTAGTCAGGTATATTCTTAGGCGTTTAATATGGGGTGTTGAGTCCACTTCGTTGAGCAAGGAGTAGCTCTTGTCTATTACATATTTGGCTTATGGAACGATATCTGTGCTAATTTCAATGTCTGGTTTTATGCAGCACCCCAACTCACCTTTCCCCTTAAGGAAGCATAAGTTGGTTTTCTACATTTGAGACCCTGTTCTGTTTTGTAATTCAGTTCCTGTGTAGCCAAGTTTACATTCCATGTAGTAGTGATATCTTATGATGTTTCTTTTTCTCTGTGACTTATTTCACTTAGAATCATCGTACCTGAATCCACTCATTATGCTGCTACGGGTCTCGTTACATAGATTTCATTGCTGAGTGATATTGCATTGTACGTAAGTACCACAACTTCTTTATCCATTTTTCGCTTTCTGCGATATTGAACTTGTACCATAAACGAGGTTCTTGTAAACAGAGCCTTCCCAAACTTTGGGGTGGCTGTGTCTTTTTGATTTTAATTTCCCTAAGCTATAGGACCATAAGTGGAAGTGCCCTAGGCTCTGTTGCTTTGTTTTTTAGATGTTTCAGGAAACACCATACACTTCTCCAGAGTGGCTGTTGGCAATTTACATCCCGCCCATCAGCATAACAAGGCTCCCAGTTCTCCATGGCCTGTCCTGCCTTTCTGGATTTTACACTTTTTTCAGATGGCCCTTTTGACCGGGGGGCAGTGAGACTTCATTTTAGTGCAGATTTCCTTTGTAAGCTTGCTTGGTTGACCAAAAAGGGCGTATGCGTTTTTTCCTGAATATATTCAGGAAAAAACGCATACGCCCTTTTTGGCCAAGTGCATCATTGTGGACGTTCTGCCTCTTTTCCTATGCTTTACATGCAATTCCAGTCTACCTCCTGAAATCGGTTTCCTGCAATTCTGCCCCACTTTCAAGTCCTCTTGGCAGCCTTACTTCAATATATTTTTGGACGATAGCTGTCATTTATAACTCTGCATGTCTGTGAATGACAGTGCCCCTGAGCTCCTTTCTTCAACTCGCTTTCTTGTGAGCTGGCCGCAACACCGCAGGATTGCTTCAGGCCCTAGTGTGGTTCCGGCATGACATGCTGAGCCTTTGGTTAATTCCTCTTCCTGGTGGGAAATGAGAGTTAAATTTGCCCGTCCAGACACCTCCAGCTAGTCTCTCATTGGTTCTCCCTATTCCTGTTCATTTTCCGCAGAAATTGCAAACTGGGCCAAACAAGAGGTTAAAGCCACTGACTCTCCAAGTGGGGAGAGTGTTAGTAAAGCGTCTGGAATGTTGCACCCGAGAACCGGGGGACGAAAACTGAGACACATTTGAACACGTTTCCGATCACACAGTGGATCATACTCTGGGTTCCACATGCATGTTTTAGCTGAAGGAAGAATCCCTTAAACCTGGAGAGTTGAGATCCATGGAATGGGTACCATGCAATATGACTTCAAAGGGTCTGCATTTGCTCACCGAACCTCACCAATCCTATCACTGCTGCGTTTATGCCGCTGTACACACGCTTGATTCTCTTTCGGAGACATATAAATCCATAGGTTTTAAGATTCTTACTAGTCAGGTATATTCTTAGGCGTTTAATATGGGGTGTTGAGTCCACTTCGTTGAGCAAGGAGTAGCTCTTGTCTATTACATATTTGGCTTATGGAACGGTATCTGTGCTAATTTCAATCTCTGGTTTTATGTAGCACCCCAACTCACCTTTCCCCTTAAGCAAGTATAAGTTGGTTTTCTACATTTGAGACCCTGTTCTGTTTTGTAATTCAGTTCCTGTGTAGCCAAGTTTACATTCCGTGTAGTAGTGATATCTTATGATGTTTCTTTTTCTGTGTGACTTATTTCACTTAGAGTCATCGTACCTGAATCCACTCATTATGCTGCTACAGGCAGATGACATAGATTTCATTGCTGAGTGATATTGCATTGTACGTAAGTACCACAACTTCTTTATCCATTTTTCACTTTCTGCGATATTGAACTTGTACCGTAAACGAGGTTCTTGTAAACAGAGCCGTCCCAAACTTTGGGGTGGCTGTGTCTTTTTGATTTTAATTTCCCTAAGCTATAGGACCATAAGTGGAAGTGCCCTAGGCTCTGTTGCTTTGTTTTGTAGATGTTTCAGGAAACACCATACACTTCTCCAGAGTGGCTGTTGGCAATTTACATCCCGCCCATGAGCATAACAAGGCTCCCAGTTCTCCATGGCCTGTCCTGCCTTTCTGGATTTTACACTTTTTTCAGATGGCCCATTTGACCGGGGCGCAGTGAGACCTTATTGTAGTGCAGATTTCCTTTTCAAGCTTGATTGGTTGGCCAAAAAGGGCATATGCATGTTTTCCTGAATATATACAGGAAAAAACGCGTATGCCCTTTTTGGCCAAGTCCATCATTGTGGACGTTCTGCCTCTTTTCCTATGCTTTACATGCAATTCCAGTCTACCTCCTGAAATCGGTTTCCTGCAATTCTGCCCCGCTTTCAAGTCCTCTTGGCAGCCTTACTTCAATATATTTTTGGATGATAGCTGTCATTTATAACTCTGCAGGTTTGTGAATGACAGTGCGCCTGAGCTCCTTTCTTCAACTCGCTTTCTTGTGAGCTGGTCACAACACCGCAGGATTGCTTCAGGCCCTAGTGTTGTTCCGGCACAGCACGCTGAGCCTTTGGTTAATTCCTCTTCCTGGTGGGTAATGAGAGTTAAATTTGCCCGTCCAGACACCTGAAGCAAGTCTATCTTGTTTCTCCCTATTCCTGTTCATTTTCTGCAGAAATTGCAAACTGGGCCAAACAGGAGGTTAAAGGCACTGACTCTCCAAGTGGGGAGAGTGTTAGTAAAGCGTCTGGAATGTTGCACCCGAGTACCGGGGGACGAATACTGAGACACATTTGAACACGTTTCCCGATCACACGGTGGATCATACTCTGGGTTCCACATGCATGTTTTAGCTGAAGGAAGAATCCCTTAAACCTGGAGAGTTGAGACCCATGGAATGGGTACCATGCAATATGACTTCAAAGGGTCTGCATTTGCTCACCGCTCCTCACCAATCCTATCACTGCTGCGTTTATGCCACTGTACACACACTTGATTCTCTTTCGGAGACATATAAATCCATAGGTTTTAAGATTCTTACTAATCAGGTATATTTTTACGCATTTAATATGGGGTGTTGAGTCCACTTCGTTGAGCAAGGAGTAGCTCTTGTCTATTACATATTTGGCTTATGGAACGGTATCTGTGCTAATTTCAATGTCTGGTTTTATGCAGCACCCCAACTCACCTTTCCCCTTAAGCAAGCATACGTTGGTTTTCTACATTTGAGACCCCATTCTGTTTTGTAATTCAGTTCCTGTGTAGCCAAGTTTACATTCCGTGTAGTAGTGATATCTTATGATGTTTCTTTTTCTGTGTGACTTATTTCACTTCGAATCATCGTACCTGAATCCACTCATTATGCTGCTATGGGCCTGATGACATAGATTTCATTGCTGAGTGATATTGCATTGTACGTAAGTACCACAAATTCTTTATCCATTTTTGGCTTTCTGCGATATTGAACTTGTACCGTAAACGAGGTTCTTGTAAACAGAACCGTCCCAAACTTTGGGGTGGCTGTGTCTTTTTGATTTTAATTTCCCTAAGCTATAGGACCATAAGTGGAAGTGCCCTAGGCTCTGTTGCTTTGTTTTTTTGATGTTTCAGGAAACAACATACACTTCTCCAGAGTGGCTGTTGGCAATTTACATCCCGCCCATCAGCATAACAAGGCTCCCAGTTCTCCATGGCCTGTCCTGCCTTTCTGGATTTTACACTTTTTTCAGATGGCCCTTTTGACCGGGGGGCAGTGAGACTTCATTGTAGTGCAGATTTCCATTGCAAGCTTGCTTGCTTGGCCAAAAAGTGCGTATGCGTTTTTTCCTGAATATATTCAGGAAAAAACGCATATGCCCTTTTTGGCCAAGTGCATCATTGTGGACGTTCTGCCTCTTTTCCTATGCTTTACATGCAATTCCAGTCTACCTCCTGAAATCGGTTTCCTGCAATTCTGCCCCGCTTTCAAGTCCTCTTGGCAGCCTTACTTCAATATATTTTTGGACGATAGGTGTCATTTATAACTCTGCAGTTTTGAAAATGACAGTGGCCCTGACCTCCTTTCTTCAACTCGCTTTCTTGTGAGCTGGCCGCAACACCGCAATATTGCTTCAGGCCCTAGTGTGGTTCCGGCATGACACACTGAGTCTTTGGTTAATTCCTCTTCCTGGTGGGAAATGAGAGTTAAATTTGCCCATCCAGACACCTCCAGCTAGTCTCCCATTGGTTCTCCTTATTCCTGTTTGTCTTACACAGAAATTGCAAACTGGGTCAAAGAGGAGGTTAAAGGCACTGACTCTCCAAGTGGGGAGAGTGTTAGTAAAGCATCTGGAATGTTGCACCCGAGTACCAGGGCATGAAAACTGAGACACATTTGAACACGTTTCCCGATCACATGGTGGATCATACTCTGGGTTCCACATGCATGTTTTAGCTGAAGGAAGAATCCCTTCAACCTGGAGAGTTGAGACCCATGGAATGGGTACCATGCAATATGACTTCAAAGGGTCTGCATTTGCTCACCAAATCTCACCAATCCTATCACTGCTGCGTTTATGCCGCTGTACACACGCTTGATTCTCTTTCAGAGACATATAAATCCATAGGTTTTAAGATTCTTACTAGTCAGGTATATTCTTAGGCGTTTAATATGGGCTGTAGAGTCCACTTCGTTGAGCAAGGTGTAGCTCTTGTCTATTACATATTTGGCTTATGGAATGGTATCTGTGCTAATTTCAATCTCTGGTTTTATACAGCACCCCAACTCACAATTCCCCTTAAGCAAGCATAAGTTGATTTTCTACATTTGAGACCCTGTTCTGTTTTGTAATTCAGTTCCTGTTTAGCCAAGTTTACATTCCATGTATTAGTGATATCTTATGATATTTCTTTTCTGTGTGATTTATTTCACTTAGAATCATCGTACTGAATCCACTCATTATGCTGCTATGGGCCTGATGACATAGATTTCATTGCTGAGTGATATTGCATTGTACGTAAGTACCACAACTTCGTTATCCATTTCTTGCTTTCTGTGATATTGAACTTGTACCGTAAACGAGGTATTGTAAACAGAGCAGTCCCAAACATTGCGGTGGCTGTGTCTTTTTGATTTTAATTTCCCTAAGCTATAGGACCATAAGTGGAAGTGCCCTAGGCTCCGTTGCTTTGTTTTTTAGATGTTTCAGGAAACACCATACACTTCTCCAGAGTGCCTGTTGGCAAATTACAACCCGCCCATCAGCATAACAAGGCTCCCAGTTCTCCATGGCCTCTCCTGCCTTTCTGGATTTTACACTTTTTTCAGATGGCCCTTTTGACCGGTGGGCAGTGAAACTTCATTGTAGTGCAGATTTCCTTTGCAAGCTTGCTTGGTTGGCCAAAAAGTGCGTATGCGTTTTTTCCTGAATATATTCAGGAAAAAACGCATACGCCCTTTTTGGCCAAGTGCATCATTGTGGACGTTCTGCCTCTTTTCCTATGCTTTACATGCAATTCCAGTCTACCTCCTGAAATCGGTTTCCTGCAATTCTGCCCCGCTTTCAAGTCCTCTTGGCAGCCTTACTTCAATATATTTTTGGACGATAGCTGTCATTTATAACTCTGCAGGTTTGTGAATGACAGTGCCCCTGAGCTCCTTGCTTCAACTCGGTTTCTTGTGAGCTGGCCGCAACACCGCAGCATCGCTTCAGGCCCTAGTGTTGTTCCGGCATGGCACGCTGAGCCTTTGGTTAATTCCTCTTCCTGGTGGGAAATGAGAGTTAAATTTGCCCTTCCAGACACCTCCAGCTAGTCTCTCATTGGTTCTCCCTATTCCTGTTCATTTTCCACAGAAATTGCAAACTGGGCCAAACAGGAGGTTAAAGGCACTGACTCTCCAAGTGGGGAGAGTGTTAGTAAAGCGTCTGGAATGTTGCACCCGAGTACCAGTGGACGAAAACTGACACATTTGAACACGTTTCCCGATCACACGGTGGATCATACTCTGCATTCCACATGCATGTTTTAGCTGAAGGAAGAATCCCTTAAACCTGGAGAGTTGAGACCCATGGAATGGGTACCATGCAATATGACTTCAAAGGGTCTGCATTTGCTCACCGAACCTCATCAATCCTAACACTGCTGCATTTATGCCGCTATACACACGCTTGATTCTCTTTCGGAGATATATAAATCCATAGGTTTTAAGATTCTTACTAGTCAGGTATATTCTTAGGCGTTTAATATGGGGTGTTGAGTCCACTTCGTTGAGCAAGGAGTAGCTCTTGTCTATTACATATTTGGCTTATGGAACGATATCTGTGCTAATTTCAATGTCTGGTTTTATGCAGCACCCCAACTCACCTTTCCCCTTAAGGAAGCATAAGTTGGTTTTCTACATTTGAGACCCTGTTCTGTTTTGTAATTCAGTTCCTGTGTAGCCAAGTTTACATTCCATGTAGTAGTGATATCTTATGATGTTTCTTTTTCTCTGTGACTTATTTCACTTAGAATCATCGTACCTGAATCCACTCATTATGCTGCTACGGGTCTCGTTACATAGATTTCATTGCTGAGTGATATTGCATTGTACGTAAGTACCACAACTTCTTTATCCATTTTTCGCTTTCTGCGATATTGAACTTGTACCGTAAACGAGGTTCTTGTAAACAGAGCCTTCCCAAACTTTGGGGTGGCTGTGTCTTTTTGATTTTAATTTCCCTAAGCTATAGGACCATAAGTGGAAGTGCCCTAGGCTCTGTTGCTTTGTTTTTTAGATGTTTCAGGAAACACCATACACTTCTCCAGAGTGGCTGTTGGCAATTTACATCCCGCCCATCAGCATAACAAGGCTCCCAGTTCTCCATGGCCTGTCCTGCCTTTCTGGATTTTACACTTTTTTCAGATGGCCCTTTTGACCGGGGGGCAGTGAGACTTCATTTTAGTGCAGATTTCCTTTGTAAGCTTGCTTGGTTGACCAAAAAGGGCGTATGCGTTTTTTCCTGAATATATTCAGGAAAAAACGCATACGCCCTTTTTGGCCAAGTGCATCATTGTGGACGTTCTGCCTCTTTTCCTATGCTTTACATGCAATTCCAGTCTACCTCCTGAAATCGGTTTCCTGCAATTCTGCCCCACTTTCAAGTCCTCTTGGCAGCCTTACTTCAATATATTTTTGGACGATAGCTGTCATTTATAACTCTGCATGTCTGTGAATGACAGTGCCCCTGAGCTCCTTTCTTCAACTCGCTTTCTTGTGAGCTGGCCGCAACACCGCAGGATTGCTTCAGGCCCTAGTGTGGTTCCGGCATGACATGCTGAGCCTTTGGTTAATTCCTCTTCCTGGTGGGAAATGAGAGTTAAATTTGCCCGTCCAGACACCTCCAGCTAGTCTCTCATTGGTTCTCCCTATTCCTGTTCATTTTCCGCAGAAATTGCAAACTGGGCCAAACAAGAGGTTAAAGCCACTGACTCTCCAAGTGGGGAGAGTGTTAGTAAAGCGTCTGGAATGTTGCACCCGAGAACCGGGGGACGAAAACTGAGACACATTTGAACACGTTTCCGATCACACAGTGGATCATACTCTGGGTTCCACATGCATGTTTTAGCTGAAGGAAGAATCCCTTAAACCTGGAGAGTTGAGATCCATGGAATGGGTACCATGCAATATGACTTCAAAGGGTCTGCATTTGCTCACCGAACCTCACCAATCCTATCACTGCTGCGTTTATGCCGCTGTACACACGCTTGATTCTCTTTCGGAGACATATAAATCCATAGGTTTTAAGATTCTTACTAGTCAGGTATATTCTTAGGCGTTTAATATGGGGTGTTGAGTCCACTTCGTTGAGCAAGGAGTAGCTCTTGTCTATTACATATTTGGCTTATGGAACGGTATCTGTGCTAATTTCAATCTCTGGTTTTATGTAGCACCCCAACTCACCTTTCCCCTTAAGCAAGTATAAGTTGGTTTTCTACATTTGAGACCCTGTTCTGTTTTGTAATTCAGTTCCTGTGTAGCCAAGTTTACATTCCGTGTAGTAGTGATATCTTATGATGTTTCTTTTTCTGTGTGACTTATTTCACTTAGAATCATCGTACCTGAATCCACTCATTATGCTGCTACGGGCCTGATGACATAGATTTCATTGCTGAGTGATATTGCATTGTACGTAAGTACCACAACTTCTTTATCCATTTTTCGCTTTCTGTGATATTGAATTTGTACCGTAAACGAGGTTCTTGTAAACAGAGCCGTCCCAAACTTTGGGGTGGCTGTGTGTTTTAGATTTTAATTTCCCTAAGCTATAGGACCATAAGTGGAATTGCCCTAGGCTCTGTTGCTTTGTTTTTTAGATGTTTCAGGAAACACCATACACTTCTCCAGAGTGGCTGTTGGCAATTTACATTCCGCCCATCAGCATAACAAGGCTCCCAGTTCTCCATGGCCTGTCCTGCCTTTCTGGATTTTACACTTTTTTCAGATGGCCCTTTTAACCGGGGGGCAGTGAGACTTCATTGTAGTGCAGATTTCCTTTGCAAGCTTGCTTGCTTGGCCAAAAAGGGCGTAGGCTTTTTTTCTTGAGGAAAAAACGCATATGCCCTTTTTGGCCAAGTGCATCATTGTGGACGTTCTGCCTCTTTTCCTATGCTTTACATGCAATTCCAGTCTAACTCCTGAAATCGGTTTCCTGCAATTCTGCCCTGCTTTCAAGTCCTCTTGGCAGCCTTACTTCAATATATTTTTGGACGATATCTGTAATTTATAACTCTGCAGTTTTGTGAATTACAGTGCCCCTGAGCTCCTTTCTTCAACTTGCTTTCTTGTGAGCTGGCCGCAACACCGCAGCATCGCTTCAGGCCCTAGTGTTGTTCCGGCATGGCACGCTGAGCCTTTGGTTAATTCCTCTTCCTGGTGGGAAATGAGAGTTAAATTTGCCCTTCCAGACACCTCCAGCTAGTCTCTCATTGGTTCTCCCTATTCCTGTTCATTTTCCACAGAAATTGCAAACTGGGCCAAACAGGAGGTTAAAGGCACTGACTCTCCAAGTGGGGAGAGTGTTAGTAAAGCGTCTGGAATGTTGCACCCGAGTACCAGTGGACGAAAACTGACACATTTGAACACGTTTCCCGATCACACGGTGGATCATACTCTGCATTCCACATGCATGTTTTAGCTGAAGGAAGAATCCCTTAAACCTGGAGAGTTGAGACCCATGGAATGGGTACCATGCAATATGATTTCAAAGGGTCTGCATTTGCTCACCGAACCTCATCAATCCTAACACTGCTGCATTTATGCCACTATACACACGCTTGATTCTCTTTCGGAGATATATAAATCCATAGGTTTTAAGATTCTTACTAGTCAGGTATATTCTTAGGCGTTTAATATGGGGTGTTGAGTCCACTTCGTTGAGCAAGGAGTAGCTCTTGTCTATTACATATTTGGCTTATGGAACGATATCTGTGCTAATTTCAATGTCTGGTTTTATGCAGCACCCCAACTCACCTTTCCCCTTAAGGAAGCATAAGTTGGTTTTCTACATTTGAGACCCTGTTCTGTTTTGTAATTCAGTTCCTGTGTAGCCAAGTTTACATTCCATGTAGTAGTGATATCTTATGATGTTTCTTTTTCTCTGTGACTTATTTCACTTAGAATCATCGTACCTGAATCCACTCATTATGCTGCTACGGGTCTCGTTACATAGATTTCATTGCTGAGTGATATTGCATTGTACGTAAGTACCACAACTTCTTTATCCATTTTTCGCTTTCTGCGATATTGAACTTGTACCGTAAACGAGGTTCTTGTAAACAGAGCCTTCCCAAACTTTGGGGTGGCTGTGTCTTTTTGATTTTAATTTCCCTAAGCTATAGGACCATAAGTGGAAGTGCCCTAGGCTCTGTTGCTTTGTTTTTTAGATGTTTCAGGAAACACCATACACTTCTCCAGAGTGGCTGTTGGCAATTTACATCCCGCCCATCAGCATAACAAGGCTCCCAGTTCTCCATGGCCTGTCCTGCCTTTCTGGATTTTACACTTTTTTCAGATGGCCCTTTTGACCGGGGGGCAGTGAGACTTCATTTTAGTGCAGATTTCCTTTGTAAGCTTGCTTGGTTGACCAAAAAGGGCGTATGCGTTTTTTCCTGAATATATTCAGGAAAAAACGCATACGCCCTTTTTGGCCAAGTGCATCATTGTGGACGTTCTGCCTCTTTTCCTATGCTTTACATGCAATTCCAGTCTACCTCCTGAAATCGGTTTCCTGCAATTCTGCCCCACTTTCAAGTCCTCTTGGCAGCCTTACTTCAATATATTTTTGGACGATAGCTGTCATTTATAACTCTGCATGTCTGTGAATGACAGTGCCCCTGAGCTCCTTTCTTCAACTCGCTTTCTTGTGAGCTGGCCGCAACACCGCAGGATTGCTTCAGGCCCTAGTGTGGTTCCGGCATGACATGCTGAGCCTTTGGTTAATTCCTCTTCCTGGTGGGAAATGAGAGTTAAATTTGCCCGTCCAGACACCTCCAGCTAGTTTCTCATTGGTTCTCCCTATTCCTGTTCATTTTCCGCAGAAATTGCAAACTGGGCCAAACAAGAGGTTAAAGCCACTGACTCTCCAAGTGGGGAGAGTGTTAGTAAAGCGTCTGGAATGTTGCACCCGAGAACCGGGGGACGAAAACTGAGACACATTTGAACACGTTTCCGATCACACAGTGGATCATACTCTGGGTTCCACATGCATGTTTTAGCTGAAGGAAGAATCCCTTAAACCTGGAGAGTTGAGATCCATGGAATGGGTACCATGCAATATGACTTCAAAGGGTCTGCATTTGCTCACCGAACCTCACCAATCCTATCACTGCTGCGTTTATGCCGCTGTACACACGCTTGATTCTCTTTCGGAGACATATAAATCCATAGGTTTTAAGATTCTTACTAGTCAGGTATATTCTTAGGCGTTTAATATGGGGTGTTGAGTCCACTTCGTTGAGCAAGGAGTAGCTCTTGTCTATTACATATTTGGCTTATGGAACGGTATCTGTGCTAATTTCAATCTCTGGTTTTATGTAGCACCCCAACTCACCTTTCCCCTTAAGCAAGTATAAGTTGGTTTTCTACATTTGAGACCCTGTTCTGTTTTGTAATTCAGTTCCTGTGTAGCCAAGTTTACATTCCGTGTAGTAGTGATATCTTATGATGTTTCTTTTTCTGTGTGACTTATTTCACTTAGAGTCATCGTACCTGAATCCACTCATTATGCTGCTACAGGCAGATGACATAGATTTCATTGCTGAGTGATATTGCATTGTACGTAAGTACCACAACTTCTTTATCCATTTTTCACTTTCTGCGATATTGAACTTGTACCGTAAACGAGGTTCTTGTAAACAGAGCCGTCCCAAACTTTGGGGTGGCTGTGTCTTTTTGATTTTAATTTCCCTAAGCTATAGGACCATAAGTGGAAGTGCCCTAGGCTCTGTTGCTTTGTTTTGTAGATGTTTCAGGAAACACCATACACTTCTCCAGAGTGGCTGTTGGCAATTTACATCCCGCCCATGAGCATAACAAGGCTCCCAGTTCTCCATGGCCTGTCCTGCCTTTCTGGATTTTACACTTTTTTCAGATGGCCCATTTGACCGGGGCGCAGTGAGACCTTATTGTAGTGCAGATTTCCTTTTCAAGCTTGATTGGTTGGCCAAAAAGGGCATATGCATGTTTTCCTGAATATATACAGGAAAAAACGCGTATGCCCTTTTTGGCCAAGTCCATCATTGTGGACGTTCTGCCTCTTTTCCTATGCTTTACATGCAATTCCAGTCTACCTCCTGAAATCGGTTTCCTGCAATTCTGCCCCGCTTTCAAGTCCTCTTGGCAGCCTTACTTCAATATATTTTTGGATGATAGCTGTCATTTATAACTCTGCAGGTTTGTGAATGACAGTGCGCCTGAGCTCCTTTCTTCAACTCGCTTTCTTGTGAGCTGGTCACAACACCGCAGGATTGCTTCAGGCCCTAGTGTTGTTCCGGCACAGCACGCTGAGCCTTTGGTTAATTCCTCTTCCTGGTGGGTAATGAGAGTTAAATTTGCCCGTCCAGACACCTGAAGCAAGTCTATCTTGTTTCTCCCTATTCCTGTTCATTTTCTGCAGAAATTGCAAACTGGGCCAAACAGGAGGTTAAAGGCACTGACTCTCCAAGTGGGGAGAGTGTTAGTAAAGCGTCTGGAATGTTGCACCCGAGTACCGGGGGACGAATACTGAGACACATTTGAACACGTTTCCCGATCACACGGTGGATCATACTCTGGGTTCCACATGCATGTGTTAGCTGAAGGAAGAATCCCTTAAACCTGGAGAGTTGAGACCCATGGAATGGGTACCATGCAATATGACTTCAAAGGGTCTGCATTTGCTCACCGCTCCTCACCAATCCTATCACTGCTGCGTTTATGCCACTGTACACACACTTGATTCTCTTTCGGAGACATATAAATCCATAGGTTTTAAGATTCTTACTAATCAGGTATATTTTTACGCATTTAATATGGGGTGTTGAGTCCACTTCGTTGAGCAAGGAGTAGCTCTTGTCTATTACATATTTGGCTTATGGAACGGTATCTGTGCTAATTTCAATCTCTGGTTTTATGCAGCACCCCAACTCACCTTTCCCCTTAAGCAAGCATACGTTGGTTTTCTACATTTGAGACCCCATTCTGTTTTGTAATTCAGTTCCTGTGTAGCCAAGTTTACATTCCGTGTAGTAGTGATATCTTATGATGTTTCTTTTTCTGTGTGACTTATTTCACTTCGAATCATCGTACCTGAATCCACTCATTATGCTGCTATGGGCCTGATGACATAGATTTCATTGCTGAGTGATATTGCATTGTACGTAAGTACCACAACTTCTTTATCCATTTTTGGCTTTCTGCGATATTGAACTTGTACCGTAAACGAGGTTCTTGTAAACAGAACCGTCCCAAACTTTGGGGTGGCTGTGTCTTTTTGATTTTAATTTCCCTAAGCTATAGGACCATAAGTGGAAGTGCCCTAGGCTCTGTTGCTTTGTTTTTTTGATGTTTCAGGAAACAACATACACTTCTCCAGAGTGGCTGTTGGCAATTTACATCCCGCCCATCAGCATAACAAGGCTCCCAGTTCTCCATGGCCTGTCCTGCCTTTCTGGATTTTACACTTTTTTCAGATGGCCCTTTTGACCGGGGGGCAGTGAGACTTCATTGTAGTGCAGATTTCCATTGCAAGCTTGCTTGCTTGGCCAAAAAGTGCGTATGCGTTTTTTCCTGAATATATTCAGGAAAAAACGCGTATGCCCTTTTTGGCCAAGTGCATCATTGTGGACGTTCTGCCTCTTTTCCTATGCTTTACATGCAATTCCAGTCTACCTCCTGAAATCGGTTTCCTGCAATTCTGCCCCGCTTTCAAGTCCTCTTGGCAGCCTTACTTCAATATATTTTTGGACGATAGGTGTCATTTATAACTCTGCAGTTTTGAAAATGACAGTGGCCCTGACCTCCTTTCTTCAACTCGCTTTCTTGTGAGCTGGCCGCAACACCGCAAGATTGCTTCAGGCCCTAGTGTGGTTCCGGCATGACACACTGAGTCTTTGGTTAATTCCTCTTCCTGGTGGGAAATGAGAGTTAAATTTGCCCATCCAGACACCTCCAGCTAGTCTCCCATTGGTTCTCCTTATTCCTGTTTGTCTTACACAGAAATTGCAAACTGGGTCAAAGAGGAGGTTAAAGGCACTGACTCTCCAAGTGGGGAGAGTGTTAGTAAAGCATCTGGAATGTTGCACCCGAGTACCAGGGCATGAAAACTGAGACACATTTGAACACGTTTCCCGATCACATGGTGGATCATACTCTGGGTTCCACATGCATGTTTTAGCTGAAGGAAGAATCCCTTCAACCTGGAGAGTTGAGACCCATGGAATGGGTACCATGCAATATGACTTCAAAGGGTCTGCATTTGCTCACCAAATCTCACCAATCCTATCACTGCTGCGTTTATGCCGCTGTACACACGCTTGATTCTCTTTCAGAGACATATAAATCCATAGGTTTTAAGATTCTTACTAGTCAGGTATATTCTTAGGCGTTTAATATGGGCTGTAGAGTCCACTTCGTTGAGCAAGGAGTAGCTCTTGTCTATTACATATTTGGCTTATGGAATGGTATCTGTGCTAATTTCAATCTCTGGTTTTATACAGCACCCCAACTCACAATTCCCCTTAAGCAAGCATAAGTTGATTTTCTACATTTGAGACCCTGTTCTGTTTTGTAATTCAGTTCCTGTTTAGCCAAGTTTACATTCCATGTATTAGTGATATCTTATGATATTTCTTTTCTGTGTGATTTATTTCACTTAGAATCATCGTACTGAATCCACTCATTATGCTGCTACGGGCCTGATGACATAGATTTCATTGCTGAGTGATATTGCATTGTACGTAAGTACCACAACTTCGTTATCCATTTCTTGCTTTCTGTGATATTGAACTTGTACCGTAAACGAGGTATTGTAAACAGAGCCGTCCCAAACATTGCGGTGGCTGTGTCTTTTTGATTTTAATTTCCCTAAGCTATAGGACCATAAGTGGAAGTGCCCTAGGCTCCGTTGCTTTGTTTTTTAGATGTTTCAGGAAACACCATACACTTCTCCAGAGTGCCTGTTGGCAAATTACAACCCGCCCATGAGCATAACAAGGCTCCCAGTTCTCCATGGCCTCTCCTGCCTTTCTGGATTTTACACTTTTTTCAGATGGCCCTTTTGACCGGTGGGCAGTGAAACTTCATTGTAGTGCAGATTTCCTTTGCAAGCTTGCTTGGTTGGCCAAAAAGTGCGTATGCGTTTTTTCCTGAATATATTCAGGAAAAAACGCATACGCCCTTTTTGGCCAAGTGCATCATTGTGGACGTTCTGCCTCTTTTCCTATGCTTTACATGCAATTCCAGTCTACCTCCTGAAATCGGTTTCCTGCAATTCTGCCCCGCTTTCAAGTCCTCTTGGCAGCCTTACTTCAATATATTTTTGGACGATAGCTGTCATTTATAACTCTGCAGGTTTGTGAATGACAGTGCCCCTGAGCTCCTTTCTTCAACTCGGTTTCTTGTGAGCTGGCCGCAACACCGCAGCATCGCTTCAGGCCCTAGTGTTGTTCCGGCATGGCACGCTGAGCCTTTGGTTAATTCCTCTTCCTGGTGGGAAATGAGAGTTAAATTTGCCCTTCCAGACACCTCCAGCTAGTCTCTCATTGGTTCTCCCTATTCCTGTTCATTTTCCACAGAAATTGCAAACTGGGCCAAACAGGAGGTTAAAGGCACTGACTCTCCAAGTGGGGAGAGTGTTAGTAAAGCGTCTGGAATGTTGCACCCGAGTACCAGTGGACGAAAACTGACACATTTGAACACGTTTCCCGATCACACGGTGGATCATACTCTGCATTCCACATGCATGTTTTAGCTGAAGGAAGAATCCCTTAAACCTGGAGAGTTGAGACCCATGGAATGGGTACCATGCAATATGACTTCAAAGGGTCTGCATTTGCTCACCGAACCTCATCAATCCTAACACTGCTGCATTTATGCCGCTATACACACGCTTGATTCTCTTTCGGAGATATATAAATCCATAGGTTTTAAGATTCTTACTAGTCAGGTATATTCTTAGGCGTTTAATATGGGGTGTTGAGTCCACTTCGTTGAGCAAGGAGTAGCTCTTGTCTATTACATATTTGGCTTATGGAACGATATCTGTGCTAATTTCAATGTCTGGTTTTATGCAGCACCCCAACTCACCTTTCCCCTTAAGGAAGCATAAGTTGGTTTTCTACATTTGAGACCCTGTTCTGTTTTGTAATTCAGTTCCTGTGTAGCCAAGTTTACATTCCATGTAGTAGTGATATCTTATGATGTTTCTTTTTCTCTGTGACTTATTTCACTTAGAATCATCGTACCTGAATCCACTCATTATGCTGCTACGGGTCTCGTTACATAGATTTCATTGCTGAGTGATATTGCATTGTACGTAAGTACCACAACTTCTTTATCCATTTTTCGCTTTCTGCGATATTGAACTTGTACCGTAAACGAGGTTCTTGTAAACAGAGCCTTCCCAAACTTTGGGGTGGCTGTGTCTTTTTGATTTTAATTTCCCTAAGCTATAGGACCATAAGTGGAAGTGCCCTAGGCTCTGTTGCTTTGTTTTTTAGATGTTTCAGGAAACACCATACACTTCTCCAGAGTGGCTGTTGGCAATTTACATCCCGCCCATCAGCATAACAAGGCTCCCAGTTCTCCATGGCCTGTCCTGCCTTTCTGGATTTTACACTTTTTTCAGATGGCCCTTTTGACTGGGGGGCAGTGAGACTTCATTTTAGTGCAGATTTCTTTTGTAAGCTTGCTTGGTTGACCAAAAAGGGCGTATGCGTTTTTTCCTGAATATATTCAGGAAAAAACGCATACGCCCTTTTTGGCCAAGTGCATCATTGTGGACGTTCTGCCTCTTTTCCTATGCTTTACATGCAATTCCAGTCTACCTCCTGAAATCGGTTTCCTGCAATTCTGCCCCACTTTCAAGTCCTCTTGGCAGCCTTACTTCAATATATTTTTGGACGATAGCTGTCATTTATAACTCTGCATGTCTGTGAATGACAGTGCCCCTGAGCTCCTTTCTTCAACTCGCTTTCTTGTGAGCTGGCCGCAACACCGCAGGATTGCTTCAGGCCCTAGTGTGGTTCCGGCATGACATGCTCAGCCTTTGGTTAATTCCTCTTCCTGGTGGGAAATGAGAGTTAAATTTGCCCGTCCAGACACCTCCAGCTAGTCTCTCATTGGTTCTCCCTATTCCTGTTCATTTTCCGCAGAAATTGCAAACTGGGCCAAACAAGAGGTTAAAGCCACTGACTCTCCAAGTGGGGAGAGTGTTAGTAAAGCGTCTGGAATGTTGCACCCGAGAACCGGGGGACGAAAACTGAGACACATTTGAACACGTTTCCGATCACACAGTGGATCATACTCTGGGTTCCACATGCATGTTTTAGCTGAAGGAAGAATCCCTTAAACCTGGAGAGTTGAGATCCATGGAATGGGTACCATGCAATATGACTTCAAAGGGTCTGCATTTGCTCACCGAACCTCACCAATCCTATCACTGCTGCGTTTATGCCGCTGTACACACGCTTGATTCTCTTTCGGAGACATATAAATCCATAGGTTTTAAGATTCTTACTAGTCAGGTATATTCTTAGGCGTTTAATATGGGGTGTTGAGTCCACTTCGTTGAGCAAGGAGTAGCTCTTGTCTATTACATATTTGGCTTATGGAACGGTATCTGTGCTAATTTCAATCTCTGGTTTTATGTAGCACCCCAACTCACCTTTCCCCTTAAGCAAGTATAAGTTGGTTTTCTACATTTGAGACCCTGTTCTGTTTTGTAATTCAGTTCCTGTGTAGCCAAGTTTACATTCCGTGTAGTAGTGATATCTTATGATGTTTCTTTTTCTGTGTGACTTATTTCACTTAGAGTCATCGTACCTGAATCCACTCATTATGCTGCTACAGGCAGATGACATAGATTTCATTGCTGAGTGATATTGCATTGTACGTAAGTACCACAACTTCTTTATCCATTTTTCACTTTCTGCGATATTGAACTTGTACCGTAAACGAGGTTCTTGTAAACAGAGCCGTCCCAAACTTTGGGGTGGCTGTGTCTTTTTGATTTTAATTTCCCTAAGCTATAGGACCATAAGTGGAAGTGCCCTAGGCTCTGTTGCTTTGTTTTGTAGATGTTTCAGGAAACACCATACACTTCTCCAGAGTGGCTGTTGGCAATTTACATCCCGCCCATGAGCATAACAAGGCTCCCAGTTCTCCATGGCCTGTCCTGCCTTTCTGGATTTTACACTTTTTTCAGATGGCCCATTTGACCGGGGCGCAGTGAGACCTTATTGTAGTGCAGATTTCCTTTTCAAGCTTGATTGGTTGGCCAAAAAGGGCATATGCATGTTTTCCTGAATATATACAGGAAAAAACGCGTATGCCCTTTTTGGCCAAGTCCATCATTGTGGACGTTCTGCCTCTTTTCCTATGCTTTACATGCAATTCCAGTCTACCTCCTGAAATCGGTTTCCTGCAATTCTGCCCCGCTTTCAAGTCCTCTTGGCAGCCTTACTTCAATATATTTTTGGATGATAGCTGTCATTTATAACTCTGCAGGTTTGTGAATGACAGTGCGCCTGAGCTCCTTTCTTCAACTCGCTTTCTTGTGAGCTGGTCACAACACCGCAGGATTGCTTCAGGCCCTAGTGTTGTTCCGGCACAGCACGCTGAGCCTTTGGTTAATTCCTCTTCCTGGTGGGTAATGAGAGTTAAATTTGCCCGTCCAGACACCTGAAGCAAGTCTATCTTGTTTCTCCCTATTCCTGTTCATTTTCTGCAGAAATTGCAAACTGGGCCAAACAGGAGGTTAAAGGCACTGACTCTCCAAGTGGGGAGAGTGTTAGTAAAGCGTCTGGAATGTTGCACCCGAGTACCGGGGGACGAATACTGAGACACATTTGAACACGTTTCCCGATCACACGGTGGATCATACTCTGGGTTCCACATGCATGTTTTAGCTGAAGGAAGAATCCCTTAAACCTGGAGAGTTGAGACCCATGGAATGGGTACCATGCAATATGACTTCAAAGGGTCTGCATTTGCTCACCGCTCCTCACCAATCCTATCACTGCTGCGTTTATGCCACTGTACACACACTTGATTCTCTTTCGGAGACATATAAATCCATAGGTTTTAAGATTCTTACTAATCAGGTATATTTTTACGCATTTAATATGGGGTGTTGAGTCCACTTCGTTGAGCAAGGAGTAGCTCTTGTCTATTACATATTTGGCTTATGGAACGGTATCTGTGCTAATTTCAATCTCTGGTTTTATGCAGCACCCCAACTCACCTTTCCCCTTAAGCAAGCATACGTTGGTTTTCTACATTTGAGACCCCGTTCTGTTTTGTAATTCAGTTCCTGTGTAGCCAAGTTTACATTCCGTGTAGTAGTGATACCTTATGATGTTTCTTTTCTGTGTGATTTATTTCACTTAGAATCATCGTACTGAATCCACTCATTATGCTGCTACGGGCCTGATGACATAGATTTCATTGCTGAGTGATATTGCATTGTACGTAAGTACCACAACTTCGTTATCCATTTCTTGCTTTCTGTGATATTGAACTTGTACCGTAAACGAGGTATTGTAAACAGAGCCGTCCCAAACATTGCGGTGGCTGTGTCTTTTTGATTTTAATTTCCCTAAGCTATAGGACCATAAGTGGAAGTGCCCTAGGCTCCGTTGCTTTGTTTTTTAGATGTTTCAGGAAACACCATACACTTCTCCAGAGTGCCTGTTGGCAAATTACAACCCGCCATCAGCATAACAAGGCTCCCAGTTCTCCATGGCCTCTCCTGCCTTTCTGGATTTTACACTTTTTTCAGATGGCCCTTTTGACCGGTGGGCAGTGAAACTTCAGTGTAGTGCAGATTTCCTTTGCAAGCTTGCTTGGTTGGCCAAAAAGTGCGTATGCGTTTTTTCCTGAATATATTCAGGAAAAAACGCATACGCCCTTTTTGGCCAAGTGCATCATTGTGGACGTTCTGCCTCTTTTCTTATGCTTTACATGCAATTCCAGTCTACCTCCTGAAATTGCTTTCCTGCAATTCTGCCACGCATTCAAGTCCTCTTGGCAGCCTTACTTCAATATATTTTTGGACGATAGCTGTCATTTATAACTCTGCAGGTTTGTGAATGACAGTGCCCCTGAGCTCCTTTCTTCAACTCGGTTTCTTGTGAGCTGACCGCAACACCGCACGACTGCTTCAGGCCCTAGTTTGGTTCCGGCATGACATGCTGAGCCTTTGGTTAATTCCTCTTCCTGGTGGGAAATGAGAGTTAAATTTGCCCGTCCAGACACCTCCATCTAGTCTCTCATTGGTTCTCCCTATTCCTGTTCATTTTCTGCAGAAATTGCAAACTGGGCCAAACAGAAGTTTAAAGGCACTGACTCTCCAAATGGGGAGAGTCTTAGTAAAGCATCTGGAATGTTGCACCCGAGTACCAGGGGATGAAAACTGAGACACATTTGAACACGTTTCCCGATCACACGGTGGATCATACTCTGGGTTCCACATGCATGTTTTAGCTGAAGGAAGAATCCCTTAAACCTGGAGAGTTGAGACCCATGGAAAGGGTACCATGCAATATGACTTCAAAGGGTCTGCATTTGCTCACCGAACCTCACCAATCCTATCACTGCTGCGTTTATGCCGTTGTACACACGCTTGACTCTCTTTCGGAGAGATATAAATCCATAGGTTTTAAGATTCTTACTAGTCAGGTATATTCTTAGGCGTTTAATATGGGGTGTTGAGTCCACTTCGTTGAGCAAGGAGTAGCTCTTGTCTATTACATATTTGGCTTATGGAACGGTATCTGTGCTAATTTCAATCTCTGGTTTTATGTAGCACCCCAACTCACCTTTCCCCTTAAGCAAGCATAAGTTGGTTTTCTACATTTGAGACCCTGTTCTGTTTTGTAATTCAGTTCCTGTGTAGCCAAGTTTACATTCCGTGTAGTAGTGATATCTTATGATGTTTCTTTTCTGTGTGATTTATTTCACTTAGAATCATCGTACCTGAATCCACTCATTATGCTGCTACAGGCAGATGACATAGATTTCATTGCTGAGTGATATTGCATTGTACGTAAGTACCACAACTTCTTTATCCATTTTTCACTTTCTGTGATATTGAACTTGTACCGTAAACGAGGTTCTTGTAAACAGAGCCGTCCCAAACTTTGGGGTGGCTGTGTCTTTTTGATTTTAATTTCCCTAAGCTATAGGACCATAAGTGGAAGTGCCCTAGGCTCTGTTGCTTTGTTTTGTAGATGTTTCAGGAAACACCATACACTTCTCCAGAGTGGCTGTTGGCAATTTACATCCCGCCCATGAGCATAACAAGGCTCCCAGTTCTCCATGGCCTGTCCTGCCTTTCTGGATTTTACACTTTTTTCAGATGGCCCATTTGACCGGGGCGCAGTGAGACCTTATTGTAGTGCAGATTTCCTTTTCAAGCTTGATTGGTTGGCCAAAAAGGGCATATGCATGTTTTCCTGAATATATACAGGAAAAAACGCGTATGCCCTTTTTGGCCAAGTCCATCATTGTGGACGTTCTGCCTCTTTTCCTATGCTTTACATGCAATTCCAGTCTACCTCCTGAAATCGGTTTCCTGCAATTCTGCCCCGCTTTCAAGTCCTCTTGGCAGCCTTACTTCAATATATTTTTGGATGATAGCTGTCATTTATAACTCTGCAGGTTTGTGAATGACAGTGCGCCTGAGCTCCTTTCTTCAACTCGCTTTCTTGTGAGCTGGTCACAACACCGCAGGATTGCTTCAGGCCCTAGTGTTGTTCCAGCACAGCACGCTGAGCCTTTGGTTAATTCCTCTTCCTGGTGGGTTATGAGAGTTAAATTTGCCCGTCCAGACACCTGAAGCAAGTCTATCTTGTTTCTCCCTATTCCTGTTCATTTTCTGCAGAAATTGCAAACTGGGCCAAACAGGAGGTTAAAGGCACTGACTCTCCAAGTGGGGAGAGTGTTAGTAAAGCGTCTGGAATGTTGCACCCGAGTACCGGGGGACGAATACTGAGACACATTTGAACACGTTTCCCGATCACACGGTGGATCATACTCTGGGTTCCACATGCATGTTTTAGCTGAAGGAAGAATCCCTTAAACCTGGAGAGTTGAGACCCATGGAATGGGTACCATGCAATATGACTTCAAAGGGTCTGCATTTGCTCACCGCTCCTCACCAATCCTATCACTGCTGCGTTTATGCCACTGTACACACACTTGATTCTCTTTCGGAGACATATAAATCCATAGGTTTTAAGATTCTTACTAATCAGGTATATTTTTACGCATTTAATATGGGGTGTTGAGTCCACTTCGTTGAGCAAGGAGTAGCTCTTGTCTATTACATATTTGGCTTATGGAATGGTATCTGTGCTAATTTCAATCTCTGGTTTTATGCAGCACCCCAACTCACCTTTCCCCTTAAGCAAGCATACGTTGGTTTTCTACATTTGAGACCCCGTTCTGTTTTGTAATTCAGTTCCTGTGTAGCCAAGTTTACATTCCGTGTAGTAGTGATATCTTATGATGTTTCTTTTTCTGTGTGACTTATTTCACTTCGAATCATCGTACCTGAATCCACTCATTATGCTGCTATGGGCCTGATGACATAGATTTCATTGCTGAGTGATATTGCATTGTACGTAAGTACCACAACTTCTTTATCCATTTTTGGCTTTCTGCGATATTGAACTTGTACCGTAAACGAGGTTCTTGTAAACAGAACCGTCCCAAACTTTGGGGTGGCTGTGTCTTTTTGATTTTAATTTCCCTAAGCTATAGGACCATAAGTGGAAGTGCCCTAGGCTCTGTTGCTTTGTTTTTTTGATGTTTCAGGAAACAACATACACTTCTCCAGAGTGGCTGTTGGCAATTTACATCCCGCCCATCAGCATAACAAGGCTCCCAGTTCTCCATGGCCTGTCCTGCCTTTCTGGATTTTACACTTTTTTCAGATGGCCCTTTTGACCGGGGGGCAGTGAGACTTCATTGTAGTGCAGATTTCCATTGCAAGCTTGCTTGCTTGGCCAAAAAGGGCGTATGCGTTTTTTCCTGAATATATTCAGGAAAAAACGCATATGCCCTTTTTGGCCAAGTGCATCATTGTGGACGTTCTGCCTCTTTTCCTATGCTTTACATGCAATTCCAGTCTACCTCCTGAAATCGGTTTCCTGCAATTCTGCCCCGCTTTCAAGTCCTCTTGGCAGCCTTACTTCAATATCTTTTTGGACGATAGCTGTCATTTATAACTCTGCAGGTTTGTGAATTACAGTGCCCCTGAGCTCCTTTCTTCAACTCGCTTTGTTGTGAGCTGGCCGCAACACCGCAGCATTGCGTCAGGCCCTAGTGTGGTTCCGGCATGGCACGCTGAGCCTTTGGTTAATTCCTCTTCCTGGTGGGAAATGAGAGTTAAATTTGCCTGTCCAGACACCTCCAGCTAGTCTCTCATTGGTTCTCCCTATTCCTGTTCATTTTCCGCAGAAATTGCAAACTGGGCCAAACAGGAGGTTAAAGGCACTGACTCTCCAAGTGGGGAGAGTGTTAGTAAAGCGTCTGGAATGTTGCACCCGAGTACCGGGGTACGAAAACTGACTCACATTTGAACACGTTTCCCGATCACACGGTGGATCATACTCTGGGTTCCACATGCATGTTTTAGCTGAAGGAAGAATCCCTTAAACCTGGAGAGTTGAGACCCATGGAATGGGTACCATGCAATATGACTTCAAAGGGTCTGCATTTGCTCACCGATCCTCACCAGTCCTATCACTGCTGCGTTTATGCCGCTGTACACACACTTGATTCTCTTTCGGAGACATATAAATCCATAGGTTTTAAGATTCTTACTAGTCAGGTATATTATTAGGCGTTTAATATGGGGTGTTGAGTCCACTTCGTTGAGCAAGGTTTAGCTCTTGTCTATTACATATTTGTCTTATGGAACGGTATCTGTGCTAATTTCAATCTCTGGTTTTGTGCAGCACCCCAACTCACCTTTCCCCTTAAGCAAGCATACGTTGGTTTTCTACATTTGAGACCCTGTTCAGTTTTGTAATTCAGTTCCTGTGTAGCCAAGTTTACATTCCGTGTAGTAGTGATATTTTATGATGTTTCTTTTTCTGTGTGACTTATTTCTCTTAGAGTCATCGTACCTGAATCCACTCATTATGCTGCTACGGGCCTGATGACATAGATTTCATTGTTGAGTGAGATTGCATTGTACGTAAGTACCACAACTTCTTTATCCATTTTTCGCTTTTTGTGATATTGAACTTGTACCGTAAACGAGGTTCTTGTAAACAGAACCGTCCCAAATTTTGGGGTGGCTTTGTCTTTTTGATTTTAATTTCCCTAAGCTATAGGACCATAAGTGGAAGTGCCCCAGGCTCTGTTGCTTTTTTTTTAGATGTTTCAGGAAACACCATACACTTCTCCAGAGTGGCTGTGGGCAATTTACATCCCGCCCATGAGCATAACAAGGCTCCCAGTTCTCCATGGCCTGTCCTGCCTTTCTGGATTTTACATTTTTTTCAGATGGCCCTTTTGACCGGGGGGCAGTGAGACTTCATTGTAGTGCAGATTTCCTTTGCAAGCTTGCTTGGTTGGCCAAAAAGGGCGTATGCGTTTTTTCCTGAATATATTCAGGAAAAAACGCATACGCCCTTTTTGGCCAAGTGCATCATTGTGGACGTTCTGCCTCTTTTCCTATGCTTTACATGCAATTCCAGTCTACCACCTGAAATCGGTTTCCGGCAATTCTGCCCCGCTTTCAAGTCCTCTTGGCAGCCTTACTTCAATATACTTTTGGACGATAGCTGTCATTTATAACTCTGAAGTTCTGTGAATTACAGTGTCCCTGAGCTCCTTTCTTCAACTTGCTTTCTTGTGAGCTGGCCGCAACACCGCAGCCTTGCTTCAGGCCCTAGTGTGGTTCCGGCTTGGCACGTTGAGCCTTTGGTTAATTCCTCTTCCTGGTGGGAAATGAGAGTTAAATTTTCCCTCCAGACACCTCCATCTATTCTCTCATTGGTTCTACCTATTCCTGTTCATTTCCCGCAGAAATTGCAAACTGGGCCAAACAGAAGTTTAAAGGCACTGACTCTCCAAGTGGAAAGAGTGTTAGTAAAACGTCTGGAATGTTGCACCCGAGTACCAGGGGACGAAACCTGAGACACATTTGAATACGTTTCTCGATCACACGGTGGATCATACTCTGGGTTCCACATGCATGTTTTAGCTGAAGGAAGAATCCCTTAAACCTGGAGAGTTGTGACCCATGGAATGTGTACCATGCAATATGACTTCAAAGGGTCTGCATTTGCTCACCGATCCTCACCAATCCTATCACTGCTGCGTTTATGCCGCTGTACACACGCTTGATTCTCTTTCGGAGACATATATATCCATAGATTTTAAGATTCTTACTAGTCAGGTATATTCTTAGGCGTTTAATATGGGGTGTTGAGTCCACTTCGTTGAGCAAGGAGTAGCTCTTGTCTATTACATATTTGGCTTATGGAACGGTATCTGTGCTAATTTCAATCTCTGGTTTTATGCAGCACCCCAACTCACCTTTCCCCTTAAGCAAGCATAAGTTCGTTTTCTACATTTGAGACCCTGTTCTGTTTTGTAATTCAGTTCCTGTGTAGCCAAGTTTACATTCCGTGTAGTAGTGATATCTTATGATGTTTCTTTTTCTTTGTGACTTATTTCACTTAGAATCATCGTACCTGAATCCACTCATTATGCTGCTATGGGCCTGATGACATAGATTTCATTGCTGAGTGATATTGCATTGTACGTAAGTACCACAACTTCTTTATCCATTTTTCGCTTTCTGCGATATTGAACTTGTACCGTAAACGAGGTTCTTGTAAACAGAGCCGTCCCAAACTTTGGGGTGGCTGTGTCTTTTTTATTTTAAGTTCCCTAAGCTATAGGACCATAAGTGGAAGTGCCCTAGGCTCTGTTGCTTTGTTTTTTAGATGTTTCAGGAAACACCATACACTTCTTCAGAGTGGCTGTTGCCAATTTACATCCCGCCCACCTGCATAACAAGGCTCCCAGTTCTCCATGGCCTGTCCTGCCTTTCTGGATTTTACACTTTTTCAGATGGCCCTTTTGACCTGGGGGAAGTGAGACTTCATTGTAGTGCAGATTTCCTTTGCAAGCTTCCTTGGTTGGCCAGAAAGGGCATATGCGTTTCTTCCTGAATATATTCAGGAAAAAACGCATGCGCCCTTTTTGGCCAAGTGCATCATTGTCGACGTTCTGAGTCTTTTCATATGTTGTCAATGCAATTCTAGTCTACCTCTTGAAATCGGTTTCCTGCAATTCTACCTTGCTGTCAGTGCTTCTTCATAGCCTTACCTCAATATACTTTTGGAAAATAGTTGGCCTTTATAACTCTGCAGGTTTTTGAATTGCAGTGGCCCTTAGCTCCATTTTTCAGCTCTTATTTTTGTGATCTTGCCTCATATCCACAGGATTTTTTCATGCCCTATTCTTCATCTGGGGCGCCTTGCTCTGCCTTTGGTTAATTCTTCTTCCTGATGTGAAATTAGAGTGGCATGTGCCCATTGAAACCGCTACAGCTATTTTCTCACTGGTTCCCCCTATTCCCATTCATCCTCCGCACTAACTGCAGACTGTGCGATACCGGAACTTAAAGGCATTGACTCTCCGTGTGGGGATGTTGTTAGTAAAGTGGCTGGAATGTTGATCCGGAACCCCAGGAGAGGAAAATGAGGTGCGTTTTAGAAACCTTTCCCGATCATATGATATACCATCCGCTGGATTTCCCATGCATGGTTTAGCTGTAGGAAGATTCCCTTCAACCTGGAGTGTTGGGACCCTTGGAATGAGTAGCATGAAGTATTGCATTAAACTTTCGGCAGTTGCTCACCAAAGCTCACCAATCCTCTCAGCCCCAAGTGTCCAGCCTTATGTCTTATCCAGCTGTGGGTTTATATGTGGTCATTCCAGGTTGCATCACAGCCCCTGAGCGAATTTTGTAAGAATTTTTCTCTCTTTCATTGTTTCTGCGTTTTGGTTTTAAAATTTATTTCTATAATGGGGTTTAGCTCATTTTCACTGCTGTGTTTGGCCACTCTGCACACACTTGATTCCCTTATGGAGATATATCAATACATGGGTTTTAAGATTCTTATTACTCAGATATATTTCTCTGCGGTGTATAGGGTGTGTTGAGGCCAGTTCATTGAGCAAGGTGTAGATCTTGTCTAATACCTATTTGGTTTATTGAACGGTATCTGTGCTAATTTCAAACTCTGGTTTTATGCATCACCCCACCTCTCCTTTCCCCTTAAGCTGACATAAGTGTGTTTTCTAAATGTGAGACACTGTTCTGTTTTGTAATTCATTTTTTGTGCAGCCATATTTATCCTCCCTCTATAAGTGATATCTTATGATATGTTTCTTTTTCTGTTTGACTTATTTCAAGTAGTATTATCGGACCTAAATCCACTCTTTATCCTTCTACTAGCCTTATTACATTGATTTCATGGTGAAGAGATATTCCATTGTACATAAGTACCACATTTTCTTTATCCATTGTTCTCTTTCCTGGGATATTTAAGGTGTACTGAAGTTGAGGTTCTTGTAAACAGAGTAGCCCTAAACTGTGGTGTGCTTGTGTCTTGTTGATTTTTAGACTTCCCTAGATATACTTCCATGATTGGAAGTGCCCTATGCTCTGTAGCTCTGTTTTTTAGATGATTTAGGAACCACCATACACTTCTCCAGAGTGGCTCTCGGCAGTTCACACACTGTCCATCAGCGTATAAAGGCTCCCTGTTCTCCATGGCCTGTCCTGCATTTCTGGTTTTTACAATTTTTTCGGATGGCCCTTTTGACCGGTGGGAAATGAGACTTCTTTGTTGTGCACATTTGCATTGCTTGCTTGCTTGGTTGCCCATAAAGTGCGTATGCGTTTTTTCCTGGATATATTCAGGAAAAAACGCATACTCCTTTTTGGGCCAACTGCATCATTGTCAAAATTCTGCCGCTTTTCATGTGCTTTAAAGACGAGTCCAATCTATCTCTTGAAATCTGTTTCTTGCAATTCTGTCTTGCATTCAGATCCTCTTCTTTGCCTTACCTCAACATATTTTTGGACGTTAGTTTTCATTTATAACTCTGCAGGTTTGTGAATTGCAGTGACCCTGAGCTCCATTTTTTAAGTTGCTCTTTTGTGAGCTGGCCTCAAAGCCGCAGGATTGCTTCAGGCCCTATTTTGGCTCCAGCGAGGCGGGCTGAGCCTTTTTTTACTTCTTATTCTTAATGGGAAATTAGAGTGACATGTGCCCGTCCAAACCCCTACAACTATTCTCTCATTGGTTCCCCCTCTTCCCGTTCATCCTCCTCACAATTTGCAAAATGTGTGAAACAGAAGTTTAAATGTGCTGATTCTCTAAGTGGGGAGATTCTAAGTAACGTGGCTGGAATGATGAACAGGAGCACCAGGAGAGGATAAATGAGGTGCATTTTAGACACATCTCCCCATCACATGGTGTACAGTCCTCTGGGTTTTCCATGCATGTTTTAGCTGTAGGAAGATCCCTTGAACCTGCAGATTTGGGACCCATTGAATGGGTACCAGGTAGTATTACTTTAAAGGGTGTGCATTTCCTCACCCAACCTCACATTTCTCTTAGCACGAACAGTTTCCAGCCTTATGTGTCATCCTGCTGTGGGTCTAGATGTGTTCAATCCATGTTGCATCACCGTCCCTGAGGAAAAGTTGTAAGAGGTTTTCTCTGTCTCTCTGTCGTTTATTTTTTTCAATTTATTACTATATTGGTTACAGCTGATTTTCAAAGCTCTGTTTCTTGCTGCTGTACATCCACTTGATTCACATACAGAGAGACATCAATAAATTCTTTTTCAGATTCTTACCAGTCATATATATTCTTTTCCGGTGACTTGAGTGTGCTGAGTGCAGTTCTTTTAGCTACCGTGTAGGCCTTGTTGATTATCAGTTTGGTATTTGGAATGGTATCTTTGCTAATTTCAACCTCCTGGATGATGCCTCACCCCTCCCCACCTTTCCCGTTTAGCAGCCTTACGCGTGTTTTCTACATACTTGACTATGTTTTTCTTTTGTAATTTATTTCATGTGTAGCCATTTTGGATTCCACCTTTAAGTGATATCTTATGATATGTGTCTTTTTCTTTTTGAATTATGTCACTTAGAATGATCATACGTAACTCCTCCGGAGTTGTTACAACTGGCCATATTTCATTGATTTCCAGGCTGAGTAATATTCCACTCTACATAAGTACCACATCTCTATCCATTTTTTCCCTCCAGAGACATTTAAGTTATATCCTAGTCGAGGATCTTTTAAACAGAGAGGCAGTAAACATTGGGGTGCCTGTGTCCTCTCGATTTTTGTTTTTCCCAAGACATACGCCCATGAGTGCAAGTGCCCTATGCTCTGTAGCTCATTTTTTAGATGCTTTAGTAAACACAATACACTTCTCCAGAATGGCCGTTGGCAATATACATTTCCACTATAAGCCTCACAGGGCTCCCTCTTCTCCTTGCCCTGTCCTGCATTTCTGGTGTTTACACTTTATGAGGATGGCTCTTCTGACTGATGCGAAGTGATATCTTTTGTAGTATTGATTTCCAGTGCCCACCTGTTTGGTTGGCTAAAAAAGTGTATGCCCTTTTCTTGAATATATACAGAAAAAAACGCATACAGCCTTTTTGGCCAACTGCAATGTTGGCAATGTTCAGCCCCTTTTCTTGTGCTTAATGGCGAGTCCTTTCTACCTCCTCAAATCCCTTTCCTGCCATTCTCCCTTGCTTACCAATCCTTTTCTCTGACTTTCCTCAAGACATTTTTCAGTGATAGATATTTTCAACTCTGCAGTTTCGTGAATTTTACTGCCCCTGAGTTCCATTGTTCAACTTGTGTTTATGGGAACTGGCCACAAAGCAGTGGGATTTCCTCAAGCCCTATACTGTTTCCATGGGCAACCCTAGCCTTTGGTCAATTCGTCTTCCTGATTGGAAATTAGAGTGACATGTGCCTGTCTGAACACCTAGGACTTGTCTCTCATTGTTCCTCATCCTTCCGCTTCATCCTCTGGACAAATTCCAAACTGTACGCAACAGGATGTTGACAGTGCTGACATCTCCAAGTGGGGAGACTGTTAGTAAAGACGCTGGAGGGGTGAACCCGAGCACCAGGAGATGAGGAGATGAGATGCCTTTTCCAAACTCTTCCCGATCAGACGGTATACCATCCTCTGGGTGTGACAGACATGTTTTAGCAGTAGGAAGAGTCCCATTCATGTAAGGAGAACACCAGGGCTTTTTCAAAATCAGTGTCTCCCCGAAACCCAAACTGGGGAATTTTTTAAGCTACGGCTACACATATGTTCATTAAGGGCCTTGGGAAGTAGGCAGAGTCCAAACTTTAGATGTTTGAAGTCTTCAGGGTCAGAAGCACTCACCACCGGCTTCCCTTAGGTTACACTTTAACTGTCATTGATAGATGATGTCAATAAAAATATCTATTCTTTTTCCGATTATTTCCCCTTATAGGTTATTGCAAAATATTGAGTGTAGTTCCCTCTGCTATACAGTAGTTCCTTGTTGATGATCTATTTTATACATAGCAGTGTGTATGTGTTAATTCCAAACTGTTAATTTATCCCTCCTCCCACCTTTCCCCTTTGGTAATAATAAATTATAAGATTTTATACTTCTCAGAAATGGGGGAGCTGAAAGAGAGGTATCATTTTCAATGGAAAAGCATTTAAAACAAGATTGAAGCTTTAACCAAGATTATTAGGTGTACATCCTTGGAAAGAAATCACTTCATTTCTCTAATATTGACCTGACAAATAAGACAAACCTTTTCACTGAACTTGCTTATAATAAAGTGATGGAAATATCAAATGGAAGTGTTAGAAACATCTTATTTTACCCGAGCCTTATAAACTGTTCTATGTTAACTACAGTTTGGCTCACACATCTGTTCATTGAAGTTACAATAGTCTCAATTTCTGTTACTGATCCTCCAGAGTGGACCCCAACAAGTGTCCCCCTGCCCAGTGTCATTGGGGCCAACAGATCGAGACTGAGTTTGGTTCACAAGCAAAGGAAACTTTATATTTTAAACAGAGAATGGAGAGGTGAGAGCACGCACTACCCCGTGGGCTGTGGGCTGGGCTGCTGTGTAGAGATCCTGTCAGAGTCAGTGGGAGGGAGGGGGCGGAGCACTCGAGGGCCGGGTTGGCTGCAGCTCAGCCTCTATATCTCGGAGTCTGCACTGGGCCCCAGGAGCTGAGGTGTCGACCCAGCCATTCTGCACTAGGAAATCTGGTCTGAAGTGCCGGGTGTGGAACCTCTGCATGCGGGACCCTAGGAGCACGTGAAATTAGACAAAGCACAAAGGATAAAAAAGGTCAGACTTGACTTTATTGCCCAGATTCTATTTTTATCTCCCAGGGATTTTTAATGGGCTTTGCTGGGGACAAACCCCTCCTCTGCCTTTTGTCCCGTTCCTCATTCTTGGAGTGCTGAGGGTGCAGACCCTTCTTCTGTAACTGCTGAGTGCTGAGTTGGGAGCCCTCATACCAGGGGACGAGGGTCAGAACTTCTCCCCAGCAGCCTCCAGGTGACGTTGATTGGCCCCAGGACCCCTGCCTCCCTGCTCGTCCGCCTGAGCACCAGCATTGGAAGTGTTATAGATTCTAATGACCTTTAAGGGTCCAGGAAAGAGATGTGCAGAGACGCTGTGGGGGCCGGTTTCACCCCGCCCCACATTTGTTCGGCCACCTTAGGCTGACCGTTTCTGCCAGCCTAGATGCTCTGACCAGTAGTCTGCTCTTTCTTCAATTAGGCCCCTGAATTAACGTAAAAACAGCACCAGGTGTCAGAGCCCTGCCCGCTCAACTCCCAGACAGTCCAGGGTCAATGGTGATCAAGGACCATGATGGCCACTGAGTCAACAGCCTTTTGAAGTAAACAGGAGTCCAGCCGGTCTTATTGGCCACCATCATCACGGTGTCTGTAGGCTTTTCTATGGTGACAGTGTGATATACGTTTCCCCCGCCAAGATTATTAGCTCCCCTCCGGGTGCAGTAAGTCCTGCAAGCAGTAGTCTACTCCTTCGGGACACACTATTGTTGTTTTATGAGAGAAACTCCAGGTCAAGTGATGTTCACACGAGTCGTCATGGTGCCCTGTTGCCCCCGGTTATCTCTCTGGATGTTGGAGTTGGAGGGCCTCCTCACTCGAGGTCGGTGTGCCCACGGAGTGAACCCTGCAACTTCAGGGCATGGTTGGTGATTAGGATCACCACGTGGGGTCCTTTTCCCTTAGGAGAGAGGTGGCCTTTTGGGCTGCTGATTTTCAGGTTTTTAGATACCGCCAGTATCTTGGCCAGATGTGGCAGTGGGCCAAGCCCCTTGGTGACTGTAGTTTATCCTACCTGGATGGCATTCTTGTGTTGTTCCATTTCAAGTGGTCCCAGTTTTTGCACTAATTCTCCAATGGCGACTCACCTTTCACCGGGAATGGAAAGGTCAAAGGGTTTAGCTCAATTAGGGAGTTCCAGGGCAAGGGTCTGAATTGACTGCTCTTTCCATTCTTGAAAGGCCACTTCTGGATTCTGTTCAAAAGGATCATCATCTTTTCCTTTCAGTGTTTCATATAGAGGCCCAGCTAGTAGACTGTAGTTAGGGATCCAGAAGCAGCAAACCCTGGCCTCCCCAGGAACCCCTAAGCTGTCTTCTAGTTTTAGAAAGGGGTAAGGCTGCAAATGGTTTCTTCCCTTTCCTGGGATGGGCTTCTCTGACCTTCTGTGAGAATGAAGCCCAGGCAGGTCACCGCAGTCTGTGATATTTGAGCTTTTTCTTGGACAACTTCTATCCTTTATTGGCTTGGTAGTTCAGAGGCCTCCTTAGTAGGGCTGGCGATCAGAATGTCATCTGCATATTGAAGGAGGGTTTCCTTTTCCAGAGGTAGAACTTTTTGGTCTTTAGCTAAGCTTTCCCCAAAGATGGTGTGGGAATTTTTGAACCCTTGGGGCAAGACGGCCCGGAAGTATTGTTTTAGTTGTATGTTGAGTCCTGCCACTCACAAGCCAAAATTTCTTGTGACTCTGGGACTAATGGAATACAAAAGAAGGCATCATTGAGACTAATACAGAATACCATGTCCTGGTGGTTGGTAGAATGACCAGCAGGGTGTAGGAATTAGGAGCAACTGGAGGTATATCCTCGGTGGCTTCACTGACTGTCCTGACATCCTTTACCAGGTCCCCAGCAGCCCATGGGGCTCTCGTGGTCAGGGCAATCCCAGGATATGGAGCTCTCCTGGGCAGGTACCCCACCCCCAACCCAGCCCACGGGGCTCTCGTGGTCAGGCCTCTCCCAGGATACAGAGCTACCCTTGCAGGTACCGTGGCAGGGCTGGGCACACAGGAACTGTGCACATAGCTCTCACTGAAGAGCACCCCCATCTCACCTGTCGCTCAGAGCTGACACAGAGCACCTCAGAGCAGGACTTGAACTAACAAACAGCAGCTGCGACAGGTCTGTGACCCTGGGCATCACTCTGTGTGGCCTCCCTCCACCTGGTCTTCCAGAGACTTCCACTGCACCCGGGGCACCAGGCCTCTGTCTCCAACCACCACCCACCCCTCCTCTCCCTGACTCCTGGGTTCCTCTCATTAGGAGAGGCTTTTCTTGAAGTTGTCTCCCACTCATGGGCCAGATAAAATGATTAGAAAACAAGCCAAAGCTGCAGCCCCTTGTCTATCCTGACTCTCAGGAGCCCACACCTGTTCCTTGGACCTGGCCGGTTCAGCAAGTTCCATTTTCTGCAACTGTGAGCCCCTGAGGGGTGATGATTGGCTGACCTGGGCAGCCTTACCGTGCCGGCCAGCCCTCCCCAGGTGTGCCTGGGTTGAGATCAATATAAATACCACTCCAGGCAGCAAGAGCCCCTGCAGCTGTGCCTGACGCCATTTTCTCTGCCCTGTCAGCAGTCTCGGGGCTGGGCTGGTGGGAGGGAGTGAGAGGCCACGGCTTTGTGGGTGGCCCAGTGTGAGTGGGGTTCTGCTGGACTTTCTGCAGCAGTTGCCAGGCTGCCACCTGCTAAAGAAGAGGATGTGTCACCCATACCTGCTGCTGGAATTTCTCCCTGGGCAGAGGTGAGGAAGGAAAAAAGCAGTGGGAGCAGGGACAGGACGGGTATCTCAGGCAGGGAAATGGAAATCTTCCAGAAGAGCACCCAGGACCAGGGCCATCCTGGCTGGCCTGCAGGCACCAAGTCAGCTGGCATGCTGTCACTCATGTGGCTCCATGGCCCTTCCTCTAGGCTTTCAAGTCCTTGTATATATTCAGGTGTTTTACCTGGGAAGGGTGGGAACAGTTCAACAGCAACTGGCCTGGGGCTCAGCTCACGTTCACTCACAGATGCCTTGGCACGGTGCCCCAGCTTTGCAATGAGGACGCTTGTTGTGTGGGGGCTGCTGGCTGAATGGGAGACGATTCCCCACCACTGACCAACTTCAGAATTGTTTACAACAGGAGCAAGGGCCCTGATACGGTTTTCCTCTGAGTAACTGGTGGGTTCTGTTTTTTTTTTCTCTTTTTCGTTTTTGGTTCAAGGTAGAATTTATTCCTCTTTTTTGTATTTACAGATATAAGCATGGAAATAATTTATTCATATAAATACATGTATGTGAAGGGAATAATTGTTTTTTCTGTTTTGTTTTTTAAATTTTATTTCTTTTTAATTTTGAATTTTATTTTATATTTTTATACAGCAAGTTCTTATTTGTTATCTATTTTATACATATAAATGTTTACATGCCAATCCCAATCTCTCAACTCCTCCCACCACCACCCCCCCAAGAGCTTTCCCCCCTTGTTGTCCATACGATTGTTGTCTACATCTGTTGCTCTATTTATGCCTTGCAAAACGGTTAATCTGTACAGTTTTTCTAGGTTCCACATATATGCATGAATATACAAGATTTGTTTTTCTCTTTCTGACTTACTTCACTCTGTATGACAGTCTCTAGATCCATCGACGTCTCTACAAATGACCCAATTTCATTCCTTTCATGGCTTAGTAATATTCCATTTTATATATGTACCACATCTTTATGCATTCGTCTGTCTGTGGGCATTTAGGTTGCTTCCATTACCTCGATATTGTAAATAGTGATGCAATGAACATTGCGGTGAATGTCTCTTTTTGATTTATGGTTTTGTCTGGGTATATGTCCAGTACTGGGATTGCTGTATCATATGGTAATTCTATTAATAGTTTCTTAAGAAACTCCATATTGTTCTCCATAGTGACTGTATCAATTTATATTCCCAACAATAGTGGAAGAGGCTTCCTTTTCTCCACACCCTTTCCAGCATTTGTTGTTTGTAGATTTTCAGATGATGCCCATTCTAACAGGTGTGAGGTGATACCTCATTGTTGAGTCCATTTCGTTGAGCAAGGGGTAGGTCTTGTCTATTACATATTTGGATTATGGAACGGTATCTGTGCTAATTTCAAACTCTGGTTTTATGCAGCACCCCAACTCACCTTTCCCCTTAAGCAAGCATAAGTTGGTTTTCTAAACTTGAGACCCTGTTCTGTTTTGTAATTCAGTTCCTGTGTAGCCAAGTTTACATTCCGTGCATTAGTGATACCTTATGATGTTTCTTTTTCTGTGTGACTTATTTCACTTAGAATCATCGTGCCTCAATCCACTCATTATGCTGGTACAGGCCTGGTGACACAGATTTCATTGCTGAGTGGTATTCTGTTGTACGTAAGTACCGCAACTTCTTTATCAATTATTTGTTCTCTGGAATATTTAACTTGTACCGTAGAAGAGGTTCCTATAAACAGAGCCATCCCAAATTTTGGGGTGGCTGTGTCTTTTTGATTTTAATTTCCCTAAGCTATAAGACCATAAGTGGAAATGCCCTAGACTCTGTTGCTTTGTTTTTCAGATGTATCAGGAAACACTATACACTTCTCCAGAGTGACTGTTGGCAATTTACATCCCGCCCATCAGCATAACAAGGCTCCTAGTTCTCCATGGCCTGTCCTGCCTTTCTGGATTTTACACTTTTTTCAGATGGCCCTTTAGACCGGGGGGAAGTGACACTTCATAGTAGTTCGGATTTCCATTGCAAGCTTGCTTGGTTTGCCAAAAAGGGCGTATGTGTTTTTTCCTGAATATATTCAGGAACAAACTCATACGCCCTTTTTTGTCACGTGCATCATTGTCGATGTTCTGCCTCTTTTCCTATGCTTTAAATGCAAATCCAGTCTACCTCCTGAAATCGGTTTCCTGAAATTCTGCCCCGCTTTCAAGTCCTCTTCGCAGCCTTACTTCAATATATTTTTGGACATTATCTGTCATTTATAACTCTGCAGGTTTGTGAATTACAGGGCCCCTGAGCTCCTTTCTTCAACTCGCTTTCTTGTGAGTTGGCCGCAAACCCGCAAGACTGCTTCACGCCCTAATCTGCTTCTGGCAGGGCATGCTGAGCCTTTGGTTAATTCCTCTTCCTGGTGGGAAATGAGTGTTAAATATGCCCGTCCAGACACCTACCTCACTCTCAACCCCTTGGTGATGTGGGTCCTCTGGTTTGTGGCCACCTTTGCTGGGTTCCTCACCTTTCGATGATGTGTCCCCACTAGTGTGAGGACACTCCTGCCTGGTTCTCATCCACGTGGTTATGTGGACCCCCTGGTGAGAGTCTGTTCCTGGCTGTGTTCCTCACCCTTCTGTGAGGGAGACCCTCTGCTGATAGGTCACTCCTGCATGGCTGGCACACATTGCCTTGGTGAAGTCAGCTGTGTGGTGGCAGTTGGAGCGTGCTGGGGATCTCCTGCCCCCGGTGATGAGAGCCCTCTTGCGTCAGGCCCTAACTGCTGGGCTCACCAACTTTTCTTAGTGAGCCCAATGATGCTTGGGCACTCCTCTTAGGACCCCATCTCCATGGGGATGTGGGCCTTCTGCTCTGAGGTCCCAACGGCTGGGTTGTTCACATTTTCATGATGTGGGCTCTCTGGTGTTAGTTCACAGAGGCCTGGATCCCATAGCCTCTGTGCTCTTGGCCGCCTGCTGGGAGGTTCCAACTGCTGGATTCCTCACTTTTTTAATTTTTTAGGCCCTCTGTTGTGAGGATCCTCCTGCCTGCCTCACTCCCAGCCCCTTCGTGATGTGTGTCCTCTGGTTTGAGGTCACATGTGCTGGGTTCCTCACCTTTCGATGATGTGGGGCCAATGGTCTTAGGAGACTCCTGCCTGGTTCACATCCCCTTTGTGATGTGGGCCCTCTGGTGAGAGTCTGATCCTGGCTGGGTTCCTCACCCATCTGTGAGGTGGGCCCTCTACTATCAGGTAACTCTTGCCTGGCTTGCTCACCTCGCCTTGTTGACATGAGCCCTCTGGTGGCACTTGGACCCTGCTGGGAGCCTCCTCACCTCTGTGATGAGGGCCCTCTGACGTCAGGCCCTAACTGTTGGGCTCCCCAACTTTTCTTAGTGAGCCCAGTGATGCTCGGGCACTCCTCTTAGGTTCCCATCTCCATGGGGATGTGGGCCTTCTGCTCTGAGGTTCCAACGGCTGGGTTGATCACAGTTTCATGATGTGGGCTCTCTGGTGTTAGTTCACTGTGGCCTGGATCCCATAGCCTCTGTGCTCTTGGCCGCCTGCTGGGAGGTTCCAACTGCTGGATTCCTCACTTTTTAAATTTTTTAGGCCCTCTGTTGTGAGGATCCTCCTGCCTGCCTCACTCCCAGCCCCTTCGTGATGTGTGTCCTCTGGTTTGAGGCCACATGTGCTGGGTTCCTCACCTTTCGATGATGTGGGACCAATGGTCTTAGGAGACTCCTGCCTGGTTCACATCCCCTTGGTGATGTGGGCCCTCTGTTGAGAGTCTGATCCTGGCTGGGTTCCTCACGTTCTGTGAGGTGGGCCGTCTGCTGTGAGGTCACTCCTGCCTGGCTTGCTCACCTCGCCTTGTTGACATGAGCCCTCTGGTGGCACTTGGAGCCTGCTGGGAGTCTCCTCCCCTCGGTGATGAGGACCCTCTGGCATCAGGCCCTAACTGCTGGGCTCACCACATTTTGTGATGTGCGCCCAGTGGTTCGAAGACACTCCATCCAGGTTCACATCCCCATTGGGATGTGGGCCTTCTGCTCTGAGGTCCCAACGGCTGGGTTGTTCACAGTTTCATGATGTGGGCTCTCTGCTGTTAGTTCGCTCTGGCCTGGATGTCATAGCCTCTGTGCTCTGGGCCGCCTGCTGGAAGGTTCCAACTGCTCGATTCCTCAACTTTTGTATTCTATGGGTCCTGTGTTGCGATGCTCCTCCTGCCTGCCTCACTCGCAACCCCTTCTTGATGTGGGTCCTCTGGTTTGAGGCCACATGTGCTGGGTTCCGCAACTTTCAATGATGTGGCCCCACTGGTGTGAGGACACTCCTGCCTGGTTCCCATCCCCTTGGTGATGTGGGCCTTCTGGTGACAGTCTTATCCTGGCTGGGTTCCTCACTCTTCTGTGAGGTAGGCCCTCTGCTGTGAGGTCAATCCTGCCTGACTTGCACACATCACCTTGGCGACGTGGGCCCTCTGTTGGCACATGGAGCCTGCTGGGAGCCTCCTGCCCTCGGTGATGACGGCCCTCTAGCATCAGGCCCTAACTGCTGGGCTCCCCACGTTTTCTGATGTGAACCCAGTGATGCCAGGACACTCCTGTCAGGTTCCCATCCCCATGGGGATGTGGGCTTTCTGCTCTGAGGTCCCAACGCCTGGGTGGCTCACAGTTTCATGATGTGGGCTCTCTGCTGTTAGTTCACTCCTGCCTGCATCCCATAGCTTCTGTGCTCTCGGCCGCCTGCTGGGAGGTTCCAAATGCTGGATTCCTCACCTTTTTTATTCTTTGGGCCCTCTGTTTTTAGGCTACTCCTACCTGCCTCACTCCCATCCCCTTTGTGATGTATGTCCTCTGATATGAGGCCGCATGTGCTGGGTTCTTCACCTTTCAATGATGTGGCCCCACTGGTGGGAGGACAGTCCTGACTGGTTCCCATCCCCTTGGTGTTGTGGGCCTTCTGGCAAGAGTCTCATCCTACCTCGGTTCCTCACCCTTCTGTGAGATAGGCCCTCTGCTGTGAGGTCACTACTGCCTGGCTGGCGCATGCCACCTTGTAGACGTGGGCCCTCTGTTGGCAGTTGGAACCTGCTGGGAGTCTCCTCCCCTCAGTTATGAGGGCTCCCTTGCGTCGGGCCCTAACTGCTGGGCTCCTAACATTTTCTGATATGTGCTAAGTGGTGCGAAGCCACTCCTGCCAGGTTCCCATCCCAATGGGGATGTGGGCCTTCTGTTCTGAGGTCCCAACGGCTGGGCTGCTCACAGGTTCATGATGTGGGCCCTCTGCTGTGAGTTCACTGTGGCCTGGATCCCATAGCCTCGGTGCTCTGGGCCACTTGCTGGGAGGTTCCAACTGCTGGATTCCTCAACTTTTATATTCTATGGACCCTGTGTTGTGAGGCCAGTCCTGCCAGCCTAATTCCGAAACCCTTGGTGATGTTGTTCCTCTGGTTTGAGGCTACATGTGCTGGGATCCTCACCTTTCGATGATGTTGTCCCACTGGTGTGGGGACACTCCTGCCTGGTTCCCATCCCCTTGGCGATGTGGGCCCTCTGGTGAGAGTCTGATCCTGGCTGTGTTCCTCACCCTTCTGTGAGGTGGGCCCTCTGCTGTGAGGTCACTCCTGCCGGGCTGGCACACATCGCCTTGGTGACATTGGCCCTCTGGTGGCAGCTGGAGCCTGCTGGGAGCCTCCTCCCCTTGGTGATGAGTGCCCTCTAGCGTCAGGCCCTAACTTCTGAGCACCCCACGTTTTCTGATGTGAGCCCAGTGATGCCAGGACACTCCTGTCATGTTCCCATCACCATGGGGATGTGGGCCTTCTGCTCTGAGGTCCCAATGTCTGGGTTGCTCACAGTTTCATGATGTGGGCTGTCTGGTGTTAGTTCACTCTGGCTTGGATCCCCTAGCCTCTGTGCTCTGGGCCACCTGCTGGGAGGTTCCAACTGCTGGATTCCTCACCTTTCTTATTTTGGGGCCCTCTGTTGTGAGGCTCCTCCTGCCTGCCTCACTCCCAGCCCCTTGGTGATGGGTGTCCTATGGTTTGAAGCCACATGTTCTGGGTTCCTCACCTTTAGATGATGTGGCCCTACTCATGTGAGGACACTCCTGCCTGGTTCCAATCCATTTGGTGATGTGGGCCCTCTGGTGCACGTCTGATCCTGACTGGGTTCGTCACACTTCTCTGAGGTGGGCCCTCTGCTGTGAGGTCATTCGTGCCTGGTTGGCACACATCGCCTTGGTGACGTCAGCCCTCTGGTGGCAGTTGGAGCCTGCTGGGAGCCTCCTTCCCTTGGTGATGAGGGTCCTCTGGCGTCAGGCCCTAACTGCAGGTCTCCCAAAATTTTCTGACATGTTCTCAGTGGTGCGAGGACACTCCTACCAGCTTTATATCCCCATGGGGATGTGGGCCTCCTGCTCTGAGGTCCCAATGGCTGGGTTGCTCAGTTTCATGACATGGGCCCTCTTCTGTGAGTTCACTGTGGCCTGGATCCCATAGCCTCGGTGCTCTGGGCCACCTGCTGGGAGGTTCCAACTGCTGGCTTCCTCACTTTTTTATTCTATGGGCCCAGTGTTGTGAGGCTACTCCTGCCTGCCTCACTCCAAGGCCCTTGGTGATGTGGGTCCTCTGGTTTGAGGACACATGTGCTGAGTACGTCACCTTTCGCTGATGTGGCCACACTGGTGTGAAGACACTCCTGCCTGGTTCCCATCCCCTTGGTGATGTGGGCCCTCTGGTGAGAGTCTGATGTTGGCTGGGTTTCTCACCCTTCTGTGAGGTGGGACCTCTGCTGTGAGGTAACTCATGCCTGGCTTGCTCATGTTGCCTTGGCAACGTGAGCACTCAGGTGGCAGTTGGGGCCTGCTGGGAATCTCCTCCCCTCGGTTATGAGAGCTCTGGATAAAACACATATGCCCTTTTTTGCCAAGTGCATTATTTTCCAAGTTCTGTCTCTTTTCCTATGCTTTAAGAGCGACTCCCGTGTACCTTCTGAAATCGGTCTCCAGCAATTCTGCCCCGCATTCAAGTCCTCTTCGCAGCCTTACTTCAATATATTTTTGGACGATAGCTGTCATTTATAACTCTGCAGGTTTGTGCATTACAGTGCCCCTGAGCTCCTTTCTTCAACTCGCTTTCTTGTGAGCTGGCCGCAACACTGCCGTCTTGCTTCAGGCCCTAGTGTGGTTCCGGCATGGCACGCTGAGCCTTTGGTTAATTCCTCTTCCTGGTGGGAAATGAGAGTTAAATTTGCCCGTCCAGACACCTCCAGCTAGTCTCTCATTGGTTCTCCCTATTCCTGTTCATTTTCCGCAGAAATTGCAAACTGGGCCAAACAGGAGGTTAAAGGCACTGAATCTCCAAGTGGGGAGAGTGTTAGTAAAGCGTCTGGAATGTTGCACCCGAGTACCGGGGGACGAAAACTGAGACACATTTGAACACGTTTCCCGATCACACGGTGGATCATACTCTGGGTTCCACATGCATGTTTTAGCTGAAGGAAGAATCCCTTAAACCTGGAGAGTTGAGACCCATGGAATGGGTACCATGCAATATGACTTCAAAGGGTCTGCATTTGCTCACCAAACCTCACCAATCCTATCACTGCTGCGTTTATGCTGCTGTACACACGCTTGATTCTCTTTCGGAGACATATAAATCCATAGGTTTTAAGATTCTTACTTGTCACGTATATTCTTAGGCGTTTAATATGGGGCGTTGAGTCCACTTCGTTGAGCAAGGAGTAGCTCATGTCTATTACATATTTGGTTTATGGAACGGTATCTGTGCTAATTTCAATCTCTGGTTTTATGCAGCACCCAAACTCAGCTTTCCCCTTAAGCAAGCATAAGTTGGTTTTCTACATTTGAGACCCTGTTCTGTTTTGTAATTCAGTTCCTGTGTAGCCAAGTTTAAATTCCGTGTAGTAGTGATATCTTATGATGTTTCTTTTTCTGTGTGACTTATGTCACTTAGAATCATCGTACCTGAATCCACTCATTATGCTGCTATGGGCCTGATGACATAGATTTCATTGCTGAGTTATATTGCATCGTACGTAAGTACGACAAATTCTTTATCCATTTTTCGCTTTCTGTGATATTGAACTTGTACCGTAAACGAGGTTTTTGTAAACAGAGCTGTCCCAAACTTTGGGGTGGCTGTGTCTTTTTGATTTTAAATTCCCTAATCTATAGAACCATAAGTGGAAGTGCCCTAGGCTCTGTTGCTTTGTTTTTTAGATGTTTCAGGAAACACCATACTCTTCTCCAGAGTGGCTATTGGCAATTTACATCCCGCCCATCAGCATAACAAGGCTCCCAGTCCTCCATGGCCTGTCCTGCCTTTCTGGATTTTACACTTTTTTCAGATGGCCCTTTTGACCGGGGGGCAGTGAGACTTCATTGTAGTGCAGATTTCCTTTGCAAGCTTGCTTGGTTGGCCAAAAAGGGCGTATGCGTTTTTTCCTGAGGAAAAAACGCATACGCCCTTTTTGGCCAAGTGCATCATTGTGGACGGTCTGCCTCTTTACCTATGCTTTACATGCAATTCCAGTCTACCTCCTGCAATCGGTTTCCTGCAATTCTGCCCCGCTTTCAACTCCACTTGGCGGCCTTACTTCAATATATTTTTGGACGATAGCTGTCATTTATAACTCTGCAGGTCTGTGAATGACAGTGCCCCTGAGCTCCTTTCTTCAACTCGCTTTCTTGTGAGCTGGCCGCAACACCGCAGGATTGCTTCAGGCCCTAGTGTGGTTCCGGCATGGCACGCTGAGCCTTTGTTTAATTCCTCTTCCTGGTGGGAAATGAGAGTTAAATTTGCCCGTCCAGACACCTCCAGCTAGTCTCTCATTGGTTCTCCCTATTCCTGTTCATTTTCCGCAGAAATTGCAAACTGGGCCAAACAGGAGGTTAAAGGCACTGACTCTCCAAGTGGGGAGAGTGTTAGTAAAGCGTCTGGAATGTTGCACCCGAGTACCGGGGGACGAAACCTGAGACAACTTTGAACACGTTTCCCGATCACACGGTGGATCATACTCTGGGTTCCACATGCATGTTTTAGCTGAAGGAAGAATCCCTTAAACCTGGAGAGTTGAGACCCATGGAATGGGTACCATGCAATATGACTTCAAAGGGTCTGCATTTGCTCACCGAACCTCACTAATCCTATCACTGCTGCGTTTATGCCGCTGTACACACGCTTGATTCTCTTTTGGAGACATATAAATCCATAGGTTTTAAGATTCTTACTAGTCAGGTATATTCGTAGGCGTTTAATATGGGGTGTTGAGTCCACTTCGTTGAGCAAGGAGTAGCTCTTGTCTATTACATATTTGGCTTATGGAACGGTATCTGTGCTAATTTCAATCTCTGGATTTTTGCAGCACCCCAACTCACATTTCCCCTTAAGAAAGCATAAGTTGGTTTTCTACATTTGAGACCCTGTTCTGTTTTATAATCCAGTTCCTGTGTAGCCAAGTTTACATTCCGTGTAGTAGTGATATCTTATGATGTTTCTTTTTCTCTGTGACTTATTTCACTTAGAATCATCGTACCTGAATCCACTCGTTATGCTTCTCTGGGCCTGACGACATAGATTTCATTGCTGAGTGATATTGCATTGTACATAAGTACCACAACTTCTTTATCCATTTTGCGCTTTCTGTGATATTGAACTTGTACCGTAAACGAGGTTTTTGTAAACAGAACCGTCCCAAACTTTGGGGTGGCTGTGTCTTTTTGAATTTAATTTCCCTAAGCTATAGGACCATAAGTGGAATTGCCCTAGGCTCTGTTGCTTTGTTTTTTAGATGTTTCAGGAAACACCATACACTTCTCCAGAGTGGCTCTTGGCAATATACATCCCGCCCATGAGCATAACAAGGCTCCCAGTTCTCCATGGCCTGTCCTGTCTTTCTGGATTTTACACTTTTTTCAGAAGGCCCTTTTGACCGGGGGGCAGTGAGACTTCATTGTAGTGCAGATTTCCTTTGCAAACTTGCTTGGTTGTCCAAAAAGGGCGTATGCGTTTTTTCCTGAATATATTCAGGAAAAAACGCATACGCCCTTTTTGGCCAAGTGCATCATTGTGGACGTTCTGCCTCTTTTCCTGTGGTTTACATGCAAATCCAGTCTACCTCCTGAAATCGGTTTCCTGCAATTCTGCCCCGCTTTCAAGTCCTCTTGGCAGCCTTACTTCAATATATTTTTGGACGATAGCTGTCAATTTTAACTCTGCAGGTTTGTGAATGACAGTGCCCCTGAGCTCCTTTCTTCAACTCGCTTTCTTGTGAGCTGGCCGCAACACCGCAGGATTGCTTCAGGCCCCAGTGTGGTTCCAGCATGGCACGCTGAGCCTTTGGTTAATTCCTCTTCCTGGTGGGAAATGAGAGTTAAATTTGCCCGTCCAGACACCTCCAGCTAGTCTCTCATTGGTTCTCCCTATTCCTGTTCATTTTCCGCAGAAATTGCAAACTGGGCCAAACAGGAGGTTAAAGGCACTGACTCTCCAAGTGGGGAGAGTCTTAGTAAAGCGTCTGGAATGTGTCACCCGAGTACCAGGGGATGAAAACTGACACAATTGAACACGTTTCCCGATGACACGGGGGATCATACTCTGGGTTCCACATGCATGTTTTAGCTGAAGGAAGAATCCCTTAAACCTGGAGAGTTGAGACCCATGGAATGGGTACCATGCAATATGACTTCAAAGGGTCTGCATTTGCTCACCGAACCTCACCAGTCCTATCACTGCTGCGTTTATACCGCTGTACACACGCTTGATTCTCTTTCGGAGACATATAAATCCATAGGTTTTAAGATTCTTACTAGTCAGGTATATTCGTAGTCGTTTAATATGGGGTGTTGAGTCCACTTCATTGAGCAAGGAGTAGCTCTTGTCTATTACATATTTGGCTTATGGAACGGTATCTGTGCTTATTTCAATCTCTGGTTTTATGCAGCACCCCAACTCACATTTCCCCTTAAGCAAGCATAAGTTGGTTTTCTACATTTGAGACCCTGTTCTGTTTTGTAATTCAGTTCCTGTGTAGCCAAGTTTACATTCCGTGTAGTAGTGATATCTTATGATGTTTCTTTTTCTGTGTGACTTATTTCACTTAGAATCATCGTACCTGAATCCACTCATTATGCTGCTACGGGCCTGATGACATAGATTTCATTGCTGAGTGATATTGCATTGTACGTAAGTACCACAAATTCTTTATCCATTTTTCGCTTTCTGCAATATTAAACTTGTACCGTAAACGAGGTTCTTGTAAACAGAGCTGCCCCAAACTTTGGGGTGGCTGTGTCTTTTAGATTTTAATTTCCCTAAGCTATAGGACCATAAGTGGAAGTGCCCTAGGCTCTGTTGCTTTGTTTTTTAGATGTTTCAGGAAACACCATACACTTCTCCAGAGTGGCTGTTGGCAATTTACATCCCGCCCATCAGCATAACAAGGCTCCCAGTTCTCCATGGCCTGTCCTGCCTTTCTGGATTTTACACTTTTTTCAGATGGCCCTTTTGACTGGGGGGCAGTGAGACTTCATTGTAGTGCAGATTTCCTTTGCAAGCTTGCTTGGTTGGCCAAAAAGTGCGTATGCGTTTTTTCCTCAATATATTCAGGAAAAAACGCATACGCCCTTTTTGGCCAAGTGCGTCATTGTGGACGTTCTGCCTCTTTTCCTGTGGTTTACCTGCAAATCCAGTCTACCTCCTGAAATCGGTTTCCTGCAATTCTGCCCCGCTTTCAAGTCCTCTTGGCAGCCTTACTTCAATATATTTTTGGACGATAGCTGTCATTTATAACTCTGCAGGTATGTGAATGACAGTGCCCCTGAGCTCCTTTCTTCAACTCGCTTTCTTGTGAGCTGGCCGCAACACCGCTGCATTGCTTTAGTCCCTAGTGTGGTTCAGGCATGGCACGCTGAGCCTTTGGTTAATTCCTCTTCCTGGTGGGAAATGAGAGTTAAATTTGCCCGTCCAGACACCTCCAGCTAGTCTCTCATTGGTTCTCCCTATTCCTGTTCATTTTCCGCAGAAATTGCAAACTGGGCCAAACAGGAGGTTAAAGGCACTGACTCTCCAAGTGGGGAGAGTGTTAGTAAAGCGTCTGGAATGTTGCACCCGAGTACCAGGGGACAAAAACTGACACATTTGAACACGTTTACCGATCACACGGTGGATCATACTCTGCGTTCCACATGCATGTTTTAGCTGAAGGAAGAATCCCTTCAACCTGGAGAGTTGAGACCCATGGAATGGGTACCATGCAATATGACTTCAAAGGGTCTGCATTTGTCCACCGAACCTCACCAATCCTATCACTGCTGCATTTATGCCACTGTACACACGCTTGATTCTCTTTCGGAGACATATAAATCCATAGGTTTTAAGATTCTTCCTAGTCAGGTATATTCTTAGGCGTTTAATATGGGGTGTAGAGTCCACTTCGTTGAGCAAGGAGTAGCTCTTGTCTATTACATATTTGGCTTATGGAACGGTATCTGTGCTAATTTCAATCTCTTGTTTTATGCAGCACCCCAACTCACCTTTCCCCTTAAGCAAGCATAAGTTGGTTTTCTACATTTGAGACCCTGTTCTGCTTTGTAATTCAGTTCCTGTGTAGCCAAGTTTACATTCCGTGTAGTAGTGATATCTTATGATGTTTCTTTTTCTGTGTGACTTATTTCACTTAGAATCATCGTACCTGAATCCACTCATTTTGTTGCTATGGGCCTGATGACATAGATTGCATTGCTGAGTGATATTGCATTGTACGTATGTACCACAACTTCTTTATCCATTTTTCGCTTTCTGCGATATTTAACTTGTACCGTAAACTAGGTTCTTTTAAACAGAACCGTTCCAAACATTGGGGTGGCTGTGGCTTTTTGATTTTAATTTCCCTAAGCTATAGGACCATAAGTGGAAGTGCCCTAGGCTCTGTTGCTTTGTTTTTTAGATGTTACAGGAAACACCAAACACTTCTCCAGAGTGGCTGTTGGCAATTTACATCCCGCCCATGAGCATAACAAGGCTCCCAGTTCTCCATGGCCTGTCCTGCCTTTCTGGATTTTACACTTTTTTCAGATGGCCCTTTTGACCGGGGGGCAGTGAGACTTCATTGTAGTGCAGATTTCCTTTGCAAGCTTGCTTGGTTGGCCAAAAAGGGCGTATGCATTTTTTCCTGAATATATTCAGGAAAAAACGCATACGCCCTTTTTGGCCAAGTGCATCATTGTGGACGTTCTGCCTCTTTTCCTATGCTTTACATGCAATTCCAGTCTACCTCCTGAAATCGGTTTCCTGCAATTCTGCCCCGCTTTCAAGTCCTCTTAGCAGCCTTACTTCAATATATTTTTGGATGATAGCTGTCATTTATAACTCTGCAGGTGCGTGAATGACAGTGCCCCTGAGCTCCTTTCTTCAACTCGCTTTCTTGTGAGCTGGCCGCAACACCGCAGGATTGCTTCAGGCCCCAGTGTGGTTCCGGCACGGCACGCTGAGCCTTTGGTTAATTCCTCTTCCTGCTGGGAAATGAGAGTTAAATTTGCCCGTCCAGACACCTCCAGCTAGTCTCTCATTTGTTCTCCCTATTCCTGTTCATTTTCCGCAGAAATTGCAAACTGGGCCAAACAGGAGGTTAAAGGCACTGACTCTCCAAGTGGGGAGAGTTTTAGTAAAGCGTCTGGAATGTTGCACCCGAGTACCAGGGGACGAAAACTGAGTCACATTTGAACACGTTTCCCGGTCACACGGTGGATCATACTCTGGGTTCCACATGCATGTTTTAGCTGAAGGAAGAATCCCTTAAACCTGGAGAGTTGAGACCCATGGAATGGGTACCATGCAATATGACTTCAAAGGGTCTGCATTTGCTCACCGATCCTCACCAATCCTATCACTGCTGCGTTTACGCCGCTGTACACACGCTTGATTCTCTTTCGGAGACATATAAATCCATAGGTTTTAAGATACTTGCTAGTCAGGTATATTGTTAGGCGTTTAATATGGGGTTTTGAGTCCACTTCGTTGAGCAAGGAGTAGCTCTTGTCTATTACATATTTGGCTTATGGAACGGTTTGTGTGCTAATTTCAATCTCTGGCTTTATGCAGCACCCCAACTCACCTTTCCCCTTAAGCAAGCATAAGTTTGTTTTCTACATTTGAGACCCTGTTCTGTTTTGTAATTCAGTTCCTGTGTAGCCAAGTTTCATTCCGTGTAGTAGTGATATCTTAGGATGTTTCTTTTTCTCTGTGACTTATTTCACTTAGAATCATCGTACCTGAATCCACTCATTATGCTGCTACGGGCCTGATGACATAGATTTCATTGCTGAGTGATACTGCATTGTACGTAAGTACCACAACTTGTTTATCCATTTTTCCCTTTCTGCGATATTGGACTTGTACCGTAAACAAGGTTCTTGTAAACAGAACCATCCCAAACTTTGGGGTGGCTGTGTCTTTTTGATTTTAATTTCCCTAAGCTATAGGACCATAAGTGGAAGTGCCCTAGGCTCTGTTGCTTTGTTTTTTAGATGTTTCAGGAATCACCATACACTTCTCCAGAGTGGCTGTTGGCAATTTACATCCCGCCCATCAGCATAACAAGGCTCCCAGTTCTCCATGACCTGTCCTGACTTTCTGTATTTTACACTTTTTTCAGATGGCCCTTTTTACCGGGGGGCAGTGAGACTTCATTGTAGTGCAGATTTCCTTTGCAAGCTTGCTTGGTTGGCCAAAAAGGGCATATGCGTTTTTTCCTGAATATATTCAGGAAAAAACGTATAAGCCCTTTTTGTCCAAGTGCATCATTGTGGACGTTCTGCCTCTTTTCCTATGCTTTACATGCAATTCCAGTCTACCTCCTGAAATCGGTTTCCTGCAAGTCTGCCCCGCTTTCAAGTCCTCTTGGCAGCCTACTTCAATATATTTTTGGACGATAGCTGTCATTTATAACTCTGCAGGTTTGGGAATTACAGTGCCCCTGAGCTCCTTTCTTAAACTCGCTTTCTTGTGAGCTGGCCGCAACACCGCAAGATTGCTTCAGGCCCCAGTGTGGTTCCGGCACGGCACGCTGAGCCTTTGGTTAATTCCTCTTCCTGGTGGGAAATGAGAGTTAAATTTGCCCGTTCAGACACCTCCAGCTAGTCTCTCATTGGTTCTCCCTATTCCTGTTCATTTTCTGCAGAAATTGCAAACTGTGCCAAACAGGAGGTTAAAGGCACTGACTCTCCAAGTGGGGAGAGTTTTAGTAAAGCGTCTGGAATGTTGCACCCGAGTACCGGGGGACGAAATCTGAGTCACATTTGAACACGTTTCCCAATCACACGGTGGATCATACTCTGGGTTCCACATGCATGTTTTAGCTGAAGGAAGAATCTCTTAAACCTGGAGAGTTGAGACCCCTGGAATGGGTACCATGCAATATGACTTCAAAGGGTCTGCATTTGCTCACCGAACCTCACCAATCCTATCACTGCTGCGTTTATGCCGCTGTACACACGCTTGATTCTCTTTCGGAGACATATAAATCCATAGGTTTTAAGATTCTTGCTAGTCAGGTATATTGTTAGGCATTTAATATGGGGTTTTGAGTCCACTTCGTTGAGCAAGGAGTAGCTCTTGTCTATTACATATTTGGCTTATGGAACGGTATGTGTGCTAATTTCAATCTCTGGTTTTATGCAGCACCCCAACTCACCTTTCCCCTTAAGCAAGCATAAGTTGGTTTTCTACATTTGAGACCCTGTTCTGTTTTGTAATTCAGTTCCTGTGTAGCCAAGTTTCATTCCGTGTAGTAGTGATATCATATGATGTTTCTTTTTCTCTGTGACTTATTTCACTTAGAATCATCGTACCTGAATGCACTCATTATGCTGCTACGGGCCTGATGACATAGATTTCATTGCTGAGTGATATTGCATTGTACGTAAGTACCACAAATTCTTTATCCATTTTTCGCTTTCTGCAATATTAAACTTGTACCGTAAACGAGGTTCTTGTAAACAGAGCTGCCCCAAACTTTGGGGTGGCTGTGTCTTTTAGATTTTAATTTCCCTAAGCTATAGGACCATAAGTGGAAGTGCCCTAGGCTCTGTTGCTTTGTTTTTTAGATGTTTCAGGAAACACCATACACTTCTCCAGAGTGGCTGTTGGCAATTTACATCCCGCCCATCAGCATAACAAGGCTCCCAGTTCTCCATGGCTTGTCCTGCCTTTCTGGATTTTACACTTTTTTCAGATGGCACTTTTGACTGGGGGGCAGTGAGACTTCATTGTAGTGCAGATTTCCTTTGCAAGCTTGCTTGGTTGGCCAAAAAGTGCGTATGCGTTTTTTCCTCAATATATTCAGGAAAAAACGCATACGCCCTTGTTGGCCAAGTGCATCATTGTGGACGTTCTGCCTCTTTTCCTGTGGTTTACCTGCAAATCCAGTCTACCTCCTGAAATCGGTTTCCTGCAATTCTGCCCCGCTTTCAAGTCCTCTTGGCAGCCTTACTTCAATATATTTTTGGACGATAGCTGTCATTTATAACTCTGCAGGTATGTGAATGACAGTGCCCCTGAGCTCCTTTCTTCAACTCGCTTTCTTGTGAGCTGGCCGCAACACCGCTGCATTGCTTTAGTCCCTAGTGTGGTTCAGGCATGGCACGCTGAGCCTTTGGTTAATTCCTCTTCCTGGTGGGAAATGAGAGTTAAATTTGCCCGTCCAGACACCTCCAGCTAGTCTCTCATTGGTTCTCCCTATTCCTGTTCATTTTCCGCAGAAATTGCAAACTGGGCCAAACAGGAGGTTAAAGGCACTGACTCTCCAAGTGGGGAGAGTGTTAGTAAAGCGTCTGGAATGTTGCACCCGAGTACCAGGGGACAAAAACTGACACATTTGAACACGTTTACCGATCACACGGTGGATCATACTCTGCGTTCCACATGCATGTTTTAGCTGAAGGAAGAATCCCTTCAACCTGGAGAGTTGAGACCCATGGAATGGGTACCATGCAATATGACTTCAAAGGGTCTGCATTTGTCCACCGAACCTCACCAATCCTATCACTGCTGCATTTATGCCACTGTACACACGCTTGATTCTCTTTCGGAGACATATAAATCCATAGGTTTTAAGATTCTTCCTAGTCAGGTATATTCTTAGGCGTTTAATATGGGGTGTAGAGTCCACTTCGTTGAGCAAGGAGTAGCTCTTGTCTATTACATATTTGGCTTATGGAACGGTATCTGTGCTAATTTCAATCTCTTGTTTTATGCAGCACCCCAACTCACCTTTCCCCTTAAGCAAGCATAAGTTTGTTTTCTACATTTGAGACCCTGTTCTGCTTTGTAATTCAGTTCCTGTGTAGCCAAGTTTACATTCCGTGTAGTAGTGATATCTTATGATGTTTCTTTTTCTGTGTGACTTATTTCACTTAGAATCATCGTACCTGAATCCACTCATTTTGTTGCTATGGGCCTGATGACATAGATTGCATTGCTGAGTGATATTGCATTGTACGTATGTACCACAACTTCTTTATCCATTTTTCGCTTTCTGCGATATTTAACTTGTACCGTAAACTAGGTTCTTTTAAACAGAACCGTTCCAAACATTGGGGTGGCTGTGGCTTTTTGATTTTAATTTCCCTAAGCTATAGGACCATAAGTGGAAGTGCCCTAGGCTCTGTTGCTTTGTTTTTTAGATGTTACAGGAAACACCAAACACTTCTCCAGAGTGGCTGTAGGCAATTTACATCCCACCCATGAGCATAACAAGGCTCCCAGTTCTCCATGGCCTGTCCTGCCTTTCTGGATTTTACACTTTTTTCAGATGGCCCTTTTGACCGGGGGGCAGTGAGACTTCATTGTAGTGCAGATTTCCTTTGCAAGCTTGCTTGGTTGGCCAAAAAGGGCGTATGCATTTTTTCCTGAATATATTCAGGAAAAAACGCATACGCCCTTTTTGGCCAAGTGCATCATTGTGGACGTTCTGCCTCTTTTCCTATGCTTTACATGCAATTCCAGTCTACCTCCTGAAATCGGTTTCCTGCAATTCTGCCCCGCTTTCAAGTCCTCTTAGCAGCCTTACTTCAATATATTTTTGGATGATAGCTGTCATTTATAACTCTGCAAGTGCGTGAATGACAGTGCCACTGAGCTCCTTTCTTCAACTCGCTTTCTTGTGAGCTGGCCGCAACACCGCAGGATTGCTTCAGGCCCCAGTGTGGTTCCGGCACGGCACGCTGAGCCTTTGGTTAATTCCTCTTCCTGGTGGGAAATGAGAGTTAAATTTGCCCGTCCAGACACCTCCAGCTAGTCTCTCATTTGTTCTCCCTATTCCTGTTCATTTTCCGCAGAAATTGCAAACTGGGCCAAACAGGAGTTTAAAGGCACTGACTCTCCAAGTGGGGAGAGTTTTAGTAAAGCATCTGGAATGTTGCACCCGAGTACCAGGGGACGAAAACTTAGTCACATTTGAACACGTTTCCCGGTCACACGGTGGATCATACTCTGGGTTCCACATGCATGTTTTAGCTGAAGGAAGAATCCCTTAAACCTGGAGAGTTGAGACCCATGGAATGGGTACCATGCAATATGACTTCAAAGGGTCTGCATTTGCTCACCGATCCTCACCAATCCTATCACTGCTGCGTTTACGCCACTGTACACACGCTTGATTCTCTTTCGGAGACATATAAATCCATAGGTTTTAAGATACTTGCTAGTCAGGTATATTGTTAGGCGTTTAATATGGGGTTTTGAGTCCACTTCGTTGAGCAAGGAGTAGCTCTTGTCTATTACATATTTGGCTTATGGAACGGTTTGTGTGCTAATTTCAATCTCTGGTTTTATGCAGCACCCCAACTCACCTTTCCCCTTAAGCAAGCATAAGTTTGTTTTCTACATTTGAGACCCTGTTCTGTTTTGTAATTCAGTTCCTGTGTAGCCAAGTTTCATTCCGTGTAGTAGTGATATCTTATGATGTTTCTTTTTCTCTGTGACTTATTTCACTTAGAATCATCGTACCTGAATGCACTCATTATGCTGCTACGGGCCTGATGACATAGATTTCATTGCTGAGTGATATTGCATTGTACGTAAGTACCACAACTTGTTTATCCATTTTTCCCTTTCTGCGATATTGAACTTGTACCGTAAACAAGGTTCTTGTAAACAGAACCATCCCAAACTTTGGGGTGGCTGTGTCTTTTTGATTTTAATTTCCCTAAGCTATAGGACCATAAGTGGAAGTGCCCTAGGCTCTGTTGCTTTGTTTTTTAGATGTTTCAGGAATCACCATACACTTCTCCAGAGTGGCTGTTGGCAATTTACATCCCGCCCATCAGCATAACAAGGCTCCCAGTTCTCCATGACCTGTCCTGACTTTCTGTATTTTACACTTTTTTCAGATGGCCCTTTTGACCGGGGGGCAGTGAGACTTCATTGTAGTGCAGATTTCCTTTGCAAGCTTGCTTGGTTGGCCAAAAAGGGCATATGCGTTTTTTCCTGAATATATTCAGGAAAAAACGTATAAGCCCTTTTTGTCCAAGTGCATCATTGTGGACGTTCTGCCTCTTTTCCTATGCTTTACATGCAATTCCAGTCTACCTCCTGAAATCGGTTTCCTGCAAGTCTGCCCCGCTTTCAAGTCCTCTTGGCAGCCTACTTCAATATATTTTTGGACGATAGCTGTCATTTATAACTCTGCAGGTTTGGGAATTACAGTGCCCCTGAGCTCCTTTCTTAAACTCGCTTTCTTGTGAGCTGGCCGCAACACCGCAAGATTGCTTCAGGCCCCAGTGTGGTTCCGGCACGGCACGCTGAGCCTTTCGTTAATTCCTCTTCCTGGTGGGCAATGAGAGTTAAATTTGCCCGTCCAGACACCTCCAGCTAGTCTCTCATTGGTTCTCCCTATTCCTGTTCATTTTCCGCAGAAATTGCAAACTGTGCCAAACAGGAGGTTAAAGGCACTGACTCTCCAAGTGGGGAGAGTTTTAGTAAAGCGTCTGGAATGTTGCACCCGAGTACCGGGGGACGAAATCTGAGTCACATTTGAACACGTTTCCCAATCACACGGTGGATCATACTCTGGGTTCCACATGCATGTTTTAGCTGAAGGAAGAATCTCTTAAACCTGGAGAGTTGAGACCCATGGAATGGGTACCATGCAATATGACTTCAAAGGGTCTGCATTTGCTCACCGAACCTCACCAATCCTATCACTGCTGCGTTTATGCCGCTGTACACACGCTTGATTCTCTTTCGGAGACATATAAATCCATAGGTTTTAAGATTCTTGCTAGTCAGGTATATTGTTAGGCATTTAATATGGGGTTTTGAGTCCACTTCGTTGAGCAAGGAGTAGCTCTTGTCTATTACATATTTGGCTTATGGAACGGTATGTGTGCTAATTTCAATCTCTGGTTTTATGCAGCACCCCAACTCACCTTTCCCCTTAAGCAAGCATAAGTTGGTTTTCTACATTTGAGACCCTGTTCTGTTTTGTAATTCAGTTCCTGTGTAGCCAAGTTTCATTCCGTGTAGTAGTGATATCATATGATGTTTCTTTTTCTCTGTGACTTATTTCACTTAGAATCATCGTACCTGAATGCACTCATTATGCTGCTACGGGCCTGATGACATAGATTTCATTGCTGAGTGATATTGCATTGTACGTAAGTACCACAACTTCTTTATCCATTTTTCCCTTTCTGCGATATTGAACTTGTACCGTAAACGAGGTTCTTGTAAACAGAACCGTCCCAAACTTTGGGGTGGCTGTGTCTTTTTGATTTTAATTTCCCTAAGCTATAGGACCATAAGTGGAAGTGCCCTAGGCTCTGTTGCTTTGTTTTTTAGATGTTTCAGGAAACACCATACACTTCTCCAGAGTGGCTGTTGGCAATTTACATCCCGACCATCAGCATAACAAGGCTCCCAGTTCTCCATGGCCTGTCCTGCCTTTCTGGATTTTACACTATTTTCAGATAGCCCTTTTGACCGGGGGGCAGGGAGACTTCATTGTAGTGCAGATTTCCTTTGCAAGCTTGCTTGGTTGGCCAAAAAGTGCGTATGCGTTTTTTCCTGAATATATTCAGGAAAAAACGCATACGCCCTTTTTGGCCAAGTGCATCATTGTGGACGTTCTGCCTCTTTTCCTATCCTTTACATGCAATTCCAGTCTACCTCCTGAAATCGGTTTCCTGCAATTCTGTCCCGCTTTCAAGTCCTCTTGGCAGCCTTACTTCAATATATTTTTGGACGATAGCTGTCATTTATAACTCTGCAGGTTTGTGAATTACAGTGCCCCTGAGCTCCTTTCTTCAACTCGCTTTCTTGTGAGCTGGCCGCAACACCGCAGGATTGCTTCAGGCGCTAGTGTGGTTCCGGCATGACACGCTGAGCCTTTGGTTAATTCCTCTTCCTGATCGGAAATGAGAGTTAAATTTGCCCGTCCAGACACCTCCAGCTAGTCTCTCATTGGTTCCCTCTATTCCTGTTCATTTTCGACAGAAATTGCAAACTGGCCCAAACAGGAGGTTAAAGGCACTGACTCTCCAAGTGGGGACAGTGTTAGTAAAGTGTCTGGAATGTTGCACCCGAGTACCGGGGGATGAAAACTGAGTCACATTTAAACACGTTTCCCGATCACACGGTGGATCATACTCTGGGTTCCACATGTATGTTTTAGCTGAAGGAAGAATCCCTTAAACCTGGAGAGTTGAGAACCCTGCAATGGGTACCATGCAATATGACTTCAAAGGGTCTGCATTTGCTCACCGAACCTCACCAATCCTATCACTGCTGCATTTATGCTGCTGTACACACGCTTGATTCTCTTTCGGAGACATATAAATCCATAGGTTTTAAGATTCTTACTAGTCAGGTATATTCTTAGGCGTTTAATATGGGGTGTTGAGTCCACTTCGTTGAGCAAGGAGTAGCTCTTGTCTATTACATATTTGGCTTATGGAACGGTATCTGTGCTAATTTCAATCTCTGGTTTTATGCAGCACCCCAACTCACCTTTCCCCTTAAACAAGCATACGTTGGTTTTCTACATTTGAGACCCTGTTCTGTTTTGTAATTCAGTTCCTGTGTAGCCAAGTTTACATTCCGTGTACTAGTGATATCTTATGATGTTTCTTTTTCTGTGTGACTTATTTCACTTAGAATAATCGTACCTGAATCCACTCATTATGCTGCTACGGGCCTGATGACATAGATTTCATTGCTGAGTGATATTGCATTGTACGTAAGTACCACAACTTCTTTATCCATTTTTCCCTTTCTGCGATATTGAACTTGTACTGTAAACGAGGTTCTTGTAAACAGAACCGTCCCAAACTTTGGGGTGGCTGTGTCTTTTTGATTTTAATTTCCCTAAGCTATAGGACCATAAGTGGAAGTGCCCTAGGCTCTGTTGCTTTGTTTTTTAGATGTTTCAGGAAACACCATACACTTCTCCAGAGTGGCTGTTGGCAATTTACATCCCGCCCATCAGCATAACAAGGCTCCCAGTTCTCCATGGCCTGTCCGGCCTTTCTGGATTTTACACTTTTTTCAGATGGCCCTTTTGACCGGGGGGCAGGGAGACTTCATTGTAGTGCAGATTTCCTTTGCAAGCTTGCTTGTTTGGCCAAAAAGGGCGTATGCGTTTTTTCCTGAATATATTCAGGAAAAAACGCATACGCCCTTTTTGGCCAAGTGCATCATTGTGGACGTTCTGCCTCTTTTCCTATCCTTTACATGCAATTCCAGTCTACCTCCTGAAATCGGTTTCCTGCAATTCTGTCCCGCTTTCAAGTCCTCTTGGCAGCCTTACTTCAATATATTTTTGGACGATAGCTGTCATTTATAACTCTGCAGGTTTGTGAATTACAGTGCCCCTGAGCTCCTTTCTTCAACTCGCTTTCTTCTGAGCTGGCCGCAACACCGCAGGATTGCTTCAGGTCCTAGTGTGGTTCCGGCATGGCATGCTGAGCCTTTGGTTAATTCCTCTTCCTGGTGGGAAATGAGAGTTAAATTTGCCCATCCAGACACCTCCAGCTAGTCTCCCTTTGGTTCTCCCTCTTCCTGTTCGTCTTACAGAGAAATTGCAAACTGGGCCAAACAGGAGGTTAAAGGCACTGACTCTCCAAGTGGGGAGAGTCTTAGTAAAGCGTCTCTAATGTTGCACCCGAGTACCAGGGCATGAAAACTGAGACACATTTGAACACGTTTCCCGATCATACGGTGGATCATACTCTGGGTTCCACATGCATGTTTTAGCTGAAGGAAGAATCCCTTAAACCTGGAGAGATGAGACCCATGGAATGTGTACCATGCAATATGACTTCAAAGGGTCTGCATTTGCACACTGAACCTCACCAATCCTATCACTGCTGCCTTATGCCACTGTACACACGCTTGATTCTCTTTTGGAGACATATAAATCCATAGGTTTTAAGATTCTTACCAGTCAGGTATATTCTTAGGCGATTAATATGGGGTGTTGAGTCCACTTCGTTAAGCAAGGAGTAGCTCTTGTCTATTACAAATTTGGCTTATGGAACGGTATCTGTGCTAATTTCAATCTCTGGTTTTATGCAGCACCCCAACTCACCTTTCCCCTTAAGCAAGCATAAGTTGGTTTTCTACATTTGAGATGCTGTTCTGTTTTGTAATTCAGTAGCTGTGTAGCCAACTTTACATTCCGTGTAGTAGTGATATCTTATGATGTTTCTTTTCTGTGTGATTTATTTCACTTAGAATCATCGTACCTGAATGCACTCATTATGCTGCTACGGGCCTGATGACATAGATTTCATTGCTGAGTGATATTGCATTGTACGTAAGTACCATAACTTCTTTATCCATTTTTCGCTTTCTGTGATATTGAACTTGTACTGTAAACGAGGTTCTTGTAAACAGAGCCGTCCCAAACTTTGGGGTGGCTGTGTCTTTTTGATTTTAATTTCCCTAAGCTATAGGACCATAAGTGGAAGTGCCCTAGGCTCTGTTGCTTTGTTTTTTAGATGTTTCAGGAAACACCATACACTTCTCCAGAGTGGCTGTTGGCAATTTACATCCCGCCCATCAGCTTAACAAGGCCCCCAGTTCTCCATGGCCTGTCTTGCCTTTCTGGATTTTACACTTTTTTCAGGTGGCCCTTTTGACCGGGGGACTGTGAGACTTCATTGTATTGCAGATTTCCTTAGCAAGCTTGCTTGGTTGGCCAAAAAGGGCGTATGCGTTTTTTCCTGAATATATTCAGGATAAAACGCATACGCCCTTTTTGGCCAAGTGCATCATTGTGGACGTTCTGCCTCTTTTCCTATGCTTTACATGCAATTCCAGTCTACCTCCTGAAATCGGTTTCTTGAAATTCTGCCCCGCTTTCAAGTCCACTTGGCAGCCTTACTTCAATATATTTTTGGACGATAGCTGTCATTTATAACTCTGCAGGTTTGTGAATTACAGTGCCCCTGAGCTCCTTTATTCAACTCGCTTTTTTGTGAGCTGGCCGCAACACCGCAGGATTGCTTCAGGCGCTAGTGTGGTTCCGGCATGACACGCTGAGCCTTTGGTTAATTCCTCTTCCTGATCGGAAATGAGAGTTAAATTTGCCCGTCCAGACACCTCCAGCTAGTCTCTCATTGGTTCCCTCTATTCCTGTTCATTTTCCGTAGAAATTGCAAACTGGCCCAAACAGGAGGTTAAAGGCACTGACTCTCCAAGTGGGGACAGTGTTAGTAAAGTGTCTGGAATGTTGCACCCAAGTACCGGGGGATGAAAACTGAGTCACATTTAAACACGTTTCCCGATCACACGGTGGATCATACTCTGGGTTCCACATGTATGTTTTAGCTGAAGGAAGAATCCCTTAAACCTGGAGAGTTGAGACCCCTGCAATGGGTACCATGCAATATGACTTCAAAGGGTCTGCATTTGCTCACCGAACCTCACCAATCCTATCACTGCTGCATTTATGCTGCTGTACACACGCTTGATTCTCTTTCGGAGACATATAAATCCATAGGTTTTAAGATTCTTACTAGTCAGGTATATTCTTAGGCGTTTAATATGGGGTGTTGAGTCCACTTCGTTGAGCAAGGAGTAGCTCTTGTCTATTACATATTTGGCTTATGGAACGGTATCTGTGCTAATTTCAATCTCTGGTTTTATGCAGCACCCCAACTCACCTTTCCCCTTAAACAAGCATACGTTGGTTTTCTACATTTGAGACCATGTTCTGTTTTGTAATTCAGTTCCTGTGTAGCCAAGTTTACATTCCGTGTACTAGTGATATCTTATGATGTTTCTTTTTCTGTGCGACTTATTTCACTTAGAATCATCGTACCTGAATCCACTCATTATGCTGCTACGGGCCTGATGACATAGATTTCATTGCTGAGTGATATTGCATTGTACGTAAGTACCACAACTTCTTTATCCATTTTTCACTTTCTGTGATATTGAATTTGTACCGTAAACGAGGTTCTTGTAAACAGAACCGTCTCAAACTTTGGGGTGGCTGTGTCTTTTTGATTTTAATTTCCCTAAGCTATAGGACCATAAGTGGAAGTGCCCTAGGCTCTGTTGCTTTGTTTTGTAGATGTTTCAGGAAACACCATACACTTCTCCAGAGTGGCTGTTGGCTATTAACATCCCGCCCATGAGCATAATAAGGCTCCCATGTCTCCATGGCCTGTCCTGCCTTTCTGGATTTTACACTTTTTTCAGATGGCCCTTTTAACCGGGAGGCAGTGAGACTTCATTGTAGTACAGATTTCCTTTGCAAGCTTGCTTGGTTGGCCAAAAAGGGCATATGCGTTTTTTCCTGAATATATTCAGGAAAAAACGCATACGCCCTTTTTGGCCAAGTGCATCATTGTGGACGTTCTGCCTCTTTTCCTATGCTTTACATGCAATTCCAGTCTACCTCCTGAAATCGGTTTCCTGCAATTCTGCCCCGCTTTCAAGTCCACTTGGCAGCCTACTTCAATATATTTTTGGACGATAGCTGTCATTTATAACTCTGCAGGTTTGTGAATTACAGTGCCCCTGAGCTCCTTTCTTCAACTCGCTTTCTTGTGAGCTGGCCGCAACACCGCAGGATTGCTTCAGGCCCCAGTGTGGTTCCGGCACGGCACGCTGAGCCTTTGGTTAATTCCTCTTCCTGGTGGGAAATGAGAGTTAAATTTGCCCGTCCAGACACGTCCAGCTAGTCTCTCATTGGTTCTCCCTATTCCTGTTCATTTTCCGCAGAAATTGCAAACTGGGCCAAACAGGAGGTTAGAGGCACTGACTCTCCAAGTGGGGAGAGTGTTAGTAAAGCGTCTGGAATGTTGCACCCGAGTACCGGGGGACGAAAGCTGAGTCACATTTGAACACGTTTCCCGATCACACGGTGGATCATACTCTGGGTTCCACATGCATGTTTTAGCTGAAGGAAGAATCCCTTAAAGCTGGAGATTTGAGACCCATGGAATGGGTACCATGCAATATGATTTCAAAGGGTCTGCATTTGCTCACCGATCCTCACCAATCCTATCACTGCTGCGTTTATGCCGCTGTACACACGTTTGATTCTCTTTCGGAGACATATATATCCATAGGTTTTAAGATTCTTGCTAGTCAGGTATATTCTTAGGCGTTTAATATGGGGTGTTGAGTCCACTTCGTTGAGCAAGGAGTAGCTCTTGTCTATTACAAATTTGGCTTATGGAACGGTATCTGTGCTAATTTCAATCTCTGGTTTTATGCAGCACCCCAACTCACCTTTCCCCTTAAGCAAGCATAAGTTGGTTTTCTACATTTGAGATGCTGTTCTGTTTTGTAATTCAGTAGCTGTGTAGCCAACTTTACATTCCGTGTAGTAGTGATATCTTATGATGTTTCTTTTCTGTGTGATTTATTTCACTTAGAATCATCGTACCTGAATGCACTCAATATGCTGCTACGGGCCTGATGACATAGATTTCATTGCTGAGTGATATTGCATTGTACGTAAGTACCACAACTTCTTTATCCATTTTTCGCTTTCTGTGATATTGAACTTGTACTGTAAACGAGGTTCTTGTAAACAGAGCCGTCCCAAACTTTGGGGTGGCTGTGTCTTTTTGATTTTAATTTCCCTAAGCTATAGGACCATAAGTGGAAGTGCCCTAGGCTCTGTTGCTTTGTTTTTTAGATGTTTCAGGAAACACCATACACTTCTCCAGAGTGGCTGTTGGCAATTTACATCCCGCCCATCAGCTTAACAAGGCCCGCAGTTCTCCATGGCCTGTCCTGCCTTTCTGGATTTTACACTTTTTTCAGGTGGCCCTTTTGACCGGGGGACTGTGAGACTTCATTGTAGTGCAGATTTCCTTAGCAAGCTTGCTTGGTTGGCCAAAAAGGGCGTATGCGTTTTTTCCTGAATATATTCAGGATAAAACGCATACGCCCTTTTTGGCCAAGTGCATCATTGTGGACGTTCTGCCTCTTTTCCTATGCTTTACATGCAATTCCAGTCTACCTCCTGAAATCGGTTTCCTGCAATTCTGCCCCGCTTTCAAATCCTCTTGGCAGCCTTACTTCAATATATTTTTGGACGATAGCTATCATTTATAACTCTGCAGGTATGTGAATGACAGTGCCCCTGAGCTCCTTTCTTCAACTCGCTTTCTTGTGAGCTGGCCGCAACACCGCAGGATTGCTTCAGGCACTAGTGTGGTACCGGCACGGCACGCTGAGCCTTTGGTTAATTCCTCTTCGTGGTGGGAAATGAGAGTTAAATTTGCCCTTCCAGACACCTCCAGCTAGTCTCTCATTGGTTCTCCCTATTCCTGTTCATTTTCCGCAGAAATTGCAAACTGGGCCAAACTGGAAGTTAAAGGCACTGACTCTCCAAGTGGGGAGAGTGTTAGTAAAGCGTCTGGAATGTTGCACCCGAGTACCGAGGGACGAAAACTGAGTCACATTTGAACGCGTTTCCCGATCACACGGTGGATCATACTCTGGGTTCCACATGCATGTTTTAGCTGAAGGAAGAATCCCTTAAACCTGGAGAGTTGAGACCCATGGAATGGGTACCATGCAATATGACTTCAAAGGGTCTGCATTTGCTCACCGATCCTCACCAATCCTATCACTGCTGCGTTTATGTCGCTGTACACACGCTTGATTCTCTTTCGGAGACATATAAATCCATAGGTTTTAAGATTCTTTCTAGTCAGGTATATTCTTAGGCGTTTAATATGTGGTGTTGAGTCCACTTCGTTGAGCAAGGAGTAGCTCTTGTCTATTACATATTTGGCTTATGGAACGGTATCTGTGCTAATTTCAATCTCTGGTTTTATGCAGCACCCCAACTCACCTTTCCCCTTAAGCAAGCATACGTTGGTTTTCTACATTTGAGACCCTGTTCAGTTTTGTAATTCAGTTCCTGTGTAGCCAAGTTTACATTCCGTGTACTAGTGATATCTTATTATGTTTCTTTTTCTGTGCGACTTATTTCACTTAGAATCATCGTACCTGAATCCACTCATTATGCTGCTACGGGCCTGATGACATAGATTTCATTGCTGAGTGATATTGCATTGTACGTAATTACCACAACTTCTTTATCCATTTTTCACTTTCTGTGATACTGAACTTGTACCGTAAACGAGGTTCTTGTAAACAGAGCCGTCCCAAGCTTTGGGGTTGCTGTGTCTTTTTGATTTTAATTTCCCTAAGCTATAGGACCATAAGTGGAAGTGCCCTAGGCTCTGTTGCTTTGCTTTTTAGATGTTTCAGGAAACACCATACACTTCTCCAGAGTGGCTGTTCGCAATTTACATCCCGCACATCAGCATAACAAGGTTCCCAATTCTCCATGGCCTGTCCTGCCTTTCTGGATTTTACACTTTTTTCAGATGGCCCTTTTGACCGGGGGCAGTGAGACTTCATTGTAGTGCAGATTTCCTTTGCAAGCTTGCTTGGTTGGCCAAAAAGGGCGTATCCGTTTTTTCCTGAATATATTCAGGAAAAAACGCATACGCCCTCTTTGGCCAAGTGCATCATTGTGGACGTTCTGCCTCTTTTCCTATGCTTTACATGCTATTCCAGTCTACCTCCTGAAATCGGTTTCCTGCAATTCTGCCCCGCTTTCAAGTCCTCTTGGCAGCCTTACTTCAATATATTTTTGGACGATAGCTGTCATTTATAACTCTGCAGGTATGTGAATGACAGTGCCCCTGAGCTCCTTTCTTCAACTCGCTTTCTTGTGAGCTGGCCGCAACACCGCAGGATTGCTTCAGGCCCTACTGTGGTTCCGGCATGGCACGCTGAGCCTGTGGTTAATTCCTATTCCTGGTGGGAAATGAGAGTTAAATTTGCCCGTCCAGACACCTCCAGCTAGTCTCTCATTGGTTCTCCCTTTTCCTGTTCATTTTCCGCAGAAATTGCAAACTGGGCCAAACAGGAGGTTAAAGGCACTGACTCTCCAAGTGGGGAGAGTGTTAGTAAAGCGTCTGGAATGTTGCACCCGAGTATCGGGGGATGAAACCTGAGACACCTTTGAACACGTTTCCCGATCACACGGTGGATCATACTCTGGGTTCCACATGCATGTTTTAGCTGAAGGAAGAATCCCTTAAACCTGGAGAGTTGAGACCCATGGAATGGGTACCATGAAATATGACTTCAAAGGGTCTGCATTTGCTCACCGATCCTCACCAATCCTATCACTGCTGCGTGTATGCTGCTGTACACACGCTTGATTCTCTTTCTGAGACATATAAATCCATAGGTTTTAAGATTCTTACTAGTCAGGTATATTCTTAGGCGTTTAATATGGGGTGTAGAGTCCACTTCGTTGAGCAAGGAGTAGCTCTTGTCTATTACATATTTGGCTTATGGAACGGTATCTGTGCTAATTTCAATCTCTGGTTTTATGCAGCACCCCAACTCACCTTTCCCCTTAAGCAAGCATAAGTCGGTTTTCTACATTTGAGACCCTGTTCTGTTTTGTAATTCAGTTCCTGTGTAGCCAAGTTTACATTCCATGTGGTAGAGATATCTTATGATGTTTCTCTTTTTGTGTGACTTATTTCACTTAGAATCATCGTACCTGAATCCACTCATTATGCTGCTATGGGCCTGATGACATAGATTTCATTGCTGAGTGATATTGCATTGTACGTAAGTACCACAACTTCTTTATCCATTTTGCGCTTTCTGTGATATTGAACTTGTACCGTAAACGAGGTTCTTGTAAACAGAGCTGTCCCAAAGATTGGGGTGGTTGTGTCTTTTTGATTTTAATTTCCCTAAGCTATAGGACCATAAGTGGAAGTGCCCTAGGCTCTGTTGCTTTGTTTTTTAGATGTTTCAGGAAACACCATACACTTCTCCAGAGTGACTGTTGGCAATTTACATCCCGCCCATCAGCATAACAAGGCTCCCAGTTCTCCATGGCCTGTCCTGCCTTTGTGGATTTTACACTTTTTTCAGATGGCCCTTTTGACCGGGGGGCAGTGAGACTTCATTGTAGTGCAGATTTCCTTTGCAAGCTTGCTTGGTTGGCCAAAAAGGGCGTATGCGTTTATTCCTGAATATATTCAGGAAAAAACGCATACGCCCTTTTTGGCCAAGTGCATCATTGTGGACGTTCTGCCTCTTTTCTATGCTTTACATGCAATTCCAGTCTACCTCCTGAAATCGGTTTCCTGCAATTCTGCCCCGCTTTCAAGTCCTCTTGGCAGCCTTACTTCAATATATTTTTGGACGATAGCTGTCATTTATAACTCTGCAGGTATGTGAATTACAGTGCCCCTGAGCTCCTTTCTTCAACTCGCTTTCTTGTGAGCTGGCCGCAACACCGCAGCATTGCTTCAGGCCCTAGTGTGGTTCCGGCATGGCACACTGAGCCTTTGGTTAATTCCTCTTCCTGGTGGGAAATGAGAGTTAAATTTGCCCGTCCAGACACCTCCAGCTAGTCTCTCATTGGTTCTCCCTATTCCTGTTCATTTTCCGCAGAAATTGCAAACTGGGCCAAACAGGAGGTTAAAGGCACTGACTCTCCAAGTGGGGAGAGTGTTAGTAAAGCGTCTGGAATGTTGCACCCGAGTACCAGGGGACGAAAACTGAGACACATTTGAACACGTTTCCCGATCACATGGTGGATCATACTCTGGGTTCCACAAGCATGTTTTAGCTGAAGGAAGAATCCCTTAAACCTGGAGAGTTGAGACCCCTGCAATGGGTACCATGCAATATGACTTCAAAGGGTCTGCATTTGCTCACCGAACCTCACCAATCCTATCACTGCTGCATTTATGCCACTGTACACACGCTTGATTCTCTTTCTGAGACATATAAATCCATAGGTTTTAAGATTCTTACTAGTCAGGTATATTCTTAGGCGTTTAATATGGGGTGTAGAGTCCACTTCGTTGAGCAAGGAGTAGCTCTTGTCTATTACATATTTGGCTTATGGAACGGTATCTGTGCTAATTTCAATCTCTGGTTTTATGCAACACCCCAACTTAGCTTTCCCCTTAAGCAAGCATAAGTCGGTTTTCTACATTTGAGACCCTGTTCTGTTTTGTAATTCAGTTCCTGTGTAGCCAAGTTTACATTCCATGTGGTAGAGATATCTTATGATGTTTCTTTCTCTGAGTGACTTATTTCACTTACAATCATCGTACCTGAATCCACTCATTATGCTGCTACGGGCCTGATGACATAGATTTCATTGCTGAGTGATATTGCATTGTACGTAAGTACCACAACTTCTTTATCCATTTGGTGCTTTCTGTGATACTGAACTTGTACCGTAAACGAGGTTCTTGTAAACAGAGCTGTCCCAAAGATTGGGGTGGTTGTGTGTTTTAGATGTTAATTTCCCTAAGCTATAGGACCATAAGTGGAAGTGCACTAGGCTCTGTTGCCTTGTTTTTTAGATGTTTCAGGAAACACCATACACTTCTCCAGAGTGGCTGTTGGCAATTTACATCCCACCCATCAGCATAACAAGGCTCCCAGTTCTCCATGGCCTGTCCTGCCTTTGTGGATTTTACACTTTGTTCAGATGGCCCTTTTGACCGGGGGACTGTGAGTCTTCATTGTAGTGCAGATTTCTTTGCAAGCTTGCTTGGTTGGCCAAAATGGGCGTATGCGTTTTTTCCTGAATATATTCAGGAAAAAACGCATACGCCCTTTTTGGCCAAGTGCATCATTGTGGACGTTCTGCCTCTTTTCCTATGCTTTACATGCAATTCCAGTCTACCTCCTGAAATCGGTTTCCTGCAATTCTGCCCCGCTTTCAAGTCCTCTTGGCAGCCTTACTTCAATATATTTTTGGACGATAGCTATCATTTATAACTCTGCAGGTATGTGAATGACAGTGTCCCTGAGCTCCTTTCTTCAACTCGCTTTCTTGTGAGCTGGCCGCAACACCGCAGGATTGCTTCAGGCCCTAGTGTGGTTCCGGCATGGCATGCTGAACCTTTGTTTAATTCCTCTTCCTGGTGGGAAATGAGAGTTAAATTTGCCCGTCCAGACACCTCCAGCTAGTCTCTCATTGGTTCTCCCTATTCCTGTTCATTTTCCGCAGAAATTGCAAACTGGGCCAAACAGGAGGTTAAAGGCACTGACTCTCCAAGTGGGGAGAGTGTTAGTAAAGCGTCTGGAATGTTGCACCCGAGTACCAGGGGATGAAAACTGAGACACATTTGAACACGTTTCCCGATCACATGGTGGATCATACTCTGGGTTCCACACGCATGTTTTAGCTGAAGGAAGAATCCCTTAAACCTGGAGAGTTGAGACCCCTGCAATGGGTACCATGCAATATGACTTCAAAGGGTCTGCATTTGCTCACCGAACCTCACCAATCCTATCACTGCTGCATTTATGCCACTGTACACACGCTTGATTCTCTTTCTGAGACATATAAATCCATAGGTTTTAAGATTCTTACTAGTCAGGTATATTCTTAGGCGTTTAATATGGGGTGTAGAGTCCACTTCGTTGAGCAAGGAGTAGCTCTTGTCTATTACATATTTGGCTTATGGAACGGTATCTGTGCTAATTTCAATCTCTGGATTTATGCAGCACCCCAACTCACCTTTCCCCTTAAGCAAGCATAAGTCGGTTTTCTACATTTGAGACCCTGTTCTGTTTTGTAATTCAGTTCCTGTGTAGCCAAGTTTACATTCCATGTGGTAGAGATATCTTATGATGTTTCTTTTTCTGTGTGACTTATTTCTCTTACAATCATCGTACCTGAATCCACTCATTATGCTGCTACGGGCCTGATGACATAGATTTCATTGCTGAGTGATATTGCATTGTACGTAAGTACCACAACTTCTTTATCCATTTTTCACTTTCTGTGATTTTGAACTTGTACTGTAAACGAGGTTCTTTTAAACAGAGCCTTCCCAAACTTTGGGGTGGCTGTGTCTTTTTGATTTTAATTTCCCTAAGCTATAGGTCCATAAGTGGAAGTGCCCTAGGCTCTGTTGCTTTGTTTTTTAGATGTTTCAGGAAACACCATACACTTCTCCAGAGTGGCTGTTGGCAATTTACATCCCGCCCATCAGCATAACAAGGCTCCCAGTTCTCCATGGCCTGTCCTGCCTTTCTGGATTTTACACTTTTTTCAGATGGCCCTTTTGACCGGGGGGCAGTGAGACTTCATTGTAGTGCAGATTTCCTTTTCAAGCTTGCTTGGTTGGCCAAAAAGGGCATATCCGTTTTTTCCTGAATATATTCAGGAAAAAACGCATTCGCCCTTTTTGGCCAAGTGCATCATTGTGGACGTTCTGCCTCTTTTCCTTTGCTTTACATGCAATTCCAGTCTACCTCCTGAAATCGGTTTCCTGCAATTCTGCCCAGCGTTCAAGTCCTCTTGGCAGCCTTACTTCCATATATTTTTGGACGATAGCTGTCATTTATAACTCTGCAGGTTTGTGAATGACAGTGCCCCTGAGCTCCTTTCTTCAACTCGCTTTCTTGTGAGCTGGCCGCAACACCGCAGCATTGCTTCAGGCCCTAGTGTGGTTCCGGCATGACATGCTGAGCCTTTGTTTAATTCCTCTTCCTGGTGGGAAATGAGAGTTAAATTTGCCCGTCCAGACACCTCCAGCTAGTCTCTCATTGGTTCTCCCTACTCCTGTTCATTTTCCGCAGAAATTGCAAACTGGGCCAAACAAGAGGTTAAAGGCACTGACTCTCCAAGTGGGGAGAGTGTTAGTAAAGCATCTGGAATGTTGCACCCGAGTACCAGGGGATGAAAACTGAAACAATTAAACACGTTTCCCGATCACACGGTGGATCATACTCTGGGTTCCACATGCATGTTTTAGCTGAAGGAAGAATCCCTTAAACCTGGAGAGTTGAGACCCATGGAATGGGTACCATGCAATATGACTTCAAAGGTTCTGCATTTGCTCACCGAACCTCACCAATCCTATCACTGCTGCATTTATGACACTGTACACACGCTTGATTCTCTTTCGGAGACATATAAATCCATAGGTTTTAAGATTCTTTCTAGTCAGATATATTCTTACGCGTTTAATATGGGGTGTAGAGTCCACTTCGTTGAGCAAGGAGTAGCTCTTGTCTATTACATATTTGGCTTATGGAACGGTATCTGTGCTAATTTCAATCTCTGGTTTTATGCAGCACCCCAACTCACCTTTCGCCTTAAGCAAGCATAAGTTGGTTTTCTACATTTGAGACCCTGTTCTGTTTTGTAATTCAGTTCCTGTGTAGCCAAGTTTACATTCCTTGTAGTAGTGATATCTTATGATGTTTGTTTTTCTGTGTGACTTATTTCACTTAGAATTATCGTACCTGAATCCACTCATTATGCTGCTACGGGCCTGATGACATAGATTTCATTGCTGAGTGATATTGCATTGTACGTAAGTACCACAACTTCTTTATCCATTTTTCGCTTTCTGTGATATTGAACTTGGACCATAAATGAGGTTCTTGTAAACAGAGCTGTCCCTAACTTTGGGGTGGCTGAGTCTTTTTGATTTTAATTTCCCTAAGCTATAGGACCATAAGTGGAAGTGCCCTAGGCTCTGTTGCTTTGTTTTTTAGATCTTTCAGGAAACACCATACACTTCTCCAGATTGGCTGTTGGCAATTTACATCCCGCCCATCAGCATAACAAGGCTCCCAGTTCTCCATGGCCTGTCCTGCCTTTCTGGATTTTACACTTTTTTCAGATGGCCCTTTTGACCGGGGAGCAGTGAGACTTCATTGTAGTGCAGATTTCCTTTGCAAGCTTGCTTCGTTGGCCAAAAAGTGCGTATGCGTTTTTTCCGGAATATATTCAGAAAAAACGCATACGCCCTTTTTGGCCAAGTGCATCATTGTGGACGTTCTGCCTCTTTTCCTATGCTTTACATGCAATTCCAGTCTACCTCCTGAAATCGGTTTCCTGCAACTCTGCCCCGCTTTCAAGTCCTCTTGGCAGCCTTACTTCAATATATTTTTGGACGATAGCTATCATTTATAACTCTGCAGGTATGTGAATGACAGTGTCCCTGAGCTCCTTTCTTCAACTCGCTTTCTTGTGAGCTGGCCGCAACACCGCAGGATTGCTTCAGGCCCTAGTGTGGTTCCGGCATGGCACGCTGAACCTTTGTTTAATTCCTCTTCCTGGTGGGAAATGAGAGTTAAATTTGCCCGTCCAGACACCTCCAGCTAGTCTCTCATTGGTTCTCCCTATTCCTGTTCATTTTCCGCAGAAATTGCAAACTGGGCCAAACAGGAGGTTAAAGGCACTGACTCTCCAAGTGGGGAGAGTGTTAGTAAAGCGTCTGGAATGTTGCACCCGAGTACCAGGGGATGAAAACTGAAACAATTAAACACGTTTCCCGATCACACGGTGGATCATACTCTGGGTTCCACATGCATGTTTTAGCTGAAGGAAGAATCCCTTAAACCTGGAGAGTTGAGACCCATGGAATGGGTACCATGCAATATGACTTCAAAGGTTCTGCATTTGCTCACCGAACCTCACCAATCCTATCACTGCTGCGTTTATGACACTGTACACACGCTTGATTCTCTTTCGGAGACATATAAATCCATAGGTTTTAAGATTCTTTCTAGTCAGATATATTCTTACGTGTTTAATATGGGGTGTTGAGTCCACTTCGTTGAGCAAGGAGTAGCTCTTGTCTATTAAATATTTGGCTTATGGAACGGTATCTGTGCTAATTTCAATCTCTGGTTTTATGCAGCACCCCAACTCACCTTTCGCCTTAAGCAAGCACAAGTTGGTTTTCTACATTTGAGACCCTGTTCTGTTTTGTAATTCAGTTCCTGTGTAGCCAAGTTTACATTCCTTGTAGTAGTGATATCTTATGATGTTTGTTTTTCTGTGTGACTTATTTCACTTAGAATTATCGTACCTGAATCCACTCATTATGCTGCTACGGGCCTGATGACATAGATTTCATTGCTGAGTGATATTGCATTGTACGTAAGTACCACAACTTCTTTATCCATTTTTCGCTTTCTGTGATATTGAACTTGGACCATAAATGAGGTTCTTGTAAACAGAGCTGTCCCTAACTTTGGGGTGGCTGAGTCTTTTTGATTTTAATTTCCCTAAGCTATAGGACCATAAGTGGAAGTGCCCTAGGCTCTGTTGCTTTGTTTTTTAGATGTTTCAGGAAACACCATACACTTCTCCAGAGTGGCTGTTGGCAATTTACATCCCGCCCATCAGCATAACAAGGCTCCCAGTTCTCCATGGCCTGTCCTGCCTTTCTGGATTTTACACTTTTTTCAGATGGCCCTTTTGACCAGGGAGCAGTGAGACTTCATTGTAGTGCAGATTTCCTTTGCAAGCTTGCTTGGTTGGCCAAAAAGTGCGTATGCGTTTTTTCCGGAATATATTCAGGAAAAAACGCATACGCCCTTTTTGGCCAAGTGCATCATTGTGGACGTTCTGCCTCTTTTCCTATGCTTTACATGCAATTCCAGTCTACCTCCTGAAATCGGTTTCCTGCAATTCTGCCCCGCTTTCAAGTCCTCTTGGCAGCCTTACTTCAATATATTTTTGGACGATAGCTATCATTTATAACTCTGCATGTCTGTGAATGACAGTGCCCCTCAGCTCCTTTCTTCAACTCGCGTTCTTGTGAGCTGGCCGCAACACCGTAGGATTGCTTCAGGCCCTAGTGTGGTTCCGGCACGGCACGCTGAGCCTTTGGTTAATTCCTCTTCCTGGTGGGTAATGAGAGTTAAATTTCCCCGTCCAGACACCTCCAGCTAGTCTCTCTTGGTTCTCCCTATTTCTGTTCATTTTCCGCAGAAATTGCAAACTGGGCCAAACAGGAGGTTAAAGGCACTGACTCTCCAAGTGGGGAGAGTGTTAGTAAAGCGTCTGGAATGTTGCACCCGAGTACCGGGGGTGAAAACTGAGACACATTTGAACACGTTTCCCGATCACATGGTGGATCATACTCTGGGTTCCACATGCATGTTTTAGCTGAAGGAAGAATCCCTTAAACCTGGAGAGTTGAGACCCATGGAATGGGTACCATGCAATATGACTTCAAACGGTCTGCATTTGCTCACCGAACCTCACCAATCCTATCACTGCTGTGTTTATGCCGCTGTACACACGCTTGATTCTCTTTCGGAGACATATAAATCCATAGGTTTTAAGATTCTTACTAGTCAGGTATATTCTTACGCGTTTAATATGGGGTGTTGAGTCCACTTCGTCGAGCAAGGAGTAGCTCTTGTCTATGACATATTTGGCTTATGGAACGGTATCTGTGCTAATTTCAATCTCTGGTTTTATGCAGCACCCCAACTCACCTTTCCCCTTAAGCAAGCATAAGTTGGTTTTCTACATTTGAGACCCTTTTCTGTTTTGTAATTCAGTTCCTGTGTAGCCAAGTTTACATTCCGTGTAGTAGTGATATCTTATGATGTTTCTTTTTTTGTGTGACTTATTTCACTTAGAATCATCGTACCTGAATCCACTCATTATGCTGCTATGGGCCTGATGACATAGATTTCATTGCTGAGTGATATTGCATTGTACGTAAGTACCACAACTTCTTTATCCATTTTTCGCTTTCTGTGATATTGAACTTGTACCGTAAACGAGGTTCTTGTAAACTGAGCCGTCCCAAACTTTGGGGTGGCTGTGTCTTTTTGATTTTAATTTCCCTAAGCTATAGGACCATAAGTGGAAGTGCCCTAGGCTCTGTTGCTTTGTTTTTTAGATGTTTCAGGAAACACCATACACTTCTCCAGAGTGGCTGTTGGCAATTTACATCCCGCCCATCAGCATAACAAGGCTCCCAGTTCTCCATGGCCTGTCCTGCCTTTCTGGATTTTACACTTTTTTCAGATGGCCCTTTTGACCGGGGGGCAGTGAGACTTCATTTTCGTGCAGATTTCCTTTGTAAGCTTGCTTGGTTGACCAAAAAGGGCGTATGCGTTTTTTCCTGAATATATTCAGGAAAAAACGCATACGCCCTTTTTGGCCAAGTGCATCATTGTGGACGTTCTGCCTCTTTTCCTATGCTTTACATGCAATTCCAGTCTACCTCCTGAAATCGGTTTACTGCCATTCTGCCCCGCTTTCAAGTCCTCTTGGCAGCCTTACTTCAATATATTTTTGGACGATAGCTGTCATTTATAACTCTGCAGGTTTGTGAATGACAGTGCCCCTGAGCTCCTTTCTTCAACTCGATTTCTTGTGAGCTGCCCGCAACACCGCAGCATTGCTTCAGGCCCTAGTGTGGTTCCGGCATGGCACGCAGAGCCTTTGGTTAATTCCTCTTCCTGGTGGGAAATGAGAGTTAAATTTGCCCGTCCAGACACCTCCAGCTAGTCTCTCATTGGTTCTCCCTATTCCTGTTCATTTTCCGCAGAAATTGCAAACTGGGCCAAACAGGAGGTTAAAGGCACTGACTCTCCAAGTGGGGAGGGTGTTAGTAAAGCGTCTGGAATGTTGCACCCGAGTACCAGGGGACGAAAACTGAGACACATTTGAACACGTTTCCCGATCACACGGTGGATCATACTCTGGGTTCCACATGCATGTTTTAGCTGAAGGAAGAATCCCTTAAACCTGGAGAGTTGAGACCCATGGAATGGGTACCATGCAATATGACTTCAAAGGGTCTGCATTTGCTCACCGATCCTCACCAATCCTATCACTGCTGCATTTATGCCGCTGTACACACGGTTGATTCTCTTGCAGAGGCATATAAATCCATAGGTTTTAAGATTCTTACTAGTCAGGTATATTCTTAGGCGTTTAATATGTGGTGTTGAGTCCACTTCGTTGAGCAAGGAGAAGCTCTTGTCTATTACATATTTTGCTTATGGAACGGTATCTGTGCTAATTTCAATCTCTGGTTTTATGCAGCACCCCAACTCACCTTTCCCCTTAAGGAAGCATAAGTTGGTTTTCTACATTTGAGACCCTGTTCTGTTTTGTAATTCAGTTCCTGTGTAGCCAAGTATACATTCCGTGTAGTAGTGATATCTTATGATTTTTGTTTTTCTGTGTGACTTATTTCACTTAGAATCATCGTACCTGAATCCACTCATTATGCTGCTACGGGCCTGATGACATAGATTTCATTGCTGAGTGATATTGCATTGTACGTAAGTACCACATCTTCTTTATCCATTTTTCGCTTTCTGTGATATTGAACTTGTACCGTAAATGAGGTTCTTGTAAACTGAGCCGTCCCAAACTTTGGGGTGGCTGTGTCTTTTTGATTTTAATTTCCCTAAGCTATAGGACCATAAGTGGAAGTGCCCTAGTCTCTGTTGCTTTGTTTTTTAGATGTTTCAGGAAACACCATACACTTCTCCATTGTCGCTGTTGGCAATTTACATCCCGCCCATCAGCATAACAAGGCTCTCACTTCTCCATGGCCTGTCCTGCCTTTCTGGATTTTACACTTTTATCAGATGGCTCTTTTGACTGGGGGCCAGTGAGACTTCATTGTAGTGCAGATTTCCTTTGCAAGCTTGCTTGGTTGGCCAAAAAGGGGCGTATGCGTTTTTTCCTGAATATATTCAGGAAAAAACGCATACGCCCCTTTTGGCCAAGTGCATCATTGTGGACGTTCTGCCTCTTTTCCTATGCTTTACATGCAATTCCAGTCTACCTCCTGAAATCGGTTTCCTGCAATTCTGCCCCGCTTTCAAGTCCTCTTGGCAGCCTTACTTCAATATATTTTTGGACGATAGCTGTCATTTATAACTCTGCAGGTTTGTGAATGAGAGTGCCCCTGAGCTCCTTTCTTCAACTCGTTTTCTTGTGAGCTGGCTGCAAAACCGCAGGATTGCTTCAGGCCCTAGTGTGGTTCCGGCACGGCACGCTTAGCCTTTGGTTAATTCCTCTTCCTGGTGGGAACGAGAGTTAACTTTGCGCATCCAGACACCTCCAGCTAGTTTCTCATTGGTTCTCCCTATTCCTGTTCATTTTCCGTAGAAATTGCAAACTGGGACAAACAGGAGGTTAAAGGCACTGACTCTCCAAGTGGGGAGAGTGTTAGTAAAGCGTCTGGAATGTTGCACCCGAGTACCGGGGGACGAATACTGAGACACATTTGAACACGTTTCCTGATCACACGGTGGATCATACTCTGGGTTCCACATGCATGTTTTAGCTGAAGGAAGAATCCCTTAAACCTGGAGAGTTGAGACCCATGGAATGGGTACCATGCAATATGACTTCAAAGGGTCTGCATTTGCTCACCGATCCTCACCAATCCTATCACTGCTGCGTTTATGCCACTGTACACACGCTTGATTCTCTTTCGGAGACATATAAATCCATAGGTTTTAAGATTCTTACTAATCAGGTATATTTTTAAGCGTTTAATATGGGGTGTTGAGTCCACTTCGTTGAGCAAGGAGTAGCTCTTGTCTATTACATATTTGGCTTATGGAACGGTATCTGTGCTAATTTCAATCTCTGGTTTTATGCAGCACCCCAACTCACCTTTCCCCTTAAGCAAGCATAAGTTGGTTTTCTACATTTGAGACCCCGTTCTGTTTTGTAATTCAGTTCCTGTGTAGCCAAGTTTACATTCCGTGTAGTAGTGATATCTTATGATGTTTCTTTTTCTCTGTGACTTATTTCACTTAGTATCATCGTACCTGAATCCACTCATTATGCTGCTACGGGCCTGATGACATAGATTTCATTGCTGAGTGATATTGCATTGTACGTAAGTACCACAACTTCTTTATCCATTTTTCGCTTTCTGCGATATTGAACTTGTACCGTAAACGAGGTTCTTGTAAACAGAACCGTCCCAAACTTTGGGGTGGCTGTGTCTTTTTGATTTTAATTTCCCTAAGCTATAGGACCATAAGTGGAAGTGCCCTAGGCTCTGTTGCTTTGTTTTTTGGATGTTTCAGGAAACACCATACACTTCTCCAGAGTGGTTGTTGGCAATTTACATCCCGCCCATCAGCATAACAAGGCTCCCAGTTCTCCATGGCCTCTCCTGCCTTTCTGGATTTTACACTTTTTTCAGATGGCCCTTTTGACCGGGGGGCAGTGAGACTTCATTGTAGTGCAGATTTCCTTTGCAAGCTTGCTTGGTTGGCCAAAAAGGGCGTATGTGTTTTTTCCTGAATATATTCAGGAAAAAACGCATACTCCCTTTTTGGCCAAGTGCATCATTGTGGACCTTCTGCCTCTTTTCCTATGCTTAACATGCAATTCCAGTCTACCTCCTGAAATCGGTTTCCTGCAATTCTGCCCCGCTTTCAAGTCCTCTTGGCAGCCTTACTTCAATATATTTTTTGACGATAGCTGTCATTTATAACTCTGCAGGTTTTTGAATGACAGTGCCCCTGAGCTCCTTTCTTCAACTCGCTTTCTTGTGAGCTGGCCGCAACACCGCAGGATAGCTTCAGGCCCTAGTGTGGTTTCAGCATGGCCCGCTGAGGCTTTGGTTAATTCCTCTTCCTGGTGGGAAATGAGAGTTAAATTTGCCCGTTCAGACACCTCCAGCTAGTCTCTCATTGGTTCTCCCTATTCCTGTTCATTTTCCGCAGAAATTGCAAACTGGGCCAAACAGGAGGTTAAAGGCACTGACTCTCCAAGTGGGGAGAGTGTTAGTAAAGCGTCTGGAATGTTGCACCCGAGTACCAGGACACGAAAACTGAGACACATTTGAACACGTTTCCCAATCACACGGTGGATCATACTCTGGGTTCCACATGCATGTGTTAGCTGAAGGAAGAATCCCTTAAACCTGGAGAGTTGAGACCCATGGAATGGGTACCATGCAATATGACTTCAAATGGTCTGCATTTGCTCACCTATCCTCACCAATCCTATCACTGCTGCGTTTATGCCGCTGTACACATGCTTGATTCTCTTTCGGAGACATATAAATCCATAGGTTTTAAGATTCTTACTAGTCAGGTATATTCTTACGCGTTTAATATGGGGTGTTGGGTCCACTTCGTTGAGCAAGGAGTAGCTCTTGTCTATTACATATTTGGCTTATGGAACGGTATCTGTGCTAATTTCAATCTCTGGTTTTATGCAGCCCCCCAACTCACCTTTCCCCTTAAGCAAGCATAAGTTGGTTTTCTACATTTGAGACCCTGTTCTGTTTTGTAATTCAGTTCCTGTGTAGCCAAGTATACATTCCGTGTAGTAGTGATATCTTATGATTTTTGTTTTTTTGTGTGACTTATTTCACTTAGAATCATCGTACCTGAATCCACTCATTATGCTGCTACGGGCCTGATGACATAGATTTCATTGCTGAGTGATATTGCATTGTACGTAAGTACCACATCTTCTTTATCCATTTTTCGCTTTCTGTGATATTGAACTTGTACCGTAAACGAGGTTCTTGTAAACTGAGCCGTCCCAAACTTTGGGGTGGCTGTGTCTTTTTGATTTTAATTTCCCTAAGCTATAGGACCATAAGTGGAAGTGCCCTAGGCTCTGTTGCTTTGTTTTTTAGATGTTTCAGGAAACACCATACACTTCTCCATTGTCGCTGTTGGCAATTTACATCCGGCCCATCAGCATAACAAGGCTCTCACTTCTCCATGGCCTGTCCTGCCTTTCTGGATTTTACACTTTTATCAGATGGCCCTTTTGACTGGGGGCCAGTGAGACTTCATTGTAGTGCAGATTTCCTTTGCAAGCTTGCTTGGTTGGCCAAAAAGGGCGTATGCGTTTTTTCCTGAATATATTCAGGAAAAAACGCATACGCCCTTTTTGGCCAAGTGCATCATTGTGGACGTTCTGCCTCTTTTCCTATGCTTTACATGCAATTCCAGTCTACCTCCTGAAATCGGTTTCCTGCAATTCTGCCCCGCTTTCAAGTCCTCTTGGCAGCCTTACTTCAATATATTTTTGGACGATAGCTGTCATTTATAACTCTGCAGGTTTGTGAATGACAGTGCCCCTGAGCTCCTTTCTTCAACTCGCTTTCTTGTGAGCTGGCCGCAAAACCGCAGGATTGCTTCAGGCCCTAGTGTGGTTCCGGCACGGCACGCTTAGCCTTTGGTTAATTCCTCTTCCTGGTGGGAACGAGAGTTAACTTTGCGCATCCAGACACCTCCAGCTAGTTTCTCATTGGTTCTCCCTATTCCTGTTCATTTTCCGTAGAAATTGCAAACTGGGACAAACAGGAGGTTAAAGGCACTGACTCTCCAAGTGGGGAGAGTGTTAGTAAAGCGTCTGGAATGTTGCACCCGAGTACCGGGGGACGAATACTGAGACACATTTGAACACGTTTCCTGATCACACGGTGGATCATACTCTGGGTTCCACATGCATGTTTTAGCTGAAGGAAGAATCCCTTAAACCTGGAGAGTTGAGACCCATGGAATGGGTACCATGCAATATGATTTCAAAGGGTCTGCATTTGCTCACCGATCCTCACCAATCCTATCACTGCTGCGTTTATGCCACTGTACACACGCTTGATTCTCTTTCGGAGACATATAAATCCATAGGTTTTAAGATTCTTACTAATCAGGTATATTTTTAGGCGTTTAATATGGGGTGTTGAGTCCACTTCGTTGAGCAAGGAGTAGCTCTTGTCTATTACATATTTGGCTTATGGAACGGTATCTGTGCTAATTTCAATCTCTGGTTTTATGCAGCACCCCAACTCACCTTTCCCCTTAAGCAAGCATAAGTTGGTTTTCTACATTTGAGACCCCGTTCTGTTTTGTAATTCAGTTCCTGTGTAGCCAAGTTTACATTCCGTGTAGTAGTGATATCTTATGATGTTTCTTTTTCTCTGTGACTTATTTCACTTAGTATCATCGTACCTGAATCCACTCATTATGCTGCTACGGGCCTGATGACATAGATTTCATTGCTGAGTGATATTGCATTGTACGTAAGTACCACAACTTCTTTATCCATTTTTCGCTTTCTGCGATATTGAACTTGTACCGTAAACGAGGTTCTTGTAAACAGAACCGTCCCAAACTTTGGGGTGGCTGTGTCTTTTTGATTTTAATTTCCCTAAGCTATAGGACCATAAGTGGAAGTGCCCTAGGCTCTGTTGCTTTGTTTTTTGGATGTTTCAGGAAACACCATACACTTCTCCAGAGTGGTTGTTGGCAATTTACATCCCGCCCATCAGCATAACAAGGCTCCCAGTTCTCCATGGCCTCTCCTGCCTTTCTGGATTTTACACTTTTTTCAGATGGCCCTTTTGACCGGCGGGCAGTGAGACTTCATTGTAGTGCAGATTTCCTTTGCAAGCTTGCTTGGTTGGCCAAAAAGGGCGTATGTGTTTTTTCCTGAATATATTCAGGAAAAAACGCATACGCCCTTTTTGGCGAAGTGCATCATTGTGGACGTTCTGCCTCTTTTCCTATGCTTAACATGCAATTCCAGTCTACCTCCTGAAATTGGTTTCCTGCAATTCTGCCCCGCTTTCAAGTCCTCTTGGCAGCCTTACTTCAATATATTTTTTGACGATAGCTGTCATTTATAACTCTGCAGGTTTTTGAATGACAGTGCCCCTGAGCTCCTTTCTTCAACTCGCTTTCTTGTGAGCCGGCCGCAACACCGCAGGATTGCTTCAGGCCCTAGTGTGGTTTCAGCATGGCCCGCTGAGGCTTTGGTTAATTCCTCTTCCTGGTGGGAAATGAGAGTTAAATTTGCCCGTTCAGACACCTCCAGCTAGTCTCTCATTGGTTCTCCCTATTCCTGTTCATTTTCCGCAGAAATTGCAAACTGGGACAAACAGGAGGTTAAAGGCACTGACTCTCCAAGTGGGGAGAGTGTTAGTAAAGCGTCTGGAATGTTGCACCCGAGTACCAGGACACGAAAACTGAGACACATTTGAACACGTTTCCCAATCACACGGTGGATCATACTCTGGGTTCCACATGCATGTGTTAGCTGAAGGAAGAATCCCTTAAACCTGGAGAGTTGAGACCCATGGAATGGGTACCATGCAATATGACTTCAAATGGTCTGCATTTGCTCACCTATCCTCACCAATCCTATCACTGCTGCGTTTATGCCGCTGTACACATGCTTGATTCTCTTTCGGAGACATATAAATCCATAGGTTTTAAGATTCTTACTAGTCAGGTATATTCTTACGCGTTTAATATGGGGTGTTGGGTCCACTTCGTTGAGCAAGGAGTAGCTCTTGTCTATTACATATTTGGCTTATGGAACGGTATCTGTGCTAATTTCAATCTCTGGTTTTATGCAGCCCCCCAACTCACCTTTCCCCTTAAGCAAGCATAAGTTGGTTTTCTACATTTGAGACCCTGTTCTGTTTTGTAATTCAGTTCCTGTGTAGCCAAGTATACATTCCGTGTAGTAGTGATATCTTATGATTTTTGTTTTTCTGTGTGACTTATTTCACTTAGAATCATCGTACCTGAATCCACTCATTATGCTGCTATGGGCCTGATGACATAGATTTCATTGCTGAGTGATATTGCATTGTACGTAAGTACCACATCTTCTTTATCCATTTTTCGCTTTCTGTGATATTGAACTAGTACCGTAAACGAGGTTCTTGTAAACTGAGCCGTCCCAAACTTTGGGGTGGCTGTGTCTTTTTGATTTTAATTTCCCTAAGCTATAGGACCATAAGTGGAAGTGCCCTAGGCTCTGTTGCTTTGTTTTTTAGATGTTTCAGGAAACACCATACACTTCTCCATTGTCGCTGTTGGCAATTTACATCCCGCCCATCAGCATAACAAGGCTCTCACTTCTCCATGGCCTGTCCTGCCTTTCTGGATTTTACACTTTTATCAGATGGCCCTTTTGACTGGGGGCCAGTGAGACTTCATTGTAGTGCAGATTTCCTTTGCAAGCTTGCTTGGTTGGCCAAAAAGTGCGTATGCGTTTTTTCCTGAATATATTCAGGAAAAAACGCATACGCCCTTTTTGGCCAAGTGCATCATTGTGGACGTTCTGCCTCTTTTCCTATGCTTTACATGCAATTCCAGTCTACCTCCTGAAATCGGTTTCCTGCAATTCTGCCCCGCTTTCAAGTCCTCTTGGCAGTCTTACTTCAATATATTTTTGGACGATAGCTGTCATTTATAACTCTGCAGGTTTGTGAATGACAGTGCCCCTGAGCTCCTTTCTTCAACTCGCTTTCTTGTGAGCTGGCCGCAAAACCGCAGGATTGCTTCAGGCCCTAGTGTGGTTCCGGCACGGCACGCTTAGCCTTTGGTTAATTCCTCTTCCTGGTGGGAACGAGAGTTAACTTTGCGCATCCAGACACCTCCAGCTAGTTTCTCATTGGTTCTCCCTATTCCTGTTCATTTTCCGTAGAAATTGCAAACTGGGCCAAACAGGAGGTTAAAGGCACTGACTCTCCAAGTGGGGAGAGTGTTAGTAAAGCGTCTGGAATGTTGCACCCGAGTACCGGGGGACGAATACTGAGACACATTTGAACACGTTTCCTGATCACACGGTGGATCATACTCTGGGTTCCACATGCATGTTTTAGCTGAAGGAAGAATCCCTTAAACCTGGAGAGTTGAGACCCATGGAATGGGTACCATGCAATATGACTTCAAAGGGTCTGCATTTGCTCACCGATCCTCACCAATCCTATCACTGCTGCGTTTATGCCACTGTACACACGCTTGATTCTCTTTCGGAGACATATAAATCCATAGGTTTTAAGATTCTTACTAATCAGGTATATTTTTAGGCGTTTAATATGGGGTGTTGAGTCCACTTCGTTGAGCAAGGAGTAGCTCTTGTCTATTACATATTTGGCTTATGGAACGGTATCTGTGCTAATTTCAATCTCTGGTTTTATGCAGCACCCCAACTCACCTTTCCCCTTAAGCAAGCATAAGTTGGTTTTCTACATTTGAGACCCCGTTCTGTTTTGTAATTCAGTTCCTGTGTAGCCAAGTTTACATTCCGTGTAGTAGTGATATCTTATGATGTTTCTTTTTTTGTGTGACTTATTTCACTTAGAATCATCGTACCTGAATCCACTCATTATGCTGCTATGGGCCTGATGACATAGATTTCATTGCTGAGTGATATTGCATTGTACGTAAGTACCACAACTTCTTTATCCATTTTTCGCTTTCTGTGATATTGAACTTGTACCGTAAACGAGGTTCTTGTAAACTGAGCCGTCCCAAACTTTGGGGTGGCTGTGTCTTTTTTATTTTAATTTCCCTAAGCTATAGGACCATAAGTGGAAGTGCCCTAGGCTCTGTTGCTTTGTTTTTTAGATGTTTCAGGAAACACCATACACTTCTCCAGAGTGGCTGTTGGCAATTTACATCCCGCCCATCAGCATAACAAGGCTCCCAGTTCTCCATGGCCTGTCCTGCCTTTCTGGATTTTACACTTTTTTCAGATGGCCCTTTTGACCGGGGGGCAGTGAGACTTCATTTTCGTGCAGATATCCTTTGTAAGCTTGCTTGGTTGACCAAAAAGGGCGTATGCGTTTTTTCCTGAATATATTCAGGAAAAAACGCATACGCCCGTTTTGGCCAAGTGCATCATTGTGGACGTTCTGCCTCTTTTGCTATGCTTTACATGCAATTCCAGTCTACCTCCTGAAATCGGTTTCCTGCAATTCTGCCCCGCTTTCAAGTCCTCTTGGCAGCCTTACTTCAATATATTTTTGGACGATAGCTGTCATTTATAACTCTGCAGGTTTGTGAATGACAGTGCCCCTGAGCTCCTTTCTTCAACTCGATTTCTTGTGAGCTGCCCGCAACACCGCAGGATTGCTTCAGGCCCTACTGTGGTTCCGGCATGGCACGCAGAGCCTTTGGTTAATTCCTCTTCCTGGTGGGAAATGAGAGTTAAATTTGCCCGTCCAGACACCTCCAGCTAGTCTCTCATTGGTTCTCCCTATTCCTGTTCATTTTCCGCAGAAATTGCAAACTGGGCCAAACAGGAGGTTAAAGGCACAGACTCTCCAAGTGGGGAGAGTGTTAGTAAAGCGTCTGGAATGTTGTACCAGAGTACCATGGGACGAAAACTGAGACACATTTGAACACGTTTCCCAATCACACGGTGGATCATACTCTGGGTTCCACATGCATGTGTTAGCTGAAGGAAGAATCCCTTAAACCTGGAGAGTTGAGACCCATGGAATGGGTACCATGCAATATGACTTCAAATGGTCTGCATTTGCTCACCTATCCTCACCAATCCTATCACTGCTGCGTTTATGCCGCTGTACACATGCTTGATTCTCTTTCGGAGACATATAAATCCATAGGTTTTAAGATTCTTACTAGTCAGGTATATTCTTACGCGTTTAATATGGGGTGTTGGGTCCACTTCGTTGAGCAAGGAGTAGCTCTTGTCTATTACATATTTGGCTTATGGAAAGGTATCTGTGCTAATTTCAATCTCTGGTTTTATGCAGCCCCCCAACTCACCTTTCCCCTTAAGCAAGCATAAGTTGGTTTTCTACATTTGAGACCCTGTTCTGTTTTGTAATTCAGTTCCTGTGTAGCCAAGTTTACATTCCGTGTAGTAGTGATATCTTATGATATTTCTTTTTTTGTGTGACTTATTTCACTTAGAATCATCGTACCTGAATCCACTCATTATGCTGCTATGGGCCTGATGACATAGATTTCATTGCTGAGTGATATTGCATTGTACGTAAGTACCACAACTTCTTTATCCATTTTTCGCTTTCTATGATATTGAACTTGTACCGTAAACGAGGTTCTTGTAAACTGAGCCGTCCCAAACTTTGGGGTGGCTGTGTCTTTTTGATTTTAATTTCCCTAAGCTATAGGACCATAAGTGGAAGTGCCCTAGGCTCTGTTGCTTTGTTTTTTAGATGTTTCAGGAAACACCATACACTTGTCCAGAGTGGTTGTTGGCAATTTACATCCCGCCCATCAGCATAACAAGGCTCTCACTTCTCCATGGCCTGTCCTGCCTTTCTGGATTTTACACTTTTATCAGATGGCCCTTTTGACTGGGGGCCAGTGAGACTTCATTGTAGTGCAGATTTCCTTTGCAAGCTTGCTTGGTTGGCCAAAAAGTGCGTATGCGTTTTTTCCTGAATATATTCAGGAAAAAACGCATATGCCCCTTTTGGCCAAGTGCATCATTGTGGACGTTCTGCCTCTTTTCCTATGCTTTACATGCAATTCCAGTCTACCTCCTGAAATCGGTTTCCTGCAATTCTGCCCCGCTTTCAAGTCCTCTTGGCAGCCTTACTTCAATATATTTTTGGACGATAGCTGTCATTAATAACTCTGCAGGTTTGTGAATGACAGTGCCCCTGAGCTCCTTTCTTCAACTCGCTTTCTTGTGAGCTGGCCGCAACACCGCAAGATTGCTTCAGGCCCTAGTGTGGTTCCGGCACGGCACGCTTAGCCTTTGGTTAATTCCTCTTCCTGGTGGGAAACGAGAGTTAACTTTGCGCGTCCAGACACCTCCAGCTAGTTTCTCATTGGTTCTCCCTATTCCTGTTCATTTTCCGTAGAAATTGCAAACTGGGCCAAACAGGAGGTTAAAGGCACTGACGCTCCAAGTGGGGAGAGTGTTAGTAAAGCGTCTGGAATGTTGCACCCGAGTACCAGGACACGAAAACTGAGACACATTTGAACACGTTTCCTGATCACACGGTGGATCATACTCTGGGTTCCACATGCATGTTTTAGCTGAAGGAAGAATCCCTTAAACCTGGAGAGTTGAGACCCATGGAATGGGTACCATGCAATATGACTTCAAAGGGTCTGCATTTGCTCACCGAACCTCACCAATCCTATCACTGCTGCGTTTATGCCGCTGTACACACGCTTGATTCTCTTTCGGAGCATATAAATCCATAGGTTTTAAGATTCTTACTAGTCAGGTATATTCTTAGGAGTTTAATATGGGGTGTTGAGTCCACTTCGTTGAGCAAGGAGTAGCTCTTGTCTATTACATATTTGGCTTATGGAACGGTATCTGTGCTAATTTCAATCTCTGGTTTTATGCAGCCCCCCAACTCACCTTTCCCCTTAAGCAAGCATAAGTTGGTTTTCTACATTTGGGACCCTGTTCTGTTTTGTAATTCAGTTCCTGTGTAGCCAAGTTTACATTCCATGTAGTAGTGATATCTTATGATGTTTCTTTTTCTCTGTGACTTATTTCACTTAGAATCATCGTACCTGAATACACTCATTATGCTGCTACGGGCCTCATGACATAGACTTCATAACTGAGTGATATTGCATTGTACGTAAGTACCACAACTTCTTTATCCATTTTTCGCTTTCTGCGATATTGAACTTGTACCGTAAACGAGGTTCTTGTAAACAGAGCCGTCCCAAACTTTGGGGTGGCTGTGTCTTTTTGATTTTAATTTCCCTAAGCTATAGGACCATAAGTGGAAGTGCCCTAGGCTCTGTTGCTTTGTTTTTTAGATGTTTCAGGAAACACCATACACTTCTCCAGAGTGGCTGTTGGCAATTTACATCCCGCCCATCAGCATAACAAGGCTCCCAATTCTCCATGGCCTGTCCTGCCTTTCTGGATTTTACACTTTTTTCAGATGGCCCTTTTGACCGGGGAGCAGTGAGACTTCATTTTCGTGCAGATTTCCTTTGTAAGCTTGCTTGGTTGACCAAAAAGGGCGTATGCGTTTTTTCCTGAATATATTCAGGAAAAAACGCATACGCCCTTTTTGGCCAAGTGCATCATTTTGGACGTTCTGCCTCTTTTCCTATGCTTTACATGCAATTCCAGTCTACCTCCTGAAATCGGTTTCCTGCAATTCTGCCCCGCTTTCAAGTCCTCTTGGCAGCCTTACTTCAATATATTTTTAGACGATAGCTGTCATTTATAACTCTGCAGGTTTGTGAATGACAGTGACCCTGAGCTCCTTTCTTCAACTCGCTTTCTTGTGAGCTGCCCGCAACACCGCAGGATTGCTTCAGGCCCTACTGTGGTTCCGGCATGGCACGCAGAGCCTTTTGTTAATTCCTCTTCCTGGTGGGAAATGAGAGTTAAATTTGCCCGTCCAGACACCTCCAGCTAGTCTCTCATTGGTTCTCCCTATTCCTGTTCATTTTCCGCAGAAATTGCAAACTGGGACAAACAGGAGGTTAAAGGCACTGACTCTCCAAGTGGGGAGAGTGTTAGTAAAGCGTCTGGAATGTTGCACCCGAGTACCAGGGGACGAAAACTGAGACACATTTGAACACGTTTCCCAATCACACGGTGGATCATACTCTGGGTTCCACATGCGTGTGTTAGCTGAAGGAAGAATCCCTTAAACCTGGAGAGTTGAGACCCATGGAATGGGTACCATGCAATATGACTTCAAAGGGTCTGCATTTGCTCACCTATCCTCACCAATCCTATCACTGCTGCGTTTATGCCGCTGTACACATGCTTGATTCTCTTTCGGAGACATATAAATCCATAGGTTTTAAGATTCTTACTAGTCAGGTATATTCTTACGCGTTTAATATGGGGTGTTGGGTCCACTTCGTTGAGCAAGGAGTAGCTCTTGTCTATTACATATTTGGCTTATGGAACGGTATCTGTGCTAATTTCAATCTCTGGTTTTATGCAGCCCCCCAACTCACCTTTCCCCTTAAGCAAGCATAAGTTGGTTTTCTACATTTGAGACCCTGTTCTGTTTTGTAATTCAGTTCCTGTGTAGCCAAGTTTACATTCCGTGTAGTAGTGATATCTTATGATGTTTCTTTTTTTGTGTGACTTATTTCACTTAGAATCATCGTACCTTAATCCACTCATTATGCTGCTACGGGCCTGATGACATAGATTTCATTGCTGAGTGATATTGCATTGTACGTAAGTACCACAACTTCTTTTTCCATTTTTCGCTTTCTGTGATATTGAACTTGTACCGTAAATGAGGTTCTTGTAAACTGAGCCGTCCCAAACTTTGGGGTGGCTGTGTCTTTTTGATTTTAATTTCCCTAAGCTATAGGACCATAAGTGGAAGTGCCCTAGGCTCTGTTTCTTTGTTTTTTAGATGTTTCAGGAAACACCATACACTTCTCCATTGTCGCTGTTGGCAATTTATATCCCGCCCATCAGCATAACAAGGCTCTCACTTCTCCATGGCCTGTCCTGCCTTTCTGGATTTTACACTTTTATCAGATGGCCCTTTTGACTGGGGGCCAGGGAGACTTCATTGTAGTGCAGATTTCCTTTGCAAGCTTGCTTGGTTGGCCAAAAAGTGCGTATGCGTTTTTTCCTGAATATATTCAGGAAAAAACGCATATACCCCTTTTGGCCAAGTGCATCATTGTGGACGTTCTGCCTCTTTTCCTATGCTTTACATGCAATTCCAGTCTACCTCCTGAAATCGGTTTCCTGCAATTCTGCCCCGCTTTCAAGTCCTCTTGGCAGCCTTACTTCAATATATTTTTGGACGATAGCTGTCTTTTATAACTCTGCAGGTTTGTGAATGACAGTGCCCCTGAGCTCCTTTCTTCAACTCGCTTTCTTGTGAGCTGGCCGCAACACCGCAAGATTGCTTCAGACCCTAGTGTGGTTCCGGCACGGCACGCTTAGCCTTTGGTTAATTCCTCTTCCTGGTGGGAAACGAGAGTTAACTTTGCGCGTCCAGACACCTCCAGCTAGTTTCTCATTGGTTCTCCCTATTCCTGTTCATTTTCCGTAGAAAATGCAAACTTGGCCAAACAGGAGGTTAAAGGCACTGACTCTCCAAGTGGGGAGAGTGTTAGTAAAGCGTCTGGAATGTTGCACCCGAGAACCGGGGGACGAAAACTGAGACACATTTGAACACGTTTCCGATCACACAGTGGATCATACTCTGGGTTCCACATGCATGTTTTAGCTGAAGGAAGAATCCCTTAAACCTGGAGAGTTGAGACCCATGGAATGGGTACCATGCAATATGATTTCAAAGGGTCTGCATTTGCTCACCGAACCTCACCAATCCTATCACTGCTGCGTTTATGCCGCTGTACACACGCTTGATTCTCTTTCGGAGACATATAAATCCATAGGTTTTAAGATTCTTACTAGTCAGGTATATTCTTAGGCGTTTAATATGGGGTGTTGAGTCCACTTCGTTGAGCAAGGAGTAGCTCTTGTCTATTACATATTTGGCTTATGGAACGGTATCTGTGCTAATTTCAATCTCTGGTTTTATGTAGCACCCCAACTCACCTTTCCCCTTAAGCAAGCATAAGTTGGTTTTCTACATTTGAGACCCTGTTCTGTTTTGTAATTCAGTTCCTGTGTAGCCAAGTTTACATTCCGTTTAGTAGTGATATCTTATGATGTTTCTTTTTCTGTGTGACTTATTTCACTTAGAATCATCGTACCTGAATCCACTCATTATGCTGCTACGGGCAGATGACATAGATTTCATTGCTGAGTGATATTGCATTGTACGTAAGTACCACAACTTCTTTATCCATTTTTCACTTTCTGCGATATTGAACTTGTACCGTAAACGAGGTTCTTGTAAACAGAGGCGTCCCAAACTTTGGGGTGGCTGTGTCTTTTTGATTTTAATTTCCCTAAGCTATAGGACCATAAGTGGAAGTGCCCTAGGCTCTGTTGTTTTGTTTTTTAGATGTTTCAGGAAACGCCATACACTTCTCCAGAGTGGTTGTTGGCAATTTACATCCCGCCCATGAGCATAACAAGGCTCCCAGTTCTCCATGGCCTCTCCTGCCTTTCTGGATTTTACACTTTTTTCAGATGGCCCATTTGACCGGGGCGCAGTGAGACCTTATTGTAGTGCAGATTTCCTTTTCAAGCTTGATTGGTTGGCCAAAAAGGGCATATGCATGTTTTCCTGAATATATTCAGGAAAAAACGCGTATGCCCTTTTTGGCCAAGTGCATCATTGTGGACGTTCTGCCTCTTTTCCTCTGCTTTACATGCAATTCCAGTCTACCTCCTGAAATCGGTTTCCTGCAATTCTGCCCCGCTTTCAAGTCCTCCTGGCAGCCTTACTTCAATATATTTTTGGACGATAGCTGTCATTTATAACTCTGCAGGTTTGTGAATGACAGTGCCCCTGAGCTCCTTTCTTCAACTCGCTTTCTTGTGAGCTGGCCACAACACCGCAGGATTGCTTCAGGCCCTAGTGTGGTTCTGGAACAGCACGCTGAGCCTTTGGTTAATTCCTCTTCCTGGTGGGTAATGAGAGTTAAATTTGCCCGTCCAGACACCTCAAGCTAGTCTCTCATTGGTTCTCCCTGTTCCTGTTCATTTTCTGCAGAAATTGCAAACTGGGCCAAACAGGAGGTTAAAGGCACTGACTCTCCAAGTGGGGAGAGTGTTAGTAAAGCGTCTGGAATGTTGCACCCGAGTACCGAGGGATGAATACTGAGACACATTTGAACACGTTTCCCGATCACACGGTGGATCATACTCTGGGTTCCACATGCATGTTTTAGCTGAAGGAAGAATCCCTTAAACCTGGAGAGTTGAGACCCATGGAATGGGTACCATGCAATATGACTTCAAAGGGTCTGCATTTGCTCACCGATCCTCACCAATCCTATCACTGCTGCGTTTATGCCACTGTACACACGCTTGATTCTCTTTCGGAGACATATAAATCCATAGGTTTTAAGATTCTTACTAATCAGGTATATTTTTAGGCGTTTAATATGGGGTGTTGAGTCCACTTCGTTGAGCAAGGAGTAGCTCTTGTCTATTACATATTTGGCTTATGGAACGGTATCTGTGCTAATTTCAATCTCTGGTTTTATGCAGCACCCCAACTCACCTTTCCCCTTAAGCAAGCATAAGTTGGTTTTCTACATTTGAGACCCCGTTCTGTTTTGTAATTCAGTTCCTGTGTAGCCAAGTTTACATTCCGTGTAGTAGTGATATCTTATGATGTTTCTTTTTCTCTGTGACTTATTTCACTTAGTATCATCGTACCTGAATCCACTCATTATGCTGCTACGGGCCTGATGACATAGATTTCATTGCTGAGTGATATTGCATTGTACGTAAGTACCACAACTTCTTTATCCATTTTTCGCTTTCTGCGATATTGAACTTGTACCGTAAACGAGGTTCTTGTAAACAGAACCGTCCCAAACTTTGGGGTGGCTGTGTCTTTTTGATTTTAATTTCCCTAAGCTATAGGACCATAAGTGGAAGTGCCCTAGGCTCTGTTGCTTTGTTTTTTGGATGTTTCAGGAAACACCATACACTTCTCCAGAGTGGCTGTTGGCAATTTACATCCCGCCCATCAGCATAACAAGGCTCCCAGTTCTCCATGGCCTCTCCTGCCTTTCTGGATTTTACACTTTTTTCAGATGGCCCTTTTGACCGGGGGGCAGTGAGACTTCATTGTAGTGCAGATTTCCTTTGCAAGCTTGCTTGGTTGGCCAAAAAGTGCGTATGCGTTTTTTCCTGAATATATTCAGGAAAAAACGCATACGCCCTTTTTGGCCAAGTGCATCATTGTGGACGTTCTGCCTCTTTTCCTATGCTTAACATGCAATTCCAGTCTACCTCCTGAAATTGGTTTCCTGCAATTCTGCCCCGCTTTCAAGTCCTCTTGTCAGCCTTACTTCAATATATTTTTGGACGATAGCTGTCTTTTATAACTCTGCAGGTTTTTGAATGACAGTGCCCCTGAGCTCCTTTCTTCAACTCGCTTTCTTGTGAGCTGGCCGCAACACCGCAGGATAGCTTCAGGTCCTAGTGTGGTTTCAGCATGGCCCGCTGAGGCTTTGGTTAATTCCTCTTCCTGTTGGGAAATGAGAGTTAAATTTGCCCGTTCAGACAGCTCCAGCTAGTCTCTCATTGTTTCTCCCTATTCCTGTTCATTTTCCGCAGAAATTGCAAACTGGGACAAACAGGAGGTTAAAGGCACTGACTCTCCAAGTGGGGAGAGTGTTAGTAAAGCGTCTGGAATGTTGCACCCGAGTACCAGGACACGAAAACTGAGACACATTTGAACACGTTTCCCAATCACACGGTGGATCATACTCTGGGTTCCACATGCATGTGTTAGCTGAAGGAAGAATCCCTTAAACCTGGAGAGTTGAGACCCATGGAATGGGTACCATGCAATATGACTTCAAATGGTCTGCATTTGCTCACCTATCCTCACCAATCCTATCACTGCTGCGTTTATGCCGCTGTACACATGCTTGATTCTCTTTCGGAGACATATAAATCCATAGGTTTTAAGATTCTTACTAGTCAGGTATATTCTTACGCGTTTAATATGGGGTGTTGGGTCCACTTCGTTGAGCAAGGAGTAGCTCTTGTCTATTACATATTTGGCTTATGGAACGGTATCTGTGCTAATTTCAATCTCTGGTTTTATGCAGCCCCCCAACTCACCTTTCCCCTTAAGCAAGCATAAGTTGGTTTTCTACATTTGAGACCCTGTTCTGTTTTGTAATTCAGTTCCTGTGTAGCCAAGTTTACATTCCGTGTAGTAGTGATATCTTATGATGTTTCTTTTTTTGTGTGACTTATTTCACTTAGAATCATCGTACCTGAATCCACTCATTATGCTGCTACAGGCCTGATGACATAGATTTCATTGCTGAGTGATATTGCATTGTACGTAAGTACCACAACTTCTTTATCCATTTTTCGCTTTCTGTGATATTGAACTTGTACCGTAAATGAGGTTCTTGTAAACTGAGCCGTCCCAAACTTTGGGGTGGCTGTGTCTTTTTGATTTTAATTTCCCTAAGCTATAGGACCATAAGTGGAAGTGCCCTAGGCTCTGTTGCTTTGTTTTTTAGATGTTTCAGGAAACACCATACACTTCTCCATTGTCGCTGTTGGCAATTTATATCCCGCCCATCAGCATAACAAGGCTCTCACTTCTCCATGGCCTGTCCTGCCTTTCTGGATTTTACACTTTTATCAGATGGCCCTTTTGACTGGGGGCCAGGGAGACTTCATTGTAGTGCAGATTTCCTTTGCAAGCTTGCTTGGTTGGCCAAAAAGTGCGTATGTGTTTTTTCCTGAATATATTCAGGAAAAAACGCATATGCCCCTTTTGGCCAAGTGCATCATTGTGGACGTTCTGCCTCTTTTCCTATGCTTTACATGCAATTCCAGTCTACCTCCTGAAATCGGTTTCCTGCAATTCTGCCCCGCTTTCAAGTCCTCTTGGCAGCCTTACTTCAATATATTTTTGGACGATAGCTGTCTTTTATAACTCTGCAGGTTTGTGAATGACAGTGCCCCTGAGCTCCTTTCTTCAACTCGCTTTCTTGTGAGCTGGCCGCAACACCGCAAGATTGCTTCAGGCCCTAGTGTGGTACCGGCACGGCACGCTTAGCCTTTGGTTAATTCCTCTTCCTGGTGGGAAACGAGAGTTAACTTTGCGCGTCCAGACACCTCCAGCTAGTTTCTCATTGGTTCTCCCTATTCCTGTTCATTTTCCGTAGAAATTGCAAACTTGGCCAAACAGGAGGTTAAAGGCACTGACTCTCCAAGTGGGGAGAGTGTTAGTAAAGCGTCTGGAATATTGCACCCGAGAACCGGGGGACGAAAACTGAGACACATTTGAACACGTTTCCGATCACACAGTGGATCATACTCTGGGTTCCACATGCATGTTTTAGCTGAAGGAAGAATCCCTTAAACCTGGAGAGTTGAGACCCATGGAATGGGTACCATGCAATATGATTTCAAAGGGTCTGCATTTGCTCACCGAACCTCACCAATCCTATCACTGCTGCGTTTATGCCGCTGTACACACGCTTGATTCTCTTTCGGAGACATATAAATCCATAGGTTTTAAGATTCTTACTAGTCAGGTATATTCTTAGGCGTTTAATATGGGGTGTTGAGTCCACTTCGTTGAGCAAGGAGTAGCTCTTGTCTATTACATATTTGGCTTATGGAACGGTATCTGTGCTAATTTCAATCTCTGGTTTTATGTAGCACCCCAACTCACCTTTCCCCTTAAGCAAGCATAAGTTGGTTTTCTACATTTGAGACCCTGTTCTGTTTTGTAATTCAGTTCCTGTGTAGCCAAGTTTACATTCCGTTTAGTAGTGATATCTTATGATGTTTCTTTTTCTGTGTGACTTATTTCACTTAGAATCATCGTACCTGAATCCACTCATTATGCTGCTACGGGCAGATGACATAGATTTCATTGCTGAGTGATATTGCATTGTACGTAAGTACCACAACTTCTTTATCCATTTTTCACTTTCTGCGATATTGAACTTGTACCGTAAACGAGGTTCTTGTAAACAGAGGCGTCCCAAACTTTGCGGTGGCTGTGTCTTTTTGATTTTAATTTCCCTAAGCTATAGGACCATAAGTGGAAGTGCCCTAGGCTCTGTTGTTTTGTTTTTTAGATGTTTCAGGAAACACCATACACTTCTCCAGAGTGGCTGTTGGCAATTTACATCCCGCCCATGAGCATAACAAGGCTCCCAGTTCTCCATGGCCTCTCCTGCCTTTCTGGATTTTACACTTTTTTCAGATGGCCCATTTGACCGGGGCGCAGTGAGACCTTATTGTAGGGCAGATTTCCTTTTCAAGCTTGATTGGTTGGCCAAAAAGGGCATATGCATGTTTTCCTGAATATATTCAGGAAAAAACGCGTATGCCCTTTTTGGCCAAGTGCATCATTGTGGACGTTCTGCCTCTTTTCCTATGCTTTACATGCAATTCCAGTCTACCTCCTGAAATCGGTTTCCTGCAATTCTGCCCCGCTTTCAAGTCCTCTTGGCAGCCTTACTTCAATATATTTTTGGACGATAGCTGTCATTTATAACTCTGCAGGTTTGTGAATGACAGTGCCCCTGAGCTCCTTTCTTCAACTCGCTTTCTTGTGAGCTGGCCACAACACCGCAGGATTTCTTCAGGCCCTAGTGTGGTTCCGGAACAGCACGCTGAGCCTTTGGTTAATTCCTCTTCCTGGTGGGTAATGAGAGTTAAATTTGCCCGTCCAGACACCTCAAGCTAGTCTCTCATTGGTTCTCCCTGTTCCTGTTCATTTTCTGCAGAAATTGCAAACTGGGCCAAACAGGAGGTTAAAGGCACTGACTCTCCAAGTGGGGAGAGTGTTAGTAAAGCGTCTGGAATGTTGCACCCGAGTACCGGGGGACGAATACTGAGACACATTTGAACACGTTTCCCGATCACACGGTGGATCATACTCTGGGTTCCACATGCATGTTTTAGCTGAAGGAAGAATCCCTTAAACCTGGAGAGTTGAGACCCATGGAATGGGTACCATGCAATATGACTTCAAAGGGTCTGCATTTGCTCACCGATCCTCACCAATCCTATCACTGCTGCGTTTATGCCACTGTACACACGCTTGATTCTCTTTCGGAGACATATAAATCCATAGGTTTTAAGATTCTTACTAATCAGGTATATTTTTAGGCGTTTAATATGGGGTGTTGAGTCCACTTCGTTGAGCAAGGAGTAGCTCTTGTCTATTACATATTTGGCTTATGGAACGGTATCTGTGCTAATTTCAATCTCTGGTTTTATGCAGCACCCCAACTCACCTTTCCCCTTAAGCAAGCATAAGTTGGTTTTCTACATTTGAGACCCCGTTCTGTTTTGTAATTCAGTTCCTGTGTAGCCAAGTTTACATTCCGTGTAGTAGTGATATCTTATGATGTTTCTTTTTCTCTGTGACTTATTTCACTTAGTATCATCGTACCTGAATCCACTCATTATGCTGCTACGGGCCTGATGACATAGATTTCATTGCTGAGTGATATTGCATTGTACGTAAGTACCACAACTTCTTTATCCATTTTTCGCTTTCTGCGATATTGAACTTGTACCGTAAACGAGGTTCTTGTAAACAGAACCGTCCCAAACTTTGGGGTGGCTGTGTCTTTTTTATTTTAATTTCCCTAAGCTATAGGACCATAAGTGGAAGTGCCCTAGGCTCTGTTGCTTTGTTTTTTGGATGTTTCAGGAAACACCATACACTTCTCCAGAGTGGTTGTTGGCAATTTACATCCCGCCCATCAGCATAACAAGGCTCCCAGTTCTCCATGGCCTCTCCTGCCTTTCTGGATTTTACACTTTTTTCAGATGGCCCTTTTGACCGGGGGGCAGTGAGACTTCATTGTAGTGCAGATTTCCTTTGCAAGCTTGCTTGGTTGGCCAAAAAGGGCGTATGCGTTTTTTCCTGAATATATTCAGGAAAAAACGCATACGCCCTTTTTGGCCAAGTGCATCATTGTGGACGTTCTGCCTCTTTTCCTATGCTTAACATGCAATTCCAGTCTACCTCCTGAAATTGGTTTCCTGCAATTCTGCCCGCTTTCAAGTCCTCTTGGCAGCCTTACTTCAATATATTTTTTGACGATAGCTGTCATTTATAACTCTGCAGGTTTTTGAATGACAGTGCCCCTGAGCTCCTTTCTTCAACTCGCTTTCTTGTGAGCTGGCCGCAACACCGCAGGATAGCTTCAGGTCCTAGTGTGGTTTCAGCATGGCCCGCTGAGGCTTTGGTTAATTCCTCTTCCTGTTGGGAAATGAGAGTTAAATTTGCCCGTTCAGACAGCTCCAGCTAGTCTCTCATTGTTTCTCCCTATTCCTGTTCATTTTCCGCAGAAATTGCAAACTGGGACAAACAGGAGGTTAAAGGCACTGACTCTCCAAGTGGGGAGAGTGTTAGTAAAGCGTCTGGAATGTTGCACCCGAGTACCAGGACACGAAAACTGAGACACATTTGAACACGTTTCCCAATCACACGGTGGATCATACTCTGGGTTCCACATGCATGTGTTAGCTGAAGGAAGAATCCCTTAAACCTGGAGAGTTGAGACCCATGGAATGGGTACCATGCAATATGACTTCAAATGGTCTGCATTTGCTCACCTATCCTCACCAATCCTATCACTGCTGCGTTTATGCCGCTGTACACATGCTTGATTCTCTTTCGGAGACATATAAATCCATAGGTTTTAAGATTCTTACTAGTCAGGTATATTCTTACGCGTTTAATATGGGGTGTTGGGTCCACTTCGTTGAGCAAGGAGTAGCTCTTGTCTATTACATATTTGGCTTATGGAACGGTATCTGTGCTAATTTCAATCTCTGGTTTTATGCAGCCCCCCAACTCACCTTTCCCCTTAAGCAAGCATAAGTTGGTTTTCTACATTTGAGACCCTGTTCTGTTTTGTAATTCAGTTCCTGTGTAGCCAAGTTTACATTCCGTGTAGTAGTGATATCTTATGATGTTTCTTTTTTTGTGTGACTTATTTCACTTAGAATCATCGTACCTGAATCCACTCATTATGCTGCTACGGGCCTGATGACATGATTTCATTGCTGAGTGATATTGCATTGTATGTAAGTACCACAAATTCTTTATCCATTTTTCGCTTTCTGCGATATTGAACTTGTACCGTAAACGATGTTCATGTAAACAGAGCCGTCCCAAACTTTGGGGTGGCTGTGTCTTTTTGATTTTAATTTCCCTAAGCTATAGGACCATAAGTGGAAGTGCCCTAGGCTCTGTTGCTTTGTTTTTTAGATGTTTCAGGAAACACCATACACTTCTCCATTGTCGCTGTTGGCAATTTATATCCCGCCCATCAGCATAACAAGGCTCCCAGTTCTCCATGGCCTGTCCTGCCTTTCTGGATTTTACACTTTTATCAGATGGCCCTTTTGACTGGGGGCCAGGGAGACTTCATTGTAGTGCAGATTTCCTTTGCAAGCTTGCTTGGTTGGCCAAAAAGTGCGTATGCGTTTTTTCCTGAATATATTCAGGAAAAAACGCATATGCCCCTTTTGGCCAAGTGCATCATTGTGGACGTTCTGCCTCTTTTCCTATGCTTTACATGCAATTCCAGTCTACCTCCTGAAATCGGTTTCCTGCAATTCTGCCCCGCTTTCAAGTCCTCTTGGCAGCCTTACTTCAATATATTTTTGGACGATAGCTGTCTTTTATAACTCTGCAGGTTTGTGAATGACAGTGCCCCTGAGCTCCTTTCTTCAACTCGCTTTCTTGTGAGCTGGCCGCAACACCACAAGATTGCTTCAGGCCCTAGTGTGGTTCCGGCACGGCACGCTTAGCCTTTGGTTAATTCCTCTTCCTGGTGGGAAACGAGAGTTAACTTTGCGCGTCCAGACACCTCCAGCTAGTTTCTCATTGGTTCTCCCTATTCCTGTTCATTTTCCGTAGAAATTGCAAACTTGGCCAAACAGGAGGTTAAAGGCACTGACTCTCCAAGTGGGGAGAGTGTTAGTAAAGCGTCTGGAATGTTGCACCCGAGAACCGGGGGACGAAAACTGAGACCCATTTGAACACGTTTCCGATCACACAGTGGATCATACTCTGGGTTCCACATGCATGTTTTAGCTGAAGGAAGAATCCCTTAAACCTGGAGAGTTGAGACCCATGGAATGGGTACCATGCAATATGATTTCAAAGGGTCTGCATTTGCTCACCGAACCTCACCAATCCTATCACTGCTGCGTTTATGCCGCTGTACACACGCTTGATTCTCTTTCGGAGACATATAAATCCATAGGTTTTAAGATTCTTACTAGTCAGGTATATTCTTAGGCGTTTAATATGGGGTGTTGAGTCCACTTCGTTGAGCAAGGAGTAGTTCTTGTCTATTACATATTTGGCTTATGGAACGGTATCTGTGCTAATTTCAATCTCTGGTTTTATGTAGCACCCCAACTCACCTTTCCCCTTAAGCAAGCATAAGTTGGTTTTCTACATTTGAGACCCTGTTCTGTTTTGTAATTCAGTTCCTGTGTAGCCAAGTTTACATTCCGTTTAGTAGTGATATCTTATGATGTTTCTTTTTCTGTGTGACTTATTTCACTTAGAATCATCGTACCTGAATCCACTCATTATGCTGCTACGGGCAGATGACATAGATTTCATTGCTGAGTGATATTGCATTGTACGTAAGTACCACAACTTCTTTATCCATTTTTCACTTTCTGCGATATTGAACTTGTACCGTAAACGAGGTTCTTGTAAACAGAGGCGTCCTAAACTTTGGGGTGGCTGTGTCTTTTTGATTTTAATTTCCCTAAGCTATAGGACCATAAGTGGAAGTGCCCTAGGCTCTGTTGTTTTGTTTTTTAGATGTTTCAGGAAACACCATACACTTCTCCAGAGTGGCTGTTGCAATTTACATCCCGCCCATGAGCATAACAAGGCTCCCAGTTCTCCATGGCCTGTCCTGCCTTTCTGGATTTTACACTTTTTTCAGATGGCCCATTTGACCGGGGCGCAGTGAGACCTTATTGTAGTGCAGATTTCCTTTTCAAGCTTGATTGGTTGGCCAAAAAGGGCATATGCATGTTTTCCTGAATATATTCAGGAAAAAACGCGTATGCCCTTTTTGGCCAAGTGCATCATTGTGGACGTTCTGCCTCTTTTCCTCTGCTTTACATGCAATTCCGTCTACCTCCTGAAATCGGTTTCCTGCAATTCTGCCCCGCTTTCAAGTCCTCTTGGCAGCCTTACTTCAATATATTTTTGGACGATAGCTGTCATTTATAACTCTGCAGGTTTGTGAATGACAGTGCCCCTGAGCTCCTTTCTTCAACTCGCTTTCTTGTGAGCTGGCCACAACACCGCAGGATTGCTTCAGGCCCTAGTGTTGTTCCGGTACAGCACGCTGAGTCTTTGGTTAATTCCTCTTCCTTGTGGGTAATGAGAGTTAAATTTGCCCGTCCAGAAACCTCAAGCTAGTCTCTCTTGTTTCTCCCTATTCCTGTTCATTTTCTGCAGAAATTGCAAACTGGGCCAAACAGGAGGTTAAAGGCACTGACTCTCCAAGTGGGGAGAGTGTTAGTAAAGCGTCTGGAATGTTGCACCCGAGTACCGGGGGACGAATACTGAGACACATTTGAACACGTTTCCTGATCACACGGTGGATCATACTCTGGGTTCCACATGCATGTTTTAGCTGAAGGAAGAATCCCTTAAACCTGGAGAGTTGAGACCCATGCAAAGGGTACCATGAAATATGACTTCAAAGGGTCTGCATTTGCTCACCCATCCTCACCAATCCTATCACTGCTGCGTTTATGCCGCTGTACACACTCTTGATTCTCTTTCGGAGACATATAAATCCATAGGTTTTAAGATTCTTACTTGTCAGGTATATTCTTAGGCGTTTAATATGGAGTGTTGAGTCCACTTCGTTGAGCAAGGTGTAGCTCTTTTCTATTACATATTTGGCTTATGGAACGGTATCTGTGCTAATTTCAATCTCTGGTTTTATGCAGCACCCCAACTCACCTTTCCCCTTAAGCAAGCATAAGTTGGTTTTCTACATTTGAGACCCTGTTCTGTTTTGTAATTCAGTTCCTGTGTAGCCAAGTTTACATTCCTTGTAGTAGTGATATCTTATGATGTTTCTTTTTCTCTGTGACTTATTTCACTTAGAATCATCGTACCTGAATCCACTCATTATGCTGCTATGGGCCTGATGACATAGATTTCATTGCTGAGTGATATTGCATTGTACGTAAGTACCACAACTTCTTTATCCATTTTTCGCTTTCTGTGATATTGAACTTGTATCGTAAACGAGGTTCTTATAAACAGAGCCGTCCCAAACTTTGGGGTGGCTGTGTCTTTTAGATTTTAATTTCCCTAAGCTATAGGACCATAAGTGGAATTGCACTAGGCTCTGTTGCTTTGTTTTGTAGATGTTTCAGGAAACACCATACACTTCTCCAGAGTGGCTGTTGGCAATTTACATCCCGCCCATGAGCATAACAAGGCTCCCAGTTCTCCATGGCCTGTCCTGCCTTTCTGAATTTTACACTTTTTTCAGATGGCCCATTTGACCGGGGCGCAGTGAGACCTTATTGTAGTGCAGATTTCCTTTTCAAGCTTGATTGGTTGGCCAAAAAGGGCATATGCATGTTTTCCTGAATATATTCAGGAAAAAACGCGTATGCCCTTTTTGGCCAAGTGCATCATTGTGGACGTTCTGCCTCTTTTCCTCTGCTTTACATGCAATTCCAGTCTACCTCCTGAAATCGGTTTCCTGCAATTCTGCCCCGCTTTCAAGTCCTCTTGGCAGCCTTACTTCAATATATTTTTGGACGATAGCTGTCATTTATAACTCTGCAGGTTTGTGAATGACAGTGCCCCTGAGCTCCTTTCTTCAACTCGCTTTCTTGTGAGCTGGCCGCAACACCGCAGGATTTCTTAAGGACCCAGTGTGGTTCCGGCATGGCACGGTGAGCCTTTGGTTAATTCCTCTTCCTGGTGGGAAATGAGAGTTAAATTTGCCCGTCCAGACACCTCCAGCTAGTCTCTCATTGGTTCTCCCTATTCCTGTTCATTTTCCGCAGAAATTGCAAACTGGGACAAACAGGAGGTTAAAGGCACTGACTCTCCAAGTGGGGAGAGTGTTAGTAAACAGTCTGGAATGTTGCACCCGAGTACCACGGGACGAAAACTGAGACACCTTTGAACACGTTTCCCGATCACACGGTGGATGATACTCTGGGTTCCACATGCATGTTTTAGCTGAAGGAAGAATCCCTTAAACCTGGAGAGTTGAGACCCATGGAATGGGTACCATGCAATATGACTTCAAAGGGTCTGCATTTGCTCACCGAACCTCACCAATCCTATCACTGCTGCGTTTATGCCGCTGTACACACGCTTGATTCTCTTTCGGAGCATATAAATCCATAGGTTTTAAGATTCTTACTAGTCAGGTATATTCTTAGACGTTTAATATGGGGTGTTGAGTCCCCTTCGTTGAGCATGGAGTAGCTCTTGTCTATTACATATTTGGCTTATGGAACGGTATCTGTGCTAATTTCAATCTCTGGTTTTATGTAGCACCCCAACTCACCTTTCCCCTTAAGCAAGCATAAGTTGGTTTTCTACATTTGAGACCCTGTTCTGTTTTGTAATTCAGTTCCTGTGTAGCCAAGTTTACATTCCGTGTAGTAGTGATATCTTATAATGTTTCTTTTTCTGTGTGACTTATTTCACTTAGAATCATCGTACCTGAATCCACTCATTATGCTGCTACGGGCCTGATGACATAGATTTCATTGCTGAGTGATATTGCATTGTACGTAAGTACCACAACTTCTTTATCCATTTTTCGCTTTTTGTGATATTGAACTTGTATCGTAAACCAGGTTCTTGTAAACAGAGCCGTCCCAAACTTTGGGGTGGCTGTGTCTTTTAGATTTTAATTTCCCTAAGCTATAGGACCATAAGTGGAAATACACTAGGCTCTGTTGCCTTGTTTTGTAGATGTTTCAGGAAACACCATACACTTCTCCAGAGTGGCTGTTGGCAATTTAGATCCCGCCCATCAGCATAACAAGGCTTCCAGTTCTCCATGGCCTCTCCTGCCTTTCTGGATTTTACACTTTTTTCAGATGGCCCTTTTGACCGGGGGGCAGTGACACTCCATTGTAGTGCAGATTTCCTTTGCAAGCTTGCTTGGTTGGCCAAAAAGGGCGTATGCGTTTTTTCCTGAATATATTCAGGAAAAAACGCATACGCCCTTTTTGGCCAAGTGCATCATTGTGGACGTTCTGCCTCATTTCCTATGCTTTACATGCAATTCCAGTCTACCTCCTGAAATCGGTTTCCTGCAATTCTGCCCCGCTTTCAAGTCCTCTTGGCAGCCTTACTTCAATATTTTTTTGGACGATAGCTGTCATTTATAACTCTGCAGGTCTGTGAATGATAGTGCCCCTGAGCTCCTTTCTTCAACTCGCTTTCTTGTGAGCTGGCCGCAACACCGCAGGATTTCTTAAGGACCCAGTGTGGTTCCGGCATGGCACGCTGAGCCTTTGGTTAATTCCTCTTCCTGGTGGGAAATGAGAGTTAAATTTGCCCGTCCAGACACCTCCAGCTAGTCTCTCATTGGTTCTCCCTATTCCTGTTCATTTTCCGCAGAAATTGCAAACTGGGCCAAACAGGAGGTTAAAGGCACTGACTCTCCAAGTGGGGAGAGTGTTAGTAAACAGTCTGGAATGTTGCACCCGAGTGCCAGGGGACGAAAACTGAGACACCTTTGAACACGTTTCCCGATCACACGGTGGATGATACTCTGGGTTCCACATGCATGTTTTAGCTGAAGGAAGAATCCCTTAAACCTGGAGAGTTGAGATCCATGGAATGGGTACCATGCAATATGACTTCAAAGGGTCTGCATTTGCTCACCGAACCTCACCAATCCTATCACTGCTGCGTTTATGCCGCTGTACACACGCTTGATTCTCTTTCGGAGCATATAAATCCATAGGTTTTAAGATTCTTACTAGTCAGGTATATTCTTAGGAGTTTAATATGGGGTGTTGAGTCCACTTCGTTGAGCAAGGAGTAGCTCTTGTCTATTACATATTTGGCTTATGGAACGGTATCTGTGCTAATTTCAATCTCTGGTTTTATGCAGCACCCCAACTCACCTTTCCCCTTAAGCAAGCATAAGTTGGTTTTCTACATTTGAGACCCTGTTCTGTTTTGTAATTCAGTTCCTGTGTAGCCAAGTTTACATTCCATGTAGTAGTGATATCTTATGATGTTTCTTTTTCTCTGTGACTTATTTCACTTAGAATCATCGTACCTGAATCCACTCATTATGCTGCTACGGGCCTCATGACATAGATTTCATTGCTGAGTGATATTGCATTGTACGTAAGTACCACAAATTCTTTATCCATTTTTCGCTTTCTGCGATATTGAACTTGTACCGTAAACGATGTTCATGTAAACAGAGCCGTCCCAAACTTTGGGGTGGCTGTGTCTTTTTGATTTTAATTTCCCTAAGGTATAGGACCATAAGTGGAAGTGCCCTAGGCTCTGTTGCTTTGTTTTTTAGATGTTTCAGGAAACACCATACACTTCTCCAGAGTGGCTGTTGGCAATTTACATCCCGCCCATCAGCATAACAAGGCTCCCAGTTCTCCATGGCCTGTCCTGCCTTTCTGGATTTTACACTTTTTTCAGATGGCCCTTTTGACCGGGGGGCAGTGAGACTTCATTTTAGTGCAGATTTCCTTTGTAAGCTTGCTTGGTTGACCAAAAAGGGCGTATGCGTTTTTTCCTGAATATATTCAGGAAAAAACGCATACGCCCTTTTTGGCCAAGTGCATCATTGTGGACGTTCTGCCTCTTTTCCTATGCTTTACATGCAATTCCAGTCTACCTCCTGAAATTGGTTTCCTGCAATTCTGCCCCACTTTCAAGTCCTCTTGGCAGCGTTATTTCAATATATTTTTGGACGATAGCTGTCATTTATAACTCTGCAGGTTTGTGAATGACAGTGCCCCTGAGCTCCTTTCTTCAACTCGCTTTCTTGTGAGCTGCCCGCAACACCGCAGGATTGCTTCAGGCCCTACTGTGGTTCCGGCATGGCACGCTGAGCCTTTGGTTAATTCCTATTCCTGGTGGGAAATGAGAGTTAAATTTGCCCGTCCAGACACCTCCAGCTAGTCTCTCATTGGTTCTCCCTATTCCTGTTCATTTTCCGCAGAAATTGCAAACTGGGCCAAACAGGAGGTTAAAGGCACTGACTCTCCAAGTGGGGAGAGTGTTAGTAAAGCGTCTGGAATGTTGTACCCGAGTACCAGGGGACGAAAACTGAGACACATTTGAACACGTTTCCCAATCACACGGTGGATCATACTCTGGGTTCCACATGCATGTGTTAGCTGAAGGAAGAATCCCTTAAACCTGGAGAGTTGAGACCCATGGAATGGGTACCATGCAATATGACTTCAAATGGTCTGCATTTGCTCACCTATCCTCACCAATCCTATCACTGCTGCGTTTATGCCACTGTACACATGCTTGATTCTCTTTCGGAGACATATAAATCCATAGGTTTTAAGATTCTTACTAGTCAGGTATATTCTTACGCGTTTAATATGGGGTGTTGGGTCCACTTCGTTGAGCAAGGAGTAGCTATTGTCTATTACATATTTGGCTTATGGAACGGTATCTGTGCTTATTTCAATCTCTGGTTTTATGCAGCACCCCAACTCACATTTCCCCTTAAGCAAGCATAAGTTGGTTTTCTACATTTGAGACCCTGTTCTGTTTTGTAATTCAGTTCCTGTGTAGCCAAGTTTACATTCCGTGTAGTAGTGATATCTTATGATGTTTCTTTTTCTGTGTGACTTATTTCACTTAGAATCATCGTACCTGAATCCACTCATTATGCTGCTACGGGCCTGATGACATAGATTTCATTGCTGAGTGATATTGCATTGTACGTAAGTACCACAACTTCTTTATCCATTTTTCGCTTTCTGCGATATTAAACTTGTACCGTAAACGAGGTTCTTGTAAACAGAGCTGTCCCAAACTTTTGGGTGGCTGTGTCTTTTTGATTTTAATTTCCCTAAGCTATAGAACCATAAGTGGAAGTGCCCTAGGCTCTGTTGCTTTGTTTTTTAGATGTTTCAGGAAACACCATACACTTCTCCAGAGTGGCTGTTGGCAATTTACATCCCGCCCATCAGCATAACAAGGCTCCCAGTTCTCCATGGCTTGTCCTGCCTTTCTGGATTTTACACTTTTTTCAGATGGCCCTTTTGACCAGGGGGCAGTGAGACTTCATTGTAGTGCAGATTTCCTTTGCAAGCTTGCTTGGTTGGCCAAAAAGGGCGTATGCGTTTTTTCCTGAATATATTCAGGAAAAAACGCATACGCCCTTTTTGGCCAAGTGCATCATTGTGGACGTTCTGCCTCTTTTCCTGTGGTTTACATGCAAATCCAGTCTACCTCCTGAAATCGGTTTCCTGCAATTCTGCCCCGCTTTCAAGTCCTCTTGGCAGCCTTACTTCAATATATTTTTGGACGATAGCTGTCATTTTTAACTCTGCAGGTTTGTGAATGACAGAGCCCCTGAGCTCCTTTCTTCAACTCGCTTTCTTGTGAGCTGGCCGCAACACCGCAGGATTGCTTCAGGCTCCAGTGTGGTTGCAGCATGGCACGCTGAGCCTTTGGTTAATTCCTCTTCCTGGTGGGAAATGAGAGTTAAATTTGCCCGTCCAGACACCTCCAGCTAGTCTCTTATTGGTTCTCCCTATTCCTGTTCATTTTCCGCAGAAATTGCAAACTGGACCAAACAGGAGGTTAAAGGCACTGACTCTCCAAGTGGGGAGAGTGTTAGTAAAGCCTCTGGAATGTTGCATCCGAGTACCATGGGATGAAAACTGAGACACCTTTGAACACGTTTCCCAATCACATGGTGTATCATACTCTGGGTTCCACATGCATGTTTTAGCTGAAGGAAGAATCCCTTAAACCTGGAGAGTTGAGACCCATGGAATGGGTACCATGCAATATGACTTGAAAGGGTCTGCATTTGCTCACCGAACCTCACCAATCCTAACACTGCTGCGTTTATGCCGCTGTACACACGCGTGATTCTCTTTCGGAGACATATAAATCCATAGGTTTTAAGATTCTTACTAGTCAGGTATATTCTTAGGCGTTTAATATGGGGTGTTGTGTCCACTTCGTTGAGCAATGAGTAGCTCTTGTCTATTACATATTTGGCTTATGGAACGGTATCTGTTCTAATTTCAATCTCTGGTTTTATGCAGCACCCCAACTCACCTTTCCCCTTAAGCAAGCATAAGTCGGTTTTCTACATTTGAGACCCTGTTCTGTTTTGTAATTCAGTTCCTGTGTAGCCAAGTTTACATTCCGTGTAGTACAGATATCTTATGATGTTTCTTTTTCTGTGTGACTTATTTCACTTAGAATCATCGTACCTGAATCCACTCATTATGCAGCTACGGGCCTGATGACATAGATTTCATTGCTGAGTGATATTGCATTGTACGTAAGTACCACAACTTCTTTATCCATTTTTCGCTTTCTGTGATATTGAACTTGTACCGTAAACGAGGTTCTTGTAAACAGAGCTGTCCCAAACTTTGGGGTGGCTGTGTCTTTTTGATTTTAATTTCCCTAAGCTATAGGACCATAAGTGGAAGTGCCCTAGGCTCTTTTGCTTTGTTTTCTAGATGTTTCAGGAAACACCATACACTTCTCCAGAGTGGCTCTTGGCAATTTACATCCCGCCCATGAGCATAACAAGGCTCCCACGTCTCCATGGCCTGTCCTGCCTTTCTGGATTTTACACTTTTTTCAGATGGCCCTTTTGACCGGGAGGCAGTGAGACTTCATTGTAATGAAGATTTCCTTTGCAAGCTTGCTTGGTTGGCCAAAAACGGCGTATGCGTTTTTTCCTGAATATATTCAGGAAAGAACGCATACGCCCTTTTTGGCCAAGTGCATCATTGTGGACGTTCTGCCTCTTTTCCTATGCTTTACATGCAATTCTAGTCTACCTCCTGAAATCGGATTCCTGCAATTCTGCCCCGCTTTCAAGTCCTCTTGGCAGCCTTACTTCAATATATTTTTGGACGATAGCTGTCATTTATAACTCTGCAGGTTTGTGAATTACAGTTCCCCTGAGCTCCTTTTTTCAACTCGCTTTCTTGTGAGCTGGCTGCAACACCGCAGGATTGCTTCAGGCCCTAGTGTGGTTCCGGCATGGCACGCTGAGCCTTTGTTTAATTCCTCTTCCTGGTGGGAAATGAGAGTTAAATTTGCCCGTCCAGACACCTCCAGCTAGGCTCTCATTGGTTCTCCCTATTCCTGTTCATTTTCCGCAGAAATTGCAAACTGGGCCAAACAGGAGGTTAAAGGCACTGACTCTCCAGGTGGGGAGAGTGTTAGGAAAGTGTCTGCAATGTTGCACCCGAGTACCAGGGGACGAAAACTGAGACACATTTGAACACGTTTCCCGATCACACAGTGGATCATTCTCTGGGTTCCACATGCATGTTTTAGCTGAAGGAAGAATCCCTTAAACCTCGAGAGTTGAGACCCATGGAACGGGTACCATGCAATATGACTTCAAAGGGTCTGCATTTGCTCACCGAATCTCACCAAACCTATCACTGCTGCGTTTATGCCGCTGTACACACGCTTGATTCTCTTTTGGAGACATATCAATCCATAGGTTTTAAGATTCTTCCTAGTCAGGTATATTCTTAGGCGTTTAATATGGGGTGTTGAGTCCACTTCGTTGAGCAAGGAGTAGCTCTTGTCTATTACATATTTGGCTTATGGAACGGTATCTGTTCTAATTTCAATCTGTGGTTTTATGCAGCACCCCAACTCACCTTTCCCCTTAAGCAAGCATACGTTGGTTTTCTACATTTGAGACCCTGTTCTGTTTTGTAATTCAGTTCCTGTGTAGCCAAGTTTACATTCCGTGTAGTATTGATATCTTATGATGTTTCTTTTTCTGTGTGACTTATTTCACTTAGAATCATCGTACCTGAATCCACTCATTATGCAGCTACGGGCCTGATGACATAGATTTCATTGCTGAGTGATATTGCATTGTACGTAAGTACCACAACTTCTTTATCCATTTTTCCCTTTCTGCGATATTGAACTTGTACCGTAAACGAGGTTCTTGTAAACAGTGCCGTCCCAAACTTTGGGGTGGCTGTGTCTTTTTGATTTTAATTTCCCTAAGCTATAGGACCATAAGTGGAAGTGCCCTAGGCTCTGTTGCTTTGTTTTTTAGATGTTTCAGGAAACACCATACACTTCTCCAGAGTGGCTGTTGGCAATTTACATCCCGCCCACCAGCATAACAAGGCTCCCAGTTCTCCATGGCCTGTCCTTCCTTTCTGGATTTTATACTTTTTTCAGATGGCCCTTTTGACCGGGGGGAAGTGAGACTTCATTGTAGTGCAGATTTCCTTTGCAAGGTTGTTTGGTTGGCCAGAAAGGGCATATGCGTTTCTTCCTGAATATATTAAGGAAAAAACGCATGCGCCCTTTTTGGCCAAGTGCATCATTGTCGACGTTCTGAGTCTTTTCATATGTTGTCAATGCAATTCTAGTCTACCTCTTGAAATCGGTTTCCTGCAATTCTGCCTTGCTGTCAGTGCCTCTTCATAGCCTTACCTCAATATACTTTTGGAAAATAGTTGGCCTTTATAACTCTGCAGGTTTTTGAATTGCAGTGGCCCTTAGCTCCATTTTTCAGCTCTTATTTTTGTGTTCTTGCCTCATATCCACAGGATTTTTTCATGCCCTATTCTTCTTCTGGGGCGCCTTGCTCTGCCTTTGGTTAATTCTTCTTCCTGATGTGAAATTAGAGTGACATGTGCCCATTGAAACCGCTACAGCTATTTTCTCACTGGTTCCCCCTATTCCCATTCATCCTCCGCACTAACTGCAGACTGTGCGATATCGGAACTTAAAGGCATTGACTCTCCGTGTGGGGATGTTGTTAGTAAAGTGGCTGGAATGTTGATCCGGAGCCCCAGGAGAGGAAAATGAGGTGCGTTTTAGAAACCTTTCCCGATCATATGGTATACCATCCGCTGGATTTCCCATGCATGGTTTAGCTGTAGGAAGATTCCCTTCAACCTGGAATGTTGGGACCCTTGGAATGAGTAGCATGAAGTATTGCATTAAACTTTCGGCAGTTGCTCACCAAAGCTCACCAATCCTCTCAGCCCCAAGTGTCCAGCCTTATGTCTTATCCAGCTGTGGGTGTATATGTGGTCATTCCAGGTTGCATCACAGCCCCTGAGCGAATTTTGTAAGAATTTTTCTCTCTTTCATTGTTTCTGCGTTTTGGTTTTAAAATTTATTTCTATAATGGGGTTTAGCTCATTTTCACTGCTGTGTTTGGCCACTCTGCACACACTTGATTCCCTTATGGAGATATATCAATACATGGGTTTTAAGATTCTTATTACTCAGATATATTTCTCTGCGGTGTATAGGGTTTGTTGAGGCCAGTTCATTGAGCAAGGTGTAGATCTTGTCTAATACCTATTTGGTTTATTGAACGGTATCTGTGCTAATTTCAAACTCTGGTTTTATGCATCACCTCACCTCTCCTTTCCCCTTAAGCTGACATAAGTGTGTTTTCTAAATGTGAGACACTGTTCTGTTTTGTAATTCATTTTCTGTGCAGCCATATTTATCTTCCCTCTATAAGTGATATCTTATGATATGTTTCTTTTTCTGTTTGACTTATTTCAAGTAGTATTATCGGACCTAAATCCACTCTTTATCCTTCTACTAGCCTTATTACATTGATTTCATGGTGAAGAGATATTCCATTGTACATAAGTACCACATTTTCTTTATCCATTGTTCTCTTTCCTGGGATATTTAAGGTGTACTGAAGTTGAGGTTCTTGTAAACAGAGTAGCCCTAAACTGTGGTGTGCTTGTGTCTTGTTGATTTTTAGACTTCCCTAGATATACTTCCATGATTGGAAGTGCCCTATGCTCTGTAGCTCTGTTTTTTAGATGATTTAGGAACCACCATACACTTCTCCAGAGTGGCTCTCGGCAGTTCACACACTGTCCATCAGCGTATAAAGGCTCCCTGTTCTCCATGGCCTGTCCTGCATTTCTGGTTTTTACAATTTTTTCGGATGGCCCTTTTGACCGGTGGGAAATGAGACTTCTTTGTTGTGCACATTTGCATTGCTTGCTTGCTTGGTTGCCCATAAAGTGCGTATGCGTTTTTTCCTGGATATATTCAGGAAAAAACGCATACTCCTTTTTGGGCCAACTGCATCATTGTCGAAATTCTGCCGCTTTTCTTGTGCTTTAAAGACGAGTCCAATCTATCTCTTGAAATCTGTTTCTTGCAATTCTGTCTTGCATTCAGATCCTCTTCTTTGCCTTACCTCAACATATTTTTGGACGTTAGTTTTCATTTATAACTCTGCAGGTTTGTGAATTGCAGTGACCCTGAGCTCCATTTTTTAAGTTGCTCTTTTGTGAGCTGGCCTCAAAGCCGCAGGATTGCTTCAGGCCCTATTTTGGCTCCAGCGAGGCGGGCTGAGCCTTTTTTTACTTCTTATTCTTAATGGGAAATTAGAGTGACATATGCCCGTCCAAACCCCTACAACTATTCTCTCATTGGTTCCCCCTCTTCCCGTTCATCCTCCTCACAATTTGCAAAATGTGTGAAACAGAAGTTTAAATGTGCTGATTCTCTAAGTGGGGAGATTCTAAGTAACGTGGCTGGAATGATGAACAGGAGCACCAGGAGAGGATAAATGAGGTGCATTTTAGACACATCTCCCCATCACATGGTGTACAGTCCTCTGGGTTTTCCATGCATGTTTTAGCTGTAGGAAGATCCCTTGAACCTGCAGATTTGGGACCCATTGAATGGGTACCAGGTAGTATTACTTTAAAGGGTGTGCATTTCCTCACCCAACCTCACATTTCTCTTAGCACGAACAGTTTCCAGCCTTATGTGTCATCCTGCTGTGGGTCTAGATGTGTTCAATCCATGTTGCATCACCGTCCCTGAGGAAAAGTTGTAAGAGGTTTTCTCTGTCTCTCTGTCGTTTATTTTTTTCAATTTATTACTATATTGGTTACAGCTGATTTTCAAAGCTCTGTTTCTTGCTGCTGTACATCCACTTGATTCACATACAGAGAGACATCAATAAATTCTTTTTCAGATTCTTACCAGTCATATATATTCTTTTCCGGTGACTTGAGTGTGCTGAGTGCAGTTCTTTTAGCTACCGTGTAGGCCTTGTTGATTATCAGTTTGGTATTTGGAATGGTATCTTTGCTAATTTCAACCTCCTGGATGATGCCTCACCCCTCCCCACCTTTCCCGTTTAGCAGCCTTACGCATGTTTTCTACATACTTGACTATGTTTTTCTTTTGTAATTTATTTCATGTGTAGCCATTTTGGATTCCACCTTTAAGTGATATCTTATGATATGTGTCTTTTTCTTTTTGAATTATGTCACTTAGAATGATCATACGTAACTCCTCCGGAGTTGTTACAACTGGCCATATTTCATTGATTTCCAGGCTGAGTAATATTCCACTCTACATAAGTACCACATCTCTATCCATTTTTTCCCTCCAGAGACATTTAAGTTATATCCTAGTCGAGGATCTTTTAAACAGAGAGGCAGTAAACATTGGGGTGCCTGTGTCCTCTCGATTTTTGTTTTTCCCAAGACATACGCCCATGAGTGCAAGTGCCCTATGCTCTGTAGCTCATTTTTTAGATGCTTTAGTAAACACAATACACTTCTCCAGAATGGCCGTTGGCAATATACATTTCCACTATAAGCCTCACAGGGCTCCCTCTTCTCCTTGCCCTGTCCTGCATTTCTGGTGTTTACACTTTATGAGGATGGCTCTTCTGACTGATGCGAAGTGATATCTTTTGTAGTATTGATTTCCAGTGCCCACCTGTTTGGTTGGCTAAAAAAGTGTATGCCCTTTTCTTGAATATATACAGAAAAAAACGCATACAGCCTTTTTGGCCAACTGCAATGTTGGCAATGTTCAGCCCCTTTTCTTGTGCTTAATGGCGAGTCCTTTCTACCTCCTCAAATCCCTTTCCTGCCATTCTCCCTTGCTTACCAATCCTTTTCTCTGACTTTCCTCAAGACATTTTTCAGTGATAGATATTTTCAACTCTGCAGTTTCGTGAATTTTACTGCCCCTGAGTTCCATTGTTCAACTTGTGTTTATGGGAACTGGCCACAAAGCAGTGGGATTTCCTCAAGCCCTATACTGTTTCCATGGGCAACCCTAGCCTTTGGTCAATTCGTCTTCCTGATTGGAAATTAGAGTGACATGTGCCTGTCTGAACACCTAGGACTTGTCTCTCATTGTTCCTCATCCTTCCGCTTCATCCTCTGGACAAATTCCAAACTGTACGCAACAGGATGTTGACAGTGCTGACATCTCCAAGTGGGGAGACTGTTAGTAAAGACGCTGGAGGGGTGAACCCGAGCACCAGGAGATGAGGAGATGAGATGCCTTTTCCAAACTCTTCCCGATCAGACGGTATACCATCCTCTGGGTGTGACAGACATGTTTTAGCAGTAGGAAGAGTCCCATTCATGTAAGGAGAACACCAGGGCTTTTTCAAAATCAGTGTCTCCCCGAAACCCAAACTGGGGAATTTTTTAAGCTACGGCTACACATATGTTCATTAAGGGCCTTGGGAAGTAGGCAGAGTCCAAACTTTAGATGATTGAAGTCTTCAGGGTCAGAAGCACTCACCACCGGCTTCCCTTAGGTTACACTTTAACTGTCATTGATAGATGATGTCAATAAAAATATCTATTCTTTTTCCGATTATTTCCCCTTATAGGTTATTGCAAAATATTGAGTGTAGTTCCCTCTGCTATACAGTAGTTCCTTGTTGATGATCTATTTTATACATAGCAGTGTGTATGTGTTAATTCCAAACTGTTAATTTATCCCTCCTCCCACCTTTCCCCTTTGGTAATAATAAATTATAAGATTTTATACTTCTCAGAAATGGGGGAGCTGAAAGAGAGGTATCATTTTCAATGGAAAAGCATTTAAAACAAGATTGAAGCTTTAACCAAGATTATTAGGTGTACATCCTTGGAAAGAAATCACTTCATTTCTCTAATATTGACCTGACAAATAAGACAAACCTTTTCACTGAACTTGCTTATAATAAAGTGATGGAAATATCAAATGGAAGTGTTAGAAACATCTTATTTTACCCGAGCCTTATAAACTGTTCTATGTTAACTACAGTTTGGCTCACACATCTGTTCATTGAAGTTACAATAGTCTCAATTTCTGTTACTGATCCCCAGAGTGGACCCCAACAAGTGTCCCCCTGCCCAGTGTCATTGGGGCCAACAGATCGAGACTGAGTTTGGTTCACAAGCAAAGGAAACTTTATATTTTGATCAGAGAATGGAGAGGTGAGAGCATGCACTACCCCGTGGGCTGTGGGCTGGGCTGCTGTGTAGAGATCCTGTCAGAGTCAGTGGGAGGGAGGGGGCGGAGCACTCGAGGGCCGGGTTGGCTGCAGCTCAGCCTCTATATCTCGGAGTCTGCACTGGGCCCCAGGAGCTGAGGTGTCGACCCAGCCATTCTGCACTAGGAAATCTGGTCTGAAGTGCCGGGTGTGGAACCTCTGCATGCGGGACCCTAGGAGCACGTGAAATTAGACAAAGCACAAAGGATAAAAAAGGTCAGACTTGACTTTATTGCCCAGATTCTATTTTTATCTCCCAGGGATTTTTAATGGGCTTTGCTGGGGACAAACCCCTCCTCTGCCTTTTGTCTCGTTCCTCATTCTTGGAGTGCTGAGGGTGCAGACCCTTCTTCTGTAACTGCTGAGTGCTGAGTTGGGAGCCCTCATACCAGGGGACGAGGGTCAGAACTTCTCCCCAGCAGCCTCCAGGTGACGTTGATTGGCCCCAGGACCCCTGCCTCCCTGCTCGTCCGCCTGAGCACCAGCATTGGAAGTGTTATAGATTCTAATGACCTTTAAGGGTCCAGGAAAGAGATGTGCAGAGACGCTGTGGGGGCCGGTTTCACCCCGCCCCACATTTGTTTGGCCACCTTAGGCTGACCGTTTCTGCCAGCCTAGATGCTCTGACCAGTAGTCTGCTCTTTCTTCAATTAGGCCCCTGAATTAACGTAAAAACAGCACCAGGTGTCAGAGCCCTGCCCGCTCAACTCCCAGACAGTCCAGGGTCAGTGGTGATCAAGGACCATGATGGCCACTGAGTCAACAGCCTTTTGAAGTAAACAGGAGTCCAGCCGGTCTTATTGGCCACCATCATCACGGTGTCTGTAGGCTTTTCTATGGTGACAGTGTGATATACGTTTCCCCCGCCAAGATTATTAGCTCCCCTCCGGGTGCAGTAAGTCCTGCAAGCAGTAGTCTACTCCTTCGGGACACACTATTGTTGTTTTATGAGAGAAACTCCAGGTCAAGTGATGTTCACACGAGTCGTCATGGTGCCCTGTTGCCCCCGGTTATCTCTCTGGATGTTGGAGATGGAGGGCCTCCTCACTCGAGGTCGGTGTGCCCACGGAGCGAACCCTGCAACTTCAGGGCATGGTTGGTGATTAGGATCACCACGTGGGGTCCTTTTCCCTTAGGAGGGAGGTGGCCTTTTGGGTTGCTGATTTCCACGTTTTTAGATACCGCCAGTATCTTGGCCAGATGTGGCAGTGGGCCAAGCCCCTTGGTGACTGTAGTTTATCCTACCTGGATGGCATTCTTGCGTTGTTCCATTTCAAGTGGTCCCAGTTTTTGCACTAATTCTCCAATGGCGATTCACCTTTCACCGGGAATGGAAAGGTCAAAGGGTTTAGCTCAATTAGGGAGTTCCAGGGCAAGGGTCTGAATTGACTGCTCTTTCCATTCTTGAAAGGCCACTTCTGGATTCTGTTCAAAAGGATCATCATCTTTTCCTTTCAGTGTTTCATATAGAGGCCCAGCTAGTAGACTGTAGTTAGGGATCCAGAAGCAGCAAACCCTGGCCTCCCCAGGAACCCCTAAGCTGTCTTCTAGTTTTAGAAAGGGGTAAGGCTGCAAATGGTTTCTTCCCTTTCCTGGGATGGGCTTCTCCGACCTTCTGTGAGAATGAAGCCCAGGCAGGTCACCGCAGTCTGTGATATTTGAGCTTTTTCTTGGACAACTTCTATCCTTTATTGGCTTGGTAGTTCAGAGGCCTCCTTAGTAGGGCTGGCGATCAGAATGTCATCTGCATATTGAAGGAGGGTTTCCTTTTCCAGAGGTAGAACTTTTCGGTCTTTAGCTAAGCTTTCCCCAAAGATGGTGTGGGAATTTTTGAACCCTTGGGGCAAGACGGCCCGGAAGTATTGTTTTAGTTGTATGTTGAGTCCTGCCACTCACAAGCCAAAATTTCTTGTGACTCTGGGACTAATGGAATACAAAAGAAGGCATCATTGAGACTAATACAGAATACCATGTCCTGGTGGTTGGTAGAATGACCAGCAGGGTGTAGGAATTAGGAGCAACTGGAGGTATATCCTCGGTGGCTTCACTGACTGTCCTGACATCCTTTACCAGGTCCCCAGCAGCCCATGGGGCTCTCGTGGTCAGGGCAATCCCAGGATATGGAGCTCTCCTGGGCAGGTACCCCACCCCCAACCCAGCCCACGGGGCTCTCGTGGTCAGGCCTCTCCCAGGATACAGAGCTACCCTTGCAGGTACCGTGGCAGGGCTGGGCACACAGGAACCGTGCACATAGCTCTCACTGAAGAGCACCCCCATCTCACCTGTCGCTCAGAGCTGACACAGAGCACCTCAGAGCAGGACTTGAACTAACAAACAGCAGCTCCGACAGGTCTGTGACCCTGGGCATCACTCTGTGTGGCCTCCCTCCACCTGGTCTTCCAGAGACTTCCACTGCACCCGGGGCACCAGGCCTCTGTCTCCAACCACCACCCACCCCTCCTCTCCCTGACTCCTGGGTTCCTCTCATTAGGAGAGGCTTTTCTTGAAGTTGTCTCCCACTCATGGGCCAGATAAAATGATTAGAAAACAAGCCAAAGCTGCAGCCCCTTGTCTATTCTGACTCTCAGGAGCCCACACCTGTTCCTTGGACCTGGCCGGTTCAGCAAGTTCCATTTTCTGCAACTGTGAGCCCCTGAGGGGTGATGATTGGCTGACCTGGGCAGCCTTACCGTGCCGGCCAGCCCTCCCCAGGTGTGCCTGGGTTGAGATCAATATAAATACCACTCCAGGCAGCAAGAGCCCCTGCAGCTGTGCCTGACGCCATTTTCTCTGCCCTGTCAGCAGTCTCGGGGCTGGGCTGGTGGGAGGGAGTGAGAGGCCACGGCTTTGTGGGTGGCCCAGTGTGAGTGGGGCTCTGCTGGACTTTCTGCAGCAGTTGCCAGGCTGCCACCTGCTAAAGAAGAGGATGTGTCACCCATACCTGCTGCTGGAATTTCTCCCTGGGCAGAGGTGAGGAAGGAAAAAAGCAGTGGGGGCAGGGACAGGACGGGTATCTCAGGCAGGGAAATGGAAATCTTCCAGAAGAGCACCCAGGGCCAGGGCCATCCTGGCTGGCCTGCAGGCACCAAGTCAGCTGGCATGCTGTCACTCATGTGGCTCCATGGCCCTTCCTCTAGGCTTTCAAGTCCTTGTATATATTCAGGTGTTTTACCTGGGAAGGGTGGGAACAGTTCAGCAGCAACTGGCCTGGGGCTCAGCTCACGTTCACTCACAGATGCCTCGGCACGGTGCCCCAGCTTTGCAATGAGGACGCTTGTTGTGTGGGGGCTGCTGGCTGAATGGGAGACGATTCCCCACCACTGACCAACTTCAGAATTGTTTACAACTGGAGCAAGTGCCCTGATACGGTTTTCCTCTGAGTAACTGGTGGGTTCTGTTTTTTTTTCTCTTTTTCGTTTTTGGTTCAAGGTAGAATTTATTCCTCTTTTTTGTATTTACAGATATAAGCATGGAAATAATTTATTCATATAAATACATGTATGTGAAGGGAATAATTGTTTTTTCTGTTTTGTTTTTTAAATTTTATTTCTTTTTAATTTTGAATTTTATTTTATATTTTTATACAGCAAGTTCTTATTGGTTATCTATTTTATACATATAAATGTTTACATGCCAATCCCAATCTCTCAACTCCTCCCACCACCACCCCCCCAAGAGCTTTCCCCCCTTGTTGTCCATACGATTGTTGTCTACATCTGTTGCTCTATTTATGCCTTGCAAAACGGTTAATCTGTACAGTTTTTCTAGGTTCCACATATATGCACGAATATACAAGATTTGTTTTTCTCTTTCTGACTTACTTCACTCTGTATGACAGACTCTAGATCCATCGACGTCTCTACAAATGACCCAATTTCATTCCTTTCATGGCTTAGTAATATTCCATTTTATATATGTACCACATCTTTATGCATTCGTCTGTCTGTGGGCATTTAGGTTGCTTCCATTACCTCGATATTGTAAATAGTGATGCAATGAACATTGCGGTGAATGTCTCTTTTTGATTTATGGTTTTGTCTGGGTATATGTCCAGTACTGGGATTGCTGTATCATATGGTAATTCTATTATTAGTTTCTTAAAAAACTCCATATTGTTCTCCATAGTGACTGTATCAATTTATATTCCCAACAATAGTGGAAGAGGCTTCCTTTTCTCCACACCCTTTCCAGCATTTGTTGTTTGTAGATTTTCAGATGATGCCCATTCTAACAGGTGTGAGGTGATACCTCATTGTTGAGTCCATTTCGTTGAGCAAGGGGTAGGTCTTGTCTATTACATATTTGGCTTATGGAACGGTATCTGTGCTAATTTCAATCTCTGGTTTTATGCAGAACCCCAACTCACCTTTCCCCTTAAGCAAGCATAAGTTGGTTTTCTAAACTTGAGACCCTGTTCTGTTTCGTAATTCAGTTCCTGTGTAGCCAAGTTTACATTCCGTGCATTAGTGATACCTTATGAGGTTTCTTTTTCTGTGTGACTTATTTCACTTAGAATCATCGTACCTGAATCCACTCATTATGCTGCTACGGGCCTGGTGACACAGATTTCATTGCTGAGTGGTATTCTGTTGTACGTAAGTACCGCAACTTCTTTATCAATTATTTGTTCTCTGGGATATTTAACTTGTACCGTAGAAGAGGTTCCTGTAAACAGAGCCATCCCAAATTTTGGGGTGGCTGTGTCTTTTTGATTTTAATTTCCCTAAGCTATAGGACCATAAGTGGAAATGCCCTAGACTCTGTTGCTTTGTTTTTCAGATGTATCAGGAAACACCATACACTTCTCCAGAGTGGCTGTTGGCAATTTACATCCCGCCCATCAGCATAACAAGGCTCCTTTTTCCCCATGGCCTGTCTTGCCTTTCTGGATTTTACACTTTTTTCAGATGGCCCTTTAGACCGGGGGGAAGTGACACTTCATAGTAGTTCGGATTTCCATTGCAAGCTTGCTTGGTTTGCCAAAAAGGGCGTATGTGTTTTTTCCTGAATATATTCAGGAACAAACTCATACGCCCTTTTATGTCACGTGCATCATTGTCGATGTTCTGCCTCTTTTCCTATGCTTTAAATGCAAATCCAGTCTACCTCCTGAAATCGGTTTCCTGAAATTCTGCCCCGCTTTCAAGTCCTCTTCGCAGCCTTACTTCAATATATTTTTGGACGTTATCTGTCATTTATAACTCTGCAGGTTTGTGAATTACAGGGCCCCTGAGCTCCTTTCTTCAACTCGCTTTCTTGTGAGCTGGCCGCAAACCTGCAAGACTGCTTCACGCCCTAATCTGCTTCTGGCAGGGCACGCTGAGCCTTTGGTTAATTCCTCTTCCTGGTGGGAAATGAGTGTTAAATATGCCCGTCCAGACACCTACCTCACCCTCAACCCCTTGCTGATGTGGGTCCTCTGGTTTGTGGCCACCTTTGCTGGGTTCCTCACCTTTCGATGAAGTGGCCCCACTAGTGTGAGGACACTCCTGCCTGGTTCTCATTCACGTGGTTATGTGGACCCCCTGGTGAGAGTCTGTTCCTGGCTTTGTTCCTCACCCTTCTGTGAGGGAGACCCTCTGCTGATAGGTCACTCCTGCATGGCTGGCACACATTGCCTTGGTGAAGTCAGCTGTGTGGTGGCAGTTGGAGCGTGCTGGGAATCTCCTCCCCCCGGTGATGAGGGCCCTCTTGCGTCAGGCCCTAACTGCTGGGCTCACCAACTTTTCTTAGTGAGCCCAATGATGCTTGGGCACTCCTCTTAGGACCCCATCTCCATGGGGATGTGGGCCTTCTGCTCTGAGGTCCCAACGGCTGGGTTGTTCACATTTTCATGATGTGGGCTCTCTGGTGTTAGTTCACTGTGGCCTGGATCCCATAGCCTCTGTGCTCTTGGCCGCCTGCTGGGAGGTTCCAACGGCTGGATTCCTCACTTTTTTAATTTTTTGGGCCCTCTGTTGTGAGTATCCTCCTGCCTGCCTCACTCCCAGCCCCTTCGTGATGTGTGTCCTCTGGTTTGAGGCCACATGTGCTGGGTTCCTCACCTTTCGATGATGTGGGACCAATGGTCTTAGGAGACTCCTGCCTGGTTCACATCCCCTTGGTGATGTGGGCCCTCTGTTGAGAGTCTGATCCTGGCTGGGTTCCTCACCCATCTGTGAGGTGGGCCGTCTGCTGTGAGGTCACTCCTGCCTGGCTTGCTCACCTCGCCTTGTGGACATGAGCCCTCTGGTGGCACTTGGAGCCTGCTGGGAGCCTCCTCCCCTCGGTGATGAGGGCCCTCTGGCGTCAGGCCCTAACGGCTGGGCTCCCCACATTTTGTGATGTGCGCCCAGTGTTGCGAGGACACTCCATCCAGGTTCACATCCCCATTGGGATGTGGGCCTTCTGCTCTGAGGTCCCAATGCCTGGGTTGCTCACAGTTTCATGATGTGGGCTCTCTGCTGTTAGTTCACTCCTGCCTGCATCCCATAGCTTCTGTGCTCTCGGCCGCCTGCTGGGAGGTTCTAACTGCTGGATTCCTCATCTTTCTTATTCTTTGGGCCCTCTGTTTTTAGGCTACTCCTGCCTGCCTCACTCCCATTCCCTTTGTGATATGTGTCCTCTGATTTGAGGCCACATGTGCTAGGTTCCACACCTTTTGATGATGTGGCCCCACTGGAGGGAAGATAGTCCGAACTGGTTCCCATCCCCTTGCTGATGTGGGCCCTCAGGTGAGAGTCTGATCCTGGCTGGGTTCCTCACCCATCTGTGAGGTGGGCCCTCTACTATCAGGTAACTCTTGCCTGGCTTGCTCATCTCGCCTTGTTGACATGAGCCCTCTGGTGGCACTTGGACCCAGCTGGGAGCCTCCTCACCTCTGTGATGAGGGCCCTCTGACGTCAGGCCCTAACTGCTGGGCTCACCAACTTTTCTTAGTGAGCCCAGTGATGCTCGGGCACTCCTCTTAGGTTCCCATCTCCATGGGGTTGTGGGCCTTCTGCTCTGAGGTTCCAACGGCTGGGTTGATCACAGTTTCATGATGTGGGCTCTCTGGTGTTAGTTCACTGTGGCCTGGATCCCATAGCCTCTGTGCTCTTGGCCGCCTGCTGGGAGGTTCCAACGGCTGGATTCCTCACTTTTTTAATTTTTTAGGCCCTCTGTTGTGAGGATCCTCCTGCCTGCCTCACTCCCAGCCCCTTCGTGATGTGTGTCCTCTGGTTTGAGGCCACATGTGCTGGGTTCCTCACCTTTCGATGATGTGGGACCAATGGTCTTAGGAGACTCCTGCCTGGTTCACATCCCCTTGGTGATGTGGGCCCTCTGTTGAGAGTCTGATCCTGGCTGGGTTCCTCACGTTCTGTGAGGTGGGCCGTCTGCTGTGAGGTCACTCCTGCCTGGCTTGCTCACCTCGCCTTGTGGACATGAGCCCTCTGGTGGCACTTGGAGCCTGCTGGGAGCCTCCTCCCCTCGGTGATGAGGGCCCTCTGGCATCAGGCCCTAACGGCTGGGCTCCCCACATTTTGTGATGTGCGCCCAGTGGTTTGAAGACACTCCATCCAGGTTCACAACCCCATTGGGATGTGGGCCTTCTGCTCTGAGGTCCCAACGGCTGGGTTGTTCACAGTTTCATGATGTGGGCTCTCTGCTGTTAGTTCGCTCTGGCCTGGATGCCATAGCCTCTGTGCTCTGGGCCGCCTGCTGGAAGGTTCCAACTGCTCGATTCCTCAACTTTTGTATTCTATGGGTCCTGTGTTGCGATGCTCCTCCTGCCTGCCTCACTCGCAACCCCTTCGTGATGTGGGTCCTCTGGTTTGAGGCCACATGTGCTGGGTTCCGCAACTTTCAATGATGTGGCCCCAATGGTGTGAGGACACTCCTGCCTGGTTCCCGTTCCCTTGGTGATGTGGGCCTTCTGGTGACAGTCTTATCCTGGCTGGGTTCTTCACTCTTCTGTGAGGTAGGCCCTCTGTTGTGAGGTCAATCCTGCCTGACTTGCACACATCACCTTGGCGACGTGGGCTCTCTGTTGGCACATGGAACCTGCTGGGAGCCTCCTGCCCTCGGTGATGAGGGCCCTCTAGCATCAGGCCCTAACTGCTGGGCTCCCCACGTTTTCTGATGTGAGCCCAGTGATGCCAGGACACTCTTGTCAGGTTCCCATCCCCATGGGGATGTGGGCTTTCTGCTCTGAGGTCCCAACGCCTGGGTTGCTCACAGTTTCATGATGTGGGCTCTCTGCTGTTAGTTCACTCCTGCCTGCATCCCATAGCTTCTGTGCTCTCGGCCGCCTGCTGGGAGGTTCCAAATGCTGGATTCCTCACCTTTTTTATTCTTTGGGCCCTCTGTTTTTAGCCTACTCCTACCTGCCTCACTCCCATCCCCTTTGTGATGTATGTCCTCTGATATGAGGCCACATGTGCTGGGTTCTTCACCTTTCGATGATGTGGCCCCACTGGCGGGAGGACAGTCCTGACTGGTTCCCATCCCCTTGGTGTTGTGGGCCCTCTGGCAAGAGTCTCATCCTACCTCATTTCCTCACCCTTCTGTGAGATAGGCCCTCTGCTGTGAGGTCGCTACTGCCTGGCTGGCGCATGCCACCTTGTAGACGTGGGCCCTCTGTTGGCAGTTGGAACCTGCTGGGAGTCTCCTCCCCTCAGTTATGAGGGCCCCCTGGCGTCAGGCCCTAACTGCTGGGCTCCTAACATTTTCTGATATGTGCTAAGTGGTGCGAAGCCACTCCTGCCAGGTTCCCATCCCAATGGGGATGTGGGCCTTCTGTTCTGAGGTCCCAACGGCTGGGCTGCTCACAGGTTCATGATGTGGGCCCTCTGCTGTGAGTTCACTGCGGCCTAGATCCCATAGCCTCGGTGCTCTGGGCCACTTGCTGGGATGTTCCAACTGCTGGATTCCTCAACTTTTATATTCTATGGACCCTGTGTTGTGAGGCCGGTCCTGCCAGCCTCATTCCGAACCCCTTGGTGATGTGGTTCCTCTGGTTTGAGACTACATGTGCTGGGATCCTCACTTTTCGATGATGTTGTCCCACTGGTGTGGGGACACGCCTGCCTGGTTCCCATCCCCTTGGTGATGTGGGCCCTCTGGTGAGAGTCTGATCCTGGCTGTGTTCCTCACCCTTCTGTGAGGTGGGCCCTCTGCTGTGAGGTCACTCCTGCCGGGCTGGCACACATCGCCTTGGTGAAGTTGGCCCTCTGGTGGCAGCTGGAGCCTGCTGGGAGCCTCCTCCCCTCGGTGATGAGTGCCCTCTAGCGTCAGGCCCTAACTTCTGAGCACCCCACGTTTTCTGATGTGAGCCCAGTGATGCCAGGACACTCCTGTCATGTTCCCATCACTATGGGGATGTGGGCCTTCTGCTCTGAGGTCCCAATGTCTGGGTTGCTCACAGTTTCATGATGTGGGCTGTCTGGTGTTAGTTCACTCTGGCTTGGATCCCCTAGCCTCTGTGCTCTGGGCCGCCTGCTGGGAGGTTCCAACTGCTGGATTCCTCACCTTTCTTATTTTTGGGCCCTCTGTTGTGAGGCTCCTCCTGCCTGCCTCACTCCCAGCCCCTTGGTGATGGGTGTCCTATGGTTTGAAGCCACATGTTCTGGGTTCCTCACCTTTAGATGATGTGGCCCTACTCATGTGAGGACACTCCTGTCTGGTTCCAATCCATTTGGTGATGTGGGCCCTCTGGTGCGAGTCTGATCCTAACTGGGTTCGTCACACTTCTCTGAGGTGGGCCCTCTGCTGTGAGGTCATTCGTGCCTAGTTGGCACACATCGCCTTGGCGACGTCAGCCCTCTGGTGGCAGTTGGAGCCTGCTGGGAGCCTCCTTCCTTTGGTGATGAGGGTCCTCTGGCGTCAGGCCCTAACTGCTGGTCTCCCAAAATTTTCTGATACGTTCTCAGTGGTGCGAGGACACTCCTACCAGATTTATATCCCCATGGGGATGTGGGCCTCCTGCTCTGAGGTCCCAATGGCTGGGTTGCTCAGTTTCATGACATGGGCCCTCTTCTGTGAGTTCACTGTGGCTTGGATCCCATAGCCTCGGTGCTCTGGGCCGCCTGCTGGGAGGTTCCAACTGCTGGCTTCCTCACTTTTTTATTCTATGGGCCCAGTGTTGTGAGGCTACTCCTGCCTGCCTCACTCCGAGGCCCTTGGTGATGTGGGTCCTCTGGTTTGAGGACACATGTGCTGAGTAGCTCACCTTTTGTTGATGTGACCCCACTGGTGTGAAGACACTCCTGCCTGGTTCCCATCCTCTTAGTGATGCGGGCCCTCTGGTGAGAGTCTGATATTGGCTGGGTTTCTCAACCTTCTGTGAGGTGGGACCTCTGCTGTGAGGTAACTCCTGCCTGGCTTGCTCACGTTGCCTTGGCAACGTGAGCCCTCAGGTGGCAGTTGGGGCCTGCTGGGAATCTCCTCCCCTCGGTTATGAGAGCTTTGGATAAAACACATATGCCCTTTTTTGCCAAGTGCATTATTTTTCAAGTTCTGTCTCTTTTCCTATGCTTTAAGAGCGACTCCCGTGTACCTTCTGAAATCGGTTTCCAGCAATCGTGCCCCGCATTCAAGTCCTCTTCGCAGCCTTACTTCAGTATAATTTTGGATGATAGCTGTCATTTATAACTCTGCAGGTTTGTGAATTACAGTGCCCCTGAGCTCCTTTCTTCAACTCGCTTTCTTGTGAGCTGGCCGCAACACCCCAAGATTGCTTCAGGCCCTAGTGTAGTTCCGGCATGGCACGTTGAGCCTTTGGTTAATTCCTCTTCCTGGTGGGAAATGAGAGTTAAATTTGCCCATCCAGACACCTCCAGCTAGTCTCTCATTGGTTCTCCTTATTCCTGTTCATTTTCCGCAGAAATTGCAAACTGGGCCAAACAGGAGTTTAAAGTCACTGACTCTCCAAGTGGGGAGAGTGTTAGTAAAGCCTCTGAAATGTTGCACCCGAGTACCAGGGGACGAAAACTGAGACACATTTGAACACGTTTCCCGATCACACGGTGGATCATACTCTGGGTTCCACATGCATGTTTTAGCTGAAGGAAGAATCCCTTAAAACTGGAGAGTTGAGACGCATGGAATGGGTACCATGCATTATGACTTCAAAGGGTCTGCATTTGCTCACCGATCCTCACCAATCCTATCACTGCTGCGTTTATGCCGCTGTACACACACTTGATTCTCTTTCTGAGACATATAAATCCATAGGTTTTAAGATTCTTACTAGTCAGGTATATTCTTAGGCATTTAATATGGGGCGTTGAGTCCACTTCGTTGAGCAAGGTGTGGCTCTGGTCTATTATATATTTGGCTTATGGAATGGTATCTGTGGTAAATTAATCGCTGGTTTTATGCAGAACCCCAACTCACCTTTCGCCTTAAGCAAGCATAACTTGGTTTTCTACATTTGAGACCCTGTTCTGTTTTGTAATTCAGTTCCTGGGTAGCCAAGTTTACATTACGTGTAGTAGTGATATCTTATTATGTTTGTTTTTCTGTGCGACTTATTTCACTTAGAATCATCGTACCTGAATCCACTCATTATGCTGCTACGGGCCTGATGACATAGATTTCATTGCTGAGTGATATTGCATTGTACGTAGGTACCACAACTTCTTTATCCATTTTTCACTTTCTGTGATATTGAACTTGTACTGTAAACGAGGTTCTTGTAAACAGAGCTGTCCCAAACTTTGGGGTGGCTGTGTCTTTTTGATTTTAATTTCCCTAAGCTATAGGACCATAAGTGGAAGTGCCCTAGGCTCTGTTGCTTTGTTTTTTAGATGTTTCAGGAAACACCATACACTTCTCCAGAGTGGCTGTTGGCAATTTACATCCCGCCCATCAGCATAACAAGGCTCCCAGTTCTCCATGGCCTGTCCTGCCTTTCTGGATTTTATACTTTTTTCAGATGGCCCGTTTGACCGGGGGGGCAGTGACACTTCATTTTAGTACAGATTTCCTTTGCAAGCTTGCTTGGTTGGCCAAAAAGGGCATATGATTTTTTCCTGAAGAAAAAACGCATATGCCCTTTTTGGCCAAGTGCATCATTGTGGACGTTCTGCCTCTTTTCCTATGCTTTACATGCAATTCCAGTCTACCTCCTGAAATCGGTTTCCTGCAATTCTGCCCCGCTTTCAAGTCCTCTTGGCAGCCTTACTTCAATATATTTTTGGACGATAGCTGTCATTTATAACTCTGCAGGTATGTGAATTACAGTGCCCCTGAGCTCCTTTCTTCAACTCGCTTTCTTGTGAGCTGGCCGCAACACCGCAGCATTGCTTCAGGCCCTAGTGTGGTTCCGGCATGGCACACTGAGCCTTTGGTTAATTCCTCTTCCTGGTGGGAAATGAGAGTTAAATTTGCCCGTCCAGACACCTCCAGCTAGTCTCTCATTGGTTCTCCCTATTCCTGTTCATTTTCCGCAGAAATTGCAAACTGGGCCAAACAGGATGTTAAAGGCACTGACTCTCCAAGTGGGGAGAGTGTTAGTAAAGCATCTGGAATGTTGCACCCGAGTACCAGGGGACGAAAACTGACACAATTGAACACGTTTCCCGATCACACGGTGGATCATACTCTGGGTTCCACATGCATGTTTTAGCTGAAGGAAGAATCCCTTAAACCTGGGGAGTTGAGACCCATGGAATGGGTACCATGGAATATGACTTCAAAGGGTCTGCATTTGTCCACCGAACCTCACCAATCCTATCACTGCTGCGTTTATGCCGCTGTACACACGCTTGATTCTCTTTCGGAGACATATAAATCCATAGGTTTTAAGATTCTTCCTAGTCAGGTATATTCTTAGGCGTTTAATATGGGGTGTAGAGTCCACTTCGTTGATCAAGGAGTAGCTCTTGTCTATTACATATTTGGCTTATGGAACGGTATATGTGCTACTTTCAATCTCTGGTTTTATGCAGCACCCCAACTCACCTTTCCCCTTAAGCAAGCATAAGTCGGTTTTCTACATTAGAGACCCTGTTCTGTTTTGTAATTCAGTTCCTGTGTAGCCAAGTTTACATTCCATGTGGTAGAGATATCTTATGATGTTTCTTTTTCTGTGTGACTTATTTCACTTAGAATCATCGTACCTGAATCCATTCATTATGCTGCTACGGGCCTGATGACATAGATTTCATTGCTGAGTGATATTGCATTGTACGTAAGTACCACAACTTCTTTATCCATTTTGCGCTTTCTGTGATATTGAACTTGTATCGTAAACGAGGTTCTTGTAAACAGAGCTGTTCCAAAGATTGGGGTGGTTGTGTGTTTTAGATTTTAATTTCCCTAAGCTATAGGACCATAAGTGGAAGTGCCCTAGGCTCTGTTGCTTTGTTTTTTAGATGTTTCAGGAAACACCATACACTTCTCCAGAGTGCCAGTTGGCAATTTACATCCCGCCCATGAGCATAACAAGGCTCCCAGTTCACCATGGCCTGTCCTGCCTTTCTGGATTTTACACTTTTTTCAGATGGCCCTTTTGACCAGGGGACAGTGAGACTTCATTGTAGTGCAGATTTCATTGCAAGCTTGCTTGGTTGGCCAAAAAGGGCATATGCGTTTTTTCCTGAATGTATTCAGGAAAAAACGCATACGCCCTTTTTGGCCAAGTGCATCATTGTGGACGTTCTGCCTCTTTTCCTATGCTTTACATGCAATTCCAGTCTACCTCCTGAAATCGGTTTCCTGCAATTCTGCCCCGCTTTCAAGTCCTCTTGGCAGCCTTACTTCAATATATTTTTGGACGATAGCTGTCATTTATAACTCTGCAGGTTTGTGAATGACAGTGCCCCTGAGCTCCTTTCTTCAACTCGCTTTCTTGTGAGCTGGCCGCAACACCACAGCATTGCTTCAGGCCCTAGTGTGGTTCCGGCATGGCACGCTGAGCCTTTGGTTAATTCCTCTTCCTGGTGGGAAATGAGAGTTAAATTTGCCCGTCCAGACACCTCCAGCTAGTCTCTCATTGGTTCTCCCTATTCCTGTTCATTTTCCGCAGAAATTGCAAACTGGGCCAAACAGGAGGTTAAAGGCACTGACTCTCCAAGTGGGGAGAGTGTTAGTAAAGCATCTGGAATGTTGCACCCGAGTACCAGGGGGCGAAAACTGACACAATTGAACACGTTTCCCGATCACACGGTGGATCATACTCTGGGTTCCACATGCATGTTTTAGCTGAAGGAAGAATCCCTTAAACCTGGAGAGTTGAGACCCATGGAATGGGTACCATGCAATATGACTTGAAAGGGTCTGCATTTGCTCACCGAACCTCACCAATCCTAACACTGCTGCGTTTATGCCGCTGTACACACGCTTGATTCTCTTTCGGAGACATATAAATCCATAGGTTTTAAGATTCTTACTAGTCAGGTATATTCTTATGCGTTTAATATGGGGTGTTGAGTCCACTTCGTTGAGCAATGAGTAGCTCTTGTCTATTACATATTTGGCTTATGGAATGGTATCTGTGCTAATTTCAATCTCTGGTTTTATGCAGCACCCCAACTCACCTTTCCCCTTAAGCAAGCATAAGTTGGTTTTCTACATTTGAGACCCTGTTCTGTTTTGTAATTCAGTTCCTGTGTAGCCAAGTTTACATTCCGTGTAGTAGTGATATCTTATGATGTTTCTTTTTCTCTGTGAATTTTTTCACTTAGAATCATCGTACCTGAATCCACTCATTATGCTGCTACGGGCCTGATGACATAGATTTCATTGCTGAGTGATATTGCATTGTACGTAAGTACCACAACTTCTTTACCCATTTTTCGCTTTCTGCGATATTGAACTTGTACCGTAAACGAGGTTCTTGTAAACAGAGCCGTCCCAAACTTTGGGGTGGCTGTGTCTTTTTGATATTAATTTCCCTAAGCTATAGGACCATAAGTGGAAGTGCCCTAGGCTCTGTTGCTTTGTTTTTTTGATGTTTCAGGAAACACCATACACTTCTCCAGAGTGGCTGTTGGCAATTTACATCCCGCCCATCAGCATAACAAGGCTCCCAGTTCTCCATGGCCTCTCCTGCCTTTCTGGATTTTACACTTTTTTCAGATGGCCCTTTTGACCGGGGGGCAGTGAGACTTCATTGTAGTGCAGATTTCCTTTGCAAGCTTGCTTGGTTGGCCAAAAAGGGCGTATGCGTTTTTTCCTGAATATATTCAGGAAAAAACGCATACGCCCTTTTTGGCCAAGTGCATCATTGTGGACGTTCTGCCTCTTTTCCTATGCTTTACATGCAATTCCAGTCTACCTCCTGAAATCGGTTTCCTGCAATTCTGCCCCGCTTTCAAGTCCTCTTGGCAGCCTTACTTCAATATATTTTTGGATGATAGCTGTCATTTATAACTCTGCATGTCTGTGAATGACAGTGCCCCTGAGCTCCTTTCTTCAACTTGTTTTCTTGTGAGCTGGCCGCAACACCATTGGATTGCTTCAGGCCCTAGTGTGGTTCCGGCATGGCACGCTGAGCCTTTGGTTAATTCCTCTTCCTGGTGGGTAATGAGAGTTAAATTTGCCCGTCCAGACACCTCCAGCTAGTCTCTCTTGGTTCTCCCTATTCCTGTTCATTTTCCGCAGAAATTGCAAACTGGGCCAAACAGGAGGTTAAAGGCACTGACTCTCCAAGTGGGGAGAGTGTTAGTAAAGCGTCTGGAATGTTGCACCCGAGTACCGGGGGACGAAAACTGAGACACATTTGAACTCGTTTGCCGATCACACAGTGGATCATACTCTGGGTTCCACATGCATGTTTTAGCTGAAGGAAGAATCCCTTAAACCTGGAGAGTTGAGACCCATGGAATGGGTACCATGCAATATGACTTCAAAGGGTCTGCATTTGCTCACCGATCCTTACCAATCCTATCACTGCTGCATTTATGCCGCTGTACACACGCTTGATTCTCTTGCAGAGACATATAAATCCATAGGTTTTAAGATTCTTACTAGTCAGGTATATTCTTACGCGTTTAATATGTGGTGTTGAGTCCACTTCATTGAGCAAGGAGAAGCTCTTGTCTATTACATATTTGGCTTATGGAACGGTATCTGTGCTAATTTCAATCTCTGGTTTTATGCAGCACCCCAACTCACCTTTCCCCTTAAGGAAGCATAAGTTGGTTTTCTACATTTGAGACCCTGTTCTGTTTTGTAATTCAGTTCGTCTGTAGCCAAGTTTACATTCCGTGTAGTAGTGATATCTTATGATGTTTCTTTTTTTGTGTGACTTATTTCACTTAGAATCATCGTACCTGAATCCACTCATTATGCTGCTACGGGCCTGATGACATAGATTTCATTGCTGAGTGATATTGCATTGTACGTAAGTACCACAACTTCTTTATCCATTTTTCGCTTTCTGTGATATTGAACTTGTACCGTAAACGAGGTTCTTGTAAACTGAGCCATCCCAAACTTTGGGGTGGCTGTGTCTTTTTGATTTTAATTTCCCTAAGCTATAGGACCATAAGTGGAAGTGCCCTAGGCTCTGTCGCTTTGTTTTTTAGATGTTTCAGGAAACACCATACACTTCTCCATTGTCGCTGTTGGCAATTTACATCCCGCCCATCAGCATAACAAGGCTCTCACGTCTCCATGGCCTGTCTTGCCTTTCTGGATTTTACACTTTTATCAGATGGCCCTTTTGACTGGGGGCCAGTGAGACTTCATTGTAGTGCAGATTTACTTTTCAAGCTTGATTGGTTGGCCAAAAAGGTCGTATGCATATTTTCCTGAATATATTCAGGAAAAATCGCGTATGCCCTTTTTGGCCAAGTGCATCATTGTGGACGTTCTGCCTCTTTTCCTATGCTTTACATGCAATTCCAGTCTACCTCCTGAAATCGGTTTCCTGCAATTCTGCCCCGCTTTCAAGTCCTCTTGGCAGCCTTACTTCAATATATTTTTGGACGATAGCTATCATTTATAACTCTGCAGGTATGTGAATGACAGTGCCCCTGAGCTCCTTTCTTCAACTCGCTTTCTTGTGAGCTGGCCACAACACCGCAGGATTGCTTCAGGCCCTAGTGTTGTTCCGGCACAGCACGCTGAGCCTTTGTTTAATTCCTCTTCCTTGTGGGTAATGAGAGTTAAATTTGCCCGTTCAGACACCTCAAGCTAGTCTCTCTTGTTTCTCCCTATTCCTGTTCATTTTCTGCAGAAATTGCAAACTGGGCCAAACAGGAGGTTAAAAGCACTGACTCTCCAAGTGGGGAGAGTGTTAGTAAAGCGTCTGGAATGTTGCACCCGAGTACCGGGGGACGAATACTGAGACACATTTGAACACGTTTCCCGATCACACGGTGGATCATACTCTGGGTTCCACATGCATGTTTTAGCTGAAGGAAGAATCCCTTAAACCTGGAGAGTTGAGACCCATGGAATGGGTACCATGCAGTATGACTTCAAAGGGTCTGCATTTGCTCACCGATCCTCACCAATCCTATCACTGCTGCATTTATGCCACTGTACACATGCTTGATTCTCTTTCGGAGACATATAAATCCATAGGTTTTAAGATTCTTACTAATTAGTTATATTATTAGGCGTTTAATATGGGGTGTTGAGTCCACTTCGTTGAGCAAGGAGTAGCTCTTGTCTATTACATATTTGGCTTATGGAACGGTATCTGTGCTAATTTCAATCTCTGGTTTTATGCAGCACCCCAACTCACCTTTCCCCTTAAGCAAGCATAAGTTGGTTTTCTACATTTGAGACCCTGTTCTGTTTTGTAATCCAGTTCCTGTGTAGCCAAGTTTACATTCCGTGTAGTAGTGATATCTTATGATGTTTCCTTTTCTCTTTGACTTATTTCACTTAGAGTCATCGTACCTGGATCCACTCGTTATGCTTCTACGGGCCTGATGACATAGATTTCATTGCTGAGTGATATTGCATTGTACGTAAGTACCACAACTTCTTTATCCATTTTTCGCTTTCTGCGATATTGAACTTGTACCGTAAACGAGGTTCTTGTAAACAGAGCCGTCCCAAATTTTAGGGTGGCTGTGTCTTTTTGATTTAAGTTCCCTAAGCTATAGGACCATAAGTGGAAGTGCCCTAGGCTCTGTTGCTTTGTTTTTTAGATGTTTCAGGAAACACCATACACTTCTCCAGAGTGGCTGTTGGCAATTTACATCCCGCCCATCAGCATAACAAGGCTCCCAGTTCTCCATGGCCTCTCCTGCCTTTCTGGATTTTACACTTTTTTCAGATGGCCCTTTTGACCGGGGGGCAGTGACACTCCATTGTAGTGAAGATTTCCTTTGCAAGCTTGCTTGGTTGGCCAAAAAGGGCGTATGCGTTTTTTCCTGAATATATTCAGGAAAAAACGCATACGCCCTTTTTGGCCAAGTGCATCATTGTGGACGTTCTGCCTCATTTCCTATTCTTTACATGCAATTCCAGTCTACCTCCTGAAATCGGTTTCCTGCAATTCTGCCGCACTTTCAAGTCCTCTTGGCAGCCTTACTTCAATATATTTTTGGACGATAGCTGTCATTTATAACTCTGCAGGTCTGTGAATGACAGTGCCCCTGAGCTCCTTTCTTCAACTTGTTTTCTTGTGAGCTGGCCGCAACACCGCAGGATTTCTTCAGGCCCCAGTGTGGTTACGGCATGGCACGCTGAGCCTTTGGTTAATTCCTCTTCCTGGTGGGAAATGAGAGTTAAATTTGCCCGTCCAGACACCTCCATCTAGTCTCTCATTGGTTCTCCCTATTCCTGTTCATTTTCCGCAGAAATTGCAAACTGGGCCAAACAGGAGGTTAAAGGCACTGACTCTCCAAGTGGGGAGAGTGTTAGTAAACCGTCAAGAATGTTGCACCCGAGTACCAGGGGACGAAAACTGAGACACATTTGAACACGTTTCCCGATCACACGGTGGATGATACTCTGGGTTCCACATGCATGTTTTAGCTGAAGGAAGAATCCCTTAAACCTGGAGAGTTGAGACCCATGGAATGGGTACCATGCAATATGACTTCAAAGGGTCTGCATTTGCTCACAGAACCTCACCAATCCTATCACTGCTGCATTTATGCCGCTGTACACACGCTTGATTCTCTTTCGGAGCATATAAATCCATAGGTTTTAAGATTCTTACTAGTCAGGTATATTCTTAGGCGTTTAATATGGGGTGTTGAGTCCACTTCGTTGAGCAAGGAGTAGCTCTTGTCTATGACATATTTGGCTTATGGAACGGTATCTGTGCTAATTTCAATCTCTGGTTTTATGCAGCCCCCCAACTCAAGTTTCCCCTTAAGCAAGCATAAGTTGGTTTTCTACATTTGAGACCCTGTTCTGTTTTGTAATTCAGTTCCTGTGTAGCCAAGTTTACATTCCGTGTAGTAGTGATATCTTATGATGTTTCTTTTTCTGTGTGACTTATTTCACTTAGAATCTTCGTACCTAAATCCACTCATTATCCTGCTATGGGCCTGATGACATAGATTTCATTGCTGAGTGATATTGCATTGTACGTAAGTACCACAATTTCTTTATCCATTTTTCGCTTTCTGTGATATTGAATTTGTACCGTAAATGAGGTTCTTGTAAACAGAGCCGTCCCAAATTTTGGGGTGGCTGTGTGTTTTAGATTTTAATTTCCCTAAGCTATAGGACCATAAGTGGAAGTGCCCTAGGCTCTGTTGCCTTGTTTTTTAGATGTTTCAGGAAACACCATACACTTCTCCAGAGTGGCTGTTGGCAATTTACATCCCGCCCATCAGCATAACAAGGCTCCCAGTTCTCCATGGCTTGTCCTGCCTTTCTGGATTTTACACTTTTTTCAGATGGCCCTTTTGACCGGGGGGCAGTGAGACTTCATTGTAGTGAACATTTCCTTTGCAAACTTGCTTGGTTGGCCAAAAAGTGCGTATGCGTTTTTTCCTCAATATATTCAGGAAAAAACGCATACGCCCTTTATGGCCAAGTGCATCATTGTGGACGTTCTGCCTCTTTTCCTGTGGTTTACATGCAAATCCAGTCTACCTCCTGAAATCGGTTTCCTGCAATTCTGCCCCACTTTCAAGTCCTCTTGGCAGCTTTATTTCAATATATTTTTGGACGATAGCTGTCATTTTTAACTCTGCAGGTTTGTGAATGACAGTGCCCCTGAGCTCCTTTCTTCAACTCACTTTCTTGTGAGCTGGCCTCAACACCGCAGGATTGCTTTAGGCCCCAGTGTGGTTCCGGCATGGCACGCTGAGCCTTTGGTTAATTCCTCTTCCTGGTGGGAAATGAGAGTTAAATTTGCCCGTCCAGACACCTCCAGCTAGTCTCTTATTGGTTCTCCCTATTCCTGTTCATTTTCCGCAGAAATTGCAATCTGGGCCAAAGAGGAGGTTAAAGGCACTGACTCTCCAAGTGGGGAGAGTGTTAGTAAAGCGTCTGGAATGTTGCATCCGAGTACCAGGGGACGAAAACTGAGACACGTTGGAAAACGTTTCCCAATCACATGGTGTATCATACTCTGGGTTCCACATGCATGTTTTAGCTGAAGGAAGAATCCCTTAAACCTGGAGAGTTGAGACCCATGCAAAGGGTACCATGAAATATGACTTCAAAGGGTCTGCATTTGCTCACCGATCTTCACCAATCCTATCACTGCTGCGTTTATGCCACTGTACACACGCTTGATTCTCTTTCGGAGACATATAAATCCATAGGTTTTAAGATTCTTACTAGTCAGGTATATTCTTAGGCGTTTAATATGGGGTGTTGAGTCCACTTTGTTGAGCAAGGAGTAGCTCTTGTCTATTACATATTTGGCTTATGGAACGGTATCTGTGCTAATTTCAATCTCTGGTTTTATGCAGCACCCCAACTCACCTTTCCCCTTAAGCAAGCATAACTTGGTTTTCTACATTTGAGACCCTGTTCTGTTTTGTAATTCAGTTCCTGTGTAGCCAAGTTTACATTCCGTGTAGTAGTGATATCTTATGATGTTTCTTTTTCTGTGTGACTTATTTCACTTAGAATCATCGTACCTGAATCCACTCATTATGCTGCTACAGGCAGATGACATAGATTTCATTGCTGAGTGATATTGCATTGTACGTAAGTACCACAACTTCTTTATCCATTTTTCACTTTCTGCGATATTGAACTTGTACCGTAAACGAGATTCTTGTAAACAGAGCCGTTCCAAACATTGGGGTGGCTGTGTCTTTTTCATTTTAATTTCCCTAAGCTATAGGACCATAAGTGGAAGTGCCCTAGGCTCTGTTGCTTTGTTTTGTAGATGTTTCAGGAAACACCATACACTTCTCCAGAGTGGCTGTTGGCAATTTACATCCCGCCCATGAGCATAACAAGGCTCCCAGTTCTCCATGGCCTGTCCTGCCTTTCTGGATTTTACACTTTTTTCAGATGGCCCATTTGACCGGGGCACAGTGAGACCTTATTGTAGTGCAGATTTCCTTTTCAAGCTTGATTGGTTGGCCAAAAAGGGCATATGCATGTTTTCCTGAATACATACAGGAAAAAACGTGTATGCCCTTTTTGGCCAAGTCCATCATTGTGGACGTTCTGCCTCTTTTCCTATGCTTTACATGCAATTCCAGTCTACCTCCTGAAATCGGTTTCCTGCAATTCTGCCCCGCTTTCAAGTCCTCTTGGCAGCCTTACTTCAATATATTTTTGGATGATAGGTGTCATTTATAACTCTGCAGGTTTGTGAATGACAGTGCGCCTGAGCTCCTTTCTTCAACTCGCTTTCTTGTGAGCTGGTCACAACACCGCAGGATTGCTTCAGGCCCTAGTGTTGTTCCGGCACAGCACGCTGAGCCTTTGGTTAATTCCTCTTCCTGGTGGGTAATGAGAGTTAAATTTGCCCGTCCAGACACCTGAAGCAAGTCTCTCTTGTTTCTCCCTATTCCTGTTCATTTTCTGCAGAAATTACAAACTGGGCCAAACAGGAGGTTAAAGGCACTGACTCTCCAAGTGGGGAGAGTGTTAGTAAAGCGTCTGGAATGTTGCACCCGAGTACCGGGGGACGAATACTGAGACACATTTGAACACGTTTCCCGATCACACGGTGGATCATACTCTGGGTTCCACATGCATGTTTTAGCTGAAGGAAGAATCCCTTAAACCTGGAGAGTTGAGACCCATGGAATGGGTACCATGCAATATGACTTCAAAGGGTCTGCATTTGCTCACCGCTCCTCACCAATCCTATCAATGCTGCGTTTATGCCACTGTACACACACTTGATTCTCTTTCGGAGACATATAAATCCATAGGTTTTAAGATTCTTACTAATCAGGTATATTTTTACGCATTTAATATGGGGTGTTGAGTCCACTTCGTTGAGCAAGGAGTAGCTCTTGTCTATTACATATTTGGCTTATGGAACGGTATCTGTGCTAATTTCAATCTCTGGTTTTATGCAGCACCCCAACTCACCTTTCCCCTTAAGCAAGCATACGTTGGTTTTCTACATTTGAGACCCTGTTCTGTTTTGTAATTCAGTTCCTGTGCAGCCAACTTTACATTCCGTGTACTAGTGATACCTTATGATGTTTCTTTTTCTCTGTGACTTATTTCACTTAGAATCATCGTACCTGGATCCACTCATTATGCTGCTACGGGCCTGATGACATAGATTTCATTGCTGAGTGATATTGCATTGTACGTAAGTACCACAACTTCTTTATCCATTTTTCGCTTTCTGCGATTTTGAACTTGTACCGTAAACGAGGTTCTTGTAAACAGAACCGTCCCAAACATTGGGGTGGCTGTGTCGTTTTGATTTTAATTTCCCTAAGCTATAGGACCATAAGTGGAAGTGCCCTAGGCTCTGTTGCTTTGATTTTTAGATATTTCAAGAATCACCATACACTTCTCCAGAGTGGCTAGTGGCAATGTACATCCCGCCCATCAGCATAACAAGGCTCCCAGTTCTCCATGACCTGTCCTGCCATTCTGGATTTTACACTTTTTTCAGATGACCCTTTTGACCGGGGGTCAGTGAGACTTCATTGTAGTGCAGATTTCCTTTGCAAGCTTGCTTGGTTGGCCAAAAAGTGCGTATGCTTTTTTTCCTGAATATATTCAGGAAAAAACGCATACGCCCTTTTTGGCCAAGTGCATCATTGTGGACGTTCTGCCTCTTTTCCTATGCTTTACATGCAATTCCAGTCTACCTCCTGAAATCGGTTTCCTGCAATTCTGCCCCGCTTTCAAGTCCACTTGGCAGCCTACTTCAATATATTTTTGGACGATAGCTGTCATTTATAACTCTGCAGGTTTGTGAATGACAGTGCCCCTGAGCTCCTTTCTTCAACTCGCTTTCTTGTGAGCTGGCCGCAACACCGCAGGATTGCTTCAGGCCCCAGTGTGGTTCCGGCACGGCACGCTGAGCCTTTGGTTAATTCCTCTTCCTGGTGGGAAATGAGAGTTAAATTTGCCCGTCCAGACACCTCCAGCTAGTCTCTCATTGGTTCTCCCTATTCCTGTTCATTTTCCGCAGAAATTGCAAACTGGGCCAAACAGGAGGTTAAAGGCACTGACTCTCCAAGTGGGGAGAGTGTTAGTAAAGCATCTGGAATGTTGCACCCGAGTACCAGGGGACGAAAACTGACACAATTGAACACGTTTCCCGAGCACACGGTGGATCATACTCTGGGTTCCACATGCATGTTTTAGCTGAAGGAAGAATCCCTTAAACCTGGAGAGTTGAGACCCATGGAATGGGTACCATGCAATATGACTTCAAAGGGTCTGCATTTGTCCACCGAACCTCACCAATCCTATCACTGCTGCGTTTATGCCGCTGTACACACGCTTGATTCTCTTTCGGAGACATATAAATCCATAGGTTTTAAGATTCTTCCTAGTCAGGTATATTCTTAGGCGTTTATTATGGGGTGTAGAGTCCACTTCGTTGAGCAAGGAGTAGCTCTTCTCTATTACATATTTGGCTTATGGAACGGTATCTGCGCTAATTTCAATCTCTGGTTTTATGCAGCACCCCAACTCACCTTTTGCCTTAAGCAAGCATAAGTTGGTTTTCTACATTTGAGACCCTGTTCTGTTTTGTAATTCAGTTCCTGTGTAGCCAAGTTTACATTCCGTGTAGTAGTGATATCTTATGATGTTTCTTTTTCTGTGTGACTTATTTCACTTAGAATCATCGTACCTGAATCCACTCATTATGCTGCTATGGGCCTGATGACATACATTTCATTGCTGCGTGATATTGCATTGTACGTAATTACCACAAATTCTTTATCCATTTTTCACTTTCTGTGATACTGAACTTGTACCGTAAACGAGGTTCTTGTAAACAGAGCCGTCCCAAACTTTGGGGTGGCTGTGTCTTTTTGATTTTAATTTCCCTAAGCTATAGGACCATAAGTGGAAGTGCCCTAGGCTCTGTTGCTTTGCTTTTTAGATGTTTCAGGAAACACCATACACTTCTCCAGAGTGGCTGTTCGCAATTTACATCCTGCACATCAGCATAACAAGGTTCCCAATTCTCCATGGCCTGTCCTGCCTTTCTGGATTTTACACTTTTTTCAGATGGCCCTTTTGACCGGGGGCAGTGAGACTTCATTGTAGTGCAGATATCCTTTGCAAGCTTGCTTGGTTGGCCAAAAAGGGCGTATGCGTTTTTTCCGGAATATATTCAGGAAAAAACGCATACGCCCTTTTTGGCCAAGTGCGTCATTGTGGACGTTCTTCCTCTTTTCCTATGCTTTACATGCTATTCCAGTCTACCTCCTGAAATCGGTTTCCTGCAATTCTGCCCCGCTTTCAAGTCCTCTTGGCAGCCTTACTTCAATATATTTTTGGACGATAGCTGTCATTTATAACTCTGCAGGTATGTGAATGACAGTGCCCTTGAGCTCCTTTCTTCAACTCGTTTTCTTGTGAGCTGGCCGCAACACCGCAGCATTGCTTCAGGCCCTAGTGTGGTTCTGGCATGGCACGCTGAGCCTTTGGTTAATTCCTCTTCCTGGTGGGAAATGAGAGTTAAATTTGCCCGTCCAGACACCTCCAGCTAGTCTCTCATTGGTTCTCCCTATTCCTGTTCATTTTCCACAGAAATTGCAAACTGGGCCAAACAAGAGGTTAAAGGCACTGACTCTCCAAGTGGGGAGAGTGTTAGTAAAGCGTCTGGAATGTTACACCCGAGTCCCGGGGGATGAAAACTGACACAATTAAACACATTTCCCGATCACACGGTGGATCATACTCTGGGTTCCACATGCATGTTTTAGCTGAAGGAAGAATCCCTTAAACCTGGAGAGTTGAGACCCATGGAATGGGTACCATGCAATATGACTTCAAAGGTTCTGCATTTGCTCACCAAACCTCACCAATCCTATCACTGCTGTGTTTATGACACTGTACACACGCTTGATTCTCTTTCGGAGACATATAAATCCATAGGTTTTAAGATTCTTTCTAGTCATGTATATTCTTACGCGTTTAATATGGGGTGTAGAGTCCACTTCGTTGAGCAAGGAGTAGCTCTTGTGTATTAAATATTTGGGTTATGGAACGGTATCTGTTCTAATTTCAATCTCTGGTTTTATGCAGCACCCCAACTCACCTTTCGCCTTAAGCAAGCATAAGTTGGTTTTCTACATTTGAGACCCTGTTCTGTTTTGTAATTCAGTTCCTGTGTAGCCAAGTTTACATTCCGTGTAGTAGTGATATCTTATGATGTTTCTTTTTCTGTGTGACTTATTTCACTTAGAATCATCGTACCTGAATCCACTCATTATGCTGCTACGGGCCTGATGACATAGATTTCATTGCTGAGTGATATTGCATTGTACGTAAGTACCACAACTTCTTTATCCATTTTTCGCTTTCTGTGATATTGAACTTGGACCATAAATGAGGTTCTTGTAAACAGAGCTGTCCCTAACTTTGGGGTGGCTGAGTCTTTTTGATTTTAATTTCCCTAAGCTATAGGACCATAAGTGGAAGTGCCCTAGGCTCTGTTGCTTTGTTTTTTAGATGTTTCAGGAAACACCATACACTTCTCCAGAGTGGCTGTTGGCAATTTACATCCCGCCCATCAGCATAACAAGGCTCCCAGTTCTCCATGGCCTGTCCTGCCTTTCTGTATTTTACAGTTTTTTCAGATGGCCCTTTTGACCGGGGAGCAGTGAGACTTCATTGTAGTGCAGATTTCCTTTGCAAGCTTGCTTGGTTGGCCAAAAAGGGCGTATGCGTTTTTTCCGGAATATATTCAGGAAAAAACGCATACGCCCTTTTTGGCCAAGTGCATCATTGTGGACGTTCTGCCTCTTTTCCTATGCTTTACATGCAATTCCAGTCTACCTCCTGAAATCGGTTTCCTGCAATTCTGCCCCGCTTTCAAGTCCTCTTGGCAGCCTTACTTCAATATATTTTTGGACGATAGCTGTCATTTATAACTCTGCAGGTATGTGAATGACAGTGCCCCTGAGCTCCTTTCTTCAACTCGCTTTCTTGTGAGCTGGCCGCAACACCGCAGGATTGCTTCAGGCCCTAGTGTGGTTCCGGCATGGCATGCTGAGCCTTTGTTTAATTCCTCTTCCTGGTGGGAAATGAGAGTTAAATTTGCCCGTCCAGACACCTCCAGCTAGTCTCTCATTGGTTCTCACTATTCCTGTTCATTTTCCGCAGAAATTGCAAACTGGGCCAAACAGGAGGTTAAAGGCACTGACTCTCCAAGTGGGGAGAGTGTTAGTAAAGTGTCTGGAATGTTGCACCCGAGTACCAGGGGACGAAAACTGAGACACATTTGAACACGTTTCCCGATTACATGGTGGATCATACTCTGGGTTCCACATGCATGTTTTAGCTGAAGGAAGAATCCCTTAAACCTGGAGAGTTGAGACCCCTGCAATGGGTACCATGCAATATGACTTCAAAGGGTCTGCATTTGCTCACCGAACCTCACCAATCCTATCACTGCTGCATTTATGCCACTGTACACACGCTTGATTCTCTTTCTGAGACATATAAATCCATAGGTTTTAAGATTCTTACTAGTCAGGTATATTCTTAGGCGTTTAATATGGGGTGTAGAGTCCACTTCGTTGAGCAAGGAGTAGCTCTTGTCTATTACATATTTGGCTTATGGAACGGTATCTGTGCTAATTTCAATCTCTGGTTTTATGCAGCACCCCAACTTAGCTTTCCCCTTAAGCAAGCATAAGTCGGTTTTCTACATTTGAGACCCTGTTCTGTTTTGTAATTCAGTTCCTGTGTAGCCAAGTTTACATTCCATGTGGTAGAGATATCTTATGATGTTTCTTTCTCTGTGTGACTTATTTCACTTACAATCATCGTACCTGAATCCACTCATTATGCTGCTACGGGCCTGATGACATAGATTTCATTGCTGAGTGATATTGCATTGTACGTAAGTACCACAACTTCTTTATCCATTTTGCGCTTTCTGTGATATTGAACATGTACCGTAAACGAGGTTCTTGTAAACAGAGCTGTTCCAAAGATTGGGGTGGTTGTGTGTTTTAGATTTTAATTTCCCTAAGCTATAGGACCATAAGTGGAAGTGCCCTAGGCTCTGTTGCCTTGTTTTTTAGATGTTTCAGGAAACACCATACACTTCTCCAGAGTGACTTTTGGCAATTTACATCCCGCCCATCAGCATAACAAGGCTCCCAGTTCTCCATGGCCTGTCCTGCCTTTCTGGATTTTACACTTTTTTCAGATGGCCCTTTTGACCGGGGGGCAGTGAGACTTCATTGTAGTGCAGATTTCCTTTGCAAGCTTGCTTGGTTGGCCAAAAAGGGCGTATGCGTTTATTCCTGAATATATTCAGGAAAAAACGCATACGCCCTTTTTGGCCAAGTGCATCATTGTGGACGTTCTGCCTCTTTTCCTATGCTTTACATGCAATTCCAGTCTACCTCCTGAAATCGGTTTCCTGCAATTCTGCCCCGCTTTCAAGTCCTCTTGGCAGCCTTACTTCAATATATTTTTGGACGATAGCTGTCATTTATATCTCTGCAGGTCTGTGAATGACAGTGCCCCTGAGCTCCTTTCTTCAACTCGCTTTCTTGTGAGCTGGCCGCAACACCGCAGCATTGCGTCAGGCCCTAGTATGGTTCCGGCATGGCACACTGAGCCTTTGGTTAATTCCTCTTCCTGGTGGGAAATGAGAGTTAAATTTGCCCGTCCAGACACCTCCAGCTAGTCTCTCATTGGTTCTCACTATTCCTGTTCATTTTCCGCAGAAATTGCAAACTGGGCCAAACAGGAGGTTAAAGGCACTGACTCTCCAAGTGGGGAGAGTGTTAGTAAAGCATCTGGAATGTTGCACCCGAGTCCCGGGGGATGAAAACTGACACAATTAAACACGTTTCCCGATCACACGGTGGATCATACTCTGGGTTCCACATGCATGTTTTAGCTGAAGGAAGAATCCCTTAAACCTGGAGAGTTGAGACCCATGGAATGGGTACCATGCAATATGACTTCAAAGGGTCTGCATTTGCTCACCGAACCTCACCAATCCTATCACTGCTGCGTTTATGACACTGTACACACGCTTGATTCTCTTTCGGAGACATATAAAACCATAGGTTTTAAAATTCTTTCTAGTCATGTATATTCTTACGCGTTTAATATGGGGTGTAGAGTCCACTTCGTTGAGCAAGGAGTAGCTCTTGTCTATTAAATATTTGGCTTATGGAACGGTATCTGTTCTAATTTCAATCTCTGGTTTTATGCAACACCCCAACTCACCTTTCGCCTTAAGCAAGCATAAGTTGGTTTTCTACATTTGAGACCCTGTTCTGTTTTGTAATTCAGTTCCTGTGTAGCCAAGTTTACATTCCTTGTAGTAGTGATATCTTATGATGTTTGTTTTTCTGTGTGACTTATTTCACTTAGAATCATCGTACCTGAATCCACTCATTATGCTGCTACAGGCCTGATGACATAGATTTCATTGCTGAGTGATATTGCATTGTACGTAAGTACCACAACTTCTTTATCCATTTTTCGCTTTCTGTGATATTGAACTTGGACCATAAATGAGGTTCTTGTAAACAGAGCTGTCCCTAACTTTGGGGTGGCTGAGTCTTTTTGATTTTAATTTCCCTAAGCTATAGGACCATAAGTGGAAGTGCCCTAGGCTCTGTTGCTTTGTTTTGTAGATGTTTCAGGAAACACCATACACTTCTCCAGAGTGGCTGTTGGCAATTTACATCCCGCCCATCAGCATAACAAGGCTCCCAGTTCTCCATGGCCTGTCCTGCCTTTCTGGATTTTACACTTTTTTCAGATGGCCCTTTTGACCGGGGGCAGTGAGACTTCATTGTAGTGCAGATTTCCTTTGCAAGCTTGCTTGGTTGGCCAAAAAGGGCGTATGCGTTTTTTCCTGAATATATTAAGGAAAAAACGCATACGCCCTTTTTGGCCAAGTGCATCATTGTGGACGTTCTGCCTCTTTTCCTATGCTTTACATGCAATTCCAGTCTACCTCCTGAAATCGGTTTCCTGCAATTCTGCCCCGCTTTCAAGTCCTCTTGGCAGCCTTACTTCAATATATTTTTGGACGATAGCTATCATTTATAACTCTGCAGGTATGTGAATGACAGTGTCCCTGAGCTCCTTTCTTCAACTCGCTTTCTTGTGAGCTGGCCGCAACACCGCAGGATTGCTTCAGGCCCTAGTGTGGTTCCGGCATGGCACGCTGAACCTTTGTTTAATTCTTCTTCCTGGTGGGAAATGAGAGTTAAATTTGCCCGTCCAGACACCTCCAGCTAGTCTCTCATTGGTTCTCCCTATTCCTGTTCATTTTCAACAGAAATTGCAAACTGGGCCAAACAGGAGGTTAAAGGCACTGACTCTCCAAGTGGGGAGAGTGTTAGTAAAGCGTCTGGAATGTTGCACCCGAGTACCAGGCGACGAAAACTGAGACACATTTGAACACGTTTCCCGATCACATGGTGGATCATACTCTGGGTTCCACATGCATGTTTTAGCTGAAGGAAGAATCCCTTAAACCTGGAGAGTTGAGACCCCTGCAATGGGTACCATGCAATATGACTTCAAAGGGTCTGCATTTGCTCACCGAACCTCACCAATCCTATCACTGCTGCATTTATGCCACTGTACACACGCTTGATTCTCTTTCGGAGACATATAAATCCATAGGTTTAAAGATTCTTACTAGTCAGGTATATTCTTAGGCGTTTAATATGGGGTGTAGAGTCCACTTCGTTGAGCAAGGAGTAGCTCTTGTCTATTACATATTTGGCTTATGGAACGGTATCTGTGCTAATTTCAATCTCTGGTTTTATGCAGCACCCCAACTCACCTTTCCCCTTAAGCAAGCATAAGTCGGTTTTCTACATTTGAGACCCTGTTCTGTTTTGTAATTCAGTTCCTGTGTAGCCAAGTTTACATTCCATGTGGTAGAGATATCTTATGATGTTTCTTTTTCTGTGTGACTTATTTCACTTAGAATCATCGTACCTGAATCCACTCATTATGCTGCTACGGGCCTGATGACATAGATTTCATTGCTGAGTGATATTGCATTGTACGTAAGTACCACAACTTCTTTATCCATTTTTCACTTTCTGTGATTTTGAACTTATACTGTAAACGAGGTTCTTGTAAACAGAGCCTTCCCAAACTTTGGGGTGGCTGTGTCTTTTTGATTTTAATTTCCCTAAGCTATAGGACCATAAGTGGAAGTGCCCTAGGCTCTGTTGCTTTGTTTTGTAGATGTTTCAGGAAACACCATACACTTCTCCAGAGTGGCTGTTGGCAATTTACATCCCACCCATCATCATAACAAGGCTCCCAGTTCTCCATGGCTTGTCCTGCCTTTCTGGATTTTACACTTTTTTCAGATGGCCCTTTTGACCGGGGGGCAGTGAGACTTCATTGTAGTGCAGATTTCCTTTGCAAGCTTGCTTGGTTGGCCAAAAAGGGCGTATGCGTTTTTTCCTGAATATATTCAGGAAAAAACGCATACGCACTTTTTGGCCAAGTGCATCATTGTGGACGTTCTGCCTCTTTTCCTGTGGTTTACATGCAAATCCAGTCTACCTCCTGAAATCGGTTTCCTGCAATTCTGCCCCGCTTTCAAGTCCTCTTGGCAGCCTTACTTCAATATATTTTTGGACGATAGCTGTCATTTTTAACTCTGCAGGTTTGTGAATGACAGAGCCCCTGAGCTCCTTTCTTCAACTCGCTTTCTTGTGAGCTGGCCGCAACACCGCAGGATTGCTTCAGGCCCTAGTGTGGTTCCGGCCCGGCATGCTGAGCCTTTGGTTAATTCCTCTTCCTGGTGGGAAATGAGAGTTAATTTTTCCCGTCCAGACACCTCCAGCTAGTCTCTCATTGGTTCTCCCTATTCCTGTTCATTTTCCGCAGAAATTGAAAACTGGGACAAACAGGAGGTTAAAGGCACTGACTCTGCAAGTGGAGAGAGTGTTAGTAAAGCGTCTGGAATGTTGCACCCGAGTACCAGGGGACGAAAACTGAGACACCTTTGAACACGTTTCCGGATCACAAGGTGGATCATACTCTGGGTTCCACATGCACGTTTTAGCTGAAGGAAGAATCCCTTAAACCTGGAGAGTTGAGACCCATGGAATGGGTACCATGCAATATGACTTCAAAGGGTCTGCATTTGCTCACCGAACCTCACCAATCCTATCACTGCTGTGTTTATGCCGTTGTACACACACTTGATTCTCTTTCGGAGACATATAAATCCATAGGTTTTAAGATTCTTACTAGTCAGGTATATTCTTAGGCGTTTAATATGGGGTGTTGAGTCCACTTCGTTGAGGAAGGAGTAGCTCATGTCTATTACATATTTGGCTTATGGAACGGTATCTGTGCTAATTTCAATCTCTGGTTTTATGCAGCCCCCCAACTCACCTTTCCCCTTATGCAAGCATAAGTTGGTTTTCTACATTTGAGACCCTGTTCTGTTTTGTAATTCAGTTCCTGTGTAGCCAAGTTTACATTCCCTGTAGTAGTGATATCTTATGATGTTTCTTTTTCTGTGTGACTTATTTTACTTAGAATCATCGTACCTGAATCCACTCATTATTCTGCTACGGGCCTGATGACATAGATTTCATTGCTGAGTGATATTGCATTGTACGTAAGTACCACAACTTCTTTATCCATTTTTCACTTTCTGCGATATTGAACTTGTACCGTAAACGAGGTTCTTGTAAACAGAGCCGTCCTAAACTTTAGGGTGGCTGTGTCTTTTTGATTTTAATTTCCCTAAGCTATAGGACCATAAGAGGAAGAGCCCTAGGCTCTGTTGCTTTGTTTTGTACATGTTTCAGGAAACACCATACACTTCTCCAGAGTGGCTGTTGGCAATTTACATCCCAACCATCAGCATAACAAGGCCTCCAGTTCTCCATGGCCTGTCCTGCCTTTCTAGATTTTATATATTTTTCACATGGCCCTTTTGACTGGGGGGCAGTGAGACTTCATTGTAGTGCAGATTTCCTTTGCAAGCTTGCTTGGTTGCCCAAAAAGTGCGTATGCGTTTTTTCCTGTATTCAGGAAAATAAGCATACGCCCTTTTTGGCCAAGTGCATCATTGTGGACGTTCTGCCTCTTTTCCTATTCTTTACATGCAATTCCAGTCTACCTCCTGAAATCGGTTTCCTGCAATTCTGCCCCGCTTTCAAGTCCTCTTGGCAGCCTTACTTCAATATATTTTTGGACGATAGCTGTCATTTATAACTCTGCAGGTTTGTGAATGACAGTGCCCCTGAGCTCCTTTTTTCAACTCGCTTTCTTGTGAGCTGGCCGCAACACCGCAGGATTGCTTCAGGCCCTAGTTTGGTTCCGGCATGACATGCTGAGCCTTTGGTTAATGCCTCTTCCTGGTGGGAAATGAGAGTTAAATTTGCCCGTCCAGACACCTCCAGCTAGTCTCTCATTGGTTCTCCCTATTCCTGTTCATTTTCCGCAGAAATTGCAAACTGGGCCAAACAGGAGGTTAAAGGCACTGACTCTCCAAGTGGGGAGAGTGTTAGGAAAGTGTCTGGAATGTTGCATCCGAGTACCAGGGGACGAAAACTGAGACACATTTGAACACGTTTCCCGATCACACGGTGGATCATTCTCTGGGTTCCACATGCATGTTTTAGCTGAAGGAAGAATCCCTTAAACCTGGAGAGTTGAGACCCATGGAACGGGTACCATGCAATATGACTTCAAAGGGTCTGCATTTGTTCACTGAACCTCACCAATCCTATCACTGCTGCGTTTATTCCGCTGTACACACGCTTGATTCTCTTTCGGAGACATATAAATCCATAGGTTTTAAGATTCTTACTAGTGAGGTATATTCTTAGGCGTTTAATATGGGGTGTTCAGTCCACTTCGTTGAGCAAGGAGTAACTCTTGTCTATTACATATTTGGCTTATGGAACGGTATCTGTGCTAATTTCAATCTCTGGTTTTATGCAGCACCCCAACTCACCTTTCACGTTAAGCAAGCATAAGTTGGTTTTCTACATTTGACACCCTGTTCTGTTTTGTAATTCAGTTCCTGTGTAGCCAAGTTTACATTCCGTGTAGTAGTGATATCTTATGATGTTTCTTTTTCTGTGTGACTTATTTCACTTAGAATCATCGTACCTGAATCCACTCATTATGCTTCTACGGGCCTGATGACATAGATTTCCTTGTTGAGTGATATTGCATTGTATGTAAGTACCACAACTTCTTTATCCATTTTTCGCTTTCTGTGATATTGAACTTGTACCGTAAACGAGGTTCCTGTAAACAGTGCCGTCCCAAACTTTGGGGTGGCTGTGTCTTTTTGATTTTAATTTCCCTAAGCTATAGGACCATAAGTGGAAGTGCCCTAGGCTCTGTTGCTTTGTTTTTTAGATGTTTCAGGAAACACCATACACTTCTCCAGAGTGGCTGTTGCCAATTTACATCCCGCCCACCAGCATAACAAGGCTCCCAGTTCTCCATGGCCTGTCCTGCCTTTCCGGATTTTATACTTTTTCAGATGGCCCTTTTGACCGGGGGGAAGTGAGACTTCATTGTAGTGCAGATTTCCTTTGCAAGCTTGTTTGGTTGGCCAGAAAGGGCATATGCGTTTCTTCCTGAATATATTAAGGAAAAAACGCATGTGCCCGTTTTGGCCAAGTGCATCATTGTCGACGTTCTGAGTCTTTTCATATGTTGTCAATGCAATTCTAGTCTACCTCTTGAAATCGGTTTCCTGCAATTCTGCCTTGCTGTCAGTGCCTCTTCATAGCCTTACCTCAATATACTTTTGGAAAATAGTTGGCCTTTATAACTCTGCAGGTTTTTGAATTGCAGTGGCCCTTAGCTCCATTTTTCAGCTCTTATTTTTGTGATCTTGCCTCATATCCACAGGATTTTTTCATGCCCTATTCTTCTTCTGGGGCGCCTTGCTCTGCTTTTGGTTAATTCTTCTTCCTGATGTGAAATTAGAGTGACATGTGCCCATTGAAACCGCTACAGCTATTTTCTCACTAGTTTCCCCTATTCCCATTCATCCTCCGCACTAACTGCAGACTGTGCGATACCGGAACTTAAAGGCATTGACTCTCCGTGTGGGGATGTTGTTAGTAAAGTGGCTGGAATGTTGATCCGGAGCCCCAGGAGAGGAAAATGAGGTGCGTTTTAGAAACCTTTCCCGATCATATGGTATACCATCCCCTGGATTTCCCATGCATGGTTTAGCTGTAGGAAGATTCCCTTCAACCTGGAATGTTGGGACCCTTGGAATGAGTAGCATGAAGTATTGCATTAAACTTTCGGCAGTTGCTCACCAAAGCTCACCAATCCTCTCAGCCCCAAGTGTCCAGCCTTATGTCTTATCCAGCTGTGGGTTTATATGTGGTCATTCCAGGTTGCATCACAGCCCCTGAGCGAATTTTGTAAGAATTTTTCTCTCTTTCATTGTTTCTGCGTTTTGGTTTTAAAATTTATTTCTATAATGGGGTTTAGCTCATTTTCACTGCTGTGTTTGGCCACTCTGCACACACTTGATTCCCTTATGGAGATATATCAATACATGGGTTTTAAGATTCTTATTACTCAGATATATTTCTCTGCGGTGTATAGGGTGTGTTGAGGCCAGTTCATTGAGCAAGGTGTAGATCTTGTCTAATACCTATTTGGTTTATTGAACGGTGTCTGTGCTAATTTCAAACTCTGGTTTTATGCATCACCCCACCTCTCCTTTCCCCTTAAGCTGACATAAGTGTGTTTTCTAAATGTGAGACACTGTTCTGTTTTGTAATTCATTTTTTGTGCAGCCATATTTATCCTCCCTCTATAAGTGATATCTTATGATATGTTTCTTTTTCTGTTTGACTTATTTCAAGTAGTATTATCGGACCTAAATCCACTCTTTATCCTTCTACTAGCCTTATTACATTGATTTCATGGTGAAGAGATATTCCATTGTACATAAGTACCACATTTTCTTTATCCATTGTTCTCTTTCCTGGGATATTTAAGGTGTACTGAAGTTGAGGTTCTTGTAAACAGAGTAGCCCTAAACTGTGGTGTGCTTGTGTCTTGTTGATTTTTAGACTTCCCTAGATATACTTCCATGATTGGAAGTGCCCTATGCTCTGTAGCTCTGTTTTTTAGATGATTTAGGAACCACCATACACTTCTCCAGAGTGGCTCTCGGCAGTTCACACACTGTCCATCAGCGTATAAAGGCTCCCTGTTCTCCATGGCCTGTCCTGCATTTCTGGTTTTTACAATTTTTTCGGATGGCCCTTTTGACCGGTGGGAAATGAGACTTCTTTGTTGTGCACATTTGCATTGCTTGCTTGCTTGGTTGCCCATAAAGTGCGTATGCGTTTTTTCCTGGATATATTCAGGAAAAAATGCATACTCCCTTTTGGGCCAACTGCATCATTGTCGAAATTCTGCCGCTTTTCATGTGCTTTAAAGACGAGTCCAATCTATCTCTTGAAATCTGTTTCTTGCAATTCTGTCTTGCATTCAGATCCTCTTCTTTGCCTTACCTCAACATATTTTTGGACGTTAGTTTTCATTTATAACTCTGCAGGTTTGTGAATTGCAGTGACCCTGAGCTCCATTTTTTAAGTTGCTCTTTTGTGAGCTGGCCTCAAAGCCGCAGGATTGCTTCAGGCCCTATTTTGGCTCCGGCGAGGCGGGCTGAGCCTTTTTTTAATTCTTATTCTTAATGGGAAATTAGAGTGACATGTGCCCGTCCAAACCCCTACAACTATTCTCTCATTGGTTCCCCCTCTTCCCGTTCATCCTCCTCACAATTTGCAAAATGTGTGAAACAGAAGTTTAAATGTGCTGATTCTCTAAGTGGGGAGATTCTAAGTAACGTGGCTGGAATGATGAACAGGAGCACCAGGAGAGGATAAATGAGGTGCATTTTAGACACATCTCCCCATCACATGGTGTACAGTCCTCTGGGTTTTCCATGCATGTTTTAGCTGTAGGAAGATCCCTTGAACCTGCAGATTTGGGACCCATTGAATGGGTACCAGGTAGTATTACTTTAAAGGGTGTGCATTTCCTCACCCAACCTCACATTTCTCTTAGCACGAACAGTTTCCAGCCTTATGTGTCATCCTGCTGTGGGTCTAGATGTGTTCAATCCATGTTGCATCACCGTCCCTGAGGAAAAGTTGTAAGAGGTTTTCTCTTTCTCTCTGTCGTTTATTTTTTTCAATTTATTACTATATTGGTTACAGCTGATTTTCAAAGCTCTGTTTCTTGCTGCTGTACATCCACTTGATTCACATACAGAGAGACATCAATAAATTCTTTTTCAGATTCTTACCAGTCATATATATTCTTTTCCGGTGACTTGAGTGTGCTGAGTGCAGTTCTTTTAGCTACCGTGTAGGCCTTGTTGATTATCAGTTTGGTATTTGGAATGGTATCTTTGCTAATTTCAACCTCCTGGATGATGCCTCACCCCTCCCCACCTTTCCCGTTTAGCAGCCTTACGCGTGTTTTCTACATACTTGACTATGTTTTTCTTTTGTAATTTATTTCATGTGTAGCCATTTTGGATTCCACCTTTAAGTGATATCTTATGATATGTGTCTTTTTCTTTTTGAATTATGTCACTTAGAATGATCATACGTAACTCCTCCGGAGTTGTTACAACTGGCCATATTTCATTGATTTCCAGGCTGAGTAATATTCCACTCTACATAAGTACCACATCTCTATCCATTTTTTCCCTCCAGAGACATTTAAGTTATATCCTAGTCGAGGATCTTTTAAACAGAGAGGCAGTAAACATTGGGGTGCCTGTGTCCTCTCGATTTTTGTTTTTCCCAAGACATACGCCCATGAGTGCAAGTGCCCTATGCTCTGTAGCTCATTTTTTAGATGCTTTAGTAAACACAATACACTTCTCCAGAATGGCCGTTGGCAATATACATTTCCACTATAAGCCTCACAGGGCTCCCTCTTCTCCTTGCCCTGTCCTGCATTTCTGGTGTTTACACTTTATGAGGATGGCTCTTCTGACTGATGCGAAGTGATATCTTTTGTAGTATTGATTTCCAGTGCCCACCTGTTTGGTTGGCTAAAAAAGTGTATGCCCTTTTCTTGAATATATACAGAAAAAAACGCATACAGCCTTTTTGGCCAACTGCAATGTTGGCAATGTTCAGCCCCTTTTCTTGTGCTTAATGGCGAGTCCTTTCTACCTCCTCAAATCCCTTTCCTGCCATTCTCCCTTGCTTACCAATCCTTTTCTCTGACTTTCCTCAAGACATTTTTCAGTGATAGATATTTTCAACTCTGCAGTTTCGTGAATTTTACTGCCCCTGAGTTCCATTGTTCAACTTGTGTTTATGGGAACTGGCCACAAAGCAGTGGGATTTCCTCAAGCCCTATACTGTTTCCATGGGCAACCCTAGCCTTTGGTCAATTCGTCTTCCTGATTGGAAATTAGAGTGACATGTGCCTGTCTGAACACCTAGGACTTGTCTCTCATTGTTCCTCATCCTTCCGCTTCATCCTCTGGACAAATTCCAAACTGTACGCAACAGGATGTTGACAGTGCTGACATCTCCAAGTGGGGAGACTGTTAGTAAAGACGCTGGAGGGGTGAACCCGAGCACCAGGAGATGAGGAGATGAGATGCCTTTTCCAAACTCTTCCCGATCAGACGGTATACCATCCTCTGGGTGTGACAGACATGTTTTAGCAGTAGGAAGAGTCCCATTCATGTAAGGAGAACACCAGGGCTTTTTCAAAATCAGTGTCTCCCCGAAACCCAAACTGGGGAATTTTTTAAGCTACGGCTACACATATGTTCATTAAGGGCCTTGGGAAGTAGGCAGAGTCCAAACTTTAGATGTTTGAAGTCTTCAGGGTCAGAAGCACTCACCACCGTCTTCCCTTAGGTTACACTTTAACTGTCATTGATAGATGATGTCAATAAAAATATCTATTCTTTTTCCGATTATTTCCCCTTATAGGTTATTGCAAAATATTGAGTGTAGTTCCCTCTGCTATACAGTAGTTCCTTGTTGATGATCTATTTTATACATAGCAGTGTGTATGTGTCAATTCCAAACTGTTAATTTATCCCTCCTCCCACCTTTCCCCTTTGGTAATAATAAATTATAAGATTTTATACTTCTCAGAAATGGGGGAGCTGAAAGAGAGGTATCATTTTCAATGGAAAAGCATTTAAAACAAGATTGAAACTTTAACCAAGATTATTAGGTGTACATCCTTGGAAAGAAATCACTTCATTTCTCTAATATTGACCTGACAAATAAGACAAACCTTTTCACTGAACTTGCTTATAATAAAGTGATGGAAATATCAAATGGAAGTGTTAGAAACATCTTATTTTACCCGAGCCTTATAAACTGTTCTATGTTAACTACAGTTTGGCTCACACATCTGTTCATTGAAGTTACAATAGTCTCAATTTCTGTTACTGATCCTCCAGAGTGGACCCCAACAAGTGTCCCCCTGCCCAGTGTCATTGGGGCCAACAGATCAAGACTGAGTTTGGTTCACAAGCAAAGGAAACTTTATATTTTAAACAGAGAATGGAGAGGTGAGAGCATGCACTACCCCGTGGGCTGTGGGCTGGGCTGCTGTGTAGAGATCCTGTCAGAGTCAGTGGGAGGGAGGGGGCGGAGCACTCGAGGGCCGGGTTGGCTGCAGCTCAGGCTCTATATCTCGGAGTCTGCACTGGGCCCCAGGAGCTGAGGTGTCGACCCAGCCATTCTGCACTAGGAAATCTGGTCTGAAGTGCCGGGTGTGGAACCTCTGCATGCGGGACCCTAGGAGCACGTGAAATTAGACAAAGCACAAAGGATAAAAAAGGTCAGACTTGACTTTATTGCCCAGATTCTATTTTTATCTCCCAGGGATTTTTAATGGGCTTTGCTGGGGACAAACCCCTCCTCTGCCTTTTGTCCCGTTCCTCATTCTTGGAGTGCTGAGGGTGCAGACCCTTCTTCTGTAACTGCTGAGTGCTGAGTTGGGAGCCCTCATACCAGGGGACGAGGGTCAGAACTTCTCCCCAGCAGCCTCCAGGTGACGTTGATTGGCCCCAGGACCCCTGCCTCCCTGCTCGTCCACCTGAGCACCAGCATTGGAAGTGTTATAGATTCTAATGACCTTTAAGGGTCCAGGAAAGAGATGTGCAGAGACGCTGTGGGGGCCGGTTTCACCCCGCCCCACATTTGTTCGGCCACCTTAGGCTGACCGTTTCTGCCAGCCTAGATGCTCTGACCAGTAGTCTGCTCTTTCTTCAATTAGGCCCCTGAATTAACGTAAAAACAGCACCAGGTGTCAGAGCCCTGCCCGCTCAACTCCCAGACAGTCCAGGGTCAGTGGTGATCAAGGACCATGATGGCCACTGAGTCAACAGCCTTTTGAAGTAAACAGGAGTCCAGCCGGTCTTATTGGCCACCATCATCACGGTGTCTGTAGGCTTTTCTATGGTGACAGTGTGATATACGTTTCCCCCGCCAAGATTATTAGCTCCCCTCCGGGTGCAGTAAGTCCTGCAAGTAGTAGTCTACTCCTTCGGGACACACTATTGTTGTTTTATGAGAGAAACTCCAGGTCAAGTGATGTTCACACGAGTCGTCATGGTGCCCTGTTGCCCCCGGTTATCTCTCTGGATGTTGGAGTTGGAGGGCCTCCTCACTCGAGGTCGGTGTGCCCACGGAGCGAACCCTGCAACTTCAGGGCATGGTTGGTGATTAGGATCACCACGTGGGGTCCTTCTCCCTTAGGAGGGAGGTGGCCTTTTGGGTTGCTGATTTCCACGTTTTTAGATACCGCCAGTATCTTGGCCAGATGTGGCAGTGGGCCAAGCCCCTTGGTGACTGTAGTTTATCCTACCTGGATGGCATTCTTGCATTGTTCCATTTCAAGTGGTCCCAGTTTTTGCACTAATTCTCCAATGGCGATTCACCTTTCACCGGGAATGGAAAGGTCAAAGGGTTTAGCTCAATTAGGGAGTTCCAGGGCAAGGGTCTGAATTGACTGCTCTTTCCATTCTTGAAAGGCCACTTCTGGATTCTGTTCAAAAGGATCATCATCTTTTCCTTTCAGTGTTTCATATAGAGGCCCAGCTAGTAGACTGTAGTTAGGGATCCAGAAGCAGCAAACCCTGGCCTCCCCAGGAACCCCTAAGCTGTCTTCTAGTTTTAGAAAGGGGTAAGGCTGCAAATGGTTTCTTCCCTTTCCTGGGATGGACTTCTCCGACCTTCTGTGAGAATGAAGCCCAGGCAGGTCACCGCAGTCTGTGATATTTGAGCTTTTTCTTGGACAACTTCTATCCTTTATTGGCTTGGTAGTTCAGAGGCCTCCTTAGTAGGGCTGGCGATCAGAATGTCATCTGCATATTGAAGGAGGGTTTCCTTTTCCAGAGGTAGAACTTTTCGGTCTTTAGCTAAGCTTTCCCCAAAGATGGTGTGGGAGTTTTTGAACCCTTGGGGCAAGACGGCCCGGAAGTATTGTTTTAGTTGTATGTTGAGTCCTGCCACTCACAAGCCAAAATTTCTTGTGACTCTGGGACTAATGGAATACAAAAGAAGGCATCATTGAGACTAATACAGAATACCATGTCCTGGTGGTTGGTAGAATGACCAGCAGGGTGTAGGAATTAGGAGCAACTGGAGGTATATCCTCGGTGGCTTCACTGACTGTCCTGACATCCTTTACCAGGTCCCCAGCAGCCCATGGGGCTCTCGTGGTCAGGCCAATCCCAGGATATGGAGCTCTCCTGGGCAGGTACCCCACCCCCAACCCAGCCCACGGGGCTCTCGTGGTCAGGCCTCTCCCAGGATACAGAGCTACCCTTGCAGGTACTGTGGCAGGGCTGGGCACACAGGAACCGTGCACATAGCTCTCACTGAAGAGCACCCCCATCTCACCTGTCACTCAGAGCTGACACAGAGCACCTCAGAGCAGGACTTGAACTAACAAACAGCAGCTCCGACAGGTCTGTGACCCTGGGCATCACTCTGTGTGGCCTCCCTCCACCTGGTCTTCCAGAGACTTCCACTGCACCCGGGGCACCAGGCCTCTGTCTCCAACCACCACCCACCCCTCCTCTCCCTGACTCCTGGTTTCCTCTCATTAGGAGAGGTTTTTCTTGAAGTTGTCTCCCACTCATGGGCCAGATAAAATGATTAGAAAACAAGCCAAAGCTGCAGCCCCTTGTCTATCCTGACTCTCAGGAGCCCACACCTGTTCCTTGGACCTGGCCGGTTCAGCAAGTTCCATTTTCTGCAACTGTGAGCCCCTGAGGGGTGATGATTGGCTGACCTGGGCAGCCTTACCGTGCCGGCCAGCCCTCCCCAGGTGTGCCTGGGTTGAGATCAATATAAATACCACTCCAGGCAGCAAGAGCCCCTGCAGCTGTGCCTGACGCCATTTTCTCTGCCCTGTCAGCAGTCTCGGGGCTGGGCTGGTGGGAGGGAGTGAGAGGCCACGGCTTTGTGGGTGGCCCAGTGTGAGTGGGGCTCTGCTGGACTTTCTGCAGCAGTTGCCAGGCTGCCACCTGCTAAAGAAGAGGATGTGTCACCCATACCTGCTGCTGGAATTTCTCCCTGGGCAGAGGTGAGGAAGGAAAAAAGCAGTGGGAGCAGGGACAGGACGGGTATCTCAGGCAGGGAAATGGAAATCTTCCAGAAGAGCACCCAGGACCAGGGCCATCCTGGCTGGCCTGCAGGCACCAAGTCAGCTGGCATGCTGTCACTCATGTGGCTCCATGGCCCTTCCTCTAGGCTTTCAAGTCCTTGTATATATTCAGGTGTTTTACCTGGGAAGGGTGGGAACAGTTCAGCAGCAACTGGCCTGGGGCTCAGCTCATGTTCACTCACAGATGCCTCGGCACGGTGCCCCAGCTTTGCAATGAAGACGCTTGTTGTGTGGGGGCTGCTGGCTGAATGGGAGACGATTCCCCACCACTGACCAACTTCAGAATTGTTTACAACTGGAGCAAGTGCCCTGATACGGTTTTCCTCTGAGTAACTGGTGGGTTCTGTTTTTTTTTTCTCTTTTTCGTTTTTGGTTCAAGGTAGAATTTATTCCTCTTTTTTGTATTTACAGATATAAGCATGGAAATAATTTATTCATATAAATACATGTATGTGAAGGGAATAATTGTTTTTTCTGTTTTGTTTTTTAAATTTTATTTCTTTTTAATTTTGAATTTTATTTTATATTTTTATACAGCAGGTTCTTATTGGTTATCTATTTTATACATATAAATGTTTACATGCCAATCCCAATCTCTCAACTCCTCCCACCACCACCCCCCCAAGAGCTTTCCCCCCTTGTTGTCCATACGATTGTTGTCTACATCTGTTGCTCTATTTATGCCTTGCAAAACGGTTAATCTGTACAGTTTTTCTAGGTTCCACATATATGCACGAATATACAAGATTTGTTTTTCTCTTTCTGACTTACTTCACTCTGTATGACAGACTCTAGATCCATCGACGTCTCTACAAATGACCCAATTTCATTCCTTTCATGGCTTAGTAATATTCCATTTTATATATGTACCACATCTTTATGCATTCGTCTGTCTGTGGGCATTTAGGTTGCTTCCATTACCTCGATATTGTAAATAGTGATGCAATGAACATTGCGGTGAATGTCTCTTTTTGATTTATGGTTTTGTCTGGGTATATGTCCAGTACTGGGATTGCTGTATCATATGATAATTCTATTATTAGTTTCTTAAAAAACTCCATATTGTTCTCCATAGTGACTGTATCAATTTATATTCCCAACAATAGTGGAAGAGGCTTCCTTTTCTCCACACCCTTTCCAGCATTTGTTGTTTGTAGATTTTCAGATGATGCCCATTCTAACAGGTGTGAGGTGATACATCATTGTTGAGTCCATTTCGTTGAGCAAGGGGTAGGTCTTGTCTATTACATATTTGGATTATGGAACGGTATCTGTGCTAATTTCAAACTCTGGTTTTATGCAGAACCCCAACTCACCTTTCCCCTTAAGCAAGCATAAGTTGGTTTTCTAAACTTGAGACCCTGTTCTGTTTTGTAATTCAGTTCCTGTGTAGCCAAGTTTACATTCCGTGCATTAGTGATACCTTATGATGTTTCTTTTGCTGTGTGACTTATTTCACTTAGAATCATCGTGCCTCAATCCACTCATTATGCTGGTACAGGCCTGGTGACACAGATTTCATTGCTGAGTGGTATTCTGTTGTACGTAAGTACCGCAACTTCTTTATCAATTATTTGTTCTCTGGGATATTTAACTTGTACCGTAGAAGAGGTTCCTGTAAACAGAGCCATCCCAAATTTTGGGGTGGCTGTGTCTTTTTGATTTTAATTTCCCTAAGCTATAGGACCATAAGTGGAAATGCCCTAGACTCTGTTGCTTTGTTTTTCAGATGTATCAGGAAACACCATACACTTCTCCAGAGTGGCTTTTGGTAATTTACATCCCGCCCATCAGCATAACAAGGCTCCTTTTTCCCCATAGCCTGTCTTGCCTTTCTGGATTTTACACTTTTTTCAGATGGCCCTTTAGACCGGGGGGAAGTGACACTTCATAGTAGTTCGGATTTCCATTGCAAGCTTGCTTGGTTTGCCAAAAAGGGCGTATGTGTTTTTTCCTGAATATATTCAGGAACAAACTCATACGCCCTTTTATGTCACGTGCATCATTGTCGATGTTCTGCCTCTTTTCCTATGCTTTAAATGCAAATCCAGTCTACCTCCTGAAATCGGTTTCCTGAAATTCTGCCCCGCTTTCAAGTCCTCTTCGCAGCCTTACTTCAATATATTTTTGGACGTTATCTGTCATTTATAACTCTGCAGGTTTGTGAATTACAGGGCCCCTGAGCTCCTTTCTTCAACTCGCTTTCTTGTGAGCTGGCCGCAAACCCGCAAGACTGCTTCAGGCCCTAATCTGCTTCTGGCAGGGCACGCTGAGTCTTTGGTTAATTCCTCTTCCTGGTGGGAAATGAGTGTTAAATATGCCCGTCCAGACACCTACCTCACCCTCAACCCCTTGGTGATGTGGGTCCTCTGGTTTGTGGCCACGTTTGCTGGGTTCCTCACCTTTCGATGATGTGGCCCCACTAGTGTGAGGACACTCCTGCCTGGTTCTCATTCACGTGGTTATGTGGACCCCCTGGTGAGAGTCTGTTCCTGGCTGTGTTCCTCACCCTTCTGTGAGGGAGACCCTCTGCTGATAGGTCACTCCTGCATGGCTGGCACACATTGCCTTGGTGAAGTCAGCTGTGTGGTGGCAGTTGGAGCGTGCTGGGAATCTCCTCCCCCCGGTGATGAGGGCCCTCTTGCGTCAGGCCCTAACTGCTGGGCTCACCAACTTTTCTTAGTGAGCCCAATGATGCTTGGGCACTCCTCTTAGGATCCCATCTCCATGGGGATGTGGGCCTTCTGCTCTGAGGTCCCAACGGCTGGGTTGTTCACATTTTCATGATGTGGGCTCTCTGGTGTTAGTTCACAGAGGCCTGGATCCCATAGCCTCTGTGCTCTTGGCCGCCTGCTGGGAGGTTCCAACGGCTGGATTCCTCACTTTTTTAATTTTTTGGGCCCTCTGTTGTGAGTATCCTCCTGCCTGCCTCACTCCCAGCCCCTTCATGATGTGTGTCCTCTGGTTTGAGGCCACATATGCTGTGTTCCTCACCTTTCGATGATGTGGGACCAATGGTCTTAGGAGACTCCTGCCTGGTTCACATCCCCTTGGTGATGTGGGCCCTCTGTTGAGAGTCTGATCCTGGCTGGGTTCCTCACCCATCTGTGAGGTGGGCCGTCTGCTGTGAGGTCACTCCTGCCTGGCTTGCTCACCTCGCCTTGTGGACATGAGCCCTCTGGTGGCACTTGGAGCCTGCTGGGAGCCTCCTCCCCTTGGTGATGAGGGCCCTCTGGCGTCAGGCCCTAACGGCTGGGCTCCCCACATTTTGTGATGTGCGCCCAGTGGTGCGAGGACACTCCAGCCAGGTTCACATCCCCATTGGGATGTGGGCCTTCTGCTCTGAGGTCCCAATGCCTGGGTTGCTCACAGTTTCATGATGTAGGCTCTCTGCTGTTAGTTCACTCCTGCCTGCATCCCATAGCTTCTGTGCTCTCGGCCGCCTGCTGGGAGGTTCTAACTGCTGGATTCCTCACCTTTCTTATTCTTTGGGCCCTCTGTTTTTAGGCTACTCCTGCATGCCTCACTCCCATTCCCTTTGTGATATGTGTCCTCTGATTTGAGGCCACATGTGCTGGGTTCCGCACCTTTTGATGATGTGGCCCCACTGGAGGGAAGATAGTCCGGACTGGTTCCCATCCCCTTGCTGTTGTGGGTCCTCAGGTGAGAGTCTGATCCTGGCTGGGTTCCTCACCCTTCTGTGAGGTGGGCCCTCTGCTGTGAGGTCAATCATGCCTGTCTGGCACACGTCACCTTGGCGACGTGGGCCCTCTGGTGGCAGTTGGAGTGTGCTGGGATCCTCCTCCCCTCGGTGATGAGGGCCCTCTTGCCTTAGGCCATAACTGCTGGGCTCCCCACATTTTCTGATGTGCGCCAAGTGAGTGAGGACACTCTTGCCAGGTTCCCATCCCCATGAGGATATGGGCCTTCTGCTCTGAGGTCAAAACGGCTGGCTTGCTCACAGTACCATGATGTGGGCCCTCTGCTGTGAGTTCACTCCGGCAAGGATCCCTTATCATCGGTGCTCTTAGCCACCTGCTGGGAGGTTCCAACTGCTGGATTCCTCAACTTTTTTATTCTATGTGCCCTCTGTTGTGAGGCTCCTCCTGCCTGCCTCACTGCCAGCCCCTTGGTGATGACTGTCCTATGGCTTGAGGCCACATGTGCTGCGTTCCTCACCTTTCGATGATGTGGCCCCACTCGTGTGAGGACACTCCTGCCTGGTTCCCATCCCCTTGGTGAGGTGGGCCCTCTGGCGAGAGTCTAATCCTGGCTGGGTTCCTCAACGTTCTGTGAGGTAGGCCCTCTTCTGTGAGGTCACTCCTGCCTGGCTGGCACACGTCACCTTGGAGACGTGAGCCCTCTGGTGGCAGTTGGAGCATGCAGGGTGCCTCCTCCTCTCGGTGATGACGGCCCTCTGGCGTCAGGCCCTAAATGGTGGGCTCCCCACATTTTCTGATGTGCGCCCAGTGGTGCGAGGACACTCCAGCCAGGTTCCCATTCCCATGGGGATGTGGGCCTTCTGCGCTGAGGTCCCAACGCCTGGGTTGCTCACAGTTTAATGATGTGGGCCCTCTGTTGTGAGTTCACTGCGGCCTGGATCCCATAGCCTCGGTGTTCTGAGCCGCCTGCTGGAAGGTCTAAATGCTGGAATCCTCACGTTTTTTATATTATGTGCCCTGTGTTGTGAGGCTACTCCTGCCTGCCTCACTCCAAGGCCCTTGGTGATGTGGGTCCTCTGGTTTGAGGACACATGTGCTGGCTTCCTCACCTTAAGATGATGAGGCCCCAGAGGTGTGAGGATAATCCTGACTGGTTCCCATCCCCTTTGTGATGTGGGCCCTCTGGTGAGAGTCTGATCCTGGCTGGGTTCCTCACCCATCTGTGAGGTGGGCCCTCTACTATCAGGTAACTCTTGCCTGGCTTGCTCACCTCGCCTTGTTGACATGAGCCCTCTGGTGGCACTTGGACCCTGCTGGGAGCCTCCTCACCTCTGTGATGAGGGCCCTCTGATGTCAGGCCCTAACTGCTGGGCTCACCAACTTTTCTTAGTGAGCCCAGTGATGCTCGGGCACTCCTCTTAGGTTCCCATCTCCATGGGGATGTGGGCCTTCTGCTCTGAGGTTCCAACGGCTGGGTTGATCACAGTTTCATGATGTGGGCTCTCTGGTGTTAGTTCACTGTGGCCTGGATCCCATAGCCTCTGTGCTCTTGGCCGCCTGCTGGGAGGTTCCAACGGCTGGATTCCTCACTTTTTTAATTTTTTAGGCCCTCTGTTGTGAGGATCCTCCTGCCTGCCTCACTCCCAGCCCCTTCGTGATGTGTGTCCTCTGGTTTGAGGCCACATGTGCTGTGTTCCTCACCTTTCGATGATGTGGGACCAATGGTCTTAGGAGACTCCTGCCTGGTTCACATCCCCTTGGTGATGTGGGCCCTCTGTTGAGAGTCTGATCCTGGCTGGGTTCCTCACCCTTCTGTGAGGTGGGCCGTCTGCTGTGAGGTCACTCCTGCCTGGCTTGCTCACCTCGCCTTGTGGACATGAGCCCTCTGGTGGCACTTGGAGCCTGATGGGAGCCTCCTCCCCTCGGTGATGAGGGCCCTCTGGCATCAGGCCCTAACGGCTGGGCTCCCCACATTTTGTGATGTGCGCCCAGTCGTTTGAAGACACTCCATCCAGGTTCACATCCCCATTGGGATGTGGGCCTTCTGCTCTGAGGTCCCAAAGGCTGGGTTGTTCACAGTTTCATGATGTGGGCTCTCTGCTGTTAGTTCGCTCTGGCCTGGATGCCATAGCCTCTGTGCTCTGGGCCGCCTGCTGGAAGGTTCTAACTGCTCGATTCCTCAACTTTTGTATTCTATGGGTCCTGTGTTGTGATGCTCCTCCTGCCTGCCTCACTCGCAACCCCTTCTTGATGTGGGTCCTCTGGTTTGAGGCCACATGTGCTGGGTTCCGCAACTTTCAATGATGTGGCCCCACTGGTGTGAGGACACTCCTGCCTGGTTCCCATCCCCTTGGTGATGTGGGCCTTCTGGTGACAGTCTTATCCTGGCTGGGTTCCTCACTCTTCTGTGAGGTAGGCCCTCTGCTGTGAGGTCAATCCTGCCTGACTTGCACACATCACCTTGGCGACGTGGGCCCTCTGTTGGCACATGGAACCTGCTGGGAGCCTCCTGCCCTCGGTGATGACGGCCCTCTAGCATCAGGCCCTAACTGCTGGGCTCCCCACGTTTTCTGATGTGAGCCCAGTGATGCCAGGACACTCCTGTCAGGTTCCCATCCCCATGGGGATGTGGGCTTTCTGCTCTGAGGTCCCAACGCCTGGGTGGCTCACAGTTTCATGATGTGGGCTCTCTGGTGTTAGTTCACTCCTGCCTGCATCCCATAGCTTCTGTGCTCTCGGCCGCCTGCTGGGAGGTTCCAAATGCTGGATTCCTCACCTTTTTTATTCTTTGGGCCCTCTGTTTTTAGGCTACTCCTACCTGCCTCACTCCCATCCCCTTTGTGATGTATGTCCTCTGATATGAGGCCGCATGTGCTGGGTTCCTCACCTTTCGATGATGTGGCCCCACTGGTGGGAGGACAGTCCTGACTGGTTCCCATCCCCTTGGTGTTGTGGGCCCTCTGGCACTAGTCTCATCCTACCTCGGTTCCTCACCCTTCTGTGAGATAGGCCCTCTGCTGTGAGGTCGCTACTGCCTGGCTGGCGCATGCCACCTTGTAGACGTGGGCCCTCTGTTGGCAGTTGGAACCTGCTGGGAGTCTCCTCCCCTCAGTTATGAGGGCCCCCTGGCGTCAGGCCCTAACTGCTGGGCTCCTAACATTTTCTGATATGTGCTAAGTGGTGCGAAGCCACTCCTGCCAGGTTCCCATCCCAATGGGGATGTGGGCCTTCTGTTCTGAGGTCCCAACGGCTGGGCTGCTCACAGGTTCATGATGTGGGCCCTCTGCTGTGAGTTCACTGCGGCCTAGATCCCATAGCCTCGGTGCTCTGGGCCGCTTGCTGGGAGGTTCCAACTGCTGGATTCCTCAACTTTTATATTCTATGGACCCTGTGTTGTGAGGCCGGTCCTGCCATCCTCATTCCGAACCCCTTGGTGATGTGGTTCCTCTGGTTTGAGGCTACATGTGCTGGGATCCTCACCTTTCGATGATGTTGTTCCACTGGTGTGGGGACACGCCTGCCTGGTTCCCATCCCCTTGGTGATGTGGGCCCTCTGGTGAGAGTCTGATCCTGGCTGTGTTCCTCACCCTTCTGTGAGGTGGGCCCTCTGCTGTGAGGTCACTCCTGCCGGGCTGGCACACATCGCCTTGGTGACGTTGGCCCTCTGGTGGCAGCTGGAGCCTGCTGGGAGCCTCCTCCCCTCGGTGATGAGTGCCCTCTAGCGTCAGGCCCTAACTTCTGAGCACCCCACGTTTTCTGATGTGAGCCCAGTGATGCCAGGACACTCCTGTCATGTTCCCATCACCATGGGGATGTGGGCCTTCTGCTCTGAGGTCCCAATGTCTGGGTTGCTCACAGTTTCATGATGTGGGCTGTCTGGTGTTAGTTCACTCTGGCTTGGATCCCCTAGCCTCTGTGCTCTGGGCCGCCTGCTGGGAGGTTCCAACTGCTGGATTCCTCACCTTTCTTATTTTGGGGCCCTCTGTTGTGAGGCTCCTCCTGCCTGCCTCACTCCCAGCCCCTTGGTGATGGGTGTCCTATGGTTTGAAGCCACATGTTCTGGGTTCCTCACCTTTAGATGATGTGGCCCTACTCATGTGAGGACACTCCTGTCTGGTTCCAATCCATTTGGTGATGTGGGCCCTCTGGTGCGAGTCTGATCCTAACTGGGTTCGTCACACTTCTCTGAGGTGGGCCCTCTGCTGTGAGGTCATTCGTGCCTGGTTGGCACACATCGCCTTGGCGACGTCAGCCCTCTGGTGGCAGTTGGAGCCTGCTGGGAGCCTCCTTCCCTTGGTGATGAGGGTCCTCTGGCGTCAGGCCCTAACTACTGGTCTCCCAAAATTTTCTGATACGTTCTCAGTGGTGCGAGGACACTCCTACCAGATTTATATCCCCATGGGGATGTGGGCCTCCTGCTCTGAGGTCCCAATGGCTGGGTTGCTCAGTTTCATGACATGGGCCCTCTTCTGTGAGTTCACTGTGGCTTGGATCCCATAGCCTCGGTGCTCTGGGCCGCCTGCTGGGAGGTTCCAACTGCTGGATTCCTCACTTTTTTATTCTATGGGCCCAGTGTTGTGAGGCTACTCCTGCCTGCCTCACTCCGAGGCCCTTGGTGATGTGGGTCCTCTGGTTTGAGGACACATGTGCTGAGTAGCTCACCTTTCGATGATGTGACCCCACTGGTGTGAAGACACTCCTGCCTGGTTCCCATCCTCTTGGTGATGTGGGCCCTCTGGTGAGAGTCTGATATTGGCTGGGTTTCTCAACCTTCTGTGAGGTGGGACCTCTGCTGTGAGGTAACTCCTGCCTGGCTTGCTCACGTTGCCTTGGCAACGTGAGCCCTCAGGTGGCAATTGGAGCCTGCTGGGAATCTCCTCCCCTCGGTTATGAGAGCTCTGGATAAAACACATATGCACTTTTTTGCCAAGTGCATTATTTTCCAAGTTCTGCCTCTTTTCCTATGCTTTAAGAGCGACTCCCGTGTACCTTCTGAAATCGATTTCCAGCAATTGTGTCCCGCATTCAAGTCCTCTTCGCAGCCTTACTTCAGTATAATTTTGGATGATAGCTGTCATTTATAACTCTGCAGGTTTGTGAATTACAGTGCCCCTGAGCTCCTTTCTTCAACTCGCTTTCTTGTGAGCTGGCCGCAACACCGCAAGATTGCTTCAGGCCCTAGTGTGGTTCCGGCATGGCATGTTGAGCCTTTGGTTAATTCCTCTTCCTGGTGGGAAATGAGAGTTAAATTTGCCCGTCCAGACACCTCCAGCTAGTCTCTCATTGGTTCTCCCTATTCCTGTTCATTTTCCTCAGAAATTGCAAACTGGGCCAAACAGGAGGTTAAAGGCACTGACTCTCCAAGTGGGGAGAGTGTTAGTAAAGCGTCTGGAATGTTGCCCCCGAGTACCAGGGGACGAAAACTGAGACACATTTGAACACGTTTCCCGATCACACGGTGGATCATACTCTGGATTCCACATGCATGTTTTAGCTGAAGGAAGAATCCCTTAAAACTGGAGAGTTGAGACACATGGGTACCATGCATTATGACTTCAAAGGGTCTGCATTTGCTCACCGATCCTCACCAATCCTATCACTGCTGCGTTTATGCCACTGTACACACGCTTGATTCTCTTTCGTAGACATATAAATCCATAGGTTTTAAGATTCTTACTAGTCAGGTATAATCTTAGGCATTTAATATGGGGCGTTAAGTCCACTTCGTTGAGCAAGGTGTGGCTCTGGTCTATTACATATTTGGCTTATGGAACGGTATCTGTGCTAATTTCAATCGCTGGTTTTATGCAGAACCCCAACTCACCTTTCCCCTTAAGCAAGCATAAGTTGGTTTTCTACATTTGAGACCCTGTTCTGTTTTGTAATTCAGTTCCTGTGTAGCCAAGTTTACATTCCGTGTAGTAGTGATATCTTATGATGTTTGTTTTTCTGTGCGACTTATTTCACTTAGAATCATCGTACCTGAATCCACTCATTATGCTGCTATGGGCCTGATGACATAGATTTCATTGCTGAGTGATATTGCATTGTACGTAAGTACCACAACTTCTTTATCCATTTTTCACTTTCTGTGATATTGAACTTGTACCGAAAACAAGGTTCTTGTAAACAGAGCTGTCCCAAAGATTGGGGTGGTTGTGTCTTTTTGATTTTAATTTCCCTAAGCTATAGGACCATAAGTGGAAGTGCCCTAGGCTCTGTTGCTTTGTTTTTTAGATGTTTCAGGAAACACCATACACTTCTCCAGAGTGGCTGTTGGCAATTTACATCCCGCCCATCAGCATAACAAGGCTCCCAGTTCTCCATGGCCTGTCCTGCCTTTCTGGATTTTATACTTTTTTCAGATGGCCCTTTTGACCGGGGGGCAGTGAGACTTCATTGTAGTGCAGATTTTCTTTGCTAGCTTGCTTGGTTGGCCAAAAAGGGCATATGATTTTTTTCCTGAGGAGAAAACGCATATGCCCTTTTTGGCCAAGTGCATCATTGTGGACGTTCTGCCTCTTTTGCTATGCTTTACATGCAATTCCAGTCTACCTCCTGAAATCGGTTTCCTGCAATTCTGCCCCGCTTTCAAGTCTTCTTGGCAGCCTTACTTCAATATATTTTTGGACGATAGCTGTCATTTATAACTCTGCAGGTTTGTGAATTACAGTGCCCCTGAGCTCCTTTCTTCAACTCGCTTTCATGTGAGCTGGCCGCAACACCGCAGCATTGCTTCAGGCCCTAGTGTGGTTCCGGCATGGCATGCTGTGCCTTTGGTTAATTCCTCTTCCTGGTGGGAAATGAGAGTTAAATTTGCCCGTCCAGACACCTCCAGCTACTCTCTCATTGGTTCTCCCTATTCCTGTTCATTTTCCGCAGAAATTGCAAACTGGGCCAAACAGGAGGTTAAAGGCACTGACTCTCCAAGTGGGGAGAGTGTTAGTAAAGCGTCTGGAATGTTGCACCCGAGTACCAGGGGACGAAAACTGACACCTTTGAACACGTTTCCCGATCACACGGTGGATGATACTCTGGGTTCCACATGCATGTTTTAGCTGAAGGAAGAATCCCTTAAACCTGGAGAGTTGAGACCCATGGAATGGGTACCATGCAATATGACTTCAAAGGGTCTGCATTGGCTCAGCGCACCTCACCAATCCTATCACTGCTGCGTTTATGCCACTGTACACACGCTTGATTCTCTTTCGGAGACATATAAATCCATAGGTTTTAAGATTCTTACTTGTCAGGTATATTCTTAGGCGTTTAATATGGGGCGTTGAGTCCACTTCGTTGAGCAAGGAGTAGATAATGTCTATTACATATTTGGCTTATGGAACGGTATCTGTGCTAATTTCAATCTCTGGTTTTATGCAGCACCCCAACTCACCTTTCCCCTTAGCAAGCATAAGTTGGTTTTCTACATTTGAGACCCTGTTCTGTTTTGTCATTCATTTCCTGTGTAGCCAAGATTACATTCCGTGTAGTAGTGATATCTTATGATGTTTCTTTTTCTGTGTGACTTATGTCACTTAGAATCATCGTACCTGAATCCACTCATTATGCTGCTATGGGCCTGATGACATAGATTTCATTGCTGAGTTATATTGCATTGTACATAAGTACCACAAATTCTTTATCCATTTTTCGCTTTCTGTGATATTGAACTTGTACCGTAAACGAGGTTCTTGTAAACAGAGCTGTCCCAAACTTTGGGGTGGCTGTGTCTTTTTGATTTTAAATTCCCTAATCTATAGGACCATAAGTGGAAGTGCCCTAGGCTCTGTTGCTTTGTTTTTTAGATGTTTCAGGAAACACCATACACTTCTCCAGAGTGGCTGTTGGCAATTTACATCCCGCCCATCAGCATAACAAGGCTCCCAGTTCTCCATGGCCTGTCCTGCCTTTCTGGATTTTACACTTTTTTCAGATGGCCCTTTTGACCGGGGGGCAGTGAGACTTCATTGTAGTGCAGATTTCCTTTGCAAGCTTGCTTGGTTGGCCAAAAAGGGCGTATGCGTTTTTTCCTGAATATATTCAGGAAAAAACGCATACGCCCTTTTTGGCCAAGTGCATCATTGTGGACGTTCTGCCTCTTTTCCTATGCTTTACATGCAATTCCAGTCTACCTCCTGCAATCCCTTTCCTGCAATTCTGCCCCTCTTTCACGTCCTCTTGGCAGCCTTACTTCAATATATTTTTGGACGATAGCTGTCATTTATAACTCTGCAGGTTTGTGAATGACAGTGCCCCTGACCTCCTTTCTTCAACTCGCTTTCTTGTGAGCTGGCCGCAACACCGCAGGATTGCTTCAGGCCCTACTGTGGTTCCGGCATGGCATGCTGAGCCTTTGGTTAATTCCTCTTCCTGGTGGGAAATGAGAGTTAAATTTGCCCGTCCAGACACCTCCAGCTAGTCTCTCATTGGTTCTCCCTATTCCTGTTCATTTTCCGTATAAATTGCAAACTGGGCCAAACAGGAGGTTAAGGCACTGACTCTCCAAGTGGGGAGAGTGTTAGTAAGCGTCTGGAATGTTGCACCCGAGTACCAGGGGACGAAAACTGAGACACCTCTGAAAACGTTTCCCAATCACACGGTGGATCATACTCTGGGTTCCACATGCATGTTTTAGCTGAAGTAAGAATCCCTTAAACCTGGAGAGTTGAGACCCATGGAATGGGTACCATGCAATATGACTTCAAAGGGTCTGCATTTGCTCACCGAATCTCACCAATCCTATCACTGCTGCGTTTATGCCGCTGTACACACACTTGATTCTCTTTTGGAGCATATAAATCCATAGGTTTTAAGATTCTTACTTGTCAGGTATATTCTTAGGCGTTTAATATGGGGTGTTGAGTCCACTTCGTTGAGCAAGGAGTAGCTCTTGTCTATTACATATTTGGCTTATGGAACGGTATCTGTGCTAATTTCAATCTCTGGTTTTATGCAGCACCCCAACTCACCTTTCCCCTTAAGCAAGCATAAGTTGGTTTTCTACATTGGAGACCCTGTTCTGTTTTGTAATTCAGTTCCTGTGTAGCCAAGTTTACATTCCGTGTAGTAGTGATATCTTATGACGTTTCTTTTTCTGTGTGACTTATTTCACTTAGAATCATCGTATCTGAATCCACTCATTATGTTGCTACGGGCCTGATGACATAGATTTCATTGCTGAGTGATATTGCATTGTACGTAAGTACCACAAGTTCTTTAGCCATTTTTCGCGATCTGTGATATTGAACTTGTAACGTAAACGAGGTTGTTGTAAACAGAGCCGTCCCAAACATTGGGGTGGCGGTGTCTTTTAGATTTTAATTTCCCTAAGCTATAGGACCATAAGTGGAAGTGCACTAGGCTCTGTTGCCTTGTTTTTTAGATGTTTCAGGAAACACCATACACTTCTCCAGAGTGGCTGTTGGCAATTTACATCCCGCCCATCAGCATAACAAGGCTCCCAGTTCTCCATGGCCTGTCCTGCCTTTCTGGATTTTACATTTTTTTCAGATGGCCCTTTTGACCTGGGGGCTGTGAGATTTCATTGTAGTGCAGATTTCCTTTGCAAGCTTGCTTGGTTGGCCAAAAAGTGCATATGCGTTTTTTCCGGAATATATTCAGGAAAAAACGCATACGCCCTTTTTGGCCAAGTGCATCATTGTGGACGTTCTGCCTCTTTTCCTATGCTTTACATGCAATTCCAGTCTACCTCCTGAAATCGGTTTCCTGCAATTCTGCCCCGCTTTCAAGTCCTCTTGGCAGCCTTACTTCAATATATTTTTGGACGATAGCTGTCATTTATAACTCTGCAGGTTTGTGAATGACAGTGCCCCTGAGGTCCTTTCTTCAACTCGCTTTCTTGTGAGCTGGCCGCAACACCGCAGCATTGCTTCAGACCCCAGTGTGGTTCCGGCATGGCACGCTGAGCCTTTGGTTAATTCCTCTTCCTGGTGGGAAACGAGAGTTAAATATGCCCGTCCAGACACCTCCAGCTAGTCTCTCATTGGTTCTCCCTATTCCTGTTCATTTTCCGCAGAAATTGCAAACTGGGCCAAACAGGAGGTTAAAGGCACTGACTCTCCAAGTGGGGAGAGTGTTAGTAAAGCGTCTGGAATGTTGCACCCGAGTACCAGGGGACGAAAACTGAGACACCTTTGAACACGTTTCCCGATCACACGGTGGATCATACTCTGGGTTCCACATGCATGTTTTAGCTGAAGGAAGAATCCCTTAAACCTTGAGAGTTGAGACCCATGGAATGGGTACCATGCAATATGACTTCAAAGGGTCTGCATTTGTCCACCGAACCTCACCAATCCTATCACTGCTGCGTTTATGCCACTGTACACACGCTTGATTCTCTTTCGGAGACATATAAATCCATAGGTTTTAAGATTCTTACTTGTCAGGTATATTCTTAGGCGTTTAATATGGGGCGTTGAGTCCACTTCGTTGAGCAAGGAGTAGCTCATGTCTATTACATATTTGGCTTATGGAACGGTATCTGTGCTAATTTCAATCTCTGGTTTTATGCAGCACCCCAACTCACCTTTCCCCTTAGCAAGCATAAGTTGGTTTTCTACATTTGAGACCCTGTTCTGTTTTGTCATTCATTTCCTGTGTAGCCAAGATTACATTCCGTGTAGTAGTGATATCTTATGATGTTTCTTTTTCTGTGTGACTATGTCACTTAGAATCATCGTACCTGAATCCACTCATTATGCTGCTATGGGCCTGATGACATAGATTTCATTGCTGAGTGATATTGCATTGTACATAAGTACCACAAATTCTTTATCCATTTTTCGCTTTCTGTGATATTGAACTTGTACCGTAAACGAGGTTCTTGTAAACAGAGCTGTCCCAAACTTTGGGGTGGCTGTGTGTTTTTGATTTTAATTTCCCTAAGCTATAGGACCATAAGTGGAAGTGCCCTAGGCTCTGTTGCTTTGTTTTTTAGATGTTTCAGGAAACACCATACACTTCTCCAGAGTGGCTGTTGGCAATTTACATCCCGCCCAGCAGCATAACAAGGCTCCCAGTTCTCCATGGCCTGTCCTGCCTTTCTGGATTTTACACTTTTTTCAGATGGCCCTTTTGACCGGGGGGCAGTGAGACTTCATTGTAGTGCAGATTTCCTTTGCAAGCTTGCTTGGTTGGCCAAAAAGGGCGTATGCGTTTTTTCCTGAATATATTCAGGAAAAAACGCATACGCCCTTTTTGGCCAAGTGCATCATTGTGGACCTTCTGCCTCTTTTCCTATGCTTTACATGCAATTCCAGTCTACCTCCTGCAATCCATTTCCTGCAGTTCTGCCAGCGTTCAAGTCCTCTTGGCAGCCTTACTTCAATAGTTTTTTGGACGATAGCTGTCATTTATAACTCTGCAGGTTTGTGAATGACAGTGCCCCTGACCTCCTTTCTTCAACTCGCTTTCTTGTGAGCTGGCCGCAACACCGCAGGATTGCTTCAGGCCCTACTGTGGTTCCGGCATGGCATGCTGAGCCTTTGGTTAATTCCTCTTCCTGGTGGGAAATGAGAGTTAAATTTGCCCGTCCAGACACCTCCAGCTAGTCTCTCATTGGTTCTCCCTATTCCTGTTCATTTTCCGTATAAATTGCAAACTGGGCCAAACAGGAGGTTAAATGCACTGACTCTCCAAGTGGGGAGAGTGTTAGTAAAGCGTCTGGAATGTTGCACCCGAGTACCAGGGGATGAAAACTGAGACACCTCTCAACACGTTTCCCAATCACACGGTGGATCATACTCTGGGTTCCACATGCATGTTTTAGCTGAAGTAAGAATCCCTTAAACCTGGAGAGTTGAGACCCATGGAATGGGTACCATGCAATATGACTTCAAAGGGTCTGCATTTGCTCACCGAATCTCACCAATCCTATCACTGCTGCGTTTATGCCGCTGTACACACGCTTGATTCTCTTTTGGAGCATATAAATCCATAGGTTTTAAGATTCTTACTTGTCAGGTATATTCTTAGGCGTTTAATATGGGGTGTTGAGTCCACTTCGTTGAGCAAGGAGTAGCTCTTGTCTATTACATATTTGGCTTATGGAACGGTATCTGTGCTAATTTCAATCTCTGGTTTTATGCAGCACCCCAACTCACCTTTCCCCTTAAGCAAGCATAAGTTGGTTTTCTACATTGGAGACCCTGTTCTGTTTTGTAATTCAGTTCCTGTGTAGCCAAGTTTACATTCCGTGTAGTAGTGATATCTTATGACGTTTCTTTTTCTGTGTGACTTATTTCACTTAGAATCATCGTACCTGAATCCACTCATTATGCTGCTACGGGCCTGATGACATAGATTTCATTGCTGAGTGATATTGCATTGTACGTAAGTACCACAAGTTCTTTAGCCATTTTTCGCGTTCTGTGATATTGAACTTGTAACGTAAACGAGGTTCTTGTAAACAGAGCCGTCCCAAACATTGGGGTGGCGGTGTCTTTTAGATTTTAATTTCCCTAAGCTATAGGACCATAAGTGGAAGTGCACTAGGCTCTGTTGCCTTGTTTTTTAGATGTTTCAGGAAACACCATACACTTCTCCAGTGTGGCTGTTGGCAATTTACATCCCGCCCATCAGCATAACAAGGCTCCCAGTTCTCCATGGCCTCTCCTGCCTTTCTGGATTTTACACTTTTTTCAGATGGCCCTTTTGACCAGGGGGCGGTGAGACTTCATTGTAGTGCAGATTTCCTTTGCAAGCTTGCTTGGTTGGCCAAAAAGGGCGTATTCGTTTTTTCCTCAATATATTCAGGAAAAAACGCATACGCCCTTTTTGGCCAAGTGCATCATTGTGGACGTTCTGCCTCTTTTCCTATGCTTTACATGCAATTCCAGTCTACCTCCTGAAATCGGTTTCCTGCAATTCTGCCCCGCTTTCAAGTCCTCTTGGCAGCCTTACTTCAATATATTTTTGGACGATAGCTGTCATTTATAACTCTGCAGGTTTGTGAATGACAGTGCCCCTGAGCTCGTTTCTTCAACTCGCTTTCTTGTGAGCTGGCCGCAACACCGCAGCATTGCTTCAGAACCCAGTGTGGGTCCGGCATGGCACGCTGAGCCTTTGGTTAATTCCTCTTCCTGGTGGGAAATGAGAGTTAAATATGCCCGTCCAGACACCTCCAGCTAGTCTCTCATTGGTTCTCCCTATTCCTGTTCATTTTCCGCAGAAATTGCAAACTGGGCCAAACAGGAGGTTAAAGGCACTGACTCTCCAAGTGGGGAGAGTGTTAGTAATGCGTCTGGAATGTTGCACCCGAGTACCAGGGGAAGAAAACTGAGACACCTTTGAACACGTTTCCCGATCACACGGTGGATCATACTCTGGGTTCCACATGCATGTTTTAGCTGAAGGAAGAATCCCTTAAACCTGGAGAGTTGAGACCCATGGAATGGGTACCATGCAATATGACTTCAAAGGGTCTGCATTGGCTCAGCGCACCTCACCAATCCTATCACTGCTGCGTTTATGCCACTGTACACACGCTTGATTCTCTTTCGTAGACATATAAATCCATAGGTTTTAAGATTCTTACTTGTCAGGTATATTCTTAGGCGTTTAATATGGGGCGTTGAGTCCACTTCGTTGAGCAAGGAGTAGCTCATGTCTATTACATATTTGGCTTATGGAACGGTATCTGTGCTAATTTCAATCTCTGGTTTTATGCAGCACCCCAACTCACCTTTCCCCTTAGCAAGTATAAGTTGGTTTTCTACATTTGAGACCCTGTTCTGTTTTGTCATTCATTTCCTGTGTAGCCAAGATTACATTCCGTGTAGTAGTGATATCTTATGATGTTTCTTTTTCTGTGTGACTATGTCACTTAGAATCATCGTACCTGAATCCACTCCTTATGCTGCTATGGGCCTGATGACATAGATTTCATTGCTGAGTTATATTGCATTGTACGTAAGTACCACAAATTCTTTATCCATTTTTCGCTTTCTGTGATATTGAACTTGTACCGTAAACGAGGTTCTTGTAAACAGAGCTGTCCCAAACTTTGGGGTGGCTGTGTCTTTTTGATTTTAAATTCCCTAATCTATAGGACCATAAGTGGAAGTGCCCTAGGCTCTGTTGCTTTGTTTTTTAGATGTTTCAGGAAACACCATACACTTCTCCAGAGTGGCTGTTGGCAATTTACATCCCGCCCATCAGCATAACAAGGCTCCCAGTTCTCCGTGGCCTGTCCTGCCTTTCTGGATTTTACACTTTTTTCAGATGGCCCTTTTGACCGGGGGCAGTGAGACTTCATTGTAGTGCAGATTTCCTTTGCAAGCTTGCTTGGTTGGCCAAAAAGGGCGTATGCGTTTTTTCCTGAATATATTCAGGAAAAAACGCATACGCCCTTTTTGGCCAAGTGCATCATTGTGGACGTTCTGCCTCTTTTCCTATGCTTTACATGCAATTCCAGTCTACCTCCTGCAATCCCTTTCCTGCAATTCTGCCCCTCTTTCACGTCCTCTTGGCAGCCTTACTTCAATATATTTTTGGACGATAGCTGTCATTTATAACTCTGCAGGTTTGTGAATGACAGTGCCCCTGACCTCCTTTCTTCAACTCGCTTTCTTGTGAGCTGGCCGCAACACCGCAGGATTGCTTCAGGCCCTACTGTGGTTCCGGTATGGCATGCTGAGCCTTTGGTTAATTCCTCTTCCTGGTGGGAAATGAGAGTTAAATTTGCCCGTCCAGACACCTCCAGCTAGTCTCTCATTGGTTCTCCCTATTCCTGTTCATTTTCCGTATAAATTGCAAACTGGGCCAAACAGGAGGTTAAAGGCACTGACTCTCCAAGTGGGGAGAGTGTTAGTAAAGCGTCTGGAATGTTGCACCCGAGTACCAGGGGACGAAAACTGAGACACATTTGAACACGTTTCCCGATCACATGGTGGATCATACTCTGGGTTCCACATGCATGTTTTAGCTGAAGGAAGAATCCCTTAAACCTGGAGAGTTGAGACCCCTGCAATGGGTACCATGCAATATGACTTCAAAGGGTCTGCATTTGCTCACCGAACCTCACCAATCCTATCACTGCTGCGTTTATGCCACTGTACACACGCTTGATTCTCTTTCGGAGACATATAAATCCATAGGTTTTAAGATTCTTACTAGTCAGGTATATTCTTAGGCGTTTAATATGGGGTGTAGAGTCCACTTCGTTGAGCAAGGAGTAGCTCTTGTCTATTACATATTTGGCTTATGGAACGGTATCTGTGCTAATTTCAATGTCTGGTTTTATGCAGCACCCCAACTCACCTTTCCCCTTAAGCAAGCATAAGTTGGTTTTGTACATTTGAGACCCTGTTCTGTTTTGTAATTCAGTTCCTGTGTAGCCAAGTTTACATTCCGTGTAGTAGTGATATCTTATGATGTTTCTTTTTCTGTGTGACTTATTTCACTTCGAATCATCGTACCTGAATCCACTCATTATGCTGCTACGGGCCTGATGACATAGATTTCATTGCTGTGTGATATTGCATTGTACGTAAGTACTACAACTTCTTTATCCATTTTGTGCTTTCTGTGATATTGAACTTGTACCGTAAACGAGGTTTTTGTAAACAGAACCGTCCCAAACTTTGGGGTGGCTGTGTCTTTTTGAATTTAATTTCCCTAAGCTATGGGACCATAAGTGGAATTGCCCTAGGCTCTGTTGCTTTGTTTTCTAGATGTTTCAGGAAACACCATACACTTCTCCAGAGTGGCTGTTGGCAATATACATCCCGCCCATGAGCATAACAAGGCTCCCAGTTCTCCATGGCCTGTCCTGTCTTTCTGGATTTTACACTTTTTTCAGAAGGCCCTTTTGACCGGGGGGCAGTGAGACTTCATTGTAGTGCAGATTTCCTTTGCAAACTTGCTTGGTTGTCCAAAAAGGGCGTATGCATTTTTTCCTGAATATATTCAGGAAAAAACGCATACGCCCTTTTTGGCCAAGTGCATCATTGTGGACGTTCTGCCTCTTTTCCTGTGGTTTACATGCAAATCCAGTCTACCTCCTGAAATCGGTTTCCTGCAATTCTGCCCCGCTTTCAAGTCCTCTTGGCAGCCTTACTTCAATATATTTTTGGACGATAGCTGTCAATTTTAACTCTGCAGGTTTGTGAATGACAGTGCCCCTGAGCTCCTTTCTTCAACTCGCTTTCTTGTGAACTGACCGCAACACCGCAGGATTGCTTCAGGCCCCAGTGTGGTTCCGGCATGGCACGCTGAGCCTTTTGTTAATTCCTCTTCTTGATGGGAAATGAGAGTTAAATTTGCCCGTCCAGACACCTCCAGCTAGTCTCTTATTTGTTCTCCCTATTCCTGTTCATTTTCCGCAGAAATTGAAAACTGGGCCAAACAGGAGGTTAAAGGCACAGACTCTCCAAGTGGGGAGAGTGTTAGTAAAGCGTCTGGAATGTTGCATCCGAGTACCAGGGGACGAAAACTGAGACACCTTTGAAAACGTTTCCCAATCACATGGTGTATCATACTCTGGGTTTCACATGCATGTTTTAGCTGAAGGAAGAATCCCTTAAACCTGGAGAGTTGAGACCCATGGAATGGGTACCATGCAATATGACTTCAAAGGGTCTGCATTTGCTCACCAAACCTCACCAATCCTATCACTGCTGCGTTTATGCCGCTGTACACACTCTTGATTCTCTTTCGGAGCCATATAAATCCATAGGTTTTAAGATTCTTACTAGTCAGGTATATTCGTAGTCGTTTAATATGGGGTGTTGAGTCCACTTCATTGAGCAAGGAGTAGCTCTTGTCTATTACATATTTGGCTTATGGAACGGTATCTGTGCTTATTTCAATCTCTGGTTTTATGCAGCACCCCAACTCACATTTCCCCTTAAGCAAGCATAAGTTGGTTTTCTACATTTGAGACCCTGTTCTGTTTTGTAATTCAGTTCCTGTGTAGCCAAGTTTACATTCCGTGTAGTAGTGATATCTTATGATGTTTCTTTTTCTGTGTGACTTATTTCACTTAGAATCATCGTACCTGAATCCACTCATTATGCTGCTACGGGCCTGATGACATAGATTTCATTGCTGAGTGATATTGCATTGTACGTAAGTACCACAACTTCTTTATCCATTTTTCACTTTCTGCAATATTAAACTTGTACCGTAAACGAGGTTCTTGTAAACAGAGCTGTCCCAAACTTTGGGGTGGCGGTGTCTTTTAGATTTTAATTTCCCTAAGCTATAGGACCATAAGTGGAAGTGCCCTAGGCTCTGTTGCTTTGTTTTTTAGATGTTTCAGGAAACACCATACACTTCTCCAGAGTGGCTGTTGGCAATTTACATCCCGCCCATCAGCATAACAAGGCTCCCAGTTCTCCATGGCTTGTCCTGCCTTTCTGGATTTTACACTTTTTTCAGATGGCCCTTTTGACCGGGGGGCAGTGAGACTTCATTGTAGTGCAGATTTCCTTTGCAAGCTTGCTTGGTTGGCCAAAAAGGGCGTATGCGTTTTTTCCTCAATATATTCAGGAAAAAACGCATACGCCCTTTTTGGCCAAGTGCATCATTGTGGACGTTCTGCCTCTTTTCCTGTGGTTTACATGCAAATCCAGTCTACCTCCTGAAATCGGTTTCCTGCAATTCTGCCCCGCTTTCAAGTCCTCTTGGCAGCCTTACTTCAATATATTTTTGGACGATAGCTGTCATTTATAACTCTGCAGGTTTGTGAATGACAGTGCCCCTGAGCTCCTTTCTTCAACTCGCTTTCTTGTGAGCTGGCCGCAACACCTCAGGATTGCTTCAGGCCCTAGTGTGGTTCCGGCATGGCACGCTGAGCCTTTGGTTAATTCCTCTTCCTGGTGGGAAATGAGAGTTAAATTTGCCCGTCCAGACACCTCCAGCTAGTCTCTCATTGGTTCTCCCTATTCCTGTTCATTTTCCGCAGAAATTGCAAACTGGGCCAAACAGGAGGTTAAAGGCACTGACTCTCCAAGTGGGGAGAGTGTTAGTAAAGCATCTGGAATGTGTCACCCGAGTACCAGGGGATGAAAACTGACACAATTGAACACGTTTCCCGATGACACGGGGGATCATACTCTGGGTTCCACATGCATGTTTTAGCTGAAGGAAGAATCCCTTAAACCTGGAGAGTTGAGACCCATGGAATGGGTACCATGCAATATGACTTCAAAGGGTCTGCATTTGCTCACCGAACCTCACCAGTCCTATCACTGCTGCGTTTATGCCGCTGTACACACGCTTGATTCTCTTTCAGAGACATATAAATCCATAGGTTTTAAGATTCTTACTAGTCAGGTATATTCTTAGGCGTTTAATATGGGGTGTAGAGTCCACTTCGTTGATCAAGGAGTAGCTCTTGTCTATTACATATTTGGCTTATGGAACGGTATCTGTGCTAATTTCAATCTCTGGTTTTATGCAGCACCCCAACTCACCTTTCCCCTTAAGCAAGCATAAGTTTTTTTTCTACATTTGAGACCCTGTTCTGTTTTGTAATTCAGTTCCTGTGTAGCCAAGTTTACATTCCATGTGGTAGAGATATCTTATGATGTTTCTTTTTCTGTGTGACTTATTTCACTTAGAATCATCGTACCTGAATCCACTCATTATGCTGCTACGGGCCTGATGACATAGATTTCATTGCTGAGTGATATTGCATTGTACGTAAGTACCACAACTTCTTTATCCATTTTGCGCTTTCTGTGATATTGAACTTGTACCGTAAACGAGGTTCTTGTAAACAGAGCCGTTCCAAACTTTGGGGGGCGGTGTCTTTTTGATTTTAATTTCCCTAAGTATAGGACCATAAGTGGAAGTGCCCTAGGCTCTGTTGCTTTGTTTTTTGTATGTTTCAGGAAACACCATACACTTCTCCAGAGTGGCTGTTGGCAATTTACATCCCGCCCATCAGCATAACAAGGCTCCCAGTTCTCCGTGGCCTGTCCTGCCTTTCTGGATTTTACACTTTTTTCAGATAGCCCTTTTGACCGGGGGGCAGTGAGACTTCATTGTAGTGCAGATTTCCTTTGCAAGCTTGCTTGGTTGGCCATATAGTGCGTATGCGTTTTTTCCTGAGGAAAAAAAGCATATGCACTTTTTTGCCAAGTGCATCATTGTGGACGTTCTGCCTCTTTTCCTATGCTTTACATGCAATTCCAGTCTACCTCCTGAAATCGGTTTCCTGCAATTCTGCCCCGCTTTCAAGTCCTCTTGGCAGCCTTACTTCAATATATTTTTGGACGATAGCTGTCATTTATAACTCTGCAGGTTTGTGAATTACAGTGCCCCTAAGCCCCTTTCTTCAACTCGCTTTCTTGTGAGCTGGCCGCAACACCGCAGGATTGCTTCAGGCCCTAGTGTGGTTCCGGCATGGCACGTTGAGCCTTTGTTTAATTCCTCTTCCTGGTGGGAAATGAGAGTTAAATTTGCCCGTCCAGACACCTCCAGCTAGTCTCTCATTGGTTCTCCCTATTCCTGTTCATTTTCCGCAGAAATTGCAAACTGGGCCAAACAGGAGGTTAAAGGCACTGACTTTCCAAGTGGGGAGAGTCTTAGTAAAGCGTCTGGAATGTTGAACCCGAGTACCAGGGGACGAATACTGAGACACATTTGAACACGTTTCCCGATCACACGGTGGATCATACTCTGGGTTCCACATGCATGTTTTAGCTGAAGGAAGAATCCCTTAAACCTGGAGAGTTGAGACCCATGGAATGGGTACCATGCAATATGACTTCAAAGGGTCTGCATTTGCTCACCGAACCTCACCAGTCCTATCACTGCTGCGTTTATGCTGCTGTACACACGCTTGATTCTCTTTCAGAGACATATAAATCCATAGGTTTTAAGATTCTTACTAGTCAGGTATATTCTTAGGCGTTTAATATGGGGTGTAGAGTCCACTTCGTTGAGCAAGGAGTAGCTCTTGTCTATTACATATTTGGCTTATGGAACGGTATCTGTGCTAATTTCAATCTCTGGTTTTATGCAGCACCCCAACTCACCATTCCCCTTAAGCAAGCATAAGTCGGTTTTCTACATTTGAGAACCTGTTCTGTTTTGTAATTCAGTTCCTGTGTAGCCAAGTTTACATTCCTTGTAGTAGTGATATCTTATGATGTTTGTTTTTCTGTGTGACTTATTTCACTTAGAATCATCGTACCTGAATCCACTCATTATGCTGCTACGGGCCTGATGACATAGATTTCATTGCTGAGTGATATTGCATTGTACGTAAGTACCACAACTTCTTTATCCATTTTGCGCTTTCTGTGATATTGAACTTGTACCGTAAACGAGGTTCTTGTAAACAAGCTGTCCCAAAGATTGGGGTGGTTGTGTGTTTTAGATTTTAATTTCCCTAAGCTATAGGACCATAAGTGGAAGTGCACTAGGCTCTGTTGCCTTGTTTTTTAGATGTTTCAGGAAACAACATACACTTCTCCAGAGTGACTGTTGGCAATTTACATCCCGCCCATCAGCATAACAAGGCTCCCAGTTCTCCATGGCCTGTCCTGCCTTTCTGGATTTTACACATTTTTCAGATGGCCCTTTTGACCAGGGGCAGTGAGACTTCATTGTAGTGCAGATTTCCTTTGCAAGCTTGCTTGGTTGGCCAAAAAGGACGTATGCGTTTTTTCCTGAATATATTCAGGAAAAAACGCATACGCCCTTTTTGGCCAAGTGCATCATTGTGGACGTTCTGCCTCTTTTCCTATGCTTTACATGCAATTCCAGTCTACCTCCTGAAATCGGTTTCCTGCAATTCTGCCCCGCTTTCAAGTCCTCTTGGCAGCCTTACTTCAATATATTTTTGGACGATAGCTGTCATTTATAACTCTGCAGGTATGTGAATGACAGTGCCCCTGAGCTCCTTTCTTCAACTCGCTTTCTTGTGAGCTGGCCGCAACACCGCAGCATTGCTTCAGGCCCTAGTGTGGTTCCGGCATGGCACGCTGAGCCTTTGGTTAATTCCTCTTCCTGGTGGGAAATGAGAGTTAAATTTGCCCGTCCAGACACCTCCAGCTAGTCTCTCATTGGTTCTCCCTATTCCTGTTCATTTTCCGCAGAAATTGCAAACTTGGCCAAACAGGAGGTTAAAGGCACTGACTCTCCAAGTGGGGAGAGTGTTAGTAAAGCGTCTGGAATGTTGCACCCGAGTACCAGGGGACGAAAACTGAGACACATTTGAACACGTTTCCCGATCACATGGTGGATCATACTCTGGGTTCCACATGCATGTTTTAGCTGAAGGAAGAATCCCTTAAACCTGGAGAGTTGAGACCACTGCAATGGGTACCATGCAATATGACTTCAAAGGGTCTGCATTTGCTCACCGAACCTCACCAATCCTATCACTGCTGCATTTATGCCACTGTACACACGCTTGATTCTCTTTCTGAGACATATAAATCCATAGGTTTTAAGATTCTTACTAGTCAGGTATATTCTTAGGCGTTTAATATGGGGTGTAGAGTCCACTTCGTTGAGCAAGGAGTAGCTCTTGTCTATTACATATTTGGCTTATGGAACGGTATCTGTGCTAATTTCAATCTCTGGTTTTATGCAGCACCCCAACTCACCTTTCCCCTTAAGCAAGCATAAGTCGGTTTTCTACATTTGAGACCCTGTTCTGTTTTGTAATTCAGTTCCTGTGTAGCCAAGTTTACATTCCATGTGGTAGAGATATCTTATGATGTTTCTTTTTCTGTGTGACTTATTTCACTTAGAATCATCGTACCTGAATCCACTCATTATGCTGCTACGGGCCTGATGACATAGATTTCATTGCTGAGTGATATTGCATTGTACGTAAGTACCACAACTTCTTTATCCATTTTTCACTTTCTGTGATTTTGAACTTATACTGTAAACGAGGTTCTTGTAAACAGAGCCTTCCCAAACTTTGGGGTGGCTGTGTCTTTTTGATTTTAATTTCCCTAAGCTATAGGACCATAAGTGGAAGTGCCCTAGGCTCTGTTGCTTTGTTTTGTAGATGTTTCAGGAAACACCATACACTTCTCCAGAGTGGCTGTTGGCAATTTACATCCCGCCCATCAGCATAACAAGGCTCCCAGTTCTCCATGGCCTGTCCTGCCTTTCTGGATTTTACACTTTTTTCAGATGGCCCTTTTGACCGGGGGGCAGTGAGACTTCATTGTAGTGCAGATTTCCTTTGCAAGCTTGCTTGTTTGGCCAAAAAGTGCGTATGCGTTTTTTCCGGAATATATTCAGGAAAAAACGCATACGCCCTTTTTGGCCAAGTGCATCATTGTGGACGTTCTGCCTCTTTTCCTTTGCTTTATATGCAATTCCAGTCTACCTCCTGAAATCGGTTTCCTGCAATTCTGCCCAGCGTTCAAGTTCTCTTGGCAGCCTTACTTCAATATATTTTTGGACGATAGCTGTCATTTATAACTCTGCAGGTTTGTGAATGACAGTGCCCCTGAGCTCCTTTCTTCAACTCGCTTTCTTGTGAGCTGGCCGCAACACCGCAGCATTGCTTCAGGCCCTAGTGTGGTTCCGGCATGACATGCTGAGCCTTTGGTTAATTCCTCTTCCTGGTGGGAAATGAGAGTTAAATTTGCCCGTCCAGACACCTCCAGCTAGTCTCTCATTGGTTCTCCCTATTCCTGTTCATTTTCCGCAGAAATTGCAAACTGGGCCAAACAAGAGGTTAAAGGCACTGACTCTCCAAGTGGGGAGAGTGTTAGTAAAGCATCTGGAATGTTGCACCCGAGTCCCGGGGGATGAAAACTGACACAATTAAACACGTTTCCCGATCACACGGTGGATCATACTCTGGGTTCCACATGCATGTTTTAGCTGAAGGAAGAATCCCTTAAACCTGGAGAGTTGAGACCCATGGAATGGGTACCATGCAATATGACTTCAAAGGGTCTGCATTTGCTCACCGAACCTCACCAATCCTATCACTGCTGCGTTTATGACACTGTACACACGCTTGATTCTCTTTCGGAGACATATAAATCCATAGGTTTTAAGATTCTTTCTAGTCATGTATATTCTTACGCGTTTAATATGGGGTGTAGAGTCCACTTCGTTGAGCAAGGAGTAGCTCTTGTCTATTAAATATTTGGCTTATGGAATGGTATCTGTTCTAATTTCAATCTCTGGTTTTATGCAGCACCCCAACTCACCTTTCCCCTTAAGCAAGCATAAGTCGGTTTTCTACATTTGAGACCCTGTTCTGTTTTGTAATTCAGTTCCTGTGTAGCCAAGTTTACATTCCATGTGGTAGAGATATCTTATGATGTTTCTTTTTCTGTGTGACTTATTTCACTTAGAATCATCGTACCTGAATCCACTCATTATGCTGCTACGGGCCTGATGACATAGATTTCATTGCTGAGTGATATTGCATTGTACGTAAGTACCACAACTTCTTTATCCATTTTTCGCTTTCTGTGATATTGAACTTGGACCATAAATGAGGTTCTTGTAAACAGAGCTGTCCCTAACTTTGGGGTGGCTGAGTCTTTTTGATTTTAATTTCCCTAAGCTATAGGACCATAAGTGGAAGTGCCCTAGGCTCTGTTGCTTTGTTTTGTAGATGTTTCAGGAAACACCATACACTTCTCCAGAGTGGCTGTTGGCAATTTACATCCCGCCCATCAGCATCACAAGGCTCCCAGTTCTCCATGGCCTGTCCTGCCTTTCTGGATTTTACACTTTTTTCAGATGGCCCTTTTGACCGGGGAGCAGTGAGACTTCATTGTAGTGCAGATTTCCTTTGCAAGCTTGCTTGGTTGGCCAAAAAGGGCGTATGCGTTTTTTCCTGAATATATTCAGGAAAAAACGCATACGCCCTTTTTGGCCAAGTGCATCATTGTGGACGTTCTGCCTCTTTTCCTATGCTTTACATGCAATTCCAGTCTACCTCCTGAAATCGGTTTCCTGCAATTCTGCCCCGCTTTCAAGTCCTCTTGGCAGCCTTACTTCAATATATTTTTGGACGATAGCTATCATTTATAACTCTGCAGGTATGTGAATGACAGTGCCCCTGAGCTCCTTTCTTCAACTCGCTTTCTTGTGAGCTGGCCGCAACACCGCAGGATTGCTTCAGGCCCTAGTGTGGTTCCGGCATGGCACGCTGAGCCTTTGTTTAATTCCTCTTCCTGGTGGGAAATGAGAGTTAAATTTGCCCGTCCAGACACCTCCAGCTAGTCTCTCATTGGTTCTCCCTATTCCTGTTCATTTTCCGCAGAAATTGCAAACTGGGCCAAACAGGAGGTTAAAGGCACTGACTCTCCAAGAGGGGAGAGTGTTAGTAAAGCGTCTGGAATGTTGCACCCGAGTACCAGGGGACGAAAACTGAGACACATTTGAACACGTTTCCCGATCACATGGTGGATCATACTCTGGGTTCCACATGCATGTTTTAGCTGAAGGAAGAATCCCTTAAACCTGGAGAGTTGAGACCCCTGCAATGGGTACCATGCAATATGACTTCAAAGGGTCTGCATTTGCTCACCGAACCTCACCAATCCTATCACTGCTGCATTTATGCCACTGTACACACGCTTGATTCTCTTTCGGAGACATATAAACCCATAGGTTTTAAGATTCTTACTAGTCAGGTATATTCTTAGGCGTTTAATATGGGGTGTAGAGTCCACTTCGTTGAGCAAGGAGTAGCTCTTGTCTATTACATATTTGGCTTATGGAACGGTATCTGTGCTAATTTCAATCTCTGGTTTTATGCAGCACCCCAACTTAGCTTTCCCCTTAAGCAAGCATAAGTCAGTTTTCTACATTTGAGACCCTGTTCTGTTTTGTAATTCAGTTCCTGTGTAGCCAAGTTTACATTCCATGTGGTAGAGATATCTTATGATGTTTCTTTCTCTGTGTGACTTATTTCACTTACAATCATCGTACCTGAATCCACTCATTATGCTGCTACGGGCCTGATGACATAGATTTCATTGCTGAGTGATATTGCATTGTACGTAAGTACCACAACTTCTTTATCCATTTTGCGCTTTCTGTGATATTGAACTTGTACCGTAAACGAGGTTCTTGTAAACAGAGCTGTTCCAAAGATTGGGGTGGTTGTGTGTTTTAGATTTTAATTTCCCTAAGCTATAGGACCATAAGTGGAAGTGCCCTAGGCTCTGTTGCCTTGTTTTTTAGATGTTTCAGGAAACACCATACACTTCTCCAGAGTGACTTTTGGCAATTTACATCCCGCCCATCAGCATAACAAGGCTCCCAGTTCTCCATGGCCTGTCCTGCCTTTCTGGATTTTACACTTTTTTCAGATGGCCCTTTTGACCGGGGGGCAGTGAGACTTCATTGTAGTGCAGATTTCCTTTGCAAGCTTGCTTGGTTGGCCAAAAAGGGCGTATGCGTTTATTCCTGAATATATTCAGGAAAAAACGCATACGCCCTTTTTGGCCAAGTGCATCATTGTGGACGTTCTGCCTCTTTTCCTATGCTTTACATGCAATTCCAGTCTACCTCCTGAAATCGGTTTCCTGCAATTCTGCCCCGCTTTCAAGTCCTCTTGGCAGCCTTACTTCAATATATTTTTGGACGATAACTGTCATTTATAACTCTGCAGGTCTGTGAATGACAGTGCCCCTGAGCTCCTTTCTTCAACTCGCTTTCTTGTGAGCTGGCCGCAACACCGCAGCATTGCGTCAGGCCCTAGTGTGGTTCCGGCATGGCACACTGAGCCTTTGGTTAATTCCTCTTCCTGGTGGGAAATGAGAGTTAAATTTGCCCGTCCAGACACCTCCAGCTAGTCTCTCATTGGTTCTCCCTATTCCTGTTCATTTTCCGCAGAAATTGCAAACTGGGCCAAACAGGAGTTTAAAGGCACTGACTCTCCAAGAGGGGAGAGTGTTAGTAAAGCATCTGGAATGTTGCACCCGAGTCCCGGGGGATGAAAACTGACACAATTAAACACGTTTCCCGATCACACGGTGGATCATACTCTGGGTTCCACATGCATGTTTTAGCTGAAGGAAGAATCCCTTAAACCTGGAGAGTTGAGACCCATGGAATGGGTACCATGCAATATGACTTCAAAGGGTCTGCATTTGCTCACCGAACCTCACCAATCCTATCACTGCTGCGTTTATGACACTGTACACACGCTTGATTCTCTTTCGGAGACATATAAATCCATAGGTTTTAAGATTCTTTCTAGTCATGTATATTCTTACGCGTTTAATATGGGGTGTAGAGTCCACTTCGTTGAGCAAGGAGTAGCTCTTGTCTATTAAATATTTGGCTTATGGAATGGTATCTGTTCTAATTTCAATCTCTGGTTTTATGCAGCACCCCAACTCACCTTTCGCCTTAAGCAAGCATAAGTTGGTTTTCTACATTTGAGACCCTGTTCTGTTTTGTAATTCAGTTCCTGTGTAGCCAAGTTTACATTCCTTGTAGTAGTGATATCTTATGATGTTTGTTTTTCTGTGTGACTTATTTCACTTAGAATCATCGTACCTGAATCCACTCATTATGCTGCTACGGGCCTGATGACATAGATTTCATTGCTGAGTGATATTGCATTGTACGTAAGTACCACAACTTCTTTATCCATTTTTCGCTTTCTGTGATATTGAACTTGGACCATAAATGAGGTTCTTGTAAACAGAGCTGTCCCTAACTTTGGGGTGGCTGAGTCTTTTTGATTTTAATTTCCCTAAGCTATAGGACCATAAGTGGAAGTGCCCTAGGCTCTGTTGCTTTGTTTTGTAGATGTTTCAGGAAACACCATACACTTCTCCAGAGTGGCTGTTGGCAATTTACATCCCGCCCATCAGCATAACAAGGCTCCCAGTTCTCCATGGCCTGTCCTGCCTTTCTGGATTTTACACTTTTTTCAGATGGCCCTTTTGACCGGGGAGCAGTGAGACTTCATTGTAGTGCAGATTTCCTTTGCAAGCTTGCTTGGTTGGCCAAAAAGGGCGTATGCGTTTTTTCCTGAATATATTCAGGAAAAAACGCATACGCCCTTTTTGGCCAAGTGCATCATTGTGGACGTTCTGCCTCTTTTCCTATGCTTTACATGCAATTCCAGTCTACCTCCTGAAATCGGTTTCCTGCAATTCTGCCCCGCTTTCAAGTCCTCTTGGCAGCCTTACTTCAATATATTTTTGGACGATAGCTATCATTTATAACTCTGCAGGTATGTGAATGACAGTGTCCCTGAGCTCCTTTCTTCAACTCGCTTTCTTGTGAGCTGGCCGCAACACCGCAGGATTGCTTCAGGCCGTAGTGTGGCTCCGGCATGGCACGCTGAACCTTTGTTTAATTCCTCTTCCTGGTGGGAAATGAGAGTTAAATTTGCCCGTCCAGACACCTCCAGCTAGTCTCTCATTGGTTCTCCCTATTCCTGTTCATTTTCCGCAGAAATTGCAAACTGGGCCAAACAGGAGGTTAAAGGCACTGACTCTCCAAGTGGGGAGAGTGTTAGTAAAGCGTCTGGAATGTTGCACCCGAGTACCAGGGGACGAAAACTGAGACACATTTGAACACGTTTCCCGATCACATGGTGGATCATACTCTGGGTTCCACATGCATGTTTTAGCTGAAGGAAGAATCCCTTAAACCTGGAGAGTTGAGACCCCTGCAATGGGTACCATGCAATATGACTTCAAAGGGTCTGCATTTGCTCACCGAACCTCACCAATCCTATCACTGCTGCATTTATGCCACTGTACACACGCTTGATTCTCTTTCGGAGACATATAAATCCATAGGTTTTAAGATTCTTACTAGTCAGGTATATTCTTAGGCGTTTAATATGGGGTGTAGAGTCCACTTCGTTGAGCAAGGAGTAGCTCTTGCCTATTACATATTTGGCTTATGGAACGGTATCTGTGCTAATTTCAATCTCTGGTTTTATGCAGCACCCCAACTTAGCTTTCCCCTTAAGCAAGCATAAGTCGGTTTTCTACATTGGAGACCCTGTTCTGTTTTGTAATTCAGTTCCTGTGTAGCCAAGTTTACATTCCATGTGGTAGAGATATCTTATGATGTTTCTTTTTCTGTGTGACTTATTTCACTTACAATCATCGTACCTGAATCCACTCATTATGCTGCTACGGGCCTGATGACATAGATTTCATTGCTGAGTGATATTGCATTGTACGTAAGTACCACAACTTCTTTATCCATTTTGCGCTTTCTGTGATATTGAACTTGTACCGTAAACGAGGTTCTTGTAAACAGAGCTGTTCCAAAGATTGGGGTGGTTGTGTGTTTTAGATTTTAATTTCCCTAAGCTATAGGACCATAAGTGGAAGTGCCCTAGGCTCTGTTGCCTTGTTTTTTAGATGTTTCAGGAAACACCATACACTTCTCCAGAGTGACTGTTGGCAATTTACATCCCGCCCATCAGCATAACAAGGCTCCCAGTTCTCCATGGCCTGTCCTGCCTTTCTGGATTTTACACTTTTTTCAGATGGCCCTTTTGACCGGGGGGCAGTGAGACTTCATTGTAGTGCAGATTTCCTTTGCAAGCTTGCTTGGTTGGCCAAAAAGGGCGTATGCGTTTATTCCTGAATATATTCAGGAAAAAACGCATACGCCCTTTTTGGCCAAGTGCATCATTGTGGACGTTCTGGCTCTTTTCCTATGCTTTACATGCAATTCCAGTCTACCTCCTGAAATCGGTTTCCTGCAATTCTGCCCCGCTTTCAAGTCCTCTTGGCAGCCTTACTTCAATATATTTTTGGACGATAGCTGTCATTTATAACTCTGCAGGTCTGTGAATGACAGTGCCCCTGAGCTCCTTTCTTCAACTCGCTTTCTTGTGAGCTGGCCGCAACACCGCAACATTGCGTCAGGCCCTAGTGTGGTTCCGGCATGGCACACTGAGCCTTTGGTTAATTCCTCTTCCTGGTGGGAAATGAGAGTTAAATTTGCCCGTCCAGACACCTCCAGCTAGTCTCTCATTGGTTCTCACTATTCCTGTTCATTTTCCGCAGAAATTGCAAACTGGGCCAAACAAGAGGTTAAAGGCACTGACTCTCCAAGTGGGGAGAGTGTTAGTAAAGCATCTGGAATGTTGCACCCGAGTCCCGGGGGATGAAAACTGACACAATTAAACACGTTTCCCGATCACACGGTGGATCATACTCTGGGTTCCACATGCATGTTTTAGCTGAAGGAAGAATCCCTTAAACCTGGAGAGTTGAGACCCATGGAATGGGTACCATGCAATATGACTTCAAAGGGTCTGCATTTGCTCACCGAACCTCACCAATCCTATCACTGCTGCGTTTATGCCGCTGTACACACGCTTGATTCTCTTTCGGAGACATATAAATCCATAGGTTTTAAGATTCTTACTAGTCAGGTATATTCTTAGGCGTTTAATATGGGGTGTAGAGTCCACTTCGTTGAGCAAGGAGTAGCTCTTGTCTATTACATATTTGGCTTATGGAACGGTATCTGTGCTAATTTCAATCTCTGGTTTTATGCAGCACCCCAACTCACCTTTCGCCTTAAGCAAGCATAAGTTGGTTTTCTACATTTGAGACCCTGTTCTGTTTTGTAATTCAGTTCCTGTGTAGCCAAGTTTACATTCCTTGTAGTAGTGATATCTTATGATGTTTGTTTTTCTGTGTGACTTATTTCACTTAGAATCATCGTACCTGAATCCACTCATTATGCTGCTACGGGCCTGATGACATAGATTTCATTGCTGAGTGATATTGCATTGTACGTAAGTACCACAACTTCTTTATCCATTTTTCGCTTTCTGTGATATTGAACTTGGACCATAAATGAGGTTCTTGTAAACAGAGCTGTCCCTAACTTTGGGGTGGCTGAGTCTTTTTGATTTTAATTTCCCTAAGCTATAGGACCATAAGTGGAAGTGCCCTAGGCTCTGTTGCTTTGTTTTGTAGATGTTTCAGGAAACACCATACACTTCTCCAGAGTGGCTGTTGGCAATTTACATCCCGCCCATCAGCATAACAAGGCTCCCAGTTCTCCATGGCCTGTCCTGCCTTTCTGGATTTTACACTTTTTTCAGATGGCCCTTTTGACCGGGGGCAGTGAGACTTCATTGTAGTGCAGATTTCCTTTGCAAGCTTGCTTGGTTGGCCAAAAAGGGCGTATGCGTTTTTTCCTGAATATATTAAGGAAAAAACGCATACGCCCTTTTTGGCCAAGTGCATCATTGTGGACGTTCTGCCTCTTTTCCTATGCTTTACATGCAATTCCAGTCTACCTCCTGAAATCGGTTTCCTGCAATTCTGCCCCGCTTTCAAGTCCTCTTGGCAGCCTTACTTCAATATATTTTTGGACGATAGCTATCATTTATAACTCTGCAGGTATGTGAATGACAGTGTCCCTGAGCTCCTTTCTTCAACTCGCTTTCTTGTGAGCTGGCCGCAACACCGCAGGATTGCTTCAGGCCCTAGTGTGGTTCAGGCATGGCACGCTGAACCTTTGTTTAATTCCTCTTCCTGGTGGGAAATGAGAGTTAAATTTGCCCGTCCAGACACCTCCAGCTAGTCTCTCATTGGTTCTCCCTATTCCTGTTCATTTTCCGCAGAAATTGCAAACTGGGCCAAACAGGAGGTTAAAGGCACTGACTCTCCAAGTGGGGAGAGTGTTAGTAAAGCGTCTGGAATGTTGCACCCGAGTACCAGGGGACGAAAACTGAGACACATTTGAACACGTTTCCCGATCACATGGTGGATCATACTCTGGGTTCCACATGCATGTTTTAGCTGAAGGAAGAATCCCTTAAACCTGGAGAGTTGAGACCCCTGCAATGGGTACCATGCAATATGACTTCAAAGGGTCTGCATTTGCTCACCGAACCTCACCAATCCTATCACTGCTGCGTTTATGACACTGTACACATGCTTGATTCTCTTTCGGAGACATATAAATCCATAGGTTTTAAGATTCTTTCTAGTCATGTATATTCTTACGCGTTTAATATGGGGTGTAGAGTCCACTTCGTTGAGCAAGGAGTAGCTCTTGTCTATTAAATATTTGGGTTATGGAACGGTATCTGTTCTAATTTCAATCTCTGGTTTTATGCAGCACCCCAACTCACCTTTCGACTTAAGCAAGCATAAGTTGGTTTTCTACATTTGAGACCCTGTTCTGTTTTGTAATTCAGTTCCTGTGTAGCCAAGTTTACATTCCTTGTAGTAGTGATATCTTAAGATGTTTGTTTTTCTGTGTGACTTATTTCACTTAGAATCATCGTACCTGAATCCACTCATTATGCTGCTACGGGCCTGATGACATAGATTTCATTGCTGAGTGATATTGCATTGTACGTAAGTACCACAACTTCTTTATCCATTTTTCGCTTTCTGTGATATTGAACTTGGACCATAAATGAGGTTCTTGTAAACAGAGCTGTCCCTAACTTTGGGGTGGCTGAGTCTTTTTGATTTTAATTTCCCTAAGCTATAGGACCATAAGTGGAAGTGCCCTAGGCTCTGTTGCTTTGTTTTGTAGATGTTTCAGGAAACACCATACACTTCTCCAGAGTGGCTGTTGGCAATTTACATCCCGCCCATCAGCATAACAAGGCTCCCAGTTCTCCATGGCCTGTCCTGCCTTTCTGGATTTTACACTTTTTTCAGATGGCCCTTTTGACCGGGGGGCAGTGAGACTTCATTGTAGTGCAGATTTCCTTTGCAAGCTTGCTTGGTTGGCCAAAAAGGGCGTATGCGTTTTTTCCTGAATATATTAAGGAAAAAACGCATACGCCCTTTTTGGCCAAGTGCATCATTGTGGACGTTCTGCCTCTTTTCCTATGCTTTACATGCAATTCCAGTCTACCTCCTGAAATCGGTTTCCTGCAATTCTGCCCCGCTTTCAAGTCCTCTTGGCAGCCTTACTTCAATATATTTTTGGACGATAGCTATCATTTATAACTCTGCAGGTATGTGAATGACAGTGTCCCTGAGCTCCTTTCTTCAACTCGCTTTCTTGTGAGCTGGCCGCAACACCGCAGGATTGCTTCAGGCCCTAGTGTGGTTCCGGCATGGCACGCTGAACCTTTGTTTAATTCCTCTTCCTGGTGGGAAATGAGAGTTAAATTTGCCCGTCCAGACACCTCCAGCTAGTCTCTCATTGGTTCTCCCTATTCCTGTTCATTTTCCGCAGAAATTGCAAACTGGGCCAAACAGGAGGTTAAAGGCACTGACTCTCCAAGTGGGGAGAGTGTTAGTAAAGCGTCTGGAATGTTGCACCCGAGTACCAGGGGACGAAAACTGAGACACATTTGAACACGTTTCCCGATCACATGGTGGATCATACTCTGGGTTCCACATGCATGTTTTAGCTGAAGGAAGAATCCCTTAAACCTGGAGAGTTGAGACCCCTGCAATGGGTACCATGCAATATGACTTCAAAGGGTCTGCATTTGCTCACCGAACCTCACCAATCCTATCACTGCTGCATTTATGCCACTGTACACACGCTTGATTCTCTTTCTGAGACATATAAATCCATAGGTTTTAAGATTCTTACTAGTCAGGTATATTCTTAGGCGTTTAATATGGGGTGTAGAGTCCACTTCGTTGAGCAAGGAGTAGCTCTTGTCTATTACATATTTGGCTTATGGAACGGTATCTGTGCTAATTTCAATCTCTGGTTTTATGCAGCACCCCAACTCACCTTTCCCCTTAAGCAAGCATAAGTCGGTTTTCTACATTTGAGACCCTGTTCTGTTTTGTAATTCAGTTCCTGTGTAGCCAAGTTTACATTCCATGTGGTAGAGATATCTTATGATGTTTCTTTCTCTGTGTGACTTATTTCACTTACAATCATCGTACCTGAATCCACTCATTATGCTGCTACGGGCCTGATGACATAGATTTCATTGCTGAGTGATATTGCATTGTACGTAAGTACCACAACTTCTTTATCCATTTTTCACTTTCTGTGATTTTGAACTTGTACTGTAAACGAGGTTCTTTTAAACAGAGCCTTCCCAAACTTTGGGGTGGCTGTGTCTTTTTGATTTTAATTTCCCTAAGCTATAGGACCATAAGTGGAAGTGCCCTAGGCTCTGTTGCTTTGTTTTTTAGATGTTTCAGGAAACACCATACACTTCTCCAGAGTGGCTGTTGGCAATTTACATCCCGCCCATGAGCATAACAAGGCTCCCAGTTCTCCATGGCCTGTCCTGCCTTTCTGGATTTTACACTTTATTCAGATGGCCCTTTTGACCGGGGGGCAGTGAGACTTCATTGTAGTGCAGATTTCCTTTTCAAGCTTGCTTGGTTGGCCAAAAAGTGCGTATCCGTTTTTTCCTGAATATATTCAGGAAAAAACGCATACGCCCTTTTTGGCCAAGTGCATCATTGTGGACGTTCTGCCTCTTTTCCTTTGCTTTACATGCAATTCCAGTCTACCTCCTGAAATCGGTTTCCTGCAATTCTGCCCAGCGTTCAAGTCCTCTTGGCAGCCTTACTTCAATATATTTTTGGACGATAGCTGTCATTTATAACTCTGCAGGTTTGTGAATGACAGTGCCCCTGAGCTCCTTTCTTCAACTCGCTTTCTTGTGAGCTGGCCGCAACACCGCAGCATTGCTTCAGGCCCTAGTGTGGTTCCGGCATGACATGCTGAGCCTTTGGTTAATTCCTCTTCCTGGTGGGAAATGAGAGTTAAATTTGCCCGTCCAGACACCTCCAGCTAGTCTCTCATTGGTTCTCCCTATTCCTGTTCATTTTCCGCAGAAATTGCAAACTGGGCCAAACAAGAGGTTAAAGGCACTGACTCTCCAAGTGGGGAGAGTGTTAGTAAAGCGTCTGGAATGTTGCACCCGAGTCCCGGGGGATGAAAACTGACACAATTAAACACGTTTCCCGATCACACGGTGGATCATACTCTGGGTTCCACATGCATGTTTTAGCTGAAGGAAGAATCCCTTAAACCTGGAGAGTTGAGACACATGGAATGGGTACCATGCAATATGACTTCAAAGGGTCTGCATTTGCTCACCGCACCTCACCAATCCTATCACTGCTGCGTTTATGACACTGTACACACGCTTGATTCTCTTTCGGAGACATATAAATCCATAGGTTTTAAGATTCTTTCTAGTCATGTATATTCTTACGCGTTTAATATGGGGTGTAGAGTCCACTTCGTTGAGCAAGGAGTAGCTCTTGTGTATTAAATATTTGGGTTATGGAACGGTATCTGTTCTAATTTCAATCTCTGGTTTTATGCAGCACCCCAACTCACCTTTCGCCTTAAGCAAGCATAAGTTGGTTTTCTACATTTGAGACCCTGTTCTGTTTTGTAATTCAGTTCCTGTGTAGCCAAGTTTACATTCCTTGTAGTAGTGATATCTTATGATGTTTGTTTTTCTGTGTGACTTATTTCACTTAGAATCATCGTACCTGAATCCACTCATTATGCTGCTACGGGCCTGATGACATAGATTTCATTGCTGAGTGATATTGCATTGTACGTAAGTACCACAACTTCTTTATCCATTTTTCGCTTTCTGTGATATTGAACTTGGACCATAAATGAGGTTCTTGTAAACAGAGCTGTCCCTAACTTTGGGGTGGCTGAGTCTTTTTGATTTTAATTTCCCTAAGCTATAGGACCATAAGTGGAAGTGCCCTAGGCTCTGTTGCTTTGTTTTTTAGATGTTTCAGGAAACACCATACACTTCTCCAGAGTGGCTGTTGGCAATTTACATCCCGCCCATCAGCATAACAAGGCTCCCAGTTCTCCATGGCCTGTCCTGCCTTTCTGGATTTTACACTTTTTTCAGATGGCCCTTTTGACCGGGGAGCAGTGAGACTTCATTGTAGTGCAGATTTCCTTTGCAAGCTTGCTTGGTTGGCCAAAAAGGGCGTATGCGTTTTTTCCTGAATATATTCAGGAAAAAACGCATACGCCCTTTTTGGCCAAGTGCATCATTGTGGACGTTCTGCCTCTTTTCCTATGCTTTACATGCAATTCCAGTCTACCTCCTGAAATCGGTTTCCTGCAATTCTGCCCCGCTTTCAAGTCCTCTTGGCAGCCTTACTTCAATATATTTTTGGACGATAGCTATCATTTATAACTCTGCAGGTATGTGAATGACAGTGTCCCTGAGCTCCTTTCTTCAACTCGCTTTCTTGTGAGCTGGCCGCAACACCGCAGGATTGCTTCAGGCCCTAGTGTGGTTCCGGCATGGCACGCTGAGCCTTTGGTTAATTCCTCTTCCTGGTGGGAAATGAGAGTTAAATTTGCCCGTCCAGACACCTCCAGCTAGTCTCTCATTGGTTCTCCCTATTCCTGTTCATTTTCCGCAGAAATTGCAAACTGGGCCAAACAGGAGGTTAAAGGCACTGACTCTCCAAGTGGGGAGAGTGTTAGTAAAGCGTCTGGAATGTTGCACCCGAGTACCAGGGGACGAAAACTGAGACACATTTGAACACGTTTCCCGATCACATGGTGGATCATACTCTGGGTTCCACATGCATGTTTTAGCTGAAGGAAGAATCCCTTAAACCTGGAGAGTTGAGACCCCTGCAATGGGTACCATGCAATATGACTTCAAAGGGTCTGCATTTGCTCACCGAACCTCACCAATCCTATCACTGCTGCATTTATGCCACTGTACACACGCTTGATTCTCTTTCTGAGACATATAAATCCATAGGTTTTAAGATTCTTACTAGTCAGGTATATTCTTAGGCGTTTAATATGGGGTGTAGAGTCCACTTCGTTGAGCAAGGAGTAGCTCTTGTCTATTACATATTTGGCTTATGGAACGGTATCTGTGCTAATTTCAATCTCTGGTTTTATGCAGCACCCCAACTCACCTTTCCCCTTAAGCAAGCATAAGTCGGTTTTCTACATTTGAGACCCTGTTCTGTTTTGTAATTCAGTTCCTGTGTAGCCAAGTTTACATTCCATGTGGTAGAGATATCTTATGATGTTTCTTTCTCTGTGTGACTTATTTCACTTACAATCATCGTACCTGAATCCACTCATTATGCTGCTACGGGCCTGATGACATAGATTTCATTGCTGAGTGATATTGCATTGTACGTAAGTACCACAACTTCTTTATCCATTTTTCACTTTCTGTGATTTTGAACTTGTACTGTAAACGAGGTTCTTTTAAACAGAGCCTTCCCAAACTTTGGGGTGGCTGTGTCTTTTTGATTTTAATTTCCCTAAGCTATAGGACCATAAGTGGAAGTGCCCTAGGCTCTGTTGCTTTGTTTTTTAGATGTTTCAGGAAACACCATACACTTCTCCAGAGTGGCTGTTGGCAATTTACATCCCGCCCATGAGCATAACAAGGCTCCCAGTTCTCCATGGCCTGTCCTGCCTTTCTGGATTTTACACTTTATTCAGATGGCCCTTTTGACCGGGGGGCAGTGAGACTTCATTGTAGTGCAGATTTCCTTTTCAAGCTTGCTTGGTTGGCCAAAAAGTGCGTATCCGTTTTTTCCTGAATATATTCAGGAAAAAACGCATACGCCCTTTTTGGCCAAGTGCATCATTGTGGACGTTCTGCCTCTTTTCCTTTGCTTTACATGCAATTCCAGTCTACCTCCTGAAATCGGTTTCCTGCAATTCTGCCCAGCGTTCAAGTCCTCTTGGCAGCCTTACTTCAATATATTTTTGGACGATAGCTGTCATTTATAACTCTGCAGGTTTGTGAATGACAGTGCCCCTGAGCTCCTTTCTTCAACTCGCTTTCTTGTGAGCTGGCCGCAACACCGCAGCATTGCTTCAGGCCCTAGTGTGGTTCCGGCATGACATGCTGAGCCTTTGGTTAATTCCTATTCCTGGTGGGAAATGAGAGTTAAATTTGCCCGTCCAGACACCTCCAGCTAGTCTCTCATTGGTTCTCCCTATTCCTGTTCATTTTCCGCAGAAATTGCAAACTGGGCCAAACAAGAGGTTAAAGGCACTGACTCTCCAAGTGGGGAGAGTGTTAGTAAAGCGTCTGGAATGTTGCACCCGAGTCCCGGGGGATGAAAACTGACACAATTAAACACGTTTCCCGATCACACGGTGGATCATACTCTGGGTTCCACATGCATGTTTTAGCTGAAGGAAGAATCCCTTAAACCTGGAGAGTTGAGACACATGGAATGGGTACCATGCAATATGACTTCAAAGGGTCTGCATTTGCTCACCGCACCTCACCAATCCTATCACTGCTGCGTTTATGACACTGTACACACGCTTGATTCTCTTTCGGAGACATATAAATCCATAGGTTTTAAGATTCTTTCTAGTCATGTATATTCTTACGCGTTTAATATGGGGTGTAGAGTCCACTTCGTTGAGCAAGGAGTAGCTCTTGTGTATTAAATATTTGGGTTATGGAACGGTATCTGTTCTAATTTCAATCTCTGGTTTTATGCAGCACCCCAACTCACCTTTCGCCTTAAGCAAGCATAAGTTGGTTTTCTACATTTGAGACCCTGTTCTGTTTTGTAATTCAGTTCCTGTGTAGCCAAGTTTACATTCCTTGTAGTAGTGATATCTTATGATGTTTGTTTTTCTGTGTGACTTATTTCACTTAGAATCATCGTACCTGAATCCACTCATTATTCTGCTACGGGCCTGATGACATAGATTTCATTGCTGAGTGATATTGCATTGTACGTAAGTACCACAACTTCTTTATCCATTTTTCGCTTTCTGTGATATTGAACTTGGACCATAAATGAGGTTCTTGTAAACAGAGATGTCCCTAACTTTGGGGTGGCTGAGTCTTTTTGATTTTAATTTCCCTAAGCTATAGGACCATAAGTGGAAGTGCCCTAGGCTCTGTTGCTTTGTTTTTTAGATATGTCAGGAAACACCATACACTTCTCCAGAGTGGCTGTTGGCAATTTACATCCCGCCCATCAGCATAACAAGGCTCCCAGTTCTCCATGGCCTGTCCTGCCTCTCTGGATTTTACACTTTTTAAAGATGGCCCTTTTGACCGGGGGGCAGTGAGACTTCATTGTAGTGCAGATTTCCTTTGCAAGCTTGCTTGGTTGGCCAAAAAGGGCGTATGCGTTTTTTCCTGAATATATTAAGGAAAAAACGCATACGCCCTTTTTGGCCAAGTGCATCATTGTGGACGTTCTGCCTCTTTTCCTATGCTTTACATGCAATTCCAGTCTACCTCCTGAAATCGGTTTCCTGCAATTCTGCCCCGCTTTCAAGTCCTCTTGGCAGCCTTACTTCAATATATTTTTGGACGATAGCTGTCATTTATAACTCTGCAGGTATGTGAATGACAGTGTCCCTGAGCTCCTTTCTTCAACTCGCTTTCTTGTGAGCTGGCCGCAACACCGCAGGATTGCTTCAGGCCCTAGTGTGGTTCAGGCATGGCACGCTGAGCCTTTGTTTAATTCCTCTTCCTGGTGGGAAATCAGAGTTAAATTTGCCCGTCCAGACACCTCCAGCTAGTCTCTCATTGGTTCTCCCTATTCCTGTTCATTTTCCGCAGAAATTGCAAACTGGGCCAAACAGGAGGTTAAAGGCACTGACTCTCCAAGTGGGGAGAGTGTTAGTAAAGCGTCTGGAATGTTGCACCCGAGTACCAGGGGACGAAAACTGAGACACATTTGAACACGTTTCCCGATTACATGGTGGATCATACTCTGGGTTCCACATGCATGTTTTAGCTGAAGGAAGAATCCCTTAAACCTGGAGAGTTGAGACCCCTGCAATGGGTACCATGCAATATGACTTCAAAGGGTCTGCATTTGCTCACCGAACCTCACCAATCCTATCACTGCTGCATTTATGCCACTGTACACACGCTTGATTCTCTTTCTGAGACATATAAATCCATAGGTTTTAAGATTCTTACTAGTCAGGTATATTCTTAGGCGTTTAATATGGGGTGTAGAGTCCACTTCGTTGAGCAAGGAGTAGCTCTTGTCTATTACATATTTGGCTTATGGAACGGTATCTGTGCTAATTTCAATCTCTGGTTTTATGCAGCACCCCAACTTAGCTTTCCCCTTAAGCAAGCATAAGTCGGTTTTCTACATTTGAGACGCTGTTCTGTTTTGTAATTCAGTTCCTGTGTAGCCAAGTTTACATTCCATGTGGTAGAGATATCTTATGATGTTTCTTTCTCTGTGTGACTTATTTCACTTACAATCATCGTACCTGAATCCACTCATTATGCTGCTACGGGCCTGATGACATAGATTTCATTGCTGAGTGATATTGCATTGTACGTAAGTACCACAACTTCTTTATCCATTTTGCGCTTTCTGTGATATTGAACTTGTACCGTAAACGAGGTTCTTGTAAACAGAGCTGTTCCAAAGATTGGGGTGGTTGTGTGTTTTAGATTTTAATTTCCCTAAGCTATAGGACCATAAGTGGAAGTGCCCTAGGCTCTGTTGCCTTGTTTTTTAGATGTTTCAGGAAACACCATACACTTCTCCAGAGTGACTTTTGGCAATTTACATCCCGCCCATCAGCATAACAAGGCTCCCAGTTCTCCATGGCCTGTCCTGCCTTTCTGGATTTTACACTTTTTTCAGATGGCCCTTTTGACCGGGGGGCAGTGAGACTTCATTGTAGTGCAGATTTCCTTTGCAAGCTTGCTTGGTTGGCCAAAAAGGGCGTATGCGTTTATTCCTGAATATATTCAGGAAAAAACGCATACGCCCTTTTTGGCCAAGTGCATCATTGTGGACGTTCTGCCTCTTTTCCTATGCTTTACATGCAATTCCAGTCTACCTCCTGAAATCGGTTTCCTGCAATTCTGCCCCGCTTTCAAGTCCTCTTGGCAGCCTTACTTCAATATATTTTTGGACGATAACTGTCATTTATAACTCTGCAGGTCTGTGAATGACAGTGCCCCTGAGCTCCTTTCTTCAACTCGCTTTCTTGTGAGCTGGCCGCAACACCGCAGCATTGCGTCAGGCCCTAGTGTGGTTCCGGCATGGCACACTGAGCCTTTGGTTAATTCCTCTTCCTGGTGGGAAATGAGAGTTAAATTTGCCCGTCCAGACACCTCCAGCTAGTCTCTCATTGGTTCTCCCTATTCCTGTTCATTTTCCGCAGAAATTGCAAACTGGGCCAAACAAGAGGTTAAAGGCACTGACTCTCCAAGTGGGGAGAGTGTTAGTAAAGCATCTGGAATGTTGCATCCGAGTCCCGGGGGATGAAAACTGAGACACATTTGAACACGTTTCCCGATCACACGGTGGATCATACTCTGGGTTCCACATGCATGTTTTAGCTGAAGGAAGAATCCCTTAAACCTGGAGAGTTGAGACCCATGGAATGGGTACCATGCAATATGACTTCAAAGGGTCTGCATTTGCTCACCGAACCTCACCAATCCTATCACTGCTGCGTTTATGACACTGTACACACGCTTGATTCTCTTTCGGAGACATATAAATCCATAGGTTTTAAGATTCTTTCTAGTCATGTATATTCTTACGCGTTTAATATGGGGTGTAGAGTCCACTTCGTTGAGCAAGGAGTAGCTCTTGTCTATTAAATATTTGGGTTATGGAACGGTATCTGTTCTAATTTCAATCTCTGGTTTTATGCAGCACCCCAACTCACCTTTCGCCTTAAGCAAGCATAAGTTGGTTTTCTACATTTGAGACCCTGTTCTGTTTTCTAATTCAGTTCCTGTGTAGCCAAGTTTACATTCCTTGTAGTAGTGATATCTTATGATGTTTGTTTTTCTGTGTGACTTATTTCACTTAGAATCATCGTACCTGAATCCACTCATTATGCTGCTATGGGCCTGATGACATAGATTTCATTGCTGAGTTATATTGCATTGTACGTAAGTACCACAACTTCTTTATCCATTTTTCGCTTTCTGTGATATTGAACTTGGACCATAAATGAGGTTCTTGTAAACAGAGCTGTCCCTAACTTTGGGGTGGCTGAGTCTTTTTGATTTTAATTTCCCTAAGCTATAGGACCATAAGTGGAAGTGCCCTAGGCTCTGTTGCTTTGTTTTGTAGATGTTTCAGGAAACACCATACACTTCTCCAGAGTGGCTGTTGGCAATTTACATCCCGCCCATCAGCATAACAAGGCTCCCAGTTCTCCATGGCCTGTCCTGCCTTTCTGGATTTTACACTTTTTTCAGATGGCCCTTTTGACCGGGGGAAGTGAGACTTCATTGTAGTGCAGATTTCCTTTGCAAGCTTGCTTGGTTGGCCAAAAAGGGCGTATGCGTTTTTTCCTGAATATATTAAGGAAAAAACGCATACGCCCTTTTTGGCCAAGTGCATCATTGTGGACGTTCTGCCTCTTTTCCTATGCTTTACATGCAATTCCAGTCTACCTCCTGAAATCGGTTTCCTGCAATTCTGCCCCGCTTTCAAGTCCTCTTGGCAGCCTTACTTCAATATATTTTTGGACGATAGCTATCATTTATAACTCTGCAGGTATGTGAATGACAGTGTCCCTGAGCTCCTTTCTTCAACTCGCTTTCTTGTGAGCTGGCCGCAACACCGCAGGATTGCTTCAGGCCCTAGTGTGGTTCCGGCATGGCACGCTGAACCTTTGTTTAATTCCTCTTCCTGGTGGGAAATGAGAGTTAAATTTGCCCGTCCAGACACCTCCAGCTAGTCTCTCATTGGTTCTCCCTATTCCTGTTCATTTTCCGCAGAAATTGCAAACTGGGCCAAACAGGAGGTTAAAGGCACTGACTCTCCAAGTGGGGAGAGTGTTAGTAAAGCATCTGGAATGTTGCACCCGAGTACCAGGGGACGAAAACTGAGACACATTTGAACACGTTTCCCGATCACATGGTGGATCATACTCTGGGTTCCACATGCATGTTTTAGCTGAAGGAAGAATCCCTTAAACCTGGAGAGTTGAGACCACTGCAATGGGTACCATGCAATATGACTTCAAAGGGTCTGCATTTGCTCACCGAACCTCACCAATCCTATCACTGCTGCATTTATGCCACTGTACACACGCTTGATTCTCTTTCTGAGACATATAAATCCATAGGTTTTAAGATTCTTACTAGTCAGGTATATTCTTAGGCGTTTAATATGGGGTGTAGAGTCCACTTCGTTGAGCAAGGAGTAGCTCTTGTCTATTACATATTTGGCTTATGGAACGGTATCTGTGCTAATTTCAATCTCTGGTTTTATGCAGCACCCCAACTTAGCTTTCCCCTTAAGCAAGCATAAGTCGGTTTTCTACATTTGAGACGCTGTTCTGTTTTGTAATTCAGTTCCTGTGTAGCCAAGTTTACATTCCATGTGGTAGAGATATCTTATGATGTTTCTTTCTCTGTGTGACTTATTTCACTTAGAATCATCGTACCTGAATCCACTCATTATGCTGCTACGGGCCTGATGACATAGATTTCATTGCTGAGTGATATTGCATTGTACGTAAGTACCACAACTTCTTTATCCATTTTTCACTTTCTGTGATTTTGAACTAGTACTGTAAACGAGGTTCTTGTAAACAGAGCCTTCCCAAACTTTGGGGTGGCTATGTCTTTTTGATTTTAATTTCCCTAAGCTATAGGACCATAAGTGGAAGTGCCCTAGGCTCTGTTGCTTTGTTTTTTAGATGTTTCAGGAAACACCATACACTTCTCCAGAGTGGCTGTTGGCAATTTACATCCAGCCCATGAGCATAACAAGGCTCCCAGTTCTCCATGGCCTGTCCTGCCTTTCTGGATTTTACACTTTATTCAGATGGCCCTTTTGACCGGGGGGCAGTGAGACTTCATTGTAGTGCAGATTTCCTTTTCAAGCTTGCTTGGTTGGCCAAAAAGTGCGTATCCGTTTTTTCCTGAATATATTCAGGAAAAAACGCATACGCCCTTTTTGGCCAAGTGCATCATTGTGGACGTTCTGCCTCTTTTCCTTTGCTTTACATGCAATTCCAGTCTACCTCCTGAAATCGGTTTCCTGCAATTCTGCCCAGCGTTCAAGTCCTCTTGGCAGCCTTACTTCAATATATTTTTGGACGATAGCTGTCATTTATAACTCTGCAGGTTTGTGAATGACAGTGCCCCTGAGCTCCTTTCTTCAACTCGCTTTCTTGTGAGCTGGCCGCAACACCGCAGCATTGCTTCAGGCCCTAGTGTGGTTCCGGCATGACATGCAGAGCCTTTGGTTAATTCCTCTTCCTGGTGGGAAATGAGAGTTAAATTTGCCCGTCCAGACACCTCCAGCTAGTCTCTCATTGGTTCTCCCTATTCCTGTTCATTTTCCGCAGAAATTGCAAACTGGGCCAAACAAGAGGTTAAAGGCACTGACTCTCCAAGTGGGGAGAGTGTTAGTAAAGCGTCTGGAATGTTGCACCCGAGTCCCGGGGGATGAAAACTGACACAATTAAACACGTTTCCCGATCACACGGTGGATCATACTCTGGGTTCCACATGCATGTTTTAGCTGAAGGAAGAATCCCTTAAACCTGGAGAGTTGAGACCCATGGAATGGGTACCATGCAATATGACTTCAAAGGGTCTGCATTTGCTCACCGAACCTCACCAATCCTATCAGTGCTGCGTTTATGACACTGTACACACGCTTGATTCTCTTTCGGAGACATATAAATCCATAGGTTTTAAGATTCTTTCTAGTCATGTATATTCTTACGCGTTTAATATGGGGTGTAGAGTCCACTTCGTTGAGCAAGGAGTAGCTCTTGTCTATTAAATATTTGGCTTATGGAACGGTATCTGTTCTAATTTCAATCTCTGGTTTTATGCAGCACCCCAACTCACCTTTCGCCTTAAGCAAGCATAAGTTGGTTTTCTACATTTGAGACCCTGTTCTGTTTTGTAATTCAGTTCCTGTGTAGCCAAGTTTACATTCCTTGTAGTAGTGATATCTTATGATGTTTGTTTTTCTGTGTGACTTATTTCACTTAGAATCATCGTACCTGAATCCACTCATTATGCTGCTACGGGCCTGATGACATAGATTTCATTGCTGAGTGATATTGCATTGTACGTAAGTACCACAACTTCTTTATCCATTTTTCGCTTTCTGTGATATTGAACTTGGACCATAAATGAGGTTCTTGTAAACAGAGCTGTCCCTAACTTTGGGGTGGCTGAGTCTTTTTGATTTTAATTTCCCTAAGCTATAGGACCATAAGTGGAAGTGCCCTAGGCTCTGTTGCTTTGTTTTGTAGATGTTTCAGGAAACACCATACACTTCTCCAGAGTGGCTGTTGGCAATTTACATCCCGCCCATCAGCATAACAAGGCTCCCAGTTCTCCATGGCCTGTCCTGCCTTTCTGGATTTTACACTTTTTTCAGATGGCCCTTTTGACCGGGGAGCAGTGAGACTTCATTGTAGTGCAGATTTCCTTTGCAAGCTTGCTTGGTTGGCCAAAAAGGGCGTATGCGTTTTTTCCTGAATATATTCAGGAAAAAACGCATACGCCCTTTTTGGCCAAGTGCATCATTGTGGACGTTCTGCCTCTTTTCCTATGCTTTACATGCAATTCCAGTCTACCTCCTGAAATCGGTTTCCTGCAATTCTGCCCCGCTTTCAAGTCCTCTTGGCAGCCTTACTTCAATATATTTTTGGACGATAGCTATCATTTATAACTCTGCAGGTATGTGAATGACAGTGTCCCTGAGCTCCTTTCTTCAACTCGCTTTCTTGTGAGCTGGCCGCAACACCGCAGGATTGCTTCAGGCCCTAGTGTGGTTCCGGCATGGCACGCTGAGCCTTTGGTTAATTCCTCTTCCTGGTGGGAAATGAGAGTTAAATTTGCCCGTCCAGACACCTCCAGCTAGTCTCTCATTGGTTCTCCCTATTCCTGTTCATTTTCCGCAGAAATTGCAAACTGGGCCAAACAGGAGGTTAAAGGCACTGACTCTCCAAGTGGGGAGAGTGTTAGTAAAGCGTCTGGAATGTTGCACCCGAGTACCAGGGGACGAAAACTGAGACACATTTGAACACGTTTCCCGATCACATGGTGGATCATACTCTGGGTTCCACATGCATGTTTTAGCTGAAGGAAGAATCCCTTAAACCTGGAGAGTTGAGACCCCTGCAATGGGTACCATGCAATATGACTTCAAAGGGTCTGCATTTGCTCACCGAACCTCACCAATCCTATCACTGCTGCATTTATGCCACTGTACACACGCTTGATTCTCTTTCTGAGACATATAAATCCATAGGTTTTAAGATTCTTACTAGTCAGGTATATTCTTAGGCGTTTAATATGGGGTGTAGAGTCCACTTCGTTGAGCAAGGAGTAGCTCTTGTCTATTACATATTTGGCTTATGGAACGGTATCTGTGTTAATTTCAATCTCTGGTTTTATGCAGCACCCCAACTCACCTTTCCCCTTAAGCAAGCATAAGTCGGTTTTCTACATTTGAGACCCTGTTCTGTTTTGTAATTCAGTTCCTGTGTAGCCAAGTTTACATTCCATGTGGTAGAGATATCTTATGATGTTTCTTTCTCTGTGTGACTTATTTCACTTACAATCATCGTACCTGAATCCACTCATTATGCTGCTACGGGCCTGATGACATAGATTTCATTGCTGAGTGATATTGCATTGTACGTAAGTACTACAACTTCTTTATCCATTTTGCGCTTTCTGTGATATTGAACTTGTACCGTAAACGAGGTTCTTGTAAACAGAGCTGTTCCAAAGATTGGGGTGGTTGTGTGTTTTAGATTTTAATTTCCCTAAGCTATAGGACCATAAGTGGAAGTGCCCTAGGCTCTGTTGCCTTGTTTTTTAGATGTTTCAGGAAACACCATACACTTCTCCAGAGTGGCTGTTGGCAATTTACATCCCGCCCATCAGCATAACAAGGCTCCCAGTTCTCCATGGCCTGTCCTGCCTTTCTGGATTTTACACTTTTTTCAGATGGCCCTTTTGACCGGGGGGCAGTGAGACTTCATTGTAGTGCAGATTTCCTTTGCAAGCTTGCTTGGTTGGCCAAAAAGGGCGTATGCGTTTATTCCTGAATATATTCAGGAAAAAACGCATACGCCCTTTTTGGCCAAGTGCATCATTGTGGACGTTCTGCCTCATTTCCTATGCTTTACATGCAATTCCAGTCTACCTCCTGAAATCGGTTTCCTGCAATTCTGCCCCGCTTTCAAGTCCTCTTGGCAGCCTTACTTCAATATATTTTTGGACGATAGCTGTCATTTATAACTCTGCAGGTCTGTGAATGATAGTGCCCCTGAGCTCCTTTCTTCAACTCGCTTTCTTGTGAGCTGGCCGCAACACCGCAGGATTTCTTAAGGCCCCAGTGTGGTTACGGCATGGCACGCTGAGCCTTTGGTTAATTCCTCTTCCTGGTGGGAAATGAGAGTTAAATTTGCCCGTCCAGACACCTCCAGCTAGTCTCTCATTGGTTCTCCCTATTCCTGTTCATTTTCCGCAGAAATTGCAAACTGGGCCAAACAGGAGGTTAAAGGCACTGACTCTCCAAGTGGGGAGAGTGTTAGTAAACAGTCTGGAATGTTGCACCCGAGTACCAGGGGACGAAAACTGAGACACCTTTGAACACGTTTCCCGATCACACGGTGGATGATACTCTGGGTTCCACATGCATGTTTTAGCTGAAGGAAGAATCCCTTAAACCTGGAGAGTTGAGATCCATGGAATGGGTACCATGCAATATGACTTCAAAGGGTCTGCATTTGCTCACCGAACCTCACCAATCCTATCACTGCTGCGTTTATGCCGCTGTACACACGCTTGATTCTCTTTCGGAGCATATAAATCCATAGGTTTTAAGATTCTTACTAGTCAGGTATATTCTTAGGAGTTTAATATGGGGTGTTGAGGCCACTTCGTTGAGCAAGGAGTAGCTCTTGTCTATTACATATTTGGCTTATGGAACGGTATCTGTGCTAATTTCAATCTCTGTTTTTATGCAGCACCCCAACTCACCTTTCCCCTTAAGCAAGCATAAGTTGGTTTTCTACATTTGAGACCCTGTTCTGTTTTGTAATTCAGTTCCTGTGTAGCCAAGTTTACATTCCATGTAGTAGTGATATCTTATGATGTTTCTTTTTCTCTGTGAGTTATTTCACTTAGAATCATCGTACCTGAATCCACTCATTATGCTGCTACGGGCCTCATGACATAGATTTCATTGCTGAGTGATATTGCATTGTACGTAAGTACCACAACTTCTTTATCCATTTTTCGCTTTCTGCGATATTGAACTTGTACCATAAACGAGGTTCTTGTAAACAGAGCCGTCCCAAACTTTGGGGTGGCTGTGTCTTTTTGATTTTAATTTCCCTAAGCTATAGGACCATAAGTGGAAGTGCCCTAGGCTCTGTTGCTTTGTTTTTTAGATGTTTCAGGAAACACCATACACTTTTCCAAAGTGGCTGTTGGCAATTTACATCCCGCCCATCAGCATAACAAGGCTCCCAGTTCTCCATGGCTTCTCCTGCCTTTCTGGATTTTACACTTTTTTCAGATGGCCCTTTTGACCGGGGGGCAGTGAGACTTCATTTTAGTGCAGATTTCCTTTGTAAGCTTGCTTGGTTGACCAAAAAGCGCATATGCGTTTTTTCCTGAATATATTCAGGAAAAAACGCATACGCCCTTTTTGGCCAAGTGCATCATTGTGGACGTTCTGCCTCTTTTCCTATGCTTTACATGCAATTCCAGTCTACCTCCTGAAATTGGTTTCCTGCAATTCTGCCCCGCTTTCAAGTCCTCTTGGCAGCCTTACTTCAATATATTTTTGGACGATAGCTGTCATTTATAACTCTGCAGGTTTGTGAATGACAGTGCCCCTGAGCTCCTTTCTTCAACTCGCTTTCTTGTGAGCTGCCCGCAACACTGCAGGATTGCTTCAGGCCCTACTGTGGTTCCGGCATGGCACGCTGAGCCTTTGGTTAATTCCTATTCCTGGTGGGAAATGAGAGTTAAATTTGCCCGTCCAGACACCTCCAGCTAGTCTCTCATGGATTCTCCCTATTCCTGTTCATTTTCCGCAGAAATTGCAAACTGGGCCAAACAGGAGGTTAAAGGCACTGACTCTCCAAGTGGGGAGAGTGTTAGTAAAGCGTCTGGAATGTTGTACCCGAGTACCAGGGGACAAAAACTGAGACACATTTGAACACGTTTCCCAATCACACGGTGGATCATACTCTGGGTTCCACATGCATGTGTTAGCTGAAGGAAGAATCCCTTAAACCTGGAGAGTTGAGACCCATGGAATGGGTACCATGCGATATGACTTCAAATGGTCTGCATTTGCTCACCTATCCTCACCAATCCTATCACTGCTGCGTTTATGCCGCTGTACACATGCTTGATTCTCTTTCGGAGACATATAAATCCATAGGTTTTAAGATTCTTACTAGTCAGGTATATTCTTACGTGTTTAATATGGGGTGGTGGGTCCACTTCGTTGAGCAAGGAGTAGCTCTTGTCTATTACATATTTGGCTTATGGAACGGTATCTGTGCTTATTTCAATCTCTGTTTTTATGCAGCACCCCAACTCACATTTCCCCTTAAGCAAGCATAAGTTGGTTTTCTACATTTGAGACCCTGTTCTGTTTTGTAATTCAGTTCCTGTGTAGCCAAGTTTACATTCCGTGTAGTAGTGATATCTGATGATGTTTCTTTTTTTGTGTGACTTATTTCACTTAGAATCATCGTACCTGAATCCACTCATTATGCTGCTACGGGCCTGATGACATAGATTTCATTGCTGAGTGATATTGCATTGTACGTAAGTACCACAACTTCTTTATCCATTTTTCGCTTTCTGCGATATTAAACTTGTACCGTAAACGAGGTTCTTGTAAACAGAGCTGTCCCAAACTTTGGGGTGGCTGTGTCTTTTTGATTTTAATTTCCCTAAGCTATAGGACCATAAGTGGAAGTGCCCTAGGCTCTGTTGCTTTGTTTTTTAGATGTTTCAGGAAACACCATACACTTCTCCAGAGTGGCTGTTGGCAATTTACATCCCGCCCATCAGCATAACAAGGCTCCCAGTTCTCCATGGCTTGTCCTGCCTTTCTGGATTTTACACTTTTTTCAGATGGCCCTTTTGACCGGGGGGCAGTGAGACTTCATTCTAGTGCAGATTTCCTTTGCAAGCTTGCTTGGTTGGCCAAAAAGTGCGTATGCGTTTTTTCCTCAATATATTCAGGAAAAAACGCATACGCCCTTTTTGGCCAAGTGCATCATTGTGGACGTTCTGCCTCTTTTCCTATGCTTTACATGCAATTCCAGTCTACCTCCTGAAATCGGTTTCCTGCAATTCTGCCCCGCTTTCAAGTCCTCTTGGCAGCCTTACTTCAATATATTTTTGGACGATAGCTATCATTTATAACTCTGCAGGTATGTGAATGACAGTGTCCCTGAGCTCCTTTCTTCAACTCGCTTTCTTGTGAGCTGGCCGCAACACCGCAGGATTGCTTCAGGCCCTAGTGTGGTTCCGGCATGGCACGCTGAGCCTTTGGTTAATTCCTCTTCCTGGTGGGAAATGAGAGTTAAATTTGCCCGTCCAGACACCTCCAGCTAGTCTCTCATTGGTTCTCCCTATTCCTGTTCATTTTCCGCAGAAATTGCAAACTGGGCCAAACAGGAGGTTAAAGGCACTGACTCTCCAAGTGGGGAGAGTGTTAGTAAAGCGTCTGGAATGTTGCACCCGAGTACCAGGGGACGAAAACTGAGACACATTTGAACACGTTTCCCGATCACATGGTGGATCATACTCTGGGTTCCACATGCATGTTTTAGCTGAAGGAAGAATCCCTTAAACCTGGAGAGTTGAGACCCCTGCAATGGGTACCATGCAATATGACTTCAAAGGGTCTGCATTTGCTCACCGAACCTCACCAATCCTATCACTGCTGCATTTATGCCACTGTACACACGCTTGATTCTCTTTCTGAGACATATAAATCCATAGGTTTTAAGATTCTTACTAGTCAGGTATATTCTTAGGCGTTTAATATGGGGTGTAGAGTCCACTTCGTTGAGCAAGGAGTAGCTCTTGTCTATTACATATTTGGCTTATGGAACGGTATCTGTGCTAATTTCAATCTCTTGTTTTATGCAGCACCCCAACTCACCTTTCCCCTTAAGCAAGCATAAGTCGGTTTTCTACATTTGAGACCCTGTTCTGTTTTGTAATTCAGTTCCTGTGTAGCCAAGTTTACATTCCATGTGGTAGAGATATCTTATGATGTTTCTTTCTCTGTGTGACTTATTTCACTTACAATCATCGTACCTGAATCCACTCATTATGCTGCTACGGGCCTGATGACATAGATTTCATTGCTGAGTGATATTGCATTGTACGTAAGTACTACAACTTCTTTATCCATTTTGCGCTTTCTGTGATATTGAACTTGTACCGTAAACGAGGTTCTTGTAAACAGAGCTGTTCCAAAGATTGGGGTGGTTGTGTGTTTTAGATTTTAATTTCCCTAAGCTATAGGACCATAAGTGGAAGTGCCCTAGGCTCTGTTGCCTTGTTTTTTAGATGTTTCAGGAAACACCATACACTTCTCCAGAGTGGCTGTTGGCAATTTACATCCCGCCCATCAGCATAACAAGGCTCCCAGTTCTCCATGGCCTGTCCTGCCTTTCTGGATTTTACACTTTTTTCAGATGGCCCTTTTGACCGGGGGGCAGTGAGACTTCATTGTAGTGCAGATTTCCTTTGCAAGCTTGCTTGGTTGGCCAAAAAGGGCGTATGCGTTTATTCCTGAATATATTCAGGAAAAAACGCATACGCCCTTTTTGGCCAAGTGCATCATTGTGGACGTTCTGCCTCATTTCCTATGCTTTACATGCAATTCCAGTCTACCTCCTGAAATCGGTTTCCTGCAATTCTGCCCCGCTTTCAAGTCCTCTTGGCAGCCTTACTTCAATATATTTTTGGACGATAGCTGTCATTTATAACTCTGCAGGTCTGTGAATGATAGTGCCCCTGAGCTCCTTTCTTCAACTCGCTTTCTTGTGAGCTGGCCGCAACACCGCAGGATTTCTTAAGGCCCCAGTGTGGTTACGGCATGGCACGCTGAGCCTTTGGTTAATTCCTCTTCCTGGTGGGAAATGAGAGTTAAATTTGCCCGTCCAGACACCTCCAGCTAGTCTCTCATTGGTTCTCCCTATTCCTGTTCATTTTCCGCAGAAATTGCAAACTGGGCCAAACAGGAGGTTAAAGGCACTGACTCTCCAAGTGGGGAGAGTGTTAGTAAACAGTCTGGAATGTTGCACCCGAGTACCAGGGGACGAAAACTGAGACACCTTTGAACACGTTTCCCGATCACACGGTGGATGATACTCTGGGTTCCACATGCATGTTTTAGCTGAAGGAAGAATCCCTTAAACCTGGAGAGTTGAGATCCATGGAATGGGTACCATGCAATATGACTTCAAAGGGTCTGCATTTGCTCACCGAACCTCACCAATCCTATCACTGCTGCGTTTATGCCGCTGTACACACGCTTGATTCTCTTTCGGAGCATATAAATCCATAGGTTTTAAGATTCTTACTAGTCAGGTATATTCTTAGGAGTTTAATATGGGGTGTTGAGGCCACTTCGTTGAGCAAGGAGTAGCTCTTGTCTATTACATATTTGGCTTATGGAACGGTATCTGTGCTAATTTCAATCTCTGTTTTTATGCAGCACCCCAACTCACCTTTCCCCTTAAGCAAGCATAAGTTGGTTTTCTACATTTGAGACCCTGTTCTGTTTTGTAATTCAGTTCCTGTGTAGCCAAGTTTACATTCCATGTAGTAGTGATATCTTATGATGTTTCTTTTTCTCTGTGAGTTATTTCACTTAGAATCATCGTACCTGAATCCACTCATTATGCTGCTACGGGCCTCATGACATAGATTTCATTGCTGAGTGATATTGCATTGTACGTAAGTACCACAACTTCTTTATCCATTTTTCGCTTTCTGCGATATTGAACTTGTACCATAAACGAGGTTCTTGTAAACAGAGCCGTCCCAAACTTTGGGGTGGCTGTGTCTTTTTGATTTTAATTTCCCTAAGCTATAGGACCATAAGTGGAAGTGCCCTAGGCTCTGTTGCTTTGTTTTTTAGATGTTTCAGGAAACACCATACACTTTTCCAAAGTGGCTGTTGGCAATTTACATCCCGCCCATCAGCATAACAAGGCTCCCAGTTCTCCATGGCTTCTCCTGCCTTTCTGGATTTTACACTTTTTTCAGATGGCCCTTTTGACCGGGGGGCAGTGAGACTTCATTTTAGTGCAGATTTCCTTTGTAAGCTTGCTTGGTTGACCAAAAAGCGCATATGCGTTTTTTCCTGAATATATTCAGGAAAAAACGCATACGCCCTTTTTGGCCAAGTGCATCATTGTGGACGTTCTGCCTCTTTTCCTATGCTTTACATGCAATTCCAGTCTACCTCCTGAAATTGGTTTCCTGCAATTCTGCCCCGCTTTCAAGTCCTCTTGGCAGCCTTACTTCAATATATTTTTGGACGATAGCTGTCATTTATAACTCTGCAGGTTTGTGAATGACAGTGCCCCTGAGCTCCTTTCTTCAACTCGCTTTCTTGTGAGCTGCCCGCAACACTGCAGGATTGCTTCAGGCCCTACTGTGGTTCCGGCATGGCACGCTGAGCCTTTGGTTAATTCCTATTCCTGGTGGGAAATGAGAGTTAAATTTGCCCGTCCAGACACCTCCAGCTAGTCTCTCATGGATTCTCCCTATTCCTGTTCATTTTCCGCAGAAATTGCAAACTGGGCCAAACAGGAGGTTAAAGGCACTGACTCTCCAAGTGGGGAGAGTGTTAGTAAAGCGTCTGGAATGTTGTACCCGAGTACCAGGGGACGAAAACTGAGACACATTTGAACACGTTTCCCAATCACACGGTGGATCATACTCTGGGTTCCACATGCATGTGTTAGCTGAAGGAAGAATCCCTTAAACCTGGAGAGTTGAGACCCATGGAATGGGTACCATGCGATATGACTTCAAATGGTCTGCATTTGCTCACCTATCCTCACCAATCCTATCACTGCTGCGTTTATGCCGCTGTACACATGCTTGATTCTCTTTCGGAGACATATAAATCCATAGGTTTTAAGATTCTTACTAGTCAGGTATATTCTTACGTGTTTAATATGGGGTGGTGGGTCCACTTCGTTGAGCAAGGAGTAGCTCTTGTCTATTACATATTTGGCTTATGGAACGGTATCTGTGCTTATTTCAATCTCTGTTTTTATGCAGCACCCCAACTCACATTTCCCCTTAAGCAAGCATAAGTTGGTTTTCTACATTTGAGACCCTGTTCTGTTTTGTAATTCAGTTCCTGTGTAGCCAAGTTTACATTCCGTGTAGTAGTGATATCTGATGATGTTTCTTTTTTTGTGTGACTTATTTCACTTAGAATCATCGTACCTGAATCCACTCATTATGCTGCTACGGGCCTGATGACATAGATTTCATTGCTGAGTGATATTGCATTGTACGTAAGTACCACAACTTCTTTATCCATTTTTCGCTTTCTGCGATATTAAACTTGTACCGTAAACGAGGTTCTTGTAAACAGAGCTGTCCCAAACTTTGGGGTGGCTGTGTCTTTTTGATTTTAATTTCCCTAAGCTATAGGACCATAAGTGGAAGTGCCCTAGGCTCTGTTGCTTTGTTTTTTAGATGTTTCAGGAAACACCATACACTTCTCCAGAGTGGCTGTTGGCAATTTACATCCCGCCCATCAGCATAACAAGGCTCCCAGTTCTCCATGGCTTGTCCTGCCTTTCTGGATTTTACACTTTTTTCAGATGGCCCTTTTGACCGGGGGGCAGTGAGACTTCATTCTAGTGCAGATTTCCTTTGCAAGCTTGCTTGGTTGGCCAAAAAGTGCGTATGCGTTTTTTCCTCAATATATTCAGGAAAAAACGCATACGCCCTTTTTGGCCAAGTGCATCATTGTGGACGTTCTGCCTCTTTTCCTATGCTTTACATGCAATTCCAGTCTACCTCCTGAAATCGGTTTCCTGCAATTCTGCCCCGCTTTCAAGTCCTCTTGGCAGCCTTACTTCAATATATTTTTGGACGATAGCTATCATTTATAACTCTGCAGGTATGTGAATGACAGTGTCCCTGAGCTCCTTTCTTCAACTCGCTTTCTTGTGAGCTGGCCGCAACACCGCAGGATTGCTTCAGGCCCTAGTGTGGTTCCGGCATGGCACGCTGAGCCTTTGGTTAATTCCTCTTCCTGGTGGGAAATGAGAGTTAAATTTGCCCGTCCAGACACCTCCAGCTAGTCTCTCATTGGTTCTCCCTATTCCTGTTCATTTTCCGCAGAAATTGCAAACTGGGCCAAACAGGAGGTTAAAGGCACTGACTCTCCAAGTGGGGAGAGTGTTAGTAAAGCGTCTGGAATGTTGCACCCGAGTACCAGGGGACGAAAACTGAGACACATTTGAACACGTTTCCCGATCACATGGTGGATCATACTCTGGGTTCCACATGCATGTTTTAGCTGAAGGAAGAATCCCTTAAACCTGGAGAGTTGAGACCCCTGCAATGGGTACCATGCAATATGACTTCAAAGGGTCTGCATTTGCTCACCGAACCTCACCAATCCTATCACTGCTGCATTTATGCCACTGTACACACGCTTGATTCTCTTTCTGAGACATATAAATCCATAGGTTTTAAGATTCTTACTAGTCAGGTATATTCTTAGGCGTTTAATATGGGGTGTAGAGTCCACTTCGTTGAGCAAGGAGTAGCTCTTGTCTATTACATATTTGGCTTATGGAACGGTATCTGTGCTAATTTCAATCTCTGGTTTTATGCAGCACCCCAACTCACCTTTCCCCTTAAGCAAGCATAAGTCGGTTTTCTACATTTGAGACCCTGTTCTGTTTTGTAATTCAGTTCCTGTGTAGCCAAGTTTACATTCCATGTGGTAGAGATATCTTATGATGTTTCTTTCTCTGTGTGACTTATTTCACTTACAATCATCGTACCTGAATCCACTCATTATGCTGCTACGGGCCTGATGACATAGATTTCATTGCTGAGTGATATTGCATTGTACGTAAGTACTACAACTTCTTTATCCATTTTGCGCTTTCTGTGATATTGAACTTGTACCGTAAACGAGGTTCTTGTAAACAGAGCTGTTCCAAAGATTGGGGTGGTTGTGTGTTTTAGATTTTAATTTCCCTAAGCTATAGGACCATAAGTGGAAGTGCCCTAGGCTCTGTTGCCTTGTTTTTTAGATGTTTCAGGAAACACCATACACTTCTCCAGAGTGGCTGTTGGCAATTTACATCCCGCCCATCAGCATAACAAGGCTCCCAGTTCTCCATGGCCTGTCCTGCCTTTCTGGATTTTACACTTTTTTCAGATGGCCCTTTTGACCGGGGGGCAGTGAGACTTCATTGTAGTGCAGATTTCCTTTGCAAGCTTGCTTGGTTGGCCAAAAAGGGCGTATGCGTTTATTCCTGAATATATTCAGGAAAAAACGCATACACCCTTTTTGGCCAAGTGCATCATTGTGGACGTTCTGCCTCATTTCCTATGCTTTACATGCAATTCCAGTCTACCTCCTGAAATCGGTTTCCTGCAATTCTGCCCCGCTTTCAAGTCCTCTTGGCAGCCTTACTTCAATATATTTTTGGACGATAGCTGTCATTTATAACTCTGCAGGTCTGTGAATGATAGTGCCCCTGAGCTCCTTTCTTCAACTGGCTTTCTTGTGAGCTGGCCGCAACACCGCAGGATTTCTTAAGGCCCCAGTGTGGTTACGGCATGGCACGCTGAGCCTTTGGTTAATTCCTCTTCCTGGTGGGAAATGAGAGTTAAATTTGCCCGTCCAGACACCTCCAGCTAGTCTCTCATTGGTTCTCCCTATTCCTGTTCATTTTCCGCAGAAATTGCAAACTGGGCCAAACAGGAGGTTAAAGGCACTGACTCTCCAAGTGGGGAGAGTGTTAGTAAACAGTCTGGAATGTTGCACCCGAGTACCAGGGGACGAAAACTGAGACACCTTTGAACACGTTTCCCGATCACACGGTGGATGATACTCTGGGTTCCACATGCATGTTTTAGCTGAAGGAAGAATCCCTTAAACCTGGAGAGTTGAGATCCATGGAATGGGTACCATGCAATATGACTTCAAAGGGTCTGCATTTGCTCACCGAACCTCACCAATCCTATCACTGCTGCGTTTATGCCGCTGTACACACGCTTGATTCTCTTTCGGAGCATATAAATCCATAGGTTTTAAGATTCTTACTAGTCAGGTATATTCTTAGGAGTTTAATATGGGGTGTTGAGGCCACTTCGTTGAGCAAGGAGTAGCTCTTGTCTATTACATATTTGGCTTATGGAACGGTATCTGTGCTAATTTCAATCTCTGGTTTTATGCAGCACCCCAACTCACCTTTCCCCTTAAGCAAGCATAAGTTGGTTTTCTACATTTGAGACCCTGTTCTGTTTTGTAATTCAGTTCCTGTGTAGCCAAGTTTACATTCCATGTAGTAGTGATATCTTATGATGTTTCTTTTTCTCTGTGAGTTATTTCACTTAGAATCATCGTACCTGAATCCACTCATTATGCTGCTACGGGCCTCATGACATAGATTTCATTGCTGAGTGATATTGCATTGTACGTAAGTACCACAACTTCTTTATCCATTTTTCGCTTTCTGCGATATTGAACTTGTACCATAAACGAGGTTCTTGTAAACAGAGCCGTCCCAAACTTTGGGGTGGCTGTGTCTTTTTGATTTTAATTTCCCTAAGCTATAGGACCATAAGTGGAAGTGCCCTAGGCTCTGTTGCTTTGTTTTTTAGATGTTTCAGGAAACACCATACACTTTTCCAAAGTGGCTGTTGGCAATTTACATCCCGCCCATCAGCATAACAAGGCTCCCAGTTCTCCATGGCTTCTCCTGCCTTTCTGGATTTTACACTTTTTTCAGATGGCCCTTTTGACCGGGGGGCAGTGAGACTTCATTTTAGTGCAGATTTCCTTTGTAAGCTTGCTTGGTTGACCAAAAAGCGCATATGCGTTTTTTCCTGAATATATTCAGGAAAAAACGCATACGCCCTTTTTGGCCAAGTGCATCATTGTGGACGTTCTGCCTCTTTTCCTATGCTTTACATGCAATTCCAGTCTACCTCCTGAAATTGGTTTCCTGCAATTCTGCCCCGCTTTCAAGTCCTCTTGGCAGCCTTACTTCAATATATTTTTGGACGATAGCTGTCATTTATAACTCTGCAGGTTTGTGAATGACAGTGCCCCTGAGCTCCTTTCTTCAACTCGCTTTCTTGTGAGCTGCCCGCAACACTGCAGGATTGCTTCAGGCCCTACTGTGGTTCCGGCATGGCACGCTGAGCCTTTGGTTAATTCCTATTCCTGGTGGGAAATGAGAGTTAAATTTGCCCGTCCAGACACCTCCAGCTAGTCTCTCATGGATTCTCCCTATTCCTGTTCATTTTCCGCAGAAATTGCAAACTGGGCCAAACAGGAGGTTAAAGGCACTGACTCTCCAAGTGGGGAGAGTGTTAGTAAAGCGTCTGGAATGTTGTACCTGAGTACCAGGGGACGAAAACTGAGACACATTTGAACACGTTTCCCAATCACACGGTGGATCATACTCTGGGTTCCACATGCATGTGTTAGCTGAAGGAAGAATCCCTTAAACCTGGAGAGTTGAGACCCATGGAATGGGTACCATGCGATATGACTTCAAATGGTCTGCATTTGCTCACCTATCCTCACCAATCCTATCACTGCTGCGTTTATGCCGCTGTACACATGCTTGATTCTCTTTCGGAGACATATAAATCCATAGGTTTTAAGATTCTTACTAGTCAGGTATATTCTTACGTGTTTAATATGGGGTGGTGGGTCCACTTCGTTGAGCAAGGAGTAGCTCTTGTCTATTACATATTTGGCTTATGGAACGGTATCTGTGCTTATTTCAATCTCTGTTTTTATGCAGCACCCCAACTCACATTTCCCCTTAAGCAAGCATAAGTTGGTTTTCTACATTTGAGACCCTGTTCTGTTTTGTAATTCAGTTCCTGTGTAGCCAAGTTTACATTCCGTGTAGTAGTGATATCTGATGATGTTTCTTTTTTTGTGTGACTTATTTCACTTAGAATCATCGTACCTGAATCCACTCATTATGCTGCTACGGGCCTGATGACATAGATTTCATTGCTGAGTGATATTGCATTGTACGTAAGTACCACAACTTCTTTATCCATTTTTCGCTTTCTGCGATATTAAACTTGTACCGTAAACGAGGTTCTTGTAAACAGAGCTGTCTCAAACTTTGGGGTGGCTGTGTCTTTTTGATTTTAATTTCCCTAAGCTATAGGACCATAAGTGGAAGTGCCCTAGGCTCTGTTGCTTTGTTTTTTAGATGTTTCAGGAAACACCATACACTTCTCCAGAGTGGCTGTTGGCAATTTACATCCCGCCCATCAGCATAACAAGGCTCCCAGTTCTCCATGGCTTGTCCTGCCTTTCTGGATTTTACACTTTTTTCAGATGGCCCTTTTGACCGGGGGGCAGTGAGACTTCATTCTAGTGCAGATTTCCTTTGCAAGCTTGCTTGGTTGGCCAAAAAGTGCGTATGCGTTTTTTGCTCAATATATTCAGGAAAAAACGCATACGCCCTTTTTGGCCAAGTGCATCATTGTGGACGTTCTGCCTCTTTTCCTATGCTTTACATGCAATTCCAGTCTACCTCCTGAAATCGGTTTCCTGCAATTCTGCCCCGCTTTCAAGTCCTCTTGGCAGCCTTACTTCAATATATTTTTGGACGATAGCTATCATTTATAACTCTGCAGGTATGTGAATGACAGTGTCCCTGAGCTCCTTTCTTCAACTCGCTTTCTTGTGAGCTGGCCGCAACACCGCAGGATTGCTTCAGGCCCTAGTGTGGTTCCGGCATGGCACGCTGAGCCTTTGGTTAATTCCTCTTCCTGGTGGGAAATGAGAGTTAAATTTGCCCGTCCAGACACCTCCAGCTAGTCTCTCATTGGTTCTCCCTATTCCTGTTCATTTTCCGCAGAAATTGCAAACTGGGCCAAACAGGAGGTTAAAGGCACTGACTCTCCAAGTGGGGAGAGTGTTAGTAAAGCGTCTGGAATGTTGCACCCGAGTACCAGGGGACGAAAACTGAGACACATTTGAACACGTTTCCCGATCACATGGTGGATCATACTCTGGGTTCCACATGCATGTTTTAGCTGAAGGAAGAATCCCTTAAACCTGGAGAGTTGAGACCCCTGCAATGGGTACCATGCAATATGACTTCAAAGGGTCTGCATTTGCTCACCGAACCTCACCAATCCTATCACTGCTGCATTTATGCCACTGTACACACGCTTGATTCTCTTTCTGAGACATATAAATCCATAGGTTTTAAGATTCTTACTAGTCAGGTATATTCTTAGGCGTTTAATATGGGGTGTAGAGTCCACTTCGTTGAGCAAGGAGTAGCTCTTGTCTATTACATATTTGGCTTATGGAACGGTATCTGTGCTAATTTCAATCTCTGGTTTTATGCAGCACCCCAACTCACCTTTCCCCTTAAGCAAGCATAAGTCGGTTTTCTACATTTGAGACCCTGTTCTGTTTTGTAATTCAGTTCCTGTGTAGCCAAGTTTACATTCCATGTGGTAGAGATATCTTATGATGTTTCTTTCTCTGTGTGACTTATTTCACTTACAATCATCGTACCTGAATCCACTCATTATGCTGCTACGGGCCTGATGACATAGATTTCATTGCTGAGTGATATTGCATTGTACGTAAGTACTACAACTTCTTTATCCATTTTGCGCTTTCTGTGATATTGAACTTGTACCGTAAACGAGGTTCTTGTAAACAGAGCTGTTCCAAAGATTGGGGTGGTTGTGTGTTTTAGATTTTAATTTCCCTAAGCTATAGGACCATAAGTGGAAGTGCCCTAGGCTCTGTTGCCTTGTTTTTTAGATGTTTCAGGAAACACCATACACTTCTCCAGAGTGGCTGTTGGCAATTTACATCCCGCCCATCAGCATAACAAGGCTCCCAGTTCTCCATGGCCTGTCCTGCCTTTCTGGATTTTACACTTTTTTCAGATGGCCCTTTTGACCGGGGGGCAGTGAGACTTCATTGTAGTGCAGATTTCCTTTGCAAGCTTGCTTGGTTGGCCAAAAAGGGCGTATGCGTTTATTCCTGAATATATTCAGGAAAAAACGCATACGCCCTTTTTGGCCAAGTGCATCATTGTGGACGTTCTGCCTCATTTCCTATGCTTTACATGCAATTCCAGTCTACCTCCTGAAATCGGTTTCCTGCAATTCTGCCCCGCTTTCAAGTCCTCTTGGCAGCCTTACTTCAATATATTTTTGGACGATAGCTGTCATTTATAACTCTGCAGGTCTGTGAATGATAGTGCCCCTGAGCTCCTTTCTTCAACTCGCTTTCTTGTGAGCTGGCCGCAACACCGCAGGATTTCTTAAGGCCCCAGTGTGGTTACGGCATGGCACGCTGAGCCTTTGGTTAATTCCTCTTCCTGGTGGGAAATGAGAGTTAAATTTGCCCGTCCAGACACCTCCAGCTAGTCTCTCATTGGTTCTCCCTATTCCTGTTCATTTTCCGCAGAAATTGCAAACTGGGCCAAACAGGAGGTTAAAGGCACTGACTCTCCAAGTGGGGAGAGTGTTAGTAAACAGTCTGGAATGTTGCACCCGAGTACCAGGGGACGAAAACTGAGACACCTTTGAACACGTTTCCCGATCACACGGTGGATGATACTCTGGGTTCTACATGCATGTTTTAGCTGAAGGAAGAATCCCTTAAACCTGGAGAGTTGAGATCCATGGAATGGGTACCATGCAATATGACTTCAAAGGGTCTGCATTTGCTCACCGAACCTCACCAATCCTATCACTGCTGCGTTTATGCCGCTGTACACACGCTTGATTCTCTTTCGGAGCATATAAATCCATAGGTTTTAAGATTCTTACTAGTCAGGTATATTCTTAGGAGTTTAATATGGGGTGTTGAGGCCACTTCGTTGAGCAAGGAGTAGCTCTTGTCTATTACATATTTGGCTTATGGAACGGTATCTGTGCTAATTTCAATCTCTGTTTTTATGCAGCACCCCAACTCACCTTTCCCCTTAAGCAAGCATAAGTTGGTTTTCTACATTTGAGACCCTGTTCTGTTTTGTAATTCAGTTCCTGTGTAGCCAAGTTTACATTCCATGTAGTAGTGATATCTTATGATGTTTCTTTTTCTCTGTGAGTTATTTCACTTAGAATCATCGTACCTGAATCCACTCATTATGCTGCTACGGGCCTCATGACATAGATTTCATTGCTGAGTGATATTGCATTGTACGTAAGTACCACAACTTCTTTATCCATTTTTCGCTTTCTGCGATATTGAACTTGTACCATAAACGAGGTTCTTGTAAACAGAGCCGTCCCAAACTTTGGGGTGGCTGTGTCTTTTTGATTTTAATTTCCCTAAGCTATAGGACCATAAGTGGAAGTGCCCTAGGCTCTGTTGCTTTGTTTTTTAGATGTTTCAGGAAACACCATACACTTTTCCAAAGTGGCTGTTGGCAATTTACATCCCGCCCATCAGCATAACAAGGCTCCCAGTTCTCCATGGCCTGTCCTGCCTTTCTGGATTTTACACTTTTTTCAGATGGCCCTTTTGACCGGGGGACAGTGAGACTTCATTGTAGTGCAGATTTCCTTTGCAAGCTTGCTTGGTTGGCCAAAAAGTGCGTATGCGTTTTTTCCTGAATATATTCAGGAAAAAACGCATACGCCCTTTTTGGCCAAGTGCATCATTGTGGACGTTCTGCCTCTTTTCCTATGCTTAACATGCAATTCCAGTCTACCTCCTGAAATTGGTTTCCTGCAATTCTGCCCCGCTTTCAAGTCCTCTTGGCAGCCTTACTTCAATATATTTTTTGACGATAGCTGTCATTTATAACTCTGCAGATTTTTGAATGACAGTGCCCCTGAGCTCCTTTCTTCAACTCGCTTTCTTGTGAGCTGGCCGCAACACCGCAGGATTTCTTAAGGCCCCAGTGTGGTTCCGGCATGGCACGCTGAGCCTTTGGTTAATTCCTCTTCCTGGTGGGAAATGAGAGTTAAATTTGCCCGTCCAGACACCTCCAGCTAGTCTCTCATTGGTTCTCCCTATTCCTGTTCATTTTCCGCAGAAATTGCAAACTGGGCCAAACAGGAGGTTAAAGGCACTGACTCTCCAAGTGGGGAGAGTGTTAGTAAAGCGTCTGGAATGTTGCATCCGAGTACCAGGGGACGAAAACTGAGACACCTTTGAACACGTTTCCCAATCACATGGTGTATCATACTCTGGGTTCCTCATGCATGTTTTAGCTGAAGGAAGAATCCCTTAAACCTGGAGAGTTGAGACCCATGCAAAGGGTACCATGAAATATGACTTCAAAGGGTCTGCATTTGCTCACCGATCCTCACCAATCCTATCACTGCTGCGTTTATGCCGCTGTACACACTCTTGATTCTCTTTCGGAGACATATAAATCCATAGGTTTTAAGATTCTTACTAGTCAGGTATATTCTTAGGCGTTTAATATGGGGTGTTGAGTCCACTTCGTTGAGCAAGGTGTAGCTCTTTTCTATTACTTATATGGCTTATGGAACGGTATCTGTGCTAATTTCAATCTCTGGTTTTATGCAGCACCCCAACTCACCTTTCCCCTTAAGCAAGCATAAGTTGGTTTTCTACATTTGAGACCCCGTTCTGTTTTCTAATTCAGTTCCTGTGTAGCCAAGTTTACATTCCGTGTAGTAGTGATATCTTATGATGTTTCTTTTTCTCTGTGACTTATTTCACTTAGAATCATCGTATCTGAATCCACTCATTATGCTGCTACGGGCCTGATGACATAGATTTCATTGCTGAGTGATATTGCATTGTAGGTAAGTACCACAACTTCTTTATCCATTTTTCGCTTTCTGCGATATTGAACTTGTACCGTAAACGAGGTTCTTGTAAACAGAACCGTCCCAAACTTTGGGGTGGCTGTGTCTTTTTGATTTTAATTTCCCTAAGCTATAGGACCATAAGTGGAAGTGCCCTAGGCTCTGTTGCTTTGTTTTTTGGATGTTTCAGGAAACACCATACACTTCTCCAGAGTGGTTGTTGGCAATTTACATCCCGCCTATCAGCATAACAAGGCTCCCAGTTCTCCATGGCCTGTCCTGCCTTTCTGGATTTTACACTTTTTTCAGATGGCCCTTTTGACCGGGGGACAGTGAGACTTCATTGTAGTGCAGATTTCCTTTGCAAGCTTGCTTGGTTGGCCAAAAAGGGCGTATGCGTTTTTTCCTGAATATATTCAGGAAAAAACGCATACGCCCTTTTTGGCCAAGTGCATCATTGTGGACGTTCTGCCTCTTTTCCTATGCTTAACATGCAATTCCAGTCTACCTCCTGAAATTGGTTTCCTGCAATTCTGCCCCGCTTTCAAGTCCTCTTGGCAGCCTTACTTCAATATATTTTTTGACGATAGCTGTCATTTATAACTCTGCAGATTTTTGAATGACAGTGACCCTGAGCTCCTTTCTTCAACTCGCTTTCTTGTGAGCTGGCCGCAACACCGCAGGATTTCTTAAGGCCCCAGTGTGGTTCCGGCATGGCACGCTGAGCCTTTGGTTAATTCCTCTTCCTGGTGGGAAACGAGAGTTAACTTTGCGCGTCCAGACACCTCCAGCTAGTTTCTCATTGGTTCTCCCTATTCCTGTTCATTTTCCGTAGAAATTGCAAACTGGGCCAAACAGGAGGTTAAAGGCACTGACTCTCCAAGTGGGGAGAGTGTTAGTAAAGCGTCTGGAATGTTGCATCCGAGTACCAGGGGACGAAAACTGAGACACCTTTGAACACGTTTCCCAATCACATGGTGTATCATACTCTGGGTTCCTCATGCATGTTTTAGCTGAAGGAAGAATCCCTTAAACCTGGAGAGTTGAGACCCATGGAATGGGTTCCATGCAATATGACTTCAAAGGGTCTGCATTTGCTCACCGAACCTCACCAATCCTATCACTGCTGCGTTTATGCCGCTGTACACACGCTTGATTCTCTTTCGGAGACATATAAATCCATAGGTTTTAAGATTCTTCCTAGTCAGGTATATTCTTAGGCGTTTAATATGGGGTGTTGAGTCCACTTCGTTGAGCAAGGAGTAGCTCTTGTCTATTACATATTTGGCTTATGGAACGGTATCTGTGCTAATTTCAATCTCTGGTTTTATGTAGCACCCCAACTCACCTTTCCCCTTAAGCAAGCATAAGTTGGTTTTCTACATTTGAGACCCTGTTCTGTTTTGTAATTCAGTTCCTGTGTAGCCAAGTTTACATTCCGTGTAGTAGTGATATCTTATGATGTTTCTTTTTCTGTGTGACTTATTTCACTTAGAATCATCGTACCTGAATCCACTCATTATGCTGCTACGGGCAGATGACATAGATTTCATTGCTGAGTGATATTGCATTGTACGTAAGTACCACACTTCTTGATCCATTTTTCGCTTTCTGCGATATTGAACTTGTACCGTAAACGAGGTTCTTGTAAACAGAGCTGTCCCAAACATTTGGGTGGTTGTGTCGTTTTGATTTTAATTTCCCTAAGCTATAGGACCATAAGTGGAAGTGCCCTAGGCTCTGTTGCTTTGTTTTGTAGATGTTTCAGGAAACACCATACACTTCTCCAGAGTGGCTGTTGGCAATTTACATCCCGCCCATCAGCATAACAAGGCTCCCTGTTCTCCATGGCCTGTCCTGCCTTTCTGGATTTTACACATTTTTCTGATGGCCCTTTTGACCGGGGGGCAGTGACACTCCATTGTAGTGCAGATTTCCTTTGCACGCTTGCTTGATTGGCCAAAAATGGCGTATGCGTTTTTTCCTGAATATATTCAGGAAAAAACGCATAAGCACTTTTTGGCCGAGTGCATCATTGTGGACGTTCTGCCTCTTTTCCTATGCTTTACATGCAATTCCAGTCTACCTCCTGAAATCGGTTTCCTGCAATTCTGCCCCGCTTTCAAGTCCTCTTGGCAGCCTTACTTCAATATATTTTTGGACGATAGCTGTCATTTATAACTCTGCAGGTTTGTGAATGACAGTGCCCCTGAGCTCCTTTCTTCAACTCGCTTTCTTGTGAGCTGGCCGCAACACCGCAGGATTGCTTCAGGCCCTAGTGTGGTTCCGGCATGGCACATTGAGCCTTTGGTTAATTCCTCTTCCTGGTGGGAAATGAGAGTTAAATTTGCCCGTCCAGACACCTCCAGCTAGTCTCTCATTGGTTCTCCCTATTCCTGTTCATCTTCCACAGAAATTGCAAACTGGGCCAAACTGGAGGTTAAAGGCACTGACTCTCCAAGTGGGGAGAGTGTTAGTAAAGCGTCTGGAATGTTGCACCCTAGTACCAGGGGACGAAAACTGGCACATTTGAACAAGTTTCCCGATCACACGGTGGATGATACTCTGGGTTCCACATGCATGTTTTAGCTGAAGGAAGAATCCCTTAAACCTGGAGAGTTGAGATCCATGGAATGGGTACCATGCAATATGACTTCAAAGGGTCTGCATTTGCTCACCGAACCTCACCAATCCTATCACTGCTGCGTTTATGCCGCTGTACACACGCTTGATTCTCTTTCGGAGCATATAAATCCATAGGTTTTAAGATTCTTACTAGTCAGGTATATTCTTAGGAGTTTAATATGGGGTGTTGAGTCCACTTCGTTGAGCAAGGAGTAGCTCTTGTCTATTACATATTTGGCTTATGGAACGGTATCTGTGCTAATTTCAATCTCTGGTTTTATGCAGCACCCCAACTCACCTTTCCCCTTAAGCAAGCATAAGTCGGTTTTCTACATTTGAGACCCTGTTCTGTTTTGTAATTCAGTTCCTGTGTAGCCAAGTTTACATTCCATGTAGTAGTGATATCTTATGATGTTTCTTTTTCTCTGTGAGTTATTTCACTTAGAATCATCGTACCTGAATCCACTCATTATGCTGCTACAAGTCTCATGACATAGATTTCATTGCTGAGTGATATCGCATTGTACGTAAGTACCACAACTTCTTTATCCATTTTTCGCTTTCTGCGATATTGAACTTGTACCGTAAACGAGGTTCTTGTAAACAGAGCCGTCCCAAACTTTGGGGTGGCTGTGTCTTTTTGTTTTAATTTCCCTAAGCTATAGGACCATAAGTGGAAGTGCCCTAGGCTCTGTTGCTTTGTTTTTTAGATGTTTCAGGAAACACCATACATTTCTCCAGAGTGGCTGTTGGCAATTTACATCCCGCCCATCAGCATAACAAGGCTCCCAGTTCTCCATGGCCTGTCCTGCCTTTCTGGATTTTACACTTTTTTCAGATGGCCCTTTTGACCGGGGGGCAGTGAGACTTCATTTTAGTGAAGATTTACTTTGTAAGCTTGCTTGGTTGACCAAAAAGGGCGTATGCGTTTTTTCCTGAATATATTCAGGAAAAAACGCATACGCCCTTTTTGGCCAAGTGCATCATTGTAGACGTTCTGCCTCTTTTCCTATGCTTTACATGCAATTCCAGTCTACCTCCTGAAATCGGTTTCCTGCAATTCTGCCCCGCTTTCAAGTCCTCTTGGCAGCCTTACTTCAATATATTTTTGGACGATAGCTGTCATTTATAACTCTGCAGGTTTGTGAATGACAGTGCCCCTGAGCTCCTTTCTTCAACTCGCTTTCTTGTGAGCTGGCCGCAACACCGCAGGATTGCTTCAGGCCCTACTGTGGTTCCGGCATGGCACGCTGAGCCTTTGGTTAATTCCTATTCCTAGTGGGAAATGAGAGTTAAATTTGCCCGTCCTGACACCTCCAGCTAGTCTCTCATTGGTTCTCCCTATTCCTGTTCATTTTCCGCAGAAATTGCAAACTGGGCCAAACAGGAGGTTAAAGGCACTGACTCTCCAAGTGGGGAGAGTGTTAGTAAAGCCTCTGGAATGTTGTACCCGAGTACCAGGGGACGAAAACAGAGACACATTTGAACACGTTTCCCAATCACACGGTGGATCATACTCTGGGTTCCACATGCATGTTTTAGCTGAAGGAAGAATCCCTTAAACCTGGAGAGTTGAGACCCATGGAATGGGTACCATGCAATATGACTTCAAAGGGTCTGCATTTGCTCACCGAACCTCACCAATCCTATCACTGCCGCATTTATGCCGCTGTACACACGCTTGATTCTCTTTCGGAGCATATAAATCCATAGGTTTTAAGATTCTTACTAGTCAGGTATATTCTTAGGCGTTTAATATGGGGTGTTGAGTCCACTTCGTTGAGCAAGGAGTAGCTCTTGTCTATGACATATTTGGCTTATGGAACGGTATCTGTGCTAATTTCAATCTCTGGTTTTATGCAGCCCCCCAACTCACGTTTCCCCTTAAGCAAGCATAAGTTGGTTTTCTACATTTGAGACACTGTTCTGTTTTGTAATTCAGTTCCTGTGTAGCCAAGTTTACATTCCGTGTAGTAGTGATATCTTATGATGTTTCTTTTTCTGTGTGACTTATTTCACTTAGAATCATCGTACCTGAATCCACTCATTATGCTGCTACGGGCCTGATGACATAGATTTCATTGCTGAGTGATATTGCATTGTACGTAAGTACCACAACTTCTTTATCCATTTTTCGCTTTCTGTGATATTGAATTTGTACCGTAAACGAGGTTCTTGTAAACAGAGCCGTCCCAACCTTTGGGGTGGCTGTGTGTTTTAGATTTTAATTTCCCTAAGCTATAGGACCATAAGTGGAAGTGCCCTAGGCTCTGTTGCCTTGTTTTTTAGATGTTTCAGGAAACACCATACACTTCTCCAGAGTGGCTGTTGGCAATTTACATCCCGCCCATGAGCATAACAAGGCTCCCAGTTCTCCATGGCCTGTCCTGCCTTTCTGGATTTTACATTTTTTTCAGATGGCCCATTTGACCGGGGCGCAGTGAGACCTTATTGTAGTGCAGATTTCGTTTTCAAGCTTGATAGGTTGGCCAAAAAGGGCATATGCATGTTTTCCTGAATATATTCAGGAAAAAACGCGTATGCCATTTTTGGCCAAGTCCATCATTGTGGACGTTCTGCCTCTTTTCCTATGCTTTACATGCAATTCCAGTCTACCTCCTGAAATCGGTTTCCTGCAATTCTGCCCCGCTTTCAAGTCCTCTTGGCAGCCTTACTTCAATATATTTTTGGACGATAGCTGTCATTTATAACTCTGCAGGTTTGAAAACGACAGTGCCCCTGAGCTCCTTTCTTCAACTCGCTTTCTTGTGAGCTGGCCGCAACACCGCAGGATAGCTTCAGGCCCTAGTGTGGTTTCGGCATGGCCCGCTGAGGCTTTGGATAATTCCTCTTCCTGGTGGGAAATGAGAGTTAAATTTGCCCGTTCAGACATCTCCAGCTAGTCTCTCATTGGTTCTCCCTATTCCTGTTCATTTTCCGCAGAAATTGCAAACTGGGACAAACAGGAGGTTAAAGGCACTGACTCTCCCAGTGGGGAGAGTGTTAGTAAAGCGTCTGGAATGTTGCACCCGAGTACCAGGACACGAAAACTGAGACACATTTGAACACGTTTCCTGATCACACGGTGGATCATACTCTGGGTTCCACATGCATGTTTTAGCTGAAGGAAGAATCCCTTAAACCTGGAGAGTTGAGACCCATGGAATGGGTACCATGCAATATGACTTCAAACGGTCTGTATTTGCTCACTGAACCTCACCAATCCTATCAGGGCTGCATTTATGCCGCTGTACACACGCTTGATTCTCTTTCGGAGCATATAAATCCATAGGTTTTAAGATTGTTACTAGTAAGGTATATACTTAGGCGTTTAATATGGGGTGTTGAGTCCACTTCGTTGAGCAAGGAGTAGCTCTTGTCTATGACATATTTGGCTTATGGAACGGTATCTGTGCTAATTTCAATCTCTGGTTTTATGCAGCCCCCCAACTCACGTTTCCCCTTAAGCAAGCATAAGTTGGTTTTCTACATTTGAGACCCTGTTCTGTTTTGTAATTCAGTTCCTGTGTAGCCAAGTTTACATTCCGTGTAGTAGTGATATCTTATGATGTTTCTTTTTCTGTGTGACTTATTTCACTTAGAATCATCGTACCTGAATCCACTCATTATGCTGCTACGGGCCTGATGACATAGATTTCATTGCTGAGTGATATTGCATTGTACGTAAGTACCACAAGTTCTTTATCCATTTTTCACTTTCTGTGATATTGAATTTGTACGGTAAACGAGGTTCTTGTAAACAGAGCCGTCCCAAACTTTGGGGTGGCTGTGTGTTTTAGATTATAATTTCCCTAAGCTATAGGACCATAAGTGGAAGTGCCCTAGGCTCTGATGCCTTGTTTTTTAGATGTTTCAGGAAACACCATACACTTCTCCAGAGTGGCTGTTGGCAATTTACATCCCGCCCATCAGCATAACAAGGCTCCCAGTTCTCCATGGCCTGTCCTGCCTTTCTGGATTTTACACTTTTTTCAGATGGCCCTTTTGACCGGGGAGCAGTGACACTCCATTGTAGTGCAGACTTCCTTTGCACGCTTGCTTGGTTGGCCAAAAAGTGCGTATGCGTTTTTTCCTGAATATATTCAGGAAAAAACGCATACGCACTTTTTGGCCGAGTGCATCATTGTGGACGTTCTGCCTCTTTTCCTATGCTTTACATGCAATTCCTGTCTACCTCCTGAAATCAGTTTCCTGCAATTCTGCCCCGCTTTCAAGTCCTCTTGGCAGCCTTACTTCAATATATTTTTGGACGATAGCTGTCATTTATAACTCTGCAGGTTTGTGAATGACAGTGCCCCTGAGCTCCTTTCTTCAACTCGCTTTCTTGTGAGCTGGCCGCAACACCGCAGGATTGCTTCAGGCCCTAGTGTGGTTCTGGCATGGCACATTGAGCCTTTGGTTAATTCCTCTTCCTGGTGGGAAATGAGAGTTAAATTTGCCCATCCAGACACCTCCAGCTAGTCTCTCATTGGTTCCCTCTATTCCTGTTCATTTTCCACAGAAATTGCAAACTGTGCCAAACAAGAGGTTAAAGGCACTGACTCTCCAAGTGGGGAGAGTGTTAGTAAAGCGTCTGGAATGTTGCACCCGAGTACCAGGGGACGAAAACTGGCACATTTGAACACGTTTTCTGATCACACGGTGGATGATACTCTGGGTTCCACATGCATGTTTTAGCTGAAGGAAGAATCCCTTAAACCTGGAGAGTTGAGATCCATGGAATGGGTACCATGCAATATGACTTCAAAGGGTCTGCATTTGCTCACCGAACCTCACCAATCCTATCACTGCTGCGTTTATGCCGCTGTACACACGCTTGATTCTCTTTCGGAGCATATAAATCCATAGGTTTTAAGATTCTTACTAGTCAGGTATATTCTTAGGAGTTTAATATGGGGTGTAGAGTCCACTTCGTTGAGCAAGGAGTAGCTCTTGTCTATTACATATTTGGCTTACGGAACGGTATCTGTGCTAATTTCAATCTCTGGTTTTATGCAGCACCCCAACTCACCTTTCCCTTTAAGGAAGCATAAGTTGGTTTTCTACATTTGAGACCCTGTTCTGTTTTGTAATTCAGTTCCTGTGTAGCCAAGTTTACATTCCGTGTAGTAGTGATATCTTATGATGTTTCTTTTTCTCTGTGACTTATTTCACTTAGAATCATCGTACCTGAATCCACTCATTATGCTGCTACGGGCCTGATGACATAGATTTCATTGCTGAGTGATATTGCATTGTACGTAAGTACCAAAACTTCTTTATCCATTTTTCGCTTTCTGTGATATTGAACTTGTATCGTAAACGAGGTGCTTGTAAACAGAGCCGTCCCAAACTTTGTTGTGGCTGTGTCTTTTAGATTTTAATTTCCCTAAGCTATAGGACCATAAGTGGAATTGCACTACGCTCTGTTGCTTTATTTTGTAGATGTTTCAGGAAACACCATAAACTTCTCCAGAGTGGCTGTTGGCAATTTACATCCCGCCCATCAGCATAACAAGGCTCCCAGTTCTCCATGGCCTGTCCTGCCTTTCTGGATTTTACACTTTTTTCAGATGGCCCTTTTGACCGGGGGCAGTGAGACTTCATTGTAGTGCAGATTTCCTTTGCAAGCTTTCTTGGTTGGCCAAAAAGGGCGTATGCATTTTTTCCTGAATATATTCAGGAAAATACGCATACGCCCTTTTTGGCCAAGTGCATCATTGTGGACGTTCTGCCTCTTTTCCTATGCTTTACATGCAATTCCAGTCTACCTCCTGAAATCGGTTTCCTGAAATTCTGCCCCGCTTTCAACTCCACTTGGTGGCCTTACTTCAATATATTTTTGGACGATAGCTGTCATTTATAACTCTGCAGGTTTGTGAATGACAGTGCCCCTGAGCTCCTTTCTTTTACTTGCTTTCTTGTGAGCTGGCCGCAACACCGCAGGATTTCTTCAGGCCCTAGTGTGGTTCCGGTATTGCACGCTGAACCTTTGGTTAATTCCTCTTCCTGGTGTTAAATGAGAGTTAAATTTGCCCGTTCAGACACCTCCAGCTTGTCTCTCATTGGTTCTCCCTATTCCTGTTCATTTTCCTCAGAAATTGCAAACTGGGCCAAACAGGAGGTTAAAGGCACTGACTCTCCAAGTGGGGAGAGTGTTAGTAAAGCGCCTGGAATGTTGCGCCCGAGTACCAGGGGACGAAAACTGGCACATTTGAACACGTTTCCTGATCACACGGTGGATGATACTCTGGGTTCCACATGCATGTTTTAGCTGAAGGAAGAATCCCTTAAACCTGGAGAGTTGAGATCCATGGAATGGGTACCATGCAATATGATTTCAAAGGGTCTGCATTTGCTCACCGAACCTCACTAATCCTATCACTGCTGCGTTTATGCCGCTGTACACACCCTTGATTCTCTTTCGGAGACATATAAATCCATAGGTTTTAAGATTCTTACTAGTCAGGTATATTCTTAGGCGTTTAATATGGGGTGTTGAGTCCACTTCGTTGAGCAAGGAGTAGCTCTTGTCTATTACATATTTGGCTTATGGAACGGTATCTGTGATAATTTCAATCTCTGGATTTATGCAGCACCCCAACTCACCTTTCCCCTTAAGCAAGCATAAGTTGGTTTTCTACATTTTAGACCCTGTTCTGTTTTGTAATCCAGTTCCTGTGTAGCCAAGTTTACATTCCGTGTAGTAGTGATATCTTATGATGTTTCTTTTTCTCTGTGACTTATTTCACTTAGAATCATCGTACCTGGATCCACTCGTTATGCTTCTACGGGCCTGACGACATAGATTTCATTGCTGAGTGATATTGCATTGTACGTAAGTACCACAACTTCTTTATCCATTTTTCGCTTTCTGCGATATTGAACTTGTACCGTAAACGAGGTTCTTGTAAACAGAGCCGTCCCAAATTTTGGGGTGGCTGTGTCTTTTTGATTTTAAGTTCCCTAAGCTATAGGACCATAAGTGGTAGTGCCCTAGGCTCTGTTGCTTTGTTTTGTAGATGTTTCAGGAAACACCATACACTTCTCCAGAGTGGCTGTTGGCAAGTTACATCCCATCCAATAGCATAACAAGGCCTCCAGTTCTCCATTGCCTGTCCTACCTTTCTGGATTTTATACTTTTTTCAGATGGCCCTTTTGACCGGGGGGCAGTGAGACTTCATTTTAGTGCAGATTTCCTTTGCAAGCTTGCTTGGTTGGCCAAAAAGGGCGTATGCGTTTTTTCCTGTATTCCGGAAAAAACGCATACGCCCTTTTTGGCCAAGTGCATCATTGTGGACGTTCTGCCTCTTTTCCTATGCTTTACATGCAATTCCAGTCTACCTCCTGAAATCGGTTTCCTGCAATTCTGCCCCTCTTTCAAGTCCTCTTGGCAGCCTTACTTCAATATCTTTTTGGACGATAGCTGTCATTTATAACTCTGCAGGTTTGTGAATTACAATTCCCCTGAGCTTCTTTTTTCAACTCGCTTTCTTGTGAGCTGGCCGCAACACCGCAGGATTGCTTCAGGCCCTAGTGTGGTTCCGGCATGGCACGCTGAGCCTTTGGTTAATTCCTCTTACTGGTGGGAAATGAGATTTAAATTTGCCCGTCCAGACACCTCCAGCTAGTCTCTCATTGGTTCTCCCTATTCCTGTTCATTTTCCGCAGAAATTGCAAACTGGGCCAAACAGGAGGTTAAAGGCACTGACTCTCCAAGTGGGGAGAGTGTTAGGAAAGTGTCTGCAATGTTGCACCCGAGTACCAGGGGACGAAAACTGAGACACATTTGAACACGTTTCCCGATCACACAGTGGATCATTCTCTGGGTTCCACATGCATGTTTTAGCTGAATGAAGAATCCCTTAAACCTCGAGAGTTGAGACCCATGGAACGGGTACCATGCAATATGACTTCAAAGGGTCTGCATTTGCTCACCGAACCTCACCAAACCTATCACTGCTGCGTTTATGCCGCTGTACACACGCTTGATTCTCTTTCGGAGACATATCAATCCATAGGTTTTAAGATTCTTCCTAGTCAGGTATATTCTTAGGCGTTTAATATGGTGTGTTGAGTCCACTTCGTTGAGCAAGGAGTAGCTCTTGTCTATTACATATTTGGCTTATGGAAAGGTATCTGTGCTAATTTCAATCTGTGGTTTTATGCAGCACCCCAACTCACCTTTCCCCTTAAGCAAGCATACGTTGGTTTTCTACATTTGAGACCCTGTTCTGTTTTGTAATTCAGTTCCTGTGTAGCCAAGTTTACATTCCGTGTAGTAGTGATATCTTATGATGTTTCTTTTTCTGTGTGACTTATTTCACTTAGAATCATCGTACCTGAATCCACTCATTATGCTGCTACGGGCCTGATGACATAGATTTCATTGCTGAGTGATATTGCATTGTACGTAAGTAGCACAACTTCTTTATCCATTTTTCCCTTTCTGCAATATTGAACTTGTACCGTAAACGAGGTTCTTGTAAACAGTGCCGTCCCAAACTTTGGGGTGGCTGTGTCTTTTTGATTTTAATTTCCCTAAGCTATAGGACCATAAGTGGAAGTGCCCTAGGCTCTGTTGCTTTGTTTTTTAGATGTTTCAGGAAACACCATACACTTCTCTAGAGTGGCTGTTGCCAATTTACATCCCGCCCACCAGCATAACAAGGCTCCCAGTTCTCCATGGCCTGTCCTGCCTTTCCGGATTTTATACTTTTTTCAGATGGCCCTTTTGACCGGGGGGAAGTGAAACTTCATTGTAGTGCAGATTTCCTTTGCAAGGTTGTTTGGTTGGCCAGAAAGGGCATATGCGTTTCTTCCTGAATATATTAAGGAAAAAACGCATGCGCCCTTTTTGGCCAAGTGCATCATTGTCGACGTTCTGAGTCTTTTCATATGTTGTCAATGCAATTCTAGTCTACCTCTTGAAATCGTTTTCCTGCAATTCTGCCTTGCTGTCAGTGCCTCTTCATAGCCTTACCTCAATATACTTCTGGAAAATAGTTGGCCTTTATAACTCTGCAGGTTTTTGAATTGCAGTGGCCCTTAGCTCCATTTTTCAGCTCTTATTTTTGTGATCTTGCCTCATATCCACAGGATTTTTTCATGCCCTATTCTTCTTCTGGGGCGCCTTGCTCTGCCTTTGGTTAATTCTTCTTCCTGATGTGAAATTAGAGTGACATGTGCCCATTGAAACCGCTACAGCTATTTTCTCACTGGTTCCCCCTATTCCCATTCATCCTCCGCACTAACTGCAGACTGTGCGATACCGGAACTTAAAGGCATTGACTCTCCGTGTGGGGATGTTGTTAGTAAAGTGGCTGGAATGTTGATCCGGAGCCCCAGGAGAGGAAAATGAGGTGCGTTTTAGAAACCTTTCCCGATCATATGGTATACCATCCCCTGGATTTCCCATGCATGGTTTAGCTGTAGGAAGATTCCCTTCAACCTGGAATGTTGGGACCCTTGGAATGAGTAGCATGAAGTATTGCATTAAACTTTCGGCAGTTGCTCACCAAAGCTCACCAATCCTCTCAGCCCCAAGTGTCCAGCCTTATGTCTTATCCAGCTGTGGGTTTATATGTGGTCATTCCAGGTTGCATCACAGCCCCTGAGCGAATTTTGTAAGAATTTTTCTCTCTTTCATTGTTTCTGCGTTTTGGTTTTAAAATTTATTTCTATAATGGGGTTTAGCTCATTTTCACTGCTGTGTTTGGCCACTCTGCACACACTTGATTCCCTTATGGAGATATATCAATACATGGGTTTTAAGATTCTTATTACTCAGATATATTTCTCTGCGGTGTATAGGGTGTGTTGAGGCCAGTTCATTGAGCAAGGTGTAGATCTTGTCTAATACCTATTTGGTTTATTGAACGGTGTCTGTGCTAATTTCAAACTCTGGTTTTATGCATCACCCCACCTCTCCTTTCCCCTTAAGCTGACATAAGTGTGTTTTCTAAATGTGAGACACTGTTCTGTTTTGTAATTCATTTTTTGTGCAGCCATATTTATCCTCCCTCTATAAGTGATATCTTATGATATGTTTCTTTTTCTGTTTGACTTATTTCAAGTAGTATTATCGGACCTAAATCCACTCTTTATCCTTCTACTAGCCTTATTACATTGATTTCATGGTGAAGAGATATTCCATTGTACATAAGTACCACATTTTCTTTATCCATTTTTCTCTTTCCTGGGATATTTAAGGTGTACTGAAGTTGAGGTTCTTGTAAACAGAGTAGCCCTAAACTGTGGTGTGCTTGTGTCTTGTTGATTTTTAGACTTCCCTAGATATACTTCCATGATTGGAAGTGCCCTATGCTCTGTAGCTCTGTTTTTTAGATGATTTAGGAACCACCATACACTTCTCCAGAGTGGCTCTCGGCAGTTCACACACTGTCCATCAGCGTATAAAGGCTCCCTGTTCTCCATGGCCTGTCCTGCATTTCTGGTTTTTACAATTTTTTCGGATGGCCCTTTTGACCGGTGGGAAATGAGACTTCTTTGTTGTGCACATTTGCATTGCTTGCTTGCTTGGTTGCCCATAAAGTGCGTATGCGTTTTTTCCTGGATATATTCAGGAAAAAATGCATACTCCCTTTTGGGCCAACTGCATCATTGTCGAAATTCTGCCGCTTTTCATGTGCTTTAAAGACGAGTCCAATCTATCTCTTGAAATCTGTTTCTTGCAATTCTGTCTTGCATTCAGATCCTCTTCTTTGCCTTACCTCAACATATTTTTGGACGTTAGTTTTCATTTATAACTCTGCAGGTTTGTGAATTGCAGTGACCCTGAGCTCCATTTTTTAAGTTGCTCTTTTGTGAGCTGGCCTCAAAGCCGCAGGATTGCTTCAGGCCCTATTTTGGCTCCGGCGAGGCGGGCTGAGCCTTTTTTTAATTCTTATTCTTAATGGGAAATTAGAGTGACATGTGCCCGTCCAAACCCCTACAACTATTCTCTCATTGGTTCCCCCTCTTCCCGTTCATCCTCCTCACAATTTGCAAAATGTGTGAAACAGAAGTTTAAATGTGCTGATTCTCTAAGTGGGGAGATTCTAAGTAACGTGGCTGGAATGATGAACAGGAGCACGAGGAGAGGATAAATGAGGTGCATTTTAGACACATCTCCCCATCACATGGTGTACAGTCCTCTGGGTTTTCCATGCATGTTTTAGCTGTAGGAAGATCCCTTGAACCTGCAGATTTGGGACCCATTGAATGGGTACCAGGTAGTATTACTTTAAAGGGTGTGCATTTCCTCACCCAACCTCACATTTCTCTTAGCACGAACAGTTTCCAGCCTTATGTGTCATCCTGCTGTGGGTCTAGATGTGTTCAATCCATGTTGCATCACCGTCCCTGAGGAAAAGTTGTAAGAGGTTTTCTCTGTCTCTCTGTCGTTTATTTTTTTCAATTTATTACTATATTGGTTACAGCTGATTTTCAAAGCTCTGTTTCTTGCTGCTGTACATCCACTTGATTCACATACAGAGAGACATCAATAAATTCTTTTTCAGATTCTTACCAGTCATATATATTCTTTTCCGGTGACTTGAGTGTGCTGAGTGCAGTTCTTTTAGCTACCGTGTAGGCCTTGTTGATTATCAGTTTGGTATTTGGAATGGTATCTTTGCTAATTTCAACCTCCTGGATGATGCCTCACCCCTCCCCACCTTTCCCGTTTAGCAGCCTTACGCGTGTTTTCTACATACTTGACTATGTTTTTCTTTTGTAATTTATTTCATGTGTAGCCATTTTGGATTCCACCTTTAAGTGATATCTTATGATATGTGTCTTTTTCTTTTTGAATTATGTCACTTAGAATGATCATACGTAACTCCTCCGGAGTTGTTACAACTGGCCATATTTCATTGATTTCCAGGCTGAGTAATATTCCACTCTACATAAGTACCACATCTCTATCCATTTTTTCCCTCCAGAGACATTTAAGTTATATCCTAGTCGAGGATCTTTTAAACAGAGAGGCAGTAAACATTGGGGTGCCTGTGTCCTCTCGATTTTTGTTTTTCCCAAGACATACGCCCATGAGTGCAAGTGCCCTATGCTCTGTAGCTCATTTTTTAGATGCTTTAGTAAACACAATACACTTCTCCAGAATGGCCGTTGGCAATATACATTTCCACTATAAGCCTCACAGGGCTCCCTCTTCTCCTTGCCCTGTCCTGCATTTCTGGTGTTTACACTTTATGAGGATGGCTCTTCTGACTGATGCGAAGTGATATCTTTTGTAGTATTGATTTCCAGTGCCCACCTGTTTGGTTGGCTAAAAAAGTGTATGCCCTTTTCTTGAATATATACAGAAAAAAACGCATACAGCCTTTTTGGCCAACTGCAATGTTGGCAATGTTCAGCCCCTTTTCTTGTGCTTAATGGCGAGTCCTTTCTACCTCCTCAAATCCCTTTCCTGCCATTCTCCCTTGCTTACCAATCCTTTTCTCTGACTTTCCTCAAGACATTTTTCAGTGATAGATATTTTCAACTCTGCAGTTTCGTGAATTTTACTGCCCCTGAGTTCCATTGTTCAACTTGTGTTTATGGGAACTGGCCACAAAGCAGTGGGATTTCCTCAAGCCCTATACTGTTTCCATGGGCAACCCTAGCCTTTGGTCAATTCGTCTTCCTGATTGGAAATTAGAGTGACATGTGCCTGTCTGAACACCTAGGACTTGTCTCTCATTGTTCCTCATCCTTCCGCTTCATCCTCTGGACAAATTCCAAACTGTACGCAACAGGATGTTGACAGTGCTGACATCTCCAAGTGGGGAGACTGTTAGTAAAGACGCTGGAGGGGTGAACCCGAGCACCAGGAGATGAGGAGATGAGATGCCTTTTCCAAACTCTTCCCGATCAGACGGTATACCATCCTCTGGGTGTGACAGACATGTTTTAGCAGTAGGAAGAGTCCCATTCATGTAAGGAGAACACCAGGGCTTTTTCAAAATCAGTGTCTCCCCGAAACCCAAACTGGGGAATTTTTTAAGCTACGGCTACACATATGTTCATTAAGGGCCTTGGGAAGTAGGCAGAGTCCAAACTTTAGATGTTTGAAGTCTTCAGGGTCAGAAGCACTCACCACCGTCTTCCCTTAGGTTACACTTTAACTGTCATTGATAGATGATGTCAATAAAAATATCTATTCTTTTTCCGATTATTTCCCCTTATAGGTTATTGCAAAATATTGAGTGTAGTTCCCTCTGCTATACAGTAGTTCCTTGTTGATGATCTATTTTATACATAGCAGTGTGTATGTGTCAATTCCAAACTGTTAATTTATCCCTCCTCCCACCTTTCCCCTTTGGTAATAATAAATTATAAGATTTTATACTTCTCAGAAATGGGGGAGCTGAAAGAGAGGTATCATTTTCAATGGAAAAGCATTTAAAACAAGATTGAAACTTTAACCAAGATTATTAGGTGTACATCCTTGGAAAGAAATCACTTCATTTCTCTAATATTGACCTGACAAATAAGACAAACCTTTTCACTGAACTTGCTTATAATAAAGTGATGGAAATATCAAATGGAAGTGTTAGAAACATCTTATTTTACCCGAGCCTTATAAACTGTTCTATGTTAACTACAGTTTGGCTCACACATCTGTTCATTGAAGTTACAATAGTCTCAATTTCTGTTACTGATCCTCCAGAGTGGACCCCAACAAGTGTCCCCCTGCCCAGTGTCATTGGGGCCAACAGATCAAGACTGAGTTTGGTTCACAAGCAAAGGAAACTTTATATTTTAAACAGAGAATGGAGAGGTGAGAGCATGCACTACCCCGTGGGCTGTGGGCTGGGCTGCTGTGTAGAGATCCTGTCAGAGTCAGTGGGAGGGAGGGGGCGGAGCACTCGAGGGCCGGGTTGGCTGCAGCTCAGGCTCTATATCTCGGAGTCTGCACTGGGCCCCAGGAGCTGAGGTGTCGACCCAGCCATTCTGCACTAGGAAATCTGGTCTGAAGTGCCGGGTGTGGAACCTCTGCATGCGGGACCCTAGGAGCACGTGAAATTAGACAAAGCACAAAGGATAAAAAAGGTCAGACTTGACTTTATTGCCCAGATTCTATTTTTATCTCCCAGGGATTTTTAATGGGCTTTGCTGGGGACAAACCCCTCCTCTGCCTTTTGTCCCGTTCCTCATTCTTGGAGTGCTGAGGGTGCAGACCCTTCTTCTGTAACTGCTGAGTGCTGAGTTGGGAGCCCTCATACCAGGGGACGAGGGTCAGAACTTCTCCCCAGCAGCCTCCAGGTGACGTTGATTGGCCCCAGGACCCCTGCCTCCCTGCTCGTCCACCTGAGCACCAGCATTGGAAGTGTTATAGATTCTAATGACCTTTAAGGGTCCAGGAAAGAGATGTGCAGAGACGCTGTGGGGGCCGGTTTCACCCCGCCCCACATTTGTTCGGCCACCTTAGGCTGACCGTTTCTGCCAGCCTAGATGCTCTGACCAGTAGTCTGCTCTTTCTTCAATTAGGCCCCTGAATTAACGTAAAAACAGCACCAGGTGTCAGAGCCCTGCCCGCTCAACTCCCAGACAGTCCAGGGTCAGTGGTGATCAAGGACCATGATGGCCACTGAGTCAACAGCCTTTTGAAGTAAACAGGAGTCCAGCCGGTCTTATTGGCCACCATCATCATGGTGTCTGTAGGCTTTTCTATGGTGACAGTGTGATATACGTTTCCCCCGCCAAGATTATTAGCTCCCCTCCGGGTGCAGTAAGTCCTGCAAGTAGTAGTCTACTCCTTCGGGACACACTATTGTTGTTTTATGAGAGAAACTCCAGGTCAAGTGATGTTCACACGAGTCGTCATGGTGCCCTGTTGCCCCCGGTTATCTCTCTGGATGTTGGAGTTGGAGGGCCTCCTCACTCGAGGTCGGTGTGCCCACGGAGCGAACCCTGCAACTTCAGGGCATGGTTGGTGATTAGGATCACCACGTGGGGTCCTTTTCCCTTAGGAGGGAGGTGGCCTTTTGGGTTGCTGATTTCCACGTTTTTAGATACCGCCAGTATCTTGGCCAGATGTGGCAGTGGGCCAAGCCCCTTGGTGACTGTAGTTTATCCTACCTGGATGGCATTCTTGCGTTGTTCCATTTCAAGTGGTCCCAGTTTTTGCACTAATTCTCCAATGGCGATTCACCTTTCACCGGGAATGGAAAGGTCAAAGGGTTTAGCTCAATTAGGGAGTTCCAGGGCAAGGGTCTGAATTGACTGCTCTTTCCATTCTTGAAAGGCCACTTCTGGATTCTGTTCAAAAGGATCATCATCTTTTCCTTTCAGTGTTTCATATAGAGGCCCAGCTAGTAGACTGTAGTTAGGGATCCAGAAGCAGCAAACCCTGGCCTCCCCAGGAACCCCTAAGCTGTCTTCTAGTTTTAGAAAGGGGTAAGGCTGCAAATGGTTTCTTCCCTTTCCTGGGATGGACTTCTCCGACCTTCTGTGAGAATGAAGCCCAGGCAGGTCACCGCAGTCTGTGATATTTGAGCTTTTTCTTGGACAACTTCTATCCTTTATTGGCTTGGTAGTTCAGAGGCCTCCTTAGTAGGGCTGGCGATCAGAATGTCATCTGCATATTGAAGGAGGGTTTCCTTTTCCAGAGGTAGAACTTTTCAGTCTTTAGCTAAGCTTTCCCCAAAGATGGTGTGGGAATTTTTGAACCCTTGGGGCAAGACGGCCCGGAAGTATTGTTTTAGTTGTATGTTGAGTCCTGCCACTCACAAGCCAAAATTTCTTGTGACTCTGGGACTAATGGAATACAAAAGAAGGCATCATTGAGACTAATACAGAATACCATGTCCTGGTGGTTGGTAGAATGACCAGCAGGGTGTAGGAATTAGGAGCAACTGGAGGTATATCCTTGGTGGCTTCACTGACTGTCCTGACATCCTTTACCAGGTCCCCAGCAGCCCATGGGGCTCTCGTGGTCAGGCCAATCCCAGGATATGGAGCTCTCCTGGGCAGGTACCCCACCCCCAACCCAGCCCACGGGGCTCTCGTGGTCAGGCCTCTCCCAGGATACAGAGCTACCCTTGCAGGTACCGTGGCAGGGCTGGGCACACAGGAACCGTGCACATAGCTCTCACTGAAGAGCACCCCCATCTCACCTGTCGCTCAGAGCTGACACAGAGCACCTCAGAGCAGGACTTGAACTAACAAACAGCAGCTGCGACAGGTCTGTGACCCTGGGCATCACTCTGTGTGGCCTCCCTCCACCTGGTCTTCCAGAGACTTCCACTGCACCCGGGGCACCAGGCCTCTGTCTCCAACCACCACCCACCCCTCCTCTCCCTGACTCCTGGGTTCCTCTCATTAGGAGAGGCTTTTCTTGAAGTTGTCTCCCACTCATGGGCCAGATAAAATGATTAGAAAACAAGCCAAAGCTGCAGCCCCTTGTCTATCCTGACTCTCAGGAGCCCACACCTGTTCCTTGGACCTGGCCGGTTCAGCAAGTTCCATTTTCTGCAACTGTGAGCCCCTGAGGGGTGATGATTGGCTGACCTGGGCAGCCTTACCGTGCCGGCCAGCCCTCCCCAGGTGTGCCTGGGTTGAGATCAATATAAATACCACTCCAGGCAGCAAGAGCCCCTGCAGCTGTGCCTGACGCCATTTTCTCTGCCCTGTCAGCAGTCTCGGGGCTGGGCTGGTGGGAGGGAGTGAGAGGCCACAGCTTTGTGGGTGGCCCAGTGTGAGTGGGGCTCTGCTGGACTTTCTGCAGCAGTTGCCAGGCTGCCACCTGCTAAAGAAGAGGATGTGTCACCCATACCTGCTGCTGGAATTTCTCCCTGGGCAGAGGTGAGGAAGGAAAAAAGCAGTGGGGGCAGGGACAGGACGGGTATCTCAGGCAGGGAAATGGAAATCTTCCAGAAGAGCACCCAGGACCAGGGCCATCCTGGCTGGCCTGCAGGCACCAAGTCAGCTGGCATGCTGTCACTCATGTGGCTCCATGGCCCTTCCTCTAGGCTTTCAAGTCCTTGTATATATTCAGGTGTTTTACCTGGGAAGGGTGGGAACAGTTCAGCAGCAACTGGCCTGGGGCTCAGCTCACGTTCACTCACAGATGCCTCGGCACGGTGCCCCAGCTTTGCAATGAGGACGCTTGTTGTGTGGGGGCTGCTGGCTGAATGGGAGACGATTCCCCACCACTGACCAACTTCAGAATTGTTTACAACTGGAACAAGGGCCCTGATACGGTTTTCCTCTGAGTAACTGGTGGGTTCTGTTTTTTTTTTCTCTTTTTCATTTTTGGTTCAAGGTAGAATTTATTCCTCTTTTTTGTATTTACAGATATAAGCATGGAAATAATTTATTCATATAAATACATGTATGTGAAGGGAATAATTGTTTTTTCTGTTTTGTTTTTTAAATTTTATTTCTTTTTAATTTTGAATTTTATTTTATATTTTTATACAGCAAGTTCTTATTGGTTATCTATTTTATACATATAAATGTTTACATGCCAATCCCAATCTCTCAACTCCTCCCACCACCACCACCCCAAGAGCTTTCCCCCCTTGTTGTCCATACGATTGTTGTCTACATCTGTTGCTCTATTTATGCCTTGCAAAACGGTTAATCTGTACAGTTTTTCTAGGTTCCACATATATGCACGAATATACAAGATTTGTTTTTCTCTTTCTGACTTACTTCACTCTGTATGACAGACTCTAGATCCATCGACGTCTCTACAAATGACCCAATTTCATTCCTTTCATGGCTTAGTAATATTCCATTTTATATATGTACCACATCTTTATGCATTCGTCTGTCTGTGGGCATTTAGGTTGCTTCCATTACCTCGATATTGTAAATAGTGATGCAATGAACATTGCGGTGAATGTCTCTTTTTGATTTATGGTTTTGTCTGGGTATACGTCCAGTACTGGGATTGCTGTATCATATGGTAATTCTATTAATAGTTTCTTAAGAAACTCCATATTGTTCTCCATAGTGACTGTATCAATTTATATTCCCAACAATAGTAGAAGAGGCTTCCTTTTCTCCACACCCTTTCCAGCATTTGTTGTTTGTAGATTTTCAGATGATGCCGATTCTAACAGGTGTGAGGTGATACCTCATTGTTGAGTCCATTTCGTTGAGCAAGGGGTAGGTCTTCTCTATTACATATTTGGCTTATGGAACGGTATCTGTGCTAATTTCAAACTCTGGTTTTATGCAGCACCCCAACTCACCTTTCCCCTTAAGCAAACATAAGTTGGTTTTCTAAACTTGAGACCCTGTTCTGTTTTGTAATTCAGTTCCTGTGTAGCCAAGTTTACATTCCGTGCATTAGTGATACCTTATGATGTTTCTTTTTCTGTGTGACTTATTTCACTTAGAATCATCGTGCCTCAATCCACTCATTATGCTGGTACAGGCCTGGTGACACAGATTTCATTGCTGAGTGGTATTCTGTTGTACATAAGTACCGCAACTTCTTTATCAATTATTTGTTCTCTGGGATATTTAACTTGTACCGTAGAAGAGGTTCCTGTAAACAGAGCCATCCCAAATTTTGGGGTGGCTGTGTCTTTTTGATTTTAATTTCCCTAAGCTATAGGACCATAAGTGGAAATGCCCTAGACTCTGTTGCTTTGTTTTTCAGATGTATCAGGAAACACTATACACTTCTCCAGAGTGGCTGTTGGCAATTTACATCCCGCCCATCAGCATAACAAGGCTCCCAGTTCTCCATGGCCTGTCCTGCCTTTCTGGATTTTACACTTTTTTCAGATGGCCCTTTAGACCGGGGGGAAGTGACACTTCATAGAAGTTCGGATTTCCATTGCAAGCTTGCTTGGTTTGCCAAAAAGGGCGTATGTGTTTTTTCCTGAATATATTCAGGAACAAACTCATACGCCCTTTTTTGTCACGTGCATCATTGTCGATGTTCTGCCTCTTTTCCTATGCTTTAAATGCAAATCCAGTCTACCTCCTGAAATCAGTTTCCTGAAATTCTGCCCCGCTTTCAAGTCCTCTTGGCAGCCTTACTTCAATATATTTTTGGACGTTATCTGTCATTTATAACTCTGCAGGTTTGTGAATGACAGTGCCCCTGAGCTCCTTTCTTCAACTCGCTTTCTTGTGAGCTGGCCGCAAACCCGCAAGACTGCTTCAGGCCCTAATCTGCTTCTGGCAGGGCACGCTGAGCCTTTGGTTAATTCCTCTTCCTGTTGGGAAATGAGTGTTAAATATGCCCGTCCAGACACCTACCTCACTCTCAACCCCTTGGTAATGTGGGTCCTCTGGTTTGTGGCCACCTTTGCTGGGTTCCTCACCTTTTGATGATGTGGCCCCACTAGTGTGAGGACACTCCTGCCTGGTTCTCATCCACGTGGTTATGTGGACCCCCTGGTGAGAGTCTGTTCCTGGCTGTGTTCCTCACCCTTCTGTGAGGGAGACCCTCTGCTGATAGGTCACTCCTGCATGGCTGGCACACATTGCCTTGGTGAAGTCAGCTGTGTGGTGGCAGTTGAAGCGTGCTGGGGATCTCCTGCCCCCGGTGATGAGGGCCCTCTTGCGTCAGGCCCTAACTGCTGGGCTCACCAACTTTTCTTAGTGAGCCCAATGATGCTTGGGCACTCCTCTTAGGACCCCATCTCCATGGGGATGTGGGCCTTCTGCTCTGAGGTCCCAACGGCTGGGTTGTTCACATTTTCATGATGTGGGCTCTCTGGTGTTAGTTCACAGAGGCCTGGATCCCATAGCCTCTGTGCTCTTGGCCGCCTGCTGGGAGGTTCCAACGGCTAGATTCCTCACTTTTTTAATTTTTTGGGCCCTCTGTTGTGAGTATCCTCCTGCCTGCCTCACTCCCAGCCCCTTCGTGTTGTGTGTCCTCTGGTTTGAGGCCACATGTGCTGGGTTCCTCACCTTTCGATGATGTGGGACCAATGGTCTTAGGAGACTCCTGCCTGGTTCACATCCCCTTGGTGATGTGGGCCCTCTGTTGAGAGTCTGATCCTGGCTGGGTTCCTCACCCATCTGTGAGGTGGGCCGTCTGCTGTGAGGTCACTCCTGCCTGGCTTGCTCACCTCGCCTTGTGGACATGAGCCCTCTGGTGGCACTTGGAGCCTGCTGGGAGCCTCCTCCCCTCGGTGATGAGGGCCCTCTGGCGTCAGGCCCTAACGGCTGGGCTCCCCACATTTTGTGATGTGCGCCCAGTGGTGCGAGGACACTCCATCCAGGTTCACATCCCCATTGGGATGTGGGCCTTCTGCTCTGAGGTCCCAATGCCTGGGTTACTCACAGTTTCATGATGTGGGCTCTCTGCTGTTAGTTCACTCCTGCCTGCATCCCATAGCTTCTGTGCTCTCGGCCGCCTGCTGGGAGGTTCTAACTGCTGGATTCCTCACCTTTCTTATTCTTTGGGCCCTCTGTTTTTAGGCTACACCTGCCTGCCTCACTCCCATTCCCTTTGTGATATGTGTCCTCTGATTTGAGGCCACATGTGCTGGGTTCCGCACCTTTCGATGATGTGGCCCCACTGGAGGGAAGATAGTCCGGACTGGTTCCCATCCCCTTGCTGATGTGGGCCCTCAGGTGAGAGTCTGATCCTGGCTGGGTTCCTCACCCTTCTGTGAGGTGGGCCCTCTGCTGTGAGGTCAATCATGCCTGTCTGGCACACGTCACCTTGGCGACGTGGGCCCTCTGGTGGCAGTTGGAGTGTGCTGGGATCCTCCTCCCCTCGGTGATGAGGGCCCTCTTGCCTTAGGCCATAACTGCTGGGCTCCCCACATTTTCTGATGTGCGCCAAGTGAGTGAGGACACTCTTGCCAGGTTCCCATCCCCATGGGGATATGGGCCTTCTGCTCTGAGGTCAAAACGGCTGGCTTGCTCACAGTACCATGATGTGGGCCCTCTGCTGTGAGTTCACTCCGGCAAGGATCCCTTATCATCGGTGCTCTGAGCCGCCTCCTGGGAGGTTCCAACTGCTGGATTCCTCAACATTTTATTCTATGTGCCCTCTGTTGTGAGGCTCCTCCTGCCTGCCTCACTGCCAGCCCCTTGGTGATGACTGTCTTATGGCTTGAGGCCACATGTGCTGCGTTCCTCACCTTTCGATGATGTGGCCCCACTCGTGTGAGGACACTCCTGCCTGGTTCCCATCCCCTTGGTGAGGTGGGCCCTCTGGCGAGAGTCTAATCCTGGCTGGGTTCCTCAACGTTCTGTGAGGTAGGCCCTCTTCTGTGAGGTCACTCCTGCCTGGCTGGCACACGTCACCTTGGAGACGTGAGCCCTCTGGTGGCAGTTGGAGCATGCAGGGTGCCGCTTCCTCTCGGTGATGACGGCCCTCTGGTGTCAGGCCCTAAATGGTGGGCTCCCCACATTTTCTGATGTGCGCCCAGTGGTGCGAGGACACTCCAGCCAGGTTCCCATTCCCATGAGGATGTGGGCCTTCTGCGCTGAGGTCCCAACGCCTGGGTTGCTCACTGTTTAATGATGTGGGCCCTCTGTTGTGAGTTCACTGCGGCCTGGATCCCATAGCCTCGGTGTTCTGAGCCGCCTGCTGGAAGGTCTAAATGCTGGAATCCTCACGTTTTTTATATTATGTGCCCTGTGTTGTGAGGCTACTCCTGCCTGCCTCACTCCAAGGCCCTTGGTGATGTGGGTCCTCTGGTTTGAGGACACGTGTGCTGGCTTCCTCACCTTAAGATGATGAGGCCCCACTGGTGTGAGGATAATCCTGACTGGTTCCCATCCCCTTTGTGATGTGGGCCCTCTGGTGAGAGTCTGATCCTGGCTGGGTTCCTCACCCATCTGTGAGGTGGGCCCTCTACTATCAGGTAACTCTTGCCTGGCTTGCTCATCTCGCCTTGTTGACATGAGCCCTCTGGTGGCACTTGGACCCAGCTGGGAGCCTCCTCACCTCTGTGATGAGGGCCCTCTGACGTCAGGCCCTAACTGCTGGGCTCCCCAACTTTTCTTAGTGAGCCCAGTGATGCTCGGGCACTCCTCTTAGGTTCCCATCTCCATGGGGTTGTGGGCCTTCTGCTCTGAGGTTCCAACGGCTGGGTTGATCACAGTTTCATGATGTGGGCTCTCTGGTGTTAGTTCACTGTGGCCTGGATCCCATAGCCTCTGTGCTCTTGGCCGCCTGCTGGGAGGTTCCAACGGCTGGATTCCTCACTTTTTTAATTTTTTAGGCCCTCTGTTGTGAGGATCCTCCTGCCTGCCTCACTCCCAGCCCCTTCGTGATGTGTGTCCTCTGGTTTGAGGCCACATGTGCTGGGTTCCTCACCTTTCGATGATGTGGGACCAATGGTCTTAGGAGACTCCTGCCTGGTTCACATCCCCTTGGTGATGTGGGCCCTCTGTTGAGAGTCTGATCCTGGCTGGGTTCCTCACCCTTCTGTGAGGTGGGCCGTCTGCTGTGAGGTCACTCCTGCCTGGCTTGCTCACCTCGCCTTGTGGACATGAGCCCTCTGGTGGCACTTGGAGCCTGCTGGGAGCCTCCTCCCCTCGGTGATGAGGGCCCTCTGGCATCAGGCCCTAACGGCTGGGCTCCCCATATTTTGTGATGTGCGCCCAGTGGTTCGAAGACACTCCATCCAGGTTCACATCCCCATTGGGATGTGGGCCTTCTGCTCTGAGGTCCCAATGGCTGGGTTGTTCACAGTTTCATGATGTGGGCTCTCTGCTGTTAGTTCACTCTGGCCTGGATGCCATAGCCTCTGTGCTCTGGGCCGCCTGCTGGAAGGTTCCAACTGCTCGATTCCTCAACTTTTGTATTCTATGGGTCCTGTGTTGCGATGCTCCTCCTGCCTGCCTCACTCGCAACCCCTTCGTGATGTGGGTCCTCTGGTTTGAGGCCACATGTGCTGGGTTCCGCAACTTTCAATGATGTGGCCCCACTGGTGTGAGGACACTCCTGCCTGGTTCCCATCCCCTTGGTGATGTGGGCCTTCTGGTGACAGTCTTATCCTGGCTGGGTTCCTCACTCTTCTGTGAGGTAGGCCCTCTGCTGTGAGGTCAATCCTGCCTGACTTGCACACATCACCTTGGCGATGTGGGCCCTCTGTTGGCACATGGAACCTGCTGGGAACCTCCTGCCCTGGGTGATGACGGCTCTCTAGCATCAGGCCCTAACTGCTGGGCTCCCCACGTTTTCTGATGTGAGCCCAGTGATGCCAGGACACTCCTGTCAGGTTCCCATCCCCATGGGGATGTGGGCTTTCTGCTCTGAGGTCCCAACGCCTGGGTTGCTCACAGTTTCATGATGTGGGCTCTCTGCTGTTAGTTCACTCCTGCCTGCATCCCATAGCTTCTGTGCTCTCGGCCGCCTGCTGGGAGGTTCCAACTGCTGGATTCCTCACCTTTTTTATTCTTTGGGCCCTCTGTTTTTAGGCTACTCCTACCTGCCTCACTCCCATCCCCTTTGTGATGTATGTCCTCTGATATGAGGCCGCATGTGCTGAGTTCCTCACCTTTCGATGATGTGGCCCCGCTGGTGGGAGGACAGTCCTGACTGGTTCCCATCCCCTTGGTGTTGTGGGCCCTCTGGCAAGAGTCTCATCCTACCTCGGTTCCTCACCCTTCTGTGAGATAGGCCCTCTGCTGTGAGGTCGCTACTGCCTGGCTGGCGCATGCCACCTTGTAGACGTGAGCCCTCTGTTGGCAGTTGGAACCTGCTGGGAGTCTCCTCCCCTCAGTTATGAGGGCCCCCTGGCGTCAGGCCCTAACTGCTGGGCTCCTAACATTTTCTGATATGTGCTAAGTGGTGCGAAGCCACTCCTGCCAGGTTCCCATCCCAATGGGGATGTGGGCCTTCTGTTCTGAGGTCCCAACGGCTGGGCTGCTCACAGGTTCATGATGTGGGCCCTCTGCTGTGAGTTCACTGCGGCCTAGATCCCATAGACTCGGTGCTCTGGGCCGCTTGCTGGGAGGTTCCAACTGCTGGATTCCTCAACTTTTATATTCTATGGACCCTGTGTTGTGAGGCCGGTCCTGCCAGCCTCATTCTGAACCCCTTGGTGATGTGGTTCCTCTGGTTTGAGGCTACATGTGCTGGGATCCTCACCTTTCGATGATGTTGTCCCACTGGTGTGGGGACACGCCTGCCTGGTTCCCATCCCCTTGGTGATGTGGGCCCTCTGGTGAGAGTCTGATCCTGGCTGTGTTCCTCACCCTTCTGTGAGGTGGGCCCTCTGCTGTGAGGTCACTCCTGCCGGGCTGGCACAAATCGCCTTGGTGACGTTGGCCCTCTGGTGGCAGCTGGAGCCTGCTGGGAGCCTCCTCCCCTCGGTGATGAGTGCCCTCTAGCGTCAGGCCCTAACTTCTGAGCACCCCACGTTTTCTGATGTGAGCCCAGTGATGCCAGGACACTCCTGTCATGTTCCCATCACCATGGGGATGTGGGCCTTCTGCTCTGAGGTCCCAATGTCTGGGTTGCTCACAGTTTCATGATGTGGGCTGTCTGGTGTTAGTTCACTCTGGCTTGGATCCCCTAGCCTCTGTGCTCTGGGCCGCCTGCTGGGAGGTTCCAACTGCTGGATTCCTCACCTTTCTTATTTTTGGGCCCTCTGTTGTGAGGCTCCTCCTGCCTGCCTCACTCCCAGCCCCTTGGTGATGGGTGTCCTATGGTTTGAAGTCACATGTTCTGGGTTCCTCACCTTTAGATGATGTGGCCCTACTCATGTGAGGACACTCCTGTCTGGTTCCAATCCATTTGGTGATGTGGGCCCTCTGGTGCGAGTCTGACCCTAACTGGGTTCGTCACACTTCTCTGAGGTGGGCCCTCTGCTGTGAGGTCATTCGTGCCTGGTTGGCACACATCACCTTGGCGACGTCAGCCCTCTGGTGGCAGTTGGAGCCTGCTGGGAGCCTCCTTCCCTTGGTGATGAGGGTCCTCTGGCGTCAGGCCCTAACTGCTGGTCTCCCAAAATTTTCTGATACGTTCTCAGTGGGGCGAGGACACTCCTACCAGATTTATATCCCCATGGGGATGTGGGCCTCCTGCTCTGAGGTCCCAATGGCTGGGTTGCTCAGTTTCATGACATGGGCCCTCTTCTGTGAGTTCACTGTGGCTTGGATCCCATAGCCTCGGTGCTCTGGGCCGCCTGCTGGGAGGTTCCAACTGCTGGATTCCTCACTTTTTTATTCTATGGGCCCAGTGTTGTGAGGCTACTCCTGCCTGCCTCACTCCGAGGCCCTTGGTGATGTGGGTCCTCTGGTTTGAGGACACATGTGCTGAGTAGCTCACCTTTCGCTGATGTGGCCCAACTGGTGTGAAGACACTCCTGCCTGGTTCCCATCCTCTTAGTGATGCGGGCCCTCTGGTGAGAGTCTGATATTGGCTGGGTTTCTCAACCTTCTGTGAGGTGGGACCTCTGCTGTGAGGTAACTCCTGCCTGGCTTGCTCACGTTGCCTTGGCAACGTGAGCCCTCAGGTGGCAGTTGGAGCCTGCTGGGATTCTCCTCCCCTCAGTTATGAGAGCTCTGGATAAAACACATATGCCCTTTTTTGCCAAGTGCATTATTTTCCAAGTTCTGTCTCTTTTCCTATGCTTTAAGAGCGACTCCCGTGTACCTTCTGAAATCGGTTTCCAGCAATTGTGCCCCGCATTCAAGTCCTCTTCGCAGCCTTACTTCAGTATAATTTTGGATGATAGCTGTCATTTATAACTCTGCAGGTTTGTGAATTACAGTGTCCCTGAGCTCCTTTCTTCAACTCGCTTTCTTGTGAGCTGGCCGCAACACCGCAAGATTGCTTCAGGCCCTAGTGTAGTTCCGGCATGGCACGTTGAGCCTTTGGTTAATTCCTCTTCCTGGTGGGAAATGAGAGTTAAATTTGCCCGTCCAGACACCTCCAGCTAGTCTCTCATTGGTTCTCCCTATTCCTGTTCAGTTTTCCGCAGAAATTGCAAACTGGGCCAAACAGGAGGTTAAAGGCACTGACTCTCTAAGTGGGGAGAGTGTTAGTAAAGCGTCTGAAATGTTGCACCCGAGTACCGGGGAACGAAAACTGAGACACATTTGAACATGTTTCCCAATCACACGGTGGATCATACTCTGGGTTCCACATGCATGTTTTAGCTGAAGGAAGAATCCCTTAAAACTGGAGAGCTGAGACGCATGGAATGGGTACCATGCATTATGACTTCAAAGGGTCTGCATTTGCTCACCGATTCTCACCAATCCTATCACTGCTGCGTTTATGCCACTGTACACACGCTTGATTCTCTTTCGGAGACATATAAATCCATAGGTTTTAAGATTCTTACTAGTCAGGTATATTCTTAGGCATTTAATATGGGGCGTTGAGTCCACTTCATTGAGCAAGGTGTGGCTCTGGTCTATTATATATTTGGCTTATGGAATGGTATCTGTGCTAATTTCAAACGCTGGTTTTATGCAGCACCCCAACTCACCTTTCCCCTTAAGCAAGCATAAGTTCGTTTTCTACATTTGAGACCCTGTTCTGTTTTGTAATTCAGTTCCTGGGTAGCCAAGTTTACATTCCGTGTAGTAGTGATAATTTATGATGTTTCTTTTTCTGTTTGAATTATTTCACTTAGAATCATCGTACCTGAATCCACTCATTATGCTACTATGGGCCTGATGACATCGATTTCATTGCTGAGTGATATTGCATTGTAGGTAAGTACCACAAATTCTTTATCCATTTTTCACTTTCTGTGATATTGAACTTGAACCGTAAACGAAGTTCTTGTAAACAGAGCCGTCCCAAACTTTGGGGTGGCTGTGTCTTTTTGATTTTAATTTCCCTAAGCTATAGGACCATAAGTAGAAGTGCCCTAGGCTCTGTTGCTTCGTTTTTTATATGTTTCAGGAAACACCATACACTTCTCCAGAGTGGCTGTTGGCAATTTACATCCCGCCCATCAGCATAACAAGGCTCCCAGTTCTCCATGGCCTGTCCTGCCTTTCTGGATTTTACAATTTTTTCAGATGGCCCTTTTGACCGCGGCGCAGTGAGACTTCATTGTAGTGCAGATTTCCTTTGCAAGATTGCTTGGTTGGCCAAAAAGGGCGTATGCGTTTTTTCCTGAATATATTCAGGAAAAAACGCATACGCCCTTTTTGGCCAAGTGCATCATTGTGGACGTTCTGCCTCTTTTCCTATGCTTTACATGCAATTCCAGTCTACCTCCTGAAATCGGTTTCCTGCAATTCTGCCCCACTTTCACGTCCTCTTGGCAGCCTTACTTCAATATATTTTTGGACGATAGCTGTCATTTATAACTCTGCAGGTTTGTGAATGACAGTGCCCCTGACCTCCTTTCTTCAACTCGCTTTCTTGTGAGCTGGCCACAACACTGCAGGATTGCTTCAGGCCCTAGTGTGGTTCCGGCATGGCAAGCTGAGCCTTTGGTTAATTCCTCTTCCTCGTGGGAAATGAGAGTTAAATTTGCCCGTCCAGACACCTCCAGCTAGTCTCTCATTGGTTCTCCCTATTCCTGTTCATTTTCCACAGAAATTGCAAACTGGGTCAACAGGAGTTTAAAGGCACTGACTCTCCAAGTGGGGAGAGTGTTAGTAAAGCGTCTGGAATGTTGCACCCGAGTACCAGGGCACGAAATCTGAGTCATATTTTAACACGTTTCCCGATCACACGGTGGATCATACTCTGGGTTCCACATGCATGTTTTAGCTGAAGGAAGAATCCCTTAAACCTGGACAGTTGAGACCCATGGAATGGGTACCATGCAATATGACTTCAAAGGGTCTGCATTTGCTCACTGATCCTCACCAATCCTATCACTGCTGCGTTTATGCCACTGTACACATGTTTGATTCTCTTTCGGAGACATATAAATCCATAGGTTTTAAGATTCTTTCTAGTCAGGTATATTCTTACGCGTTTAATATGGGGTGTTGAGTCAACTTCGTTGAGCAAGGTGTAGCTCTTTTCTATTACATATTTGGCTTATGGAACGGTATCTGTGCTAATTTCAATGTCTGGTTTTATGCAGCACCCCAACTCACCTTTCCTCTTAATCAAGCATAAGTTGGTTTTCTACATTTGACACCCTGTTCTGTTTTGTAATTCAGTTCCTGTGTAGCCAAGTTTACATTCCGTGTAGTAGTGATATCTTATGATGTTTCTTTTTCTGTGTGACTTATTTCACTTAGAATCATCGTACCTGAATCCACTCGTTATGCTGCTATGGGCCTGATGACATAGATTTCATTGCTGAGTGATATTACATTGTAGGTAAGTACCACAACTTCTTTATCCATTTTTCACTTTCTGTGATATTAAACTTGTACCGTAAACTAGGTTCTTGTAAACAGAGCTGTCCAAAACTTTGGGGTGGCTGTGTCTTTTTGATTTTAATTTCCCTAAGCTATAGGACCATAAGTGGAAGTGCCCTAGGCTCTGTTGCTTTGTTTTTTAGATGTTTCAGGAAACACCATACACTTCTCCAGAGTGGCTGTTGGCAATTTACATCCCGCCCATCAGCATAACAAGGCTCCTAGTTCTCCATGGCCTGTCCTGTCTTTCTGGATTTTATACTTTTTTCAGATGGCCCTTTTGACCAGGGGGTAGTGAGACTTCATTGTAGTGCAGATTTCCTTTGCAAGCTTGCTTGGTTAGCCAAAAAGGGCGTATGCGTTTTTTCCTGAATATATTCAGGAAAAAACGCATACGCCCTTTTTGGCCAAGTGCATCATTGTGGACGTTCTGCCTCTTTTCCTATGCTTTACATGCAATTCCAGTCTACCTCCTGAAATCGGTTTCCTGCAATTCTTCCCCGCTTTCAAATCCTCTTGGCAGCCTTACTTCAATATATTTTTGGACGATAGCTGTCATTTATAACTCTGCATGTTTGTGAATTACAGTGCCCCTGAGCTCCTTTCTTCAACTCATTTTCTTGTGAGCTGGCCGCAACACCGCAGGATTGCTTCAGGCCCAAGTGTGGTTCCAGAATGGCACGCTGAGCCTTTGGTTAATTCCTCTTCCTGGTGGGAAATGAGAGTTAAATTTGCCCGTCCAGACACCTCCAGCTAGTCTCTCATTGGTTCTCCCTATTCCTGTTCATTTTCCACAGAAATTGCAAACTGGGCCAAACAGGAGGTTAAAGGCACTGACTCTCCAAGTGGGGAGAGTGGAGAGTGTTAGTAAAGCGTCTGGAATGTTGCACCCGAGTACCGGGGGACGAAAACTGAGACACATTTGAACACGTTTCCCGATCACACGGTGGATCATACTCTGGGTTCCACATGCATGTTTTAGCTGAAGGAAGAATCCCTTAAACCTGGAGAGTTGAGACCCATGGAATGGGTACCATGAAATATGACTTCAAAGGGTCTGCATTTGCTCACCGATCCTCACGAATCCTATCACTGCTGCATTTATGCCGCTGTACACACGCTTGATTCTCTTTCGGAGACATATAAATCCATAGGTTTTAAGATTCTTACTTGTCAGGTATATTCTTAGGCGTTTATTATGGGGTGTAGAGTCCACTTCGTTGAGCAAGGAGTAGCTCTTGTCTATTACATATTTGGCTTATGGAACGGTATCTGTGCTAATTTCAATCTCTGGTTTTATGCAGCACCCCAACTCACCTTTCCCCTTAAGCAAGCATAAGTTGGTTTTCTACATTTGAGACCCTGTTCTGTTTTGTAATTCAGTTCCTGTGTAGCCAAGTTTACATTCCGTGTAGTAGTGATATCTTATGATGTTTCTTTCTCTCAGTGACTTATTTAACTTAGAATCATCGTATCTGAATCCACTCGTTATGCTGCTACGGGCCTGATGACATAGATTTCATTGCTGAGTGATATTACATTGTAGGTAAGTACCACAACTTCTTTATCCATTTTTCGCTTTCTGCGATATTGAACTTGTACCGTAAACGAGGTTCTTGTAAACAGAGCCGTCCCAAACTTTGGGGTGGCTGTGTCTTTTTGTTTTAATTTCCCTAAGCTATAGGACCATAAGTGGAAGTGCCCTAGGCTCTGTTGCTTTGTTTTTTAGATGTTTCAGGAAACACCATACACTTCTCCAGAGTGGCTGTTGGCAATTTACATCCCGCCCATCAGCATAACAAGGCTCCCAGTTCTCCATGGCCTGTCCTGCCTTTCTGGATTTTACACTTTTTTCAGATGGCCCATTTGACCGGGGGGCAATGAGACTTCATTGTAGTGCAGATTTCCTTTTCAAGCTTGCTTGGTTGGCCAAAAAGTGCGTATGCGTTTTTTCCTCAATATATTCAGGAAAAAACGCATACGCCCTTTTTGGCCAAGTGCATCATTGTGGACGTTCTGCCTCTTTTGCTATGCTTTACATGCAATTCCAGTCTACCTCCTGAAATCGGTTTCCTGCAATTCTGCCCCGCTTTCAAGTCCTCTTGGCAGCCTTACTTCAATATATTTTTGGACGATAGCTGTCATTTATAACTCTGCAGGTTTGTGCATTACAGTGCCCCTGAGCTCCTTTCTTCAACTCGCTTTCTTGTGAGCTGGCCGCAACACTGCAGCCTTGCTTCAGGCCCTAGTGTGGTTCCGGCATGGCACGCTGAGCCTTTGGTTAATTCCTCTTCCTGGTGGGAAATGAGAGTTAAATTTGCCCGTCCAGACACCTCCAGCTAGTCTCTCATTGGTTCTCCCTATTCCTGTTCATTTTCCGCAGAAATTGCAAACTTGGCCAAACAGGAGGTTAAAGGCACTGACTCTCCAAGTGGGGAGAGTGTTAGTAAAGCGTCTGGAATGTTGCACCCGAGTACCAGGGGACGAAAATTGACACATTTGAACACGTTTCCCGATGACACGGTAGATCATACTCTGGGTTCCACATGCATGATTTAGCTGAACGAAGAATCCCTTAAACCTGGAGAGTTGAGACCCATGGAATGGGTACCATGCAATATGACTTCATAGGGTCTGCATGTGTTCACCGAACCTCACCAAACCTATCACTGCTGCGTTTATGCCACTGTACACACGCTTGATTCTCTTTCGGAGACATATAAATCCATAGGTTTTAAGATTCTTACTAGTCAGGTATATTCTTAGGCGTTTAATATGGGGTGTTGAGTCCACTTAGTTGAGCAAGGAGTAGCTCTTGTCTATTACATATTTGGCTTATGGAACGGTATCTGTGCTAATTTCAATCTCTGGTTTTATGCAGCACCCCAACTCACCTTTCCCCTTAAGCAAGCATAAGTCGGTTTTCTACATTTGAGACCCTGTTCTGTTTTGTAATTCAGTTCCTGTGTAGCCAAGTTTACATTCCATGTGGTAGAGATATCTTATGATGTTTCTTTTTCTGTGTGACTTATTTCACTTAGAATCATCGTACCTGAATCCACTCATTATGCTGCTATGGGCCTGATGACATAGATTTCATTGCTGAGTGATATTGCATTGTACGTAAGTACCACAACTTCTTTATCCATTTTTCACTTTCTGTGATTTTGAACTTGTACTGTAAACGAGGTTCTTTTAAACAGAGCCTTCCCAAACTTTGGGGTGGCTGTGTCTTTTTGATTTTAATTTCCCTAAGCTATAGGACCATAAGTGGTAGTGCCCTAGGCTCTGTTGCTTTGTTTTTTAGATGTTTCAGGAAACACCATACACTTCTCCAGATTGCCTGTTGGCAATTTACATCCAGCCCATGAGCATAACAAGGCTCCCAGTTCTCCATGGCCTGTCCTGCCTTTCTGGATTTTACACTTTTTTCAGATGGCCCTTTTGACCGGGGGGCAGTGAGACTTCATTGTAGTGCAGATTTCCTTTTCAAGCTTGCTTGGTTGGCCAAAAAGGGCGTATCCGTTTTTTCCTGAATATATTCAGGAAAAAACGCATACGCCCTTTTTGGCCAAGTGCATCATTGTGGACGTTCTGCCTCTTTTCCTTTGCTTTACATGCAATTCCAGTCTACCTCCTGAAATCGGTTTCCTGCAATTCTGCCCAGCGTTCAAGTCCTCTTGGCAGCCTTACTTCAATATATTTTTGGACGATAGCTGTCATTTATAACTCTGCAGGTTTGTGAATGACAGTGCCCCTGAGCTCCTTTCTTCAACTCGCTTTCTTGTGAGCTGGCCACAACACCGCAGGATTGCTTCAGGCCCTAGTGTTGTTCCGGCACAGCACGCTGAGCCTTTGGTTAATTCCTCTTCCTGGTGCGTAATGAGAGTTAAATTTGCCCGTCCAGACACCTCAAGCTAGTCTCTCTTGTTTCTCCCTATTCCTGTTCATTTTCTGCAGAAATTGCAAACTGGGCCAAACAGGAGGTTAAAGGCACTGACTCTCCAAGTGGGGAGAGTGTTAGTAAAGCGTCTGGAATGTTGCACCCGAGTACCGGGGGATGAATACTGAGACACATTTGAACACGTTTCCCGATCACACGGTGGATCATACTCTGGGTTCCGCATGCATGTTTTAGCTGAAGGAAGAATCCCTTAAACCTGGAGAGTTCAGACCCATGGAATGGGTACCATGCAATATGACTTCAAAGGGTCTGCATTTGCTCACCGATCCTCACCAATCCTATCACTGCTGCGTTTATGCCGCTATACACACGCTTGATTCTCTTTCGGAGACATATAAATCCATAGGTTTTAAGATTCTTACTAGTCAGGTATATTCTTAGGCATTTAATATGGGGCGTTGAGTCCACTTCGTTGAGCAAGGTGTGGCTCTGGTCTATTATATATTTGGCTTATGGAATGGTATCTGTGGTAAATTAATCGCTGGTTTTATGCAGAACCCCAACTCACCTTTCGCCTTAAGCAAGCATAATTTGGTTTTCTACATTTGAGACCCTGTTCTGTGTTGTAATTCAGTTCCTGGGTAGCCAAGTTTACATTCCGTGTAGTAGTGATAACTTATTATGTTTGTTTTTCTGTGCGACTTATTTCACTTAGAATCATCGTACCTGAATCCACTCATTATGCTGCTACGGGCCTGATGACATAGATTTCATTGCTGAGTGATATTGCATTGTACGTAGGTACCACAACTTCTTTATCCATTTTTCACTTTCTGTGATATTGAACTTGTACTGTAAACGAGTTTCTTGTAAACAGAGCTGTCCCAAACTTTGGGGTGGCTGTGTCTTTTTGATTTTAATTTCCCTAAGCTATAGGACCATAAGTGGAAGTGCCCTAGGCTCTGTTGCTTTGTTTTTTAGATGTTTCAGGAAGCACCATACACTTCTCCAGAGTGGCTGTTGGCAATTTACATCCCGCCCATCAGCATTACAAGGCTCCCAGTTCTCCATGGCCTGTCCTGCCTTTCTGGATTTTATACTTTTTTCAGATGGCCCTTTTGACCGGGGGGGCAGTGAGACTTCATTGTAGTACAGATTTCCTTTGCAAGCTTGCTTGGTTGGCCAAAAAGGGCATATGATTTTTTCCTGAAGAAAAAACGCATATGCCCTTTTTGGCCAAGTGCATCATTGTGGACGTTCTGCCTCTTATCCTATGCTTTACATGCAATTCCAGTCTACCTCCTGAAATCGGTTTCCTGCAATTCTGCCCCGCTTTCAAGTCCTCTTGGCAGCCTTACTTCAATATATTTTTGGACGATAGCTGTCATTTATAACTCTGCAGGTTTGTGAATTACAATGACCCTGAGCTCCTTTCTTCAACTCGTTTTCTTGTGAGCTGGCCGCAACACGGCAGGATTGCTTCAGGCCTTAGTGTGGTTCCGGCATGGCACGCTGAGCCTTTGGTTAATTCCTCTTCCTGGTGGGAAATGAGAGTTAAATTTGCCCGTCCAGACACCTCCAGCTAGTCTCTCATTTGTTCTCCCTATTCCTGTTCATTTTCCGCAGAAATTGCAAACTGGGCCAAACAGGAGGTTAAAGGCACTGACTCTCCAAGTGGGGAGAGTGTTAGTAAAGCGTCTGGAACGTTGCACCCGAGTACCAGGGGACGAAAACTGACACCTCTGAACACGTTTCCCGATCACACGGTGGATCATACTCTGGGTTCCACATGCATGTTTTAGCTGAAGGAAGAATCCCTTAAACCTGGAGAGTTGAGACCCATGGAATGGGTACCATGCAATATGATTTCAAAGGGTCTGCATTGGCTCAGCACACCTCACCAATCCTATCACTGCTGTGTTTATGCCACTGTACACACGCTTGATTCTCTTTCAGAGACATATAAATCCATAGGTTTTAAGATTCTTACTAGTCAGGTATATTCTCAGGCATTTAATATGGGGTGTTGAGTCCACTTCGTTGAGCAAGGAGTAGCTCTTGTGTGTTACATGTTTGGCTTATGGAACGGTATCTGTGCTAATTTCAATCTTTGGTTTTATGCAGCACCCCAACTCACCTTTACTCTTAAGCAAGCATAAGTTGGTTTTCTACATTTGAGACCCTGTTCTGTTTTGTAATTCAGTTCCTGTGTAGCCAAGTTTACATTCCGTGTAGTAGTGATATCTTATGATGTTTCTTTTTCTGTGTGACTTATTTCACTTAGAATCATCGTACCTGAATCCACTCATAATGCTGCTACGGGCCTGATGACATAGATTTCATTGCTGAGTGATATTGCATTGTACGTAAGTACCACAACTTCTTTATCCATTTTTCGCTTTCTGTGATATTGAACTTGTACCGTAAACTAGGTTCTTGTAAACAGAGCCATCCCAAACTTTGGGGTGGCTGTGTCTTTTTGATTTTAATTTCCCTAAGCTATAGGACCATAAGTGGAAGTGCCCTAGGCTCTGTTGCTTTGTTTTTTAGATGTTTCAGGAAACACCAAACACTTCTCCAGAGTGGCTGTTGGCAATTTACATCCCACCCATCAGCATAACAAGGCTCCCAGTTCTCCTTAGCCTGTCCTGCCTTTCTGGGTTTTACACATTTTTCAGATGGCCCTTTTGACCGGGGGGCAGTGAGACTTCATTGTAGTGCAGATTTCCTTTGCAAGCTTGCTTGGTTGGCCAAAAAGGGCGTATGCGTTTTTTCCTGAATATATTCAGGAAAAAACGCATACGCCCTTTTTGGCCAAGTGCATCATTGTGGACGTTCTGCCTCTTTTCCTATGCTTTACATGCAATTCCAGTCTACCTCCTGAAATCGGTTTCCTGCAATTCTGCCCCACTTTCAAGTCCTCTTGGCAGCCTTACTTCAATATATTTTTGGACGATAGCTGTCATTTATAACTCTGCAGGTTTGTGAATTACAGTGCCCCTGAGCTCCTTTCTTCAACTCGCTTTCTTGTGAGCTGGCCGAAACACCGCAGCATTGCTTCAGGCCCTAGTGTGGTTCTGGCATGGCACGCTGAGCCTTTGGTTAATTCCTCTTCCTGGTGGGAAATGAGAGTTAAATTTGCCCGTCCAGACACCTCCAGCTAGTCTCTCATTGGTTCTCCCTATTCCTGTTCATTTTCCGCAGAAATTGCAAACTGGGCCAAACAGGAGGTTAAAGGCACTGACTCTCCAAGTGGGGAGAGTGTTAGTAAAGCGTCTGGAATGTTGCACCCGAGTACCAGGGGACGAAACCTGAGACACATTTGAACACGTTTCCCGATCACACGGTGGATCATACTCTGGGTACCACATGCATGTTTTAGCTGAAGGAAGAATCCCTTAAACCTGGAGAGTTGAGACCCATGGAATGGGTACCATGCAATATGACTTCAAAGGGTCTGCATTGGCTCAGCGCACCTCACCAATCCTATCACTGCTGCGTTTATGCCACTGTACACACACTTGATTCTCTTTCGGAGACATATAAATCCATAAGATTTAAGATTCTTACTAGTCAGGTATATTCTCAGGCGTTTAATATGGGGTGTTGAGTCCACTTCGTTGAGCAAGGAGTAGCTCTTGTGTATTACATGTTTGGCTTATGGAACGGTATCTGTGCTAATTTCAATCTCTGGTTTTATGCAGCACGCCAACTCACCTTTCCTCTTAATCAAGCATAAGTTGGTTTTCTACATTTGAGACCCTGTTCTGTTTTGTAATTCAGTTCCTGTGTAGCCAAGTTTACATTCCGTGTAGTAGTGATATCCTATGATGTTTCTTTTTCTGTGTGACTTATTTCACTTAGAATCATTGTACCTGAATCCACTCATTATGCTGCTATGGGCCTGATGACATAGATTTCATTGCTGAGTGATATTGCATTGTACGTAAGTACCACAACTTCTTTATCCATTTTTCGCTTTCAGTGATATTGAACTTTTACCGTAAACTAGGTTCTTGTAAACAGAGCCATCCCAAACTTTGGGGTGGCTGTGTCTTTTTGATTTTAATTTCCCTAAGCTATAGGACCATAAGTGGAAGTGCCCTAGGCTCTGTTGCTTTGTTTTTTAGATGTTTCAGGAAACACCATACACTTCTCCAGAGTGGCTGTTGGCAATTTACATCCCGCCCATCAGCATAACAAGGCTCCCAGTTCTCCATGGCTTGTCCTGCCTTTCTGGATTTTACACTTTTTTCAGATGGCCCTTTTGACCGGGGGGCAGTGAGACTTCATTGTAGTGCAGATTTCCTTTGCATGCTTTCTTGGTTGGCCAAAAAGTGCGTATGCGTTTTTTCCTCAATATATTCAGGAAAAAACGCATACGCCCTTTTTGGCCAAGTGCATCATTGTGGACGTTCTGCCTCTTTTCCTGTGGTTTACATGCAAATCCCGTCTACCTCCTGAAATCGGTTCCCTGCAATTCTGCCCCGCTTTCAAGTCCTCTTGGCAGCCTTACTTCAATATATTTTTGGACGATAGCTGTCATTTATAACTCTGCAGGTATGTGAATGACAGTGCCCCTGAGCTCCTTTCTTCAACTCGCTTTCTTGTGAGCTGGCCGCAACACCGCTGCATTGCTTTAGTCCCTAGTGTGGTTCAGGCATGGCACGCTGAGCCTTTGGTTAATTCCTCTTCCTGGTGGGAAATGAGAGTTAAATTTGCCCGTCCAGACACCTCCAGCTAGTCTCTCATTGGTTCTCCCTATTCCTGTTCATTTTCCGCAGAAATTGCAAACTGGGCCAAACAGGAGGTTAAAGGCACTGACTCTCCAAGTGGGGAGAGTGTTAGTAAAGCGTCTGGAATGTTGCACCCGAGTACCAGAGGACAAAAACTGACACATTTGAACATGTTTACCGATCACACGGTGGATCATACTCTGCGTTCCACATGCATGTTTTAGCTGAAGGAAGAATCCCTTAAACCTGGAGAGTTGAGACCCATGGAATGGGTACCATGCAATATGACTTCAAAGGGTCTGCATTTGTCCACCGAACCTCACCAATCCTATCACTGCTCTGTTTATGCCGCTGTACACACGCTTGATTCTCTTTCGGAGACATATAAATCCATAGGTTTTAAGATTCTTACTAGTCAGGTATATTCTTAGGAGTTTAATATGGGGCGTTGAGTCCACTTCGTTGAGCAAGGAGTAGCTCTTGTCTATTACATATTTGGCTTATGGAACGGTATCTGTGCTAATTTCAATCTCTGGTTTTATGCAGCACCCCAACTCACCTTTCCCCTTAAGCAAGCATAAGTTGGTTTTCTACATTTGAGACCCTGTTCTGTTTTGTAATTCAGTTCCTGTGTAGCCAAGTTTACATTCCGTGTAGTAGTGATAACTTATGATGTTTCTTTTTCTGTGTGACTTATTTCACTTAGAATCATCGTACCTGAATCCACTCATTATGCTGCTATGGGCCTGATGACATAGATTTCATTGCTGAGTGATATTGCATTGTACGTAAGTACCACAACTTCTTTATCCATTTTTCACTTTCTGTGATTTTGAACTTGTACTGTAAACGAGGTTCTTGTAAACAGAGCCGTCCCAAACTTTGGGGTGGCTGTGTCTTTTTGATTTTAATTTCCCTAAGCTATAGGACCATAAATGGAAGTGCCCTAGGCTCTGTTGCTTTGTTTTTTAGATGTTTCAGGAAACACCATACACTTCTCCAGAGTGCCTGTTGGCAATTTTCATCCCGCCCATCAGCATAACAAGGCTCCCAATTCTCCATGGCTTGTCCTGCCTTTCTGGATTTTACACTTTTTTCAGATGGCCCTTTTGTCCGGGGGGCAGTGAGACTTCATTGTAGTGCAGATTTCCTTTGCAAGCTTGCTTGGTTGGCCAAAAAGGGCGTATGCGTTTTTTCCTGAATGTATTCAGGAAAAAACGCATACGCCCTTTTTGGCCAAGTGCATCATTGTGGACGTTCTGCCTCTTTTCCTATGCTTTACATGCAATTCCAGTCTACCTCCTGAAATCGGTTTCCTGCAATTCTGCCCCGCTTTCAAGTCCTCTTGGCAGCCTAACTTCAATATATTTTTGGACGATAGCTGTCATTTATAACTCTGCAGGTATGTGAATTACAGTGCCCCTGAGCTCCTTTCTTCAACTCGCTTTCTTGTGAGCTGGCCGCAACACCGCAGCCTTGCTTCAGGCCCTAGTGTGGTTCCGGCATGGCACGCTGAGCCTTTGGTTAATTCCTCTTCCTGGTGGGAAATGAGAGTTAAATTTGCCCGTCCAGACACCTCCAGCTAGTCTCTCATTGGTTCTCCCTATTCCTGTTCATTTTCCGCAGAAATTGCAAACTGGGCCAAACAGGAGGTTAAAGGCACTGACTCTCCAAGTGGGGAGAGTGTTAGTAAAGCATCTGGAATGTTGCACCCGAGTACCAGGGGACGAAAACTGACACAATTGAACACGTTTCCCGATCACACGGTGGATCATACTCTGGGTTCCACATGCATGTTTTAGCTGAAGGAAGAATCCCTTAAACCTGGAGAGTTGAGACCCATGGAATGGGTACCATGGAATATGACTTCAAACGGTCTGCATTTGTCCACCGAACCTCACCAATCCTATCACTGCTGCATTTATGCCGCTGTACACACGCTTGATTCTCTTTCGGAGACATATAAATCCATAGGTTTTAAGATTCTTCCTAGTCAGGTATATTCTTAGGCGTTTAATATGGGGTGTAGAGTCCACTTCGTTGAGCAAGGAGTAGCTCTTGTCTATTACATATTTGGCTTATGGAACGGTATCTGTGCTAATTTCAATCTCTGGTTTTATGCAGCACCCCAACTCACCTTTCCCCTTAAGCAAGCATAAGTCGGTTTTCTACATTTGAGACCCTGTTCTGTTTTGTAATTCAGTTCCTGTGTAGCCAAGTTTACATTCCATGTGGTAGAGATATCTTATGATGTTTCTTTTTCTGTGTGACTTATTTCACTTACAATCATCGTACCTGAATCCACTCATTATGCTGCTACGGGCCTGATGACATAGATTTCATTGCTGAGTGATATTGCATTGTACGTAAGTACCACAACTTCTTTATGCATTTTGCGCTTTCTGTGATATTGAACTTGTACCGTAAACGAGGTTCTTGTAAACAGAGCTGTCCCAAACATTTGGGTGGTTGTGTCTTTTTGATTTTAATTTCCCTAAGCTATAGGACCATAAGTGGAAGTGCCCTAGGCTCTGTTGCTTTGTTTTTTAGATGTTTCAGGAAACACCATACACTTCTCCAGAGTGGCTGTTGGCAATTTACATCCCGCCCATCAGCATAACAAGGCTCCCAGTTCTCCATGGCCTGTCCTGCCTTTCTGGATTTTACACTTTTTTCAGATGGCCCTTTTGACCGGGGGGCAGTGAGACTTCATTGTAGTGCAGATTTCCTTTGCAAGCTTCCTTGGTTGGCCAAAAAGGGCGTATGCGTTTATTCCTGAATATATTCAGGAAAAAACGCATACGCCCTTTTTGGCCAAGTGCATCATTGTGGACGTTCTGCCTCTTTTCCTATGCTTTACATGCAATTCCAGTCTACCTCCTGAAATCGGTTTCCTGCAATTCTGCCCCGCTTTCAAGTCCTCTTGGCAGCCTTACTTCAATATATTTTTGGACGGTAGCTGTCATTTATAACTCTGCAGGTACGTGAATGACAGTGCCCCTGAGCTCCTTTCTTCAACTCGCATTCTTGTGAGGTGGCCGCAACACCGCAGCCTTGCTTCAGGCCCTAGTGTGGTTCCGGCATGGCAAGCTGAGCCTTTGGTTAATTCCTCTTCCTGGTGGGAAATGAGAGTTAAATTTGCCCGTCCAGACACCTCCAGCTAGTCTCTCATTGGTTCTCCCTATTCCTGTTCATTTTCCGCAGAAATTGCAAACTGGGCCAAACAGGAGGTTAAAGGCACTGACTCTCCAAGTGGGGAGAGTGTTAGTAAAGCATCTGGAATGTTGCACCCGAGTACCAGGGGACGAAAACTGACACAATTGAACACGTTTCCCGATCACACGGTGGATCATACTCTGGGTTCCACATGCATGTTTTAGCTGAAGGAAGAATCCCTTAAACCTGGAGAGTTGAGACCCATGGAATGGGTACCATGGAATATGACTTCAAAGGGTCTGCATTTGTCCACCGAACCTCACCAATCCTATCACTGCTGCGTTTATGCCGCTGTACACACGCTTGATTCTCTTTCGGAGACATATAAATCCATAGGTTTTAAGATTCTTCCTAGTCAGGTATATTCTTAGGCGTTTAATATGGGGTGTAGAGTCCACTTCGTTGATCAAGGAGTAGCTCTTGTCTATTACATATTTGGCTTATGGAACGGTATCTGTGCTAATTTCAATCTCTGGTTTTATGCAGCACCCCAACTCACCTTTCCCCTTAAGCAAGCATAAGTCGGTTTTCTACATTTGAGACCCTGTTCTGTTTTGTAATTCAGTTCCTGTGTAGCCAAGTTTACATTCCATGTGGTAGAGATATCTTATGATGGTTCTTTTTCTGTGTGACTTATTTCACTTAGAATCATCGTACCTGAATCCATTCATTATGCTGCTACGGGCCTGATGACATAGATTTCATTGCTGAGTGATATTGCATTGTACGTAAGTACCACAACTTCTTTATCCATTTTGCGCTTTCTGTGATATTGAACTTGTACCGTAAACGAGGTTCTTGTAAACAGAGCTGTCCCAAACTTTGGGGTGGCTGTGTATTTTTGATTTTAATTTCCGTAAGCTATAGGACCATAAGTGGAAGTGCCCTAGGCTCTGTTGCTTTGTTTTGTAGATGTTTCAGGAAACACCATACACTTCTCCAGAGTGGCTGTTGGCAATTTACATCCCGCCCATGAGCATAACAAGGCTCCCAGTTCTCCATGGCCTGTCCTGCCTTTCTGGATTTTACACATTTTTCAGATGGCCCTTTTGACCGGGGGGCTGTGAGACTTCATTGTAGTGCAGATTTCCTTTGCAAGCTTGCTTGGTTGGCCAAAAAGGGCGTATGCGTTTTTTCCTGAATATATTCAGGAAAAAACGCATACGCCCTTTTTGGCCAAGTGCATCATTGTGGACGTTCTGCCTCTTTTTTTATGCTTTACATGCAATTCCAGTCTACCTCCTGAAATCGGTTTCCTGCAATTCTGCCCCGCTTTCAAGTCCTCTTGGCAGCCTTACTTCAATATATTTTTGGACGATAGCTATCATTTATAACTCTGCAGGTATGTGAATGACAGTGCCCCTGAGCTCCTTTCTTCAACTCGCTTTCTTGTGAGCTGGCCGCAACACCGCAGGATTGCTTCAGGCCCTAGTGTGGTTCCGGCATGGCACACTGAGCCTTTGGTTAATTCCTCTTCCTGGTGGGAAATGAGAGTTAAATTTGCCCGTCCAGACACCTCCAGCTAGTCTCTCATTGGTTCTCCCTATTCCTGTTCATTTTCCGCAGAAATTGCAAACTGGGCCAAACAGGAGGTTAAAGGCACTGACACTCCAAGTGGGGAGAGTGTTAGTAAAGCGTCTGGAATGTTGCACCCGAGTACCAGGGGACGAAAACTGAGACACATTTGAACACGTTTCCCGATCACATGGTGGATCATACTCTGGGTTCCACATGCATGTTTTAGCTGAAGGAAGAATCCCTTAAACCTGGAGAGTTGAGACCCCTGGAATGGGTACCATGCAATATGACTTCAAAGGGTCTGCATTTGCTCACTGAACCTCACCAATCGTAGCACTGCTGCATTTATGCCACTGTACACACGCTTGATTCTCTTTCGGAGACATATAAATCCATAGGTTTTAAGATTCTTCCTAGTCAGGTATATTCTTAGGCGTTTAATATGGGGTGTAGAGTCCACTTCGTTGATCAAGGAGTAGCTCTTGTCTATTACATATTTGGCTTATGGAACGGTATCTGTGCTAATTTCAATCTCTGGTTTTATGCAGCACCCCAACTCACCTTTCCCCTTAAGCAAGCATAAGTCGGTTTTCTACATTTGAGACCCTGTTCTGTTTTGTAATTCAGTTCCTGTGTAGCCAAGTTTACATTCCATGTGGTAGAGATATCTTATGATGTTTCTTTTTCTGTGTGACTTATTTCACTTAGAATCATCGTACCTGAATCCACTCATTATGCTGCTACGGAACTGATGACATAGATTTCATTGCTGAGTGATATTGCATTGTACGTAAGTACCACAACTTCTTTATCCATTTTGCGCTTTCTGTGATATTGAACTTGTACCGTAAACGAGGTTCTTGTAAACAGAGCTGTCCCAAACATTTGGGTGGTTGTGTCTTTTTTATTTTAATTTCCCTAAGCTATAGGACCATAAGTGGAAGTGCCCTAGGCTCTGTTGCTTTGTTTTTTAGATGTTTCAGGAAACACCATACACTTCTCCAGAGTGCCTGTTGGCAATTTACATCCCGCCCATCAGCATAACAAGGCTCCCAGTTCTCCATGGCCTGTCCTGCCTTTCTGGATTTTACACTTTTTTCAGATGGCCCTTTTGACCAGGGGACAGTGAGACTTCATTGTAGTGCAGATTTCCTTTGCAAGCTTGCTTGGTTGGCCAAAAAGGGCGTATGCGTTTTTTCCTGAATGTATTCAGGAAAAAACGCATACGCCCTTTTTGGCCAAGTGCATCATTGTGGACGTTCTGCCTCTTTTCCTATGCTTTACATGCAATTCCAGTCTACCTCCTGAAATCGGTTTCCTGCAATTCTGCCCCGCTTTCAAGTCCTCTTGGCAGCCTTACTTCAATATATTTTTGGACGATAGCTGTCATTTATAACTCTGCAGGTTTGTGAATGACAGTGCCCCTGAGCTCCTTTCTTCAACTCGCTTTCTTGTGAGCTGGCCGCAACACCGCAGCCTTGCTTCAGGCCCTAGTGTGGTTCCGGCATGGCACGCTGAGCCTTTGGTTAATTCCTCTTCCTGGTGGGAAATGAGAGTTAAATTTGCCCGTCCAGACACCTCCAGCTAGTCTCTCATTGGTTCTCCCTATTCCTGTTCATTTTCCGCAGAAATTGCAAACTGGGCCAAACAGGAGGTTAAAGGCACTGACTCTCCAAGTGGGGAGAGTGTTAGTAAAGCATCTGGAATGTTGCACCCGAGTACCAGGGGACGAAAACTGACACAATTGAACACGTTTCCCGATCACACGGTGGATCATACTCTGGGTTCCACATGCATGTTTTAGCTGAAGGAAGAATCCCTTAAACCTGGAGAGTTGAGACCCATGGAATGGGTACCATGGAATATGACTTCAAAGGGTCTGCATTTGTCCACCAAACCTCACCAATCCTATCACTGCTGCGTTTATGCCGCTGTACACACGCTTGATTCTCTTTCGGAGACATATAAATCCATAGGTTTTAAGATTCTTCCTAGTCAGGTATATTCTTAGGCGTTTAATATGGGGTGTAGAGTCCACTTCGTTGAGCAAGGAGTAGCTCTTGTCTATTACATATTTGGCTTATGGAACGGTATCTGTGCTAATTTCAATCTCTGGTTTTATGCAGCACCCCAACTCACCTTTACTCTTAAGCAAGCATAAGTTGGTTTTCTACATTTGAGACCCTGTTCTGTTTTGTAATTCAGTTCCTGTGTAGCCAAGTTTACATTCCGTGTAGTAGTGATATCTTATGATGTTTCTTTTTCTGTGTGACTTATTTCACTTAGAATCATCGTACCTGAATCCACTCATTATGCTGCTATGGGCCTGATGACATAGATTTCATTGCTGAGTGATATTTCATTGTACGTATGTACCACAACTTCTTTATCCATTTTTCACTTTCTGTGATTTTGAACTTGTACTGTAAAGAAGGTTCTTGTAAACAGAGCCGTCCCAAACTTTGGGGTGGCTGTGTATTTTTGATTTTAATTTCCGTAAGCTATAGGACCATAAGTGGAAGTGCCCTAGGCTCTGTTGCTTTGTTTTGTAGATGTTTCAGGAAACACCATACACTTCTCCAGAGTGGCTGTTGGCAATTTACATCCCGCCCATGAGCATAACAAGGCTCCCAGTTCTCCATGGCCTGTCCTGCCTTTCTGGATTTTACACATTTTTCAGATGGCCCTTTTGACCGGGGGGCTGTGAGACTTCATTGTAGTGCAGATTTCCTTTGCAAGCTTGCTTGGTTGGCCAAAAAGGGCGTATGCGTTTTTTCCTGAATATATTCAGGAAAAAACGCATACGCCCTTTTTGGCCAAGTGCATCATTGTGGACGTTCTGCCTCTTTTTTTATGCTTTACATGCAATTCCAGTCTACCTCCTGAAATCGGTTTCCTGCAATTCTGCCCCGCTTTCAAGTCCTCTTGGCAGCCTTACTTCAATATATTTTTGGACGATAGCTATCATTTATAACTCTGCAGGTATGTGAATGACAGTGCCCCTGAGCTCCTTTCTTCAACTCGCTTTCTTGTGAGCTGGCCGCAACACCGCAGGATTGCTTCAGGCCCTAGTGTGGTTCCGGCATGGCACACTGAGCCTTTGGTTAATTCCTCTTCCTGGTGGGAAATGAGAGTTAAATTTGCCCGTCCAGACACCTCCAGCTAGTCTCTCATTGGTTCTCCCTATTCCTGTTCATTTTCCGCAGAAATTGCAAACTGGGCCAAACAGGAGGTTAAAGGCACTGACACTCCAAGTGGGGAGAGTGTTAGTAAAGCGTCTGGAATGTTGCACCCGAGTACCAGGGGACGAAAACTGAGACACATTTGAACACGTTTCCCGATCACATGGTGGATCATACTCTGGGTTCCACATGCATGTTTTAGCTGAAGGAAGAATCCCTTAAACCTGGAGAGTTGAGACCCCTGGAATGGGTACCATGCAATATGACTTCAAAGGGTCTGCATTTGCTCACTGAACCTCACCAATCGTAGCACTGCTGCATTTATGCCACTGTACACACGCTTGATTCTCTTTCGGAGACATATAAATCCATAGGTTTTAAGATTCTTCCTAGTCAGGTATATTCTTAGGCGTTTAATATGGGGTGTAGAGTCCACTTCGTTGAGCAAGGAGTAGCTCTTGTCTATTACATATTTGGCTTATGGAACGGTATCTGTGCTAATTTCAATCTTTGGTTTTATGCAGCACCCCAACTCACCTTTACTCTTAAGCAAGCATAAGTCGGTTTTCTACATTTGAGACCCTGTTCTGTTTTGTAATTCAGTTCCTGTGTAGCCAAGTTTACATTCCATGTGGTAGAGATATCTTATGATGTTTCTTTTTCTGTGTGACTTATTTCACTTAGAATCATCGTACCTGAATCCACTCATTATGCTGCTACGGGCCTGATGACATAGATTTCATTGCTGAGTGATATTGCATTGTACGTAAGTACCACAACTTCTTTATCCATTTTGCGCTTTCTGTGATATTGAACTTGTACCGTAAACGAGGTTCTTGTAAACAGAGCTGTTCCAAAGATTGTGGTGGTTGTGTCTTTTTGATTTTAATTTCCCTAAGCTATAGGACCATAAGTGGAAGTGCCCTAGGCTCTGTTGCTTTGTTTTTTAGATGTTTCAGGAAACACCATACACTTCTCCAGAGTGCCTGTTGGCAATTTACATCCCGCCCATGAGCATAACAAGGCTCCCAGTTCTCCATGGCCTGTCCTGCCTTTCTGGATTTTACACTTTTTTCAGATGGCCCTTTTGACCGGGGGGCAGTGAGACTTCATTGTAGTGCAGATTTCCTTTGCAAGCTTGCTTGGTTGGCCAAAAAGGGCATATGCGTTTATTCCTGAATATATTCAGGAAAAAACGCATATGCCCTTTTTGGCCAAGTGCATCATTGTGGACGTTCTGCCTCTTTTCCTATGCTTTACATGCAATTCCAGTCTATCTCCTGAAATCGGTTTCCTGCAATTCTGCCCCGCTTTCAAGTCCTCTTGGCAGCCTTACTTCAATATATTTTTGGATGATAGCTGTCATTTATAACTCTGCAGGTTTGTGAATGACAGTACCCCTGAGCTCCTTTCTTCAACTGGCTTTCTTGTGAGCTGGCCGCAACACCGCAGCCTTGCTTCAGGCCCTAGTGTGGTTCCGGCATGGCACGCTGAGCCTTTGGTTAATTCCTCTTCCTGGTGGGAAATGAGAGTTAAATTTGCCCGTCCAGACACCTCCAGCTAGTCTCTCATTGGTTCTCCCTATTCCTGTTCATTTTCCGCAGAAATTACAAACTGGGCCAAACAGGAGGTTAAAGGCACTGACTCTCCAAGTGGGGAGAGTGTTAGTAAAGCATCTGGAATGTTGCACCCGAGTACCAGGGGACGAAAACTGACACAATTGAACACGTTTCCCGATCACACGGTGGATCATACTCTGGGTTCCACATGCATGTTTTAGCTGAAGGAAGAATCCCTTAAACCTGGATAGTTGAGACCCATGGAATGGGTACCATGGAATATGACTTCAAAGGGTCTGCATTTGTCCACCGAACCTCACCAAGCCTATCACTGCTGCGTTTATGCCGCTGTACACACGCTTGATTCTCTTTCGGAGACATATAAATCCATAGGTTTTAAGATTCTTCCTAGTCAGGTATATTCTTAGGCGTTTAATATGGGGTGTAGAGTCCACTTCGTTGATCAAGGAGTAGCTCTTGTCTATTACATATTTGGCTTATGGAACGGTATCGGTGCTAATTTCAATCTCTGGTTTTATGCAGCACCCCAACTCACCTTTCCCCTTAAGCAAGCATAAGTCGGTTTTCTACATTTGAGACCCTGTTCTGTTTTGTAATTCAGTTCCTGTGTAGCCAAGTTTACATTCCATGTGGTAGAGATATCTTATGATGTTTCTTTTTCTGTGTGACTTATTTCACTTAGAATCATCGTACCTGAATCCACTCATTATGCTGCTACGGGCCTGATGACATAGATTTTATTGCTGAGTGATATTGCATTGTACGTAAGTACCACAACTTCTTTATCCATTTTGCGCTTTCTGTGATATTGAACTTGTACCGTAAACGAGGTTCTTGTAAACAGAGCTGTCCCAAACATTTGGGTGGTTGTGTCTTTTTGATTTTAATTTCCCTAAGCTATAGGACCATAAGTGGAAGTGCCCTAGGCTCTGTTGCTTTGTTTTTTAGATGTTTCAGGAAACACCATACACTTCTCCAGAGTGGCTGTTGGCAATTTACATCCCGCCCATCAGCATAACAAGGTTCCCAGTTATCCATGGCCTGTCCTGCCTTTCTGGATTTTACACTTTTTTCAGATGGCCCTTTTGACCGGGGGACAGTGAGACTTCATTGTAGTGCAGATTTCCTTTGCAAGCTTGCTTGGTTGGCCAAAAAGGGCGTATGCGTTTTTTCCTGAATGTATTCAGGAAAAAACGCATACGCCCTTTTTGGCCAAGTGCATCATTGTGGACATTCTGCCTCTTTTCCTATGCTTTACATGCAATTCCAGTCTACCTCCTGAAATCGGTTTCTTGCAATTCTGCCCCGCTTTCAAGTCCTCTTGGCAGCCTTACTTCAATATATTTTTGGACGATAGCTGTCATTTATAACTCTGCAGGTTTGTGAATGACAGTGCCCCTGAGCTCCTTTCTTCAACTCGCTTTCTTGTGAGCTGGCCGCAACACCGCAGCCTTGCTTCAGGCCCTAGTGTGGTTCCGGCATGGCACGCTGAGCCTTTGGTTAATTCCTCTTCCTGGTGGGAAATGAGAGTTAAATTTGCCCGTCCAGACACCTCCAGCTAGTCTCTCATTGGTTCTCCCTATTCCTGTTCATTTTCCGCAGAAATTGCAAACTGGGCCAAACAGGAGGTTAAAGGCACTGACTCTCCAAGTGGGGAGAGTGTTAGTAAAGCATCTGGAATGTTGCACCCGAGTACCAGGGGACGAAAACTGACACAATTGAACACGTTTCCCGATCACACGGTGGATCATACTCTGGGTTCCACATGCATGTTTTAGCTGAAGGAAGAATCCCTTAAACCTGGAGAGTTGAGACCCATGGAATGGGTACCATGGAATATGACTTCAAAGGGTCTGCATTTGTCCACCGAACCTCACCAATCCTATCACTGCTGCGTTTATGCCGCTGTACACACGCTTGATTCTCTTTCAGAGACATATAAATCCATAGGTTTTAAGATTCTTCCTAGTCAGGTATATTCTTAGGCGTTTAATATGGGGTGTAGAGTCCACTTCGTTGATCAAGGAGTAGCTCTTGTCTATTACATATTTGGCTTATGGAACGGTATCTGTGCTAATTTCAATCTCTGGTTTTATGCAGCACCCCAACTCACCTTTCCCCTTAAGCAAGCATAAGTCGGTTTTCTACATTTGAGACCCTGTTCTGTTTTGTAATTCAGTTCCTGTGTAGCCAAGTTTACATTCCATGTGGTAGAGATATCTTATGATGTTTCTTTTTCTGTGTGACTTATTTCACTTAGAATCATCGTACCTGAATCCACTCATTATGCTGCTACGGAACTGATGACATAGATTTCATTGCTGAGTGATATTGCATTGTACGTAAGTACCACAACTTCTTTATCCATTTTGCGCTTTCTGTGATATTGAACTCGTACCGTAAACGAGGTTCTTGTAAACAGAGCTGTCCCAAACATTTGGGTGGTTGTGTCTTTTTTATTTTAATTTCCCTAAGCTATAGGACCATAAGTGGAAGTGCCCTAGGCTCTGTTGCTTTGTTTTTTAGATGTTTCAGGAAACACCATACACTTCTCCAGAGTGCCTGTTGGCAATTTACATCCCGCCCATCAGCATAACAAGGCTCCCAGTTCTCCATGGCCTGTCCTGCCTTTCTGGATTTTACACTTTTTTCAGATGGCCCTTTTGACCAGGGGACAGTGAGACTTCATTGTAGTGCAGATTTCCTTTGCAAGCTTGCTTGGTTGGCCAAAAAGGGCGTATGCGTTTTTTCCTGAATGTATTCAGGAAAAAACGCATACGCCCTTTTTGGCCAAGTGCATCATTGTGGACGTTCTGCCTCTTTTCCTATGCTTTACATGCAATTCCAGTCTACCTCCTGAAATCGGTTTCCTGCAATTCTGCCCCGCTTTCAAGTCCTCTTGGCAGCCTTACTTCAATATATTTTTGGACGATAGCTGTCATTTATAACTCTGCAGGTTTGTGAATGACAGTGCCCCTGAGCTCCTTTCTTCAACTCGCTTTCTTGTGAGCTGGCCGCAACACCGCAGCCTTGCTTCAGGCCCTAGTGTGGTTCCGGCATGGCACGCTGAGCCTTTGGTTAATTCCTCTTCCTGGTGGGAAATGAGAGTTAAATTTGCCCGTCCAGACACCTCCAGCTAGTCTCTCATTGGTTCTCCCTATTCCTGTTCATTTTCCGCAGAAATTGCAAACTGGGCCAAACAGGAGGTTAAAGGCACTGACTCTCCAAGTGGGGAGAGTGTTAGTAAAGCATCTGGAATGTTGCACCCGAGTACCAGGGGACGAAAACTGACACAATTGAACACGTTTCCCGATCACACGGTGGATCATACTCTGGGTTCCACATGCATGTTTTAGCTGAAGGAAGAATCCCTTAAACCTGGAGAGTTGAGACCCATGGAATGGGTACCATGGAATATGACTTCAAAGGGTCTGCATTTGTCCACCAAACCTCACCAATCCTATCACTGCTGCGTTTATGCCGCTGTACACACGCTTGATTCTCTTTCGGAGACATATAAATCCATAGGTTTTAAGATTCTTCCTAGTCAGGTATATTCTTAGGCGTTTAATATGGGGTGTAGAGTCCACTTCGTTGAGCAAGGAGTAGCTCTTGTCTATTACATATTTGGCTTATGGAACGGTATCTGTGCTAATTTCAATCTCTGGTTTTATGCAGCACCCCAACTCACCTTTACTCTTAAGCAAGCATAAGTTGGTTTTCTACATTTGAGACCCTGTTCTGTTTTGTAATTCAGTTCCTGTGTAGCCAAGTTTACATTCCGTGTAGTAGTGATATCTTATGATGTTTCTTTTTCTGTGTGACTTATTTCACTTAGAATCATCGTACCTGAATCCACTCATTATGCTGCTATGGGCCTGATGACATAGATTTCATTGCTGAGTGATATTTCATTGTACGTATGTACCACAACTTCTTTATCCATTTTTCACTTTCTGTGATTTTGAACTTGTACTGTAAAGAAGGTTCTTGTAAACAGAGCCGTCCCAAACTTTGGGGTGGCTGTGTATTTTTGATTTTAATTTCCGTAAGCTATAGGACCATAAGTGGAAGTGCCCTAGGCTCTGTTGCTTTGTTTTGTAGATGTTTCAGGAAACACCATACACTTCTCCAGAGTGGCTGTTGGCAATTTACATCCCGCCCATGAGCATAACAAGGCTCCCAGTTCTCCATGGCCTGTCCTGCCTTTCTGGATTTTACACATTTTTCAGATGGCCCTTTTGACCGGGGGGCTGTGAGACTTCATTGTAGTGCAGATTTCCTTTGCAAGCTTGCTTGGTTGGCCAAAAAGGGCGTATGCGTTTTTTCCTGAATATATTCAGGAAAAAACGCATACGCCCTTTTTGGCCAAGTGCATCATTGTGGACGTTCTGCCTCTTTTTTTATGCTTTACATGCAATTCCAGTCTACCTCCTGAAATCGGTTTCCTGCAATTCTGCCCCGCTTTCAAGTCCTCTTGGCAGCCTTACTTCAATATATTTTTGGACGATAGCTATCATTTATAACTCTGCAGGTATGTGAATGACAGTGCCCCTGAGCTCCTTTCTTCAACTCGCTTTCTTGTGAGCTGGCCGCAACACCGCAGGATTGCTTCAGGCCCTAGTGTGGTTCCGGCATGGCACACTGAGCCTTTGGTTAATTCCTCTTCCTGGTGGGAAATGAGAGTTAAATTTGCCCGTCCAGACACCTCCAGCTAGTCTCTCATTGGTTCTCCCTATTCCTGTTCATTTTCCGCAGAAATTGCAAACTGGGCCAAACAGGAGGTTAAAGGCACTGACACTCCAAGTGGGGAGAGTGTTAGTAAAGCGTCTGGAATGTTGCACCCGAGTACCAGGGGACGAAAACTGAGACACATTTGAACACGTTTCCCGATCACATGGTGGATCATACTCTGGGTTCCACATGCATGTTTTAGCTGAAGGAAGAATCCCTTAAACCTGGAGAGTTGAGACCCCTGGAATGGGTACCATGCAATATGACTTCAAAGGGTCTGCATTTGCTCACTGAACCTCACCAATCGTAGCACTGCTGCATTTATGCCACTGTACACACGCTTGATTCTCTTTCGGAGACATATAAATCCATAGGTTTTAAGATTCTTCCTAGTCAGGTATATTCTTAGGCGTTTAATATGGGGTGTAGAGTCCACTTCGTTGAGCAAGGAGTAGCTCTTGTCTATTACATATTTGGCTTATGGAACGGTATCTGTGCTAATTTCAATCTTTGGTTTTATGCAGCACCCCAACTCACCTTTACTCTTAAGCAAGCATAAGTCGGTTTTCTACATTTGAGACCCTGTTCTGTTTTGTAATTCAGTTCCTGTGTAGCCAAGTTTACATTCCATGTGGTAGAGATATCTTATGATGTTTCTTTTTCTGTGTGACTTATTTCACTTAGAATCATCGTACCTGAATCCACTCATTATGCTGCTACGGGCCTGATGACATAGATTTCATTGCTGAGTGATATTGCATTGTACGTAAGTACCACAACTTCTTTATCCATTTTGCGCTTTCTGTGATATTGAACTTGTACCGTAAACGAGGTTCTTGTAAACAGAGCTGTTCCAAAGATTGTGGTGGTTGTGTCTTTTTGATTTTAATTTCCCTAAGCTATAGGACCATAAGTGGAAGTGCCCTAGGCTCTGTTGCTTTGTTTTTTAGATGTTTCAGGAAACACCATACACTTCTCCAGAGTGCCTGTTGGCAATTTACATCCCGCCCATGAGCATAACAAGGCTCCCAGTTCTCCATGGCCTGTCCTGCCTTTCTGGATTTTACACTTTTTTCAGATGGCCCTTTTGACCGGGGGGCAGTGAGACTTCATTGTAGTGCAGATTTCCTTTGCAAGCTTGCTTGGTTGGCCAAAAAGGGCATATGCGTTTATTCCTGAATATATTCAGGAAAAAACGCATATGCCCTTTTTGGCCAAGTGCATCATTGTGGACGTTCTGCCTCTTTTCCTATGCTTTACATGCAATTCCAGTCTATCTCCTGAAATCGGTTTCCTGCAATTCTGCCCCGCTTTCAAGTCCTCTTGGCAGCCTTACTTCAATATATTTTTGGATGATAGCTGTCATTTATAACTCTGCAGGTTTGTGAATGACAGTACCCCTGAGCTCCTTTCTTCAACTGGCTTTCTTGTGAGCTGGCCGCAACACCGCAGCCTTGCTTCAGGCCCTAGTGTGGTTCCGGCATGGCACGCTGAGCCTTTGGTTAATTCCTCTTCCTGGTGGGAAATGAGAGTTAAATTTGCCCGTCCAGACACCTCCAGCTAGTCTCTCATTGGTTCTCCCTATTCCTGTTCATTTTCCGCAGAAATTACAAACTGGGCCAAACAGGAGGTTAAAGGCACTGACTCTCCAAGTGGGGAGAGTGTTAGTAAAGCATCTGGAATGTTGCACCCGAGTACCAGGGGACGAAAACTGACACAATTGAACACGTTTCCCGATCACACGGTGGATCATACTCTGGGTTCCACATGCATGTTTTAGCTGAAGGAAGAATCCCTTAAACCTGGATAGTTGAGACCCATGGAATGGGTACCATGGAATATGACTTCAAAGGGTCTGCATTTGTCCACCGAACCTCACCAAGCCTATCACTGCTGCGTTTATGCCGCTGTACACACGCTTGATTCTCTTTCGGAGACATATAAATCCATAGGTTTTAAGATTCTTCCTAGTCAGGTATATTCTTAGGCGTTTAATATGGGGTGTAGAGTCCACTTCGTTGATCAAGGAGTAGCTCTTGTCTATTACATATTTGGCTTATGGAACGGTATCTGTGCTAATTTCAATCTCTGGTTTTATGCAGCACCCCAACTCACCTTTCCCCTTAAGCAAGCATAAGTCGGTTTTCTACATTTGAGACCCTGTTCTGTTTTGTAATTCAGTTCCTGTGTAGCCAAGTTTACATTCCATGTGGTAGAGATATCTTATGATGTTTCTTTTTCTGTGTGACTTATTTCACTTAGAATCATCGTACCTGAATCCACTCATTATGCTGCTACGGGCCTGATGACATAGATTTTATTGCTGAGTGATATTGCATTGTACGTAAGTACCACAACTTCTTTATCCATTTTGCGCTTTCTGTGATATTGAACTTGTACCGTAAACGAGGTTCTTGTAAACAGAGCTGTCCCAAACATTTGGGTGGTTGTGTCTTTTTGATTTTAATTTCCCTAAGCTATAGGACCATACGTGGAAGTGCCCTAGGCTCTGTTGCTTTGTTTTTTAGATGTTTCAGGAAACACCATACACTTCTCCAGAGTGCCTGTTGGCAATTTACATCCCGCCCATCAGCATAACAAGGTTCCCAGTTATCCATGGCCTGTCCTGCCTTTCTGGATTTTACACTTTTTTCAGATGGCCCTTTTGACCGGGGGACAGTGAGACTTCATTGTAGTGCAGATTTCCTTTGCAAGCTTGCTTGGTTGGCCAAAAAGGGCGTATGCGTTTTTTCCTGAATGTATTCAGGAAAAAACGCATACGCCCTTTTTGGCCAAGTGCATCATTGTGGACGTTCTGCCTCTTTTCCTATGCTTTACATGCAATTCCAGTCTACCTCCTGAAATCGGTTTCTTGCAATTCTGCCCCGCTTTCAAGTCCTCTTGGCAGCCTTACTTCAATATATTTTTGGACGATAGCTGTCATTTATAACTCTGCAGGTTTGTGAATGACAGTGCCCCTGAGCTCCTTTCTTCAACTCGCTTTCTTGTGAGCTGGCCGCAACACCGCAGCCTTGCTTCAGGCCCTAGTGTGGTTCCGGCATGGCACGCTGAGCCTTTGGTTAATTCCTCTTCCTGGTGGGAAATGAGAGTTAAATTTGCCCGTCCAGACACCTCCAGCTAGTCTCTCATTGGTTCTCCCTATTCCTGTTCATTTTCCGCAGAAATTGCAAACTGGGCCAAACAGGAGGTTAAAGGCACTGACTCTCCAAGTGGGGAGAGTGTTAGTAAAGCATCTGGAATGTTGCACCCGAGTACCAGGGGACGAAAACTGACACAATTGAACACGTTTCCCGATCACACGGTGGATCATAGTCTGGGTTCCACATGCATGTTTTAGCTGAAGGAAGAATCCCTTAAACCTGGAGAGTTGAGACCCATGGAATGGGTACCATGGAATATGACTTCAAAGGGTCTGCATTTGGCCACCGAACCTCACCAATCCTATCACTGCTGCACTTATGCCGCTGTACACACGCTTGATTCTCTTTCGGAGACATATAAATCCATAGGTTTTAAGATTCTTCCTAGTCAGGTATATTCTTAGGCGTTTAATATGGGGTGTAGAGTCCACTTCGTTGAGCAAGGAGTAGCTCTTGTCTATTACATATTTGGCTTATGGAACGGTATCTGTGCTAATTTCAATCTCTGGTTTTATGCAGCACCCCAACTCACCTTTCCCCTTAAGCAAGCATAAGTTGGTTTTCTACATTTGAGACCCTGTTCTGTTTTGTAATTCAGTTCCTGTGTAGCCAAGTTTACATTCCGTGTAGCAGTGATATCTTATGATGTTTCTTTTTCTGTGTGACTTATTTCACTTAAAATCATCGTACCTGAATCCACTCATTATGCTGCTACGGGCCTGATGACATAGATTTCATTGCTGAGTGATATTTCATTGTACGTATGTACCACAACTTCTTTATCCATTTTTCACTTTCTGTGATTTTGAACTTGTACTGTAAAGAAGGTTCTTGTAAACAGAGCCGTCCCAAACTTTGGGGTGGCTGTGTCTTTTTGATTTTAATTTCCCTAAGCTATAGGACCATAAGTGGAAGTGCCCTAGGCTCTGTTGCTTTGTTTTGTAGATGTTTCAGGAAACACCATACACTTCTCCAGAGTGGCTGTTGGCAATTTACATCCCGCCCATGAGCATAACAAGGCTCCCAGTTCTCCATGGCCTGTCCTGCCTTTCTGGATTTTACACATTTTTCAGATGGCCCTTTTGACCGGGGGGCTGTGAGACTTCATTGTAGTGCAGATTTCCTTTGCAAGCTTGCTTGGTTGGCCAAAAAGGGCGTATGCGTTTTTTCCTGAATATATTCAGGAAAAAACGCATACGCCCTTTTTGGCCAAGTGCATCATTGTGGACGTTCTGCCTCTTTTCCTATGCTTTACATGCAATTCCAGTCTACCTCCTGAAATCAGTTTCCTGCAATTCTGCCCCGCTTTCAAGTCCTCTTGGCAGCCTTACTTCAATATATTTTTGGACGATAGCTATCATTTATAACTCTGCAGGTATGTGAATGACAGTGCCCCTGAGCTCCTTTCTTCAACTCGCTTTCTTGTGAGCTGGCCGCAACACCGCAGGATTGCTTCAGGCCCTAGTGTGGTTCCGGCATGGCACGCTGAGCCTTTGGTTAATTCCTCTTCCTGGTGGGAAATGAGAGTTAAATTTGCCCGTCCAGACACCTCCAGCTAGTCTCTCATTGGTTCTCCCTATTCCTGTTCATTTTCCGCAGAAATTGCAAACTGGGCCAAACAGGAGGTTAAAGGCACTGACTCTCCAAGTGGGGAGAGTGTTAGTAAAGCGTCTGGAATGTTGCACCTGAGTACCAGGGGACGAAAACTGAGACACATTTGAACACGTTTCCCGATCACATGGTGGATCATACTCTGGGTTCCACATGCATGTTTTAGCTGAAGGAAGAATCCCTTAAACCTGGAGAGTTGAGACCCATGGAATGGGTACCATGGAATATGACTTCAAAGGGTCTGCATTTGTCCACCGAACCTCACCAATCCTATCACTGCTGCGTTTATGCCGCTGTACACACACTTGATTCTCTTTCGGAGACATATAAATCCATAGGTTTTAAGATTCTTACTAGTCAGGTATATTCTTAGGCGTTTAATATGGGGTGTAGAGTCCACTTCGTTGATCAAGGAGTAGCTCTTGTCTATTACATATTTGGCTTATGGAACGGTATCTGTGCTAATTTCAATCTCTGGTTTTATGCAGCACCCCAACTCACCTTTCCCCTTAAGCAAGCATAAGTCGGTTTTCTACATTTGAGACCCTGTTCTGTTTTGTAATTCAGTTCCTGTGTAGCCAAGTTTACATTCCATGTGGTAGAGATATCTTATGATGTTTCTTTTTCTGTGTGACTTATTTCACTTAGAATCATCGAACCTGAATCCACTCATTATGCTGCTACGGGCCTGATGACATAGATTTCATTGCTGAGTGATATTGCATTGTACGTAAGTACCACAACTTCTTTATCCATTTTGCGCTTTCTGTGATATTGAACTTGTACCGTAAACGAGGTTCTTGTAAACAGAGCTGTCCCAAACATTTGGGTGGTTGTGTCTTTTTGATTTTAATTTCCCTAAGCTATAGGACCATAAGTGGAAGTGCCCTAGGCTCTGTTGCTTTGTTTTTTAGATGTTTCAGGAAACACCATACACTTCTCCAGAGTGCCTGTTGGCAATTTACATCCCGCCCATGAGCATAACAAGGCTCCCAGTTCTCCATGGCCTGTCCTGCCTTTCTGGATTTTACACTTTTTTCAGATGGCCCTTTTGACCAGGGGACAGTGAGACTTCATTGTAGTGCAGATTTCCTTTGCAAGCTTGCTTGGTTGGCCAAAAAGGGCGTATGCGTTTTTTCCTGAATGTATTCAGGAAAAATCGCATACGCCCTTTTTGGCCAAGTGCATCATTGTGGACGTTCTGCCTCTTTTCCTATGCTTTACATGCAATTCCAGTCTACCTCCTGAAATCGGTTTCCTGCAATTCTGCCCCGCTTTCAAGTCCTCTTGGCAGCCTTACTTCAATATATTTTTGGACAATAGCTGTCATTTATAACTCTGCAGGTTTGTGAATGACAGTGCCCCTGAGCTCCTTTCTTCAACTCGCTTTCTTGTGAGCTGGCCGCAACACCGCAGCCTTGCTTCAGGCCCTAGTGTGGTTCCGGCATGGCACGCTGAGCCTTTGGTTAATTCCTCTTCCTGGTGGGAAATGAGAGTTAAATTTGCCCGTCCAGACACCTCCAGCTAGTCTCTCATTGGTTCTCCCTATTCCTGTTCATTTTCCGCAGAAATTGCAAACTGGGCCAAACAGGAGGTTAAAGGCACTGACTCTCCAAGTGGGGAGAGTGTTAGTAAAGCATCTGGAATGTTGCACCCGAGTACCAGGGGACGAAAACTGACACAATTGAACACGTTTCCCGATCACACGGTGGATCATACTCTGGGTTCCACATGCATGTTTTAGCTGAAGGAAGAATCCCTTAAACCTGGAGAGTTGAGACCCATGGAATGGGTACCATGGAATATGACTTCAAAGGGTCTGCATTTGTCCACCGAACCTCACCAATCCTATCACTGCTGCGTTTATGCCGCTGTACACACGCTTGATTCTCTTTCGGAGACATATAAATCCATAGGTTTTAAGATTCTTCCTAGTCAGGTATATTCTTAGGCGTTTAATGTGGGGTGTAGAGTCCACTTCGTTGAGCAAGGAGTAGCTCTTGTCTATTACATATTTGGCTTATGGAACGGTATCTGTGCTAATTTCAATCTCTGGTTTTATGCAGCACCCCAACTCACCTTTCCCCTTAAGCAAGCATAAGTTGGTTTTCTACATTTGAGACCCTGTTCTGTTTTGTAATTCAGTTCCTGTGTAGCCAAGTTTACATTCCGTGTAGTAGTGATATCTTATGATGTTTCTTTTTCTGTGTGACTTATTTCACTTAGAATCATCGTACCTGAATCCACTCATTATGCTGCTATGTGCCTGATGACATAGATTTCATTGCTGAGTGATATTGCATTGTACGTATGTACCACAACTTCTTTATCCATTTTTCACTTTCTGTGATTTTGAACTTGTACTGTAAAGAAGGTTCTTGTAAACAGAGCCGTCCCAAACTTTGGGGTGGCTGTGTCTTTTTGATTTTAATTTCCCTAAGCTATAGGACCATAAGTGGAAGTGCCCTAGGCTCTGTTGCTTTGTTTTTTAGATGTTTCAGGAAACACCATACACTTCTCCAGAGTGGCTGTTGGCAATTTACATCCCGCCCATGAGCATAACAAGGCTCCTAGTTCTCCAGGCCCTGTCCTGCCTTTCTGGATTTTACACTCTTTTCAGATGGCCCTTTTGACCGGGGGGCTGTGAGACTTCATTGTAGTGCAGATTTCCTTTGCAAGCTTGCTTGGTTGGCCAAAAAGGGCGTATGCGTTTTTTCCTGAATATATTCAGGAAAAAACGCATACGCCCTTTTTGGCCAAGTGCATCATTGTGGACGTTCTGCCTCTTTTCCTATGCTTTACATGCAATTCCAGTCTACCTCCTGAAATCGGTTTCCTGCAATTCTGCCCCGCTTTCAAGTCCTCTTGGCAGCCTTACTTCAATATATTTTTGGACGATAGCTATCATTTATAACTCTGCAGGTATGTGAATGACAGTGCCCCTGAGCTCCTTTCTTCAACTCGCTTTCTTGTGAGCTGGCCGCAACACCGCAGGATTGCTTCAGGCCCTAGTGTGGTTCCGGCATGGCACGCTGAGCCTTTGTTTAATTCCTCTTCCTGGTGGGAAATGAGAGTTAAATTTGCCCGTCCAGACACCTCCAGCTAGTCTCTCATTGGTTCTCCCTATTCCTGTTCATTTTCCGCAGAAATTGCAAACTGGGCCAAACAGGAGGTTAAAGGCACTGACTCTCCAAGTGGGGAGAGTGTTAGTAAAGCGTCTGGAATGTTGCACCCGAGTACCAGGGGACGAAAACTGAGACACATTTGAACACGTTTCCCGATCACATGGTGGATCATACTCTGGGTTCCACATGCATGTTTTATCTGAGGGAAGAATCCCTTAAACCTGGAGAGTTGAGACCCCTGGAATGGGTACCATGCAATATGACTTCAAAGGGTCTGCATTTGCTCACTGAACCTCACCAATCCTAGCACTGCTGCATTTATGCCACTGTACACACGCTTGATTCTCTTTCGGAGACATATAAATCCATAGGTTTTAAGATTCTTACTAGTCAGGTATATTCTTAGGCGTTTAATATGGGGTGTAGAGTCCACTTCGTTGAGCAAAGAGTAGCTCTTGTCTATTACATATTTGGCTTATGGAACGGTATCTGTGCTAATTTCAATCTTTGGTTTTATGCAGCACCCCAACTCACCTTTACTCTTAAGCAAGCATAAGTCGGTTTTCTACATTTGAGACCCTGTTCTGTTTTGTAATTCAGTTCCTGTGTAGCCAAGTTTACATTCCATGTGGTAGAGATATCTTATGATGTTTATTTTTCTGTGTGACTTATTTCACTCAGAATCATCGTACCTGAATCCACTCATTATGCTGCTACGGGCCTGATGACATAGATTTCATTGCTGAGTGATATTGCATTGTACGTAAGTACCACAACTTCTTTATCCATTTTGCGCTTTCTCTGATATTGAACTTGTACCGTAAACGAGGTTCTTGTAAACAGATCTGGTCCAAAGATTGTGGTGGTTGTGTCTTTTTCATTTTAATTTCCCTAAGCTATAGGACCATAAGTGGAAGTGCCCTAGGCTCTGTTGCTTTGTTTTTTAGATGTTTCAGGAAACACCATACACTTTTCCAGAGTGGCTGTTGGCAATTTACATCCCGCCCATCAGCATAACAAGGCTCCCAGTTCTCCATGGCATGTCCTGCCTTTCTGGATTTTACACTTTTTTCAGATGGCCCTTTTGACCGGGGGGCAGTGAGACTTCATTGTAGTGCAGATTTCCTTTGCAAGCTTCCTTGGTTGGCCAAAAAGGGCGTATGCGTTTATTCCTGAATATATTCAGGAAAAAACGCATACGCCCTTTTTGGCCAAGTGCATCATTGTGGACGTTCTGCCTCTTTTCCTATGCTTTACATGCAATTCCAGTCTACCTCCTGAAATCGGTTTCCTGCAATTCTGCCCCGCTTTCAAGTCCTCTTGGCAGCCTTACTTCAATATATTTTTGGACGGTAGCTGTCATTTATAACTCTGCAGGTATGTGAATGACAGTGCCCCTGAGCTCCTTTCTTCAACTCGCATTCTTTTGAGGTGGCCGCAACACCGCAGCATTGCTTTAGGCCCTAGTGTGGTTCAGGCATGGCACACTGAGCCTTTGGTTAATTCCTCTTCCTGGTGGGAAATGAGAGTTAAATTTGCCCGTCCAGACACCTCCAGCTAGTCTCTCATTGGTTCTCCCTATTCCTGTTCATTTTCCGCAGAAATTGCAAACTGGGCCAAAGAGGAGGTTAAAGGCACTGACTCTCCAAGTTGGGAGAGTGTTAGTAAAGCGTCTGGAATGTTGCACCCGAGTACCAGGAGACGAAAACTGACACATTTGAACAAGTTTCCCGATCACATGGTGGATCATACTCTGGGTTCCACATGCATGTTTTAGCTGAAGGAAGAATCCCTTAAACCTGGAGAGTTGAGACCCCTGCAATGGGTACCATGCAATATGACTTCAAAGGGTCTGCATTTGGCCACCGAACCTCACCAATCCTATCACTGCTGCGTTTATGCCGCTGTACACACGCTTGATTCTCTTTCGGAGACATATAAATCCATAGCTTTTAAGATTCTTCCTAGTCAGGTATATTTTTAGGCGTTTAATATGGGGTGTAGAGTCCACTTCGTTGAGCAAGGAGTAGCTCTTGTCTATTACATATTTGGCTTATGGAACGGTATCTGTGCTAATTTCAATCTCTGGTTTTATGCAGCACCCCAACTCACCTTTCGCCTTAAGCAAGCATAAGTTGGTTTTCTACATTTGAGACCCTGTTCTGTTTTGTAATTCAGTTCCTGTGTAGCCAAGTTTACATTCCGTGTAGTAGTGATATCTTATGATGTTTCTTTTTCTGTGTGACTTATTTCACTTAGAATCATCGTACCTGAATCCACTCATTATGCTGCTATGGGCCTGACGACATAGATTTCATTGCTGAGTGATATTGCATTGTACGTAAGTACCACAACTTCTTTATCCATTTTTCGCTTTCTGTGATTTTGAACTTGTACTGTAAACGAGGTTCTTGTAAACAGAGCCGTCCCAAACTTTGGGGTGGCTGTGTCTTTTTTAATTTAATTTCCCTAAGCTATAGGACCATAAGTGGAAGTGCCCTAGGCTCTGTTGCTTTGTTTTTTAGATGTTTCAGGAAACACCATACACTTCTCCAGAGTGGCTGTTGGCAATTTACATCCCGCCCATCAGCATAACAAGGCTCCCAGTTCTCCATGGCCTGTCCTGCCTTTCTGGATTTTACACTTTTTTCAGATGGCCCTTTTGACCGGGGGGCTGTGAGACTTCATTGTAGTGCAGATTTCCTTTGGAAGCTTGCTTGGTTGGCCAAAAAGGGCGTATGCGTTTTTTCCTGAATATATTCAGGAAAAAACGCATACGCCCTTTTTGGCCAAGTGCATCATTGTGGACGTTCTGCCTCTTTTCCTATGCTTTACATGCAATTCCAGTCTACCTCCTGAAATCGGTTTCCTGCAATTCTGCCCCGCTTTCAAGTCCTCTTGGCAGCCTTACTTCAATATATTTTTGGACGATAGCTATCATTTATAACTCTGCAGGTATGTGAATGACAGTGCCCCTGAGCTCCTTTCTTCAACTCGCTTTCTTGTGAGCTGGTCGCAACACCGCAGGATTGCTTCAGGCCCTAGTGTGGTTCCGGCATGGCACGCTGAGCCTTTGGTTAATTCCTCTTCCTGGTGGGAAATGAGAGTTAAATTTGCCCGTCCAGACACCTCCAGCTAGTCTCTCATTGGTTCTCCCTATTCCTGTTCATTTTCCGCAGAAATTGCAAACTGGGCCAAACAGGAGGTTAAAGGCACTGACTCTCCAAGTGGGGAGAGTGTTAGTAAAGCGTCTGGAATGTTGCACCCGAGTACCAGGGGACGAAAACTGAGACACATTTGAACACGTTTCCCGATCACATGGTGGATCATACTCTGGGTTCCACATGCATGTTTTAGCTGAAGGAAGAATCCCTTAAACCTGCAGAGTTGAGACCCCTGCAATGGGTACCATGCAATATGACTTCAAAGGGTCTGCATTTGCTCACTGAACCTCACCAATCCTAGCACTTCTGCATTTATGCCACTGTACACATGCTTGATTCTCTTTCGGAGACATATAAATCCATAGGTTTTAAGATTCTTACTAGTCAGGTATATTCTTAGGCGTTTAATATGGGGTGTAGAGTCCACTTCGTTGAGCAAGGAGTAGCTCTTGTCTATTACATATTTGGCTTATGGAACGGTATCTGTGCTAATTTCAATCTTTGGTTTTATGCAGCACCTCAACTCACCTTTACTCTTAAGCAAGCATAAGTCGGTTTTCTACATTTGAGACCCTGTTCTGTTTTGTAATTCAGTTCCTCTGTAGCCAAGTTTACATTCCATGTGGTAGAGATATCTTATGATGTTTCTTTTTCTGTGTGACTTATTTCACTTACAATCATCGTACCTGAATCCACTCATTATGCTGCTACGGGCCTGATGACATAGATTTCATTGCTGAGTGATATTGCATTGTAAGTAAGTACCACAACTTCTTTATCCATTTTGCGCTTTCTGTGATATTGAACTTGTACCGTAAACGAGGTTCTTGTAAACAGAGCTGTTCCAAAGATTGGGGTGGTTGTGTCTTTTTGATTTTAATTTCCCTAAGCTATAGGACCATAAGTGGAAGTGCCCTAGGCTCTGTTGCTTTGTTTTTTAGATGTTTCAGGAAACACCATACACTTCTCCAGAGTGGCTGTTGGCAATTTACATCCCGCCCATGAGCATAACAAGGCTCCCAGTTCTCCATGGCCTGTCCTGCCTTTCTGGATTTTACACTTTTTTCAGATGGCCCTTTTGACCGGGGGGCAGTGAGACTTCATTGTAGTGCAGATTTCCTTTGCAAGCTTGCTTGGTTGGCCAAAAAGAGCGTATGCGTTTTTTCCTGAATATATTCAGGAAAAAACGCATACGCCCTTTTTGGCCAAGTGCATCATTGTGGACGTTCTGCCTCTTTTCCTATGCTTTACATGCAATTCCAGTCTACCTCCTGAAATCGGTTTCCTGCAATTCTGCCCCGCTTTCAAGTCCTCTTGGCAGCCTTACTTCAATATATTTTTGGACGATAGCTGTCATTTATAACTCTGCAGGTTTGTGAATGACAGTGCCCCTGAGCTCCTTTCTTCAACTCGCTTTCTTGTGAGCTGGCCGCAACACCGCAGCCTTGCTTCAGGCCCTAGTGTGGTTCCGGCATGGCACGCTGAGCCTTTGGTTAATTCCTCTTCCTGGTGGGAAATGAGAGTTAAATTTGCCCGTCCAGACACCTCCAGCTAGTCTCTCATTGGTTCTCCCTATTCCTGTTCATTTTCTGCAGAAATTGCAAACTGGGCCAAACAGGAGGTTAAAGGAACTGACTCTCCAAGTGGGGATAGTGTTAGTAAAGCATCTGGAATGTTGCACCCGAGTACCAGGGGACGAAAACTGAGACACATTTGAACACGTTTCCCGATCACATGGTGGATCATACTCTGGGTTCCACATGCATGTTTTAGCTGAAGGAAGAATCCCTTAAACCTGGAGAGTTGAGACCCATGGAATGGGTACCATGCAATATGACTTCAAAGGGTCTGCATTTGTCCACCGAACCTCACCAATCCTATCACTGCTGCGTTTATGCCTCTGTACACACGCTTGATTCTCTTTCGGAGACATATAAATCCATAGGTTTTAAGATTCTTCCTAGTCAGGTATATTCTTAGGCGTTTATTATGGGGTGTAGAGTCCACTTCGTTGAGCAAGGAGTAGCTCTTGTCTATTACATATTTGGCTTATGGAACGGTATCTGTGCTAATTTCAATCTCTGGTTTTATGCAGCACCCCAACTCACCTTTCGCCTTAAGCAAGCATAAGTTGGTTTTCTACATTTGAGACCCTGTTCTGTTTTGTGATTCAGTTCCTGTGTAGCCAAGTTTACATTCCGTGTAGTAGTGATATCTTATGATGTTTCTTTTTCTGTGTGACTTATTTCACTTAGAATCATCGTACCTGAATCCACTCATTATGCTGCTACGGGCCTGATGACATAGATTTCATTGCTGAGTGATATTGCATTGTACGTAAGTACCACAAATTCTTTATCCATTTTTCGCTTTCTGTGATATTGAACTTGTACCGTAAATGAGGTTCTTGTAAACAGAGCCGTCCCAAACTTTGTGGTGGCTGTGTCTGTTTGATTTTAATTTCCCTAAGCTATAGGACCATAAGTGGAAGTGCCCTAGGCTCTGTTGCTTTGTTTTGTAGATGTTTCAGGAAACACCATACACTTCTCCAGAGTGGCTGTTGGCAATTTACATCCCACCCATGAGCATAATAAGGCTCCCAGGTTTCCATTGCCTGTCCTGCCTTTCTGGATTTTACACTTTTTTCAGATGGCCCTTTTGACCGGGGGGCAGTGAGACTTCATTGTAGTGCAGATTTCCTTTGCAAGCTTGCTTGGTTGGCCAAAAAGGGCGTATGCGTTTTTTCCTGAATATATTCAGGAAAAAACGCATACGCCCTTTTTGGCCAAGTGCATCATTGTGGACGTTCTGCCTCTTTTCCTATGCTTTACATGCAATTCCAGTCTACCTCCTGAAATCGGTTTCCTGCAATTCTGCCCCGCTTTCAAGTCCTCTTGGCAGCCTTACTTCAATATATTTTTGGACGATAGCTATCATTTATAACTCTGCAGGTATGAGAATGACAGTGCCCCTGAGCTCCTTTCTTCAACTCGCTTTCTTGTGAGCTGGCCGCAACACCGCAGGATTGCTTCAGGCCCTAGTGTGGTTCCGGCATAGCACGCTGAGCCTTTGTTTAATTCCTCTTCCTGGTGGGAAATGAGAGTTAAATTTGCCCGTCCAGACACCTCCAGCTAGTCTCTCATTGGTTCTCCCTATTCCTGTTCATTTTCCGCAGAAATTGCAAACTGGGCCAAACAGGAGGTTAAAGGCACTGACTCTCCAAGTGGGGAGAGTGTTAGTAAAGCGTCTGGAATGTTGCACCCGAGTACCAGGGGACGAAAACTGAGACACATTTGAACACGTTTCCCGATCACATGGTGGATCATACTCTGGGTTCCACATGCATGTTTTAGCTGAAGGAAAAATCCCTTAAACCTGGAGAGTTGAGACCCATGGAATGGGTACCATGCAATATGACTTCAAAGGGTCTGCATTTGCTCACCGATCCTCACCAATCCTATCACTGTTGCATTTATTCCGCTGTACACACGCTTGATTCTCTTTCGGAGACATATAAATCCATAGGTTTTAAGATTATTACTAGTCAGGTATATTCTTAGGCGTTTAATATGTGGTGTTGAGTCCACTTCGTTGAGCAAGGAGTAGCTCTTGTCTATTACATATTTGGCTTATGGAACGGTATCTGTGCTAATTTCAATGTCTGGTTTTATGCAGCACCCCAACTCACCTTTCCCCTTCAGCAAGCATAAGTTGGTTTTCTACATTTGAGACACTGTTCTGTTTTGTAATTCAGTTCCTGTGTAGCCAAGTTTACATTCCGTGTAGTAGTGATATCTTATGACGTTTCTTTTTCTGTGTGACTTATTTCACTTAGAATCATCGTACCTGAATCCACTCATTATGCTGCTATGGGCCTGATGACATAGATTTCATTGCTGAGTGATATTGCATTGTACGTAAGTACCACAAATTCTTTATCCATTTTTCACTTTCTGTGATTTTGAACTTGTACTGTAAACGAGGTTCTTGTAAACAGAGCCTTCCCAAACTTTGGGGTGGCTGTGTCTTTTTGATTTTAATTTCCCTAAGCTATAGGACCATAAGTGGAAGTGCCCTAGGCTCTGTTGCTTTGTTTTTTAGATGTTTCAGGAAACACCATACACTTCTCCAGAGTGGCTGTTGGCAATTTACATCCCGCCCATCAGCATAACAAGGCTCCCAGTTCTCCATGGGCTGTCCTGCCTTTCTGGATTTTACACTTTTTTCAGATGGCCCTTTTGACCGGGGGGCAGTGAGACTTCATTGTAGTGCAGATTTCCTTTGCAAGCTTGCTTGGTTGGCCAAAAAGGGCGTATGCGTTTTTTCCTGAATATATTCAGGAAAAAACGCATACGCCCTTTTTGGCCAAGTGCATCATTGTGGACGTTCTGCCTCTTTTCCTTTGCTTTACATGCAATTCCAGTCTACCTCCTGAAATCGGTTTCCTGCAATTCTGCCCAGCGTTCAAGTCTTCTTGGCAGCCTTACTTCAATATATTTTTGGACGATAGCTGTCATTTATAACTCTGCAGGTTTGTGAATGACAGTGCCCCTGAGCTCCTTTCTTCAACTCGCTTTCTTGTGAGCTGGCCGCAACACCGCAGCATTGCTTCAGGCCCTAGTGTGGTTCCGGCATGACATGCTGAGCCTTTGGTTAATTCCTCTTCCTGGTGGGAAATGAGAGTTAACTTTGCCCGTCCAGACACCTCCAGCTAGTCTCTCATTGGTTCTCCCTATTCCTGTTCATTTTCCGCAGAAATTGCAGACTGGGCCAAACAAGAGGTTAAAGGCACTGACTCTCCAAGTGGGGAGAGTGTTAGTAAAGCGTCTGGAATGTTGCACCCGAGTACCGGGGGATGAAAACTGAGACACATTTGAACACGTTTCCCGATCACACGGTGGATCATACTCTGGGTTCCACATGCATGTTTTAGCTGAAGGAAGAATCCCTTAAACCTGGAGAGTTGAGACCCATGGAATGGGTACCATGCAATATGACTTCAAAGGGTCTGCATTTGCTCACCGAACCTCACCAATCCTATCACTGCTGCGTTTATGACACTATACACACGCTTGATTCTCTTTCGGAGACATATAAATCCATAGGTTTTAAGATTCTTTCTAGTCAGGTATATTCTTACGCGTTTAATATGGGGTGTAGAGTCCACTTCGTTGAGCAAGGAGTAGCTCTTGTCTATTAAATATTTGGCTTATGGAACGGTATCTGTTCTAATTTCAATCTCTGGTTTTATGCAGCACCCCAACTCACCTTTCCCCTTCAGCAAGCATAAGATGGTTTTCTACATTTGAGACCCTGTTCTGTTTTGTAATTCAGTTCCTGTGTAGCCAAGTTTACATTCCGTGTAGTAGTGATATCTTATGATGTTTCTTTTTCTGTGTGACTTATTTCACTTCGAATCATCGTACCTGAATCCACTCATTATGCAGCTACGGGCCTGATGACATAGATTTCATTGCTGTGTCATATTGCATTGTACGTAAGTACCACAACTTCTTGATCCATTTTTCGCTTTCTGCGATATTGAACTTGTACCGTAAACGAGGTTCTTGTAAACAGAGCCGTCCCAAACTTTGGGGTGGCTGTGTCTTTTTGATTTTAATTTCCCTAAGCTATAGGACCATAAGTGGAAGAGCCCTAGGCTCTGTTGCTTTGTTTTTTAGATGTTTCAGGAAACACCATACACTTCTCCAGAGTGGCTGTTGGCAATTTACATCCCGCCCATCAGCATAACAAGGCTCCCAGTTCTCTGTGGCCTGTCCTGCCTTTCTGGATTTTACACTTTTTTCAGATGGTCCTTTTGACCGGGGGACAGTGAGACTTCATTGTAGTGCAGAATTCCTTTGCAATCTTGCTTGGTTGTCCAAAAAGTGCGTATGCGTTTTTTCCTGAATATATTCAGGAAAAAACGCATACGCCCTTTTTGGCCAAGTGCATCATTGTGGACGTTCTGCCTCTTTTCCTATGCTTTACATGCAATTCCAGTCTACCTCCTGAAATCGGTTTCCTGCAATTCTGCCCCCGATTCAAGTCCTCTTGGCAGCCTTACTTCAATATATTTTTGGACGATAACTGTCATTTATAACTCTGCAGTTCTGTGAATGACAGTGCCCCTGAGCTCCTTTCTTCAACTCGCTTTCTTGTGAGCTGGCCGCAACACCGCAAGATTGCTTCATGCCCTAGTGTGGTTCCGGCATGGCACGCTGAGCCTTTGGTTAATTCCTCTTCCTGGTGGGAAATGAGAGTTAATTTTGCCCGTCCAGACACCTCCAGCTAGTCTCTCATTGGTTCTCCCTATTCCTGTTCATTTTCCACAGAAATTGCAAACTGTGCCAAACAGGAGGTTAAAGGCACTGACTCTCCAAGTGGGGAGAGTGTTAGTATAGCGTCTGCAATGTTACACCCGAGTACCGGGGGACGAAAACTGAGACACATTTGAACACGTTTCCCGATCACACGGTGGATCATACTCTGGGTACCACATGCATGTTTTAGCTGAAGGAAGAATCCCTTAAACCTGGAGAGTTGAGACCCATTGAATGGGTACCATGTAATATGACTTCAAAGGGTCTGCATTTGCTCACCGATCCTCACCAATCCTATCACTGCTGCGTTTATGCCGCTGTACACACGCTTGATTCTCTTTCGGAGACATATAAATCCATAGGTTTTAAGATTCTTACTAGTCAGGTATATTCTTAGGCGTTTAATATGGGGTGTTGAGTCCACTTCGTTGAGCAAGGAGTAGTTCTTGTCTATTACATATTTGGCTTATGGAACGGTATCTGTGCTAATTTCAATCTCTGGTTTTATGCAGCACCCCAAATCACCTTATCCCTTAAGGAAGCATAAGTTGGTTTTCTACATTTGAGACCCTGTTCTGTTTTGTAATTCAGTTCCTGTGTAGCCAAGTTTACATTCCGTGTAGTAGTGATATCTTATGATGTTTCTTTTTCTCTGTGACTTATTTCACTTAGAATCATCGTACCTGAGTCCACTCATTATGCTGCTACGGGCCTGATGACATAGATTTCATTGCTGAGTGATATTGCATTGTACGTAAGTACCACAAATTCTTTATCCATTTTTCGCTTTCTGTGATATTGAACTTGTACCGTAAATGAGGTTCTTGTAAACAGAGCCGTCCCAAACTTTGTGGTGGCTGTGTCTGTTTGATTTTAATTTCCCTAAGCTATAGGACCATAAGTGGAAGTGCCCTAGGCTCTGTTGCTTTGTTTTGTAGATGTTTCAGGAAACACCATACACTTCTCCAGAGTGGCTGTTGGCAATTTACATCCCACCCATGAGCATAATAAGGCTCCCAGGTTTCCATTGCCTGTCCTGCCTTTCTGGATTTTACACTTTTTTCAGATGGCCCTTTTGACCGGGGGGCAGTGAGACTTCATTGTAGTGCAGATTTCCTTTGCAAGCTTGCTTGGTTGGCCAAAAAGGGCGTATGCGTTTTTTCCTGAATATATTCAGGAAAAAACGCATACGCCCTTTTTGGCCAAGTGCATCATTGTGGACGTTCTGCCTCTTTTCCTATGCTTTACATGCAATTCCAGTCTACCTCCTGAAATCGGTTTCCTGCAATTCTGCCCCGCTTTCAAGTCCTCTTGGCAGCCTTACTTCAATATATTTTTGGACGATAGCTATCATTTATAACTCTGCAGGTATGAGAATGACAGTGCCCCTGAGCTCCTTTCTTCAACTCGCTTTCTTGTGAGCTGGCCGCAACACCGCAGGATTGCTTCAGGCCCTAGTGTGGTTCCGGCATAGCATGCTGAGCCTTTGTTTAATTCCTCTTCCTGGTGGGAAATGAGAGTTAAATTTGCCCGTCCAGACACCTCCAGCTAGTCTCTCATTGGTTCTCCCTATTCCTGTTCATTTTCCGCAGAAATTGCAAACTGGGCCAAACAGGAGGTTAAAGGCACTGACTCTCCAAGTGGGGAGAGTGTTAGTAAAGCGTCTGGAATGTTGCACCCGAGTACCAGGGGACGAAAACTGAGACACATTTGAACACGTTTCCCGATCACATGGTGGATCATACTCTGGGTTCCACATGCATGTTTTAGCTGAAGGAAAAATCCCTTAAACCTGGAGAGTTGAGACCCATGGAATGGGTACCATGCAATATGACTTCAAAGGGTCTGCATTTGCTCACCGATCCTCACCAATCCTATCACTGTTGCATTTATTCCGCTGTACACACGCTTGATTCTCTTTCGGAGACATATAAATCCATAGGTTTTAAGATTATTACTAGTCAGGTATATTCTTAGGCGTTTAATATGTGGTGTTGAGTCCACTTCGTTGAGCAAGGAGTAGCTCTTGTCTATTACATATTTGGCTTATGGAACGGTATCTGTGCTAATTTCAATGTCTGGTTTTATGCAGCACCCCAACTCACCTTTCCCCTTCAGCAAGCATAAGTTGGTTTTCTACATTTGAGACACTGTTCTGTTTTGTAATTCAGTTCCTGTGTAGCCAAGTTTACATTCCGTGTAGTAGTGATATCTTATGACGTTTCTTTTTCTGTGTGACTTATTTCACTTAGAATCATCGTACCTGAATCCACTCATTATGCTGCTATGGGCCTGATGACATAGATTTCATTGCTGAGTGATATTGCATTGTACGTAAGTACCACAAATTCTTTATCCATTTTTCACTTTCTGTGATTTTGAACTTGTACTGTAAACGAGGTTCTTGTAAACAGAGCCTTCCCAAACTTTGGGGTGGCTGTGTCTTTTTGATTTTAATTTCCCTAAGCTATAGGACCATAAGTGGAAGTGCCCTAGGCTCTGTTGCTTTGTTTTTTAGATGTTTCAGGAAACACCATACACTTCTCCAGAGTGGCTGTTGGCAATTTACATCCCGCCCATCAGCATAACAAGGCTCCCAGTTCTCCATGGGCTGTCCTGCCTTTCTGGATTTTACACTTTTTTCAGATGGCCCTTTTGACCGGGGGGCAGTGAGACTTCATTGTAGTGCAGATTTCCTTTGCAAGCTTGCTTGGTTGGCCAAAAAGGGCGTATGCGTTTTTTCCTGAATATATTCAGGAAAAAACGCATACGCCCTTTTTGGCCAAGTGCATCATTGTGGACGTTCTGCCTCTTTTCCTTTGCTTTACATGCAATTCCAGTCTACCTCCTGAAATCGGTTTCCTGCAATTCTGCCCAGCGTTCAAGTCTTCTTGGCAGCCTTACTTCAATATATTTTTGGACGATAGCTGTCATTTATAACTCTGCAGGTTTGTGAATGACAGTGCCCCTGAGCTCCTTTCTTCAACTCGCTTTCTTGTGAGCTGGCCGCAACACCGCAGCATTGCTTCAGGCCCTAGTGTGGTTCCGGCATGACATGCTGAGCCTTTGGTTAATTCCTCTTCCTGGTGGGAAATGAGAGTTAACTTTGCCCGTCCAGACACCTCCAGCTAGTCTCTCATTGGTTCTCCCTATTCCTGTTCATTTTCCGCAGAAATTGCAGACTGGGCCAAACAAGAGGTTAAAGGCACTGACTCTCCAAGTGGGGAGAGTGTTAGTAAAGCGTCTGGAATGTTGCACCCGAGTACCGGGGGATGAAAACTGAGACACATTTGAACACGTTTCCCGATCACACGGTGGATCATACTCTGGGTTCCACATGCATGTTTTAGCTGAAGGAAGAATCCCTTAAACCTGGAGAGTTGAGACCCATGGAATGGGTACCATGCAATATGACTTCAAAGGGTCTGCATTTGCTCACCGAACCTCACCAATCCTATCACTGCTGCGTTTATGACACTATACACACGCTTGATTCTCTTTCGGAGACATATAAATCCATAGGTTTTAAGATTCTTTCTAGTCAGGTATATTCTTACGCGTTTAATATGGGGTGTAGAGTCCACTTCGTTGAGCAAGGAGTAGCTCTTGTCTATTAAATATTTGGCTTATGGAACGGTATCTGTTCTAATTTCAATCTCTGGTTTTATGCAGCACCCCAACTCACCTTTCGCCTTAAGCAAGCATAAGTTGGTTTTCTACATTTGAGACCCTGTTCTGTTTTGTAATTCAGTTCCTGTGTAGCCAAGTTTACATTCCTTGTAGTAGTGATATCTTATGATGTTTGTTTTTCTGTGTGACTTATTTCACTTAGAATCATCGTAACTGAATCCACTCATTATGCTGCTACGGGCCTGATGACATAGATTTCATTGCTGAGTGATATTGCATTGTACGTAAGTACCACAACTTCTTTATCCATTTTTCGCTTTCTGTGATATTGAACTTGGACCATAAATGAGGTTCTTGTAAACAGAGCTGTCCCTAACTTTGGGGTGGCTGAGTCTTTTTGATTTTAATTTCCCTAAGCTATAGGACCATAAGTGGAAGTGCCCTAGGCTCTGTTGCTTTGTTTTTTAGATGTTTCAGGAAACACCATACACTTCTCCAGAGTGGCTGTTGGCAATTTACATCCCACCCATCAGCATAACAAGGCTCCCAGTTCTCCATGGCCTGTCCTGCCTTTCTGGATTTTACACTTTTTTCAGATGGCCCTTTTGACCGGGGGGCAGTGAGACTTCATTGTAGTGCAGATTTCCTTTGCAAGCTTGCTTGGTTGGCCAAAAAGGGCGTATGCGTTTTTTCCTGAATATATTCAGGAAAAAACGCATACGCCCTTTTTGGCCAAGTGCATCATTGTGGACGTTCTGCCTCTTTTCCTATGCTTTACATGCAATTCCAGTCTACCTCCTGAAATCGGTTTCCTGCAATTCTGCCCCGCTTTCAAGTCCTCTTGGCAGCCTTACTTCAATATATTTTTGGACGATAGCTATCATTTATAACTCTGCAGGTATGAGAATGACAGTGCCCCTGAGCTCCTTTCTTCAACTCGCTTTCTTGTGAGCTGGCCGCAACACCGCAGGATTGCTTCAGGCCCTAGTGTGGTTCCGGCATAGCACGCTGAGCCTTTGTTTAATTCCTCTTCCTGGTGGGAAATGAGAGTTAAATTTGCCCGTCCAGACACCTCCAGCTAGTCTCTCATTGGTTCTCCCTATTCCTGTTCATTTTCCGCAGAAATTGCAAACTGGGCCAAACAGGAGGTTAAAGGCACTGACTCTCCAAGTGGGGAGAGTGTTAGTAAAGCGTCTGGAATGTTGCACCCGAGTACCAGGGGACGAAAACTGAGACACATTTGAACACGTTTCCCGATCACATGGTGGATCATACTCTGGGTTCCACATGCATGTTTTAGCTGAAGGAAAAATCCCTTAAACCTGGAGAGTTGAGACCCATGGAATGGGTACCATGCAATATGACTTCAAAGGGTCTGCATTTGCTCACCGATCCTCACCAATCCTATCACTGTTGCATTTATTCCGCTGTACACACGCTTGATTCTCTTTCGGAGACATATAAATCCATAGGTTTTAAGATTATTACTAGTCAGGTATATTCTTAGGTGTTTAATATGTGGTGTTGAGTCCACTTCGTTGAGCAAGGAGTAGCTCTTGTCTATTACATATTTGGCTTATGGAACGGTATCTGTGCTAATTTCAATGTCTGGTTTTATGCAGCACCCCAACTCACCTTTCCCCTTCAGCAAGCATAAGTTGGTTTTCTACATTTGAGACACTGTTCTGTTTTGTAATTCAGTTCCTGTGTAGCCAAGTTTACATTCCGTGTAGTAGTGATATCTTATGATGTTTCTTTCTCTGTGTGACTTATTTCACTTCGAATCATCGTACCTGAATCCACTCATTATGCAGCTACGGGCCTGATGACATAGATTTCATTGCTGTGTGATATTGCATTGTACGTAAGTACCACCCATTCTTTATCCATTTTTCGCTTTCTGCGATATTGAACTTGTACCGTAAACGAGGTTCTTGTAAACAGAGCCGTCCCAAACTTTGGGGTGGCTGTGTCTTTTTGATTTTAATTTCCCTAAGCTATAGGACCATAAGTGGAAGTGCCCTAGGCTCTGTTGCTTTGTTTTTTAGATGTTTCAGGAAACACCATACACTTCTCCAGAGTGGCTGTTGGCAATTTACATCCCGCCCATCAGCATAACAAGGCTCACAGTTCTCTGTGGCCTGTCCTGCCTTTCTGGATTTTACACTTTTTTCAGATGGTCCTTTTGACTGGAGGGCAGTGAGACTTCATTGTAGTGCAGAATTCCTTTGCAATCTTGCTTGGTTGGCCAAAAAGTGCGTATGCGTTTTTTCCTGAATATATTCAGGTAAAAACGCATACGCCCTTTTTGGCCAAGTGCATCATTGTGGACGTTCTGCCTCTTTTCCTATGCTTTACATGCAATTCCAGTCTACCTCCTGAAATCGGTTTCCTGCAATTCTGCCCCCGATTCAAGTCCTCTTGGCAGCCTTACTTCAATATATTTTTGGACGATAGCTGTCATTTATAACTCTGCAGGTTTGTGAATGACAGTGCCCCTGAGCTCCTTTCTTCAACTCGCTTTCTTGTGAGCTGGTCGCAACACCGCAGGATTGCTTCAGGCCCTAGTGTGGTTCCGGCATGGCACGCTGAGCCTTTGGTTAATTCCTCTTCCTGGTGGGAAATGAGAGTTAATTTTGCCCGTCCAGACACCTCCAGCTAGTCTCTCATTGGTTCTCCCTATTCCTGTTCATTTTCCGCAGAAATTGCAAACTGGGCCAAACAGGAGGTTAAAGGCACTGACTCTCCAAGTGGGGAGAGTGTTAGTAAAGCGTCTGGAATGTTGCACCCGAGTACCAGGGGACGAAAACTGAGACACATTTGAACACGTTTCCCGATCACACGGTGGATCATACTCTGGGTACCACATGCATGTTTTAGCTGAAGGAAGAATCCCTTAAACCTGGAGAGTTGAGACCCATTGAATGGGTACCATGTAGTATGACTTCAAAGGGTCTGCATTTGCTCACCGATCCTCACCAATCCTATCACTGCTGCGTTTATGCCGCTGTACACACGCTTGATTCTCTTTCGGAGACATATAAATCCATAGCTTTTAAGATTCTTACTAGTCAGGTATATTCTTAGGCGTTTAATATGGGGTGTTGAGTCCACTTCGTTGAGCAAGGAGTAGTTCTTGTCTATTACATATTTGGCTTATGGAACGGTATCTGTGCTAATTTCAATCTCTGGTTTTATGCAGCACCCCAACTCACCTTATCCCTTAAGGAAGCATAAGTCGGTTTTCTACATTTGAGATCCTGTTCTGTTTTGTAATTCAGTTCCTGTGTAGCCAAGTTTACATTCCATGTGGTAGAGATATCTTATGATGTTTCTTTTTCTGTGTGACTTATTTCACTTAGAATCATCGTACCTGAATCCACTCATTATGCTGCTATGGGCCTGATGACATAGATTTCATTGCTGAGTGATACTGCATTGTACGTAAGTACCACAACTTCTTTATCCATTTTTCACTTTCTGTGATTTTGAACTTATACTGTAAACGAGGTTCTTGTAAACAGAGCCTTCCCAAATTTTGGGGTGGCTGTGTCTTTTTGATTTTAATTTCCCTAAGCTATAGGACCATAAGTGGAAGTGCCCTAGGCTCTGTTGCTTTGTTTTTTAGATGTTTCAGGAAACACCATACACTTCTCCAGAGTGGCTGTTGGCAATTTACATCCCGCCCATGAGCATAACAAGGCTCCCAGTTCTCCATGGCCTGTCCTGCCTTTCTGGATTTTACACTTTTTTCAGATGGCCCTTTTGACCGGGGGCAGTGAGACTTCATTGTAGTGCAGATTTCCTTTGCAAGCTTGCTTGGTTGGCCAAAAAGGGCTTAGGCTTTTTTTCTTGAGGAAAAATCGCATATGCCCTTTTTGGCCAAGTGCATCATTGTGGACGTTCTGCCTCTTTTCCTATGCTTTACATGCAATTCCAGTCTACTTCCTGAAATCGGTTTCCTGCAATTCTGCCCCGCTTTCAAGTCCTCTTGGCAGCCTTACTTCAATATATTTTTGGACGACAGCTGTCATTTATAACTCTGCAGTGTTGTGAATTAAAGTGCCCCTGAGCTCCTTTCTTCAACTTGCTTTCTTGTTAGCTGGCCGCAACACCACATCATCGCTTCAGGCCCTAGTGTTGTTCCGGCATGGCACGCTGAGCCTTTGGTTAATTCCTCTTCCTGGTGGGAAATGAGAGTTAAATTTGCCCATCCAGACACCTCCAGCTAGTCTCTCATTGGTTCTCCCTATTCCTGTTCATTTTCCACAGAAATTGGAAACTGGGCCAAACAGGAGGTTAAAGGCACTGACTCTCCAAGTGGGGAGAGTGTTAGTAAAGCGTCTGGAATGTTGCACCCGAGTACCAGGGGACGAAAACTGACACATTGGAACACGTTTCCCGATCACACGGTGGATGATACTCTGGGTTCCACATGCATGTTTTAGCTGAAGGAAGAATCCCTTAAACCTGGAGAGTTGAGACCCATGGAATGGGTACCATGCAATATGACTTCAAAGGGTCTGTATTTGCTCACCGAACCTCATCAATCGTATCACTGCTGCGTTTATGCCGCTATACACACGCTTGATTCTCTTTCGGAGATATATAAATCCATAGGTTTTAAGATTCTTACTAGTCAGGTATATTCTTAGGCGTTTAATATGGGGTGTTGAGTCCACTTCGTTGAGCAAGTGTAGCTCTTTTCTATTACATATTTGGCTTATGGAACGATATCTGTGCTAATTTCAATGTCTGGTTTTATGCAGCACCCCAACTCACCTTTCCCCTTAAGGATGCATAAGTTGGTTTTCTACATTTGAGACCCTGTTCTGTTTTGTAATTCAGTTCCTGTGTAGCCAAGTTTACATTCCGTGTAGTAGTGATATCTTATGATATTTCTTTTTCTCTGTGACTTTTTTCACTTAGAATCATCGTACCTGAATCCACTCATTATGCTGCTATGGGCCTGATGACATAGATTTCATTCCTGAGTGATATTGCATTGTAGGTAAGTACCACAACTTCTTTATCCATTTTTCACTTTCTGTGATATTGAACTTGTACCGTAAACGAGGTTCCTGTAAACAGAACCGTCCCAAACTTTGGGGTGGCTGTGTCTTTTTGATTTTAATTTCCCTAAGCTATAGGACCATAAGTGGAAGTGCCCTAGGCTCTGTTGTTTTGTTTTTTAGATGTTTCAGGAAACACCATACACTTCTCCAGAGTGGCTGTTGGCAATTTACATCCTGCCCATCAGCATAACAAGGCTCCCAGTTCTCCATGGCCTGTCCTGCTTTGCAGGATTTTATACTTTTTTCAGATGGCCCTTTGGCCCGCGGGGTAGTGAGACTTCATTGTAGTGCAGATTCCCTTTGCAAGCTTGCTTGGTTGGCCAAAAAGGGCGTATGCGTTTTTTCCTGAATATATTCAGGAAAAAACGCATACGCCCTTTTTGGCCAAGTGCATCATTGTGGACGTTCTGCCTCTTTTCCTATGCTTTACATGCAATTCCAGTCTACCTCCTGAAATCGGTTTCCTGCAATTCTGCCCCGCTTTCAAGTCCTCTTGGCAGCCTTACTTCAATATATTTTTGGACGATAGCTGTCATTTATAACTCTGCAGGTTTGTGAATGACAGTGCCCCTGAGCTCCTTTCTTCAACTCGCTTTCTTGTGAGCGGGCCGCAACACCGCAGCATTGCTTCAGGCCCTAGTGTGGTTCCAGAATGGCACGCTGAGCCTTTGGTTAATTCCTCTTCCTGGTGGGCAATGAGAGTTAAATTTGCCCGTCCAGACACCTAGAGCTAGTCTCTCATTGGTTTTCCCTATTCCTATTCATTTTCCGCAGAAATTGCAAACTGGGCCAAACAGGAGGTTAAAGGCACTGACTCTCCAAGTGGGGAGAGTGTTAGTAAAGCGTCTGGAATGTTGCACCCGAGTACCGGGGGACGAAAACTGAGACACATTTGAACACGTTTCCCGATCACACGGTGGATCATACTCTGGGTTCCACATGCATGTTTTAGCTGAAGGTAGAATCCCTTAAACCTGGAGAGTTGAGACCCATGGAATGGGTACCATGCAATATGACTTCAAAGGGTCTGCATTTGCTCACCGAACCTCACCAATCCTAACACTGCTGCGTTTATGCCGCTGTACACACGCTTGATTCTCTTTCGGAGATATATAAATCCATAGGTTTTAAGATTCTTACTAGTCAGGTATATTCTTATGCGTTTAATATGGGGTGTTGAGTCCACTTCGTTGAGCAATGAGTAGCTCTTGTCTATTACATATTTGTCTTATGGAACGGTATCCATTCTAATTTCAATCTCTGGTTTTATGCAGCACCCCAACTCACCTTTCCCCTTAAGCAAGCATAAGTTGGTTTTCTACATTTGAGACCCTGTTCTGTTTTGTAATTCAGTTCCTGTGTAGCCAAGTTTACATTCCGTGTAGTAGTGATATCTTATGATGTTTCTTTTTCTGTGTGACTTATTTCACTTAGAATCATCGTACCTGAATCCACTCATTATGCTGCTATTGGCCTGATGACATAGATTTCATTGCTGCGTGATATTGCATTGTACGTAAGTACCACAACTTCTTTACCCATTTTTCGCTTTCTGCGATATTGAACTTGTACCGTAAACGAGGTTCTTGTAAACAGAGCCGTCCCAAACTTTGGGTTGGCTGTGTCTTTTTGATTTTAATTTCCCTAAGCTATAGGACCATAAGTGGAAGTGCCCTAGGCTCTGTTGCTTTGTTTTTTAGATGTTTCAGGAAACACCATACACTTCTCCAGAGTGCCTGTTGGCAATTTACATCCCGCCCATCAGCATAACAAGGCTCCCAGTTCTCCATGGCCTGTCCTGCCTTTCTGGATTTTACACTTTTATCAGATGGCCCTTTTGACTGGGGGCCAGTGAGACTTCATTGTAGTGCAGATTTCCTTTGCAAGCTTGCTTGGTTGGCCAAAAAGGGCGTATGCGTTTTTTCTTGAATATATTCAGGAAAAAACGCATACGCCCCTTTTGGCCAATTGCATCATTGTGGACGTTCTGCCTCTTTTCCTTTGCTTTACATGCAATTCCAGTCTACCTCCTGAAATCGGTTTCCTGCAATTCTGCCCAGCGTTCAAGTCCTCTTGGCAGCCTTACTTCAATATATTTTTGGACGATAGCTGTCATTTATAACTCTGCAGGTTTGTGAATGACAGTGCCCCTGAGCTCCTTTCTTCAACTCGCTTTCTTGTGAGCGGGCCGCAACACCGCAGCATTGCTTCAGGCCCTAGTGTGGTTCCAGAATGGCACGCTGAGCCTTTGGTTAATTCCTCTTCCTGGTGGGCAATGAGAGTTAAATTTGCCCGTCCAGACACCTAGAGCTAGTCTCTCATTGGTTTTCCCTATTCCTATTCATTTTCCGCAGAAATTGCAAACTGGGCCAAACAGGAGGTTAAAGGCACTGACTCTCCAAGTGGGGAGAGTGTTAGTAAAGCGTCTGGAATGTTGCACCCGAGTACCGGGGGACGAAAACTGAGACACATTTGAACACGTTTCCCGATCACACGGTGGATCATACTCTGGGTTCCACATGCATGTTTTAGCTGAAGGTAGAATCCCTTAAACCTGGAGAGTTGAGACCCATGGAATGGGTACCATGCAATATGACTTCAAAGGGTCTGCATTTGCTCACCGAACCTCACCAATCCTAACACTGCTGCGTTTATGCCGCTGTACACACGCTTGATTCTCTTTCGGAGATATATAAATCCATAGGTTTTAAGATTCTTACTAGTCAGGTATATTCTTATGCGTTTAATATGGGGTGTTGAGTCCACTTCGTTGAGCAATGAGTAGCTCTTGTCTATTACATATTTGTCTTATGGAACGGTATCCATTCTAATTTCAATCTCTGGTTTTATGCAGCACCCCAACTCACCTTTCCCCTTAAGCAAGCATAAGTTGCTTTTCTACATTTGAGACCCTGTTCTGTTTTGTAATTCAGTTCCTGTGTAGCCAAGTTTACATTCCGTGTAGTAGTGATATCTTATGATGTTTCTTTTTCTGTGTGACTTATTTCACTTAGAATCATCGTACCTGAATCCACTCATTATGCTGCTATTGGCCTGATGACATAGATTTCATTGCTGCGTGATATTGCATTGTACGTAAGTACCACAACTTCTTTACCCATTTTTCGCTTTCTGCGATATTGAACTTGTACCGTAAACGAGGTTCTTGTAAACAGAGCTGTCCCAAACTTTGGGTTGGCTGTGTCTTTTTGATTTTAATTTCCCTAAGCTATAGGACCATAAGTGGAAGTGCCCTAGGCTCTGTTGCTTTGTTTTTTAGATGTTTCAGGAAACACCATACACTTCTCCAGAGTGGCTGTTGGCAATTTACATCCCGCCCATCAGCATAACAAGGCTCCCAGTTCTCCATGGCCTGTCCTGCCTTTCTGGATTTTACACTTTTATCAGATGGCCCTTTTGACTGGGGGCCAGTGAGACTTCATTGTAGTGCAGATTTCCTTTGCAAGCTTGCTTGGTTGGCCAAAAAGGGCGTATGCGTTTTTTCTTGAATATATTCAGGAAAAAACGCATACGCCCCTTTTGGCCAATTGCATCATTGTGGACGTTCTGCCTCTTTTCCTTTGCTTTACATGCAATTCCAGTCTACCTCCTGAAATCGGTTTCCTGCAATTCTGCCCCGCTTTCAAGTCCTCTTGGCAGCCTTACTTCAATATATTTTTGGACGATAGCTGTCATTTATAACTCTGCAGGTATGTGAATGACAGTGCCCCTGAGCTCCTTTCTTCAACTCGCTTTCTTGTGAGCTGGCCGCAACACCACAGGACTGCTTCAGGCCCTAGTGTGGTTCCGGCACGGCACGCTGAGCCTTTGGTTAATTCCTCTTCCTGGTGGGAAATGAGAGTTAAATTTGCCCGTCCAGACACCTCCAGCTAGTCTCTCATTGGTTCTCCCTATTCCTGTTCATTTTCCGCAGAAATTGCAAACTGGGCCAAACAGGAGGTTAAAGGCACTGACTCTCCAAGTGGGGAGAGTGTTAGTAAAGCGTCTGGAATGTTGCACCCGAGTACCAGGGGACGAAAACTGAGACACATTTGAACACGTTTCCCGATCACATGGTGGATCATACTCTGGGTTCCACATGCATGTTTTAGCTGAAGGAAGAATCCCTTAAACCTGGAGAGTTGAGACCCCTGCAATGGGTACCATGCAATATGACTTCAAAGGGTCTGCATTTGCTCACCGAACCTCACCAATCCTATCACTGCTGCATTTATGCCACTGTACACACGCTTGATTCTCTTTCTGAGACATATAAATCCATAGGTTTTAAGATTCTTACTAGTCAGGTATATTCTTACGCGTTTAATATGGGGTGTAGAGTCCACTTCGTTGAGCAAGCAGTAGCTCTTGTCTATTACATATTTGGCTTATGGAACGGTATCTGTTCTAATTTCAATCTCTGGTTTTATGCAGCACCCCAACTCACCTTTCCCCTTAAGCAAGCATAAGTCGGTTTTCTACATTTGAAACCCTGTTCTGTTTTGTAATTCAGTTCCTGTGTAGCCAAGTTTACATTCCATGTGGTAGAGATATCTTATGATGTTTCTTTTTCTGTGTGACTTATTTCACTTAGAATCATCGTACCTGAATCCACTCATTATGCTGCTATGGGCCTGATGACATAGATTTCATTGCTGAGTGATATTGCATTGTACGTAAGTACCACAACTTCTTTATCCATTTTTCACTTTCTGTGATTTTGAACTTGTACTGTAAACGAGGTTCTTGTAAACAGAGCCTTCCCAAACTTTGGGGTGGCTGTGTCTTTTTGATTTTAATTTCCCTAAGCTATAGGACCATAAGTGGAAGTGCCCTAGGCTCTGTTGCTTTGTTTTGTAGATGTTTCAGGAAACACCATACACTTCTCCAGAGTGGCTGTTGGCAATTTACATCCCACCCATGAGCATAACAAGGCTCCCAGTTCTCCATGGCCTGTCCTGCCTTTCTGGATTTTACACTTTTTTCAGATGACCCTTTTGACCGGGGGGCAGTGAGACTTCATTGTAGTGCAGATTTCCTTTGCAAGCTTGCTTGCTTGGCCAAAAAGGGCCTATGTGTTTTTTCCTGAATATATTTAGGAAAGAACGCATACGCCCTTTTTGGCCAAGTGCATCATTGTGGACGTTCTGCCTCTTTTCCTTTGCTTTACATGCAATTCCAGTCTACCTCCTGAAATCGGTTTCCTGCAATTCTGCCCCGCTTTCAAGTCCTCTTGGCAGCCTTACTTCAATACATTTTTGGACGATAGCTGTCATTTATAACTCTGCAGGTATGTGAATTACAGTGCCCCTGAGCTCCTTTCTTCAACTCGCTGTCTTGTGAGCTGGCCGCAACACCGCAGGATTGCTTCAGGCCCTAGTGTGGTTCCGGCATGGCACACTGAGCCTTTCTTTAATTCCACTTCCTGGTGGGAAATGAGAGTTAAATTTGCCCGTGCAGACACCTCCAGCTAGTCTCTCATTGGTTCTCCCTATTCCTGTTCATTTTCCGCAGAAATTGCAAACTGGGCCAAACAGGAGGTTAAAGGCACTGACTCTCCAAGTGGGGAGAGTGTTAGTAAAGCGTCTGGAATGTTGCACCCGAGTACCGGGGGATGAAAACTGACACAATTAAACACGTTTCCCGATCACACGGTGGATCATATTCTGGGTTCCACATGCATGTTTTAGCTGAAGGAAGAATCCCTTAAACCTGGAGAGTTGAGACCCATGGAATGGGTACCATGCAATATGACTTCAAAGGGTCTGCATTTGCTCACCGAACCTCACCAATCCTATCACTGCTGCCTTCATGCCACTGTACACACGCTTGATTCTCTTTCGGAGACATATAAATCCATAGGTTTTAAGATTCTTTCTAGTCAGGTATATTCTTACGCGTTTAATATGGGGTGTAGAGTCCACTTCGTTGAGCAAGGAGTAGCTCTTGTCTATTAAATATTTGGCTTATGGAACGGTATCTGTTCTAATTTCAATCTCTGGTTTTATGCAGCACGCCAACTCACCTTTCGCCTTAAGCAAGCATAAGTTGGTTTTCTACATTGGAGACCCTGTTCTGTTTTGTAATTCAGTTCCTGTGTAGCCAAGTTTACATTCCTTGTAGTAGTGATATCTTATGATGTTTGTTTTTCTGTGTGACTTATTTCACTTAGAATCATCGTACCTGAATCCACTCATTATGCTGCTACGGGCCTGATGACATAGATTTCATTGCTGAGTGATATTGCATTGTACGTAAGTACCACAACTTCTTTATCCATTTTTTGCTTTCTGTGATATTGAACTTGGACCATAAATGAGGTTCTTGTAAACAGAGCTGTCCCTAACTTTGGGGTGGCTGAGTCTTTTTGATTTTAATTTCCCTAAGCTATAGGACCATAAGTGGAAGTGCCCTAGGCTCTGTTGCTTTGTTTTTTAGATGTTTCAGGAAACACCATACACTTCTCCAGAGTGGCTGTTGGCAATTTACATCCCACCCATCAGCATAACAAGGCTCCCAGTTCTCCATGGCCTTTCCTGCCTTTCTGGATTTTACACTTTTTTCAGATGGCCCTTTTGACCTGGGGGCAGTGAGACTTCATTGTAGTGCAGATTTCCTTTGCAAGCTTGCTTGGTTGGCCAAAAAGGGCGTATGCGTTTTTTCCTGAATATATTCAGGAAAAAACGCATACGCCCTTTTTGGCCAAGTGCATCATTGTGGACGTTCTGCCTCTTTTCCTATGCTTTACATGCAATTCCAGTCTACCTCCTGAAATCGGTTTCCTGCAATTCTGCCCCGCTTTCAAGTCCTCTTGGCAGCCTTACTTCAATATATTTTTGGACGATAGCTGTCATTTATAACTCTGCAGGTTTGTGAATGACAGTGCCCCTGAGCTCCTTTCTTCAACTCGCTTTCTTGTGAGCTGGCCGCAACACCGCAGCATTGCTTCAGGCCCTAGTGTGGTTCCGGCATGGCACGCTGAGCCTTTGTTTAATTCCTCTTCCTGGTGGGAAATGAGAGTTAAATTTGCCCGTCCAGACACCTCCAGCTAGTCTCTCATTGGTTCTCCCTATTGCTGTTCATTTTCCGCAGAAATTGCAAACTGGGCCAAACAGGAGGTTAAAGGCACTGACTCTCCAAGTGGGGAGAGTGTTAGTAAAGCGTCTGGAATGTTGCACCCGAGTACCAGGGGACGAAAACTGAGACACATTTGAACACGTTTCCCGATCACATGGTGGATCATACTCTGGGTTCCACATGCATGTTTTAGCTGAAGGAAGAATCCCTTAAACCTGGAGAGTTGAGACCCCTGCAATGGGTACCATGCAATATGACTTCAAAGGGTCTGCATTTGCTCACCGAACCTCACCAATCCTATCACTGCTGCATTTATGCCACTGTACACACGCTTGATTCTCTTTCTGAGACATATAAATCCATAGGTTTTAAGATTCTTACTAGTCAGGTATATTCTTAGGCGTTTAATATGGGGTGTAGAGTCCACTTCGTTGAGCAAGGAGTAGCTCTTGTCTATTACATATTTGGCTTATGGAACGGTATCTGTGCTAATTTCAATCTCTGGTTTTATGCAGCACCCCAACTCACCTTTCCCCTTAAGCAAGCATAAGTTGGTTTTCTACATTTGAGACCCTGTTCTCTTTTGTAATTCAGTTCCTGTGTAGCCAAGTTTACATTCCGTGTAGTAGTGATATCTTATGACGTTTCTTTTTCTGTGTGACTTATTTCACTTAGAATCATCGTACCTGAATCCACTCATTATGCTGCTATGGGCCTGATGACATAGATTTCATTGCTGAGTGATATTGCATTGTACGTAAGTACCACAAATTCTTTATCCATTTTTCACTTTCTGTGATTTTGAACTTGTACTGTAAACGAGGTTCTTGTAAACAGAGCCTTCCCAAACTTTGGGGTGGCTGTGTCTTTTTGATTTTAATTTCCCTAAGCTATAGGACCATAAGTGGAAGTGCCCTAGGCTCTGTTGCTTTGTTTTTTAGATGTTTCAGGAAACACCATACACTTCTCCAGAGTGGCTGTTGGCAATTTACATCCCGCCCATCAGCATAACAAGGCTCCCAGTTCTCCATGGCCTGTCCTGCCTTTCTGGATTTTACACTTTTTTCAGATGGCCCTTTTGACCGGGGGGCAGTGAGACTTCATTGTAGTGCAGATTTCCTTTGCAAGCTTGCTTGGTTGGCCAAAAAGGGCGTATGCGTTTTTTCCTGAATATATTCAGGAAAAAACGCATACGCCCTTTTTGGCCAAGTGCATCATTGTGGACGTTCTGCCTCTTTTCCTTTGCTTTACATGCAATTCCAGTCTACCTCCTGAAATCGGTTTCCTGCAATTCTGCCCAGCGTTCAAGTCCTCTTGGCAGCCTTACTTCAATATATTTTTGGACGATAGCTGTCATTTATAACTCTGCAGGTTTGTGAATGACAGTGCCCCTGAGCTCCTTTCTTCAACTCGCTTTCTTGTGAGCTGGCCGCAACACCGCAGCATTGCTTCAGGCCCTAGTGTGGTTCCGGCATGACATGCTGAGCCTTTGGTTAATTCCTCTTCCTGGTGGGAAATGAGAGTTAACTTTGCCCGTCCAGACACCTCCAGCTAGTCTCTCATTGGTTCTCCCTATTCCTGTTCATTTTCCGCAGAAATTGCAAACTGGGCCAAACAAGAGGTTAAAGGCACTGACTCTCCAAGTGGGGAGAGTGTTAGTAAAGCGTCTGGAATGTTGCACCCGAGTACCGGGGGATGAAAACTGACACAATTAAACACGTTTCCCGATCACACGGTGGATCATACTCTGGGTTCCACATGCATGTTTTAGCTGAAGGAAGAATCCCTTAAACCTGGAGAGTTGAGACCCATGGAATGGGTACCATGCAATATGACTTCAAAGGGTCTGCATTTGCTCACCGAACCTCACCAATCCTATCACTGCTGCGTTTATGACACTATACACACGCTTGATTCTCTTTCGGAGACATATAAATCCATAGGTTTTAAGGTTCTTTCTAGTCAGGTATATTCTTACGCGTTTAATATGGGGTGTAGAGTCCACTTCGTTGAGCAAGGAGTAGCTCTTGTCTATTAAATATTTGGCTTATGGAACGGTATCTGTTCTAATTTCAATCTCTGGTTTTATGCAGCACCCCAACTCACCTTTCGCCTTAAGCAAGCATAAGTTGGTTTTCTACATTTGAGACCCTGTTCTGTTTTGTAATTCAGTTCCTGTGTAGCCAAGTTTACATTCCTTGTAGTAGTGATATCTTATGATGTTTGTTTTTCTGTGTGACTTATTTCACTTAGAATCATCGTACCTGAATCCACTCATTATGCTGCTACGGGCCTGATGACATAGATTTCATTGCTGAGTGATATTGCATTGTACGTAAGTACCACAACTTCTTTATCCATTTTTCGCTTTCTGTGATATTGAACTTGGACCATAAATGAGGTTCTTGTAAACAGAGCTGTCCCTAACTTTGGGGTGGCTGTGTCTTTTTGATTTTAATTTCCCTAAGCTATAGGACCATAAGTGGAAGTGCCCTAGGCTCTGTTGCTTTGTTTTTTAGATGTTTCAGGAAACACCATACACTTCTCCAGAGTGGCTGTTGGCAATTTACATCCCACCCATCAGCATAACAAGGCTCCCAGTTCTCCATGGCCTGTCCTGCCTTTCTGGATTTTACACATTTTTCAGATGGCCCTTTTGACCGGGGGGCAGTGAGACTTCATTGTAGTGCAGATTTCCTTTGCAAGCTTGCTTGGTTGGCCAAAAAGGGCGTATGCGTTTTTTCCTGAATATATTCAGGAAAAAACGCATACGCCCTTTTTGGCCAAGTGCATCATTGTGGACGTTCTGCCTCTTTTCCTATGCTTTACATGCAATTCCAGTCTACCTCCTGAAATCGGTTTCCTGCAATTCTGCCCCGCTTTCAAGTCCTCTTGGCAGCATTACTTCAATATATTTTTGGACGATAGCTATCATTTATAACTCTGCAGGTATGTGAATGACAGTGCCCCTGAGCTCCTTTCTTCAACTCGCTTTCTTGTGAGCTGGCCGCAACACCGCAGGATTGCTTCAGGCCCTAGTGTGGTTCCGGCATAGCATGCTGAGCCTTTGTTTAATTCCTCTTCCTGGTGGGAAATGAGAGTTAAATTTGCCCGTCCAGACACCTCCAGCTAGTCTCTCATTGGTTCTCCCTATTCCTGTTCATTTTCCGCAGAAATTGCAAACTGGGCCAAACAGGAGGTTAAAGGCACTGACTCTCCAAGTGGGGAGAGTGTTAGTAAAGCGTCTGGAATGTTGCACCCGAGTACCAGGGGACGAAAACTGAGACACATTTGAACACGTTTCCCGATCACATGGTGGATCATACTCTGGGTTCCACATGCATGTTTTAGCTGAAGGAAAAATCCCTTAAACCTGGAGAGTTGAGACCCATGGAATCGGTACCATGCAATATGACTTCAAAGGGTCTGCATTTGCTCACCGATCCTCACCAATCCTATCACTGTTGCATTTATTCCGCTGTACACACGCTTGATTCTCTTTCGGAGACATATAAATCCATAGGTTTTAAGATTATTACTAGTCAGCTATATTCTTAGGCGTTTAATATGTGGTGTTGAGTCCACTTCGTTGAGCAAGGAGTAGCTCTTGTCTATTACATATTTGGCTTATGGAACGGTATCTGTGCTAATTTCAATGTCTGGTTTTATGGAGCACCCCAACTCACCTTTCCCCTTCAGCAAGCATAAGTTGGTTTTCTACATTTGAGACACTGTTCTGTTTTGTAATTCAGTTCCTGTGTAGCCAAGTTTACATTCCGTGTAGTAGTGATATCTTATGATGTTTCTTTCTCTGTGTGACTTATTTCACTTCGAATCATCGTACCTGAATCCACTCATTATGCAGCTACGGGCCTGATGACATAGATTTCATTGCTGTGTGATATTGCATTGTACGTAAGTACCACCCATTCTTTATCCATTTTTCACTTTCTGCGATATTGAACTTGTACCGTAAACGAGGTTCTTGTAAACAGAGCCGTCCCAAACTTTGGGGTGGCTGTGTCTTTTTGATTTTAATTTCCCTAAGCTATAGGACCATAAGTGGAAGTGCCCTAGGCTCTGTTGCTTTGTTTTTTAGATGTTTCAGGAAACACCATACACTTCTCCAGAGTGGCTGTTGGCAATTCACATCCCGCCCATCAGCATAACAAGGCTCACAGTTCTCTGTGGCCTGTCCTGCCTTTCTGGATTTTACACTTTTTTCAGATGGTCCTTTTGACTGGAGGGCAGTGAGACTTCATTGTAGTGCAGAATTCCTTTGCAATCTTGCTTGGTTGGCCAAAAAGTGCGTATGCGTTTTTTCCTGAATATATTCAGGTAAAAACGCATACGCCCTTTTTGGCCAAGTGCATCATTGTGGACGTTCTGCCTCTTTTCCTATGCTTTACATGCAATTCCAGTCTACCTCCTGAAATCGGTTTCCTGCAATTCTGCCCCCGATTCAAGTCCTCTTGGCAGCCTTACTTCAATATATTTTTGGACGATAGCTGTCATTTATAACTCTGCAGGTTTGTGAATGACAGTGCCCCTGAGCTCCTTTCTTCAACTCGCTTTCTTGTGAGCTGGTCGCAACACCGCAGGATTGCTTCAGGCCCTAGTGTGGTTCCGGCATGGCACGCTGAGCCTTTGGTTAATTCCTCTTCCTGGTGGGAAATGAGAGTTAATTTTGCCCGTCCAGACACCTCCAGCTAGTCTCTCATTGGTTCTCCCTATTCCTGTTCATTTTCCGCAGAAATTGCAAACTGGGCCAAACAGGAGTTTAAAGGCACTGACTCTCCAAGTGGGGAGAGTGTTAGTAAAGCGTCTGGAATGTTGCACCCGAGTACCAGGGGACGAAAACTGAGACACATTTGAACACGTTTCCCGATCACACGGTGGATCATACTCTGGGTACCACATGCATGTTTTAGCTGAAGGAAGAATCCCTTAAACCTGGAGAGTTGAGACCCATTGAATGGGTACCATGTAGTATGACTTCAAAGGGTCTGCATTTGCTCACCGATCCTCACCAATCCTATCACTGCTGCGTTTATGCCGCTGTACACACGCTTGATTCTCTTTCGGAGACATATAAATCCATAGCTTTTAAGATTCTTACTAGTCAGGTATATTCTTAGGCGTTTAATATGGGGTGTTGAGTCCACTTCGTTGAGCAAGGAGTAGTTCTTGTCTATTACATATTTGGCTTATGGAACGGTATCTGTGCTAATTTCAATCTCTGGTTTTATGCAGCACCCCAACTCACCTTATCCCTTAAGGAAGCATAAGTCGGTTTTCTACATTTGAGATCCTGTTCTGTTTTGTAATTCAGTTCCTGTGTAGCCAAGTTTACATTCCATGTGGTAGAGATATCTTATGATGTTTCTTTTTCTGTGTGACTTATTTCACTTAGAATCATCGTACCTGAATCCACTCATTATGCTGCTATGGGCCTGATGACATAGATTTCATTGCTGAGTGATACTGCATTGTACGTAAGTACCACAACTTCTTTATCCATTTTTCACTTTCTGTGATTTTGAACTTATACTGTAAACGAGGTTCTTGTAAACAGAGCCTTCCCAAATTTTGGGGTGGCTGTGTCTTTTTGATTTTAATTTCCCTAAGCTATAGGACCATAAGTGGAAGTGCCCTAGGCTCTGTTGCTTTGTTTTTTAGATGTTTCAGGAAACACCATACACTTCTCCAGAGTGGCTGTTGGCAATTTACATCCCGCCCATGAGCATAACAAGGCTCCCAGTTCTCCATGGCCTGTCCTGCCTTTCTGGATTTTACACTTTTTTCAGATGGCCCTTTTGACCGAGGGCAGTGAGACTTCATTGTAGTGCAGATTTCCTTTGCAAGCTTGCTTGGTTGGCCAAAAAGGGCGTATGCGTTTTTTCCTGAATATATTCAGGAAAAAACGCATACGCCCTTTTTGGCCAAGTGCATCATTGTGGAAGTTCTGCCTCTTTTCCTATGCTTTACATGCTATTCCAGTCTACCTCCTGAAATCGGTTTCCTGCAATTCTGCCCCGCTTTCAAGTCCTCTTAGCAGCCTTACTTCAATATATTTTTGGACGATAGCTGTCATTTATAACTCTGCAGGTATGTGAATGACAGTGCCCCTGAGCTCCTTTCTTCAACTCGTTTTCTTGTGAGCTGGCCGCAACACCGCAGCATTGCTTCAGGCCCAAGTGTGGTTCCGGCATGGCACGCTGAGCCTTTGGTTAATTCCTCTTCCTGGTGGGAAATGAGAGTTAAATTTGCCCGTCCAGACACCTCCAGCTAGTCTCTCATTGGTTCTCCCTATTCCTGTTCATTTTCCGCAAAAATTGCAAACTGGGCCAAACAGGAGGTTAAAGGCACTGACTCTCCAAGTGGGGAGAGTGTTAGTAAAGCGTCTGGAATGTTGCACCCGAGTACCGGGGGACGAAAACTGAGTCACATTTGAACACGTTTCCCGATCACACGGTGGATCATACTTTGGGTTCCACATGCATGTTTTAGCTGAAGGAAGAATCCCTTAAACCTGGAGAGTTGAGACCCATGGAATGGGTACCATGCAATATGACTTGAAAGGGTCTGCATTTGCTCACCGAACCTCACCAATCGTAACACTGCTGCATTTATGCCGCTGTACACATGGTTGATTCTCTTTTGGAGACATATAAATCCATAGGTTTTAAGATTCTTACTAGTCAGGTATATTCTTATGCGTTTAATATGGGGTGTTGAGTCCACTTCGTTGAGCAATGAGTAGCTCTTGTCTATTACATATTTGGCTTATGGAACGGTATCTGTTCTAATTTCAATCTCTGGTTTTATGCAGCACCCCAACTCACCTTTCCCCTTAAGCAAGCATAAGATGTTTTTCTACATTTGAGACCCTGTTCTGTTTTGTAATTCAGTTCCTGTGTAGCCAAGTTTACATTCCGTGTAGTAGTGATATCTTATGATGTTTCTTTTTCTGTGTGACTTATTTCACTTAGAATCATCGTACCTGAATCCACTCATTATGCTACTATGGGCCTGATGACATCGATTTCATTGCTGAGTGATATTGCATTGTAGGTAAGTACCACAACTTCTTTATCCATTTTTCACTTTCTGTGATATTGAACTTGTACCGTAAACGAAGTTCTTGTAAACAGAGCCGTCCAAACTTTGGGGTGGCTATGTCTTTTTGATTTTAATTTCTCTAAGCTATAGGACCATAAGTGGAAGTGCCCTAGGCTCTGTTGCTTCGTTTTTTAGATGTTTCAGGAAACACCATACACTTCTCCAGAGTGGCTGTTGGCAATTTACATCCCGCCCATGAGCATAACAAGGCTCCCAGTTCTCCATGGCCTGTCCTGCCTTTCTGGATTTTACACTTTTTTCAGATGGCCCTTTTGACCGGGGGGCAGTGAGACTTCATTGTAGTGCAGATTTCCTTTGCAAGCTTGCTTGGTTGGCCAAAAAGGGCGTATGCGTTTTTTCCTGAATGTATTCAGGAAAAAACGCATACGCCCTTTTTGGCCAAGTGCATCATTGTGGACGTTCTGCCTCTTTTCCTATGCTTTACATGCAATTCCAGTCTACCTCCTGAAATCGGTTTCCTGCAATTCTGCCCCGCTTTCAAGTCCTCTTGGCAGCCTTACTTCAATATATTTTTGGACGATAGCTGTCATTTATAACTCTGCAGGTATGTGAATGACAGTGCCCCTGAGCTCCTTTCTTCAACTCGTTTTCTTGTGAGCTGGCCGCAACACCGCAGCATTGCTTCAGGCCCTAGTGTGGTTCCGGCATGGCACACTGAGCCTTTGGTTAATTCCTCTTCCTGGTGGGAAATGAGAGTTAAATTTGCCCGTCCAGACACCTCCAGCTAGTCTCTCATTGGTTCTCCCTATTCCTGTTCATTTTCCGCAGAAATTGCAAACTGGGCCAAACAGGAGGTTAAAGGCACTGACTCTCCAAGTGGGGAGAGTGTTAGTAAAGCGTCTGGAATGTTGCACCCGAGTACCAGGGGACGAAAACTGACACAATTGAACACGTTTCCCTATCACACGGTGGATCATAGTCTGGGTTCCACATGCATGTTTTAGCTGAAGGAAGAATCCCTTAAACCTGGAGAGTTGAGACCCATGGAATGGGTACCATGCAATATGACTTCAAAGGGTCTGCATTTGTCCACCGAACCTCACCAATAATATCACTGCTGCGTTTATGCCGCTGTACACACGCTTGATTCTCTTTCGGAGACATATAAATCCATAGGTTTTAAGATTCTTACTAGTCAGGTATATTATTGGGCGTTTAATATGGGGTGTAGAGTCCACTTCGTTGAGCAAGGAGTAGCTCTTGTCTATTACATATTTGGCTTATGGAACAGTATCTGTGCTAATTTCAATCTTTGGTTTTATGTAGCACCCCAACTCAACTTTCCTCTTAAGCAAGCATAAGTCGGTTTTCTACATTTGAGACCCTGTTCTGTTTTGTAATTCAGTTCCTGTGTAGCCAAGTTTACATTCCATGTGGTAGAGATATCTTATGATGTTTCTTTTTCTGTGTGACTTATTTCACTTAGAATCATCGTACCTGAATCCACTCATTATGCTGCTACGGGCCTGATGACATAGATTTCATTGCTGAGTGATATTGCATTGTACGTAAGTACCACAACTTCTTGATCCATTTTTCGCTTTCTGTGATATTGAACTTGTACCGTAAACGAGGTTCTTGTAAACAGAGCTGTCCCAAACATTGGGGTGGTTGTGTCTTTTTGATTTTAATTTCCCTAAGCTATAGGACCATAAGTGGAAGTGCCCTAGGCTCTGTTGCTTTGTTTTTTAGATGTTTCATGAAACACCATACACTTCTCCAGAGTGGCTGTTGGCAATTTACATCCCGCCCATCAGCATAACAAGGCTCCCAGTTCTCCATGGCCTGTCCTGCCTTTCTGGATTTTACACTTTTTTCAGATGGCCCTTTTGACCGGGGGGCAGTGAGACTTCATTGTAGTGCAGATTTCCTTTGCAAGCTTGCTTGGTTGGCCAAAAAGGGCTTAGGCTTTTTTTCTTGAGGAAAAATCGCATATGCCCTTTTTGGCCAAGTGCATCATTGTGGACGTTCTGCCTCTTTTCCTATGCTTTACATGCAATTCCAGTCTACCTCCTGAAATCGGTTTCCTGCAATTCTGCCCCGCTTTCAAGTCCTCTTGGCAGCCTTACTTCAATATATTTTTGAACGACAGCTGTCATTTATAACTCTGCAGTGTTGTGAATTACAGTGCCCCTGAGCTCCTTTCTTCAACTTGCTTTCTTGTTAGCTGGCCGCAACACCGCAGCATCGCTTCAGGCCCTAGTGTTGTTCCGGCATGGCACGCTGAGCCTTTGGTTAATTCCTCTTCCTGGTGGGAAATGAGAGTTAAATTTGCCCGTCCAGACACCTCCAGCTAGTCTCTCATTGGTTCTCCCTATTCCTGTTCATTTTCCGCAGAAATTGGAAACTGGGCCAAACAGGAGGTTAAAGGCACTGACTCTCCAAGTGGGGAGAGTGTTAGTAAAGCGTCTGGAATGTTGCACCCGAGTACCAGGGGACGAAAACTGACACATTGGAACACGTTTCCCGATCACACGGTGGATGATACTCTGGGTTCCACATGCATGTTTTAGCTGAAGGAAGAATCCCTTAAACCTGGAGAGTTGAGGCCCATGGAATGGGTACCATGCAATATGACTTCAAAGGGTCTGCATTTGCTCACCGAACCTCATCAATCGTATCACTGCTGCGTTTATGCCGCTATACACACGCTTGATTCTCTTTCGGAGATATATAAATCCATAGGTTTTAAGATTCTTACTAGTCAGGTATATTCTTAGGCGTTTAATATGGGGTGTTGAGTCCACTTCGTTGAGCAAGTGTAGCTCTTTTCTATTACATATTTGGCTTATGGAACGATATCTGTGCTAATTTCAATGTCTGGTTTTATGCAGCACCCCAACTCACCTTTCCCCTTAAGGATGCATAAGTTGGTTTTCTACATTTGAGACCCTGTTCTGTTTTGTAATTCAGTTCCTGTGTAGCCAAGTTTACATTCCGTGTAGTAGTGATATCTTATGATGTTTCTTTTTCTCTGTGACTTTTTTCACTTAGAATCATCGTACCTGAATCCACTCATTATGCTGCTATGGGCCTGATGACATAGATTTCATTGCTGAGTGATATTGCATTGTAGGTAAGTACCACAACTTCTTTATCCATTTTTCACTTTCTGTGATATTGAACTTGTACCGTAAACGAGGTTCCTGTAAACAGAACCGTCCCAAACTTTGGGGTGGCTGTGTCTTTTTGATTTTAATTTCCCTAAGCTATAGGACCATAAGTGGAAGTGCCCTAGGCTCTGTTGTTTTGTTTTTTAGATGTTTCAGGAAACACCATACACTTCTCCAGAGTGGCTGTTGGCAATTTACATCCCGCCCATCAGCATAACAAGGCTCCCAGTTCTCCATGGCCTGTCCTGCTTTGCAGGATTTTATACTTTTTTCAGATGGCCCTTTGGCCCGCGGGGTAGTGAGACTTCATTGTAGTGCAGATTCCCTTTGCAAGCTTGCTTGGTTGGCCAAAAAGGACGTATGCGTTTTTTCCTGAATATATTCAGGAAAAAACGCATACGCCCTTTTTGGCCAAGTGCATCATTGTGGACGTTCTGCCTCTTTTCCTATGCTTTACATGCAATTCCAGTCTACCTCCTGAAATCGGTTTCCTGCAATTCTGCCCCGCTTTCAAGTCCTCTTGGCAGCCTTACTTCAATATATTTTTGGACGATAGCTGTCATTTATAACTCTGCAGGTTTGTGAATGACAGTGCCCCTGAGCTCCTTTCTTCAACTCGCTTTCTTGTGAGCGGGCCGCAACACCGCAGCATTGCTTCAGGCCCTAGTGTGGTTCCAGAATGGCACGCTGAGCCTTTGGTTAATTCCTCTTCCTGGTGGGCAATGAGAGTTAAATTTGCCCGTCCAGACACCTAGAGCTAGTCTCTCATTGGTTTTCCCTATTCCTATTCATTTTCCGCAGAAATTGCAAACTGGGCCAAACAGGAGGTTAAAGGCACTGACTCTCCAAGTGGGGAGAGTGTTAGTAAAGCGTCTGGAATGTTGCACCCGAGTACCAGGGGACGAAAACTGAGACACATTTGAACACGTTTCCCGATCACACGGTGGATCATACTCTGGGTTCCACATGCATGTTTTAGCTGAAGGTAGAATCCCTTAAACCTGGAGAGTTGAGACCCATGGAATGGGTACCATGCAATATGACTTCAAAGGGTCTGCATTTGCTCACCGAACCTCACCAATCCTAACACTGCTGCGTTTATGCCGCTGTACACACGCTTGATTCTCTTTCGGAGATATATAAATCCATAGGTTTTAAGATTCTTACTAGTCAGGTATATTCTTATGCGTTTAATATGGGGTGTTGAGTCCACTTCGTTGAGCAATGAGTAGCTCTTGTCTATTACATATTTGTCTTATGGAACGGTATCCATTCTAATTTCAATCTCTGGTTTTATGCAGCACCCCAACTCACCTTTCCCCTTAAGCAAGCATAAGTTGCTTTTCTACATTTGAGACCCTGTTCTGTTTTGTAATTCAGTTCCTGTGTAGCCAAGTTTACATTCCGTGTAGTAGTGATATCTTATGATGTTTCTTTTTCTGTGTGACTTATTTCACTTAGAATCATCGTACCTGAATCCACTCATTATGCTGCTATTGGCCTGATGACATAGATTTCATTGCTGCGTGATATTGCATTGTACGTAAGTACCACAACTTCTTTACCCATTTTTCGCTTTCTGCGATATTGAACTTGTACCGTAAACGAGGTTCTTGTAAACAGAGCCGTCCCAAACTTTGGGTTGGCTGTGTCTTTTTGATTTTAATTTCCCTAAGCTATAGGACCATAAGTGGAAGTGCCCTAGGCTCTGTTGCTTTGTTTTTTAGATGTTTCAGGAAACACCATACACTTCTCCAGAGTGGCTGTTGGCAATTCACATCCCGCCCATCAGCATAACAAGGCTCCCAGTTCTCCATGGCCTGTCCTGCCTTTCTGGATTTTACACTTTTATCAGATGGCCCTTTTGACTGGGGGCCAGTGAGACTTCATTGTAGTGCAGATTTCCTTTGCAAGCTTGCTTGGTTGGCCAAAAAGGGCGTATGCGTTTTTTCTTGAATATATTCAGGAAAAAACGCATACGCCCCTTTTGGCCAAGTGCATCATTGTGGACGTTCTGCCTCTTTTCCTTTGCTTTACATGCAATTCCAGTCTACCTCCTGAAATCGGTTTCCTGCAATTCTGCCCCGCTTTCAAGTCCTCTTGGCAGCCTTACTTCAATATATTTTTGGACGATAGCTGTCATTTATAACTCTGCAGGTATGTGAATGACAGTGCCCCTGAGCTCCTTTCTTCAACTCGCTTTCTTGTGAGCTGGCCGCAACACCACAGGATTGCTTCAGGCCCTAGTGTGGTTCCGGCACGGCACGCTGAGCCTTTGGTTAATTCCTCTTCCTGGTGGGAAATGAGAGTTAAATTTGCCCGTCCAGACACCTCCAGCTAGTCTCTCATTGGTTCTCCCTATTCCTGTTCATTTTCCGCAGAAATTGCAAACTGGGCCAAACAGGAGGTTAAAGGCACTGACTCTCCAAGTGGGGAGAGTGTTAGTAAAGCGTCTGGAATGTTGCACCCGAGTACCGGGGGATGAAAACTGACACAATTAAACACGTTTCCCGATCACACGGTGGATCATACTCTGGGTTCCACATGCATGTTTTAGCTGAAGGAAGAATCCCTTAAACCTGGAGAGTTGAGACCCATGGAGTGGGTACCATGCAATATGACTTCAAAGGGTCTGCATTTGCTCACCGAACCTCACCAATCCTATCACTGCTCCGTTTATGACACTGTACACACGCTTGATTCTCTTTCGGAGACATATAAATCCATAGGTTTTAAGATTCTTTCTAGTCAGGTATATTCTTACGCGTTTAATATGGGGTGTAGAGTCCACTTCGTTGATCAAGGAGTAGCTCTTGTCTATTAAATATTTGGCTTATGGAACGGTATCTGTTCTAATTTCAATCTCTGGTTTTATGCAGCACCCCAACTCACCTTTCGCCTTAAGCAAGCATAAGTTGGTTTTCTACATTTGAGACCCTGTTCTGTTTTGTAATTCAGTTCCTGTGTAGCCAAGTTTACATTCCTTGTAGTAGTGATATCTTATGATGTTTGTTTTTCTGTGTGACTTATTTCACTTAGAATCATCGTACCTGAATCCACTCATTATGCTGCTACGGGCCTGATGACATAGATTTCATTGCTGAATGATATTGCATTGTACGTAAGTACCACAAATTCTTTATCCATTTTTCACTTTCTGTGATATTGAACTTGGACCATAAATGAGGTTCTTGTAAACAGAGCTGTCCCTAACTTTGGGGTGGCTGAGTCTTTTTGATTTTAATTTCCCTAAGCTATAGGACCATAAGTGGAAGTGCCCTAGGCTCTGTTGCTTTGTTTTTTAGATGTTTCAGGAAACACCATACACTTCTCCAGAGTGGCCGTTGGCAATTTACATCCCACCCATCAGCATAACAAGGCTCCCAGTTCTCCATGGCCTGTCCTGCCTTTCTGGATTTTACACTTTTTTCAGATGGCCCTTTTGACCGGGGGGCAGTGAGACTTCATTGTAGTGCAGATTTCCTTTGCAAGCTTGCTTGGTTGGCCAAAAAGGGCGTATGCGTTTTTTCCTGAATATATTCAGGAAAAAACGCATACGCCCTTTTTGGCCAAGTGCATCATTGTGGACGTTCTGCCTCTTTTCCTATGCTTTACATGCAATTCCAGTCTACCTCCTGAAATCGGTTTCCTGCAATTCTGCCCCGCTTTCAAGTCCTCTTGGCAGCCTTACTTCAATATATTTTTGGACGATAGCTATCATTTATAACTCTGCAGGTATGTGAATGACAGTGCCCCTGAGCTCCTTTCTTCAACTCGCTTTCTTGTGAGCTGGCCGCAACACCGCAGGATTGCTTCAGGCCCTAGTGTGGTTCCGGCATGGCACGCTGAGCCTTTGTTTAATTCCTCTTCCTGGTGGGAAATGAGAGTTAAATTTGCCCGTCCAGACACCTCCAGCTAGTCTCTCATTGGTTCTCCCTATTCCTGTTCATTTTCCGCAGAAATTGCAAACTGGGCCAAACAGGAGGTTAAAGGCACTGACTCTCCAAGTGGGGAGAGTGTTAGTAAAGCGTCTGGAATGTTGCACCCGAGTACCAGGGGACGAAAACTGAGACACATTTGAACACGTTTCCCGATCACATGGTGGATCATACTCTGGGTTCCACATGCATGTTTTAGCTGAAGGAAGAATCCCTTAAACCTGGAGAGTTGAGACCCCTGCAATGGGTACCATGCAATATGACTTCAAAGGGTCTGCATTTGCTCACCGAACCTCACCAATAATATCACTGCTGCATTTATGCCACTGTACACACGCTTGATTCTCTTTCTGAGACATATAAATCCATAGGTTTTAAGATTCTTACTAGTCAGGTATATTCTTAGGCGTTTAATATGGGGTGTAGAGTCCACTTCGTTGAGCAAGGAGTAGCTCTTGTCTATTACATATTTGGCTTCTGGAACGGTATCTGTGCTAATTTCAATCTCTGGTTTTATGCAGCACCCCAACTCACCTTTCCCCTTAAGCAAGCATAAGTCGGTTTTCTACATTTGAGACCCTGTTCTGTTTTGTAATTCAGTTCCTGTGTAGCCAAGTTTACATTCCATGTGGTAGAGATATCTTATGATGTTTCTTTTTCTGTGTGACTTATTTCACTTAGAATCATCGTACCTGAATCCACTCATTATGCTGCTATGGGCCTGATGACATAGATTTCATTGCTGAGTGATATTGCATTGTACGTAAGTACCACAACTTCTTTATCCATTTTTCACTTTCTGTGATTTTGAACTTGTACTGTAAACGAGGTTCTTGTAAACAGAGCCTTCCCAAACTTTGGGGTGGCTGTGTCTTTTTGATTTTAAGTTCCCTAAGCTATAGGACCATAAGTGGAAGTGCCCTAGGCTCTGTTGCTTTGTTTTGTAGATGTTTCAGGAAACACCATACACTTCTCCAGAGTGGCTGTTGGCAATTTACATCCCGCCCATCAGCATAACAAGGCTCCCAGTTCTCCATGGCCTGTCCTGCCTTTCTGGATTTTACACTTTTTTCAGATGGCCCTTTTGACCGGGGGGCAGTGAGACTTCATTGTAGTGCAGATTTCCTTTGCAAGCTTGCTTGGTTGGCCAAAAAGGGCGTATGCGTTTTTTCCTGAATATATTCAGGAAAAAACGCATACGCCCTTTTTGGCCAAGTGCATCATTGTGGACGTTCTGCCTCTTTTCCTTTGCTTTACATGCAATTCCAGTCTACCTCCTGAAATCGGTTTCCTGCAATTCTGCCCAGCGTTCAAGTCCTCTTGGCAGCCTTACTTCAATATATTTTTGAACGATAGCTGTCATTTATAACTCTGCAGGTTTGTGAATGACAGTGCCCCTGAGCTCCTTTCTTCAACTCGCTTTCTTGTGAGCTGGCCGCAACACCGCAGCATTGCTTCAGGCCCTAGTGTGGTTCCGGCATGACATGCTGAGCCTTTGGTTAATTCCTCTTCCTGGTGGGAAATGAGAGTTAACTTTGCCCGTCCAGACACCTCCAGCTAGTCTCTCATTGGTTCTCCCTATTCCTGTTCATTTTCCGCAGAAATTGCAAACTGGGCCAAACAAGAGGTTAAAGGCACTGACTCTCCAAGTGGGGAGAGTGTTAGTAAAGCGTCTGGAATGTTGCACCCGAGTACCGGGGGATGAAAACTGACACAATTAAACACGTTTCCCGATCACACGGTGGATCATACTCTGGGTTCCACATGCATGATTTAGCTGAAGGAAGAATCCCTTAAACCTGGAGAGTTGAGACCCATGGAATGGGTACCATGCAATATGACTTCAAAGGGTCTGCATTTGCTCACCGAACCTCACCAATAATATCACTGCTGCGTTTATGCCGCTGTACACACGCTTGATTCTCTTTCGGAGACATATAAATCCATAGGTTTTAAGATTCTTTCTAGTCAGGTATATTCTTACGCGTTTAATATGGGGTGTAGAGTCCACTTCGTTGAGCAAGGAGTAGCTCTTGTCTATTAAATATTTGGCTTATGGAACGGTATCTGTTCTAATTTCAATCTCTGGTTTTATGCAGCACCCCAACTCACCTTTCGCCTTAAGCAAGCATAAGTTGGTTTTCTACATTTGAGACCCTGTTCTGTTTTGTAATTCAGTTCCTGTGTAGCCAAGTTTACATTCCTTGTAGTAGTGATATCTTATGATGTTTGTTTTTCTGTGTGACTTATTTCACTTAGAATCATCGTACCTGAATCCACTCATTATGCTGCTACAGGCCTGATGACATAGATTTCATTGCTGAGTGATATTGCATTGTACGTAAGTACCACAACATCTTTATCCATTTTTCGCTTTCTGTGATATTGAACTTGGACCATAAATGAGGTTCTTGTAAACAGAGCTGTCCCTAACTTTGGGGTGGCTGAGTCTTTTTGATTTTAATTTCCCTAAGCTATAGGACCATAAGTGGAAGTGCCCTAGGCTCTGTTGCTTTGTTTTTTAGATGTTTCAGGAAACACCATACACTTCTCCAGAGTGGCTGTTGGCAATTTACATCCCACCCATCAGCATAACAAGGCTCCCAGTTCTCCATGGCCTGTCCTGCCTTTCTGGATTTTACACTTTTTTCAGATGGCCCTTTTGACCGGGGGGCAGTGAGACTTCATTGTAGTGCAGATTTCCTTTGCAAGCTTGCTTGGTTGGCCAAAAAGGGCGTATGCGTTTTTTCCTGAATATATTCAGGAAAAAACGCATACGCCCTTTTTGGCCAAGTGCATCATTGTGGACGTTCTGCCTCTTTTCCTATGCTTTACATGCAATTCCAGTCTACCTCCTGAAATCGGTTTCCTGCAATTCTGCCCCGCTTTCAAGTCCTCTTGGCAGCCTTACTTCAATATATTTTTGGACGATAGCTATCATTTATAACTCTGCAGGTATGTGAATGACAGTGCCCCTGAGCTCCTTTCTTCAACTCGCTTTCTTGTGAGCTGGCCGCAACACCGCAGGATTGCTTCAGGCCCTAGTGTGGTTCCGGCATGGCACGCTGAGCCTTTGTTTAATTCCTCTTCCTGGTGGGAAATGAGAGTTAAATTTGCCCGTCCAGACACCTCCAGCTAGTCTCTCATTGGTTCTCCCTATTCCTGTTCATTTTCCGCAGAAATTGCAAACTGGGCCAAACAGGAGGTTAAAGGCACTGACTCTCCAAGAGGGGAGAGTGTTAGTAAAGCGTCTGGAATGTTGCACCCGAGTACCAGGGGACGAAAACTGAGACACATTTGAACACGTTTCCCGATCACATGGTGGATCATACTCTGGGTTCCACATGCATGTTTTAGCTGAAGGAAGAATCCCTTAAACCTGGAGAGTTGAGACCCCTGCAATGGGTACCATGCAATATGACTTCAAAGGGTCTGCATTTGCTCACCGAACCTCACCAATCCTATCACTGCTGCATTTATGCCACTGTACACACGCTTGATTCTCTTTCTGAGACATATAAATCCATAGGTTTTAAGATTCTTACTAGTCAGGTATATTCTTAGGCGTTTAATATGGGGTGTAGAGTCCACTTCGTTGAGCCAGGAGTAGCTCTTGTCTATTACATATTTGGCTTATGGAACGGTATCTGTGCTAATTTCAATCTCTGGTTTTATGCAGCACCCCAACTCACCTTTCCCCTTAAGCAAGCATAAGATGTTTTTCTACATTTGAGACCCTGTTCTGTTTTGTAATTCAGTTCCTGTGTAGCCAAGTTTACATTCCGTGTAGTAGTGATATCTTATGATGTTTCTTTTTCTGTGTGACTTATTTCACTTAGAATCATCGTACCTGAATCCACTCATTATGCTACTATGGGTCTGATGACATCGATTTCATTGCTGAGTGATATTTCATTGTAGGTAAGTACCACAACTTCTTTATCCATTTTTCACTTTCTGTGATATTGAACTTGTACCGTAAACGAAGTTCTTGTAAACAGAGCCGTCCCAAACTTTGGGGTGGCTATGTCTTTTTGATTTTAATTTCTCTAAGCTATAGGACCATAAGTGGAAGTGCCCTAGGCTCTGTTGCTTCGTTTTTTAGATGTTTCAGGAAACACCATACACTTCTCCAGAGTGGCTGTTGGCAATTTACATCCCGCCCATGAGCATAACAAGGCTCCCAGTTCTCCATGGCCTGTCCTGCCTTTCTGGATTTTACACTTTTTTCAGATGGCCCTTTTGACCGGGGGGCAGTGAGACTTCATTGTAGTGCAGATTTCCTTTGCAAGCTTGCTTGGTTGGCCAAAAAGGGCGTATGCGTTTTTTCCTGAATATATTCAGGAAAAAACGCATACGCCCTTTTTGGCCAAGTGCATCATTGTGGACGTTCTGCCTCTTTTCCTATGCTTTACATGCAATTCCAGTCTACCTCCTGAAATCGGTTTCCTGCAATTCTGCCCCGCTTTCAAGTCCTCTTGGCAGCCTTACTTCAATATATTTTTGGACGATAGCTGTCATTTATAACTCTGCAGGTATGTGAATGACAGTGCCCCTGAGCTCCTTTCTTCAACTCGCTTTCTTGTGAGCTGGCCGCAACACCGCAGCATTGCTTCAGGCCCTAGTGTGTTTCCGGCATGGCACACTGAGCCTTTGGTTAATTCCTCTTCCTGGTGGGAAATGAGAGTTAAATTTGCCCGTCCAGACACCTCCAGCTAGTCTCTCATTGGTTCTCCCTATTCCTGTTCATTTTCCGCAGAAATTGCAAACTGGGCCAAACAGGAGGTTAAAGGCACTGACTCTCCAAGTGGGGAGAGTGTTAGTAAAGCGTCTGGAATGTTGCACCCGAGTAACAGGGGACGAAAACTGACACAATTGAACACGTTTCCCTATCACACGGTGGATCATAGTCTGGGTTCCACATGCATGTTTTAGCTGAAGGAAGAATCCCTTAAACCTGGAGAGTTGAGACCCCTGCAATGGGTACCATGCAATATGACTTCAAAGGGTCTGCATTTGCTCACCGAACCTCACCAATCCTATCACTGCTGCGTTTATGACACTATACACACGCTTGATTCTCTTTCGGAGACATATAAATCCATAGGTTTTAAGATTCTTTCTAGTCAGGTATATTCTTACGCGTTTAATATGGGGTGTAGAGTCCACTTCGTTGAGCAAGGAGTAGCTCTTGTCTATTAAATATTTGGCTTATGGAACGGTATCTGTTCTAATTTCAATCTCTGGTTTTATGCAGCACCCCAACTCACCTTTCGCCTTAAGCAAGCATAAGTTGGTTTTCTACATTTGAGACCCTGTTCTGTTTTGTAATTCAGTTCCTGTGTAGCCAAGTTTACATTCCTTGTAGTAGTGATATCTTATGATGTTTGTTTTTCTGTGTGACTTATTTCACTTAGAATCATCGTACCTGAATCCACTCATTATGCTGCTACGGGCCTGATGACATAGATTTCATTGCTGAGTGATATTGCATTGTATGTAAGTACCACAACTTCTTTATCCATTTTTCGCTTTCTGTGATATTGAACTTGGACCATAAATGAGGTTCTTGTAAACAGAGCTGTCCCTAACTTTGGGGTGGCTGAGTCTTTTTGATTTTAATTTCCCTAAGCTATAGGACCATAAGTGGAAGTGCCCTAGGCTCTGTTGCTTTGTTTTTTAGATGTTTCAGGAAACACCATACACTTCTCCAGAGTGGCTGTTGGCAATTTACATCCCACCCATCAGCATAACAAGGCTCCCAGTTCTCCATGGCCTGTCCTGCCTTTCTGGATTTTACACTTTTTTCAGATGGCCCTTTTGACCGGGGGGCAGTGAGACTTCATTGTAGTGCAGATTTCCTTTGCAAGCTTGCTTGGTTGGCCAAAAAGGGCGTATGCGTTTTTTCCTGAATATATTCAGGAAAAAACGCATACGCCCTTTTTGGCCAAGTGCATCATTGTGGACGTTCTGCCTCTTTTCCTATGCTTTACATGCAATTCCAGTCTACCTCCTGAAATCGGTTTCCTGCAATTCTGCCCCGCTTTCAAGTCCTCTTGGCAGCCTTACTTCAATATATTTTTGGACGATAGCTATCATTTATAACTCTGCAGGTATGTGAATGACAGTGCCCCTGAGCTCCTTTCTTCAACTCGCTTTCTTGTGAGCTGGCCGCAACACCGCAGGATTGCTTCAGGCCCTAGTGTGGTTCCGGCATAGCACGCTGAGCCTTTGTTTAATTCCTCTTCCTGGTGGGAAATGAGAGTTAAATTTGCCCGTCCAGACACCTCCAGCTAGTCTCTCATTGGTTCTCCCTATTCCTGTTCATTTTCCGCAGAAATTGCAAACTGGGCCAAACAGGAGGTTAAAGGCACTGACTCTCCAAGTGGGGAGAGTGTTAGTAAAGCGTCTGGAATGTTGCACCCGAGTACCAGGGGACGAAAACTGAGACACATTTGAACACGTTTCCCGATCACATGGTGGATCATACTCTGGGTTCCACATGCATGTTTTAGCTGAAGGAAAAATCCCTTAAACCTGGAGAGTTGAGACCCATGGAATGGGTACCATGCAATATGACTTCAAAGGGTCTGCATTTGCTCACCGATCCTCACCAATCCTATCACTGTTGCATTTATTCCGCTGTACACACGCTTGATTCTCTTTCGGAGACATATAAATCCATAGGTTTTAAGATTATTACTAGTCAGGTATATTCTTAGGCGTTTAATATGTGGTGTTGAGTCCACTTCGTTGAGCAAGGAGTAGCTCTTGTCTATTACATATTTGGCTTATGGAACGGTATCTGTGCTAATTTCAATGTCTGGTTTTATGCAGCACCCCAACTCACCTTTCCCCTTCAGCAAGCATAAGTTGGTTTTCTACATTTGAGACACTGTTCTGTTTTGTAATTCAGTTCCTGTGTAGCCAAGTTTACATTCCGTGTAGTAGTGATATCTTATGATGTTTCTTTCTCTGTGTGACTTATTTCACTTCGAATCATCGTACCTGAATCCACTCATTATGCAGCTACGGGCCTGATGACATAGATTTCATTGCTGTGTGATATTGCATTGTACGTAAGTACCACCACTTCTTTATCCATTTTTCGCTTTCTGCGATATTGAACTTGTACCGTAAACGAGGTTCTTGTAAACAGAGCCGTCCCAAACTTTGGGGTGGCTGTGTCTTTTTGATTTTAATTTCCCTAAGCTATAGGACCATAAGTGGAAGTGCCCTAGGCTCTGTTGCTTTGTTTTTTAGATGTTTCAGGAAACACCATACACTTCTCCAGAGTGGCTGTTGGCAATTTACATCCCGCCCATCAGCATAACAAGGCTCCCAGTTCTCTGTGGCCTGTCCTGCCTTTCTGGATTTTACACTTTTTTCAGATGGTCCTTTTGACTGGAGGTCAGTGAGACTTCATTGTAGTGCAGAATTCCTTTGCAATCTTGCTTGGTTGGCCAAAAAGTGCGTATGCGTTTTTTCCTGAATATATTCAGGTAAAAACGCATACGCCCTTTTTGGCCAAGTGCATCATTGTGGACGTTCTGCCTCTTTTCCTATGCTTTACATGCAATTCCAGTCTACCTCCTGAAATCGGTTTCCTGCAATTCTGCCCCCGATTCAAGTCCTCTTGGCAGCCTTACTTCAATATATTTTTGGACGATAGCTATCATTTATAACTCTGCAGGTTTGTGAATGACAGTGCCCCTGAGCTCCTTTCTTCAACTCGCTTTCTTGTGAGCTGGTCGCAACACCGCAGGATTGCTTCAGGCCCTAGTGTGGTTCCGGCATGGCACGCTGAGCCTTTGGTTAATTCCTCTTCCTGGTGGGAAATGAGAGTTAAATTTGCCCGTCCAGACACCTCCAGCTAGTCTCTCATTGGTTCTCCCTATTCCTGTTCATTTTCCGCAGAAATTGCAAACTGGGCCAAACAGGAGTTTAAAGGCACTGACTCTCCAAGTGGGGAGAGTGTTAGTAAAGCGTCTGGAATGTTGCACCCGAGTACCGGGGGACGAAAACTGAGACACATTTGAACACGTTTCCCGATCACACGGTGGATCATACTCTGGGTACCACATGCATGTTTTAGCTGAAGGAAGAATCCCTTAAACCTGGAGAGTTGAGACCCATGGAATGGGTACCATGCAATATGACTTGAAAGGGTCTGCATTTGCTCACCGAACCTCACCAATCCTAACACTGCTGCATTTATGCCGCTGTACACATGGTTGATTCTCTTTTGGAGACATATAAATCCATAGGTTTTAAGATTCTTACTAGTCAGGTATATTCTTATGCGTTTAATATGGGGTGTTGAGTCCACTTCGTTGAGCAATGAGTAGCTCTTGTCTATTACATATTTGGCTTATGGAACGGTATCTGTTCTAATTTCAATCTCTGGTTTTATGCAGCACCCCAACTCACCTTTCCCCTTAAGCAAGCATAAGATGTTTTTCTACATTTGAGACCCTGTTCTGTTTTGTAATTCAGTTCCTGTGTAGCCAAGTTTACATTCCGTGTAGTAGTGATATCTTATGATGTTTCTTTTTCTGTGTGACTTATTTCACTTAGAATCATCGTACCTGAATCCACTCATTATGCTACTATGGGCCTGATGACATCGATTTCATTGCTGAGTGATATTGCATTGTAGGTAAGTACCACAACTTCTTTATCCATTTTTCACTTTCTGTGATATTGAACTTGTACCGTAAACGAAGTTCTTGTAAACAGAGCCGTCCAAACTTTGGGGTGGCTATGTCTTTTTGATTTTAATTTCTCTAAGCTATAGGACCATAAGTGGAAGTGCCCTAGGCTCTGTTGCTTCGTTTTTTAGATGTTTCAGGAAACACCATACACTTCTCCAGAGTGGCTGTTGGCAATTTACATCCCGCCCATGAGCATAACAAGGCTCCCAGTTCTCCATGGCCTGTCCTGCCTTTCTGGATTTTACACTTTTTTCAGATGGCCCTTTTGACCGGGGGGCAGTGAGACTTCATTGTAGTGCAGATTTCCTTTGCAAGCTTGCTTGGTTGGCCAAAAAGGGCGTATGCGTTTTTTCCTGAATGTATTCAGGAAAAAACGCATACGCCCTTTTTGGCCAAGTGCATCATTGTGGACGTTCTGCCTCTTTTCCTATGCTTTACATGCAATTCCAGTCTACCTCCTGAAATCGGTTTCCTGCAATTCTGCCCCGCTTTCAAGTCCTCTTGGCAGCCTTACTTCAATATATTTTTGGACGATAGCTGTCATTTATAACTCTGCAGGTATGTGAATGACAGTGCCCCTGAGCTCCTTTCTTCAACTCGCTTTCTTGTGAGCTGGCCGCAACACCGCAGCATTGCTTCAGGCCCTAGTGTGGTTCCGGCATGGCACACTGAGCCTTTGGTTAATTCCTCTTCCTGGTGGGAAATGAGAGTTAAATTTGCCCGTCCAGACACCTCCAGCTAGTCTCTCATTGGTTCTCCCTATTCCTGTTCATTTTCCGCAGAAATTGCAAACTGGGCCAAACAGGAGGTTAAAGGCACTGACTCTCCAAGTGGGGAGAGTGTTAGTAAAGCGTCTGGAATGTTGCACCCGAGTACCAGGGGACGAAAACTGACACAATTGAACACGTTTCCCTATCACACGGTGGATCATAGTCTGGGTTCCACATGCATGTTTTAGCTGAAGGAAGAATCCCTTAAACCTGGAGAGTTGAGACCCATGGAATGGGTACCATGCAATATGACTTCAAAGGGTCTGCATTTGTCCACCGAACCTCACCAATAATATCACTGCTGCGTTTATGCCGCTGTACACACGCTTGATTCTCTTTTGGAGACATATAAATCCATAGGTTTTAAGATTCTTACTAGTCAGGTATATTCTTGGGCGTTTAATATGGGGTGTAGAGTCCACTTCGTTGAGCAAGGAGTAGCTCTTGTCTATTACATATTTGGCTTATGGAACAGTATCTGTGCTAATTTCAATCTTTGGTTTTATGTAGCACCCCAACTCAACTTTCCTCTTAAGCAAGCATAAGTCGGTTTTCTACATTTGAGACCCTGTTCTGTTTTGTAATTCAGTTCCTGTGTAGCCAAGTTTACATTCCATGTGGTAGAGATATCTTATGATGTTTCTTTTTCTGTGTGACTTATTTCACTTAGAATCATCGTACCTGAATCCACTCATTATGCTGCTACGGGCCTGATGACATAGATTTCATTGCTGAGTGATATTGCATTGTACGTAAGTACCACAACTTCTTGATCCATTTTTCGCTTTCTGTGATATTGAACTTGTACCGTAAACGAGGTTCTTGTAAACAGAGCTGTCCCAAACATTGGCGTGGTTGTGTCTTTTTGATTTTAATTTCCCTAAGCTATAGGACCATAAGTGGAAGTGCCCTAGGCTCTGTTGCTTTGTTTTGTAGATGTTTCAGGAAACACCATACACTTCTCCAGAGTGGCTGTTGGCAATTTACATCCCGCCCATCAGCATAACAAGGCTCCCAGTTCTCCATGGCCTGTCCTGCCTTTCTGGATTTTACACTTTTTTCAGATGGCACTTTTGACCGGGGGGCAGTGAGACTTCATTGTAGTGCAGATTTCCTTTGCAAGCTTGCTTGGTTGGCCAAAAAGGGCGTAGGATTTTTTTCTTGAGGAAAAATCGCATATGCCCTTTTTGGCCAAGTGCATCATTGTGGACGTTCTGCCTCTTTTCCTATGCTTTACATGCAATTCCAGTCTACCTCCTGAAATCGGTTTCCTGCAATTCTGCCCCGCTTTCAAGTCCTCTTGGCAGCCTTACTTCAATATATTTTTGGACGACAGCTGTCATTTATAACTCTGCAATGTTGTGAATTACAGTGCCCCTGAGCTCCTTTCTTCAACTTGCTTTCTTGTTAGCTGGCCGCAACACCGCAGCATCGCTTCAGGCCCTAGTGTTGTTCCGGCATGGCACGCTGAGCCTTTGTTTAATTCCTCTTCCTGGTGGGAAATGAGAGTTAAATTTGCCCGTCCAGACACCTCCAGCTAGTCTCTCATTGGTTCTCCCTATTCCTGTTCATTTTCCGCAGAAATTGGAAACTGGGCCAAACAGGAGGTTAAAGGCACTGACTCTCCAAGTGGGGAGAGTGTTAGTAAAGCGTCTGGAATGTTGCACCCGAGTACCAGGGGACGAAAACTGACACATTGGAACACGTTTCCTGATCACACGGTGGATGATACTCTGGGTTCCACATGCATGTTTTAGCTGAAGGAAGAATCCCTTAAACCTGGAGAGTTGAGACCCATGCAATGGGTACCATGCAATATGACTTCAAAGGGTCTGCATTTGCTCACCGAACCTCATCAATCGTATCACTGCTGCGTTTATGCCGCTATACACACGCTTGATTCTCTTTCGGAGATATATAAATCCATAGGTTTTAAGATTCTTACTAGTCAGGTATATTCTTAGGCGTTTAATATGGGGTGTTGAGTCCACTTCGTTGAGCAAGTGTAGCTCTTTTCTATTACATATTTGGCTTATGGAACGATATCTGTGCTAATTTCAATGTCTGGTTTTATGCAGCACCCCAACTCACCTTTCCCCTTAAGGATGCATAAGTTGGTTTTCTACATTTGAGACCCTGTTCTGTTTTGTAATTCAGTTCCTGTGTAGCCAAGTTTACATTCCGTGTAGTAGTGATATCTTATGATGTTTCTTTTTCTCTGTGACTTTTTTCACTTAGAATCATCGTACCTGAATCCACTCATTATGCTGCTATGGGCCTGATGACATAGATTTCATTGCTGAGTGATATTGCATTGTAGGTAAGTACCACAACTTCTTTATCCATTTTTCACTTTCTGTGATATTGAACTTGTACCGAAAACGAGGTTCCTGTAAACAGAACCGTCCCAAACTTTGGGGTGGCTGTGTCTTTTTGATTTTAATTTCCCTAAGCTATAGGACCATAAGTGGAAGTGCCCTAGGCTCTGTTGTTTTGTTTTTTAGATGTTTCAGGAAACACCATACACTTCTCCAGAGTGGCTGTTGGCAATTTACATCCCGCCCATCAGCATAACAAGGCTCCCAGTTCTCCATGGCCTGTCCTGCTTTGCAGGATTTTATACTTTTTTCAGATGGCCCTTTGGCCCGCGGGGTAGTGAGACTTCATTGTAGTGCAGATTCCCTTTGCAAGCTTGCTTGGTTGGCCAAAAAGGGCGTATGCGTTTTTTCCTGAATATATTCAGGAAAAAACGCATACGCCCTTTTTGGCCAAGTGCATCATTGTGGACGTTCTGCCTCTTTTCCTATGCTTTACATGCAATTCCAGTCTACCTCCTGAAATCGGTTTCCTGCAATTCTGCCCAGCGTTCAAGTCCTCTTGGCAGCCTTACTTCAATATATTTTTGGACGATAGCTGTCATTTATAACTCTGCAGGTTTGTGAATTACAGTGCCCCTGAGCTCCTTTCTTCAACTCGCTTTCTTGTCAGCGGGCCGCAACACCGCAGCATTGCTTCAGGCCCTAGTGTGGTTCCAGAATGGCACGCTGAGCCTTTGGTTAATTCCTCTTCCTGGTGGGCAATGAGAGTTAAATTTGCCCGTCCAGACACCTAGAGCTAGTCTCTCATTGGTTTTCCCTATTCCTATTCATTTTCCGCAGAAATTGCAAACTGGGCCAAACAGGAGGTTAAAGGCACTGACTCTCCAAGTGGGGAGAGTGTTAGTAAAGCGTCTGGAATGTTGCACCCGAGTACCGGGGGACGAAAACTGAGACACATTTGAACACGTTTCCCGATCACACGGTGGATCATACTCTGGGTTCCACATGCATGTTTTAGCTGAAGGTAGAATCCCTTAAACCTGGAGAGTTGAGACCCATGGAATGGGTACCATGCAATATGACTACAAAGGGTCTGCATTTGCTCACCGAACCTCACCAATCCTAACACTGCTGCGTTTATGCCGCTGTACACACGCTTGATTCTCTTTCGGAGATATATAAATCCATAGGTTTTAAGATTCTTACTAGTCAGGTATATTCTTATGCGTTTAATATGGGGTGTTGAGTCCACTTCGTTGAGCAATGAGTAGCTCTTGTCTATTACATATTTGTCTTATGGAACGGTATCCATTCTAATTTCAATCTCTGGTTTTATGCAGCACCCCAACTCACCTTTCCCCTTAAGCAAGCATAAGTTGCTTTTCTACATTTGAGACCCTGTTCTGTTTTGTAATTCAGTTCCTGTGTAGCCAAGTTTACATTCCGTGTAGTAGTGATATCTTATGATGTTTCTTTTTCTGTGTGACTTATTTCACTTAGAATCATCGTACCTGAATCCACTCATTATGCTGATATTGGCCTGATGACATAGATTTCATTGCTGCGTGATATTGCATTGTACGTAAGTACCACAACTTCTTTACCCATTTTTCGCTTTCTGCGATATTGAACTTGTACCGTAAACGAGGTTCTTGTAAACAGAGCCGTCCCAAACTTTGGGTTGGCTGTGTCTTTTTGATTTTAATTTCCCTAAGCTATAGGACAAGTGGAAGTGCCCTAGGCTCTGTTGCTTTGTTTTTTAGATGTTTCAGGAAACACCATACACTTCTCCAGAGTGGCTGTTGGCAATTTACATCCCGCCCATCAGCATAACAAGGCTCCCAGTTCTCCATGGCCTGTCCTGCCTTTCTGGATTTTACACTTTTATCAGATGGCCCTTTTGACTGGGGGTCAGTGAGACTTCATTGTAGTGCAGATTTCCTTTGCAAGCTTGCTTGGTTGGCCAAAAAGGGCGTATGCGTTTTTTCTTGAATATATTCAGGAAAAAACGCATACGCCCCTTTTGGCCAATTGCATCATTGTGGACGTTCTGCCTCTTTTCCTTTGCTTTACATGCAATTCCAGTCTACCTCCTGAAATCGGTTTCCTGCAATTCTGCCCCGCTTTCAAGTCCTCTTGGCAGCCTTACTTCAATATATTTTTGGACGATAGCTGTCATTTATAACTCTGCAGGTATGTGAATGACAGTGCCCCTGAGCTCCTTTCTTCAACTCGCTTTCTTGTGAGCTGGCCGCAACACCACAGGATTGCTTCAGGCCCTAGTGTGGTTCCGGCATGGCACGCTGAGCCTTTGGTTAATTCCTCTTCCTGGTGGGAAATGAGAGTTAAATTTGCCCGTCCAGACACCTCCAGCTAGTCTCTCATTGGTTCTCCCTATTCCTGTTCATTTTCCGCAGAAATTGCAAACTGGGCCAAACAGGAGGTTAAAGGCACTGACTCTCCAAGTGGGGAGAGTGTTAGTAAAGCGTCTGGAATGTTGCACCCGAGTACCAGGGGACGAAAACTGAGACACATTTGAACACGTTTCCCGATCACATGGTGGATCATACTCTGGGTTCCACATGCATGTTTTAGCTGAAGGAAGAATCCCTTAAACCTGGAGAGTTGAGACCCCTGCAATGGGTACCATGCAATATGACTTCAAAGGGTCTGCATTTGCTCACCGAACCTCACCAATCCTATCACTGCTGCATTTATGTCACTGTACACACGCTTGATTCTCTTTCTGAGACATATAAATCCATAGGTTTTAAGATTCTTACTAGTCAGGTATATTCTTACGCGTTTAATATGGGGTGTAGAGTCCACTTCGTTGAGCAAGCAGTAGCTCTTGTCTATTACATATTTGGCTTATGGAACGGTATCTGTTCTAATTTCAATCTCTGGTTTTATGCAGCACCCCAACTCACCTTTCCCCTTAAGCAAGCATAAGTTGGTTTTCTACATTTGAGACCCTGTTCTGTTTTGTAATTCAGTTCCTGTGTAGCCAAGTTTACATTCCATGTGGTAGAGATATCTTATGATGTTTCTTTTTCTGTGTGACTTATTTCACTTAGAATCATCGTACCTGAATCCACTCATTATGCTGCTATGGGCCTGATGACATAGATTTCATTGCTGAGTGATATTGCATTGTACGTAAGTACCACAACTTCTTTATCCATTTTTCACTTTCTGTGATTTTGAACTTGTACTGTAAACGAGGTTCTTGTAAACAGAGCCTTCCCAAACTTTGGGGTGGCTGTGTCTTTTTGATTTTAATTTCCCTAAGCTATAGGACCATAAGTGGAAGTGCCCTAGGCTCTGTTGCTTTGTTTTGTAGATGTTTCAGGAAACACCATACACTTCTCCAGAGTGGCTGTTGGCAATTTACATCCCGCCCATCAGCATAACAAGGCTCCCAGTTCTCCATGGCCTGTCCTGCCTTTCTGGATTTTACACTTTTTTCAGATGGCCCTTTTGACCGGGGGGCAGTGAGACTTCATTGTAGTGCAGATTTCCTTTGCAAGCTTGCTTGGTTGGCCAAAAACGGCGTATGCGTTTTTTCCTGAATATATTCAGGAAAAAACGCATACGCCCTTTTTGGCCAAGTGCATCATTGTGGACGTTCTGCCTCTTTTCCTTTGCTTTACATGCAATTCCAGTCTACCTCCTGAAATCGGTTTCCTGCAATTCTGCCCAGCGTTCAAGTCCTCTTGGCAGCCTTACTTCAATATATTTTTGGACGATAGCTGTCATTTATAACTCTGCAGGTTTGTGAATGACAGTGCCACTGAGCTCCTTTCTTCAACTCGCTTTCTTGTGAGCTGGCCGCAACACCGCAGCATTGCTTCAGGCCCTAGTGTGGTTCTGGCATGACATGCTGAGCCTTTGGTTAATTCCTCTTCCTGGTGGGAAATGAGAGTTAACTTTGCCCGTCCAGACACCTCCAGCTAGTCTCTCATTTGTTCTCCCTATTCCTGTTCATTTTCCGCAGAAATTGCAAACTGGGCCAAACAAGAGGTTAAAGGCACTGACTCTCCAAGTGGGGAGAGTGTTAGTAAAGCGTCTGGAATGTTGCACCCGAGTACCGGGGGATGAAAACTGACACAATTAAACACGTTTCCCGATCACACGGTGGATCATACTCTGGGTTCCACATGCATGTTTTAGCTGAAGGAAGAATCCCTTAAACCTGGAGAGTTGAGACCCATGGAGTGGGTACCATGCAATATGACTTCAAAGGGTCTGCATTTGCTCACCGAACCTCACCAATCCTATCACTGCTGCGTTTATGACACTGTACACACGCTTGATTCTCTTTCGGAGACATATAAATCCATAGGTTTTAAGATTCTTTCTAGTCAGGTATATTCTTACGCGTTTAATATGGGGTGTAGAGTCCACTTCGTTGAGCAAGGAGTAGCTCTTGTCTATTAAATATTTGGCTTATGGAACGGTATCTGTTCTAATTTCAATCTCTGGTTTTATGCAGCACCCCAACTCACCTTTCGCCTTAAGCAAGCATAAGTTGGTTTTCTACATTTGAGACCCTGTTCTGTTTTGTAATTCAGTTCCTGTGTAGCCAAGTTTACATTCCTTGTAGTAGTGATATCTTATGATGTTTGTTTTTCTGTGTGACTTATTTCACTTAGAATCATCGTACCTGAATCCACTCATTATGCTGCTACGGGCCTGATGACATAGATTTCATTGCTGAGTGATATTGCATTGTACGTAAGTACCACAAATTCTTTATCCATTTTTCACTTTCTGTGATATTGAACTTGGACCATAAATGAGGTTCTTGTAAACAGAGCTGTCCCTAACATTGGGGTGGCTGAGTCTTTTTGATTTTAATTTCCCTAAGCTATAGGACCATAAGTGGAAGTGCCCTAGGCTCTGTTGCTTTGTTTTTTAGATGTTTCAGGAAACACCATACACTTCTCCAGAGTGGCTGTTGGCAATTTACATCCCGCCCATCAGCATAACAAGGCTCCCAGTTCTCCATGGCCTGTCCTGCCTTTCTGGATTTTACACTTTTATCAGATGGCCCTTTTGACTGGGGGCCAGTGAGACTTCATTGTAGTGCAGATTTCCTTTGCAAGCTTGCTTGGTTGGCCAAAAAGGGCGTATGCGTTTTTTCTTGAATATATTCAGGAAAAAACGCATACGCCCCTTTTGGCCAATTGCATCATTGTGGACGTTCTGCCTCTTTTCCTTTGCTTTACATGCAATTCCAGTCTACCTCCTGAAATCGGTTTCCTGCAATTCTGCCCCGCTTTCAAGTCCTCTTGGCAGCCTTACTTCAATATATTTTTGGACGATAGCTATCATTTATAACTCTGCAGGTATGTGAATGACAGTGCCCCTGAGCTCCTTTCTTCAACTCGCTTTCTTGTGAGCTGGCCGCAACACCGCAGGATTGCTTCAGGCCCTAGTGTGGTTCCGGCATGGCACGCTGAGCCTTTGTTTAATTCCTCTTCCTGGTGGGAAATGAGAGTTAAATTTGCCCGTCCAGACACCTCCAGCTAGTCTCTCATTGGTTCTCCCTATTCCTGTTCATTTTCCGCAGAAATTGCAAACTGGGCCAAACAGGAGGTTAAAGGCACTGACTCTCCAAGAGGGGAGAGTGTTAGTAAAGCGTCTGGAATGTTGCACCCGAGTACCAGGGGACGAAAACTGAGACACATTTGAACACGTTTCCCGATCACATGGTGGATCATACTCTGGGTTCCACATGCATGTTTTAGCTGAAGGAAGAATCCCTTAAACCTGGAGAGTTGAGACCCCTGCAATGGGTACCATGCAATATGACTTCAAAGGGTCTGCATTTGCTCACCGAACCTCACCAATCCTATCACTGCTGCATTTATGCCACTGTACACACGCTTGATTCTCTTTCTGAGACATATAAATCCATAGGTTTTAAGATTCTTACTAGTCAGGTATATTCTTAGGCGTTTAATATGGGGTGTAGAGTCCACTTCGTTGAGCAAGGAGTAGCTCTTGTCTATTACATATTTGGCTTATGGAACGGTATCTGTGCTAATTTCAATCTCTGGTTTTATGCAGCACCCCAACTCACCTTTCCCCTTAAGCAAGCATAAGTCGGTTTTCTACATTTGAGACCCTGTTCTGTTTTGTAATTCAGTTCCTGTGTAGCCAAGTTTACATTCCATGTGGTAGAGATATCTTATGATGTTTCTTTTTCTGTGTGACTTATTTCACTTAGAATCATCGTACCTGAATCCACTCATTATGCTGCTATGGGCCTGATGACATAGATTTCATTGCTGAGTGATATTGCATTGTACGTAAGTACCACAACTTCTTTATCCATTATTCACTTTCTGTGATTTTGAACTTATACTGTAAACTAGGTTCTTGTAAACAGAGCCTTCCCAAACTTTGGGGTGGCTGTGTCTTTTTGATTTTAATTTCCCTAAGCTATAGGACCATAAGTGGAAGTGCCCTAGGCTCTGTTGCTTTGTTTTGTAGATGTTTCAGGAAACACCATACACTTCTCCAGAGTGGCTGTTGGCAATTTACATCCCGCCCATCAGCATAACAAGGCTCCCAGTTCTCCATGGCCTGTCCTGCCTTTCTGGATTTTACACTTTTTTCAGATGGCCCTTTTGACCGGGGGGCAGTGAGACTTCATTGTAGTGCAGATTTCCTTTGCAAGCTTGCTTGGTTGGCCAAAAAGGGCGTATGCGTTTTTTCCTGAATATATTAAGGAAAAAACGCATACGCCCTTTTTGGCCAAGTGCATCATTGTGGACGTTCTGCCTCTTTTCCTATGCTTTACATGCAATTCCAGTCTACCTCCTGAAATCGGTTTCCTGCAATTCTGCCCCGCTTTCAAGTCCTCTTGGCAGCTTTACTTCAATATATTTTTGGACGATAGCTATCATTTATAACTCTGCAGGTATGTGAATGACAGTGCCCCTGAGCTCCTTTCTTCAACTCGCTTTCTTGTGAGCGGGCCGCAACACCGCAGGATTGCTTCAGGCCCTAGTGTTGTTCCGGCATGGCACGCTGAGCCTTTGTTTAATTCCTCTTCCTGGTGGGAAATGAGAGTTAAATTTGCCCGTCCAGACACCTCCAGCTAGTCTCTCATTGGTTCTCCCTATTCCTGTTCATTTTCCGCAGAAATTGCAAACTGGGCCAAACAAGAGGTTAAAGGCACTGACTCTCCAAGTGTGGAGAGTGTTAGTAAAGCGTCTGGAATGTTGCACCCGAGTACCGGGGGATGAAAACTGACACAATTAAACACGTTTCCCGATCACACGGTGGATCATACTCTGGGTTCCACATGCATGTTTTAGCTGAAGGAAGAATCCCTTAAACCTGGAGAGTTGAGACCCATGGAATGGGTACCATGCAATATGACTTCAAAGGGTCTGCATTTGCTCACCGAACCTCACCAATAATATCACTGCTGCGTTTATGCCGCTGTACACACGCTTGATTCTCTTTCGGAGACATATAAATCCATAGGTTTTAAGATTCTTTCTAGTCAGGTATATTCTTACGCGTTTAATATGGGGTGTAGAGTCCACTTCGTTGAGCAAGGAGTAGCTCTTGTCTATTAAATATTTGGCTTATGGAACGGTATCTGTTCTAATTTCAATCTCTGGTTTTATGCAGCACCCCAACTCACCTTTCGCCTTAAGCAAGCATAAGTTGGTTTTCTACATTTGAGACCCTGTTCTGTTTTGTAATTCAGTTCCTGTGTAGCCAAGTTTACATTCCTTGTAGTAGTGATATCTTATGATGTTTGTTTTTCTGTGTGACTTATTTCACTTAGAATCATCGTACCTGAATCCACTCATTATGCTGCTACGGGCCTGATGACATAGATTTCTTTGCTGAGTGATATTGCATTGTACGTAAGTACCACAACATCTTTATCCATTTTTCGCTTTCTGTGATATTGAACTTGGACCATAAATGAGGTTCTTGTAAACAGAGCTGTCCCTAACTTTGGGGTGGCTGAGTCTTTTTGATTTTAATTTCCCTAAGCTATAGGACCATAAGTGGAAGTGCCCTAGGCTCTGTTGCTTTGTTTTTTAGATGTTTCAGGAAACACCATACACTTCTCCAGAGTGGCTGTTGGCAATTTACATCCCACCCATCAGCATAACAAGGCTCCCAGTTCTCCATGGCCTGTCCTGCCTTTCTGGATTTTACACTTTTTTCAGATGGCCCTTTTGACCGGGGGGCAGTGAGACTTCATTGTAGTGCAGATTTCCTTTGCAAGCTTGCTTGGTTGGCCAAAAAGGGCGTATGCGTTTTTTCCTGAATATATTCAGGAAAAAACGCATACGCCCTTTTTGGCCAAGTGCATCATTGTGGACGTTCTGCCTCTTTTCCTATGCTTTACATGCAATTCCAGTCTACCTCCTGAAATCGGTTTCCTGCAATTCTGCCCCGCTTTCAAGTCCTCTTGGCAGCCTTACTTCAATATATTTTTGGACGATAGCTATCATTTATAACTCTGCAGGTATGTGAATGACAGTGCCCCTGAGCTCCTTTCTTCAACTCGCTTTCTTGTGAGCTGGCCGCAACACCGCAGGATTGCTTCAGGCCCTAGTGTGGTTCCGGCATGGCACGCTGAGCCTTTGTTTAATTCCTCTTCCTGGTGGGAAATGAGAGTTAAATTTGCCCGTCCAGACACCTCCAGCTAGTCTCTCATTGGTTCTCCCTATTCCTGTTCATTTTCCGCAGAAATTGCAAACTGGGCCAAACAGGAGGTTAAAGGCACTGACTCTCCAAGAGGGGAGAGTGTTAGTAAAGCGTCTGGAATGTTGCACCCGAGTACCAGGGGACGAAAACTGAGACACATTTGAACATGTTTCCCGATCACATGGTGGATCATACTCTGGGTTCCACATGCATGTTTTAGCTGAAGGAAGAATCCCTTAAACCTGCAGAGTTGAGACCCCTGCAATGGGTACCATGCAATATGACTTCAAAGGGTCTGCATTTGCTCACCGAACCTCACCAATCCTATCACTGCTGCATTTATGCCACTGTACACACGCTTGATTCTCTTTCTGAGACATATAAATCCATAGGTTTTAAGATTCTTACTAGTCAGGTATATTCTTAGGCGTTTAATATGGGGTGTAGAGTCCACTTCGTTGAGCAAGGAGTAGCTCTTGTCTATTACATATTTGGCTTATGGAACGGTATCTGTGCTAATTTCAATCTCTGGTTTTATGCAGCACCCCAACTCACCTTTCCCCTTAAGCAAGCATAAGTCGGTTTTCTACATTTGAGACGCTGTTCTGTTTTGTAATTCAGTTCCTGTGTAGCCAAGTTTACATTCCATGTGGTAGAGATATCTTATGATGTTTCTTTTTCTGTGTGACTTATTTCACTTAGAATCATCGTACCTGAATCCACTCATTATGCTGCTATGGGCCTGATGACATAGATTTCATTGCTGAGTGATATTGCATTGTACGTAAGTACCACAACTTCTTTATCCATTATTCACTTTCTGTGATTTTGAACTTATACTGTAAACTAGGTTCTTGTAAACAGAGCCTTCCCAAACTTTGGGGTGGCTGTGTCTTTTTGATTTTAATTTCCCTAAGCTATAGGACCATAAGTGGAAGTGCCCTAGGCTCTGTTGCTTTGTTTTGTAGATGTTTCAGGAAACACCATACACTTCTCCAGAGTGGCTGTTGGCAATTTACATCCCGCCCATCAGCATAACAAGGCTCCCAGTTCTCCATGGCCTGTCCTGCCTTTCTGGATTTTACACTTTTTTCAGATGGCCCTTTTGACCGGGGGGCAGTGAGACTTCATTGTAGTGCAGATTTCCTTTGCAAGCTTGCTTGGTTGGCCAAAAAGGGCGTATGCGTTTTTTCCTGAATATATTCAGGAAAAAACGCATACGCCCTTTTTGGCCAAGTGCATCATTGTGGACGTTCTGCCTCTTTTCCTATGCTTTACATGCAATTCCAGTCTACCTCCTGAAATCGGTTTCCTGCAATTCTGCCCCGCTTTCAAGTCCTCTTGGCAGCTTTACTTCAATATATTTTTGGACGATAGCTATCATTTATAACTCTGCAGGTATGTGAATGACAGTGCCCCTGAGCTCCTTTCTTCAACTCGCTTTCTTGTGAGCGGGCCGCAACACCGCAGGATTGCTTCAGGCCCTAGTGTTGTTCCGGCATGGCACGCTGAGCCTTTGTTTAATTCCTCTTCCTGGTGGGAAATGAGAGTTAAATTTGCCCGTCCAGACACCTCCAGCTAGTCTCTCATTGGTTCTCCCTATTCCTGTTCATTTTCCGCAGAAATTGCAAACTGGGCCAAACAAGAGGTTAAAGGCACTGACTCTCCAAGTGTGGAGAGTGTTAGTAAAGCGTCTGGAATGTTGCACCCGAGTACCGGGGGATGAAAACTGACACAATTAAACACGTTTCCCGATCACACGGTGGATCATACTCTGGGTTCCACATGCATGTTTTAGCTGAAGGAAGAATCCCTTAAACCTGGAGAGTTGAGACCCATGGAATGGGTACCATGCAATATGACTTCAAAGGGTCTGCATTTGCTCACCGAACCTCACCAATAATATCACTGCTGCGTTTATGCCGCTGTACACACGCTTGATTCTCTTTCGGAGACATATAAATCCATAGGTTTTAAGATTCTTTCTAGTCAGGTATATTCTTACGCGTTTAATATGGGGTGTAGAGTCCACTTCGTTGAGCAAGGAGTAGCTCTTGTCTATTAAATATTTGGCTTATGGAACGGTATCTGTTCTAATTTCAATCTCTGGTTTTATGCAGCACCCCAACTCACCTTTCGCCTTAAGCAAGCATAAGTTGGTTTTCTACATTTGAGACCCTGTTCTGTTTTGTAATTCAGTTCCTGTGTAGCCAAGTTTACATTCCTTGTAGTAGTGATATCTTATGATGTTTGTTTTTCTGTGTGACTTATTTCACTTAGAATCATCGTACCTGAATCCACTCATTATGCTGCTACGGGCCTGATGACATAGATTTCTTTGCTGAGTGATATTGCATTGTACGTAAGTACCACAACATCTTTATCCATTTTTCGCTTTCTGTGATATTGAACTTGGACCATAAATGAGGTTCTTGTAAACAGAGCTGTCCCTAACTTTGGGGTGGCTGAGTCTTTTTGATTTTAATTTCCCTAAGCTATAGGACCATAAGTGGAAGTGCCCTAGGCTCTGTTGCTTTGTTTTTTAGATGTTTCAGGAAACACCATACACTTCTCCAGAGTGGCTGTTGGCAATTTACATCCCACCCATCAGCATAACAAGGCTCCCAGTTCTCCATGGCCTGTCCTGCCTTTCTGGATTTTACACTTTTTTCAGATGGCCCTTTTGACCGGGGGGCAGTGAGACTTCATTGTAGTGCAGATTTCCTTTGCAAGCTTGCTTGGTTGGCCAAAAAGGGCGTATGCGTTTTTTCCTGAATATATTCAGGAAAAAACGCATACGCCCTTTTTGGCCAAGTGCATCATTGTGGACGTTCTGCCTCTTTTCCTATGCTTTACATGCAATTCTAGTCTACCTCCTGAAATCGGTTTCCTGCAATTCTGCCCCGCTTTCAAGTCCTCTTGGCAGCCTTACTTCAATATATTTTTGGACGATAGCTATCATTTATAACTCTGCAGGTATGTGAATGACAGTGCCCCTGAGCTCCTTTCTTCAACTCGCTTTCTTGTGAGATGGCCGCAACACCGCAGGATTGCTTCAGGCCCTAGTGTGGTTCCGGCATGGCACGCTGAGCCTTTGTTTAATTCCTCTTCCTGGTGGGAAATGAGAGTTAAATTTGCCCGTCCAGACACCTCCAGCTAGTCTCTCATTGGTTCTCCCTATTCCTGTTCATTTTCCGCAGAAATTGCAAACTGGGCCAAACAGGAGGTTAAAGGCACTGACTCTCCAAGAGGGGAGAGTGTTAGTAAAGCGTCTGGAATGTTGCACCCGAGTACCAGGGGACGAAAACTGAGACACATTTGAACACGTTTCCCGATCACATGGTGGATCATACTCTGGGTTCCACATGCATGTTTTAGCTGAAGGAAGAATCCCTTAAACCTGCAGAGTTGAGACCCCTGCAATGGGTACCATGCAATATGACTTCAAAGGGTCTGCATTTGCTCACCGAACCTCACCAATCCTATCACTGCTGCATTTATGCCACTGTACACACGCTTGATTCTCTTTCTGAGACATATAAATCCATAGGTTTTAAGATTCTTACTAGTCAGGTATATTCTTAGGCGTTTAATATGGGGTGTAGAGTCCACTTCGTTGAGCAAGGAGTAGCTCTTGTCTATTACATATTTGGCTTCTGGAACGGTATCTGTGCTAATTTCAATCTCTGGTTTTATGCAGCACCCCAACTCACCTTTCCCCTTAAGCAAGCATAAGTCGGTTTTCTACATTTGAGACCCTGTTCTGTTTTGTAATTCAGTTCCTGTGTAGCCAAGTTTACATTCCATGTGGTAGAGATATCTTATGATGTTTCTTTTTCTGTGTGACTTATTTCACTTAGAATCATCGTACCTGAATCCACTCATTATGCTGCTATGGGCCTGATGACATAGATTTCATTGCTGAGTGATATTGCATTGTACGTAAGTACCACAACTTCTTTATCCATTATTCACTTTCTGTGATTTTGAACTTGTACTGTAAACGAGGTTCTTGTAAACAGAGCCTTCCCAAACTTTGGGGTGGCTGTGTCTTTTTGATTTTAATTTCCCTAAGCTATAGGACCATAAGTGGAAGTGCCCTAGGCTCTGTTGCTTTGTTTTGTAGATGTTTCAGGAAACACCATACACTTCTCCAGAGTGGCTGTTGGCAATTTACATCCCGCCCATCAGCATAACAAGGCTCCCAGTTCTCCATGGCCTGTCCTGCCTTTCTGGATTTTACACTTTTTTCAGATGGCCCTTTTGACCGGGGGGCAGTGAGACTTCATTGTAGTGCAGATTTCCTTTGCAAGCTTGCTTGGTTGGCCAAAAAGGGCGTATGCGTTTTTTCCTGAATATATTCAGGAAAAAACGCATACGCCCTTTTTGGCCAAGTGCATCATTGTGGACGTTCTGCCTCTTTTCCTTTGCTTTACATGCAATTCCAGTCTACCTCCTGAAATCGGTTTCCTGCAATTCTGCCCCGCGTTCAAGTCCTCTTGGCAGCCTTACTTCAATATATTTTTGGACGATAGCTGTCATTTATAACTCTGCAGGTTTGTGAATGACAGTGCCCCTGAGCTCCTTTCTTCAACTCGCTTTCTTGTGAGCGGGCCGCAACACCGCAGCATTGCTTCAGGCCCTAGTGTGGTTCCGGCATGACACGCTGAGCCTTTGGTTAATTCCTCTTCCTGGTGGGAAATGAGAGTTAACTTTGCCCGTCCAGACACCTCCAGCTAGTCTCTCATTGGTTCTCCCTATTCCTGTTCATTTTCCGCAGAAATTGCAAACTGGGCCAAACAAGAGGTTAAAGGCACTGACTCTCCAAGTGGGGAGAGTGTTAGTAAAGCGTCTGGAATGTTGCACCCGAGTACCGGGGGATGAAAACTGACACAATTAAACACGTTTCCCGATCACACGGTGGATCATACTCTGGGTTCCACATGCATGTTTTAGCTGAAGGAAGAATCCCTTAAACCTGGAGAGTTGAGACCCATGGAATGGGTACCATGCAATATGACTTCAAAGGGTCTGCATTTGCTCACCGAACCTCACCAATAATATCACTGCTGCGTTTATGCCGCTGTACACACGCTTGATTCTCTTTCGGAGACATATAAATCCATAGGTTTTAAGATTCTTTCTAGTCAGGTATATTCTTACGCGTTTAATATGGGGTGTAGAGTCCACTTCGTTGAGCAAGGAGTAGCTCTTGTCTATTAAATATTTGGCTTATGGAACGGTATCTGTTCTAATTTCAATCTCTGGTTTTATGCAGCACCCCAACTCACCTTTCGCCTTAAGCAAGCATAAGTTGGTTTTCTACATTTGAGACCCTGTTCTGTTTTGTAATTCAGTTCCTGTGTAGCCAAGTTTACATTCCTTGTAGTAGTGATATCTTATGATGTTTGTTTTTCTGTGTGACTTATTTCACTTAGAATCATCGTACCTGAATCCACTCATTATGCTGCTACGGGCCTGATGACATAGATTTCTTTGCTGAGTGATATTGCATTGTACGTAAGTACCACAACATCTTTATCCATTTTTCGCTTTCTGTGATATTGAACTTGGACCATAAATGAGGTTCTTGTAAACAGAGCTGTCCCTAACTTTGGGGTGGCTGAGTCTTTTTGATTTTAATTTCCCTAAGCTATAGGACCATAAGTGGAAGTGCCCTAGGCTCTGTTGCTTTGTTTTTTAGATGTTTCAGGAAACACCATACACTTCTCCAGAGTGGCTGTTGGCAATTTACATCCCGCCCATCAGCATAACAAGGCTCCCAGTTCTCCATGGCCTGTCCTGCCTTTCTGGATTTTACACTTTTTTCAGATGGCCCTTTTGACCGGGGGGCAGTGAGACTTCATTGTAGTGCAGATTTCCTTTGCAAGCTTGCTTGGTTGGCCAAAAAGGGCGTATGCGTTTTTTCCTGAATATATTCAGGAAAAAACGCATACGCCCTTTTTGGCCAAGTGCATCATTGTGGACGTTCTGCCTCTTTTCCTATGCTTTACATGCAATTCCAGTCTACCTCCTGAAATCGGTTTCCTGCAATTCTGCCCCGCTTTCAAGTCCTCTTGGCAGCCTTACTTCAATATATTTTTGGACGATAGCTATCATTTATAACTCTGCAGGTATGTGAATGACAGTGCCCCTGAGCTCCTTTCTTCAACTCGCTTTCTTGTGAGCTGGCCGCAACACCGCAGGATTGCTTCAGGCCCTAGTGTGGTTCCGGCATGGCACGCTGAGCCTTTGTTTAATTCCTCTTCCTGGTGGGAAATGAGAGTTAAATTTGCCCGTCCAGACACCTCCAGCTAGTCTCTCATTGGTTCTCCCTATTCCTGTTCATTTTCCGCAGAAATTGCAAACTGGGCCAAACAGGAGGTTAAAGGCACTGACTCTCCAAGAGGGGAGAGTGTTAGTAAAGCGTCTGGAATGTTGCACCCGAGTACCAGGGGACGAAAACTGAGACACATTTGAACACGTTTCCCGATCACATGGTGGATCATACTCTGGGTTCCACATGCATGTTTTAGCTGAAGGAAGAATCCCTTAAACCTGCAGAGTTGAGACCCCTGCAATGGGTACCATGCAATATGACTTCAAAGGGTCTGCATTTGCTCACCGAACCTCACCAATCCTATCACTGCTGCATTTATGCCGCTGTACACACGCTTGATTCTCTTTCTGAGACATATAAATCCATAGGTTTTAAGATTCTTACTAGTCAGGTATATTCTTAGGCGTTTAATATGGGGTGTAGAGTCCACTTCGTTGAGCAAGGAGTAGCTCTTGTCTATTACATATTTGGCTTATGGAACGGTATCTGTGCTAATTTCAATCTCTGGTTTTATGCAGCACCCCAACTCACCTTTCCCCTTAAGCAAGCATAAGTCGGTTTTCTACATTTGAGACCCTGTTCTGTTTTGTAATTCAGTTCCTGTGTAGCCAAGTTTACATTCCATGTGGTAGAGATATCTTATGATGTTTCTTTTTCTGTGTGACTTATTTCACTTAGAATCATCGTACCTGAATCCACTCATTATGCTGCTATGGGCCTGATGACATAGATTTCATTGCTGAGTGATATTGCATTGTACGTAAGTACCACAACTTCTTTATCCATTTTTCACTTTCTGTGATTTTGAACTTGTACTGTAAACGAGGTTCTTGTAAACAGAGCCTTCCCAAACTTTGGGGTGGCTGTGTCTTTTTGATTTTAATTTCCCTAAGCTATAGGACCATAAGTGGAAGTGCCCTAGGCTCTGTTGCTTTGTTTTGTAGATGTTTCAGGAAACACCATACACTTCTCCAGAGTGGCTGTTGGCAATTTACATCCCGCCCATCAGCATAACAAGGCTCCCAGTTCTCCATGGCCTGTCCTGCCTTTCTGGATTTTACACTTTTTTCAGATGGCCCTTTTGACCGGGGGGCAGTGAGACTTCATTGTAGTGCAGATTTCCTTTGCAAGCTTGCTTGGTTGGCCAAAAAGGGCGTATGCGTTTTTTCCTGAATATATTCAGGAAAAAACGCATACGCCCTTTTTGGCCAAGTGCATCATTGTGGACGTTCTGCCTCTTTTCCTATGCTTTACATGCAATTCCAGTCTACCTCCTGAAATCGGTTTCCTGCAATTCTGCCCAGCGTTCAAGTCCTCTTGGCAGCCTTACTTCAATATATTTTTGGACGATAGCTGTCATTTATAACTCTGCAGGTTTGTGAATGACAGTGCCCCTGAGCTCCTTTCTTCAACTCGCTTTCTTGGGAGCTGGCCGCAACACCGCAGCATTGCTTCAGGCCCTAGTGTGGTTCCGGCATGACATGCTGAGCCTTTGGTTAATTCCTCTTCCTGGTGGGAAATGAGAGTTAACTTTGCCCGTCCAGACACCTCCAGCTAGTCTCTCATTGGTTCTCCCTATTCCTGTTCATTTTCCGCAGAAATTGCAAACTGGGCCAAACAAGAGGTTAAAGGCACTGACTCTCCAAGTGGGGAGAGTGTTAGTAAAGCGTCTGGAATGTTGCACCCGAGTACCGGGGGATGAAAACTGACACAATTAAACACGTTTCCCGATCACACGGTGGATCATACTCTGGGTTCCACATGCATGTTTTCGCTGAAGGAAGAATCCCTTAAACCTGGAGAGTTGAGACCCATGGAATGGGTACCATGCAATATGACTTCAAAGGGTCTGCATTTGCTCACCGAACCTCACCAATAATATCACTGCTGCGTTTATGCCGCTGTACACACGCTTGATTCTCTTTCGGAGACATATAAATCCATAGGTTTTAAGATTCTTACTAGTCAGGTATATTCTTAGGCGTTTAATATGTGGTGTAGAGTCCACTTCGTTGAGCAAGGAGTAGCTCTTGTCTATTAAATATTTGGCTTATGGAACGGTATCTGTTCTAATTTCAATCTCTGGTTTTATGCAGCACCCCAACTCACCTTTCGCCTTAAGCAAGCATAAGTTGGTTTTCTACATTTGAGACCCTGTTCTGTTTTGTAATTCAGTTCCTGTGTAGCCAAGTTTACATTCCTTGTAGTAGTGATATCTTATGATGTTTGTTTTTCTGTGTGACTTATTTCACTTAGAATCATCGTACCTGAATCCACTCATTATGCTGCTACGGGCCTGATGACATAGATTTCATTGCTGAGTGATATTGCATTGTACGTAAGTACCACAACTTCTTTATCCATTTTTCGCTTTCTGTGATATTGAACTTGGACCATAAATGAGGTTCTTGTAAACAGAGCTGTCCCTAACTTTGGGGTGGCTGAGTCTTTTTGATTTTAATTTCCCTAAGCTATAGGACCATAAGTGGAAGTGCCCTAGGCTCTGTTGCTTTGTTTTTTAGATGTTTCAGGAAACACCATACACTTCTCCAGAGTGGCTGTTGGCAATTTACATCCCGCCCATCAGCATAACAAGGCTCCCAGTTCTCCATGGCCTGTCCTGCCTTTCTGGATTTTACACTTTTTTCAGATGGCCCTTTTGACCGGGGGGCAGTGAGACTTCATTGTAGTGCAGATTTCCTTTGCAAGCTTGCTTGGTTGGCCAAAAAGGGCGTATGCGTTTTTTCCTGAATATATTCAGGAAAAAACGCATACGCCCTTTTTGGCCAAGTGCATCATTGTGGACGTTCTGCCTCTTTTCCTATGCTTTACATGCAATTCCAGTCTACCTCCTGAAATCGGTTTCCTGCAATTCTGCCCCGCTTTCAAGTCCTCTTGGCAGCCTTACTTCAATATATTTTTGGACTATAGCTATCATTTATAACTCTGCAGGTATGTGAATGACAGTGCCCCTGAGCTCCTTTCTTCAACTCGCTTTCTTGTGAGCTGGCCGCAACACCGCAGGATTGCTTCAGGCCCTAGTGTGGTTCCGGCATGGCACGCTGAGCCTTTGTTTAATTCCTCTTCCTGGTGGGAAATGAGAGTTAAATTTGCCCGTCCAGACACCTCCAGCTAGTCTCTCATTGGTTCTCCCTATTCCTGTTCATTTTCCGCAGAAATTGAAAACTGGGACAAACAGGAGGTTAAAGGCACTGACTCTCCAAGAGGGGAGAGTGTTAGTAAAGCGTCTGGAATGTTGCACCCGAGTACCAGGGGATGAAAACTGAGACACATTTGAACACGTTTCCCGATCACATGGTGGATCATACTCTGGGTTCCACATGCATGTTTTAGCTGAAGGAAGAATCCCTTAAACCTGCAGAGTTGAGACCCCTGCAATGGGTACCATGCAATATGACTTCAAAGGGTCTGCATTTGCTCACCGAACCTCACCAATCCTATCACTGCTGCATTTATGCCACTGTACACACGCTTGATTCTCTTTCTGCGACATAGAAATCCATAGGTTTTAAGATTCTTACTAGTCAGGTATATTCTTAGGCGTTTAATATGGGGTGTAGAGTCCACTTCGTTGAGCAAGGAGTAGCTCTTGTCTATTACATATTTGGCTTATGGAACGGTATCTGTTCTAATTTCAATCTCTGGTTTTATGCAGCACCCCAACTCACCTTTCGCCTTAAGCAAGCATAAGTTGGTTTTCTACATTTGAGACCCTGTTCTGTTTTGTAATTCAGTTCCTGTGTAGCCAAGTTTACATTCCATGTGGTAGAGATATCTTATGATGTTTCTTTTTCTGTGTGACTTATTTCACTTAGAATCATCGTACCTGAATCCACTCATTATGCTGCTATGGGCCTGATGACATAGATTTCATTGCTGAGTGATATTGCATTGTACGTAAGTACCACAACTTCTTTATCCATTTTTCACTTTCTGTGATTTTGAACTTGTACTGTAAACGAGGTTCTTGTAAACAGAGCCTTCCCAAACTTTGGGGTGGCTGTGTCTTTTTGATTTTAATTTCCCTAAGCTATAGGACCATAAGTGGAAGTGCCCTAGGCTCTGTTGCTTTGTTTTGTAGATGTTTCAGGAAACACCATACACTTCTCCAGAGTGGCTGTTGGCAATTTACATCCCGCCCATCAGCATAACAAGGCTCCCAGTTCTCCATGGCCTGTCCTGCCTTTCTGGATTTTACACTTTTTTCAGATGGCCCTTTTGACCGGGGGGCAGTGAGACTTCATTGTAGTGCAGATTTCCTTTGCAAGCTTGCTTGGTTGGCCAAAAAGGGCGTATGCGTTTTTTCCTGAATATATTCAGGAAAAAACGCATACGCCCTTTTTGGCCAAGTGCATCATTGTGGACGTTCTGCCTCTTTTCCTTTGCTTTACATGCAATTCCAGTCTACCTCCTGAAATCGGTTTCCTGCAATTCTGCCCAGCGTTCAAGTCCTCTTGGCAGCCTTACTTCAATATATTTTTGGACGATAGCTGTCATTTATAACTCTGCAGGTTTGTGAATGACAGTGCCCCTGAGCTCCTTTCTTCAACTCGCTTTCTTGGGAGCTGGCCGCAACACCGCAGCATTGCTTCAGGCCCTAGTGTGGTTCCGGCATGACATGCTGAGCCTTTGGTTAATTCCTCTTCCTGGTGGGAAATGAGAGTTAACTTTGCCCGTCCAGACACCTCCAGCTAGTCTCTCATTGGTTCTCCCTATTCCTGTTCATTTTCCGCAAAAATTGCAAACTGGGCCAAACAAGAGGTTAAAGGCACTGACTCTCCAAGTGGGGAGAGTGTTAGTAAAGCGTCTGGAATGTTGCACCCGAGTACCGGGGGATGAAAACTGACACAATTAAACACGTTTCCCGATCACACGGTGGATCATACTCTGGGTTCCACATGCATGTTTTAGCTGAAGGAAGAATCCCTTAAACCTGGAGAGTTGAGACCCATGGAGTGGGTACCATGCAATATGACTTCAAAGGGTCTGCATTTGCTCACCGAACCTCACCAATCCTATCACTGCTGCGTTTATGACACTGTACACACGCTTGATTCTCTTTCGGAGACATATAAATCCATAGGTTTTAAGATTCTTTCTAGTCAGGTATATTCTTACGCGTTTAATATGGGGTGTAGAGTCCACTTCGTTGAGCAAGGAGTAGCTCTTGTCTATTAAATATTTGGCTTATGGAACGGTATCTGTTCTAATTTCAATCTCTGGTTTTATGCAGCACCCCAACTCACCTTTCGCCTTAAGCAAGCATAAGTTGGTTTTCTACATTTGAGACCCTGTTCTGTTTTGTAATTCAGTTCCTGTGTAGCCAAGTTTACATTCCTTGTAGTAGTGATATCTTATGATGTTTGTTTTTCTGTGTGACTTATTTCACTTAGAATCATCGTACCTGAATCCACTCATTATGCTGCTACGGGCCTGATGACATAGATTTCATTGCTGAGTGATATTGCATTGTACGTAAGTACCACAACTTCTTTATCCATTTTTCGCTTTCTGTGATATTGAACTTGGACCATAAATGAGGTTCTTGTAAACAGAGCTGTCCCTAACTTTGGGGTGGCTGAGTCTTTTTGATTTTAATTTCCTTAAGCTATAGGACCATAAGTGGAAGTGCCCTAGGCTCTGTTGCTTTGTTTTTTAGATGTTTCAGGAAACACCATACACTTCTCCAGAGTGGCTGTTGGCAATTTACATCCCGCCCATCAGCATAACAAGGCTCCCAGTTCTCCATGGCCTGTCCTGCCTTTCTGGATTTTACACTTTTTTCAGATGGCCCTTTTGACCGGGGGGCAGTGAGACTTCATTGTAGTGCAGATTTCCTTTGCAAGCTTGCTTGGTTGGCCAAAAAGGGCGTATGCGTTTTTTCCTGAATATATTCAGGAAAAAACGCATACGCCCTTTTTGGCCAAGTGCATCATTGTGGACGTTCTGCCTCTTTTCCTATGCTTTACATGCAATTCCAGTCTACCTCCTGAAATCGGTTTCCTGCAATTCTGCCCCGCTTTCAAGTCCTCTTGGCAGCCTTACTTCAATATATTTTTGGACGATAGCTATCATTTATAACTCTGCAGGTATGTGAATGACAGTGCCCCTGAGCTCCTTTCTTCAACTCGCTTTCTTGTGAGCTGGCCGCAACACCGCAGGATTGCTTCAGGCCCTAGTGTGGTTCCGGCATGGCACGCTGAGCCTTTGTTTAATTCCTCTTCCTGGTGGGAAATGAGAGTTAAATTTGCCCGTCCAGACACCTCCAGCTAGTCTCTCATTGGTTCTCCCTATTCCTGTTCATTTTCCGCAGAAATTGCAAACTGGGCCAAACAGGAGGTTAAAGGCACTGACTCTCCAAGAGGGGAGAGTGTTAGTAAAGCGTCTGGAATGTTGCACCCGAGTACCAGGGGACGAAAACTGAGACACATTTGAACACGTTTCCCGATCACATGGTGGATCATACTCTGGGTTCCACATGCATGTTTTAGCTGAAGGAAGAATCCCTTAAACCTGCAGAGTTGAGACCCCTGCAATGGGTACCATGCAATATGACTTCAAAGGGTCTGCATTTGCTCACCGAACCTCACCAATCCTATCACTGCTGCATTTATGCCACTGTACACACGCTTGATTCTCTTTCTGAGACATAGAAATCCATAGGTTTTAAGATTCTTACTAGTCAAGTATATTCTTAGGCGTTTAATATGGGGTGTAGAGTCCACTTCGTTGAGCAAGGAGTAGCTCTTGTCTATTACATATTTGGCTTATGGAACGGTATCTGTGCTAATTTCAATCTCTGGTTTTATGCAGCACCCCAACTCACCTTTCCCCTTAAGCAAGCATAAGTCGGTTTTCTACATTTGAGACCCTGTTCTGTTTTGTAATTCAGTTCCTGTGTAGCCAAGTTTACATTCCATGTGGTAGAGATATCTTATGATGTTTCTTTTTCTGTGTGACTTATTTCACTTAGAATCATCGTACCTGAATCCACTCATTATGCTGCTATGGGCCTGATGACATAGATTTCATTGCTGAGTGATATTGCATTGTACGTAAGTACCACAACTTCTTTATCCATTTTTCACTTTCTGTGATTTTGAACTTATACTGTAAACTAGGTTCTTATAAACAGAGCCTTCCCAAATTTTGGGGTGGCTGTGTCTTTTTGATTTTAATTTCCCTAAGCTATAGGACCATAAGTGGAAGTGCCCTAGGCTCTGTTGTTTTGTGTTTTAGATGTTTCAGGAAACACCATACACTTCTCCAGAGTGGCTGTTGGCAATTTACATCCCGCCCATCAGCATAACAAGGCTCCCAGTTCTCCATGGCCTGTCCTGCCTTTCTGGATTTTACACTTTTTTCAGATGACCCTTTTGACCGGGGGGCAGTGAGACTTCATTGTAGTGCAGATTTCCTTTGCAAGCTTGCTTGGTTGGCCAAAAAGGGCGTATGCGTTTTTTCCTGAATATATTAAGGAAAAAACGCATACGCCCTTTTTGGCCAAGTGCATCATTGTGGACGTTCTGCCTCTTTTCCTATGCTTTACATGCAATTCCAGTCTACCTCCTGAAATCGGTTTCCTGCAATTCTGCCCCGCTTTCAAGTCCTCTTGGCAGCCTTACTTCAATATATTTTTGGACGATAGCTATCATTTATAACTCTGCAGGTATGTGAATGACAGTGCCCCTGAGCTCCTTTCTTCAACTCGCTTTCTTGTGAGCTGGCCGCAACACCGCAGGATTGCTTCAGGCCCTAGTGTGGTTCCGGCATGGCACGCTGAGCCTTTGTTTAATTCCTCTTCCTGGTGGGAAATGAGAGTTAACTTTGCCCGTCCAGACACCTCCAGCTAGTCTCTCATTGGTTCTCCCTATTCCTGTTCATTTTCCACAGAAATTGCAAACTGGGCCAAACAGGAGGTTAAAGGCACTGACTCTCCAAGTGGGGAGAGTGTTAGTAAAGCGTCTGGAATGTTGCACCCAAGTACCAGGGGACGAAAACTGAGACACATTTGAACACGTTTCCCGATCACACGGTGGATCATACTCTGGGTTCCACATGCATGTTTTAGCTGAAGGAAGAATCCCTTAAACCTGGAGAGTTGAGACCCCTGCAATGGGTACCATGCAATATGACTTCAAAGGGTCTGCATTTGCTCACCGAACCTCACCAATCCTATCACTGCTGCATTTATGCCACTGTACACACGCTTGATTCTCTTTCTGAGACATATAAATCCATAGGTTTTAAGATTCTTACTAGTCAGGTATATTCTTAGGCGTTTAATATGGGGTGTAGAGTCCACTTCGTTGAGCAAGGAGTAGCTCTTGTCTATTACATATTTGGCTTATGGAACGGTATCTGTTCTAATTTCAATCTCTGGTTTTATGCAGCACCCCAACTCACCTTTCGCCTTAAGCAAGCATAAGTTGGTTTTCTACATTTGAGACCCTGTTCTGTTTTGTAATTCAGTTCCTGTGTAGCCAAGTTTACATTCCATGTGGTAGAGATATCTTATGATGTTTCTTTCTCTGTGTGACTTATTTCACTTACAATCATCGTACCTGAATCCACTCATTATGCTGCTACGGGCCTGATGACATAGATTTCATTGCTGAGTGATATTGCATTGTACGTAAGTACCACAACTTCTTTATCCATTTTGCACTTTCTGTGATATTGAACTTGTACCGTAAAGGAGGTTCTTGTAAACAGAGCTGTCCCAAAGATTGGGGTGGTTGTGTCTTTTTGATTGTAATTTCCCTAAGCTATAGGACCATAAGTGGAAGTGCCCTAGGCTCTGTTGCTTTGTTTTTTAGATGTTTTAGGAAACACCATACACTTCTCCAGAGTGGCTGTTGGCAATTTACATCCCACCCATCAGCATAACAAGGCTCCCAGTTCTCCATGGCCTGTCCTGCCTTTCTGGATTTTACACTTTTTTCAGATGGCCCTTTTGACCAGGGGGCAGTGAGACTTCATTGTAGTGCAGATTTCCTTTGCAAGCTTGCTTGGTTGGCCAAAAAGGGTGTATGCGTTTTTTCCTGAATATATTCAGGAAAAAACGCATACGCCCTTTTTGGCCAAGTGCATCATTGTGGACGTTCTGCCTCTTTTCCTATGCTTTACATGCAATTCCAGTCTACCTCCTGAAATCGGTTTCCTGCAATTCTGCCCCGCTTTCAAGTCCTCTTGGCAGCCTTACTTCAATATACTTTTGGACTATAGCTATCATTTATAACTCTGCAGGTATGTGAATGACAGTGCCCCTGAGCTCCTTTCTTCAACTCGCTTTCTTGTGAGCTGGCCACAACACCGCAGCATTGCTTCAGGCCCTAGTGTGGTTCCGGCATGACATGCTGAGCCTTTGGTTAATTCCTCTTCCTGGTGGGAAATGAGAGTTAACTTTGCCCGTCCAGACACCTCCAGCTAGTCTCTCATTGGTTCTCCCTATTCCTGTTCATTTTCCGCAGAAATTGCAAACTGGGCCAAACAAGAGGTTAAAGGCACTGACTCTCCAAGTGGGGAGAGTGTTAGTAAAGCGTCTGGAATGTTGCACCCGAGTACTGGGGGATGAAAACTGACACAATTAAACACGTTTCCCGATCACACGGTGGATCATACTCTGGGTTCCACATGCATGTTTTAGCTGAAGGAAGAATCCCTTAAACCTGGAGAGTTGAGACCCATGGAATGGGTACCATGCAATATGACTTCAAAGGGTCTGCATTTGCTCACCGAACCTCACCAATCCTATCACTGCTGCGTTTATGACACTGTACACACGCTTGATTCTCTTTCGGAGACATATAAATCCATAGGTTTTAAGATTCTTTCTAGTCAGGTATATTCTTACGCGTTTAATATGGGGTGTAGAGTCCACTTCGTTGAGCAAGGAGTAGCTCTTGTCTATTAAATATTTGGCTTATGGAACGGTATCTGTTTTAATTTCAATCTCTGGTTTTATGCAGCACCCCAACTCCCCTTTCCCCTTAAGCAAGCATAAGTCGGTTTTCTACATTTGAGACCCTGTTCTGTTTTGTAATTCAGTTCCTGTGTAGCCAAGTTTACATTCCGTGTAGTAGAGATATCTTATGATGTTTCTTTTTCTGTGTGACTTATTTCACTTAGAATCATCGTACCTGAATCCACTCATTATGCTGCTATGGGCCTGATGACATAGATTTCATTGTTGAGTGATATTGCATTGTACGTAAGTACCACAACTTCTTTATCCATTTTTCGCTTTCTGTGATATTGAACTTGGACCATAAATGAGGTTCTTGTAAACAGAGCCTTCCCAAACTTTGGGGTGGCTGTGTCTTTTTGATTTTAATTTCCCTAAGCTATAGGACCATAAGTGGAAGTGCCCTAGGCTCTGTTGCTTTGTTTTGTAGATGTTTCAGGAAACACCATACACTTCTCCAGAGTGGCTGTTGGCAATTTACATCCCGCCCATCAGCATAACAAGGCTCCCAGTTCTCCATGGGCTGTCCTGCCTTTCTGGATTTTACACTTTCTTCAGATGGCCCTTTTGACCGGGGGGCAGTGAGACTTCATTGTAGTGCAGATTTCCTTTGCAAGCTTGCTTGGTTGGCCAAAAAGGGCGTATGCGTTTATTCCTGAATATATTCAGGAAAAAACGCATACGCACTTTTTGGCCAAGTGCATCATTGTGGACGTTCTGCCTCTTTTCCTATGCTTTACATGCAATTCCAGTCTACCTCCTGAAATCGGTTTCCTGCAATTCTGCCCCGCTTTCAAGTCCTCTTGGCAGCCTTACTTCAATATATTTTTGGACGATAGCTGTCATTTATAACTCTGCAGGTATGTGAATGACAGTGCCCCTGAGCTCCTTTCTTCAACTCGCTTTCTTGTGAGCTGGCCGCAACACCGCAGCATTGCTTCAGGCCCTAGTGTGGTTCTGGCATGGCACGCTGAGCCTTTGTTTAATTCCTCTTCCTGGTGGGAAATGAGAGTTAAATTTGCCCGTCCAGACACCTCCAGCTAGTCTCTCATTGGTTCTCCCTATTCCTGTTCATTTTCCGCAGAAATTGCAAACTGGGCCAAACAGGAGGTTAAAGGCACTGACTCTCCAAGTGGGGAGAGTGTTAGTAAAGCGTCTGGAATGTTGCACCCGAGTACCGTGGGACGAAAACTGAGTCACATTTGAACACGTTTCCCGATCACACAGTGGATCATACTCTGGGTTCCACATGCATGTTTTAGCTGAAGGAAGAATCCCTTAAACCTGGAGAGTTGAGACCCATGGAATGGGTACCATGCAATATGACTTGAAAGGGTCTGCATTTGCTCACCGAACCTCACCAATCCTATCACTGCTGCATTTATGCCACTGTACACACGCTTGATTCTCTTTCTGAGACATATAAATCCATAGGTTGTAAGATTCTTACTAGTCAGGTATATTATTAGGCGTTTAATATGGGGTGTAGAGTCCACTTCGTTGAGCAAGGAGTAGCTCTTGTCTATTACATAATTGGCTTATGGAACGGTATCTGTTCTAATTTCAATCTCTGGTTTTATGCAGCACCCCAACTCACCTTTCCCCTTAAGCAAGCATAAGTTGGTTTTCTACATTTGAGACCCTGTTCTGTTTTGTAATTCAGTTCCTGTGTAGCCAAGTTTACATTCCATGTGGTAGAGATATCTTATGATGTTTCTTTTTCTGTGTGACTTATGTCACTTAGAATCATCGTACCTGAATCCACTCATTATGCTGCTATGGGCCTGATGACATAGATTTCATTGCTGAGTGATATTGCATTGTACGTAAGTACCACAACTTCTTTATCCATTTTTCACTTTCTGTGATTTTGAACTTGTACTGTAAACGAGGTTCTTGTAAACAGAGCCTTCCCAAACTTTGGGGTGGCTGTGTCTTTTTGATTTTAATTTCCCTAAGCTATAGGACCATAAGTGGAAGTGCCCTAGGCTCTGTTGCTTTGTTTTGTAGATGTTTCAGGAAACACCATACACTTCTCCAGAGTGGCTGTTGGCAATTTACATCCCGCCCATCAGCATAACAAGGCTCCCAGTTCTCCATGGGCTGTCCTGCCTTTCTGGATTTTACACTTTTATCAGATGGCCCTTTTGACCGGGGGGCAGTGAGACTTCATTGTAGTGCAGATTTCCTTTGCAAGCTTGCTTGGTTGGCCAAAAAGGGCGTATGCGTTTTTTCCTGAATATATTCAGGAAAAAACGCATACGCCCTTTTTGGCCAAGTGCATCATTGTGGACGTTCTGCCTCTTTTCCTTTGCTTTACATGCAATTCCAGTCTACCTCCTGAAATCGGTTTCCTGCAATTCTGCCCAGCGTTCAAGTCCTCTTGGCAGCCTTACTTCAATATATTTTTGGACGATAGCTGTCATTTATAACTCTGCAGGTTTGTGAATGACAGTGCCCCTGAGCTCCTTTCTTCAACTCGCTTTCTTGTGAGCGGGCCGCAACACCGCAGGATTGCTTCAGGCCCTAGTGTGGTTCCGGCATGGCACGCTGAGCCTTTGTTTAATTCCTCTTCCTGGTGGGAAATGAGAGTTAAATTTGCCCGTCCAGACACCTCCAGCTAGTCTCTCATTGGTTCTCCCTATTCCTGTTCATTTTCCGCAGAAATTGCAAACTGGGCCAAACAGGAGGTTAAAGGCACTGACTCTCCAAGTGGGGAGAGTGTTAGTAAAGCGTCTGGAATGTTGCACCCGAGTACCAGGGGACGAAAACTGAGACACATTTGAACACGTTTCCCGATCACATGGTGGATCATACTCTGGGTTCCACATGCATGTTTTAGCTGAAGGAAGAATCCCTTAAACCTGCAGAGTTGAGACCCCTGCAATGGGTACCATGCAATATGACTTCAAAGGGTCTGCATTTGCTCACCGAACCTCACCAATCCTATCACTGCTGCATTTATGCCACTGTACACACGCTTGATTCTCTTTCTGAGATATATAAATCCATAGGTTTTAAGATTCTTACTAGTCAGGTATATTCTTAGGCGTTTAATATGGGGTGTAGAGTCCACTTCGTTGAGCAAGGAGTAGCTCTTGTCTATTACATATTTGGCTTATGGAACGGTATCTGTTCTAATTTCAATCTCTGGTTTTATGCAGCACCCCAACTCACCTTTCCCCTTAAGCAAGCATAAGTTGGTTTTCTACATTTGAGACCCTGTTCTGTTTTGTAATTCAGTTCCTGTGTAGCCAAGTTTACATTCCATGTGGTAGAGATATCTTATGATGTTTCTTTTTCTGTGTGACTTATTTCACTTAGAATCATCGTACCTGAATCCACTCATTATGCTGCTATGGGCCTGATGACATAGATTTCATTGCTGAGTGATATTGCATTGTACGTAAGTACCACAACTTCTTTATCCATTTTTCACTTTCTGTGATTTTGAACTTGTACTGTAAACGAGGTTCTTGTAAACAGAGCCTTCCCAAACTTTGGGGTGGCTGTGTCTTTTTGATTTTAATTTCCCTAAGCTATAGGACCATAAGTGGAAGTGCCCTAGGCTCTGTTGCTTTGTTTTGTAGATGTTTCAGGAAACACCATACACTTCTCCAGAGTGGCTGTTGGCAATTTACATCCCGCCCATCAGCATAACAAGGCTCCCAGTTCTCCATGGGCTGTCCTGCCTTTCTGGATTTTACACTTTTTTCAGATGGCCCTTTTGACCGGGGGGCAGTGAGACTTCATTGTAGTGCAGATTTCCTTTGCAAGCTTGCTTGGTGGGCCAAAAAGGGCGTATGCGTTTTTTCCTGAATATATTCAGGAAAAAACGCATATGCACTTTTTGGCCAAGTGCATCATTGTGGACGTTCTGCCTCTTTTCCTTTGCTTTACATGCAATTCCAGTCTACCTCCTGAAATCGGTTTCCTGCAATTCTGCCCAGCGTTCAAGTCCTCTTGGCAGCCTTACTTCAATATATTTTTGGACGATAGCTGTCATTTATAACTCTGCAGGTTTGTGAATGACAGTGCCCCTGAGCTCCTTTCTTCAACTCGCTTTCTTGTGAGCTGGCCGCAACACCACAGCATTGCTTCAGGCCCTAGTGTGGTTCCGGCATGACATGCTGAGCCTTTGGTTAATTCCTCTTCCTGGTGGGAAATGAGAGTTAACTTTGCCCGTCCAGACACCTCCAGCTAGTCTCTCATTGGTTCTCCCTATTCCTGTTCATTTTCCGCAGAAATTGCAAACTGGGCCAAACAAGAGGTTAAAGGCACTGACTCTCCAAGTGGGGAGAGTGTTAGTAAAGCGTCTGGAATGTTGCACCCGAGTACTGGGGGATGGACACTGACACAATTAAACACGTTTCCCGATCACACGGTGGATCATACTCTGGGTTCCACATGCAAGTTTTAGCTGAAGGAAGAATCCCTTAAACCTGGAGAGTTGAGACCCATGGAATGGGTACCATGCAATATGACTTCAAAGGGTCTGCATTTGCTCACCGAACCTCACCAATCCTATCACTGCTGCGTTTATGACACTGTACACACGCTTGATTCTCTTTCGGAGACATATAAATCCATAGGTTTTAAGATTCTTTCTAGTCAGGTATATTCTTACGCGTTTAATATGGGGTGTAGAGTCCACTTCGTTGAGCAAGGAGTAGCTCTTGTCTATTAAATATTTGGCTTATGGAACGGTATCTGTTCTAATTTCAATCTCTGGTTTTATGCAGCACCCCAACTCACCTTTCGCCTTAAGCAAGCATAAGTTGGTTTTCTACATTTGATACCCTGTTCTGTTTTGTAATTCAGTTCCTGTGTAGCCAAGTTTACATTCCTTGTAGTAGTGATATCTTATGATGTTTGTTTTTCTGTGTGACTTATTTCACTTAGAATCATCGTACCTGAATCCACTCATTATGCTGCTACGGGCCTGATGACATAGATTTCATTGCTGAGTGATATTGCATTGTACGTAAGTACCACAACATCTTTATCCATTTTCCGCTTTCTGTGATATTGAACTTGGACCATAAATGAGGTTCTTGTAAACAGAGCTGTCCCTAACTTTGGGGTGGCTGAGTCTTTTTGATTTTAATTTCCCTAAGCTATAGGACCATAAGTGGAAGTGCCCTAGGCTCTGTTGCTTTGTTTTTTAGATGTTTCAGGAAACACCATACACTTCTCCAGAGTGGCTGTTGGCAATTTACATCCCACCCATCAGCATAACAAGGCTCCCAGTTCTCCATGGCCTGTCCTGCCTTTCTGGATTTTACACTTTTTTCAGATGGCCCTTTTGACCGGGGGGCAGTGAGACATCATTGTAGTGCAGATTTCCTTTGCAAGCTTGCTTGGATGGCCAAAAAGGGCGTATGCGTTTTTTCCTGAATATATTCAGGAAAAAACGCATACGCCCTTTTAGGCCAAGTGCATCATTGTGGACGTTCTGCCTCTTTTCCTATGCTTTAAATGCAATTCCAGTCTACCTCCTGAAATCGGTTTCCTGCAATTCTGCCCCACATTCAAGTCCTCTTGGCAGCCTTACTTCAATATACTTTTGGACGATAGCTATCATTTATAACTCTGCAGGTATGTGAATGACAGTGCCCCTGAGCTCCTTTCTTCAACTCGCTTTCTTGTGAGCTGGCCGCAACACCGCAGGATTGCTTCAGGCCCTAGTGTGGTTCCGGCATGGCACGCTGAGCCTTTGGTTAATTCCTCTTCCTGGTGGGAAATGAGAGTTAAATTTGCCCGTCCAGACACCTCCAGCTAGTCTCTCATTGGTTCTCCCTATTCCTGTTCATTTTCCGCAGAAATTGCAAACTGGGCCAAACAGGAGGTTAAAGGCACTGACTCTCCAAGTGGGGAGAGTGTTAGTAAAGCATCTGGAATGTTGCACCCGAGTACCAGGGGACGAAAACTGAGACACATTTGAACACGTTTCCCAATCACATGGTGGATCATACTCTGGGTTCCACACGCATGTTTTAGCTGAAGGAAGAATCCCTTAAACCTGGAGAGTTGAGACCCCTGCAATGGGTACCATGCAATAAGACTTCAAAGGGTCTGCATTTGCTCACCGAACCTCACCAATCCTATCACTGCTGCATTTATGCCACTGTACACACGCTTGATTCTCTTTCTGAGACATATAAATCCATAGGTTTTAAGATTCTTACTAGTCAGGTATATTCTTAGGCGTTTAATATGGGGTGTAGAGTCCACTTCGTTGAGCAAGGAGTAGCTCTTGTCTATTACATATTTGGCTTATGGAACGGTATCTGTGCTAATTTCAATCTCTGGTTTTATGCAGCACCCCAACTCACCTTTCCCCTTAAGCAAGCATAAGTCGGTTTTCTACATTTGAGACCCTGTTCTGTTTTGTAATTCAGTTCCTGTGTAGCCAAGTTTACATTCCATGTGGTAGAGATATCTTATGATGTTTCTTTTTCTGTGTGACTTATTTCACTTAGAATCATCGTACCTGAATCCACTCATTATGCTGCTATGGGCCTGATGACATAGATTTCATTGCTGAGTGATATTGCATTGTACGTAAGTACCACAACTTCTTTATCCATTTTTCACTTTCTGTGATTTTGAACTTATACTGTAAACTAGGTTTTTTTAAACAGAGCCTTCCCAAACATTGGGGTGGCTGTGTCTTTTTGATTTTAATTTCCCTAAGCTATAGGACCATAAGTGGAAGTGCCCTAGGCTCTGTTGCTTTGTTTTGTAGATGTTTCAGGAAACACCATACACTTCTCCAGAGTGGCTGTTGGCAATTTACATCCCGCCCATCAGCATAACCAGGCTCCCAGTTCTCCATGGCCTGTCCTGCCTTTCTGGATTTTACACTTTTTTCAGATGGCCCTTTTGACCGGGGGGCAGTGAGACTTCATTGTAGTGCAGATTTCCTTTGCAAGCTTGCTTGGTTGGCCAAAAAGGGCGTATGCGTTTTTTCCTGAATATATTCAGGAAAAAACGCATACGCCCATTTTGGCCAAGTGCATCATTGTGGACGTTCTGCCTCTTTTCCTATGCTTTACATGCAATTCCAGTCTACCTCCTGAAATCGGTTTCCTGCAATTCTGCCCCGCTTTCAAGTCCTCTTGGCAGCCTTACTTCAATATATTTTTGGACGATAGCTATCATTTATAACTGCAGGTATGTGAATGACAGTGCCCCTGAGCTCCTTTCTTCAACTCGCTTTCTTGTGAGCTGGCCGCAACACCGCAGCATTGCTTCAGGCCCTAGTGTGGTTCCGGCATGGCACGCTGAGCCTTTGGTTAATTCCTCTTCCTGGTGGGAAATGAGAGTTAAATTTGCCCGTCCAGACACCTCCAGCTAGTCTCTCATTGGTTCTCCCTATTCCTGTTCATTTTCCGCAGAAATTGCAAACTGGGCCAAACAGGAGGTTAAAGGCACTGACTCTCCAAGTGGGGAGAGTGTTAGTAAAGCGTCTGGAATGTTGCACCCGAGTACCAGGGGACGAAAACTGAGACACATTTGAACACGTTTCCCGATCACATGGTGGATCATACTCTGGGTTCCACATGCATGTTTTAGCTGAAGGAAGAATCCCTTAAACCTGGAGAGTTGAGACCCCTGCAATGGGTACCATGCAATATGACTTCAAAGGGTCTGCATTTGCTCACCGAACCTCACCAATCCTATCACTGCTGCGTTTATGACACTGTACACACGCTTGATTCTCTTTCGGAGACATATAAATCCATAGGTTTTAAGATTCTTTCTAGTCAGGTATATTCTTAGGCGTTTAATATGGGGTGTAGAGTCCACTTTGTTGAGCAAGGTGTAGCTCTTGTCTATTACATATTTGGCTTATGGAACGGTATCTGTTCTAATTTCAATCTCTGGTTTTATGCAGCACCCCAACTCACCTTTCGCCTTAAGCAAGCATAAGTTGCTTTTCTACATTTGAGACCCTGTTCTCTTTTGTAATTCAGTTCCTGTGTAGCCAAGTTTACATTCCTTGTAGTAGTGATATCTTATGATGTTTGTTTTTCTGTGTGACTTATTTCACTTAGAATCATCGTACCTGAATCCACTCATTATGCTGCTACGGGCCTGATGACATAGATTTCATTGCTGAGTGATATTGCATTGTACGTAAGTACCACAACTTCTTTATCCATGTTTTGCTTTCTGTAATATTGAACTTGGACCATAAATGAGGTTCTTGTAAACAGAGCTGTCCCTAACTTTGGGGTGGCTGAGTCTTTTTGATTTTAATTTGCCTAAGCTATAGGACCATAAGTGGAAGTGCCCTAGGCTCTGTTGCTTTGTTTTTTAGATGTTTCAGGAAACACCATACACTTCTCCAGAGTGGCTGTTGGCAATTTACATCCCACCCATCAGCATAACAAGGCTCCCAGTTCTCCATGGCCTGTCCTGCCTTTCTGGATTTTACACTTTTTTCAGATGGCCCTTTTGACCGGGGGGCAGTGAGACTTCATTGTAGTGCAGATTTCCTTTGCAAGCTTGCTTGGTTGGCCAAAAAGGGCGTATGCGTTTTTTCCTGAATATATTCAGGAAAAAACGCATACGCCCTTTTTGGCCAAGTGCATCATTGTGGACGTTCTGCCTCTTTTCCTATGCTTTACATGCAATTCCAGTCTACCTCCTGAAATCGGTTTCCTGCAATTCTGCCCCACTTTCAAGTCCTCTTGGCAGCCTTACTTCAATATATTTTTGGACTATAGCTATCATTTATAACTCTGCAGGTATGTGAATGACAGTGCCCCTGAGCTCCTTTCTTCAACTCGCTTTCTTGTGAGCTGGCCGCAACACCGCAGCATTGCTTCAGGCCCTAGTGTGGTTCCGGCATGGCACGCTGAGCCTTTGTTTAATTCCTCTTCCTGGTGGGAAATGAGAGTTAAATTTGCCCGTCCAGACACCTCCAGCTAGTCTCTCATTGGTTCTCCCTATTCCTGTTCATTTTCCGCAGAAATTGCAAACTGGGCCAAACAGGAGGTTAAAGGCACTGACTCTCCAAGTGGGGAGAGTGTTAGTAAAGCGTCTGGAATGTTGCACCCGAGTACCAGGGGACGAAAACTGAGACACATTTGAACACGTTTCCCGATCACATGGTGGATCATACTCTGGGTTCCACATGCATGTTTTAGCTGAAGGAAGAATCCCTTAAACCTGGAGAGTTGAGACCCCTGCAATGGGTACCATGCAATATGACTTCAAAGGGTCTGCATTTGCTCACCGAACCTCACCAATCCTATCACTGCTGCATTTATGCCACTGTACACACGCTTGATTCTCTTCCTGAGACATATAAATCCATAGGTTTTAAGATTCCTACTAGTCAGGTATATTCTTAGGCGTTTAATATGGGGTGTAGAGTCCACTTCGTTGAGCAAGGAGTAGCTCTTGTCTATTACATATTTGGCTTATGGAACGGTATCTGTGCTAATTTAAATCTCTGGTTTTATGCAGCACCCCAACTCACCTTTCCCCTTAAGCAAGCATAAGACGGTTTTCTACATTTGAGACCCTGTTCTGTTTTGTAATTCAGTTCCTGTGTAGCCAAGTTTACATTCCATGTGGTAGAGATATCTTATGATGTTTCTTTTTCTGTGTGACTTATTTCACTTAGAATCATCGTACCTGGATCCACTCGTTATGCTTCTACGGGCCTGACGACATAGATTTCATTGCTGAGTGATATTGCATTGTACGTAAGTACCACAACTTCTTTATCCATTTTTCGCTTTCTGCGATATTGAACTTGTACCGTAAACGAGGTTCTTGTAAACAGAGCCGTCCCAAATTTTGGGGTGGCTGTGTCTTTTTGATTTTAAGTTCCCTAAGCTATAGGACCATAAGTGGTAGTGCCCTAGGCTCTGTTGCTTTGTTTTGTAGATGTTTCAGGAAACACCATACACTTCTCCAGAGTGGCTGTTGGCAAGTTACATCCCATCCAATAGCATAACAAGGCCTCCAGTTCTCCATTGCCTGTCCTACCTTTCTGGATTTTATACTTTTTTCAGATGGCCCTTTTGACCGGGGGGCAGTGAGACTTCATTTTAGTGCAGATTTCCTTTGCAAGCTTGCTTGGTTGGCCAAAAAGGGCGTATGCGTTTTTTCCTGTATTCCGGAAAAAACGCATACACCCTTTTTGGCCAAGTGCATCATTGTGGACGTTCTGCCTCTTTTCCTATGCTTTACATGCAATTCCAGTCTACCTCCTGAAATCGGTTTCCTGCAATTCTGCCCCTCTTTCAAGTCCTCTTGGCAGCCTTACTTCAATATCTTTTTGGACGATAGCTGTCATTTATAACTCTGCAGGTTTGTGAATTACAATTCCCCTGAGCTTCTTTTTTCAACTCGCTTTCTTGTGAGCTGGCCGCAACACCGCAGGATTGCTTCAGGCCCTAGTGTGGTTCCGGCATGGCACGCTGAGCCTTTGGTTAATTCCTCTTCCTGGTGGGAAATGAGATTTAAATTTGCCCGTCCAGACACCTCCAGCTAGTCTCTCATTGGTTCTCCCTATTCCTGTTCATTTTCCGCAGAAATTGCAAACTGGGCCAAACAGGAGGTTAAAGGCACTGACTCTCCAAGTGGGGAGAGTGTTAGGAAAGTGTCTGCAATGTTGCACCCGAGTACCAGGGGACGAAAACTGAGACACATTTGAACACGTTTCCCGATCACACAGTGGATCATTCTCTGGGTTCCACATGCATGTTTTAGCTGAATGAAGAATCCCTTAAACCTGGAGAGTTGAGACCCATGGAACGGGTACCATGCAATATGACTTCAAAGGGTCTGCATTTGCTCACCGAACCTCACCAAACCTATCACTGCTGCGTTTATGCCGCTGTACACACGCTTGATTCTCTTTCGGAGACATATCAATCCATAGGTTTTAAGATTCTTCCTAGTCAGGTATATTCTTAGGCGTTTAATATGGTGTGTTGAGTCCACTTCGTTGAGCAAGGAGTAGCTCTTGTCTATTACATATTTGGCTTATGGAAAGGTATCTGTGCTAATTTCAATCTGTGGTTTTATGCAGCACCCCAACTCACCTTTCCCCTTAAGCAAGCATACGTTGGTTTTCTACATTTGAGACCCTGTTCTGTTTTGTAATTCAGTTCCTGTGTAGCCAAGTTTACATTCCGTGTAGTAGTGATATCTTATGATGTTTCTTTTTCTGTGTGACTTATTTCACTTAGAATCATCGTACCTGAATCCACTCATTATGCTGCTACGGGCCTGATGACATAGATTTCATTGCTGAGTGATATTGCATTGTACGTAAGTAGCACAACTTCTTTATCCATTTTTCCCTTTCTGCAATATTGAACTTGTACCGTAAACGAGGTTCTTGTAAACAGTGCCGTCCCAAACTTTGGGGTGGCTGTGTCTTTTTGATTTTAATTTCCCTAAGCTATAGGACCATAAGTGGAAGTGCCCTAGGCTCTGTTGCTTTGTTTTTTAGATGTTTCAGGAAACACCATACACTTCTCCAGAGTGGCTGTTGCCAATTTACATCCCGCCCACCAGCATAACAAGGCTCCCAGTTCTCCATGGCCTGTCCTGCCTTTCCGGATTTTATACTTTTTTCAGATGGCCCTTTTGACCGGGGGGAAGTGAGACTTCATTGTAGTGCAGATTTCCTTTGCAAGGTTGTTTGGTTGGCCAGAAAGGGCATATGCGTTTCTTCCTGAATATATTAAGGAAAAAACGCATGCGCCCTTTTTGGCCAAGTGCATCATTGTCGACGTTCTGAGTCTTTTCATATGTTGTCAATGCAATTCTAGTCTACCTCTTGAAATCGTTTTCCTGCAATTCTGCCTTGCTGTCAGTGCCTCTTCATAGCCTTACCTCAATATACTTCTGGAAAATAGTTGGCCTTTATAACTCTGCAGGTTTTTGAATTGCAGTGGCCCTTAGCTCCATTTTTCAGCTCTTATTTTTGTGATCTTGCCTCATATCCACAGGATTTTTTCATGCCCTATTCTTCTTCTGGGGCGCCTTGCTCTGCCTTTGGTTAATTCTTCTTCCTGATGTGAAATTAGAGTGACATGTGCCCATTGAAACCGCTACAGCTATTTTCTCACTGGTTCCCCCTATTCCCATTCATCCTCCGCACTAACTGCAGACTGTGCGATACCGGAACTTAAAGGCATTGACTCTCCGTGTGGGGATGTTGTTAGTAAAGTGGCTGGAATGTTGATCCGGAGCCCCAGGAGAGGAAAATGAGGTGCGTTTTAGAAACCTTTCCCGATCATATGGTATACCATCCCCTGGATTTCCCATGCATGGTTTAGCTGTAGGAAGATTCCCTTCAACCTGGAATGTTGGGACCCTTGGAATGAGTAGCATGAAGTATTGCATTAAACTTTCGGCAGTTGCTCACCAAAGCTCACCAATCCTCTCAGCCCCAAGTGTCCAGCCTTATGTCTTATCCAGCTGTGGGTTTATATGTGGTCATTCCAGGTTGCATCACAGCCCCTGAGCGAATTTTGTAAGAATTTTTCTCTCTTTCATTGTTTCTGCGTTTTGGTTTTAAAATTTATTTCTATAATGGGGTTTAGCTCATTTTCACTGCTGTGTTTGGCCACTCTGCACACACTTGATTCCCTTATGGAGATATATCAATACATGGGTTTTAAGATTCTTATTACTCAGATATATTTCTCTGCGGTGTATAGGGTGTGTTGAGGCCAGTTCATTGAGCAAGGTGTAGATCTTGTCTAATACCTATTTGGTTTATTGAACGGTGTCTGTGCTAATTTCAAACTCTGGTTTTATGCATCACCCCACCTCTCCTTTCCCCTTAAGCTGACATAAGTGTGTTTTCTAAATGTGAGACACTGTTCTGTTTTGTAATTCATTTTTTGTGCAGCCATATTTATCCTCCCTCTATAAGTGATATCTTATGATATGTTTCTTTTTCTGTTTGACTTATTTCAAGTAGTATTATCGGACCTAAATCCACTCTTTATCCTTCTACTAGCCTTATTACATTGATTTCATGGTGAAGAGATATTCCATTGTACATAAGTACCACATTTTCTTTATCCATTTTTCTCTTTCCTGGGATATTTAAGGTGTACTGAAGTTGAGGTTCTTGTAAACAGAGTAGCCCTAAACTGTGGTGTGCTTGTGTCTTGTTGATTTTTAGACTTCCCTAGATATACTTCCATGATTGGAAGTGCCCTATGCTCTGTAGCTCTGTTTTTTAGATGATTTAGGAACCACCATACACTTCTCCAGAGTGGCTCTCGGCAGTTCACACACTGTCCATCAGCGTATAAAGGCTCCCTGTTCTCCATGGCCTGTCCTGCATTTCTGGTTTTTACAATTTTTTCGGATGGCCCTTTTGACCGGTGGGAAATGAGACTTCTTTGTTGTGCACATTTGCATTGCTTGCTTGCTTGGTTGCCCATAAAGTGCGTATGCGTTTTTTCCTGGATATATTCAGGAAAAAATGCATACTCCCTTTTGGGCCAACTGCATCATTGTCGAAATTCTGCCGCTTTTCATGTGCTTTAAAGACGAGTCCAATCTATCTCTTGAAATCTGTTTCTTGCAATTCTGTCTTGCATTCAGATCCTCTTCTTTGCCTTACCTCAACATATTTTTGGACGTTAGTTTTCATTTATAACTCTGCAGGTTTGTGAATTGCAGTGACCCTGAGCTCCATTTTTTAAGTTGCTCTTTTGTGAGCTGGCCTCAAAGCCGCAGGATTGCTTCAGGCCCTATTTTGGCTCCGGCGAGGCGGGCTGAGCCTTTTTTTAATTCTTATTCTTAATGGGAAATTAGAGTGACATGTGCCCGTCCAAACCCCTACAACTATTCTCTCATTGGTTCCCCCTCTTCCCGTTCATCCTCCTCACAATTTGCAAAATGTGTGAAACAGAAGTTTAAATGTGCTGATTCTCTAAGTGGGGAGATTCTAAGTAACGTGGCTGGAATGATGAACAGGAGCACCAGGAGAGGATAAATGAGGTGCATTTTAGACACATCTCCCCATCACATGGTGTACAGTCCTCTGGGTTTTCCATGCATGTTTTAGCTGTAGGAAGATCCCTTGAACCTGCAGATTTGGGACCCATTGAATGGGTACCAGGTAGTATTACTTTAAAGGGTGTGCATTTCCTCACCCAACCTCACATTTCTCTTAGCACGAACAGTTTCCAGCCTTATGTGTCATCCTGCTGTGGGTCTAGATGTGTTCAATCCATGTTGCATCACCGTCCCTGAGGAAAAGTTGTAAGAGGTTTTCTCTGTCTCTCTGTCGTTTATTTTTTTCAATTTATTACTATATTGGTTACAGCTGATTTTCAAAGCTCTGTTTCTTGCTGCTGTACATCCACTTGATTCACATACAGAGAGACATCAATAAATTCTTTTTCAGATTCTTACCAGTCATATATATTCTTTTCCGGTGACTTGAGTGTGCTGAGTGCAGTTCTTTTAGCTACCGTGTAGGCCTTGTTGATTATCAGTTTGGTATTTGGAATGGTATCTTTGCTAATTTCAACCTCCTGGATGATGCCTCACCCCTCCCCACCTTTCCCGTTTAGCAGCCTTACGCGTGTTTTCTACATACTTGACTATGTTTTTCTTTTGTAATTTATTTCATGTGTAGCCATTTTGGATTCCACCTTTAAGTGATATCTTATGATATGTGTCTTTTTCTTTTTGAATTATGTCACTTAGAATGATCATACGTAACTCCTCCGGAGTTGTTACAACTGGCCATATTTCATTGATTTCCAGGCTGAGTAATATTCCACTCTACATAAGTACCACATCTCTATCCATTTTTTCCCTCCAGAGACATTTAAGTTATATCCTAGTCGAGGATCTTTTAAACAGAGAGGCAGTAAACATTGGGGTGCCTGTGTCCTCTCGATTTTTGTTTTTCCCAAGACATACGCCCATGAGTGCAAGTGCCCTATGCTCTGTAGCTCATTTTTTAGATGCTTTAGTAAACACAATACACTTCTCCAGAATGGCCGTTGGCAATATACATTTCCACTATAAGCCTCACAGGGCTCCCTCTTCTCCTTGCCCTGTCCTGCATTTCTGGTGTTTACACTTTATGAGGATGGCTCTTCTGACTGATGCGAAGTGATATCTTTTGTAGTATTGATTTCCAGTGCCCACCTGTTTGGTTGGCTAAAAAAGTGTATGCCCTTTTCTTGAATATATACAGAAAAAAACGCATACAGCCTTTTTGGCCAACTGCAATGTTGGCAATGTTCAGCCCCTTTTCTTGTGCTTAATGGCGAGTCCTTTCTACCTCCTCAAATCCCTTTCCTGCCATTCTCCCTTGCTTACCAATCCTTTTCTCTGACTTTCCTCAAGACATTTTTCAGTGATAGATATTTTCAACTCTGCAGTTTCGTGAATTTTACTGCCCCTGAGTTCCATTGTTCAACTTGTGTTTATGGGAACTGGCCACAAAGCAGTGGGATTTCCTCAAGCCCTATACTGTTTCCATGGGCAACCCTAGCCTTTGGTCAATTCGTCTTCCTGATTGGAAATTAGAGTGACATGTGCCTGTCTGAACACCTAGGACTTGTCTCTCATTGTTCCTCATCCTTCCGCTTCATCCTCTGGACAAATTCCAAACTGTACGCAACAGGATGTTGACAGTGCTGACATCTCCAAGTGGGGAGACTGTTAGTAAAGACGCTGGAGGGGTGAACCCGAGCACCAGGAGATGAGGAGATGAGATGCCTTTTCCAAACTCTTCCCGATCAGACGGTATACCATCCTCTGGGTGTGACAGACATGTTTTAGCAGTAGGAAGAGTCCCATTCATGTAAGGAGAACACCAGGGCTTTTTCAAAATCAGTGTCTCCCCGAAACCCAAACTGGGGAATTTTTTAAGCTACGGCTACACATATGTTCATTAAGGGCCTTGGGAAGTAGGCAGAGTCCAAACTTTAGATGTTTGAAGTCTTCAGGGTCAGAAGCACTCACCACCGTCTTCCCTTAGGTTACACTTTAACTGTCATTGATAGATGATGTCAATAAAAATATCTATTCTTTTTCCGATTATTTCCCCTTATAGGTTATTGCAAAATATTGAGTGTAGTTCCCTCTGCTATACAGTAGTTCCTTGTTGATGATCTATTTTATACATAGCAGTGTGTATGTGTCAATTCCAAACTGTTAATTTATCCCTCCTCCCACCTTTCCCCTTTGGTAATAATAAATTATAAGATTTTATACTTCTCAGAAATGGGGGAGCTGAAAGAGAGGTATCATTTTCAATGGAAAAGCATTTAAAACAAGATTGAAACTTTAACCAAGATTATTAGGTGTACATCCTTGGAAAGAAATCACTTCATTTCTCTAATATTGACCTGACAAATAAGACAAACCTTTTCACTGAACTTGCTTATAATAAAGTGATGGAAATATCAAATGGAAGTGTTAGAAACATCTTATTTTACCCGAGCCTTATAAACTGTTCTATGTTAACTACAGTTTGGCTCACACATCTGTTCATTGAAGTTACAATAGTCTCAATTTCTGTTACTGATCCTCCAGAGTGGACCCCAACAAGTGTCCCCCTGCCCAGTGTCATTGGGGCCAACAGATCAAGACTGAGTTTGGTTCACAAGCAAAGGAAACTTTATATTTTAAACAGAGAATGGAGAGGTGAGAGCATGCACTACCCCGTGGGCTGTGGGCTGGGCTGCTGTGTAGAGATCCTGTCAGAGTCAGTGGGAGGGAGGGGGCGGAGCACTCGAGGGCCGGGTTGGCTGCAGCTCAGGCTCTATATCTCGGAGTCTGCACTGGGCCCCAGGAGCTGAGGTGTCGACCCAGCCATTCTGCACTAGGAAATCTGGTCTGAAGTGCCGGGTGTGGAACCTCTGCATGCGGGACCCTAGGAGCACGTGAAATTAGACAAAGCACAAAGGATAAAAAAGGTCAGACTTGACTTTATTGCCCAGATTCTATTTTTATCTCCCAGGGATTTTTAATGGGCTTTGCTGGGGACAAACCCCTCCTCTGCCTTTTGTCCCGTTCCTCATTCTTGGAGTGCTGAGGGTGCAGACCCTTCTTCTGTAACTGCTGAGTGCTGAGTTGGGAGCCCTCATACCAGGGGACGAGGGTCAGAACTTCTCCCCAGCAGCCTCCAGGTGACGTTGATTGGCCCCAGGACCCCTGCCTCCCTGCTCGTCCACCTGAGCACCAGCATTGGAAGTGTTATAGATTCTAATGACCTTTAAGGGTCCAGGAAAGAGATGTGCAGAGACGCTGTGGGGGCCGGTTTCACCCCGCCCCACATTTGTTCGGCCACCTTAGGCTGACCGTTTCTGCCAGCCTAGATGCTCTGACCAGTAGTCTGCTCTTTCTTCAATTAGGCCCCTGAATTAACGTAAAAACAGCACCAGGTGTCAGAGCCCTGCCCGCTCAACTCCCAGACAGTCCAGGGTCAGTGGTGATCAAGGACCATGATGGCCACTGAGTCAACAGCCTTTTGAAGTAAACAGGAGTCCAGCCGGTCTTATTGGCCACCATCATCATGGTGTCTGTAGGCTTTTCTATGGTGACAGTGTGATATACGTTTCCCCCGCCAAGATTATTAGCTCCCCTCCGGGTGCAGTAAGTCCTGCAAGTAGTAGTCTACTCCTTCGGGACACACTATTGTTGTTTTATGAGAGAAACTCCAGGTCAAGTGATGTTCACACGAGTCGTCATGGTGCCCTGTTGCCCCCGGTTATCTCTCTGGATGTTGGAGTTGGAGGGCCTCCTCACTCGAGGTCGGTGTGCCCACGGAGCGAACCCTGCAACTTCAGGGCATGGTTGGTGATTAGGATCACCACGTGGGGTCCTTTTCCCTTAGGAGGGAGGTGGCCTTTTGGGTTGCTGATTTCCACGTTTTTAGATACCGCCAGTATCTTGGCCAGATGTGGCAGTGGGCCAAGCCCCTTGGTGACTGTAGTTTATCCTACCTGGATGGCATTCTTGCGTTGTTCCATTTCAAGTGGTCCCAGTTTTTGCACTAATTCTCCAATGGCGATTCACCTTTCACCGGGAATGGAAAGGTCAAAGGGTTTAGCTCAATTAGGGAGTTCCAGGGCAAGGGTCTGAATTGACTGCTCTTTCCATTCTTGAAAGGCCACTTCTGGATTCTGTTCAAAAGGATCATCATCTTTTCCTTTCAGTGTTTCATATAGAGGCCCAGCTAGTAGACTGTAGTTAGGGATCCAGAAGCAGCAAACCCTGGCCTCCCCAGGAACCCCTAAGCTGTCTTCTAGTTTTAGAAAGGGGTAAGGCTGCAAATGGTTTCTTCCCTTTCCTGGGATGGACTTCTCCGACCTTCTGTGAGAATGAAGCCCAGGCAGGTCACCGCAGTCTGTGATATTTGAGCTTTTTCTTGGACAACTTCTATCCTTTATTGGCTTGGTAGTTCAGAGGCCTCCTTAGTAGGGCTGGCGATCAGAATGTCATCTGCATATTGAAGGAGGGTTTCCTTTTCCAGAGGTAGAACTTTTCAGTCTTTAGCTAAGCTTTCCCCAAAGATGGTGTGGGAATTTTTGAACCCTTGGGGCAAGACGGCCCGGAAGTATTGTTTTAGTTGTATGTTGAGTCCTGCCACTCACAAGCCAAAATTTCTTGTGACTCTGGGACTAATGGAATACAAAAGAAGGCATCATTGAGACTAATACAGAATACCATGTCCTGGTGGTTGGTAGAATGACCAGCAGGGTGTAGGAATTAGGAGCAACTGGAGGTATATCCTTGGTGGCTTCACTGACTGTCCTGACATCCTTTACCAGGTCCCCAGCAGCCCATGGGGCTCTCGTGGTCAGGCCAATCCCAGGATATGGAGCTCTCCTGGGCAGGTACCCCACCCCCAACCCAGCCCACGGGGCTCTCGTGGTCAGGCCTCTCCCAGGATACAGAGCTACCCTTGCAGGTACCGTGGCAGGGCTGGGCACACAGGAACCGTGCACATAGCTCTCACTGAAGAGCACCCCCATCTCACCTGTCGCTCAGAGCTGACACAGAGCACCTCAGAGCAGGACTTGAACTAACAAACAGCAGCTGCGACAGGTCTGTGACCCTGGGCATCACTCTGTGTGGCCTCCCTCCACCTGGTCTTCCAGAGACTTCCACTGCACCCGGGGCACCAGGCCTCTGTCTCCAACCACCACCCACCCCTCCTCTCCCTGACTCCTGGGTTCCTCTCATTAGGAGAGGCTTTTCTTGAAGTTGTCTCCCACTCATGGGCCAGATAAAATGATTAGAAAACAAGCCAAAGCTGCAGCCCCTTGTCTATCCTGACTCTCAGGAGCCCACACCTGTTCCTTGGACCTGGCCGGTTCAGCAAGTTCCATTTTCTGCAACTGTGAGCCCCTGAGGGGTGATGATTGGCTGACCTGGGCAGCCTTACCGTGCCGGCCAGCCCTCCCCAGGTGTGCCTGGGTTGAGATCAATATAAATACCACTCCAGGCAGCAAGAGCCCCTGCAGCTGTGCCTGACGCCATTTTCTCTGCCCTGTCAGCAGTCTCGGGGCTGGGCTGGTGGGAGGGAGTGAGAGGCCACAGCTTTGTGGGTGGCCCAGTGTGAGTGGGGCTCTGCTGGACTTTCTGCAGCAGTTGCCAGGCTGCCACCTGCTAAAGAAGAGGATGTGTCACCCATACCTGCTGCTGGAATTTCTCCCTGGGCAGAGGTGAGGAAGGAAAAAAGCAGTGGGAGCAGGGACAGGACGGGTATCTCAGGCAGGGAAATGGAAATCTTCCAGAAGAGCACCCAGGACCAGGGCCATCCTGGCTGGCCTGCAGGCACCAAGTCAGCTGGCATGCTGTCACTCATGTGGCTCCATGGCCCTTCCTCTAGGCTTTCAAGTCCTTGTATATATTCAGGTGTTTTACCTGGGAAGGGTGGGAACAGTTCAGCAGCAACTGGCCTGGGGCTCAGCTCACGTTCACTCACAGATGCCTCGGCACGGTGCCCCAGCTTTGCAATGAGGACGCTTGTTGTGTGGGGGCTGCTGGCTGAATGGGAGACGATTCCCCACCACTGACCAACTTCAGAATTGTTTACAACTGGAACAAGGGCCCTGATACGGTTTTCCTCTGAGTAACTGGTGGGTTCTGTTTTTTTTTTCTCTTTTTCATTTTTGGTTCAAGGTAGAATTTATTCCTCTTTTTTGTATTTACAGATATAAGCATGGAAATAATTTATTCATATAAATACATGTATGTGAAGGGAATAATTGTTTTTTCTGTTTTGTTTTTTAAATTTTATTTCTTTTTAATTTTGAATTTTATTTTATATTTTTATACAGCAAGTTCTTATTGGTTATCTATTTTATACATATAAATGTTTACATGCCAATCCCAATCTCTCAACTCCTCCCACCACCACCACCCCAAGAGCTTTCCCCCCTTGTTGTCCATACGATTGTTGTCTACATCTGTTGCTCTATTTATGCCTTGCAAAACGGTTAATCTGTACAGTTTTTCTAGGTTCCACATATATGCACGAATATACAAGATTTGTTTTTCTCTTTCTGACTTACTTCACTCTGTATGACAGACTCTAGATCCATCGACGTCTCTACAAATGACCCAATTTCATTCCTTTCATGGCTTAGTAATATTCCATTTTATATATGTACCACATCTTTATGCATTCGTCTGTCTGTGGGCATTTAGGTTGCTTCCATTACCTCGATATTGTAAATAGTGATGCAATGAACATTGCGGTGAATGTCTCTTTTTGATTTATGGTTTTGTCTGGGTATACGTCCAGTACTGGGATTGCTGTATCATATGGTAATTCTATTAATAGTTTCTTAAGAAACTCCATATTGTTCTCCATAGTGACTGTATCAATTTATATTCCCAACAATAGTAGAAGAGGCTTCCTTTTCTCCACACCCTTTCCAGCATTTGTTGTTTGTAGATTTTCAGATGATGCCGATTCTAACAGGTGTGAGGTGATACCTCATTGTTGAGTCCATTTCGTTGAGCAAGGGGTAGGTCTTCTCTATTACATATTTGGCTTATGGAACGGTATCTGTGCTAATTTCAAACTCTGGTTTTATGCAGCACCCCAACTCACCTTTCCCCTTAAGCAAACATAAGTTGGTTTTCTAAACTTGAGACCCTGTTCTGTTTTGTAATTCAGTTCCTGTGTAGCCAAGTTTACATTCCGTGCATTAGTGATACCTTATGATGTTTCTTTTTCTGTGTGACTTATTTCACTTAGAATCATCGTGCCTCAATCCACTCATTATGCTGGTACAGGCCTGGTGACACAGATTTCATTGCTGAGTGGTATTCTGTTGTACATAAGTACCGCAACTTCTTTATCAATTATTTGTTCTCTGGGATATTTAACTTGTACCGTAGAAGAGGTTCCTGTAAACAGAGCCATCCCAAATTTTGGGGTGGCTGTGTCTTTTTGATTTTAATTTCCCTAAGCTATAGGACCATAAGTGGAAATGCCCTAGACTCTGTTGCTTTGTTTTTCAGATGTATCAGGAAACACTATACACTTCTCCAGAGTGGCTGTTGGCAATTTACATCCCGCCCATCAGCATAACAAGGCTCCCAGTTCTCCATGGCCTGTCCTGCCTTTCTGGATTTTACACTTTTTTCAGATGGCCCTTTAGACCGGGGGGAAGTGACACTTCATAGAAGTTCGGATTTCCATTGCAAGCTTGCTTGGTTTGCCAAAAAGGGCGTATGTGTTTTTTCCTGAATATATTCAGGAACAAACTCATACGCCCTTTTTTGTCACGTGCATCATTGTCGATGTTCTGCCTCTTTTCCTATGCTTTAAATGCAAATCCAGTCTACCTCCTGAAATCAGTTTCCTGAAATTCTGCCCCGCTTTCAAGTCCTCTTGGCAGCCTTACTTCAATATATTTTTGGACGTTATCTGTCATTTATAACTCTGCAGGTTTGTGAATGACAGTGCCCCTGAGCTCCTTTCTTCAACTCGCTTTCTTGTGAGCTGGCCGCAAACCCGCAAGACTGCTTCAGGCCCTAATCTGCTTCTGGCAGGGCACGCTGAGCCTTTGGTTAATTCCTCTTCCTGTTGGGAAATGAGTGTTAAATATGCCCGTCCAGACACCTACCTCACTCTCAACCCCTTGGTAATGTGGGTCCTCTGGTTTGTGGCCACCTTTGCTGGGTTCCTCACCTTTTGATGATGTGGCCCCACTAGTGTGAGGACACTCCTGCCTGGTTCTCATCCACGTGGTTATGTGGACCCCCTGGTGAGAGTCTGTTCCTGGCTGTGTTCCTCACCCTTCTGTGAGGGAGACCCTCTGCTGATAGGTCACTCCTGCATGGCTGGCACACATTGCCTTGGTGAAGTCAGCTGTGTGGTGGCAGTTGAAGCGTGCTGGGGATCTCCTGCCCCCGGTGATGAGGGCCCTCTTGCGTCAGGCCCTAACTGCTGGGCTCACCAACTTTTCTTAGTGAGCCCAATGATGCTTGGGCACTCCTCTTAGGACCCCATCTCCATGGGGATGTGGGCCTTCTGCTCTGAGGTCCCAACGGCTGGGTTGTTCACAATTTCATGATGTGGGCTCTCTGGTGTTAGTTCACAGAGGCCTGGATCCCATAGCCTCTGTGCTCTTGGCCGCCTGCTGGGAGGTTCCAACGGCTAGATTCCTCACTTTTTTAATTTTTTGGGCCCTCTGTTGTGAGTATCCTCCTGCCTGCCTCACTCCCAGCCCCTTCGTGTTGTGTGTCCTCTGGTTTGAGGCCACATGTGCTGGGTTCCTCACCTTTCGATGATGTGGGACCAATGGTCTTAGGAGACTCCTGCCTGGTTCACATCCCCTTGGTGATGTGGGCCCTCTGTTGAGAGTCTGATCCTGGCTGGGTTCCTCACCCATCTGTGAGGTGGGCCGTCTGCTGTGAGGTCACTCCTGCCTGGCTTGCTCACCTCGCCTTGTGGACATGAGCCCTCTGGTGGCACTTGGAGCCTGCTGGGAGCCTCCTCCCCTCGGTGATGAGGGCCCTCTGGCGTCAGGCCCTAACGGCTGGGCTCCCCACATTTTGTGATGTGCGCCCAGTGGTGCGAGGACACTCCATCCAGGTTCACATCCCCATTGGGATGTGGGCCTTCTGCTCTGAGGTCCCAATGCCTGGGTTACTCACAGTTTCATGATGTGGGCTCTCTGCTGTTAGTTCACTCCTGCCTGCATCCCATAGCTTCTGTGCTCTCGGCCGCCTGCTGGGAGGTTCTAACTGCTGGATTCCTCACCTTTCTTATTCTTTGGGCCCTCTGTTTTTAGGCTACACCTGCCTGCCTCACTCCCATTCCCTTTGTGATATGTGTCCTCTGATTTGAGGCCACATGTGCTGGGTTCCGCACCTTTCGATGATGTGGCCCCACTGGAGGGAAGATAGTCCGGACTGGTTCCCATCCCCTTGCTGATGTGGGCCCTCAGGTGAGAGTCTGATCCTGGCTGGGTTCCTCACCCTTCTGTGAGGTGGGCCCTCTGCTGTGAGGTCAATCATGCCTGTCTGGCACACGTCACCTTGGCGACGTGGGCCCTCTGGTGGCAGTTGGAGTGTGCTGGGATCCTCCTCCCCTCGGTGATGAGGGCCCTCTTGCCTTAGGCCATAACTGCTGGGCTCCCCACATTTTCTGATGTGCGCCAAGTGAGTGAGGACACTCTTGCCAGGTTCCCATCCCCATGGGGATATGGGCCTTCTGCTCTGAGGTCAAAACGGCTGGCTTGCTCACAGTACCATGATGTGGGCCCTCTGCTGTGAGTTCACTCCGGCAAGGATCCCTTATCATCGGTGCTCTGAGCCGCCTCCTGGGAGGTTCCAACTGCTGGATTCCTCAACATTTTATTCTATGTGCCCTCTGTTGTGAGGCTCCTCCTGCCTGCCTCACTGCCAGCCCCTTGGTGATGACTGTCTTATGGCTTGAGGCCACATGTGCTGCGTTCCTCACCTTTCGATGATGTGGCCCCACTCGTGTGAGGACACTCCTGCCTGGTTCCCATCCCCTTGGTGAGGTGGGCCCTCTGGCGAGAGTCTAATCCTGGCTGGGTTCCTCAACGTTCTGTGAGGTAGGCCCTCTTCTGTGAGGTCACTCCTGCCTGGCTGGCACACGTCACCTTGGAGACGTGAGCCCTCTGGTGGCAGTTGGAGCATGCAGGGTGCCGCTTCCTCTCGGTGATGACGGCCCTCTGGTGTCAGGCCCTAAATGGTGGGCTCCCCACATTTTCTGATGTGCGCCCAGTGGTGCGAGGACACTCCAGCCAGGTTCCCATTCCCATGAGGATGTGGGCCTTCTGCGCTGAGGTCCCAACGCCTGGGTTGCTCACAGTTTAATGATGTGGGCCCTCTGTTGTGAGTTCACTGCGGCCTGGATCCCATAGCCTCGGTGTTCTGAGCCGCCTGCTGGAAGGTCTAAATGCTGGAATCCTCACGTTTTTTATATTATGTGCCCTGTGTTGTGAGGCTACTCCTGCCTGCCTCACTCCAAGGCCCTTGGTGATGTGGGTCCTCTGGTTTGAGGACACGTGTGCTGGCTTCCTCACCTTAAGATGATGAGGCCCCACTGGTGTGAGGATAATCCTGACTGGTTCCCATCCCCTTTGTGATGTGGGCCCTCTGGTGAGAGTCTGATCCTGGCTGGGTTCCTCACCCATCTGTGAGGTGGGCCCTCTACTATCAGGTAACTCTTGCCTGGCTTGCTCATCTCGCCTTGTTGACATGAGCCCTCTGGTGGCACTTGGACCCAGCTGGGAGCCTCCTCACCTCTGTGATGAGGGCCCTCTGACGTCAGGCCCTAACTGCTGGGCTCCCCAACTTTTCTTAGTGAGCCCAGTGATGCTCGGGCACTCCTCTTAGGTTCCCATCTCCATGGGGTTGTGGGCCTTCTGCTCTGAGGTTCCAACGGCTGGGTTGATCACAGTTTCATGATGTGGGCTCTCTGGTGTTAGTTCACTGTGGCCTGGATCCCATAGCCTCTGTGCTCTTGGCCGCCTGCTGGGAGGTTCCAACGGCTGGATTCCTCACTTTTTTAATTTTTTAGGCCCTCTGTTGTGAGGATCCTCCTGCCTGCCTCACTCCCAGCCCCTTCGTGATGTGTGTCCTCTGGTTTGAGGCCACATGTGCTGGGTTCCTCACCTTTCGATGATGTGGGACCAATGGTCTTAGGAGACTCCTGCCTGGTTCACATCCCCTTGGTGATGTGGGCCCTCTGTTGAGAGTCTGATCCTGGCTGGGTTCCTCACCCTTCTGTGAGGTGGGCCGTCTGCTGTGAGGTCACTCCTGCCTGGCTTGCTCACCTCGCCTTGTGGACATGAGCCCTCTGGTGGCACTTGGAGCCTGCTGGGAGCCTCCTCCCCTCGGTGATGAGGGCCCTCTGGCATCAGGCCCTAACGGCTGGGCTCCCCATATTTTGTGATGTGCGCCCAGTGGTTCGAAGACACTCCATCCAGGTTCACATCCCCATTGGGATGTGGGCCTTCTGCTCTGAGGTCCCAATGGCTGGGTTGTTCACAGTTTCATGATGTGGGCTCTCTGCTGTTAGTTCACTCTGGCCTGGATGCCATAGCCTCTGTGCTCTGGGCCGCCTGCTGGAAGGTTCCAACTGCTCGATTCCTCAACTTTTGTATTCTATGGGTCCTGTGTTGCGATGCTCCTCCTGCCTGCCTCACTCGCAACCCCTTCGTGATGTGGGTCCTCTGGTTTGAGGCCACATGTGCTGGGTTCCGCAACTTTCAATGATGTGGCCCCACTGGTGTGAGGACACTCCTGCCTGGTTCCCATCCCCTTGGTGATGTGGGCCTTCTGGTGACAGTCTTATCCTGGCTGGGTTCCTCACTCTTCTGTGAGGTAGGCCCTCTGCTGTGAGGTCAATCCTGCCTGACTTGCACACATCACCTTGGCGATGTGGGCCCTCTGTTGGCACATGGAACCTGCTGGGAACCTCCTGCCCTGGGTGATGACGGCTCTCTAGCATCAGGCCCTAACTGCTGGGCTCCCCACGTTTTCTGATGTGAGCCCAGTGATGCCAGGACACTCCTGTCAGGTTCCCATCCCCATGGGGATGTGGGCTTTCTGCTCTGAGGTCCCAACGCCTGGGTTGCTCACAGTTTCATGATGTGGGCTCTCTGCTGTTAGTTCACTCCTGCCTGCATCCCATAGCTTCTGTGCTCTCGGCCGCCTGCTGGGAGGTTCCAACTGCTGGATTCCTCACCTTTTTTATTCTTTGGGCCCTCTGTTTTTAGGCTACTCCTACCTGCCTCACTCCCATCCCCTTTGTGATGTATGTCCTCTGATATGAGGCCGCATGTGCTGAGTTCCTCACCTTTCGATGATGTGGCCCCGCTGGTGGGAGGACAGTCCTGACTGGTTCCCATCCCCTTGGTGTTGTGGGCCCTCTGGCAAGAGTCTCATCCTACCTCGGTTCCTCACCCTTCTGTGAGATAGGCCCTCTGCTGTGAGGTCGCTACTGCCTGGCTGGCGCATGCCACCTTGTAGACGTGAGCCCTCTGTTGGCAGTTGGAACCTGCTGGGAGTCTCCTCCCCTCAGTTATGAGGGCCCCCTGGCGTCAGGCCCTAACTGCTGGGCTCCTAACATTTTCTGATATGTGCTAAGTGGTGCGAAGCCACTCCTGCCAGGTTCCCATCCCAATGGGGATGTGGGCCTTCTGTTCTGAGGTCCCAACGGCTGGGCTGCTCACAGGTTCATGATGTGGGCCCTCTGCTGTGAGTTCACTGCGGCCTAGATCCCATAGACTCGGTGCTCTGGGCCGCTTGCTGGGAGGTTCCAACTGCTGGATTCCTCAACTTTTATATTCTATGGACCCTGTGTTGTGAGGCCGGTCCTGCCAGCCTCATTCTGAACCCCTTGGTGATGTGGTTCCTCTGGTTTGAGGCTACATGTGCTGGGATCCTCACCTTTCGATGATGTTGTCCCACTGGTGTGGGGACACGCCTGCCTGGTTCCCATCCCCTTGGTGATGTGGGCCCTCTGGTGAGAGTCTGATCCTGGCTGTGTTCCTCACCCTTCTGTGAGGTGGGCCCTCTGCTGTGAGGTCACTCCTGCCGGGCTGGCACAAATCGCCTTGGTGACGTTGGCCCTCTGGTGGCAGCTGGAGCCTGCTGGGAGCCTCCTCCCCTCGGTGATGAGTGCCCTCTAGCGTCAGGCCCTAACTTCTGAGCACCCCACGTTTTCTGATGTGAGCCCAGTGATGCCAGGACACTCCTGTCATGTTCCCATCACCATGGGGATGTGGGCCTTCTGCTCTGAGGTCCCAATGTCTGGGTTGCTCACAGTTTCATGATGTGGGCTGTCTGGTGTTAGTTCACTCTGGCTTGGATCCCCTAGCCTCTGTGCTCTGGGCCGCCTGCTGGGAGGTTCCAACTGCTGGATTCCTCACCTTTCTTATTTTTGGGCCCTCTGTTGTGAGGCTCCTCCTGCCTGCCTCACTCCCAGCCCCTTGGTGATGGGTGTCCTATGGTTTGAAGTCACATGTTCTGGGTTCCTCACCTTTAGATGATGTGGCCCTACTCATGTGAGGACACTCCTGTCTGGTTCCAATCCATTTGGTGATGTGGGCCCTCTGGTGCGAGTCTGACCCTAACTGGGTTCGTCACACTTCTCTGAGGTGGGCCCTCTGCTGTGAGGTCATTCGTGCCTGGTTGGCACACATCACCTTGGCGACGTCAGCCCTCTGGTGGCAGTTGGAGCCTGCTGGGAGCCTCCTTCCCTTGGTGATGAGGGTCCTCTGGCGTCAGGCCCTAACTGCTGGTCTCCCAAAATTTTCTGATACGTTCTCAGTGGGGCGAGGACACTCCTACCAGATTTATATCCCCATGGGGATGTGGGCCTCCTGCTCTGAGGTCCCAATGGCTGGGTTGCTCAGTTTCATGACATGGGCCCTCTTCTGTGAGTTCACTGTGGCTTGGATCCCATAGCCTCGGTGCTCTGGGCCGCCTGCTGGGAGGTTCCAACTGCTGGATTCCTCACTTTTTTATTCTATGGGCCCAGTGTTGTGAGGCTACTCCTGCCTGCCTCACTCCGAGGCCCTTGGTGATGTGGGTCCTCTGGTTTGAGGACACATGTGCTGAATAGCTCACCTTTCGCTGATGTGGCCCAACTGGTGTGAAGACACTCCTGCCTGGTTCCCATCCTCTTAGTGATGCGGGCCCTCTGGTGAGAGTCTGATATTGGCTGGGTTTCTCAACCTTCTGTGAGGTGGGACCTCTGCTGTGAGGTAACTCCTGCCTGGCTTGCTCACGTTGCCTTGGCAACGTGAGCCCTCAGGTGGCAGTTGGAGCCTGCTGGGATTCTCCTCCCCTCAGTTATGAGAGCTCTGGATAAAACACATATGCCCTTTTTTGCCAAGTGCATTATTTTCCAAGTTCTGTCTCTTTTCCTATGCTTTAAGAGCGACTCCCGTGTACCTTCTGAAATCGGTTTCCAGCAATTGTGCCCCGCATTCAAGTCCTCTTCGCAGCCTTACTTCAGTATAATTTTGGATGATAGCTGTCATTTATAACTCTGCAGGTTTGTGAATTACAGTGTCCCTGAGCTCCTTTCTTCAACTCGCTTTCTTGTGAGCTGGCCGCAACACCGCAAGATTGCTTCAGGCCCTAGTGTAGTTCCGGCATGGCACGTTGAGCCTTTGGTTAATTCCTCTTCCTGGTGGGAAATGAGAGTTAAATTTGCCCGTCCAGACACCTCCAGCTAGTCTCTCATTGGTTCTCCCTATTCCTGTTCAGTTTTCCGCAGAAATTGCAAACTGGGCCAAACAGGAGGTTAAAGGCACTGACTCTCTAAGTGGGGAGAGTGTTAGTAAAGCGTCTGAAATGTTGCACCCGAGTACCGGGGAACGAAAACTGAGACACATTTGAACATGTTTCCCAATCACACGGTGGATCATACTCTGGGTTCCACATGCATGTTTTAGCTGAAGGAAGAATCCCTTAAAACTGGAGAGCTGAGACGCATGGAATGGGTACCATGCATTATGACTTCAAAGGGTCTGCATTTGCTCACCGATTCTCACCAATCCTATCACTGCTGCGTTTATGCCACTGTACACATGCTTGATTCTCTTTCGGAGACATATAAATCCATAGGTTTTAAGATTCTTACTAGTCAGGTATATTCTTAGGCATTTAATATGGGGCGTTGAGTCCACTTCATTGAGCAAGGTGTGGCTCTGGTCTATTATATATTTGGCTTATGGAATGGTATCTGTGCTAATTTCAAACGCTGGTTTTATGCAGCACCCCAACTCACCTTTCCCCTTAAGCAAGCATAAGTTCGTTTTCTACATTTGAGACCCTGTTCTGTTTTGTAATTCAGTTCCTGGGTAGCCAAGTTTACATTCCGTGTAGTAGTGATAATTTATGATGTTTCTTTTTCTGTTTGAATTATTTCACTTAGAATCATCGTACCTGAATCCACTCATTATGCTACTATGGGCCTGATGACATCGATTTCATTGCTGAGTGATATTGCATTGTAGGTAAGTACCACAAATTCTTTATCCATTTTTCACTTTCTGTGATATTGAACTTGAACCGTAAACGAAGTTCTTGTAAACAGAGCCGTCCCAAACTTTGGGGTGGCTGTGTCTTTTTGATTTTAATTTCCCTAAGCTATAGGACCATAAGTAGAAGTGCCCTAGGCTCTGTTGCTTCGTTTTTTATATGTTTCAGGAAACACCATACACTTCTCCAGAGTGGCTGTTGGCAATTTACATCCCGCCCATCAGCATAACAAGGCTCCCAGTTCTCCATGGCCTGTCCTGCCTTTCTGGATTTTACACTTTTTTCAGATGGCCCTTTTGACCGCGGCGCAGTGAGACTTCATTGTAGTGCAGATTTCCTTTGCAAGATTGCTTGGTTGGCCAAAAAGGGCGTATGCGTTTTTTCCTGAATATATTCAGGAAAAAACGCATACGCCCTTTTTGGCCAAGTGCATCATTGTGGACGTTCTGCCTCTTTTCCTATGCTTTACATGCAATTCCAGTCTACCTCCTGAAATCGGTTTCCTGCAATTCTGCCCCACTTTCACGTCCTCTTGGCAGCCTTACTTCAATATATTTTTGGACGATAGCTGTCATTTATAACTCTGCAGGTTTGTGAATGACAGTGCCCCTGACCTCCTTTCTTCAACTCGCTTTCTTGTGAGCTGGCCACAACACTGCAGGATTGCTTCAGGCCCTAGTGTGGTTCCGGCATGGCAAGCTGAGCCTTTGGTTAATTCCTCTTCCTCGTGGGAAATGAGAGTTAAATTTGCCCGTCCAGACACCTCCAGCTAGTCTCTCATTGGTTCTCCCTATTCCTGTTCATTTTCCACAGAAATTGCAAACTGGGTCAACAGGAGTTTAAAGGCACTGACTCTCCAAGTGGGGAGAGTGTTAGTAAAGCGTCTGGAATGTTGCACCCGAGTACCAGGGCACGAAATCTGAGTCATATTTTAACACGTTTCCCGATCACACGGTGGATCATACTCTGGGTTCCACATGCATGTTTTAGCTGAAGGAAGAATCCCTTAAACCTGGACAGTTGAGACCCATGGAATGGGTACCATGCAATATGACTTCAAAGGGTCTGCATTTGCTCACTGATCCTCACCAATCCTATCACTGCTGCGTTTATGCCACTGTACACATGTTTGATTCTCTTTCGGAGACATATAAATCCATAGGTTTTAAGATTCTTTCTAGTCAGGTATATTCTTACGCGTTTAATATGGGGTGTTGAGTCAACTTCGTTGAGCAAGGTGTAGCTCTTTTCTATTACATATTTGGCTTATGGAACGGTATCTGTGCTAATTTCAATGTCTGGTTTTATGCAGCACCCCAACTCACCTTTCCCCTTAAGGAAGCATAAGTTGGTTTTCTACATTTGACACCCTGTTCTGTTTTGTAATTCAGTTCCTGTGTAGCCAAGTTTACATTCCGTGTAGTAGTGATATCTTATGATGTTTCTTTTTCTGTGTGACTTATTTCACTTAGAATCATCGTACCTGAATCCACTCGTTATGCTGCTATGGGCCTGATGACATAGATTTCATTGCTGAGTGATATTACATTGTAGGTAAGTACCACAACTTCTTTATCCATTTTTCACTTTCTGTGATATTAAACTTGTACCGTAAACTAGGTTCTTGTAAACAGAGCTGTCCCAAACTTTGGGGTGGCTGTGTCTTTTTGATTTTAATTTCCCTAAGCTATAGGACCATAAGTGGAAGTGCCCTAGGCTCTGTTGCTTTGTTTTTTAGATGTTTCAGGAAACACCATACACTTCTCCAGAGTGGCTGTTGGCAATTTACATCCCGCCCATCAGCATAACAAGGCTCCTAGTTCTCCATGGCCTGTCCTGTCTTTCTGGATTTTATACTTTTTTCAGATGGCCCTTTTGACCAGGGGGTAGTGAGACTTCATTGTAGTGCAGATTTCCTTTGCAAGCTTGCTTGGTTAGCCAAAAAGGGCGTATGCGTTTTTTCCTGAATATATTCAGGAAAAAACGCATACGCCCTTTTTGGCCAAGTGCATCATTGTGGACGTTCTGCCTCTTTTCCTATGCTTTACATGCAATTCCAGTCTACCTCCTGAAATCGGTTTCCTGCAATTCTTCCCCGCTTTCAAATCCTCTTGGCAGCCTTACTTCAATATATTTTTGGACGATAGCTGTCATTTATAACTCTGCATGTTTGTGAATTACAGTGCCCCTGAGCTCCTTTCTTCAACTCATATTCTTGTGAGCTGGCCGCAACACCGCAGGATTGCTTCAGGCCCTAGTGTGGTTCCAGAATGGCACGCTGAGCCTTTGGTTAATTCCTCTTCCTGGTGGGAAATGAGAGTTAAATTTGCCCGTCCAGACACCTCCAGCTAGTCTCTCATTGGTTCTCCCTATTCCTGTTCATTTTCCACAGAAATTGCAAACTGGGCCAAACAGGAGGTTAAAGGCACTGACTCTCCAAGTGGGGAGAGTGGAGAGTGTTAGTAAAGCGTCTGGAATGTTGCACCCGAGTACCGGGGGACGAAAACTGAGACACATTTGAACACGTTTCCCGATCACACGGTGGATCATACTCTGGGTTCCACATGCATGTTTTAGCTGAAGGAAGAATCCCTTAAACCTGGAGAGTTGAGACCCATGGAATGGGTACCATGAAATATGACTTCAAAGGGTCTGCATTTGCTCACCGATCCTCACGAATCCTATCACTGCTGCATTTATGCCGCTGTACACACGCTTGATTCTCTTTCGGAGACATATAAATCCATAGGTTTTAAGATTCTTACTTGTCAGGTATATTCTTACGCGTTTAATATGGGGTGTAGAGTCCACTTCGTTGAGCAAGGAGTAGCTCTTGTCTATTACATATTTGGCTTATGGAACGGTATCTGTGCTAATTTCAATCTCTGGTTTTATGCAGCACTCCAACTCACCTTTCCCCTTAAGCAAGCATAAGTTGGTTTTCTACATTTGAGACCCTGTTCTGTTTTGTAATTCAGTTCCTGTGTAGCCAAGTTTACATTCCGTGTAGTAGTGATATCTTATGATGTTTCTTTCTCTCAGTGAATTATTTAACTTAGAATCATCGTATCTGAATCCACTCGTTATGCTGCTACGGGCCTGATGACATAGATTTCATTGCTGAGTGATATTACATTGTAGGTAAGTACCACAACTTCTTTATCCATTTTTCGCTTTCTGCGATATTGAACTTGTACCGTAAACGAGGTTCTTGTAAACAGAGCCGTCCCAAACTTTGGGGTGGCTGTGTCTTTTTGTTTTAATTTCCCTAAGCTATAGGACCATAAGTGGAAGTGCCCTAGGCTCTGTTGCTTTGTTTTTTAGATGTTTCAGGAAACACCATACACTTCTCCAGAGTGGCTGTTGGCAATTTACATCCCGCCCATCAGCATAACAAGGCTCCCAGTTCTCCATGGCCTGTCCTGCCTTTCTGGATTTTACACTTTTTTCAGATGGCCCATTTGACCGGGGGGCAATGAGACTTCATTGTAGTGCAGATTTCCTTTTCAAGCTTGCTTGGTTGGCCAAAAAGTGCGTATGCGTTTTTTCCTCAATATATTCAGGAAAAAACGCATACGCCCTTTTTGGCCAAGTGCATCATTGTGGACGTTCTGCCTCTTTTGCTATGCTTTACATGCAATTCCAGTCTACCTCCTGAAATCGGTTTCCTGCAATTCTGCCCCGCTTTCAAGTCCTCTTGGCAGCCTTACTTCAATATATTTTTGGACGATAGCTGTCATTTATAACTCTGCAGGTTTGTGCATTACAGTGCCCCTGAGCTCCTTTCTTCAACTCGCTTTCTTGTGAGCTGGCCGCAACACCGCAGGATTGCTTCAGGCCCTAGTGTGGTTCCGGCATGGCACGCTGAGCCTTTGGTTAATTCCTCTTCCTGGTGGGAAATGAGAGTTAAATTTGCCCGTCCAGACACCTCCAGCTAGTCTCTCATTGGTTCTCCCTATTCCTGTTCATTTTCCGCAGAAATTGCAAACTTGGCCAAACAGGAGGTTAAAGGCACTGACTCTCCAAGTGGGGAGAGTGTTAGTAAAGCGTCTGGAATGTTGCACCCGAGTACCAGGGGACGAAAATTGACACATTTGAACACGTTTCCCGATGACACGGTAGATCATACTCTGGGTTCCACATGCATGATTTAGCTGAACGAAGAATCCCTTAAACCTGGAGAGTTGAGACCCATGGAATGGGTACCATGGAATATGACTTCATAGGGTCTGCATGTGTTCACCGAACCTCACCAAACCTATCACTGCTGCGTTTATGCCACTGTACACACGCTTGATTCTCTTTCGGAGACATATAAATCCATAGGTTTTAAGATTCTTACTAGTCAGGTATATTCTTAGGCGTTTAATATGGGGTGTTGAGTCCACTTAGTTGAGCAAGGAGTAGCTCTTGTCTATTACATATTTGGCTTATGGAACGGTATCTGTGCTAATTTCAATCTCTGGTTTTATGCAGCACCCCAACTCACCTTTCCCCTTAAGCAAGCATAAGTCGGTTTTCTACATTTGAGACCCTGTTCTGTTTTGTAATTCAGTTCCTGTGTAGCCAAGTTTACATTCCATGTGGTAGAGATATCTTATGATGTTTCTTTTTCTGTGTGACTTATTTCACTTAGAATCATCGTACCTGAATCCACTCATTATGCTGCTATGGGCCTGATGACATAGATTTCATTGCTGAGTGATTTTGCATTGTACGTAAGTACCACAACTTCTTTATCCATTTTTCACTTTCTGTGATTTTGAACTTGTACTGTAAACGAGGTTCTTTTAAACAGAGCCTTCCCAAACTTTGGGGTGGCTGTGTCTTTTTGATTTTAATTTCCCTAAGCTATAGGACCATAAGTGGTAGTGCCCTAGGCTCTGTTGCTTTGTTTTTTAGATGTTTCAGGAAACACCATACACTTCTCCAGAGTGCCTGTTGGCAATTTACATCCAGCCCATGAGCATAACAAGGCTCCCAGTTCTCCATGGCCTGTCCTGCCTTTCTGGATTTTACACTTTTTTCAGATGGCCCTTTTGACCGGGGGGCAGTGAGACTTCATTGTAGTGCAGATTTCCTTTTCAAGCTTGCTTGGTTGGCCAAAAAGGGCGTATCCGTTTTTTCCTGAATATATTCAGGAAAAAACGCATACGCCCTTTTTGGCCAAGTGCATCATTGTGGACGTTCTGCCTCTTTTCCTTTGCTTTACATGCAATTCCAGTCTACCTCCTGAAATCGGTTTCCTGCAATTCTGCCCAGCGTTCAAGTCCTCTTGGCAGCCTTACTTCAATATATTTTTGGACGATAGCTGTCATTTATAACTCTGCAGGTTTGTGAATGACAGTGCCCCTGAGCTCCTTTCTTCAACTCGCTTTCTTGTGAGCTGGCCACAACACCGCAGGATTGCTTCAGGCCCTAGTGTTGTTCCGGCACAGCACGCTGAGCCTTTGGTTAATTCCTCTTCCTGGTGCGTAATGAGAGTTAAATTTGCCCGTCCAGACACCTCAAGCTAGTCTCTCTTGTTTCTCCCTATTCCTGTTCATTTTCTGCAGAAATTGCAAACTGGGCCAAACAGGAGGTTAAAGGCACTGACTCTCCAAGTGGGGAGAGTGTTAGTAAAGCGTCTGGAATGTTGCACCCGAGTACCGGGGGATGAATACTGAGACACATTTGAACACGTTTCCCGATCACACGGTGGATCATACTCTGGGTTCCGCATGCATGTTTTAGCTGAAGGAAGAATCCCTTAAACCTGGAGAGTTCAGACCCATGGAATGGGTACCATGCAATATGACTTCAAAGGGTCTGCATTTGCTCACCGATCCTCACCAATCCTATCACTGCTGCGTTTATGCCGCTATACACACGCTTGATTCTCTTTCGGAGACATATAAATCCATAGGTTTTAAGATTCTTACTAGTCAGGTATATTCTTAGGCATTTAATATGGGGCGTTGAGTCCACTTCGTTGAGCAAGGTGTGGCTCTGGTCTATTATATATTTGGCTTATGGAATGGTATCTGTGGTAAATTAATCGCTGGTTTTATGCAGAACCCCAACTCACCTTTCGCCTTAAGCAAGCATAATTTGGTTTTCTACATTTGAGACCCTGTTCTGTGTTGTAATTCAGTTCCTGGGTAGCCAAGTTTACATTCCGTGTAGTAGTGATAACTTATTATGTTTGTTTTTCTGTGCGACTTATTTCACTTAGAATCATCGTACCTGAATCCACTCATTATGCTGCTACGGGCCTGATGACATAGATTTCATTGCTGAGTGATATTGCATTGTACGTAGGTACCACAACTTCTTTATCCATTTTTCACTTTCTGTGATATTGAACTTGTACTGTAAACGAGTTTCTTGTAAACAGAGCTGTCCCAAACTTTGGGGTGGCTGTGTCTTTTTGATTTTAATTTCCCTAAGCTATAGGACCATAAGTGGAAGTGCCCTAGGCTCTGTTGCTTTGTTTTTTAGATGTTTCAGGAAACACCATACACTTCTCCAGAGTGGCTGTTGGCAATTTACATCCCGCCCATCAGCATTACAAGGCTCCCAGTTCTCCATGGCCTGTCCTGCCTTTCTGGATTTTATACTTTTTTCAGATGGCCCTTTTGACCGGGGGGGCAGTGAGACTTCATTGTAGTACAGATTTCCTTTGCAAGCTTGCTTGGTTGGCCAAAAAGGGCATATGATTTTTTCCTGAAGAAAAAACGCATATGCCCTTTTTGGCCAAGTGCATCATTGTGGACGTTCTGCCTCTTATCCTATGCTTTACATGCAATTCCAGTCTACCTCCTGAAATCGGTTTCCTGCAATTCTGCCCCGCTTTCAAGTCCTCTTGGCAGCCTTACTTCAATATATTTTTGGACGATAGCTGTCATTTATAACTCTGCAGGTTTGTGAATTACAATGACCCTGAGCTCCTTTCTTCAACTCGTTTTCTTGTGAGCTGGCCGCAACACCGCAGCCTTGCTTCAGGCCCTAGTGTGGTTCCGGCATGGCACGCTGAGCCTTTGGTTAATTCCTCTTCCTGGTGGGAAATGAGAGTTAAATTTGCCCGTCCAGACACCTCCAGCTAGTCTCTCATTTGTTCTCCCTATTCCTGTTCATTTTCCGCAGAAATTGCAAACTGGGCCAAACAGGAGGTTAAAGGCACTGACTCTCCAAGTGGGGAGAGTGTTAGTAAAGCGTCTGGAATGTTGCACCCGAGTACCAGGGGACGAAAACTGACACCTCTGAACACGTTTCCCGATCACACGGTGGATCATACTCTGGGTTCCACATGCATGTTTTAGCTGAAGGAAGAATCCCTTAAACCTGGAGAGTTGAGACCCATGGAATGGGTACCATGCAATATGATTTCAAAGGGTCTGCATTGGCTCAGCACACCTCACCAATCCTATCACTGCTGTGTTTATGCCACTGTACACACGCTTGATTCTCTTTCAGAGACATATAAATCCATAGGTTTTAAGATTCTTACTAGTCAGGTATATTCTCAGGCATTTAATATGGGGTGTTGAGTCCACTTCGTTGAGCAAGGAGTAGCTCTTGTGTGTTACATGTTTGGCTTATGGAACGGTATCTGTGCTAATTTCAATCTTTGGTTTTATGCAGCACGCCAACTCACCTTTCCTCTTAAGCAAGCATAAGTTGGTTTTCTACATTTGAGACCCTGTTCTGTTTTGTAATTCAGTTCCTGTGTAGCCAAGTTTACATTCCGTGTAGTAGTGATATCTTATGATGTTTCTTTTTCTGTGTGACTTATTTCACTTAGAATCATCGTACCTGAATCCACTCATAATGCTGCTACGGGCCTGATGACATAGATTTCATTGCTGAGTGATATTGCATTGTACGTAAGTACCACAACTTCTTTATCCATTTTTCGCTTTCTGTGATATTGAACTTGTACCGTAAACTAGGTTCTTGTAAACAGAGCCATCCCAAACTTTGGGGTGGCTGTGTCTTTTTGATTTTAATTTCCCTAAGCTATAGGACCACAAGTGGAAGTGCCCTAGGCTCTGTTCCTTTGTTTTTTAGATGTTTCAGGAAACACCAAACACTTCTCCAGAGTGGCTGTTGGCAATTTACATCCCACCCATCAGCATAACAAGGCTCCCAGTTCTCCATAGCCTGTCCTGCCTTTCTGGGTTTTACACATTTTTCAGATGGCCCTTTTGACCGGGGGGCAGTGAGACTTCATTGTAGTGCAGATTTCCTTTGCAAGCTTGCTTGGTTGGCCAAAAAGGGCGTATGCGTTTTTTCCTGAATATATTCAGGAAAAAACGCATACGCCCTTTTTGGCCAAGTGCATCATTGTGGACGTTCTGCCTCTTTTCCTATGCTTTACATGCAATTCCAGTCTACCTCCTGAAATCGGTTTCCTGCAATTCTGCCCCGCTTTCAAGTCCTCTTGGCAGCCTTACTTCAATATATTTTTGGACGATAGCTGTCATTTATAACTCTGCAGGTTTGTGAATTACAGTGCCCCTGAGCTCCTTTCTTCAACTCGCTTTCTTGTGAGCTGGCCGAAACACCGCAGCATTGCTTCAGGCCCTAGTGTGGTTCTGGCATGGCACGCTGAGCCTTTGGTTAATTCCTCTTCCTGGTGGGAAATGAGAGTTAAATTTGCCCGTCCAGACACCTCCAGCTAGTCTCTCATTGGTTCTCCCTATTCCTGTTCATTTTCCGCAGAAATTGCAAACTGGGCCAAACAGGAGGTTAAAGGCACTGACTCTCCAAGTGGGGAGAGTGTTAGTAAAGCGTCTGGAATGTTGCACCCGAGTACCAGGGGACGAAACCTGAGACACATTTGAACACGTTTCCCGATCACACGGTGGATCATACTCTGGGTACCACATGCATGTTTTAGCTGAAGGAAGAATCCCTTAAACCTGGAGAGTTGAGACCCATGGAATGGGTACCATGCAATATGACTTCAAAGGGTCTGCATTGGCTCAGCGCACCTCACCAATCCTATCACTGCTGCGTTTATGCCACTGTACACACACTTGATTCTCTTTCGGAGACATATAAATCCATAAGATTTAAGATTCTTACTAGTCAGGTATATTCTCAGGCGTTTAATATGGGGTGTTGAGTCCACTTCGTTGAGCAAGGAGTAGCTCTTGTGTATTACATGTTTGGCTTATGGAACGGTATCTGTGCTAATTTCAATCTTTGGTTTTATGCAGCACGCCAACTCACCTTTCCTCTTAATCAAGCATAAGTTGGTTTTCTACATTTGAGACCCTGTTCTGTTTTGTAATTCAGTTCCTGTGTAGCCAAGTTTACATTCCGTGTAGTAGTGATATCCTATGATGTTTCTTTTTCTGTGTGACTTATTTCACTTAGAATCATTGTACCTGAATCCACTCATTATGCTGCTATGGGCCTGATGACATAGATTTCATTGCTGAGTGATATTGCATTGTACGTAAGTACCACAACTTCTTTATCCATTTTTCGCTTTCAGTGATATTGAACTTTTACCGTAAACTAGGTTCTTGTAAACAGAGCCATCCCAAACTTTGGGGTGGCTGTGTCTTTTTGATTTTAATTTCCCTAAGCTATAGGACCATAAGTGGAAGTGCCCTAGGCTCTGTTGCTTTGTTTTTTAGATGTTTCAGGAAACACCATACACTTCTCCAGAGTGGCTGTTGGCAATTTACATCCCGCCCATCAGCATAACAAGGCTCCCAGTTCTCCATGGCTTGTCCTGCCTTTCTGGATTTTACACTTTTTTCAGATGGCCCTTTTGACCGGGGGGCAGTGAGACTTCATTGTAGTGCAGATTTCCTTTGCATGCTTTCTTGGTTGGCCAAAAAGTGCGTATGCGTTTTTTCCTCAATATATTCAGGAAAAAACGCATACGCCCTTTTTGGCCAAGTGCATCATTGTGGACGTTCTGCCTCTTTTCCTGTGGTTTACATGCAAATCCCGTCTACCTCCTGAAATCGGTTCCCTGCAATTCTGCCCCGCTTTCAAGTCCTCTTGGCAGCCTTACTTCAATATATTTTTGGACGATAGCTGTCATTTATAACTCTGCAGGTATGTGAATGACAGTGCCCCTGAGCTCCTTTCTTCAACTCGCTTTCTTGTGAGCTGGCCGCAACACCGCTGCATTGCTTTAGTCCCTAGTGTGGTTCAGGCATGGCACGCTGAGCCTTTGGTTAATTCCTCTTCCTGGTGGGAAATGAGAGTTAAATTTGCCCGTCCAGACACCTCCAGCTAGTCTCTCATTGGTTCTCCCTATTCCTGTTCATTTTCCGCAGAAATTGCAAACTGGGCCAAACAGGAGGTTAAAGGCACTGACTCTCCAAGTGGGGAGAGTGTTAGTAAAGCGTCTGGAATGTTGCACCCGAGTACCAGAGGACAAAAACTGACACATTTGAACATGTTTACCGATCACACGGTGGATCATACTCTGCGTTCCACATGCATGTTTTAGCTGAAGGAAGAATCCCTTAAACCTGGAGAGTTGAGACCCATGGAATGGGTACCATGCAATATGACTTCAAAGGGTCTGCATTTGTCCACCGAACCTCACCAATCCTATCACTGCTCTGTTTATGCCGCTGTACACACGCTTGATTCTCTTTCGGAGACATATAAATCCATAGGTTTTAAGATTCTTACTAGTCAGGTATATTCTTAGGAGTTTAATATGGGGCGTTGAGTCCACTTCGTTGAGCAAGGAGTAGCTCTTGTCTATTACATATTTGGCTTATGGAACGGTATCTGTGCTAATTTCAATCTCTGGTTTTATGCAGCACCCCAACTCACCTTTCCCCTTAAGCAAGCATAAGTTGGTTTTCTACATTTGAGACCCTGTTCTGTTTTGTAATTCAGTTCCTGTGTAGCCAAGTTTACATTCCGTGTAGTAGTGATAACTTATGATGTTTCTTTTTCTGTGTGACTTATTTCACTTAGAATCATCGTACCTGAATCCACTCATTATGCTGCTATGGGCCTGATGACATAGATTTCATTGCTGAGTGATATTGCATTGTACGTAAGTACCACAACTTCTTTATCCATTTTTCACTTTCTGTGATTTTGAACTTGTACTGTAAACGAGGTTCTTGTAAACAGAGCCGTCCCAAACTTTGGGGTGGCTGTGTCTTTTTGATTTTAATTTCCCTAAGCTATAGGACCATAAATGGAAGTGCCCTAGGCTCTGTTGCTTTGTTTTTTAGATGTTTCAGGAAACACCATACACTTCTCCAGAGTGCCTGTTGGCAATTTTCATCCCGCCCATCAGCATAACAAGGCTCCCAATTCTCCATGGCTTGTACTGCCTTTCTGGATTTTACACTTTTTTCAGATGGCCCTTTTGTCCGGGGGGCAGTGAGACTTCATTGTAGTGCAGATTTCCTTTGCAAGCTTGCTTGGTTGGCCAAAAAGGGCGTATGCGTTTTTTCCTGAATGTATTCAGGAAAAAACGCATACGCCCTTTTTGGCCAAGTGCATCATTGTGGACGTTCTGCCTCTTTTCCTATGCTTTACATGCAATTCCAGTCTACCTCCTGAAATCGGTTTCCTGCAATTCTGCCCCGCTTTCAAGTCCTCTTGGCAGCCTAACTTCAATATATTTTTGGACGATAGCTGTCATTTATAACTCTGCAGGTATGTGAATTACAGTGCCCCTGAGCTCCTTTCTTCAACTCGCTTTCTTGTGAGCTGGCCGCAACACCGCAGCCTTGCTTCAGGCCCTAGTGTGGTTCCGGCATGGCACGCTGAGCCTTTGGTTAATTCCTCTTCCTGGTGGGAAATGAGAGTTAAATTTGCCCGTCCAGACACCTCCAGCTAGTCTCTCATTGGTTCTCCCTATTCCTGTTCATTTTCCGCAGAAATTGCAAACTGGGCCAAACAGGAGGTTAAAGGCACTGACTCTCCAAGTGGGGAGAGTGTTAGTAAAGCATCTGGAATGTTGCACCCGAGTACCAGGGGACGAAAACTGACACAATTGAACACGTTTCCCGATCACACGGTGGATCATACTCTGGGTTCCACATGCATGTTTTAGCTGAAGGAAGAATCCCTTAAACCTGGAGAGTTGAGACCCATGGAATGGGTACCATGGAATATGACTTCAAACGGTCTGCATTTGTCCACCGAACCTCACCAATCCTATCACTGCTGCATTTATGCCGCTGTACACACGCTTGATTCTCTTTCGGAGACATATAAATCCATAGGTTTTAAGATTCTTCCTAGTCAGGTATATTCTTAGGCGTTTAATATGGGGTGTAGAGTCCACTTCGTTGAGCAAGGAGTAGCTCTTGTCTATTACATATTTGGCTTATGGAACGGTATCTGTGCTAATTTCAATCTCTGGTTTTATGCAGCACCCCAACTCACCTTTCCCCTTAAGCAAGCATAAGTCGGTTTTCTACATTTGAGACCCTGTTCTGTTTTGTAATTCAGTTCCTGTGTAGCCAAGTTTACATTCCATGTGGTAGAGATATCTTATGATGTTTCTTTTTCTGTGTGACTTATTTCACTTACAATCATCGTACCTGAATCCACTCATTATGCTGCTACGGGCCTGATGACATAGATTTCATTGCTGAGTGATATTGCATTGTACGTAAGTACCACAACTTCTTTATGCATTTTGCGCTTTCTGTGATATTGAACTTGTACCGTAAACGAGGTTCTTGTAAACAGAGCTGTCCCAAACATTTGGGTGGTTGTGTCTTTTTGATTTTAATTTCCCTAAGCTATAGGACCATAAGTGGAAGTGCCCTAGGCTCTGTTGCTTTGTTTTTTAGATGTTTCAGGAAACACCATACACTTCTCCAGAGTGCCTGTTGGCAATTTACATCCCGCCCATGAGCATAACAAGGCTCCCAGTTCTCCATGGCCTGTCCTGCCTTTCTGGATTTTACACTTTTTTCAGATGGCCCTTTTGACCAGGGGACAGTGAGACTTCATTGTAGTGCAGATTTCCTTTGCAAGCTTGCTTGGTTGGCCAAAAAGGGCATATGCGTTTTTTCCTGAATGTATTCAGGAAAAAACGCATACGCCCTTTTTGGCCAAGTGCATCATTGTGGACGTTCTGCCTCTTTTCCTATGCTTTACATGCAATTCCAGTCTACCTCCTGAAATCGGTTTCCTGCAATTCTGCCCCGCTTTCAAGTCCTCTTGGCAGCCTTACTTCAATATATTTTTGGACGATAGCTGTCATTTATAACTCTGCAGGTTTGTGAATGACAGTGCCCCTGAGCTCCTTTCTTCAACTCGCTTTCTTGTGAGCTGGCCGCAACACCGCAGCCTTGCTTCAGGCCCTAGTGTGGTTCCGGCATGGCACGCTGAGCCTTTGGTTAATTCCTCTTCCTGGTGGGAAATGAGAGTCAAGTTTGCCCGTCCAGACACCTCCAGCTAGTCTCTCATTGGTTCTCCCTATTCCTGTTCATTTTCCGCAGAAATTGCAAACTGGGCCAAACAGGAGGTTAAAGGCACTGACTCTCCAAGTGGGGAGAGTGTTAGTAAAGCATCTGGAATGTTGCACCCGAGTACCAGGGGACGAAAACTGACACAATTGAACACGTTTCCCGATCACACGGTGGATCATACTCTGGGTTCCACATGCATGTTTTAGCTGAAGGAAGAATCCCTTAAACCTGGAGAGTTGAGACCCATGGAATGGGTACCATGGAATATGACTTCAAAGGGTCTGCATTTGTCCACCGAACCTCACCAATCCTATCACTGCTACGTTTATGCCGCTGTACACACGCTTGATTCTCTTTCGGAGACATATAAATCCATAGGTTTTAAGATTCTTCCTAGTCAGGTATATTCTTAGGCGTTTAATATGGGGTGTAGAGTCCACTTCGTTGATCAAGGAGTAGCTCTTGTCTATTACATATTTGGCTTATGGAACGGTATCTGTGCTAATTTCAATCTCTGGTTTTATGCAGCACCCCAACTCACCTTTCCCCTTAAGCAAGCATAAGTCGGTTTTCTACATTTGAGACCCTGTTCTGTTTTGTAATTCAGTTCCTGTGTAGCCAAGTTTACATTCCATGTGGTAGAGATATCTTATGATGTTTCTTTTTCTGTGTGACTTATTTCACTTAGAATCATCGTACCTGAATCCACTCATTATGCTGCTACGGGCCTGATGACATAGATTTCATTGCTGAGTGATATTGCATTGTACGTAAGTACCACAACTTCTTTATCCATTTTGCGCTTTCTGTGATATTGAACTTGTACCGTAAACGAGGTTCTTGTAAACAGAGCTGTCCCAAACATTTGGGTGGTTGTGTCTTTTTGATTTTAATTTCCCTAAGCTATAGGACCATAAGTGGAAGTGCCCTAGTCTCTGTTGCTTTGTTTTTTAGATGTTTCAGGAAACACCATACACTTCTCCAGAGTGGCTGTTGGCAATTTACATCCCGCCCATCAGCATAACAAGGCTCCCAGTTCTCCATGGCCTGTCCTGCCTTTCTGGATTTTACACTTTTTTCAGATGGCCCTTTTGACCGGGGGGCAGTGAGACTTCATTGTAGTGCAGATTTCCTTTGCAAGCTTCCTTGGTTGGCCAAAAAGGGCGTATGCGTTTATTCCTGAATATATTCAGGAAAAAACGCATACGCCCTTTTTGGCCAAGTGCATCATTGTGGACGTTCTGCCTCTTTTCCTATGCTTTACATGCAATTCCAGTCTACCTCCTGAAATCGGTTTCCTGCAATTCTGCCCCGCTTTCAAGTCCTCTTGGCAGCCTTACTTCAATATATTTTTGGACGGTAGCTGTCATTTATAACTCTGCAGGTACGTGAATGACAGTGCCCCTGAGCTCCTTTCTTCAACTCGCATTCTTGTGAGGTGGCCGCAACACCGCAGCCTTGCTTCAGGCCCTAGTGTGGTTCCGGCATGGCAAGCTGAGCCTTTGGTTAATTCCTCTTCCTGGTGGGAAATGAGAGTTAAATTTGCCCGTCCAGACACCTCCAGCTAGTCTCTCATTGGTTCTCCCTATTCCTGTTCATTTTCCGCAGAAATTGCAAACTGGGCCAAACAGGAGGTTAAAGGCACTGACTCTCCAAGTGGGGAGAGTGTTAGTAAAGCATCTGGAATGTTGCACCCGAGTACCAGGGGACGAAAACTGACACAATTGAACACGTTTCCCGATCACACGGTGGATCATACTCTGGGTTCCACATGCATGTTTTAGCTGAAGGAAGAATCCCTTAAACCTGGAGAGTTGAGACCCATGGAATGGGTACCATGGAATATGACTTCAAAGGGTCTGCATTTGTCCACCGAACCTCACCAATCCTATCACTGCTGCGTTTATGCCGCTGTACACACGCTTGATTCTCTTTCAGAGACATATAAATCCATAGGTTTTAAGATTCTTCCTAGTCAGGTATATTCTTAGGCGTTTAATATGGGGTGTAGAGTCCACTTCGTTGATCAAGGAGTAGCTCTTGTCTATTACATATTTGGCTTATGGAACGGTATCTGTGCTAATTTCAATCTCTGGTTTTATGCAGCACCCCAACTCACCTTTCCCCTTAAGCAAGCATAAGTCGGTTTTCTACATTTGAGACCCTGTTCTGTTTTGTAATTCAGTTCCTGTGTAGCCAAGTTTACATTCCATGTGGTAGAGATATCTTATGATGTTTCTTTTTCTGTGTGACTTATTTCACTTAGAATCATCGTACCTGAATCCACTCATTATGCTGCTACGGAACTGATGACATAGATTTCATTGCTGAGTGATATTGCATTGTACGTAAGTACCACAACTTCTTTATCCATTTTGCGCTTTCTGTGATATTGAACTTGTACCGTAAACGAGGTTCTTGTAAACAGAGCTGTCCCAAACATTTGGGTGGTTGTGTCTTTTTTATTTTAATTTCCCTAAGCTATAGGACCATAAGTGGAAGTGCCCTAGGCTCTGTTGCTTTGTTTTTTAGATGTTTCAGGAAACACCATACACTTCTCCAGAGTGCCTGTTGGCAATTTACATCCCGCCCATGAGCATAACAAGGCTCCCAGTTCTCCATGGCCTGTCCTGCCTTTCTGGATTTTACACTTTTTTCAGATGGCCCTTTTGACCAGGGGACAGTGAGACTTCATTGTAGTGCAGATTTCCTTTGCAAGCTTGCTTGGTTGGCCAAAAAGGGCGTATGCGTTTTTTCCTGAATGTATTCAGGAAAAAACGCATACGCCCTTTTTGGCCAAGTGCATCATTGTGGACGTTCTGCCTCTTTTCCTATGCTTTACATGAAATTCCAGTCTACCTCCTGAAATCGGTTTCCTGCAATTCTGCCCCGCTTTCAAGTCCTCTTGGCAGCCTTACTTCAATATATTTTTGGACGATAGCTGTCATTTATAACTCTGCAGGTTTGTGAATGACAGTGCCCCTGAGCTCCTTTCTTCAACTCGCTTTCTTGTGAGCTGGCCGCAACACCGCAGCCTTGCTTCAGGCCCTAGTGTGGTTCCGGCATGGCACGCTGAGCCTTTGGTTAATTCCTCTTCCTGGTGGGAAATGAGAGTCAAGTTTGCCCGTCCAGACACCTCCAGCTAGTCTCTCATTGGTTCTCCCTATTCCTGTTCATTTTCCGCAGAAATTGCAAACTGGGCCAAACAGGAGGTTAAAGGCACTGACTCTCCAAGTGGGGAGAGTGTTAGTAAAGCATCTGGAATGTTGCACCCGAGTACCAGGGGACGAAAACTGACACAATTGAACACGTTTCCCGATCACACGGTGGATCATACTCTGGGTTCCACATGCATGTTTTAGCTGAAGGAAGAATCCCTTAAACCTGGAGAGTTGAGACCCATGGAATGGGTACCATGGAATATGACTTCAAAGGGTCTGCATTTGTCCACCGAACCTCACCAATCCTATCACTGCTGCGTTTATGCCGCTGTACACACGCTTGATTCTCTTTCGGAGACATATAAATCCATAGGTTTTAAGATTCTTCCTAGTCAGGTATATTCTTAGGCGTTTAATATGGGGTGTAGAGTCCACTTCGTTGATCAAGGAGTAGCTCTTGTCTATTACATATTTGGCTTATGGAACGGTATCTGTGCTAATTTCAATCTCTGGTTTTATGCAGCACCCCAACTCACCTTTCCCCTTAAGCAAGCATAAGTCGGTTTTCTACATTTGAGACCCTGTTCTGTTTTGTAATTCAGTTCCTGTGTAGCCAAGTTTACATTCCATGTGGTAGAGATATCTTATGATGTTTCTTTTTCTGTGTGACTTATTTCACTTAGAATCATCGTACCTGAATCCACTCATTATGCTGCTACGGGCCTGATGACATAGATTTCATTGCTGAGTGATATTGCATTGTACGTAAGTACCACAACTTCTTTATCCATTTTGCGCTTTCTGTGATATTGAACTTGTACCGTAAACGAGGTTCTTGTAAACAGAGCTGTCCCAAACATTTGGGTGGTTGTGTCTTTTTGATTTTAATTTCCCTAAGCTATAGGACCATAAGTGGAAGTGCCCTAGGCTCTGTTGCTTTGTTTTTTAGATGTTTCAGGAAACACCATACACTTCTCCAGAGTGGCTGTTGGCAATTTACATCCCGCCCATCAGCATAACAAGGCTCCCAGTTCTCCATGGCCTGTCCTGCCTTTCTGGATTTTACACTTTTTTCAGATGGCCCTTTTGACCGGGGGGCAGTGAGACTTCATTGTAGTGCAGATTTCCTTTGCAAGCTTCCTTGGTTGGCCAAAAAGGGCGTATGCGTTTATTCCTGAATATATTCAGGAAAAAACGCATACGCCCTTTTTGGCCAAGTGCATCATTGTGGACGTTCTGCCTCTTTTCCTATGCTTTACATGCAATTCCAGTCTACCTCCTGAAATCGGTTTCCTGCAATTCTGCCCCGCTTTCAAGTCCTCTTGGCAGCCTTACTTCAATATATTTTTGGACGGTAGCTGTCATTTATAACTCTGCAGGTACGTGAATGACAGTGCCCCTGAGCTCCTTTCTTCAACTCGCATTCTTGTGAGGTGGCCGCAACACCGCAGCCTTGCTTCAGGCCCTAGTGTGGTTCCGGCATGGCAAGCTGAGCCTTTGGTTAATTCCTCTTCCTGGTGGGAAATGAGAGTTAAATTTGCCCGTCCAGACACCTCCAGCTAGTCTCTCATTGGTTCTCCCTATTCCTGTTCATTTTCCGCAGAAATTGCAAACTTGGCCAAACAGGAGGTTAAAGGCACTGACTCTCCAAGTGGGGAGAGTGTTAGTAAAGCATCTGGAATGTTGCACCCGAGTACCAGGGGACGAAAACTGACACAATTGAACACGTTTCCCGATCACACGGTGGATCATACTCTGGGTTCCACATGCATGTTTTAGCTGAAGGAAGAATCCCTTAAACCTGGAGAGTTGAGACCCATGGAATGGGTACCATGGAATATGACTTCAAAGGGTCTGCATTTGTCCACCGAACCTCACCAATCCTATCACTGCTGCGTTTATGCCGCTGTACACACGCTTGATTCTCTTTCGGAGACATATAAATCCATAGGTTTTAAGATTCTTCCTAGTCAGGTATATTCTTAGGCGTTTAATATGGGGTGTAGAGTCCACTTCGTTGATCAAGGAGTAGCTCTTGTCTATTACATATTTGGCTTATGGAACGGTATCTGTGCTAATTTCAATCTCTGGTTTTATGCAGCACCCCAACTCACCTTTCCCCTTAAGCAAGCATAAGTCGGTTTTCTACATTTGAGACCCTGTTCTGTTTTGTAATTCAGTTCCTGTGTAGCCAAGTTTACATTCCATGTGGTAGAGATATCTTATGATGGTTCTTTTTCTGTGTGACTTATTTCACTTAGAATCATCGTACCTGAATCCATTCATTATGCTGCTACGGGCCTGATGACATAGATTTCATTGCTGAGTGATATTGCATTGTACGTAAGTACCACAACTTCTTTATCCATTTTGCGCTTTCTGTGATATTGAACTTGTACCGTAAACGAGGTTCTTGTAAACAGAGCTGTCCCAAACATTTGGGTGGTTGTGTCTTTTTGATTTTAATTTCCCTAAGCTATAGGACCATAAGTGGAAGTGCCCTAGGCTCTGTTGCTTTGTTTTTTAGATGTTTCAGGAAACACCATACACTTCTCCAGAGTGCCTGTTGGCAATTTACATCCCGCCCATGAGCATAACAAGGCTCCCAGTTCTCCATGGCCTGTCCTGCCTTTCTGGATTTTACACTTTTTTCAGATGGCCCTTTTGACCGCGGCGCAGTGAGACTTCATTGTAGTGCAGATTTCCTTTGCAAGATTGCTTGGTTGGCCAAAAAGGGCGTATGCGTTTTTTCCTGAATATATTCAGGAAAAAACGCATACGCCCTTTTTGGCCAAGTGCATCATTGTGGACGTTCTGCCTCTTTTCCTATGCTTTACATGCAATTCCAGTCTACCTCCTGAAATCGGTTTCCTGCAATTCTGCCCCACTTTCACGTCCTCTTGGCAGCCTTACTTCAATATATTTTTGGACGATAGCTGTCATTTATAACTCTGCAGGTTTGTGAATGACAGTGCCCCTGACCTCCTTTCTTCAACTCGCTTTCTTGTGAGCTGGCCACAACACTGCAGGATTGCTTCAGGCCCTAGTGTGGTTCCGGCATGGCAAGCTGAGCCTTTGGTTAATTCCTCTTCCTCGTGGGAAATGAGAGTTAAATTTGCCCGTCCAGACACCTCCAGCTAGTCTCTCATTGGTTCTCCCTATTCCTGTTCATTTTCCACAGAAATTGCAAACTGGGTCAACAGGAGTTTAAAGGCACTGACTCTCCAAGTGGGGAGAGTGTTAGTAAAGCGTCTGGAATGTTGCACCCGAGTACCAGGGCACGAAATCTGAGTCATATTTTAACACGTTTCCCGATCACACGGTGGATCATACTCTGGGTTCCACATGCATGTTTTAGCTGAAGGAAGAATCCCTTAAACCTGGACAGTTGAGACCCATGGAATGGGTACCATGCAATATGACTTCAAAGGGTCTGCATTTGCTCACTGATCCTCACCAATCCTATCACTGCTGCGTTTATGCCACTGTACACATGTTTGATTCTCTTTCGGAGACATATAAATCCATAGGTTTTAAGATTCTTTCTAGTCAGGTATATTCTTACGCGTTTAATATGGGGTGTTGAGTCAACTTCGTTGAGCAAGGTGTAGCTCTTTTCTATTACATATTTGGCTTATGGAACGGTATCTGTGCTAATTTCAATGTCTGGTTTTATGCAGCACCCCAACTCACCTTTCCCCTTAAGGAAGCATAAGTTGGTTTTCTACATTTGACACCCTGTTCTGTTTTGTAATTCAGTTCCTGTGTAGCCAAGTTTACATTCCGTGTAGTAGTGATATCTTATGATGTTTCTTTTTCTGTGTGACTTATTTCACTTAGAATCATCGTACCTGAATCCACTCGTTATGCTGCTATGGGCCTGATGACATAGATTTCATTGCTGAGTGATATTACATTGTAGGTAAGTACCACAACTTCTTTATCCATTTTTCACTTTCTGTGATATTAAACTTGTACCGTAAACGAGGTTCTTGTAAACAGAGCTGTCCCAAACTTTGGGGTGGCTGTGTCTTTTTGATTTTAATTTCCCTAAGCTATAGGACCATAAGTGGAAGTGCCCTAGGCTCTGTTGCTTTGTTTTTTAGATGTTTCAGGAAACACCATACACTTCTCCAGAGTGGCTGTTGGCAATTTACATCCCGCCCATCAGCATAACAAGGCTCCTAGTTCTCCATGGCCTGTCCTGTCTTTCTGGATTTTATACTTTTTTCAGATGGCCCTTTTGACCAGGGGGTAGTGAGACTTCATTGTAGTGCAGATTTCCTTTGCAAGCTTGCTTGGTTAGCCAAAAAGGGCGTATGCGTTTTTTCCTGAATATATTCAGGAAAAAACGCATACGCCCTTTTTGGCCAAGTGCATCATTGTGGACGTTCTGCCTCTTTTCCTATGCTTTACATGCAATTCCAGTCTACCTCCTGAAATCGGTTTCCTGCAATTCTTCCCCGCTTTCAAATCCTCTTGGCAGCCTTACTTCAATATATTTTTGGACGATAGCTGTCATTTATAACTCTGCATGTTTGTGAATTACAGTGCCCCTGAGCTCCTTTCTTCAACTCATATTCTTGTGAGCTGGCCGCAACACCGCAGGATTGCTTCAGGCCCTAGTGTGGTTCCAGAATGGCACGCTGAGCCTTTGGTTAATTCCTCTTCCTGGTGGGAAATGAGAGTTAAATTTGCCCGTCCAGACACCTCCAGCTAGTCTCTCATTGGTTCTCCCTATTCCTGTTCATTTTCCACAGAAATTGCAAACTGGGCCAAACAGGAGGTTAAAGGCACTGACTCTCCAAGTGGGGAGAGTGGAGAGTGTTAGTAAAGCGTCTGGAATGTTGCACCCGAGTACCGGGGGACGAAAACTGAGACACATTTGAACACGTTTCCCGATCACACGGTGGATCATACTCTGGGTTCCACATGCATGTTTTAGCTGAAGGAAGAATCCCTTAAACCTGGAGAGTTGAGACCCATGGAATGGGTACCATGAAATATGACTTCAAAGGGTCTGCATTTGCTCACCGATCCTCACGAATCCTATCACTGCTGCATTTATGCCGCTGTACACACGCTTGATTCTCTTTCGGAGACATATAAATCCATAGGTTTTAAGATTCTTACTTGTCAGGTATATTCTTACGCGTTTAATATGGGGTGTAGAGTCCACTTCGTTGAGCAAGGAGTAGCTCTTGTCTATTACATATTTGGCTTATGGAACGGTATCTGTGCTAATTTCAATCTCTGGTTTTATGCAGCACTCCAACTCACCTTTCCCCTTAAGCAAGCATAAGTTGGTTTTCTACATTTGAGACCCTGTTCTGTTTTGTAATTCAGTTCCTGTGTAGCCAAGTTTACATTCCGTGTAGTAGTGATATCTTATGATGTTTCTTTCTCTCAGTGAATTATTTAACTTAGAATCATCGTATCTGAATCCACTCGTTATGCTGCTACGGGCCTGATGACATAGATTTCATTGCTGAGTGATATTACATTGTAGGTAAGTACCACAACTTCTTTATCCATTTTTCGCTTTCTGCGATATTGAACTTGTACCGTAAACGAGGTTCTTGTAAACAGAGCCGTCCCAAACTTTGGGGTGGCTGTGTCTTTTTGTTTTAATTTCCCTAAGCTATAGGACCATAAGTGGAAGTGCCCTAGGCTCTGTTGCTTTGTTTTTTAGATGTTTCAGGAAACACCATACACTTCTCCAGAGTGGCTGTTGGCAATTTACATCCCGCCCATCAGCATAACAAGGCTCCCAGTTCTCCATGGCCTGTCCTGCCTTTCTGGATTTTACACTTTTTTCAGATGGCCCATTTGACCGGGGGGCAATGAGACTTCATTGTAGTGCAGATTTCCTTTTCAAGCTTGCTTGGTTGGCCAAAAAGTGCGTATGCGTTTTTTCCTCAATATATTCAGGAAAAAACGCATACGCCCTTTTTGGCCAAGTGCATCATTGTGGACGTTCTGCCTCTTTTGCTATGCTTTACATGCAATTCCAGTCTACCTCCTGAAATCGGTTTCCTGCAATTCTGCCCCGCTTTCAAGTCCTCTTGGCAGCCTTACTTCAATATATTTTTGGACGATAGCTGTCATTTATAACTCTGCAGGTTTGTGCATTACAGTGCCCCTGAGCTCCTTTCTTCAACTCGCTTTCTTGTGAGCTGGCCGCAACACCGCAGGATTGCTTCAGGCCCTAGTGTGGTTCCGGCATGGCACGCTGAGCCTTTGGTTAATTCCTCTTCCTGGTGGGAAATGAGAGTTAAATTTGCCCGTCCAGACACCTCCAGCTAGTCTCTCATTGGTTCTCCCTATTCCTGTTCATTTTCCGCAGAAATTGCAAACTTGGCCAAACAGGAGGTTAAAGGCACTGACTCTCCAAGTGGGGAGAGTGTTAGTAAAGCGTCTGGAATGTTGCACCCGAGTACCAGGGGACGAAAATTGACACATTTGAACACGTTTCCCGATGACACGGTAGATCATACTCTGGGTTCCACATGCATGATTTAGCTGAACGAAGAATCCCTTAAACCTGGAGAGTTGAGACCCATGGAATGGGTACCATGCAATATGACTTCATAGGGTCTGCATGTGTTCACCGAACCTCACCAAACCTATCACTGCTGCGTTTATGCCACTGTACACACGCTTGATTCTCTTTCGGAGACATATAAATCCATAGGTTTTAAGATTCTTACTAGTCAGGTATATTCTTAGGCGTTTAATATGGGGTGTTGAGTCCACTTAGTTGAGCAAGGAGTAGCTCTTGTCTATTACATATTTGGCTTATGGAACGGTATCTGTGCTAATTTCAATCTCTGGTTTTATGCAGCACCCCAACTCACCTTTCCCCTTAAGCAAGCATAAGTCGGTTTTCTACATTTGAGACCCTGTTCTGTTTTGTAATTCAGTTCCTGTGTAGCCAAGTTTACATTCCATGTGGTAGAGATATCTTATGATGTTTCTTTTTCTGTGTGACTTATTTCACTTAGAATCATCGTACCTGAATCCACTCATTATGCTGCTATGGGCCTGATGACATAGATTTCATTGCTGAGTGATTTTGCATTGTACGTAAGTACCACAACTTCTTTATCCATTTTTCACTTTCTGTGATTTTGAACTTGTACTGTAAACGAGGTTCTTTTAAACAGAGCCTTCCCAAACTTTGGGGTGGCTGTGTCTTTTTGATTTTAATTTCCCTAAGCTATAGGACCATAAGTGGTAGTGCCCTAGGCTCTGTTGCTTTGTTTTTTAGATGTTTCAGGAAACACCATACACTTCTCCAGAGTGCCTGTTGGCAATTTACATCCAGCCCATGAGCATAACAAGGCTCCCAGTTCTCCATGGCCTGTCCTGCCTTTCTGGATTTTACACTTTTTTCAGATGGCCCTTTTGACCGGGGGGCAGTGAGACTTCATTGTAGTGCAGATTTCCTTTTCAAGCTTGCTTGGTTGGCCAAAAAGGGCGTATCCGTTTTTTCCTGAATATATTCAGGAAAAAACGCATACGCCCTTTTTGGCCAAGTGCATCATTGTGGACGTTCTGCCTCTTTTCCTTTGCTTTACATGCAATTCCAGTCTACCTCCTGAAATCGGTTTCCTGCAATTCTGCCCAGCGTTCAAGTCCTCTTGGCAGCCTTACTTCAATATATTTTTGGACGATAGCTGTCATTTATAACTCTGCAGGTTTGTGAATGACAGTGCCCCTGAGCTCCTTTCTTCAACTCGCTTTCTTGTGAGCTGGCCACAACACCGCAGGATTGCTTCAGGCCCTAGTGTTGTTCCGGCACAGCACGCTGAGCCTTTGGTTAATTCCTCTTCCTGGTGCGTAATGAGAGTTAAATTTGCCCGTCCAGACACCTCAAGCTAGTCTCTCTTGTTTCTCCCTATTCCTGTTCATTTTCTGCAGAAATTGCAAACTGGGCCAAACAGGAGGTTAAAGGCACTGACTCTCCAAGTGGGGAGAGTGTTAGTAAAGCGTCTGGAATGTTGCACCCGAGTACCGGGGGATGAATACTGAGACACATTTGAACACGTTTCCCGATCACACGGTGGATCATACTCTGGGTTCCGCATGCATGTTTTAGCTGAAGGAAGAATCCCTTAAACCTGGAGAGTTCAGACCCATGGAATGGGTACCATGCAATATGACTTCAAAGGGTCTGCATTTGCTCACCGATCCTCACCAATCCTATCACTGCTGCGTTTATGCCGCTATACACACGCTTGATTCTCTTTCGGAGACATATAAATCCATAGGTTTTAAGATTCTTACTAGTCAGGTATATTCTTAGGCATTTAATATGGGGCGTTGAGTCCACTTCGTTGAGCAAGGTGTGGCTCTGGTCTATTATATATTTGGCTTATGGAATGGTATCTGTGGTAAATTAATCGCTGGTTTTATGCAGAACCCCAACTCACCTTTCGCCTTAAGCAAGCATAATTTGGTTTTCTACATTTGAGACCCTGTTCTGTGTTGTAATTCAGTTCCTGGGTAGCCAAGTTTACATTCCGTGTAGTAGTGATAACTTATTATGTTTGTTTTTCTGTGCGACTTATTTCACTTAGAATCATCGTACCTGAATCCACTCATTATGCTGCTACGGGCCTGATGACATAGATTTCATTGCTGAGTGATATTGCATTGTACGTAGGTACCACAACTTCTTTATCCATTTTTCACTTTCTGTGATATTGAACTTGTACTGTAAACGAGTTTCTTGTAAACAGAGCTGTCCCAAACTTTGGGGTGGCTGTGTCTTTTTGATTTTAATTTCCCTAAGCTATAGGACCATAAGTGGAAGTGCCCTAGGCTCTGTTGCTTTGTTTTTTAGATGTTTCAGGAAACACCATACACTTCTCCAGAGTGGCTGTTGGCAATTTACATCCCGCCCATCAGCATTACAAGGCTCCCAGTTCTCCATGGCCTGTCCTGCCTTTCTGGATTTTATACTTTTTTCAGATGGCCCTTTTGACCGGGGGGGCAGTGAGACTTCATTGTAGTACAGATTTCCTTTGCAAGCTTGCTTGGTTGGCCAAAAAGGGCATATGATTTTTTCCTGAAGAAAAAACGCATATGCCCTTTTTGGCCAAGTGCATCATTGTGGACGTTCTGCCTCTTATCCTATGCTTTACATGCAATTCCAGTCTACCTCCTGAAATCGGTTTCCTGCAATTCTGCCCCGCTTTCAAGTCCTCTTGGCAGCCTTACTTCAATATATTTTTGGACGATAGCTGTCATTTATAACTCTGCAGGTTTGTGAATTACAATGACCCTGAGCTCCTTTCTTCAACTCGTTTTCTTGTGAGCTGGCCGCAACACGGCAGGATTGCTTCAGGCCTTAGTGTGGTTCCGGCATGGCACGCTGAGCCTTTGGTTAATTCCTCTTCCTGGTGGGAAATGAGAGTTAAATTTGCCCGTCCAGACACCTCCAGCTAGTCTCTCATTTGTTCTCCCTATTCCTGTTCATTTTCCGCAGAAATTGCAAACTGGGCCAAACAGGAGGTTAAAGGCACTGACTCTCCAAGTGGGGAGAGTGTTAGTAAAGCGTCTGGAATGTTGCACCCGAGTACCAGGGGACGATAACTGACACCTCTGAACACGTTTCCCGATCACACGGTGGATCATACTCTGGGTTCCACATGCATGTTTTAGCTGAAGGAAGAATCCCTTAAACCTGGAGAGTTGAGACCCATGGAATGGGTACCATGCAATATGATTTCAAAGGGTCTGCATTGGCTCAGCACACCTCACCAATCCTATCACTGCTGTGTTTATGCCACTGTACACACGCTTGATTCTCTTTCAGAGACATATAAATCCATAGGTTTTAAGATTCTTACTAGTCAGGTATATTCTCAGGCATTTAATATGGGGTGTTGAGTCCACTTCGTTGAGCAAGGAGTAGCTCTTGTGTGTTACATGTTTGGCTTATGGAACGGTATCTGTGCTAATTTCAATCTTTGGTTTTATGCAGCACGCCAACTCACCTTTCCTCTTAAGCAAGCATAAGTTGGTTTTCTACATTTGAGACCCTGTTCTGTTTTGTAATTCAGTTCCTGTGTAGCCAAGTTTACATTCCGTGTAGTAGTGATATCTTATGATGTTTCTTTTTCTGTGTGACTTATTTCACTTAGAATCATCGTACCTGAATCCACTCATAATGCTGCTACGGGCCTGATGACATAGATTTCATTGCTGAGTGATATTGCATTGTACGTAAGTACCACAACTTCTTTATCCATTTTTCGCTTTCTGTGATATTGAACTTGTACCGTAAACTAGGTTCTTGTAAACAGAGCCATCCCAAACTTTGGGGTGGCTGTGTCTTTTTGATTTTAATTTCCCTAAGCTATAGGACCACAAGTGGAAGTGCCCTAGGCTCTGTTCCTTTGTTTTTTAGATGTTTCAGGAAACACCAAACACTTCTCCAGAGTGGCTGTTGGCAATTTACATCCCACCCATCAGCATAACAAGGCTCCCAGTTCTCCATAGCCTGTCCTGCCTTTCTGGGTTTTACACATTTTTCAGATGGCCCTTTTGACCGGGGGGCAGTGAGACTTCATTGTAGTGCAGATTTCCTTTGCAAGCTTGCTTGGTTGGCCAAAAAGGGCGTATGCGTTTTTTCCTGAATATATTCAGGAAAAAACGCATACGCCCTTTTTGGCCAAGTGCATCATTGTGGACGTTCTGCCTCTTTTCCTATGCTTTACATGCAATTCCAGTCTACCTCCTGAAATCGGTTTCCTGCAATTCTGCCCCACTTTCAAGTCCTCTTGGCAGCCTTACTTCAATATATTTTTGGACGATAGCTGTCATTTATAACTCTGCAGGTTTGTGAATTACAGTGCCCCTGAGCTCCTTTCTTCAACTCGCTTTCTTGTGAGCTGGCCGAAACACCGCAGCATTGCTTCAGGCCCTAGTGTGGTTCTGGCATGGCACGCTGAGCCTTTGGTTAATTCCTCTTCCTGGTGGGAAATGAGAGTTAAATTTGCCCGTCCAGACACCTCCAGCTAGTCTCTCATTGGTTCTCCCTATTCCTGTTCATTTTCCGCAGAAATTGCAAACTGGGCCAAACAGGAGGTTAAAGGCACTGACTCTCCAAGTGGGGAGAGTGTTAGTAAAGCGTCTGGAATGTTGCACCCGAGTACCAGGGGACGAAACCTGAGACACATTTGAACACGTTTCCCGATCACACGGTGGATCATACTCTGGGTACCACATGCATGTTTTAGCTGAAGGAAGAATCCCTTAAACCTGGAGAGTTGAGACCCATGGAATGGGTACCATGCAATATGACTTCAAAGGGTCTGCATTGGCTCAGCGCACCTCACCAATCCTATCACTGCTGCGTTTATGCCACTGTACACACACTTGATTCTCTTTCGGAGACATATAAATCCATAAGATTTAAGATTCTTACTAGTCAGGTATATTCTCAGGCGTTTAATATGGGGTGTTGAGTCCACTTCGTTGAGCAAGGAGTAGCTCTTGTGTATTACATGTTTGGCTTATGGAACGGTATCTGTGCTAATTTCAATCTTTGGTTTTATGCAGCACGCCAACTCACCTTTCCTCTTAATCAAGCATAAGTTGGTTTTCTACATTTGAGACCCTGTTCTGTTTTGTAATTCAGTTCCTGTGTAGCCAAGTTTACATTCCGTGTAGTAGTGATATCCTATGATGTTTCTTTTTCTGTGTGACTTATTTCACTTAGAATCATTGTACCTGAATCCACTCATTATGCTGCTATGGGCCTGATGACATAGATTTCATTGCTGAGTGATATTGCATTGTACGTAAGTACCACAACTTCTTTATCCATTTTTCGCTTTCAGTGATATTGAACTTTTACCGTAAACTAGGTTCTTGTAAACAGAGCCATCCCAAACTTTGGGGTGGCTGTGTCTTTTTGATTTTAATTTCCCTAAGCTATAGGACCATAAGTGGAAGTGCCCTAGGCTCTGTTGCTTTGTTTTTTAGATGTTTCAGGAAACACCATACACTTCTCCAGAGTGGCTGTTGGCAATTTACATCCCGCCCATCAGCATAACAAGGCTCCCAGTTCTCCATGGCTTGTCCTGCCTTTCTGGATTTTACACTTTTTTCAGATGGCCCTTTTGACCGGGGGGCAGTGAGACTTCATTGTAGTGCAGATTTCCTTTGCATGCTTTCTTGGTTGGCCAAAAAGTGCGTATGCGTTTTTTCCTCAATATATTCAGGAAAAAACGCATACGCCCTTTTTGGCCAAGTGCATCATTGTGGACGTTCTGCCTCTTTTCCTGTGGTTTACATGCAAATCCCGTCTACCTCCTGAAATCGGTTCCCTGCAATTCTGCCCCGCTTTCAAGTCCTCTTGGCAGCCTTACTTCAATATATTTTTGGACGATAGCTGTCATTTATAACTCTGCAGGTATGTGAATGACAGTGCCCCTGAGCTCCTTTCTTCAACTCGCTTTCTTGTGAGCTGGCCGCAACACCGCTGCATTGCTTTAGTCCCTAGTGTGGTTCAGGCATGGCACGCTGAGCCTTTGGTTAATTCCTCTTCCTGGTGGGAAATGAGAGTTAAATTTGCCCGTCCAGACACCTCCAGCTAGTCTCTCATTGGTTCTCCCTATTCCTGTTCATTTTCCGCAGAAATTGCAAACTGGGCCAAACAGGAGGTTAAAGGCACTGACTCTCCAAGTGGGGAGAGTGTTAGTAAAGCGTCTGGAATGTTGCACCCGAGTACCAGAGGACAAAAACTGACACATTTGAACATGTTTACCGATCACACGGTGGATCATACTCTGCGTTCCACATGCATGTTTTAGCTGAAGGAAGAATCCCTTAAACCTGGAGAGTTGAGACCCATGGAATGGGTACCATGCAATATGACTTCAAAGGGTCTGCATTTGTCCACCGAACCTCACCAATCCTATCACTGCTCTGTTTATGCCGCTGTACACACGCTTGATTCTCTTTCGGAGACATATAAATCCATAGGTTTTAAGATTCTTACTAGTCAGGTATATTCTTAGGAGTTTAATATGGGGCGTTGAGTCCACTTCGTTGAGCAAGGAGTAGCTCTTGTCTATTACATATTTGGCTTATGGAACGGTATCTGTGCTAATTTCAATCTCTGGTTTTATGCAGCACCCCAACTCACCTTTCCCCTTAAGCAAGCATAAGTTGGTTTTCTACATTTGAGACCCTGTTCTGTTTTGTAATTCAGTTCCTGTGTAGCCAAGTTTACATTCCGTGTAGTAGTGATAACTTATGATGTTTCTTTTTCTGTGTGACTTATTTCACTTAGAATCATCGTACCTGAATCCACTCATTATGCTGCTATGGGCCTGATGACATAGATTTCATTGCTGAGTGATATTGCATTGTACGTAAGTACCACAACTTCTTTATCCATTTTTCACTTTCTGTGATTTTGAACTTGTACTGTAAACGAGGTTCTTGTAAACAGAGCCGTCCCAAACTTTGGGGTGGCTGTGTCTTTTTGATTTTAATTTCCCTAAGCTATAGGACCATAAATGGAAGTGCCCTAGGCTCTGTTGCTTTGTTTTTTAGATGTTTCAGGAAACACCATACACTTCTCCAGAGTGCCTGTTGGCAATTTTCATCCCGCCCATCAGCATAACAAGGCTCCCAATTCTCCATGGCTTGTACTGCCTTTCTGGATTTTACACTTTTTTCAGATGGCCCTTTTGTCCGGGGGGCAGTGAGACTTCATTGTAGTGCAGATTTCCTTTGCAAGCTTGCTTGGTTGGCCAAAAAGGGCGTATGCGTTTTTTCCTGAATGTATTCAGGAAAAAACGCATACGCCCTTTTTGGCCAAGTGCATCATTGTGGACGTTCTGCCTCTTTTCCTATGCTTTACATGCAATTCCAGTCTACCTCCTGAAATCGGTTTCCTGCAATTCTGCCCCGCTTTCAAGTCCTCTTGGCAGCCTAACTTCAATATATTTTTGGACGATAGCTGTCATTTATAACTCTGCAGGTATGTGAATTACAGTGCCCCTGAGCTCCTTTCTTCAACTCGCTTTCTTGTGAGCTGGCCGCAACACCGCAGCCTTGCTTCAGGCCCTAGTGTGGTTCCGGCATGGCACGCTGAGCCTTTGGTTAATTCCTCTTCCTGGTGGGAAATGAGAGTTAAATTTGCCCGTCCAGACACCTCCAGCTAGTCTCTCATTGGTTCTCCCTATTCCTGTTCATTTTCCGCAGAAATTGCAAACTGGGCCAAACAGGAGGTTAAAGGCACTGACTCTCCAAGTGGGGAGAGTGTTAGTAAAGCATCTGGAATGTTGCACCCGAGTACCAGGGGACGAAAACTGACACAATTGAACACGTTTCCCGATCACACGGTGGATCATACTCTGGGTTCCACATGCATGTTTTAGCTGAAGGAAGAATCCCTTAAACCTGGAGAGTTGAGACCCATGGAATGGGTACCATGGAATATGACTTCAAACGGTCTGCATTTGTCCACCGAACCTCACCAATCCTATCACTGCTGCATTTATGCCGCTGTACACACGCTTGATTCTCTTTCGGAGACATATAAATCCATAGGTTTTAAGATTCTTCCTAGTCAGGTATATTCTTAGGCGTTTAATATGGGGTGTAGAGTCCACTTCGTTGAGCAAGGAGTAGCTCTTGTCTATTACATATTTGGCTTATGGAACGGTATCTGTGCTAATTTCAATCTCTGGTTTTATGCAGCACCCCAACTCACCTTTCCCCTTAAGCAAGCATAAGTCGGTTTTCTACATTTGAGACCCTGTTCTGTTTTGTAATTCAGTTCCTGTGTAGCCAAGTTTACATTCCATGTGGTAGAGATATCTTATGATGTTTCTTTTTCTGTGTGACTTATTTCACTTACAATCATCGTACCTGAATCCACTCATTATGCTGCTACGGGCCTGATGACATAGATTTCATTGCTGAGTGATATTGCATTGTACGTAAGTACCACAACTTCTTTATGCATTTTGCGCTTTCTGTGATATTGAACTTGTACCGTAAACGAGGTTCTTGTAAACAGAGCTGTCCCAAACATTTGGGTGGTTGTGTCTTTTTGATTTTAATTTCCCTAAGCTATAGGACCATAAGTGGAAGTGCCCTAGGCTCTGTTGCTTTGTTTTTTAGATGTTTCAGGAAACACCATACACTTCTCCAGAGTGCCTGTTGGCAATTTACATCCCGCCCATGAGCATAACAAGGCTCCCAGTTCTCCATGGCCTGTCCTGCCTTTCTGGATTTTACACTTTTTTCAGATGGCCCTTTTGACCAGGGGACAGTGAGACTTCATTGTAGTGCAGATTTCCTTTGCAAGCTTGCTTGGTTGGCCAAAAAGGGCATATGCGTTTTTTCCTGAATGTATTCAGGAAAAAACGCATACGCCCTTTTTGGCCAAGTGCATCATTGTGGACGTTCTGCCTCTTTTCCTATGCTTTACATGCAATTCCAGTCTACCTCCTGAAATCGGTTTCCTGCAATTCTGCCCCGCTTTCAAGTCCTCTTGGCAGCCTTACTTCAATATATTTTTGGACGATAGCTGTCATTTATAACTCTGCAGGTTTGTGAATGACAGTGCCCCTGAGCTCCTTTCTTCAACTCGCTTTCTTGTGAGCTGGCCGCAACACCGCAGCCTTGCTTCAGGCCCTAGTGTGGTTCCGGCATGGCACGCTGAGCCTTTGGTTAATTCCTCTTCCTGGTGGGAAATGAGAGTCAAGTTTGCCCGTCCAGACACCTCCAGCTAGTCTCTCATTGGTTCTCCCTATTCCTGTTCATTTTCCGCAGAAATTGCAAACTGGGCCAAACAGGAGGTTAAAGGCACTGACTCTCCAAGTGGGGAGAGTGTTAGTAAAGCATCTGGAATGTTGCACCCGAGTACCAGGGGACGAAAACTGACACAATTGAACACGTTTCCCGATCACACGGTGGATCATACTCTGGGTTCCACATGCATGTTTTAGCTGAAGGAAGAATCCCTTAAACCTGGAGAGTTGAGACCCATGGAATGGGTACCATGGAATATGACTTCAAAGGGTCTGCATTTGTCCACCGAACCTCACCAATCCTATCACTGCTGCGTTTATGCCGCTGTACACACGCTTGATTCTCTTTCGGAGACATATAAATCCATAGGTTTTAAGATTCTTCCTAGTCAGGTATATTCTTAGGCGTTTAATATGGGGTGTAGAGTCCACTTCGTTGATCAAGGAGTAGCTCTTGTCTATTACATATTTGGCTTATGGAACGGTATCTGTGCTAATTTCAATCTCTGGTTTTATGCAGCACCCCAACTCACCTTTCCCCTTAAGCAAGCATAAGTCGGTTTTCTACATTTGAGACCCTGTTCTGTTTTGTAATTCAGTTCCTGTGTAGCCAAGTTTACATTCCATGTGGTAGAGATATCTTATGATGTTTCTTTTTCTGTGTGACTTATTTCACTTAGAATCATCGTACCTGAATCCACTCATTATGCTGCTACGGGCCTGATGACATAGATTTCATTGCTGAGTGATATTGCATTGTACGTAAGTACCACAACTTCTTTATCCATTTTGCGCTTTCTGTGATATTGAACTTGTACCGTAAACGAGGTTCTTGTAAACAGAGCTGTCCCAAACATTTGGGTGGTTGTGTCTTTTTGATTTTAATTTCCCTAAGCTATAGGACCATAAGTGGAAGTGCCCTAGTCTCTGTTGCTTTGTTTTTTAGATGTTTCAGGAAACACCATACACTTCTCCAGAGTGGCTGTTGGCAATTTACATCCCGCCCATCAGCATAACAAGGCTCCCAGTTCTCCATGGCCTGTCCTGCCTTTCTGGATTTTACACTTTTTTCAGATGGCCCTTTTGACCGGGGGGCAGTGAGACTTCATTGTAGTGCAGATTTCCTTTGCAAGCTTCCTTGGTTGGCCAAAAAGGGCGTATGCGTTTATTCCTGAATATATTCAGGAAAAAACGCATACGCCCTTTTTGGCCAAGTGCATCATTGTGGACGTTCTGCCTCTTTTCCTATGCTTTACATGCAATTCCAGTCTACCTCCTGAAATCGGTTTCCTGCAATTCTGCCCCGCTTTCAAGTCCTCTTGGCAGCCTTACTTCAATATATTTTTGGACGGTAGCTGTCATTTATAACTCTGCAGGTACGTGAATGACAGTGCCCCTGAGCTCCTTTCTTCAACTCGCATTCTTGTGAGGTGGCCGCAACACCGCAGCCTTGCTTCAGGCCCTAGTGTGGTTCCGGCATGGCAAGCTGAGCCTTTGGTTAATTCCTCTTCCTGGTGGGAAATGAGAGTTAAATTTGCCCGTCCAGACACCTCCAGCTAGTCTCTCATTGGTTCTCCCTATTCCTGTTCATTTTCCGCAGAAATTGCAAACTTGGCCAAACAGGAGGTTAAAGGCACTGACTCTCCAAGTGGGGAGAGTGTTAGTAAAGCATCTGGAATGTTGCACCCGAGTACCAGGGGACGAAAACTGACACAATTGAACACGTTTCCCGATCACACGGTGGATCATACTCTGGGTTCCACATGCATGTTTTAGCTGAAGGAAGAATCCCTTAAACCTGGAGAGTTGAGACCCATGGAATGGGTACCATGGAATATGACTTCAAAGGGTCTGCATTTGTCCACCGAACCTCACCAATCCTATCACTGCTGCGTTTATGCCGCTGTACACACGCTTGATTCTCTTTCGGAGACATATAAATCCATAGGTTTTAAGATTCTTCCTAGTCAGGTATATTCTTAGGCGTTTAATATGGGGTGTAGAGTCCACTTCGTTGATCAAGGAGTAGCTCTTGTCTATTACATATTTGGCTTATGGAACGGTATCTGTGCTAATTTCAATCTCTGGTTTTATGCAGCACCCCAACTCACCTTTCCCCTTAAGCAAGCATAAGTCGGTTTTCTACATTTGAGACCCTGTTCTGTTTTGTAATTCAGTTCCTGTGTAGCCAAGTTTACATTCCATGTGGTAGAGATATCTTATGATGGTTCTTTTTCTGTGTGACTTATTTCACTTAGAATCATCGTACCTGAATCCATTCATTATGCTGCTACGGGCCTGATGACATAGATTTCATTGCTGAGTGATATTGCATTGTACGTAAGTACCACAACTTCTTTATCCATTTTGCGCTTTCTGTGATATTGAACTTGTACCGTAAACGAGGTTCTTGTAAACAGAGCTGTCCCAAACATTTGGGTGGTTGTGTCTTTTTGATTTTAATTTCCCTAAGCTATAGGACCATAAGTGGAAGTGCCCTAGGCTCTGTTGCTTTGTTTTTTAGATGTTTCAGGAAACACCATACACTTCTCCAGAGTGCCTGTTGGCAATTTACATCCCGCCCATGAGCATAACAAGGCTCCCAGTTCTCCATGGCCTGTCCTGCCTTTCTGGATTTTACACTTTTTTCAGATGGCCCTTTTGACCAGGGGACAGTGAGACTTCATTGTAGTGCAGATTTCCTTTGCAAGCTTGCTTGGTTGGCCAAAAAGGGCATATGCGTTTTTTCCTGAATGTATTCAGGAAAAAACGCATACGCCCTTTTTGGCCAAGTGCATCATTGTGGACGTTCTGCCTCTTTTCCTATGCTTTACTTGCTATTCCAGTCTACCTCCTGAAATCGGTTTCCTGCAATTCTGCCCCGCTTTCAAGTCCTCTTGGCAGCCTTACTTCAATATATTTTTGGACGATAGCTGTCATTTATAACTCTGCAGGTTTGTGAATGACAGTGCCCCTGAGCTCCTTTCTTCAACTCGCTTTCTTGTGAGCTGGCCGCAACACCGCAGCCTTGCTTCAGGCCCTAGTGTGGTTCCGGCATGGCACGCTGAGCCTTTGGTTAATTCCTCTTCCTGGTGGGAAATGAGAGTTAAATTTGCCCGTCCAGACACCTCCAGCTAGTCTCTCATTGGTTCTCCCTATTCCTGTTCATTTTCCGCAGAAATTGCAAACTGGGCCAAACAGGAGGTTAAAGGCACTGACTCTCCAAGTGGGGAGAGTGTTAGTAAAGCATCTGGAATGTTGCACCCGAGTACCAGGGGACGAAAACTGACACAATTGAACACGTTTCCCGATCACACGGTGGATCATACTCTGGGTTCCACATGCATGTTTTAGCTGAAGGAAGAATCCCTTAAACCTGGAGAGTTGAGACCCATGGAATGGGTACCATGGAATATGACTTCAAAGGGTCTGCATTTGTCCACCGAACCTCACCAATCCTATCACTGCTGCGTTTATGCCGCTGTACACACGCTTGATTCTCTTTCAGAGACATATAAATCCATAGGTTTTAAGATTCTTCCTAGTCAGGTATATTCTTAGGCGTTTAATATGGGGTGTAGAGTCCACTTCGTTGATCAAGGAGTAGCTCTTGTCTATTACATATTTGGCTTATGGAACGGTATCTGTGCTAATTTCAATCTCTGGTTTTATGCAGCACCCCAACTCACCTTTCCCCTTAAGCAAGCATAAGTCGGTTTTCTACATTTGAGACCCTGTTCTGTTTTGTAATTCAGTTCCTGTGTAGCCAAGTTTACATTCCATGTGGTAGAGATATCTTATGATGTTTCTTTTTCTGTGTGACTTATTTCACTTAGAATCATCGTACCTGAATCCACTCATTATGCTGCTACGGAACTGATGACATAGATTTCATTGCTGAGTGATATTGCATTGTACGTAAGTACCACAACTTCTTTATCCATTTTGCGCTTTCTGTGATATTGAACTTGTACCGTAAACGAGGTTCTTGTAAACAGAGCTGTCCCAAACATTTGGGTGGTTGTGTCTTTTTTATTTTAATTTCCCTAAGCTATAGGACCATAAGTGGAAGTGCCCTAGGCTCTGTTGCTTTGTTTTTTAGATGTTTCAGGAAACACCATACACTTCTCCAGAGTGCCTGTTGGCAATTTACATCCCGCCCATGAGCATAACAAGGCTCCCAGTTCTCCATGGCCTGTCCTGCCTTTCTGGATTTTACACTTTTTTCAGATGGCCCTTTTGACCAGGGGACAGTGAGACTTCATTGTAGTGCAGATTTCCTTTGCAAGCTTGCTTGGTTGGCCAAAAAGGGCGTATGCGTTTTTTCCTGAATGTATTCAGGAAAAAACGCATACGCCCTTTTTGGCCAAGTGCATCATTGTGGACGTTCTGCCTCTTTTCCTATGCTTTACATGAAATTCCAGTCTACCTCCTGAAATCGGTTTCCTGCAATTCTGCCCCGCTTTCAAGTCCTCTTGGCAGCCTTACTTCAATATATTTTTGGACGATAGCTGTCATTTATAACTCTGCAGGTTTGTGAATGACAGTGCCCCTGAGCTCCTTTCTTCAACTCGCTTTCTTGTGAGCTGGCCGCAACACCGCAGCCTTGCTTCAGGCCCTAGTGTGGTTCCGGCATGGCACGCTGAGCCTTTGGTTAATTCCTCTTCCTGGTGGGAAATGAGAGTCAAGTTTGCCCGTCCAGACACCTCCAGCTAGTCTCTCATTGGTTCTCCCTATTCCTGTTCATTTTCCGCAGAAATTGCAAACTGGGCCAAACAGGAGGTTAAAGGCACTGACTCTCCAAGTGGGGAGAGTGTTAGTAAAGCATCTGGAATGTTGCACCCGAGTACCAGGGGACGAAAACTGACACAATTGAACACGTTTCCCGATCACACGGTGGATCATACTCTGGGTTCCACATGCATGTTTTAGCTGAAGGAAGAATCCCTTAAACCTGGAGAGTTGAGACCCATGGAATGGGTACCATGGAATATGACTTCAAAGGGTCTGCATTTGTCCACCGAACCTCACCAATCCTATCACTGCTGCGTTTATGCCGCTGTACACACGCTTGATTCTCTTTCGGAGACATATAAATCCATAGGTTTTAAGATTCTTCCTAGTCAGGTATATTCTTAGGCGTTTAATATGGGGTGTAGAGTCCACTTCGTTGATCAAGGAGTAGCTCTTGTCTATTACATATTTGGCTTATGGAACGGTATCTGTGCTAATTTCAATCTCTGGTTTTATGCAGCACCCCAACTCACCTTTCCCCTTAAGCAAGCATAAGTCGGTTTTCTACATTTGAGACCCTGTTCTGTTTTGTAATTCAGTTCCTGTGTAGCCAAGTTTACATTCCATGTGGTAGAGATATCTTATGATGTTTCTTTTTCTGTGTGACTTATTTCACTTAGAATCATCGTACCTGAATCCACTCATTATGCTGCTACGGGCCTGATGACATAGATTTCATTGCTGAGTGATATTGCATTGTACGTAAGTACCACAACTTCTTTATCCATTTTGCGCTTTCTGTGATATTGAACTTGTACCGTAAACGAGGTTCTTGTAAACAGAGCTGTCCCAAACATTTGGGTGGTTGTGTCTTTTTGATTTTAATTTCCCTAAGCTATAGGACCATAAGTGGAAGTGCCCTAGGCTCTGTTGCTTTGTTTTTTAGATGTTTCAGGAAACACCATACACTTCTCCAGAGTGGCTGTTGGCAATTTACATCCCGCCCATCAGCATAACAAGGCTCCCAGTTCTCCATGGCCTGTCCTGCCTTTCTGGATTTTACACTTTTTTCAGATGGCCCTTTTGACCGGGGGGCAGTGAGACTTCATTGTAGTGCAGATTTCCTTTGCAAGCTTCCTTGGTTGGCCAAAAAGGGCGTATGCGTTTATTCCTGAATATATTCAGGAAAAAACGCATACGCCCTTTTTGGCCAAGTGCATCATTGTGGACGTTCTGCCTCTTTTCCTATGCTTTACATGCAATTCCAGTCTACCTCCTGAAATCGGTTTCCTGCAATTCTGCCCCGCTTTCAAGTCCTCTTGGCAGCCTTACTTCAATATATTTTTGGACGGTAGCTGTCATTTATAACTCTGCAGGTACGTGAATGACAGTGCCCCTGAGCTCCTTTCTTCAACTCGCATTCTTGTGAGGTGGCCGCAACACCGCAGCCTTGCTTCAGGCCCTAGTGTGGTTCCGGCATGGCAAGCTGAGCCTTTGGTTAATTCCTCTTCCTGGTGGGAAATGAGAGTTAAATTTGCCCGTCCAGACACCTCCAGCTAGTCTCTCATTGGTTCTCCCTATTCCTGTTCATTTTCCGCAGAAATTGCAAACTGGGCCAAACAGGAGGTTAAAGGCACTGACTCTCCAAGTGGGGAGAGTGTTAGTAAAGCATCTGGAATGTTGCACCCGAGTACCAGGGGACGAAAACTGACACAATTGAACACGTTTCCCGATCACACGGTGGATCATACTCTGGGTTCCACATGCATGTTTTAGCTGAAGGAAGAATCCCTTAAACCTGGAGAGTTGAGACCCATGGAATGGGTACCATGGAATATGACTTCAAAGGGTCTGCATTTGTCCACCGAACCTCACCAATCCTATCACTGCTGCGTTTATGCCGCTGTACACACGCTTGATTCTCTTTCGGAGACATATAAATCCATAGGTTTTAAGATTCTTCCTAGTCAGGTATATTCTTAGGCGTTTAATATGGGGTGTAGAGTCCACTTCGTTGATCAAGGAGTAGCTCTTGTCTATTACATATTTGGCTTATGGAACGGTATCTGTGCTAATTTCAATCTCTGGTTTTATGCAGCACCCCAACTCACCTTTCCCCTTAAGCAAGCATAAGTCGGTTTTCTACATTTGAGACCCTGTTCTGTTTTGTAATTCAGTTCCTGTGTAGCCAAGTTTACATTCCATGTGGTAGAGATATCTTATGATGGTTCTTTTTCTGTGTGACTTATTTCACTTAGAATCATCGTACCTGAATCCATTCATTATGCTGCTACGGGCCTGATGACATAGATTTCATTGCTGAGTGATATTGCATTGTACGTAAGTACCACAACTTCTTTATCCATTTTGCGCTTTCTGTGATATTGAACTTGTACCGTAAACGAGGTTCTTGTAAACAGAGCTGTCCCAAACATTTGGGTGGTTGTGTCTTTTTGATTTTAATTTCCCTAAGCTATAGGACCATAAGTGGAAGTGCCCTAGGCTCTGTTGCTTTGTTTTTTAGATGTTTCAGGAAACACCATACACTTCTCCAGAGTGCCTGTTGGCAATTTACATCCCGCCCATGAGCATAACAAGGCTCCCAGTTCTCCATGGCCTGTCCTGCCTTTCTGGATTTTACACTTTTTTCAGATGGCCCTTTTGACCAGGGGACAGTGAGACTTCATTGTAGTGCAGATTTCCTTTGCAAGCTTGCTTGGTTGGCCAAAAAGGGCATATGCGTTTTTTCCTGAATGTATTCAGGAAAAAACGCATACGCCCTTTTTGGCCAAGTGCATCATTGTGGACGTTCTGCCTCTTTTCCTATGCTTTACTTGCTATTCCAGTCTACCTCCTGAAATCGGTTTCCTGCAATTCTGCCCCGCTTTCAAGTCCTCTTGGCAGCCTTACTTCAATATATTTTTGGACGATAGCTGTCATTTATAATTCTGCAGGTTTGTGAATGACAGTGCCCCTGAGCTCCTTTCTTCAACTCGCTTTCTTGTGAGCTGGCCGCAACACCGCAGCCTTGCTTCAGGCCCTAGTGTGGTTCCGGCATGGCACGCTGAGCCTTTGGTTAATTCCTCTTCCTGGTGGGAAATGAGAGTTAAATTTGCCCGTCCAGACACCTCCAGCTAGTCTCTCATTGGTTCTCCCTATTCCTGTTCATTTTCCGCAGAAATTGCAAACTGGGCCAAACAGGAGGTTAAAGGCACTGACTCTCCAAGTGGGGAGAGTGTTAGTAAAGCATCTGGAATGTTGCACCCGAGTACCAGGGGACGAAAACTGACACAATTGAACACGTTTCCCGATCACACGGTGGATCATACTCTGGGTTCCACATGCATGTTTTAGCTGAAGGAAGAATCCCTTAAACCTGGAGAGTTGAGACCCATGGAATGGGTACCATGGAATATGACTTCAAAGGGTCTGCATTTGTCCACCGAACCTCACCAATCCTATCACTGCTGCGTTTATGCCGCTGTACACACGCTTGATTCTCTTTCAGAGACATATAAATCCATAGGTTTTAAGATTCTTCCTAGTCAGGTATATTCTTAGGCGTTTAATATGGGGTGTAGAGTCCACTTCGTTGATCAAGGAGTAGCTCTTGTCTATTACATATTTGGCTTATGGAACGGTATCTGTGCTAATTTCAATCTCTGGTTTTATGCAGCACCCCAACTCACCTTTCCCCTTAAGCAAGCATAAGTCGGTTTTCTACATTTGAGACCCTGTTCTGTTTTGTAATTCAGTTCCTGTGTAGCCAAGTTTACATTCCATGTGGTAGAGATATCTTATGATGTTTCTTTTTCTGTGTGACTTATTTCACTTAGAATCATCGTACCTGAATCCACTCATTATGCTGCTACGGAACTGATGACATAGATTTCATTGCTGAGTGATATTGCATTGTACGTAAGTACCACAACTTCTTTATCCATTTTGCGCTTTCTGTGATATTGAACTTGTACCGTAAACGAGGTTCTTGTAAACAGAGCTGTCCCAAACATTTGGGTGGTTGTGTCTTTTTTATTTTAATTTCCCTAAGCTATAGGACCATAAGTGGAAGTGCCCTAGGCTCTGTTGCTTTGTTTTTTAGATGTTTCAGGAAACACCATACACTTCTCCAGAGTGCCTGTTGGCAATTTACATCCCGCCCATCAGCATAACAAGGCTCCCAGTTCTCCATGGCCTGTCCTGCCTTTCTGGATTTTACACTTTTTTCAGATGGCCCTTTTGACCAGGGGACAGTGAGACTTCATTGTAGTGCAGATTTCCTTTGCAAGCTTGCTTGGTTGGCCAAAAAGGGCGTATGCGTTTTTTCCTGAATGTATTCAGGAAAAAACGCATACGCCCTTTTTGGCCAAGTGCATCATTGTGGACGTTCTGCCTCTTTTCCTATGCTTTACATGCAATTCCAGTCTACCTCCTGAAATCGGTTTCCTGCAATTCTGCCCCGCTTTCAAGTCCTCTTGGCAGCCTTACTTCAATATATTTTTGGACGATAGCTGTCATTTATAACTCTGCAGGTTTGTGAATGACAGTGCCCCTGAGCTCCTTTCTTCAACTCGCTTTCTTGTGAGCTGGCCGCAACACCGCAGCCTTGCTTCAGGCCCTAGTGTGGTTCCGGCATGGCACGCTGAGCCTTTGGTTAATTCCTCTTCCTGGTGGGAAATGAGAGTTAAATTTGCCCGTCCAGACACCTCCAGCTAGTCTCTCATTGGTTCTCCCTATTCCTGTTCATTTTCCGCAGAAATTGCAAACTGGGCCAAACAGGAGGTTAAAGGCACTGACTCTCCAAGTGGGGAGAGTGATAGTAAAGCATCTGGAATGTTGCACCCGAGTACCAGGGGACGAAAACTGACACAATTGAACACGTTTCCCGATCACACGGTGGATCATACTCTGGGTTCCACATGCATGTTTTAGCTGAAGGAAGAATCCCTTAAACCTGGAGAGTTGAGACCCATGGAATGGGTACCATGGAATATGACTTCAAAGGGTCTGCATTTGTCCACCGAACCTCACCAATCCTATCACTGCAGCGTTTATGCCGCTGTACACACGCTTGATTCTCTTTCGGAGACATATAAATCCATAGGTTTTAAGATTCTTCCTAGTCAGGTATATTCTTAGGCGTTTAATATGGGGTGTAGAGTCCACTTCGTTGATCAAGGAGTAGCTCTTGTCTATTACATATTTGGCTTATGGAACGGTATCTGTGCTAATTTCAATCTCTGGTTTTATGCAGCACCCCAACTCACCTTTCCCCTTAAGCAAGCATAAGTCGGTTTTCTACATTTGAGACCCTGTTCTGTTTTGTAATTCAGTTCCTGTGTAGCCAAGTTTACATTCCATGTGGTAGAGATATCTTATGATGGTTCTTTTTCTGTGTGACTTATTTCACTTAGAATCATCGTACCTGAATCCATTCATTATGCTGCTACGGGCCTGATGACATAGATTTCATTGCTGAGTGATATTGAATTGTACGTAAGTACCACAACTTCTTTATCCATTTTGCGCTTTCTGTGATATTGAACTTGTACCGTAAACGAGGTTCTTGTAAACAGAGCTGTCCCAAACATTTGGGTGGTTGTGTCTTTTTGATTTTAATTTCCCTAAGCTATAGGACCATAAGTGGAAGTGCCCTAGGCTCTGTTGCTTTGTTTTTTAGATGTTTCAGGAAACACCATACACTTCTCCAGAGTGCCTGTTGGCAATTTACATCCCGCCCATGAGCATAACAAGGCTCCCAGTTCTCCATGGCCTGTCCTGCCTTTCTGGATTTTACACTTTTTTCAGATGGCCCTTTTGACCAGGGGACAGTGAGACTTCATTGTAGTGCAGATTTCCTTTGCAAGCTTGCTTGGTTGGCCAAAAAGGGCATATGCGTTTTTTCCTGAATGTATTCATGAAAAAAAGCATACGCCCTTTTTGGCCAAGTGCATCATTGTGGACGTTCTGCCTCTTTTCCTATGCTTTACATGCTATTCCAGTCTACCTCCTGAAATCGGTTTCCTGCAATTCTGCCCCGCTTTCAAGTCCTCTTGGCAGCCTTACTTCAATATATTTTTGGACGATAGCTGTCATTTATAACTCTGCAGGTTTGTGAATGACAGTGCCCCTGAGCTCCTTTCTTCAACTCGCTTTCTTGTGAGCTGGCCGCAACACCGCAGCCTTGCTTCAGGCCCTAGTGTGGTTCCGGCATGGCACGCTGAGCCTTTGGTTAATTCCTCTTCCTGGTGGGAAATGAGAGTTAAATTTGCCCGTCCAGACACCTCCAGCTAGTCTCTCATTGGTTCTCCCTATTCCTGTTCATTTTCCGCAGAAATTGCAAACTGGGCCAAACAGGAGGTTAAAGGCACTGACTCTCCAAGTGGGGAGAGTGTTAGTAAAGCATCTGGAATGTTGCACCCGAGTACCAGGGGACGAAAACTGACACAATTGAACACGTTTCCCGATCACACGGTGGATCATACTCTGGGTTCCACATGCATGTTTTAGCTGAAGGAAGAATCCCTTAAACCTGGAGAGTTGAGACCCATGGAATGGGTACCATGGAATATGACTTCAAAGGGTCTGCATTTGTCCACCGAACCTCACCAATCCTATCACTGCTGCGTTTATGCCGCTGTACACACGCTTGATTCTCTTTCAGAGACATATAAATCCATAGGTTTTAAGATTCTTCCTAGTCAGGTATATTCTTAGGCGTTTAATATGGGGTGTAGAGTCCACTTCGTTGATCAAGGAGTAGCTCTTGTCTATTACATATTTGGCTTATGGAACGGTATCTGTGCTAATTTCAATCTCTGGTTTTATGCAGCACCCCAACTCACCTTTCCCCTTAAGCAAGCATAAGTCGGTTTTCTACATTTGAGACCCTGTTCTGTTTTGTAATTCAGTTCCTGTGTAGCCAAGTTTACATTCCATGTGGTAGAGATATCTTATGATGTTTCTTTTTCTGTGTGACTTATTTCACTTAGAATCATCGTACCTGAATCCACTCATTATGCTGCTACGGAACTGATGACATAGATTTCATTGCTGAGTGATATTGCATTGTACGTAAGTACCACAACTTCTTTATCCATTTTGCGCTTTCTGTGATATTGAACTTGTACCGTAAACGAGGTTCTTGTAAACAGAGCTGTCCCAAACATTTGGGTGGTTGTGTCTTTTTTATTTTAATTTCCCTAAGCTATAGGACCATAAGTGGAAGTGCCCTAGGCTCTGTTGCTTTGTTTTTTAGATGTTTCAGGAAACACCATACACTTCTCCAGAGTGCCTGTTGGCAATTTACATCCCGCCCATCAGCATAACAAGGCTCCCAGTTCTCCATGGCCTGTCCTGCCTTTCTGGATTTTACACTTTTTTCAGATGGCCCTTTTGACCAGGGGACAGTGAGACTTCATTGTAGTGCAGATTTCCTTTGCAAGCTTGCTTGGTTGGCCAAAAAGGGCGTATGCGTTTTTTCCTGAATGTATTCAGGAAAAAACGCATACGCCCTTTTTGGCCAAGTGCATCATTGTGGACGTTCTGCCTCTTTTCCTATGCTTTACATGCAATTCCAGTCTACCTCCTGAAATCGGTTTCCTGCAATTCTGCCCCGCTTTCAAGTCCTCTTGGCAGCCTTACTTCAATATATTTTTGGACGATAGCTGTCATTTATAACTCTGCAGGTTTGTGAATGACAGTGCCCCTGAGCTCCTTTCTTCAACTCGCTTTCTTGTGAGCTGGCCGCAACACCGCAGCCTTGCTTCAGGCCCTAGTGTGGTTCCGGCATGGCACGCTGAGCCTTTGGTTAATTCCTCTTCCTGGTGGGAAATGAGAGTTAAATTTGCCCGTCCAGACACCTCCAGCTAGTCTCTCATTGGTTCTCCCTATTCCTGTTCATTTTCCGCAGAAATTGCAAACTGGGCCAAACAGGAGGTTAAAGGCACTGACTCTCCAAGTGGGGAGAGTGTTAGTAAAGCATCTGGAATGTTGCACCCGAGTACCAGGGGACGAAAACTGACACAATTGAACACGTTTCCCGATCACACGGTGGATCATACTCTGGGTTCCACATGCATGTTTTAGCTGAAGGAAGAATCCCTTAAACCTGGAGAGTTGAGACCCATGGAATGGGTACCATGGAATATGACTTCAAAGGGTCTGCATTTGTCCACCAAACCTCACCAATCCTATCACTGCTGCGTTTATGCCGCTGTACACACGCTTGATTCTCTTTCGGAGACATATAAATCCATAGGTTTTAAGATTCTTCCTAGTCAGGTATATTCTTAGGCGTTTAATATGGGGTGTAGAGTCCACTTCGTTGAGCAAGGAGTAGCTCTTGTCTATTACATATTTGGCTTATGGAACGGTATCTGTGCTAATTTCAATCTCTGGTTTTATGCAGCACCCCAACTCACCTTTCCCCTTAAGCAAGCATAAGTTGGTTTTCTACATTTGAGACCCTGTTCTGTTTTGTAATTCAGTTCCTGTGTAGCCAAGTTTACATTCCGTGTAGTAGTGATATCTTATGATGTTTCTTTTTCTGTGTGACTTATTTCACTTAGAATCATCGTACCTGAATCCACTCATTATGCTGCTACGGGCCTGATGACATAGATTTCATTGCTGAGTGATATTTCATTGTACGTATGTACCACAACTTCTTTATCCATTTTTCACTTTCTGTGATTTTGAACTTGTACTGTAAAGAAGGTTCTTGTAAACAGAGCCGTCCCAAACTTTGGGGTGGCTGTGTCTTTTTGATTTTAATTTCCCTAAGCTATAGGACCATAAGTGGAAGTGCCCTAGGCTCTGTTGCTTTGTTTTGTAGATGTTTCAGGAAACACCATACACTTCTCCAGAGTGGCTGTTGGCAATTTACATCCCGCCCATGAGCATAACAAGGCTCCCAGTTCTCCATGGCCTGTCCTGCCTTTCTGGATTTTACACATTTTTCAGATGGCCCTTTTGACCGGGGGGCTGTGAGACTTCATTGTAGTGCAGATTTCCTTTGCAAGCTTGCTTGGTTGGCCAAAAAGGGCGTATGCGTTTTTTCCTGAATATATTCAGGAAAAAACGCATACGCCCTTTTTGGCCAAGTGCATCATTGTGGACGTTCTGCCTCTTTTTTTATGCTTTACATGCAATTCCAGTCTACCTCCTGAAATCGGTTTCCTGCAATTCTGCCCCGCTTTCAAGTCCTCTTGGCAGCCTTACTTCAATATATTTTTGGACGATAGCTATCATTTATAACTCTGCAGGTATGTGAATGACAGTGCCCCTGAGCTCCTTTCTTCAACTCGCTTTCTTGTGAGCTGGCCGCAACACCGCAGGATTGCTTCAGGCCCTAGTGTGGTTCCGGCATGGCACACTGAGCCTTTGGTTAATTCCTCTTCCTGGTGGGAAATGAGAGTTAAATTTGCCCGTCCAGACACCTCCAGCTAGTCTCTCATTGGTTCTCCCTATTCCTGTTCATTTTCCGCAGAAATTGCAAACTGGGCCAAACAGGAGGTTAAAGGCACTGACACTCCAAGTGGGGAGAGTGTTAGTAAAGCGTCTGGAATGTTGCACCCGAGTACCAGGGGACGAAAACTGAGACACATTTGAACACGTTTCCCGATCACATGGTGGATCATACTCTGGGTTCCACATGCATGTTTTAGCTGAAGGAAGAATCCCTTAAACCTGGAGAGTTGAGACCCCTGGAATGGGTACCATGCAATATGACTTCAAAGGGTCTGCATTTGCTCACTGAACCTCACCAATCGTAGCACTGCTGCATTTATGCCACTGTACACACGCTTGATTCTCTTTCGGAGACATATAAATCCATAGGTTTTAAGATTCTTCCTAGTCAGGTATATTCTTAGGCGTTTAATATGGGGTGTAGAGTCCACTTCGTTGAGCAAGGAGTAGCTCTTGTCTATTACATATTTGGCTTATGGAACGGTATCTGTGCTAATTTCAATCTTTGGTTTTATGCAGCACCCCAACTCACCTTTACTCTTAAGCAAGCATAAGTCGGTTTTCTACATTTGAGACCCTGTTCTGTTTTGTAATTCAGTTCCTGTGTAGCCAAGTTTACATTCCATGTGGTAGAGATATCTTATGATGTTTCTTTTTCTGTGTGACTTATTTCACTTAGAATCATCGTACCTGAATCCACTCATTATGCTGCTACGGGCCTGATGACATAGATTTCATTGCTGAGTGATATTGCATTGTACGTAAGTACCACAACTTCTTTATCCATTTTGCGCTTTCTGTGATATTGAACTTGTACCGTAAACGAGGTTCTTGTAAACAGAGCTGTTCCAAAGATTGTGGTGGTTGTGTCTTTTTGATTTTAATTTCCCTAAGCTATAGGACCATAAGTGGAAGTGCCCTAGGCTCTGTTGCTTTGTTTTTTAGATGTTTCAGGAAACACCATACACTTCTCCAGAGTGCCTGTTGGCAATTTACATCCCGCCCATGAGCATAACAAGGCTCCCAGTTCTCCATGGCCTGTCCTGCCTTTCTGGATTTTACACTTTTTTCAGATGGCCCTTTTGACCGGGGGGCAGTGAGACTTCATTGTAGTGCAGATTTCCTTTGCAATCTTGCTTGGTTGGCCAAAAAGGGCATATGCGTTTATTCCTGAATATATTCAGGAAAAAACGCATATGCCCTTTTTGGCCAAGTGCATCATTGTGGACGTTCTGCCTCTTTTCCTATGCTTTACATGCAATTCCAGTCTATCTCCTGAAATCGGTTTCCTGCAATTCTGCCCCGCTTTCAAGTCCTCTTGGCAGCCTTACTTCAATATATTTTTGGATGATAGCTGTCATTTATAACTCTGCAGGTTTGTGAATGACAGTACCCCTGAGCTCCTTTCTTCAACTGGCTTTCTTGTGAGCTGGCCGAAACACCGCAGCCTTGCTTCAGGCCCTAGTGTGGTTCCGGCATGGCACGCTGAGCCTTTGGTTAATTCCTCTTCCTGGTGGGAAATGAGAGTTAAATTTGCCCGTCCAGACACCTCCAGCTAGTCTCTCATTGGTTCTCCCTATTCCTGTTCATTTTCCGCAGAAATTACAAACTGGGCCAAACAGGAGGTTAAAGGCACTGACTCTCCAAGTGGGGAGAGTGTTAGTAAAGCATCTGGAATGTTGCACCCGAGTACCAGGGGACGAAAACTGACACAATTGAACACGTTTCCCAATCACACGGTGGATCATACTCTGGGTTCCACATGCATGTTTTAGCTGAAGGAAGAATCCCTTAAACCTGGAGAGTTGAGACCCATGGAATGGGTACCATGGAATATGACTTCAAAGGGTCTGCATTTGTCCACCGAACCTCACCAAGCCTATCACTGCTGCGTTTATGCCGCTGTACACACGCTTGATTCTCTTTCGGAGACATATAAATCCATAGGTTTTAAGATTCTTCCTAGTCAGGTATATTCTTAGGCGTTTAATATGGGGTGTAGAGTCCACTTCGTTGATCAAGGAGTAGCTCTTGTCTATTACATATTTGGCTTATGGAACGGTATCGGTGCTAATTTCAATCTCTGGTTTTATGCAGCACCCCAACTCACCTTTCCCCTTAAGCAAGCATAAGTCGGTTTTCTACATTTGAGACCCTGTTCTGTTTTGTAATTCAGTTCCTGTGTAGCCAAGTTTACATTCCATGTGGTAGAGATATCTTATGATGTTTCTTTTTCTGTGTGACTTATTTCACTTAGAATCATCGTACCTGAATCCACTCATTATGCTGCTACGGGCCTGATGACATAGATTTTATTGCTGAGTGATATTGCATTGTACGTAAGTACCACAACTTCTTTATCCATTTTGCGCTTTCTGTGATATTGAACTTGTACCGTAAACGAGGTTCTTGTAAACAGAGCTGTCCCAAACATTTGGGTGGTTGTGTCTTTTTGATTTTAATTTCCCTAAGCTATAGGACCATACGTGGAAGTGCCCTAGGCTCTGTTGCTTTGTTTTTTAGATGTTTCAGGAAACACCATACACTTCTCCAGAGTGCCTGTTGGCAATTTACATCCCGCCCATCAGCATAACAAGGTTCCCAGTTATCCATGGCCTGTCCTGCCTTTCTGGATTTTACACTTTTTTCAGATGGCCCTTTTGACCGGGGGACAGTGAGACTTCATTGTAGTGCAGATTCCCTTTGCAAGCTTGCTTGGTTGGCCAAAAAGGGCGTATGCGTTTTTTCCTGAATGTATTCAGGAAAAAACGCATACGCCCTTTTTGGCCAAGTGCATCATTGTGGACATTCTGCCTCTTTTCCTATGCTTTACATGCAATTCCAGTCTACCTCCTGAAATCGGTTTCTTGCAATTCTGCCCCGCTTTCAAGTCCTCTTGGCAGCCTTACTTCAATATATTTTTGGACGATAGCTGTCATTTATAACTCTGCAGGTTTGTGAATGACAGTGCCCCTGAGCTCCTTTCTTCAACTCGCTTTCTTGTGAGCTGGCCGCAACACCGCAGCCTTGCTTCAGGCCGTAGTGTGGTTCCGGCATGGCACGCTGAGCCTTTGGTTAATTCCTCTTCCTGGTGGGAAATGAGAGTTAAATTTGCCCGTCCAGACACCTCCAGCTAGTCTCTCATTGGTTCTCCCTATTGCTGTTCATTTTCCGCAGAAATTGCAAACTGGGCCAAACAGGAGGTTAAAGGCACTGACTCTCCAAGTGGGGAGAGTGTTAGTAAAGCATCTGGAATGTTGCACCCGAGTACCAGGGGACGAAAACTGACACAATTGAACACGTTTCCCGATCACACGGTGGATCATACTCTGGGTTCCACATGCATGTTTTAGCTGAAGGAAGAATCCCTTAAACCTGGAGAGTTGAGACCCATGGAATGGGTACCATGGAATATGACTTCAAAGGGTCTGCATTTGTCCACCGAACCTCACCAATCCTATCACTGCTGCATTTATGCCGCTGTACACACGCTTGATTCTCTTTCAGAGACATATAAATCCATAGGTTTTAAGATTCTTCCTAGTCAGGTATATTCTTAGGCGTTTAATATGGGGTGTAGAGTCCACTTCGTTGATCAAGGAGTAGCTCTTGTCTATTACATATTTGGCTTATGGAACGGTATCTGTGCTAATTTCAATCTCTGGTTTTATGCAGCACCCCAACTCACCTTTCCCCTTAAGCAAGCATAAGTCGGTTTTCTACATTTGAGACCCTGTTCTGTTTTGTAATTCAGTTCCTGTGTAGCCAAGTTTACATTCCATGTGGTAGAGATATCTTATGATGTTTCTTTTTTTGTGTGACTTATTTCACTTAGAATCATCGTACCTGAATCCACTCATTATGCTGCTACGGAACTGATGACATAGATTTCATTGCTGAGTGATATTGCATTGTACGTAAGTACCACAACTTCTTTATCCATTTTGCGCTTTCTGTGATATTGAACTTGTACCGTAAACGAGGTTCTTGTAAACAGAGCTGTCCCAAACATTTGGGTGGTTGTGTCTTTTTGATTTTAATTTCCCTAAGCTATAGGACCATAAGTGGAAGTGCCCTAGGCTCTGTTGCTTTGTTTTTTAGATGTTTCAGGAAACACCATACACTTCTCCAGAGTGCCTGTTGGCAATTTACATCCCGCCCATGAGCATAACAAGGCTCCCAGTTCTCCATGGCCTGTCCTGCCTTTCTGGATTTTACACTTTTTTCAGATGGCCCTTTTGACCAGGGGACAGTGAGACTTCATTGTAGTGCAGATTTCCTTTGCAAGCTTGCTTGGTTGGCCAAAAAGGGCGTATGCGTTTTTTCCTGAATGTATTCAGGAAAAAACGCATACGCCCTTTTTGGCCAAGTGCATCATTGTGGACGTTCTGCCTCTTTTCCTATGCTTTACATGCAATTCCAGTCTACCTCCTGAAATCGGTTTCCTGCAATTCTGCCCCGCTTTCAAGTCCTCTTGGCAGCCTTACTTCAATATATTTTTGGACGATAGCTGTCATTTATAACTCTGCAGGTTTGTGAATGACAGTGCCCCTGAGCTCCTTTCTTCAACTCGCTTTCTTGTGAGCTGGCCGCAACACCGCAGCCTTGCTTCAGGCCCTAGTGTGGTTCCGGCATGGCACGCTGAGCCTTTGGTTAATTCCTCTTCCTGGTGGGAAATGAGAGTTAAATTTGCCCGTCCAGACACCTCCAGCTAGTCTCTCATTGGTTCTCCCTATTCCTGTTCATTTTCCGCAGAAATTGCAAACTGGGCCAAACAGGAGGTTAAAGGCACTGACTCTCCAAGTGGGGAGAGTGTTAGTAAAGCATCTGGAATGTTGCACCCGAGTACCAGGGGACGAAAACTGACACAATTGAACACGTTTCCCGATCACACGGTGGATCATACTCTGGGTTCCACATGCATGTTTTAGCTGAAGGAAGAATCCCTTAAACCTGGAGAGTTGAGACCCATGGAATGGGTACCATGGAATATGACTTCAAAGGGTCTGCATTTGTCCACCAAACCTCACCAATCCTATCACTGCTGCGTTTATGCCGCTGTACACACGCTTGATTCTCTTTCGGAGACATATAAATCCATAGGTTTTAAGATTCTTCCTAGTCAGGTATATTCTTAGGCGTTTAATATGGGGTGTAGAGTCCACTTCGTTGAGCAAGGAGTAGCTCTTGTCTATTACATATTTGGCTTATGGAACGGTATCTGTGCTAATTTCAATCTCTGGTTTTATGCAGCACCCCAACTCACCTTTCCCCTTAAGCAAGCATAAGTTGGTTTTCTACATTTGAGACCCTGTTCTGTTTTGTAATTCAGTTCCTGTGTAGCCAAGTTTACATTCCGTGTAGTAGTGATATCTTATGATGTTTCTTTTTCTGTGTGACTTATTTCACTTAGAATCATCGTACCTGAATCCACTCATTATGCTGCTATGGGCCTGATGACATAGATTTCATTGCTGAGTGATATTTCATTGTACGTATGTACCACAACTTCTTTATCCATTTTTCACTTTCTGTGATTTTGAACTTGTACTGTAAAGAAGGTTCTTGTAAACAGAGCCGTCCCAAACTTTGGGGTGGCTGTGTATTTTTGATTTTAATTTCCGTAAGCTATAGGACCATAAGTGGAAGTGCCCTAGGCTCTGTTGCTTTGTTTTGTAGATGTTTCAGGAAACACCATACACTTCTCCAGAGTGGCTGTTGGCAATTTACATCCCGCCCATGAGCATAACAAGGCTCCCAGTTCTCCATGGCCTGTCCTGCCTTTCTGGATTTTACACATTTTTCAGATGGCCCTTTTGACCGGGGGGCTGTGAGACTTCATTGTAGTGCAGATTTCCTTTGCAAGCTTGCTTGGTTGGCCAAAAAGGGCGTATGCGTTTTTTCCTGAATATATTCAGGAAAAAACGCATACGCCCTTTTTGGCCAAGTGCATCATTGTGGACGTTCTGCCTCTTTTTTTATGCTTTACATGCAATTCCAGTCTACCTCCTGAAATCGGTTTCCTGCAATTCTGCCCCGCTTTCAAGTCCTCTTGGCAGCCTTACTTCAATATATTTTTGGACGATAGCTATCATTTATAACTCTGCAGGTATGTGAATGACAGTGCCCCTGAGCTCCTTTCTTCAACTCGCTTTCTTGTGAGCTGGCCGCAACACCGCAGGATTGCTTCAGGCCCTAGTGTGGTTCCGGCATGGCACACTGAGCCTTTGGTTAATTCCTCTTCCTGGTGGGAAATGAGAGTTAAATTTGCCCGTCCAGACACCTCCAGCTAGTCTCTCATTGGTTCTCCCTATTCCTGTTCATTTTCCGCAGAAATTGCAAACTGGGCCAAACAGGAGGTTAAAGGCACTGACACTCCAAGTGGGGAGAGTGTTAGTAAAGCGTCTGGAATGTTGCACCCGAGTACCAGGGGACGAAAACTGAGACACATTTGAACACGTTTCCCGATCACATGGTGGATCATACTCTGGGTTCCACATGCATGTTTTAGCTGAAGGAAGAATCCCTTAAACCTGGAGAGTTGAGACCCCTGGAATGGGTACCATGCAATATGACTTCAAAGGGTCTGCATTTGCTCACTGAACCTCACCAATCGTAGCACTGCTGCATTTATGCCACTGTACACACGCTTGATTCTCTTTCGGAGACATATAAATCCATAGGTTTTAAGATTCTTCCTAGTCAGGTATATTCTTAGGCGTTTAATATGGGGTGTAGAGTCCACTTCGTTGAGCAAGGAGTAGCTCTTGTCTATTACATATTTGGCTTATGGAACGGTATCTGTGCTAATTTCAATCTTTGGTTTTATGCAGCACCCCAACTCACCTTTACTCTTAAGCAAGCATAAGTCGGTTTTCTACATTTGAGACCCTGTTCTGTTTTGTAATTCAGTTCCTGTGTAGCCAAGTTTACATTCCATGTGGTAGAGATATCTTATGATGTTTCTTTTTCTGTGTGACTTATTTCACTTAGAATCATCGTACCTGAATCCACTCATTATGCTGCTACGGGCCTGATGACATAGATTTCATTGCTGAGTGATATTGCATTGTACGTAAGTACCACAACTTCTTTATCCATTTTGCGCTTTCTGTGATATTGAACTTGTACCGTAAACGAGGTTCTTGTAAACAGAGCTGTTCCAAAGATTGTGGTGGTTGTGTCTTTTTGATTTTAATTTCCCTAAGCTATAGGACCATAAGTGGAAGTGCCCTAGGCTCTGTTGCTTTGTTTTTTAGATGTTTCAGGAAACACCATACACTTCTCCAGAGTGCCTGTTGGCAATTTACATCCCGCCCATGAGCATAACAAGGCTCCCAGTTCTCCATGGCCTGTCCTGCCTTTCTGGATTTTACACTTTTTTCAGATGGCCCTTTTGACCGGGGGGCAGTGAGACTTCATTGTAGTGCAGATTTCCTTTGCAAGCTTGCTTGGTTGGCCAAAAAGGGCATATGCGTTTATTCCTGAATATATTCAGGAAAAAACGCATATGCCCTTTTTGGCCAAGTGCATCATTGTGGACGTTCTGCCTCTTTTCCTATGCTTTACATGCAATTCCAGTCTATCTCCTGAAATCGGTTTCCTGCAATTCTGCCCCGCTTTCAAGTCCTCTTGGCAGCCTTACTTCAATATATTTTTGGATGATAGCTGTCATTTATAACTCTGCAGGTTTGTGAATGACAGTACCCCTGAGCTCCTTTCTTCAACTGGCTTTCTTGTGAGCTGGCCGCAACACCGCAGCCTTGCTTCAGGCCCTAGTGTGGTTCCGGCATGGCACGCTGAGCCTTTGGTTAATTCCTCTTCCTGGTGGGAAATGAGAGTTAAATTTGCCCGTCCAGACACCTCCAGCTAGTCTCTCATTGGTTCTCCCTATTCCTGTTCATTTTCCGCAGAAATTACAAACTGGGCCAAACAGGAGGTTAAAGGCACTGACTCTCCAAGTGGGGAGAGTGTTAGTAAAGCATCTGGAATGTTGCACCCGAGTACCAGGGGACGAAAACTGACACAATTGAACACGTTTCCCGATCACACGGTGGATCATACTCTGGGTTCCACATGCATGTTTTAGCTGAAGGAAGAATCCCTTAAACCTGGATAGTTGAGACCCATGGAATGGGTACCATGGAATATGACTTCAAAGGGTCTGCATTTGTCCACCGAACCTCACCAAGCCTATCACTGCTGCGTTTATGCCGCTGTACACACGCTTGATTCTCTTTCGGAGACATATAAATCCATAGGTTTTAAGATTCTTCCTAGTCAGGTATATTCTTAGGCGTTTAATATGGGGTGTAGAGTCCACTTCGTTGATCAAGGAGTAGCTCTTGTCTATTACATATTTGGCTTATGGAACGGTATCTGTGCTAATTTCAATCTCTGGTTTTATGCAGCACCCCAACTCACCTTTCCCCTTAAGCAAGCATAAGTCGGTTTTCTACATTTGAGACCCTGTTCTGTTTTGTAATTCATTTCCTGTGTAGCCAAGTTTACATTCCATGTGGTAGAGATATCTTATGATGTTTCTTTTTCTGTGTGACTTATTTCACTTAGAATCATCGTACCTGAATCCACTCATTATGCTGCTACGGAACTGATGACATAGATTTCATTGCTGAGTGATATTGCATTGTACGTAAGTACCACAACTTCTTTATCCATTTTGCGCTTTCTGTGATATTGAACTTGTACCGTAAACGAGGTTCTTGTAAACAGAGCTGTCCCAAACATTTGGGTGGTTGTGTCTTTTTGATTTTAATTTCCCTAAGCTATAGGACCATAAGTGGAAGTGCCCTAGGCTCTGTTGCTTTGTTTTTTAGATGTTTCAGGAAACACCATACACTTCTCCAGAGTGCCTGTTGGCAATTTACATCCCGCCCATCAGCATAACAAGGCTCCCAGTTCTCCATGGCCTGTCCTGCCTTTCTGGATTTTACACTTTTTTCAGATGGCCCTTTTGACCAGGGGACAGTGAGACTTCATTGTAGTGCAGATTTCCTTTGCAAGCTTGCTTGGTTGGCCAAAAAGGGCGTATGCGTTTTTTCCTGAATGTATTCAGGAAAAAACGCATACGCCCTTTTTGGCCAAGTGCATCATTGTGGACGTTCTGCCTCTTTTCCTATGCTTTACATGCAATTCCAGTCTACCTCCTGAAATCGGTTTCCTGCAATTCTGCCCCGCTTTCAAGTCCTCTTGGCAGCCTTACTTCAATATATTTTTGGACGATAGCTGTCATTTATAACTCTGCAGGTTTGTGAATGACAGTGCCCCTGAGCTCCTTTCTTCAACTCGCTTTCTTGTGAGCTGGCCGCAACACCGCAGCCTTGCTTCAGGCCCTAGTGTGGTTCCGGCATGGCACGCTGAGCCTTTGGTTAATTCCTCTTCCTGGTGGGAAATGAGAGTTAAATTTGCCCGTCCAGACACCTCCAGCTAGTCTCTCATTGGTTCTCCCTATTCCTGTTCATTTTCCGCAGAAATTGCAAACTGGGCCAAACAGGAGGTTAAAGGCACTGACTCTCCAAGTGGGGAGAGTGTTAGTAAAGCATCTGGAATGTTGCACCCGAGTACCAGGGGACGAAAACTGACACAATTGAACACGTTTCCCGATCACACGGTGGATCATACTCTGGGTTCCACATGCATGTTTTAGCTGAAGGAAGAATCCCTTAAACCTGGAGAGTTGAGACCCATGGAATGGGTACCATGGAATATGACTTCAAAGGGTCTGCATTTGTCCACCAAACCTCACCAATCCTATCACTGCTGCGTTTATGCCGCTGTACACACGCTTGATTCTCTTTCGGAGACATATAAATCCATAGGTTTTAAGATTCTTCCTAGTCAGGTATATTCTTAGGCGTTTAATATGGGGTGTAGAGTCCACTTCGTTGAGCAAGGAGTAGCTCTTGTCTATTACATATTTGGCTTATGGAACGGTATCTGTGCTAATTTCAATCTCTGGTTTTATGCAGCACCCCAACTCACCTTTCCCCTTAAGCAAGCATAAGTTGGTTTTCTACATTTGAGACCCTGTTCTGTTTTGTAATTCAGTTCCTGTGTAGCCAAGTTTACATTCCGTGTAGTAGTGATATCTTATGATGTTTGTTTTTCTGTGTGACTTATTTCACTTAGAATCATCGTACCTGAATCCACTCATTATGCTGCTATGGGCCTGATGACATAGATTTCATTGCTGAGTGATATTTCATTGTACGTATGTACCACAACTTCTTTATCCATTTTTCACTTTCTGTGATTTTGAACTTGTACTGTAAAGAAGGTTCTTGTAAACAGAGCCGTCCCAAACTTTGGGGTGGCTGTGTATTTTTGATTTTAATTTCCCTAAGCTATAGGACCATAAGTGGAAGTGCCCTAGGCTCTGTTGCTTTGTTTTGTAGATGTTTCAGGAAACACCATACACTTCTCCAGAGTGGCTGTTGGCAATTTACATCCCACCCATGAGCATAACAAGGCTCCCAGTTCTCCATGGCCTGTCCTGCCTTTCTGGATTTTACACATTTTTCAGATGGCCCTTTTGACCGGGGGGCTGTGAGACTTCATTGTAGTGCAGATTTCCTTTGCAAGCTTGCTTGGTTGGCCAAAAAGGGCGTATGCGTTTTTTCCTGAATATATTCAGGAAAAAACGCATACGCCCTTTTTGGCCAAGTGCATCATTGTGGACGTTCTGCCTCTTTTTTTATGCTTTACATGCAATTCCAGTCTACCTCCTGAAATCGGTTTCCTGCAATTCTGCCCCGCTTTCAAGTCCTCTTGGCAGCCTTACTTCAATATATTTTTGGACGATAGCTATCATTTATAACTCTGCAGGTATGTGAATGACAGTGCCCCTGAGCTCCTTTCTTCAACTCGCTTTCTTGTGAGCTGGCCGCAACACCGCAGGATTGCTTCAGGCCCTAGTGTGGTTCTGGGATGGCACGCTGAGCCTTTGGTTAATTCCTCTTCCTGGTGGGAAATGAGAGTTAAATTTGCCCGTCCAGACACCTCCAGCTAGTCTCTCATTGGTTCTCCCTATTCCTGTTCATTTTCCGCAGAAATTGCAAACTGGGCCAAACAGGAGGTTAAAGGCACTGACACTCCAAGTGGGGAGAGTGTTAGTAAAGCGTCTGGAATGTTGCACCCGAGTACCAGGGGACGAAAACTGAGACACATTTGAACACGTTTCCCGATCACATGGTGGATCATACTCTGGGTTCCACATGCATGTTTTAGCTGAAGGAAGAATCCCTTAAACCTGGAGAGTTGAGACCCCTGGAACGGGTACCATGCAATATGACTTCAAAGGGTCTGCATTTGCTCACTGAACCTCACCAATCGTAGCACTGCTGCATTTATGCCACTGTACACACGCTTGATTCTCTTTCGGAGACATATAAATCCATAGGTTTTAAGATTCTTCCTAGTCAGGTATATTCTTAGGCGTTTAATATGGGGTGTAGAGTCCACTTCGTTGAGCAAGGAGTAGCTCTTGTCTATTACATATTTGGCTTATGGAACGGTATCTGTGCTAATTTCAATCTCTGGTTTTATGCAGCACCCCAACTCACCTTTCCCCTTAAGCAAGCATAAGTTGGTTTTCTACATTTGAGACCCTGTTCTGTTTTGTAATTCAGTTCCTGTGTAGCCAAGTTTACATTCCGTGTAGTAGTGATATCTTATGATGTTTCTTTTTCTGTGTGACTTATTTCACTTAGAATCATCGAACCTGAATCCACTCATTATGCTGCTACGGGCCTGATGACATAGATTTCATTGCTGAGTGATATTGCATTGTACGTAAGTACCACAACTTCTTTATCCATTTTGCGCTTTCTGTGATATTGAACTTGTACCGTAAACGAGGTTCTTGTAAACAGAGCTGTCCCAAACATTTGGGTGGTTGTGTCTTTTTGATTTTAATTTCCCTAAGCTATAGGACCATAAGTGGAAGTGCCCTAGGCTCTGTTGCTTTGTTTTTTAGATGTTTCAGGAAACACCATACACTTCTCCAGAGTGCCTGTTGGCAATTTACATCCCACCCATGAGCATAACAAGGCTCCCAGTTCTCCATGGCCTGTCCTGCCTTTCTGGATTTTACACTTTTTTCAGATGGCCCTTTTGACCAGGGGACAGTGAGACTTCATTGTAGTGCAGATTTCCTTTGCAAGCTTGCTTGGTTGGCCAAAAAGGGCGTATGCGTTTTTTCCTGAATGTATTCAGGAAAAATCGCATACGCCCTTTTTGGCCAAGTGCATCATTGTGGACGTTCTGCCTCTTTTCCTATGCTTTACATGCAATTCCAGTCTACCTCCTGAAATCGGTTTCCTGCAATTCTGCCCCGCTTTCAAGTCCTCTTGGCAGCCTTACTTCAATATATTTTTGGACAATAGCTGTCATTTATAACTCTGCAGGTTTGTGAATGACAGTGCCCCTGAGCTCCTTTCTTCAACTCGCTTTCTTGTGAGCTGGCCGCAACACCGCAGCCTTGCTTCAGGCCCTAGTGTGGTTCCGGCATGGCACGCTGAGCCTTTGGTTAATTCCTCTTCCTGGTGGGAAATGAGAGTTAAATTTGCCCGTCCAGACACCTCCAGCTAGTCTCTCATTGGTTCTCCCTATTCCTGTTCATTTTCCGCAGAAATTGCAAACTGGGCCAAACAGGAGGTTAAAGGCACTGACTCTCCAAGTGGGGAGAGTGTTAGTAAAGCATCTGGAATGTTGCACCCGAGTACCAGGGGACGAAAACTGACACAATTGAACACGTTTCCCGATCACACGGTGGATCATACTCTGGGTTCCACATGCATGTTTTAGCTGAAGGAAGAATCCCTTAAACCTGGAGAGTTGAGACCCATGGAATGGGTACCATGGAATATGACTTCAAAGGGTCTGCATTTGTCCACCGAACCTCACCAATCCTATCACTGCTGCGTTTATGCCGCTGTACACACGCTTGATTCTCTTTCGGAGACATATAAATCCATAGGTTTTAAGATTCTTCCTAGTCAGGTATATTCTTAGGCGTTTAATGTGGGGTGTAGAGTCCACTTCGTTGAGCAAGGAGTAGCTCTTGTCTATTACATATTTGGCTTATGGAACGGTATCTGTGCTAATTTCAATCTCTGGTTTTATGCAGCACCCCAACTCACCTTTCCCCTTAAGCAAGCATAAGTTGGTTTTCTACATTTGAGACCCTGTTCTGTTTTGTAATTCAGTTCCTGTGTAGCCAAGTTTACATTCCGTGTAGTAGTGATATCTTATGATGTTTCTTTTTCTGTGTGACTTATTTCACTTAGAATCATCGTACCTGAATCCACTCATTATGCTGCTATGGGCCTGATGACATAGATTTCATTGCTGAGTGATATTGCATTGTACGTATGTACCACAACTTCTTTATCCATTTTTCACTTTCTGTGATTTTGAACTTGTACTGTAAAGAAGGTTCTTGTAAACAGAGCCGTCCCAAACTTTGGGGTGGCTGTGTCTTTTTGATTTTAATTTCCCTAAGCTATAGGACCATAAGTGGAAGTGCCCTAGGCTCTGTTGCTTTGTTTTTTAGATGTTTCAGGAAACACCATACACTTCTCCAGAGTGGCTGTTGGCAATTTACATACCGCCCATGAGCATAACAAGGCTCCTAGTTCTCCAGGCCCTGTCCTGCCTTTCTGGATTTTACACTTTTTTCAGATGGCCCTTTTGACCGGGGGGCTGTGAGACTTCATTGTAGTGCAGATTTCCTTTGCAAGCTTGCTTGGTTGGCCAAAAAGGGCGTATGCGTTTTTTCCTGAATATATTCAGGAAAAAACGCATACGCCCTTTTTGGCCAAGTGCATCATTGTGGACGTTCTGCCTCTTTTCCTATGCTTTACATGCAATTCCAGTCTACCTCCTGAAATCGGTTTCCTGCAATTCTGCCCCGCTTTCAAGTCCTCTTGGCAGCCTTACTTCAATATATTTTTCGACGATAGCTATCATTTATAACTCTGCAGGTATGTGAATGACAGTGCCCCTGAGCTCCTTTCTTCAACTCGCTTTCTTGTGAGCTGGCCGCAACACCGCAGGATTGCTTCAGGCCCTAGTGTGGTTCCGGCATGGCACGCTGAGCCTTTGTTTAATTCCTCTTCCTGGTGGGAAATGAGAGTTAAATTTGCCCGTCCAGACACCTCCAGCTAGTCTCTCATTGGTTCTCCCTATTCCTGTTCATTTTCCGCAGAAATTGCAAACTGGGCCAAACAGGAGGTTAAAGGCACTGACTCTCCAAGTGGGGAGAGTGTTAGTAAAGCGTCTGGAATGTTGCACCCGAGTACCAGGGGACGAAAACTGAGACACATTTGAACACGTTTCCCGATCACATGGTGGATCATACTCTGGGTTCCACATGCATGTTTTAGCTGAAGGAAGAATCCCTTAAACCTGGAGAGTTGAGACCCCTGGAATGGGTACCATGCAATATGACTTCAAAGGGTCTGCATTTGCTCACTGAACCTCACCAATCCTAGCACTGCTGCATTTATGCCACTGTACACACGCTTGATTCTCTTTCGGAGACATATAAATCCATAGGTTTTAAGATTCTTACTAGTCAGGTATATTCTTAGGCGTTTAATATGGGGTGTGGAGTCCACTTCGTTGAGCAAAGAGTAGCTCTTGTCTATTACATATTTGGCTTATGGAACGGTATCTGTGCTAATTTCAATCTTTGGTTTTATGCAGCACCCCAACTCACCTTTACTCTTAAGCAAGCATAAGTCGGTTTTCTACATTTGAGACCCTGTTCTGTTTTGTAATTCAGTTCCTGTGTAGCCAAGTTTACATTCCATGTGGTAGAGATATCTTATGATGTTTCTTTTTCTGTGTGACTTATTTCACTTAGAATCATCGTACCTGAATCCACTCATTATGCTGCTACGGGCCTGATGACATAGATTTCATTGCTGAGTGATATTGCATTGTACGTAAGTACCACAACTTCTTTATCCATTTTGCGCTTTCTCTGATATTGAACTTGTACCGTAAACGAGGTTCTTGTAAACAGATCTGTTCCAAAGATTGTGGTGGTTGTGTCTTTTTCATTTTAATTTCCCTAAGCTATAGGACCATAAGTGGAAGTGCCCTAGGCTCTGTTGCTTTGTTTTTTAGATGTTTCAGGAAACACCATACACTTTTCCAGAGTGGCTGTTGGCAATTTACATCCCGCCCATCAGCATAACAAGGCTCCCAGTTCTCCATGGCCTGTCCTGCCTTTCTGGATTTTACACTTTTTTCAGATGGCCCTTTTGACCGGGGGGCAGTGAGACTTCATTGTAGTGCAGATTTCCTTTGCAAGCTTCCTTGGTTGGCCAAAAAGGGCGTATGCGTTTATTCCTGAATATATTCAGGAAAAAACGCATACGCCCTTTTTGGCCAAGTGCATCATTGTGGACGTTCTGCCTCTTTTCCTATGCTTTACATGCAATTCCAGTCTACTTCCTGAAATCGGTTTCCTGCAATTCTGCCCCGCTTTCAAGTCCTCTTGGCAGCCTTACTTCAATATATTTTTGGACGGTAGCTGTCATTTATAACTCTGCAGGTATGTGAATGACAGTGCCCCTGAGCTCCTTTCTTCAACTCGCATTCTTGTGAGGTGGCCGCAACACCGCAGCATTGCTTTAGGCCCTAGTGTGGTTCAGGCATGGCACACTGAGCCTTTGGTTAATTCCTCTTCCTGGTGGGAAATGAGAGTTAAATTTGCCCGTCCAGACACCTCCAGCTAGTCTCTCATTGGTTCTCCCTATTCCTGTTCATTTTCCGCAGAAATTGCAAACTGGGCCAAAGAGGAGGTTAAAGGCACTGACTCTCCAAGTTGGGAGAGTGTTAGTAAAGCGTCTGGAATGTTGCACCCGAGTACCAGGAGACGAAAACTGACACATTTGAACAAGTTTCCCGATCACATGGTGGATCATACTCTGGGTTCCACATGCATGTTTTAGCTGAAGGAAGAATCCCTTAAACCTGGAGAGTTGAGACCCCTGCAATGGGTACCATGCAATATGACTTCAAAGGGTCTGCATTTGGCCACCAAACCTCACCAATCCTATCACTGCTGCATTTATGCCGCTGTACACACGCTTGATTCTCTTTCGGAGACATATAAATCCATAGCTTTTAAGATTCTTCCTAGTCAGGTATATTCTTAGGCGTTTAATATGGGGTGTAGAGTCCACTTCGTTGAGCAAGGAGTAGCTCTTGTCTATTACATATTTGGCTTATGGAACGGTATCTGTGCTAATTTCAATCTCTGGTTTTATGCAGCACCCCAACTCACCTTTCCCCTTAAGCAAGCATAAGTTGGTTTTCTACATTTGAGACCCTGTTCTGTTTTGTAATTCAGTTCCTGTGTAGCCAAGTTTACATTCCGTGTAGTAGTGATATCTTATGATGTTTCTTTTTCTGTGTGACTTATTTCACTTAGAATCATCGTACCTGAATCCACTCATTATGCTGCTATGGGACTGATGACATAGATTTCATTGCTGAGTGATATTGCATTGTACGTAAGTACCACAACTTCTTTATCCATTTTTCACTTTCTGTGATTTTGAACTTGTACTGTAAACGAGGTTCTTGTAAACAGAGCCTTCCCAAACTTTGGGGTGGCTGTGTCTTTTTTAATTTAATTTCCCTAAGCTATAGGACCATAAGTGGAAGTGCCCTAGGCTCTGTTGCTTTGTTTTTTAGATGTTTCAGGAAACACCATACACTTCTCCAGAGTGGCTGTTGGCAATTTACATCCCGCCCATCAGCATAACAAGGCTCCCAGTTCTCCATGGCCTGTCCTGCCTTTCTGGATTTTACACTTTTTTCAGATGGCCCTTTTGACCGGGGGGCAGTGAGACTTCATTGTAGTGCAGATTTCCTTTGCAAGCTTGCTTGGTTGGCCAAAAAGGGCGTATGCGTTTTTTCCTGAATATATTCAGGAAAAAACGCATACGCCCTTTTTGGCCAAGTGCATCATTGTGGACGTTCTGCCTCTTTTCCTATGCTTTACATGCAATTCCAGTCTACCTCCTGAAATCGGTTTCCTGCAATTCTGCCCCGCTTTCAAGTCCTCTTGGCAGCCTTACTTCAATATATTTTTGGACGATAGCTGTCATTTATAACTCTGCAGGTTTGTGAATGACAGTGCCCCTGAGCTCCTTTCTTCAACTCGCTTTCTTGTGAGCTGGCCGCAACACCGCAGCATTGCTTCAGGCCCTAGTGTGGTTCCGGCATGGCACGCTGAGCCTTTGGTTAATTCCTCTTCCTGGTGGGAAATGAGAGTTAAATTTGCCCGTCCAGACACCTCCAGCTAGTCTCTCATTGGTTCTCCCTATTCCTGTTCATCTTCCGCAGAAATTACAAACTGGGACAAACAGGAGGTTAAAGGCACTGACTCTCCAAGTGGGGAGAGTGTTAGTAAAGCGTCTGGAATGTTGCACCCGAGTACCAGGGGACGAAAACTGAGACACCTTTGAACACGTTTCCCGATCACACGGTGGATGATACTCTGGGTTCCACATGCATGTTTTAGCTGAAGGAAGAATCCCTTAAACCTGGAGAGTTGAGATCCATGGAATGGGTACCATGCAATATGACTTCAAAGGGTCTGCATTTGCTCACCGAACCTCACCAATCCTATCACTGCTGCATTTATGCCGCTGTACACACGCTTGATTCTCTTTCGGAGCATATAAATCCATAGGTTTTAAGATTCTTACTAGTCAGGTATATTCTTAGGAGTTTAATATGGGGTGTTGAGTCCACTTCGTTGAGCAAGGAGTAGCTCTTGTCTATTACATATTTGGCTTATGGAACGGTATCTGTTGTAATTTCAATCTCTGGTTTTATGCAGACCCCCAACTCACCTTTCCCCTTAAGCAAGCATAAGTTGGTTTTCTACATTTGAGACCCTGTTCTGTTTTGTAATTCAGTTCCTGTGTAGCCAAGATTACATTCCATGTAGTAGTGATGTCTTATGATGTTTCTTTTTCTCTGTGACTTATTTCACTTAGAATCATCGTACCTGAATCCACTCATTATGCTGCTACGGGCCTCATGACATAGATTTCATTGCTGAGTGATATTGCATTGTACGTAAGTACCACAACTTCTTGATCCATTTTTCGTTTTCTGCGATATTGAACTTGTACCGTAAACGAGGTTCTTGTAAACAGAGCCGTCCCAAACTTTGGGGTGGCTGTGTCTTTTTGATTTTAATTTCCCTAAGCTATAGGACCATAAGTGGAAGTGCCCTAGGCTCTGTTGCTTTGTTTTTTAGATGTTTCAGGAAACACCATACACTTCTCCAGAGTGGCTGTTGGCAATTTACATCCCGCCCATCAGCATAACAAGGCTCCCAGTTCTCCATGGCCTGTCCTGCCTTTCTGGATTTTACACTATTTTCAGATGGCCCTTTTGACCGGGGGGCAGTGTGACTTCATTTTAGTGCAGATTTCCTTTGTAAGCTTGCTTGGTTGACCAAAAAGGGCGTATGCGTTTTTTCCTGAATATATTCAGGAAAAAACGCATACGCCCTTTTTGGCCAAGTGCATCATTGTGGACGTTCTGCCTCTTTTCCTATGCTTTACATGCAATTCCAGTCTACCTCCTGAAATCGGTTTCCTGCAATTCTGCCCCGCTTTCAAGTCCTCTTGGCAGACTTACTTCAATATATTTTTGGACGATAGCTATCATTTATAACTCTGCAGGTTTGTGAATGACAGTGCCCCTGAGTTCTTTTCTTCAACTCGCTTTCTTGTGAGCTGGCCGCAACACCGCAGGATTGCTTCAGGCCCTACTGTGGTTCCGGCATGGCACGCTGAGCCTTTGGTTAATTCCTCTTCCTGCTGGGAAATGAGAGTTAAATTTGCCTGTCCAGACACCTCCAGCTAGTCTCTCATTGGTTCTCCCTATTCCTGTTCATTTTCTGCAGAAATTGCAAACTGGGCCAAACAGGAGGTTAAAGGCACTGACTCTCCAAGTGGGGAGAGTGTTAGTAAAGCATCTGGAATGTTGCACCCGAGTACCAGGGGACGAAAACTGACACAATTGAACACATTTCCTGATCACACGGTGGATCATACTCTGGGTTCCACATGCATGTTTTAGCTGAAGGAAGAATCCCTTAAACCTGGAGAGTTGAGACCCATGGAATGGGTACCATGCAATATGACTTCAAAGGGTCTGCATTTGTCCACCGAACCTCACCAACTCTATCACTGCTGCGTTTATGCCGCTGTACACACGCTTGATTCTCTTTCGGAGACATATAAATCCATAGGTTTTAAGATTCTTCCTAGTCAGGTATATTCTTAGGCGTTTATTATGGGGTGTAGAGTCCACTTCGTTGAGCAAGGAGTAGCTCTTGTCTATTACATATTTGGCTTATGGAACGGTATCTGTGCTAATTTCAATCTCTGGTTTTATGCAGCACCCCAACTCACCTTTCCCCTTAAGCAAGCATAAGTTGGTTTTCTACATTTGAGACCCTGTTCTGTTTTGTAATTCAGTTCCTGTGTAGCCAAGGTTACATTCCGTGTAGTAGTGATATCTTATGATGTTTCTTTTTCTGTGTGACTTATTTCACTTAGAATCATCGTACCTGAATCCACTCATTATGCTGCTATGGGCCTGATGACATAGATTTCATTGCTGAGTGATATTGCATTGTACGTAAGTACCACAACTTCTTTATCCATTTTTCACTTTCTGTGATTTTGTACTTGTACTGTAAACGAGGTTCTTGTAAACAGAGCCGTCCCAAACATTGGGGTGGCTGTCTCTTTTTGATTTTAATTTCCCTAAGCTATAGGACCATAAATGGAAGTGCCCTAGGCTCTGTTGCTTTGTTTTTTAGATGTTTCAGGAAACACCATACACTTCTCCAGAGTGGCTGTTGGCAATTTACATCCCGCCCATCAGCATAACAAGGCTCCCAATTCTCCATGGCATGTCCTGCCTTTCTGGATTTTACACTTTTTTCAGATGGCCCTTTTGACAGGGGGGCAGTGAGACTTCATTGTAGTGCAGATTTCCTTTGCAAGCTTGCTTGGTTGGCCAAAAAGGGCGTATGCGTTTTTTCCTGAATGTATTCAGGAAAAAACGCATACGCCCTTTTTGGCCAAGTGCATCATTGTGGATGTTCTGCCTCTTTTCCTATGCTTTACATGCAATTCCAGTCTACCTCCTGAAATCGGTTTCCTGCAATTCTGCCCCGCTTTCAAGTCCTCTTGGCAGCCTTACTTCAATATATTTTTGGACGATAGCTGTCATTTATAACTCTGCAGGTATGTGAATGACAGTGCCCCTGAGCTCCTTTCTTCAACTCGCTTTCTTGTGAGTTGGCCGCAACACCGCAGGATTGCTTCAGGCCCTAGTGTGGTTCTGGCATGGCACACTGAGCCTTTGGTTAATTCCTCTTCCGGGTGGGAAATGAGAGTTAAATTTGCCCGTCCAGACACCTCCAGCTAGTCTCTCATTGGTTCTCCCTATTCCTGTTCATTTTCCGCAGACATTGCAAACTGGGCCAAAGAGGAGGTTAAAGGCACTGACTCTCCAAGTGGGGAGAGTGTTAGTAAAGCGTCTGGAATGTTGCACCCGAGTACCAGGGGACGAAAACTGACACAATTGAACACGTTTCCCGATCACACGGTGGATCATACTCTGGATTCCACATGCATGTTTTAGCTGAAGGAAGAATCCCTTAAACCTGGAGAGTTGAGACCCATGGAGTGGGTACCATGCAATATGACTTCAAAGGGTCTGCATTTGTCCACCGAACCTCACCAATAATATCACTGCTGTGTTTATGCCGCTGTACACACGCTTGATTCTCTTTCGGAGACTTATAAATCCATAGGTTTTAAGATTCTTACTAGTCAGGTATATTCTTAGGCGTTTAATATGGGGTGTAGAGTCCAATTCGTTGAGCAAGGAGTAGCTCTTGTCTATTACATATTTGGCTTATGGAACGGTATCTGTGCTAATTTCAATCTTTGGTTTTATGCAGCACCCCAACTCACCTTTCCTCTTAAGCAAGCATAAGTCGGTTTTCTACATTTGAGACCCTGTTCTGTTTTGTAATTCAGTTCCTGTGTAGCCAAGTTTACATTCCGTGTAGTAGTGATATCTTATGATGTTTCTTTTTCTCTGTGACTTATTTCACTTAGAATCATCGTACCTGAATCCACTCGTTATGCTGCTATGGGCCTGATGACATAGATTTCATTGCTGCGTGATATTGCATTGTACTTAATTACCACAATTTCTTTATCAATTTTTCACTTTGTGTGATACTGAACTTGTACCGTAAACAAGGTTCTTGTAAACAGAGCCGTCCCAAACTTTGGGGTGGCTGTGTCTTTTTGATTTTAATTTCCCTAAGCTATAGGACCATAAGTGGAAGTGCCCTAGGCTCTGTTGCTTTGCTTTTTAGATGTGTCAGGAAACACCATACACTTCTCCAGAGTGGCTGTTCGCAATTTACATCCCACACATCAGCATAACAAGGCTCCCAGTTCTCTGTGGCCTGTCCTGCCTTTCTGGATTTTACACTTTTTTCAGATGGCCCTTTTGATCGGGGGGCAGTGAGACTTCATTGTAGTGCAGATTTCCTTTGCAAGCTTGCTTGGTTGGCCAAAAAGGGCGTATGCGTTTTTTCCTGAATGTATTCAGGAAAAAACGCATACGCCCTTTTTGGCCAAGTGCATCATTGTGGACGTTCTGCCTCTTTTCCTATGCTTTACATGCAATTCCAGTCTACCTCCTGAAATCGGTTTCCTGCAATTCTGCCCCGCTTTCAAGTCCTCTTGGCAGCCTTACTTCAATATATTTTTGGACGATAGCTGTCATTTATAACTCTGCAGGTATGTGAATTACAGTGCCCCTGAGCTCCTTTCTTCAACTCGCTTTCTTGTGAGTTGGCCGCAACACCGCAGGATTGCTTCAGGCCCTAGTGTGGTTCTGGCATGGCACACTGAGCCTTTGGTTAATTCCTCTTCCGGGTGGGAAATGAGAGTTAAATTTGCCCGTCCAGACACCTCCAGCTAGTCTCTCATTGGTTCTCCCTATTCCTGTTCATTTTCCGCAGACATTGCAAACTGGGCCAAACAGGAGGTTAAAGGCACTGACTCTCCAAGTGGGGAGAGTGTTAGTAAAGCGTCTGGAATGTTGCACCCGAGTACCAGGGGACGAAAACTGACACAATTGAACACGTTTCCCGATCACACGGTGGATCATACTCTGGATTCCACATGCATGTTTTAGCTGAAGGAAGAATCCCTTAAACCTGGAGAGTTGAGACCCATGGAGTGGGTACCATGCAATATGACTTCAAAGGGTCTGCATTTGTCCACCGAACCTCACCAATAATATCACTGCTGTGTTTATGCCGCTGTACACACGCTTGATTCTCTTTCGGAGACATATAAATCCATAGGTTTTAAGATTCTTACTAGTCAGGTATATTCTTAGGCGTTTAATATGGGGTGTAGAGTCCAATTCGTTGAGCAAGGAGTAGCTCTTGTCTATTACATATTTGGCTTATGGAACGGTATCTGTGCTAATTTCAATCTTTGGTTTTATGCAGCACCCCAACTCACCTTTCCTCTTAAGCAAGCATAAGTCGGTTTTCTACATTTGAGACCCTGTTCTGTTTTGTAATTCAGTTCCTGTGTAGCCAAGTTTACATTCCGTGTAGTAGTGATATCTTATGATGTTTCTTTTTCTCTGTGACTTATTTCACTTAGAATCATCGTACCTGAATCCACTCGTTATGCTGCTATTGGCCTGATGACATAGATTTCATTGCTGCGTGATATTGCATTGTACTTAATTACCACAACTTCTTTATCCATTTTTCACTTTGTGTGATACTGAACTTGTACCGTAAACAAGGTTCTTGTAAACAGAGCCGTCCCAAACTTTGGGGTGGCTGTGTCTTTTTGATTTTAATTTCCCTAAGCTATAGGACCATAAGTGGAAGTGCCCTAGGCTCTGTTGCTTTGCTTTTTAGATGTGTCAGGAAACACCATACACTTCTCCAGAGTGGCTGTTCGCAATTTACATCCCACACATCAGCATAACAAGGCTCCCAGTTCTCTGTGGCCTGTCCTGCCTTTCTGGATTTTACACTTTTTTCAGATGGCCCTTTTGATCGGGGGGCAGTGAGACTTCATTGTAGTGCAGATTTCCTTTGCAAGCTTGCTTGGTTGGCCAAAAAGGGCGTATGCGTTTTTTCCTGAATGTATTCAGGAAAAAACGCATACGCCCTTTTTGGCCAAGTGCATCATTGTGGATGTTCTGCCTCTTTTCCTATGCTTTACATGCAATTCCAGTCTACCTCCTGAAATCGGTTTCCTGCAATTCTGCCCCGCTTTCAAGTCCTCTTGGCAGCCTTACTTCAATATATTTTTGGACGATAGCTGTCATTTATAACTCTGCAGGTATGTGAATTACAGTGCCCCTGAGCTCCTTTCTTCAACTCGCTTTCTTGTGAGTTGGCCGCAACACCGCAGGATTGCTTCAGGCCCTAGTGTGGTTCCGGCATGGCACATTGAGCCTTTGTTTAATTCCTCTTCCTGGTGGGAAATGAGAGTTAAATTTGCCCGTCCAGACACCTCCAGCTAGTCTCTCATTGGTTCTCCCTATTCCTGTTCATCTTCCGCAGAAATTACAAACTGGGACAAACAGGAGGTTAAAGGCACTGACTCTCCAAGTGGGGAGAGTGTTAGTAAAGCGTCTGGAATGTTGCACCCGAGTACCAGGGGACGAAAACTGAGACACCTTTGAACACGTTTCCCGATCACACGGTGGATGATACTCTGGGTTCCACATGCATGTTTTAGCTGAAGGAAGAATCCCTTAAACCTGGAGAGTTGAGATCCATGGAATGGGTACCATGCAATATGACTTCAAAGGGTCTGCATTTGCTCACCGAACCTCAGCAATCCTATCACTGCTGCATTTATGCCGCTGTACACACGCTTGATTCTCTTTCGGAGCATATAAATCCATAGGTTTTAAGATTCTTACTAGTCAGGTATATTCTTAGGAGTTTAATATGGGGTGTTGAGTCCACTTAGTTGAGCAAGGAGTAGCTCTTGTCTATTACATATTTGGCTTATGGAATGGTATCTGTGCTAATTTCAATCTCTGGTTTTATGCAGACCCCCAACTCACCTTTCCCCTTAAGCAAGCATAAGTTGGTTTTCTACATTTGAGACCCTGTTCTGTTTTGTAATTCAGTTCCTGTGTAGCCAAGTTTACATTCCATGTAGTAGTGATGTCTTATGATGTTTCTTTTTCTCTGTGACTTATTTCACTTAGAATCATCGTACCTGAATCCACTCATTATGCTGCTACGGGCCTCATGACATAGATTTCATTGCTGAGTGATATTGCATTGTACGTAAGTACCACAACTTCTTTATCCATTTTTCGCTTTCTGCGATATTGAACTTGTACCGTAAACGAGGTTCTTGTAAACAGAGCCGTCCCAAACTTTGGGGTGGCTGTGTCTTTTTGATTTTAATTTCCCTAAGCTATAGGACCATAAGTGGAAGTGCCCTAGGCTCTGTTGCTTTGTTTTTTAGATGTTTCAGGAAACACCATACACTTCTCCAGAGTGGCTGTTGGCAATTTACATCCCGCCCATCAGCATAACAAGGCTCCCAGTTCTCCATGGCCTGTCCTGCCTTTCTGGATTTTACACTTTTTTCAGATGGCCCTTTTGACCGGGGGGCAGTGAGACTTCATTTTAGTGCAGATTTCCTTTGTAAGCTTGCTTGGTTGACCAAAAAGGGCGTATGCGTTTTTTCCTGAATATATTCAGGAAAAAACGCATACGCCCTTTTTGGCCAAGTGCATCATTGTGGACGTTCTGCCTCTTTTCCTATGCTTTACATGCAATTCCAGTCTACCTCCTGAAATCGGTTTCCTGCAATTCTGCCCCGCTTTCAAGTCCTCTTGGCAGCCTTACTTCAATACATTTTTGGACGATAGCTGTCATTTATAACTCTGCAGGTTTGTGAATGACAGTGCCCCTGAGCTCCTTTCTTCAACTCGCTGTCTTGTGAGCTGGCCGCAACACCGCAGGATTGCTTCAGGCCCTAGTGTGGTTCCGGCATGGCACACTGAGCCTTTGTTTAATTCCACTTCCTGGTGGGAAATGAGAGTTAAATTTGCCCGTGCAGACACCTCCAGCTAGTCTCTCATTGGTTCTCCCTATTCCTGTTCATTTTCCGCAGAAATTGCAAACTGGGCCAAACAGGAGGTTAAAGGCACTGACTCTCCAAGTGGGGAGAGTGTTAGTAAAGCGTCTGGAATGTTGCACCCGAGTACCGGGGGATGAAAACTGACACAATTAAACACGTTTCCCGATCACACGGTGGATCATATTCTGGGTTCCACATGCATGTTTTAGCTGAAGGAAGAATCCCTTAAACCTGGAGAGTTGAGACCCATGGAATGGGTACCATGCAATATGACTTCAAAGGGTCTGCATTTGCTCACCGATCCTCAACAATCCTATCACTGCTGCGTTTATGCCGCTGTACACATGCTTGATTCTCTTTCGGAGACATATAAATCCATAGGATTTAAGATTCTTACTAGTCAGGTATATTCTTAGGCGTTTAATATGGGGTGTTGAGTCCACTTCGTTGAGCAAGGAGTAGCTCTTGTCTATTACATATTTGGCTTATGGAACGGTATCTGTGCTAATTTCAATGTCTGGTTTTATGCAGCACCCCAACTCACCTTTCCCCTTCAGCAAGCATAAGATGGTTTTCTACATTTGAGACCCTGTTCTGTTTTGTAATTCAGTTCCTGTGTAGCCAAGTTTACATTCCGTGTAGTAGTGATATCTTATGATGTTTCTTTTTCTGTGTGACTTATTTCACTTCGAATCATCGTACCTGAATCCACTCATTATGCAGCTACGGGCCTGATGACATAGATTTCATTGCTGTGTCATATTGCATTGTACGTAAGTACCACAACTTCTTGATCCATTTTTCGCTTTCTGCGATATTGAACTTGTACCGTAAACGAGGTTCTTGTAAACAGAGCCGTCCCAAACTTTGGGGTGGCTGTGTCTTTTTGATTTTAATTTCCCTAAGCTATAGGACCATAAGTGGAAGAGCCCTAGGCTCAGTTGCTTTGTTTTTTAGATGTTTCAGGAAACACCATACACTTCTCCAGAGTGGCTGTTGGCAATTTACATCCCGCCCATCAGCATAACAAGGCTCCCAGTTCTCTGTGGCCTGTCCTGCCTTTCTGGATTTTACACTTTTTTCAGATGGTCCTTTTGACTGGAGGGCAGTGAGACTTCATTGTAGTGCAGAATTCCTTTGCAATCTTGCTTGGTTGTCCAAAAAGTGCGTATGCGTTTTTTCCTGAATATATTCAGGAAAAAACGCATACGCCCTTTTTGGCCAAGTGCATCATTGTGGACGTTCTGCCTCTTTTCCTATGCTTTACATGCAATTCCAGTCTACCTCCTGAAATCGGTTTCCTGCAATTCTGCCCCGCTTTCAAGTCCTCTTGGCAGCCTTACTTCAATATATTTTTGGACGATAACTGTCATTTATAACTCTGCAGTTCTGTGAATGACAGTGCCCCTGAGCTCCTTTCTTCAACTCGCTTTCTTGTGAGCTGGCCGCAACACCGCAAGATTGCTTCATGCCCTAGTGTGGTTCCGGCATGGCACGCTGAGCCTTTGGTTAATTCCTCTTCCTGGTGGGAAATGAGAGTTAATTTTGCCCGTCCAGACACCTCCAGCTAGTCTCTCATTGGTTCTCCCTATTCCTGTTCATTTTCCACAGAAATTGCAAACTGGGCCAAACAGGAGGTTAAAGGCACTGACTCTCCAAGTGGGGAGAGTGTTAGTAAAGCGTCTGCAATGTTACACCCGAGTACCGGGGGACGAAAACTGAGACACATTTGAACACGTTTCCCGATCACACGGTGGATCATACTCTGGGTACCACATGCATGTTTTAGCTGAAGGAAGAATCCCTTAAACCTGGAGAGTTGAGACCCATTGAATGGGTACCATGTAATATGACTTCAAAGGGTCTGCATTTGCTCACCGATCCTCACCAATCCTATCACTGCTGCGTTTATGCCGCTGTACACACGCTTGATTCTCTTTCGGAGACATATAAATCCATAGGTTTTAAGATTCTTACTAGTCAGGTATATTCTTAGGCGTTTAATATGGGGTGTTGAGTCCACTTCGTTGAGCAAGGAGTAGTTCTTGTCTATTACATATTTGGCTTATGGAACGGTATCTGTGCTAATTTCAATCTCTGGTTTTATGCAGCACCCCAAATCACCTTATCCCTTAAGGAAGCATAAGTTGGTTTTCTACATTTGAGACCCTGTTCTGTTTTGTAATTCAGTTCCTGTGTAGCCAAGTTTACATTCCGTGTAGTAGTGATATCTTATGATGTTTCTTTTTCTCTGTGACTTATTTCACTTAGAATCATCGTACCTGAGTCCACTCATTATGCTGCTACGGGCCTGATGACATAGATTTCATTGCTGAGTGATATTGCATTGTACGTAAGTACCACAAATTCTTTATCCATTTTTCGCTTTCTGTGATATTGAACTTGTACCGTAAATGAGGTTCTTGTAAACAGAGCCGTCCCAAACTTTGGGGTGGCTGTGTCTGTTTGATTTTAATTTCCCTAAGCTATAGGACCATAAGTGGAAGTGCCCTAGGCTCTGTTGCTTTGTTTTGTAGATGTTTCAGGAAACACCATACACTTCTCCAGAGTGGCTGTTGGCAATTTACATCCCACCCATGAGCATAATAAGGCTCCCAGGTCTCCATTGCCTGTCCTGCCTTTCTGGATTTTACACTTTTTTCAGATGGCCCTTTTCACCGGGGGGCAGTGAGACTTCATTGTAGTGCAGATTTCCTTTGCAAGCTTGCTTGGTTGGCCAAAAAGGGCATATGCGTTTTTTCCTGAATGTATTCATGAAAAAACGCATACGCCCTTTTTGGCCAAGTGCATCATTGTGGACGTTCTGCCTCTTTTCCTATGCTTTACATGCAATTCCAGTCTACCTCCTGAAATCGGTTTCCTGCAATTCTGCCCCGCTTTCAAGTCCTCTTGGCAGCCTTACTTCAATATATTTTTGGACAATAGCTGTCATTTATAACTCTGCAGGTTTGTGAATGACAGTGCCCCTGAGCTCCTTTCTTCAACTCGCTTTCTTGTGAGCTGGCCGCAACACCGCAGCCTTGCTTCAGGCCCTAGTGTGGTTCCGGCATGGCACGCTGAGCCTTTGGTTAATTCCTCTTCCTGGTGGGAAATGAGAGTTAAATTTGCCCGTCCAGACACCTCCAGCTAGTCTCTCATTGGTTCTCCCTATTCCTGTTCATTTTCCGCAGAAATTGCAAACTGGGCCAAACAGGAGGTTAAAGGCACTGACTCTCCAAGTGGGGAGAGTGTTAGTAAAGCATCTGGAATGTTGCACCCGAGTACCAGGGGACGAAAACTGACACAATTGAACACGTTTCCCGATCACACGGTGGATCATACTCTGGGTTCCACATGCATGTTTTAGCTGAAGGAAGAATCCCTTAAACCTGGAGAGTTGAGACCCATGGAATGGGTACCATGGAATATGACTTCAAAGGGTCTGCATTTGTCCACCGAACCTCACCAATCCTATCACTGCTGCGTTTATGCCGCTGTACACACGCTTGATTCTCTTTCGGAGACATATAAATCCATAGGTTTTAAGATTCTTCCTAGTCAGGTATATTCTTAGGCGTTTAATGTGGGGTGTAGAGTCCACTTCGTTGAGCAAGGAGTAGCTCTTGTCTATTACATATTTGGCTTATGGAACGGTATCTGTGCTAATTTCAATCTCTGGTTTTATGCAGCACCCCAACTCACCTTTCCCCTTAAGCAAGCATAAGTTGGTTTTCTATATTTGAGACCCTGTTCTGTTTTGTAATTCAGTTCCTGTGTAGCCAAGTTTACATTCCGTGTAGTAGTGATATCTTATGATGTTTCTTTTTCTGTGTGACTTATTTCACTTAGAATCAACGTACCTGAATCCACTCATTATGCTGCTATGGGCCTGATGACATAGATTTCATTGCTGAGTGATATTGCATTGTACGTATGTACCACAACTTCTTTATCCATTTTTCACTTTCTGTGATTTTGAACTTGTACTGTAAAGAAGGTTCTTGTAAACAGAGCCGTCCCAAACTTTGGGGTGGCTGTGTCTTTTTGATTTTAATTTCCCTAAGCTATAGGACCATAAGTGGAAGTGCCCTAGGCTCTGTTGCTTTGTTTTTTAGATGTTTCAGGAAACACCATACACTTCTCCAGAGTGGCTGTTGGCAATTTACATCCCGCCCATGAGCATAACAAGGCTCCTAGTTCTCCAGGCCCTGTCCTGCCTTTCTGGATTTTACACTTTTTTCAGATGGCCCTTTTGACCGGGGGGCTGTGAGACTTCATTGTAGTGCAGATTTCCTTTGCAAGCTTGCTTGGTTGGCCAAAAAGGGCGTATGCGTTTTTTCCTGAATATATTCAGGAAAAAACGCATACGCCCTTTTTGGCCAAGTGCATCATTGTGGACGTTCTGCCTCTTTTCCTATGCTTTACATGCAATTCCAGTCTACCTCCTGAAATCGGTTTCCTGCAATTCTGCCCCGCTTTCAAGTCCTCTTGGCAGCCTTACTTCAATATATTTTTGGACGATAGCTATCATTTATAACTCTGCAGGTATGTGAATGACAGTGCCCCTGAGCTCCTTTCTTCAACTCGCTTTCTTGTGAGCTGGCCGCAACACCGCAGGATTGCTTCAGGCCCTAGTGTGGTTCCGGCATGGCACGCTGAGCCTTTGGTTAATTCCTCTTCCTGGTGGGAAATGAGAGTTAAATTTGCCCGTCCAGACACCTCCAGCTAGTCTCTCATTGGTTCTCCCTATTCCTGTTCATTTTCCGCAGAAATTGCAAACTGGGCCAAACAGGAGGTTAAAGGCACTGACTCTCCAAGTGGGGAGAGTGTTAGTAAAGCGTCTGGAATGTTGCACCCGAGTACCAGGGGACGAAAACTGAGACACATTTGAACACGTTTCCCGATCACATGGTGGATCATACTCTGGGTTCCACATGCATGTTTTAGCTGAAGGAAGAATCCCTTAAACCTGGAGAGTTGAGACCCCTGGAATGGGTACCATGCAATATGACTTCAAAGGGTCTGCATTTGCTCACTGAACCTCACCAATCCTAGCACTGCTGCATTTATGCCACTGTACACACGCTTGATTCTCTTTCTGAGACATATAAATCCATAGGTTTTAAGATTCTTACTAGTCAGGTATATTCTTAGGCGTTTAATATGGGGTGTAGAGTCCACTTCGTTGAGCAAGGAGTAGCTCTTGTCTATTACATATTTGGCTTATGGAACGGTATCTGTGCTAATTTCAATCTTTGGTTTTATGCAGCACCCCAACTCACCTTTACTCTTAAGCAAGCATAAGTCGGTTTTCTACATTTGAGACCCTGTTCTGTTTTGTAATTCAGTTCCTGTGTAGCCAAGTTTACATTCCATGTGGTAGAGATATCTTATGATGTTTCTTTTTCTGTGTGACTTATTTCACTTAGAATCATCGTACCTGAATCCACTCATTATGCTGCTACGGGCCTGATGACATAGATTTCATTGCTGAGTGATATTGCATTGTACGTAAGTACCACAACTTCTTTATCCATTTTGCGCTTTCTGTGATATTGAACTTGTACCGTAAACGAGGTTCTTGTAAACAGAGCTGTTCCAAAGATTGTGGTGGTTGTGTCTTTTTGATTTTAATTTCCCTAAGCTATAGGACCATAAGTGGAAGTGCCCTAGGCTCTGTTGCTTTGTTTTTTAGATGTTTCAGGAAACACCATAAACTTTTCCAGAGTGGCTGTTGGCAATTTACATCCCGCCCATCAGCATAACAAGGCTCCCAGTTCTCCATGGCCTGTCCTGCCTTTCTGGATTTTACACTTTTTTCAGATGGCCCTTTTGACCGGGGGGCAGTGAGACTTCATTGTAGTGCAGATTTCCTTTGCAAGCTTCCTTGGTTGGCCAAAAAGGGCGTATGCGTTTATTCCTGAATATATTCAGGAAAAAACGCATACGCCCTTTTTGGCCAAGTGCATCATTGTGGACGTTCTGCCTCTTTTCCTATGCTTTACATGCAATTCCAGTCTACCTCCTGAAATCGGTTTCCTGCAATTCTGCCCCGCTTTCAAGTCCTCTTGGCAGCCTTACTTCAATATATTTTTGGACGGTAGCTGTCATTTATAACTCTGCAGGTACGTGAATGACAGTGCCCCTGAGCTCCTTTCTTCAACTCGCATTCTTGTGAGGTGGCCGCAACACCACAGCATTGCTTTAGGCCCTAGTGTGGTTCAGGCATGGCACACTGAGCCTTTGGTTAATTCCTCTTCCTGGTGGGAAATGAGAGTTAAATTTGCACGTCCAGACACCTCCAGCTAGTCTCTCATTGGTTCTCCCTATTCCTGTTCATTTTCCGCAGAAATTGCAAACTGGGCCAAACAGGAGGTTAAAGGCACTGACTCTCCAAGTTGGGAGAGTGTTAGTAAAGCGTCTGGAATGTTGCACCCGAGTACCAGGAGACGAAAACTGACACATTTGAACAAGTTTCCCGATCACACGGTGGATCATACTCTGGGTTCCACATGCATGTTTTAGCTGAAGGAAGAATCCCTTAAACCTGGAGAGTTGAGACCCATGGAATGGGTACCATGGAATATGACTTCAAAGGGTCTGCATTTGGCCACCGAACCTCACCAATCCTATCACTGCTGCGTTTATGCCGCTGTACACACGCTTGATTCTCTTTCGGAGACATATAAATCCATAGGTTTTAAGATTCTTCCTAGTCAGGTATATTCTTAGGCGTTTAATATGGGGTGTAGAGTCCACTTCGTTGAGCAAGGAGTAGCTCTTGTCTATTACATATTTGGCTTATGGAATGGTATCTGTGCTAATTTCAATCTCTGGTTTTATGCAGCACCCCAACTCACCTTTCGCCTTAAGCAAGCATAAGTTGGTTTTCTACATTTGAGACCCTGTTCTGTTTTGTAATTCAGTTCCTGTGTAGCCAAGTTTACATTCCGTGTAGTAGTGATATCTTATGATGTTTCTTTTTCTGTGTGACTTATTTCACTTAGAATCATCGTACCTGAATCCACTCATTATGCTGCTATGGGCCTGATGACATAGATTTCATTGCTGAGTGATATTGCATTGTACGTAAGTACCACAACTTCTTTATCCATTTTTCACTTTCTGTGATTTTGAACTTGTACTGTAAACGAGGTTCTTGTAAACAGAGCCTTCCCAAACTTTGGGGTGGCTGTGTCTTTTTGAATTTAATTTCCCTAAGCTATAGGACCATAAGTGGAAGTGCCCTAGGCTCTGTTGCTTTGTTTTTTAGATGTTTCAGGAAACACCATACACTTCTCCAGAGTGGCTGTTGGCAATTTACATCCCGCCCATCAGCATAACAAGGCTCCCAGTTCTCCATGGCCTGTCCTGCCTTTCTGGATTTTACACTTTTTTCAGATGGCCCTTTTGACCGGGGGGCAGTGAGACTTCATTGTAGTGCAGATTTCCTTTGCAAGCTTGCTTGGTTGGCCAAAAAGGGCGTATGCGTTTTTTCCTGAATATATTCAGGAAAAAACGCATACGCCCTTTTTGGCCAAGTGCATCATTGTGGACGTTCTGCCTCTTTTCCTATGCTTTACATGCAATTCCAGTCTACCTCCTGAAATCGGTTTCCTGCAATTCTGCCCCGCTTTCAAGTCCTCTTGGCAGCCTTACTTCAATATATTTTTGGACAATAGCTGTCATTTATAACTCTGCAGGTTTGTGAATGACAGTGCCCCTGAGCTCCTTTCTTCAACTCGCTTTCTTGTGAGCTGGCCGCAACACCGCAGCCTTGCTTCAGGCCCTAGTGTGGTTCCGGCATGGCACGCTGAGCCTTTGGTTAATTCCTCTTCCTGGTGGGAAATGAGAGTTAAATTTGCCCGTGCAGACACCTCCAGCTAGTCTCTCATTGGTTCTCCCTATTCCTGTTCATTTTCCGCAGAAATTGCAAACTGGGCCAAACAGGAGGTTAAAGGCACTGACTCTCCAAGTGGGGAGAGTGTTAGTAAAGCGTCTGGAATGTTGCACCCGAGTACCAGGGGACGAAAACTGAGACACATTTGAACACGTTTCCCGATCACATGGTGGATCATACTCTGGGTTCCACATGCATGTTTTAGCTGAAGGAAGAATCCCTTAAACCTGGAGAGTTGAGACCCATGGAGTGGGTACCATGCAATATGACTTCAAAGGGTCTGCATTTGCTCACTGAACCTCACCAATCCTAGCACTGCTGCATTTATGCCACTGTACACACGCTTGATTCTCTTTCGGAGACATATAAATCCATAGGTTTTAAGATTCTTACTAGTCAGGTATATTCTTAGGCGTTTAATATGGGGTGTAGAGTCCACTTCGTTGAGCAAGGAGTAGCTCTTGTCTATTACATATTTGGCTTATGGAACGGTATCTGTGCTAATTTCAATCTTTGGTTTTATGCAGCACCCCAACTCACCTTTACTCTTAAGCAAGCATAAGTCGGTTTTCTACATTTGAGACCCTGTTCTGTTTTGTAATTCAGTTCCTGTGTAGCCAAGTTTACATTCCATGTGGTAGAGATATCTTATGATGTTTCTTTTTCTGTGTGACTTATTTCACTTACAATCATCGTACCTGAATCCACTCATTATGCTGCTACGGGCCTGATGACATAGATTTCATTGCTGAGTGATATTGCATTGTAAGTAAGTACCACAACTTCTTTATCCATTTTGCGCTTTCTGTGATATTGAACTTGTACCGTAAACGAGGTTCTTGTAAACAGAGCTGTTCCAAAGATTGGGGTGGTTGTGTCTTTTTGATTTTAATTTCCCTAAGCTATAGGACCATAAGTGGAAGTGCCCTAGGCTCTGTTGCTTTGTTTTTTAGATGTTTCAGGAAACACCATACACTTCTCCAGAGTGGCTGTTGGCAATTTACATCCCGCCCATGAGCATAACAAGGCTCCCAGTTCTCCATGGCCTGTCCTGCCTTTCTGGATTTTACACTTTTTTCAGATGGCCCTTTTGACCGGGGGGCAGTGAGACTTCATTGTAGTGCAGATTTCCTTTGCAAGCTTGCTTGGTTGGCCAAAAAGGGCGTATGCGTTTTTTCCTGAATATATTCAGGAAAAAACGCATACGCCCTTTTTGGCCAAGTGCATCATTGTGGACGTTCTGCCTCTTTTCCTATGCTTTACATGCAATTCCAGTCTACCTCCTGAAATCGGTTTCCTGCAATTCGGCCCCGCTTTCAAGTCCTCTTGGCAGCCTTACTTCAATATATTTTTGGACGATAGCTGTCGTTTATAACTCTGCAGGTTTGTGAATGACAGTGATCCTGAGCTCCTTTCTTCAACTCGCTTTCTTGTGAGCTGGCCGCAACACCGCAGCATTCCTTCAGGCCCTAGAGTGGTTCCGGAATGACATGCTGAGCCTTTGGTTAATTCCTCTTCCTGGTGGGAAATGAGAGTTAAATTTGCCCGTCCAGACACCTCCAGCTAGTCTCTCATTGGTTCTCCCTATTCCTGTTCATTTTCCGCAGAAATTGCAAACTGGGCCAAACAGGAGTTTAAAGGCACTGACTCTCCAAGTGGGGAGACTGTTAGTAAAGCGTCTGGAATGTTGCACCCGAGTACCAGTGGACGAAAACTGAGACACATTTGAACACGTTTCCCGATCACACGGTGGATCATACTCTGGGTTCCACATGCATGTTTTAGCTGAAGGAAGAATCCCTTAAACCTGGAGAGTTGAGACCCATGGAATGGGTACCATGCAATATGACTTCAAAGGGTCTGCATTTGCTCACCGAACCTCACCAATCCTATCACTGTTGCGTTTATGCCGCTGTACACACGCTTGATTCTCTTTCAGAGACATATAAATCCATAGGTTTTAAGATTCTTACTAGTCAGGTATATTCTTAGGAGTTTAATATGGGGCATTGAGTACACTTCGTTGAGCAAGGAGTAGCTCTTGTCTATTACATATTTGGCTTATGGAACGGTATCTGTGCTAATTTCAATCTCTGGTTTTATGTAGCACCCCAACTCACCTTTCCCCTTAAGCAAGCATAAGTTGGTTTTCTACATTTGAGACCCTGTTCTGTTTTGTAATTCAGTTCCTGTGTAGCCAAGTTTACATTCCATGTGGTAGAGATACCTTATGATGTTTCTTTTTCTGTGTGACTTATTTCACTTAGAATCATCGTACCTGAATCCACTCATTATGCTGCTACGGGCCTGATGACATAGATTTCATTGCTGAGTGATATTGCATTGTACGTAAGTACCACAACTTCTTTATCCATTTTGCGCTTTCTGTGATATTGAACTTGTACCGTAAAGGAGGTTCTTGTAAACAGAGCTGTCCCAAAGATTGGGGTGGTTGTGTCTTTTTGATTTTAATTTCCCTAAGCTATAGGACCATAAGTGGAAGTGCCCTAGGCTCTGTTGCTTTGTTTTTTAGATGTTTCAGGAAACACCATACACTTCTCCAGAGTGGCTGTTGGCAATTTACATCCCGCCCATCAGCATAACAAGGCTCCCAGTTCTCCATGGCCTGTCCTGCCTTTCTGGATTTTACACTTTTTTCAGATGGCCCTTTTGACCGGGGGACAGTGACACTCCATTGTAGTGCAGATTTCCTTTGCAAGCTTGCTTGGTTGGCCAAAAAGTGCGTATGCGTTTTTTCCTGAATATATTCAGGAAACAACGCATACACCCTTTTTGGCCAAGTGCATCATTGTGGACGTTCTGCCTCTTTTGCTATGCTTTACATGCAATTCCAGTCTACCTCCTGAAATCGGTTTCCTGCAATTCTGCCCCGCTTTCAAGTCCTCTTGGCAGCCTTACTTCAATATATTTTTGGACGATAGCTGTCATTTATAACTCTGCATGTTCGTGAATGACAGTGCCCCTGAGCTCCTTTCTTCAACTCGCTTTCTTGTGAGCTGGCCGCAACAGCGCAGGATTGTTTCAGGCCCTAGTGTGGTTCCGGCATGGCACATTGAGCCTTTGTTTAATTCCTCTTCCTGGTGGGAAATGAGAGTTAAATTTGCCCGTCCAGACACCTCCAGCTAGTCTCTCATTGGTTCTCCCTATTCCTGTTCATCTTCCGCAGAAATTACAAACTGGGACAAACAGGAGGGTAAAGGCACTGACTCTCCAAGTGGGGAGAGTGTTAGTAAAGCGTCTGGAATGTTGCACCCGAGTACCAGGGGACGAAAACTGAGACACCTTTGAACACGTTTCCCGATCACACGGTGGATGATACTCTGGGTTCCACATGCATGTTTTAGCTGAAGGAAGAATCCCTTAAACCTGGAGAGTTGAGATCCATGGAATGGGTACCATGCAATATGACTTCAAAGGGTCTGCATTTGCTCACCGAACCTCACCAATCCTATCACTGCTGCATTTATGCCGCTGTACACACGCTTGATTCTCTTTCGGAGCATATAAATCCATAGGTTTTAAGATTCTTACTAGTCAGGTATATTCTTAGGAGTTTAATATGGGGTGTTGAGTCCACTTCGTTGAGCAAGGAGTAGCTCTTGTCTATTACATATTTGGCTTATGGAACGGTATCTGTTGTAATTTCAATCTCTGGTTTTATGCAGACCCCCAACTCACCTTTCCCCTTAAGCAAGCATAAGTTGGTTTTCTACATTTGAGACCCTGTTCTGTTTTGTAATTCAGTTCCTGTGTAGCCAAGTTTACATTCCATGTAGTAGTGATGTCTTATGATGTTTCTTTTTCTCTGTGACTTATTTCACTTAGAATCATCATACCTGAATCCACTCATTATGCTGCTACGGGCCTCATGACATAGATTTCATTGCTGAGTGATATTGCATTGTACGTAAGTACCACAACTTCTTGATCCATTTTTCGTTTTCTGTGATATTGAACTTGTACCGTAAATGAGGTTCTTGTAAACAGAGCCGTCCCAAACTTTGGGGTGGCTGTGTCTTTTTGATTTTAATTTCCCTAAGCTATAGGACCATAAGTGGAAGTGCCCTAGGCTCTGTTGCTTTGTTTTTTAGATGTTTCAGGAAACACCATACACTTCTCCAGAGTGGCTGTTGGCAATTTACATCCCGCCCATCAGCATAACAAGGCTCCCAGTTCTCCATGGCCTGTCCTGCCTTTCTGGATTTTACACTTTTTTCAGATGGCCCTTTTGACCGGGGGGCAGTGAGACTTCATTTTAGTGCAGATTTCCTTTGTAAGCTTGCTTGGTTGACCAAAAAGGGCGTATGCGTTTTTTCCTGAATATATTCAGGAAAAAACGCATACGCCCTTTTTGGCCAAGTGCATCATTGTGGACGTTCTGCCTCTTTTCCTATGCTTTACATGCAATTCCAGTCTACCTCCTGAAATCGGTTTCCTGCAATTCTGCCCCGCTTTCAAGTCCTCTTGGCAGACTTACTTCAATATATTTTTGGACGATAGCTATCATTTATAACTCTGCAGGTTTGTGAATGACAGTGCCCCTGAGTTCTTTTCTTCAACTCGCTTTCTTGTGAGCTGGCCGCAACACCGCAGGATTGCTTCAGGCCCTACTGTGGTTCCGGCATGGCACGCTGAGCCTTTGGTTAATTCCTCTTCCTGCTGGGAAATGAGAGTTAAATTTGCCTGTCCAGACACCTCCAGCTAGTCTCTCATTGGTTCTCCCTATTCCTGTTCATTTTCTGCAGAAATTGCAAACTGGGCCAAACAGGAGGTTAAAGGCACTGACTCTCCAAGTGGGGAGAGTGTTAGTAAAGCATCTGGAATGTTGCACCCGAGTACCAGGGGACGAAAACTGACACAATTGAACACATTTCCTGATCACACGGTGGATCATACTCTGGGTTCCAGATGCATGTTTTAGCTGAAGGAAGAATCCCTTAAACCTGGAGAGTTGAGACCCATGGAATGGGTACCATGCAATATGACTTCAAAGGGTCTGCATTTGTCCACCGAACCTCACCAACTCTATCACTGCTGCGTTTATGCCGCTGTACACACGCTTGATTCTCTTTCGGAGACATATAAATCCATAGGTTTTAAGATTCTTCCTAGTCAGGTATATTCTTAGGCGTTTATTATGGGGTGTAGAGTCCACTTCGTTGAGCAAGGAGTAGCTCTTGTCTATTACATATTTGGCTTATGGAACGGTATCTGTGCTAATTTCAATCTCTGGTTTTATGCAGCACCCCAACTCACCTTTCCCCTTAAGCAAGCATAAGTTGGTTTTCTACATTTGAGACCCTGTTCTGTTTTGTAATTCAGTTCCTGTGTAGCCAAGGTTACATTCCGTGTAGTAGTGATATCTTATGATGTTTCTTTTTCTGTGTGACTTATTTCACTTAGAATCATCGTACCTGAATCCACTCATTATGCTGCTATGGGCCTGATGACATAGATTTCATTGCTGAGTGATATTGCATTGTACGTAAGTACCACAACTTCTTTATCCATTTTTCACTTTCTGTGATTTTGTACTTGTACTGTAAACGAGGTTCTTGTAAACAGAGCCGTCCCAAACATTGGGGTGGCTGTGTCTTTTTGATTTTAATTTCCCTAAGCTATAGGACCATAAATGGAAGTGCCCTAGGCTCTGTTGCTTTGTTTTTTAGATGTTTCAGGAAACACCATACACTTCTCCAGAGTGGCTGTTGGCAATTTACATCCCGCCCATCAGCATAACAAGGCTCCCAATTCTCCATGGCTTGTCCTTCCTTTCTGGATTTTACACTTTTTTCAGATGGCCCTTTTGACCAGGGGGCAGTGAGACTTCATTGTAGTGCAGATTTCCTTTGCAAGCTTGCTTGGTTGGCCAAAAAGGGCGTATGCGTTTTTTCCTGAATGTATTCAGGAAAAAACGCATACACCCTTTTTGGCCAAGTGCATCATTGTGGATGTTCTGCCTCTTTTCCTATGCTTTACATGCAATTCCAGTCTACCTCCTGAAATCGGTTTCCTGCAATTCTGCCCCGCTTTCAAGTCCTCTTGGCAGCCTTACTTCAATATATTTTTGGACGATAGCTGTCATTTATAACTCTGCAGGTATGTGAATTACAGTGCCCCTGAGCTCCTTTCTTCAACTCGCTTTCTTGTGAGTTGGCCGCAACACCGCAGTATTGCTTCAGGCCCTAGTGTGGTTCTGGCATGGCACACTGAGCCTTTGGTTAATTCCTCTTCCGGGTGGGAAATGAGAGTTAAATTTGCCCGTCCAGACACCTCCAGCTAGTCTCTCATTGGTTCTCCCTATTCCTGTTCATTTTCCGCAGACATTGCAAAATGGGCCAAACAGGAGGTTAAAGGCACTGACTCTCCAAGTGGGGAGAGTGTTAGTAAAGCGTCTGGAATGTTGCACCCGAGTACCAGGGGACGAAAACTGACACAATTGAACACGTTTCCCGATCACACGGTGGATCATACTCTGGATTCCACATGCATGTTTTAGCTGAAGGAAGAATCCCTTAAACCTGGAGAGTTGAGACCCATGGAGTGGGTACCATGCAATATGACTTCAAAGGGTCTGCATTTGTCCACCGAACCTCACCAATAATATCACTGCTGTGTTTATGCCGCTGTACACACGCTTGATTCTCTTTCGGAGACATATAAATCCATAGGTTTTAAGATTCTTACTAGTCAGGTATATTCTTAGGCGTTTAATATGGGGTGTAGAGTCCAATTCGTTGAGCAAGGAGTAGCTCTTGTCTATTACATATTTGGCTTATGGAACGGTATCTGTGCTAATTTCAATCTTTGGTTTTATGCAGCACCCCAACTCACCTTTCCTCTTAAGCAAGCATAAGTCCGTTTTCTACATTTGAGACCCTGTTCTGTTTTGTAATTCAGTTCCTGTGTAGCCAAGTTTACATTCCGTGTAGTAGTGATATCTTATGATGTTTCTTTTTCTCTGAGACTTATTTCACTTAGAATCATCGTACCTGAATCCACTCGTTATGCTGCTATGGGCCTGATGACATAGATTTCATTGCTGCGTGATATTGCATTGTACTTAATTACCACAACTTCTTTATCCATTTTTCACTTTGTGTGATACTGAACTTGTACCGTAAACAAGGTTCTTGTAAACAGAGCCGTCCCAAACTTTGGGGTGGCTGTGTCTTTTTGATTTTAATTTCCCTAAGCTATAGGACCATAAGTGGAAGTGCCCTAGGCTCTGTTGCTTTGCTTTTTAGATGTGTCAGGAAACACCATACACTTCTCCAGAGTGGCTGTTCGCAATTTACATTCCACACATCAGCATAACAAGGTTCCCAATTCTCCATGGCCTGTCCTGCCTTTCTGGATTTTACACTTTTTTCAGATGGCCCTTTTGATCGGGGGGCAGTGAGACTTCATTGTAGTGCAGATTTCCTTTGCAAGCTTGCTTGGTTGGCCAAAAAGGGCGTATGCGTTTTTTCCTGAATATATTCAGGAAAAAACGCATACGCCCTTTTTGGCCAAGTGCATCATTGTGGAGGTTCTGCCTCTTTTGCTATGCTTTACATGCAATTCCAGTCTACCTCCTGAAATCGGTTTCCTGCAATTCTGCCCCGCTTTCAAGTCCTCTTGGCAGCCTTACTTCAATATATTTTTGGACGATAGCTGTCATTTATAACTCTGCATGTTCGTGAATGACAGTGCCCCTGAGCTCCTTTCTTCAACTCGCTTTCTTGTGAGCTGGCCGCAACACCGCAGGATTGTTTCAGGCCCTAGTGTGGTTCCGGCATGGCACATTGAGCCTTTGTTTAATTCCTCTTCCTGGTGGGAAATGAGAGTTAAATTTGCCCGTCCAGACACCTCCAGCTAGTCTCTCATTGGTTCTCCCTATTCCTGTTCATCTTCCGCAGAAATTACAAACTGGGACAAACAGGAGGTTAAAGGCACTGACTCTCCAAGTGGGGAGAGTGTTAGTAAAGCGTCTGGAATGTTGCACCCGAGTACCAGGGGACGAAAACTGAGACACCTTTGAACACGTTTCCCGATCACACGGTGGATGATACTCTGGGTTCCACATGCATGTTTTAGCTGAAGGAAGAATCCCTTAAACCTGGAGAGTTGAGATCCATGGAATGGGTACCATGCAATATGACTTCAAAGGGTCTGCATTTGCTCACCGAACCTCACCAATCCTATCACTGCTGCATTTATGCCGCTGTACACACGCTTGATTCTCTTTCGGAGCATATACATCCATAGGTTTTAAGATTCTTACTAGTCAGGTATATTCTTAGGAGTTTAATATGGGGTGTTGAGTCCACTTCGTTGAGCAAGGAGTAGCTCTTGTCTATTACATATTTGGCTTATGGAATGGTATCTGTGCTAATTTCAATCTCTGGTTTTATGCAGACCCCCAACTCACCTTTCCCCTTAAGCAAGCATAAGTTGGTTTTCTACATTTGAGACCCTGTTCTGTTTTGTAATTCAGTTCCTGTGTAGCCAAGTTTACATTCCATGTAGTAGTGATGTCTTATGATGTTTCTTTTTCTCTGTGACTTATTTCACTTAGAATCATCGTACCTGAATCCACTCATTATGCTGCTACGGGCCTCATGACATAGATTTCATTGCTGAGTGATATTGCATTGTACGTAAGTACCACAACTTCTTTATCCATTTTTCGCTTTCTGCGATATTGAACTTGTACCGTAAACGAGGTTCTTGTAAACAGAGCCGTCCCAAACTTTGGGGTGGCTGTGTCTTTTTGATTTTAATTTCCCTAAGCTATAGGACCATAAGTGGAAGTGCCCTAGGCTCTGTTGCTTTGTTTTTTAGATGTTTCAGGAAACACCATACACTTCTCCAGAGTGGCTGTTGGCAATTTACATCCCGCCCATCAGCATAACAAGGCTCCCAGTTCTCCATGGCCTGTCCTGCCTTTCTGGATTTTACACTTTTTTCAGATGGCCCTTTTGACCGGGGGGCAGTGAGACTTCATTGTAGTGCAGATTTCCTTTGTAAGCTTGCTTGGTTGACCAAAAAGGGCGTATGCGTTTTTTCCTGAATATATTCAGGAAAAAACGCATACGCCCTTTTTGGCCAAGTGCATCATTGTGGACGTTCTGCCTCTTTTTCTATGCTTTACATGCAATTCCAGTCTACCTCCTGAAATCGGTTTCCTGCAATTCTGCCCCGCTTTCAAGTCCTCTTGGCAGCCTTACTTCAGTATATTTTTGGACGATAGCTGTCATTTATAACTCTGCAGGTTTGTGAATGACAGTGCCCCTGAGTTCTTTTCTTCAACTCGCGTTCTTGTGAGCTGGCTGCAACACCGCAGGGTTGCTTCAGGCCCTACTGTGGTTCCGGCATGGCACGCTGAGCCTTTGGTTAATTCCTCTTCCTGGTGGGAAATGAGAGTTAAATTTGCCTGTCCAGACACCTCCAGCTAGTCTCTCATTGGTTCTCCCTATTCCTGTTCATTTTCTGCAGAAATTGCAAACTGGGCCAAACAGGAGGTTAAAGGCACTGACTCTCCAAGTGGGGAGAGTGTTAGTAAAGCATCTGGAATGTTGCACCCGAGTACCAGGGGACGAAAACTGACACAATTGAACACGTTTCCCGATCACACGGTGGATCATACTCTGGGTTCCACATGCATGTTTTAGCTGAAGGAAGAATCCCTTAAACCTGGAGAGTTGAGACCCATGGAATGGGTACCATGCAATATGACTTCAAAGGGTCTGCATTTGCTCACCGATCCTCACCAATCCTATCACTGCTGCGTTTATGCCGCTGTACACACGCTTGATTCTCTTTCGGAGACATATAAATCCATAGGTTTTAAGATTCTTCCTAGTCAGGTATATTCTTAGGCGTTTATTATGGGGTGTAGAGTCCACTTCGTTGAGCAAGGAGTAGCTCTTGTCTATTATATATTTGGCTTATGGAACGGTATCTGTGCTAATTTCAATCTCTGGTTTTATGCAGCACCCCAACTCACCTTTCCCCTTAAGCAAGCATAAGATGGTTTTCTACATTTGAGACCCTGTTCTGTTTTGTAATTCAGTTCCTGTGTAGCCAAGTTTACATTCCGTGTAGTAGTGATATCTTATGATGTTTCTTTTTCTGTGTGACTTATTTCACTTCGAATCATCGTACCTGAATCCACTCATTATGCAGCTACGGGCCTGATGACATAGATTTCATTGCTGTGTGATATTGCATTGTACGTAAGTACCACAACTTCTTGATCCATTTTTCGCTTTCTGCGATATTGAACTTGTACCGTAAACGAGGTTCTTGTAAACAGAGCCGTCCCAAACTTTGGGGTGGCTGTGTCTTTTTGATTTTAATTTCCCTAAGCTATAGGACCATAAGTGGAAGTGCCCTAGGCTCTGTTGCTTTGTTTTTTAGATGTTTCAGGAAACACCATACACTTCTCCAGAGTGGCTGTTGGCAATTTACATCCCGCCCATCAGCATAACAAGGCTCCCAGTTCTCTGTGGCCTGTCCTGCCTTTCTGGATTTTACACTTTTTTCAGATGGTCCTTTTGACTGGAGGGCAGTGAGACTTCATTGTAGTGCAGAATTCCTTTGCAATCTTGCTTGGTTGTCCAAAAAGTGCGTATGCGTTTTTTCCTGAATATATTCAGGAAAAAACGCATACGCACTTTTTGGCCAAGTGCATCATTGTGGACGTTCTGCCTCTTTTCCTATGCTTTACATGCAATTCCAGTCTACCTCCTGAAATCGGTTTCCTGCAATTCTGCCCCCGATTCAAGTCCTCTTGGCAGCCTTACTTCAATATATTTTTGGACGATAGCTGTCATTTATAACTCTGCAGGTTTGTGAATGACAGTGCCCCTGAGCTCCTTTCTTCAACTCGCTGTCTTGTGAGCTGGCCGCAACACCGCAGGATTGCTTCAGGCCCTAGTGTGGTTCCGGCATGGCACACTGAGCCTTTGTTTAATTCCACTTCCTGGTGGGAAATGACAGTTAAATTTGCCCGTGCAAACACCTCCAGCTAGTCTCTCATTGGTTCTCCCTATTCCTGTTCATTTTCCGCAGAAATTGCAAACTGGGCCAAACAGGAGGTTAAAGGCACTGACTCTCCAAGTGGGGAGAGTGTTAGTAAAGCGTCTGGAATGTTTAACCCGAGTACCAGGGGACGAAAACTGAGACACATTTGAACACGTTTCCCGATCACACAGTGGATCATACTCTGGGTACCACATGCATGTTTTAGCTGAAGGAAGAATCCCTTAAACCTGGAGAGTTGAGACCCATTGAATGGGTACCATGTAATATGACTTCAAAGGGTCTGCATTTGCCCACCGATCCTCACCAATCCTATCACTGCTGCGTTTATGCCGCTGTACACACGCTTGATTCTCTTTCGGAGACATATAAATCCATAGGTTTTAAGATTCTTACTAGTCAGGTATATTCTTAGGCGTTTAATATGTGGTGTTGAGTCCACTTCGTTGAGCAAGGAGTAGTTCTTGTCTATTACATATTTGGCTTATGGAACGGTATCTGTGCTAATTTCAATCTCTGGTTTTATGCAGCACCCCAACTCACCTTATCCCTTAAGGAAGCATAAGTTGGTTTTCTACATTTGAGACCCTGTTCTGTTTTGTAATTCAGTTCCTGTGTAGCCAAGTTTACATTCCGTGTAGTAGTGATATCTTATGATGTTTCTTTTTCTCTGTGACTTATTTCACTTAGAATCATCGTACCTGAGTCCACTCATTATGCTGCTACGGGCCTGATGACATAGATTTCATTGCTGAGTGATATTGCATTGTACGTAAGTACCACAAATTCTTTATCCATTTTTCGCTTTCTGTGATATTGAACTTGTACCGTAAATGAGGTTCTTGTAAACAGAGCCGTCCCAAACTTTGTGGTGGCTGTGTCTGTTTGATTTTAATTTCCCTAAGCTATAGGACCATAAGTGGAAGTGCCCTAGGCTCTGTTGCTTTGTTTTGTAGATGTTTCAGGAAACACCATACACTTCTCCAGAGTGGCTGTTGGCAATTTACATCCCACCCATGAGCATAATAAGACTCCCAGGTTTCCATTGCCTGTCCTGCCTTTCTGGATTTTACACTTTTTTCAGATGGCCCTTTTGACCGGGGGGCAGTGAGACTTCATTGTAGTGCAGATTTCCTTTGCAAGCTTGCTTGGTTGGCCAAAAAGGGCGTATGCGTTTTTTCCTGAATATATTCAGGAAAAAACGCATACGCCCTTTTTGGCCAAGTGCATCATTGTGGACGTTCTGCCTCTTTTCCTTTGCTTTACATGCAATTCCAGTCTACCTCCTGAAATCGGTTTCCTGCAATTCTGCCCAGCGTTCAAGTCTTCTTGGCAGCCTTACTTCAATATATTTTTGGACGATAGCTGTCATTTATAACTCTGCAGGTTTGTGAATGACAGTGCCCCTGAGCTCCTTTCTTCAACTCGCTTTCTTGTGAGCTGGCCGCAACACCGCAGCATTGCTTCAGGCCCTAGTGTGGTTCCGGCATGACATGCTGAGCCTTTGGTTAATTCCTCTTCCTGGTGGGAAATGAGAGTTAACTTTGCCCGTCCAGACACCTCCAGCTAGTCTCTCATTGGTTCTCCCTATTCCTGTTCATTTTCCGCAGAAATTGCAGACTGGGCCAAACAAGAGGTTAAAGGCACTGACTCTCCAAGTGGGGAGAGTGTTAGTAAAGCGTCTGGAATGTTGCACCCGAGTACCGGGGGATGAAAACTGAGACACATTTGAACACGTTTCCCGATCACACGGTGGATCATACTCTGGGTTCCACATGCATGTTTTAGCTGAAGGAAGAATCCCTTAAACCTGGAGAGTTGAGACCCATGGAATGGGTACCATGCAATATGACTTCAAAGGGTCTGCATTTGCTCACCGAACCTCACCAATCCTATCACTGCTGCGTTTATGACACTATACACACGCTTGATTCTCTTTCGGAGACATATAAATCCATAGGTTTTAAGATTCTTTCTAGTCAGGTATATTCTTACGCGTTTAATATGGGGTGTAGAGTCCACTTCGTTGAGCAAGGAGTAGCTCTTGTCTATTAAATATTTGGCTTATGGAACGGTATCTGTTCTAATTTCAATCTCTGGTTTTATGCAGCACCCCAACTCACCTTTCGCCTTAAGCAAGCATAAGTTGGTTTTCTACATTTGAGACCCTGTTCTGTTTTGTAATTCAGTTCCTGTGTAGCCAAGTTTACATTCCTTGTAGTAGTGATATCTTATGATGTTTGTTTTTCTGTGTGACTTATTTCACTTAGAATCATCGTACCTGAATCCACTCATTATGCTGCTACGGGCCTGATGACATAGATTTCATTGCTGAGTGATATTGCATTGTACGTAAGTACCACAACTTCTTTATCCATTTTTCGCTTTCTGTGATATTGAACTTGGACCATAAATGAGGTTCTTGTAAACAGAGCTGTCCCTAACTTTGGGGTGGCTGAGTCTTTTTGATTTTAATTTCCCTAAGCTATAGGACCATAAGTGGAAGTGCCCTAGGCTCTGTTGCTTTGTTTTTTAGATGTTTCAGGAAACACCATACACTTCTCCAGAGTGGCTGTTGGCAATTTACATCCCACCCATCAGCATAACAAGGCTCCCAGTTCTCCATGGCCTGTCCTGCCTTTCTGGATTTTACACTTTTTTCAGATGGCCCTTTTGACCGGGGGGCAGTGAGACTTCATTGTAGTGCAGATTTCCTTTGCAAGCTTGCTTGGTTGGCCAAAAAGGGCGTATGCGTTTTTTCCTGAATATATTCAGGAAAAAACGCATACGCCCTTTTTGGCCAAGTGCATCATTGTGGACGTTCTGCCTCTTTTCCTATGCTTTACATGCAATTCCAGTCTACCTCCTGAAATCGGTTTCCTGCAATTCTGCCCCGCTTTCAAGTCCTCTTGGCAGCCTTACTTCAATATATTTTTGGACGATAGCTATCATTTATAACTCTGCAGGTATGAGAATGACAGTGCCCCTGAGCTCCTTTCTTCAACTCGCTTTCTTGTGAGCTGGCCGCAACACCGCAGGATTGCTTCAGGCCCTAGTGTGGTTCCGGCATAGCACGCTGAGCCTTTGTTTAATTCCTCTTCCTGGTGGGAAATGAGAGTTAAATTTGCCCGTCCAGACACCTCCAGCTAGTCTCTCATTGGTTCTCCCTATTCCTGTTCATTTTCCGCAGAAATTGCAAACTGGGCCAAACAGGAGGTTAAAGGCACTGACTCTCCAAGTGGGGAGAGTGTTAGTAAAGCGTCTGGAATGTTGCACCCGAGTACCAGGGGACGAAAACTGAGACACATTTGAACACGTTTCCCGATCACATGGTGGATCATACTCTGGGTTCCACATGCATGTTTTAGCTGAAGGAAAAATCCCTTAAACCTGGAGAGTTGAGACCCATGGAATGGGTACCATGCAATATGACTTCAAAGGGTCTGCATTTGCTCACCGATCCTCACCAATCCTATCACTGTTGCATTTATTCCGCTGTACACACGCTTGATTCTCTTTCGGAGACATATAAATCCATAGGTTTTAAGATTATTACTAGTCAGGTATATTCTTAGGTGTTTAATATGTGGTGTTGAGTCCACTTCGTTGAGCAAGGAGTAGCTCTTGTCTATTACATATTTGGCTTATGGAACGGTATCTGTGCTAATTTCAATGTCTGGTTTTATGCAGCACCCCAACTCACCTTTCCCCTTCAGCAAGCATAAGTTGGTTTTCTACATTTGAGACACTGTTCTGTTTTGTAATTCAGTTCCTGTGTAGCCAAGTTTACATTCCGTGTAGTAGTGATATCTTATGATGTTTCTTTCTCTGTGTGACTTATTTCACTTCGAATCATCGTACCTGAATCCACTCATTATGCAGCTACGGGCCTGATGACATAGATTTCATTGCTGTGTGATATTGCATTGTACGTAAGTACCACCCATTCTTTATCCATTTTTCGCTTTCTGCGATATTGAACTTGTACCGTAAACGAGGTTCTTGTAAACAGAGCCGTCCCAAACTTTGGGGTGGCTGTGTCTTTTTGATTTTAATTTCCCTAAGCTATAGGACCATAAGTGGAAGTGCCCTAGGCTCTGTTGCTTTGTTTTTTAGATGTTTCAGGAAACACCATACACTTCTCCAGAGTGGCTGTTGGCAATTTACATCCCGCCCATCAGCATAACAAGGCTCCCAGTTCTCTGTGGCCTGTCCTGCCTTTCTGGATTTTACACTTTTTTCAGATGGTCCTTTTGACTGGAGGGCAGTGAGACTTCATTGTAGTGCAGAATTCCTTTGCAATCTTGCTTGGTTGGCCAAAAAGTGCGTATGCGTTTTTTCCTGAATATATTCAGGTAAAAACGCATACGCCCTTTTTGGCCAAGTGCATCATTGTGGACGTTCTGCCTCTTTTCCTATGCTTTACATGCAATTCCAGTCTACCTCCTGAAATCGGTTTCCTGCAATTCTGCCCCCGATTCAAGTCCTCTTGGCAGCCTTACTTCAATATATTTTTGGACGATAGCTGTCATTTATAACTCTGCAGGTTTGTGAATGACAGTGCCCCTGAGCTCCTTTCTTCAACTCGCTTTCTTGTGAGCTGGTCGCAACACCGCAGGATTGCTTCAGGCCCTAGTGTGGTTCCGGCATGGCACGCTGAGCCTTTGGTTAATTCCTCTTCCTGGTGGGAAATGAGAGTTAATTTTGCCCGTCCAGACACCTCCAGCTAGTCTCTCATTGGTTCTCCCTATTCCTGTTCATTTTCCGCAGAAATTGCAAACTGGGCCAAACAGGAGGTTAAAGGCACTGACTCTCCAAGTGGGGAGAGTGTTAGTAAAGCGTCTGGAATGTTGCACCCGAGTACCAGGGGACGAAAACTGAGACACATTTGAACACGTTTCCCGATCACACGGTGGATCATACTCTGGGTACCACATGCATGTTTTAGCTGAAGGAAGAATCCCTTAAACCTGGAGAGTTGAGACCCTTTGAATGGGTACCATGTAGTATGACTTCAAAGGGTCTGCATTTGCTCACCGATCCTCACCAATCCTATCACTGCTGCGTTTATGCCGCTGTACACACGCTTGATTCTCTTTCGGAGACATATAAATCCATAGCTTTTAAGATTCTTACTAGTCAGGTATATTCTTAGGCGTTTAATATGGGGTGTTGAGTCCACTTCGTTGAGCAAGGAGTAGTTCTTGTCTATTACATATTTGGCTTATGGAACGGTATCTGTGCTAATTTCAATCTCTGGTTTTATGCAGCACCCCAACTCACCTTATCCCTTAAGGAAGCATAAGTCGGTTTTCTACATTTGAGATCCTGTTCTGTTTTGTAATTCAGTTCCTGTGTAGCCAAGTTTACATTCCATGTGGTAGAGATATCTTATGATGTTTCTTTTTCTGTGTGACTTATTTCACTTAGAATCATCGTACCTGAATCCACTCATTATGCTGCTATGGGCCTGATGACATAGATTTCATTGCTGAGTGATACTGCATTGTACGTAAGTACCACAACTTCTTTATCCATTTTTCACTTTCTGTGATTTTGAACTTATACTGTAAACGAGGTTCTTGTAAACAGAGCCTTCCCAAATTTTGGGGTGGCTGTGTCTTTTTGATTTTAATTTCCCTAAGCTATAGGACCATAAGTGGAAGTGCCCTAGGCTCTGTTGCTTTGTTTTTTAGATGTTTCAGGAAACACCATACACTTCTCCAGAGTGGCTGTTGGCAATTTACATCCCGCCCATGAGCATAACAAGGCTCCCAATTCTCCATGGCCTGTCCTGCCTTTCTGGATTTTACACTTTTTTCAGATGGCCCTTTTGACCGGGGGCAGTGAGACTTCATTGTAGTGCAGAGTTCCTTTGCAAGCTTGCTTGGTTGGCCAAAAAGGGCTTAGGCTTTTTTTCTTGAGGAAAAATCGCATATGCCCTTTTTGGCCAAGTGCATCATTGTGGACGTTCTGCCTCTTTTCCTATGCTTTACATGCAATTCCAGTCTACTTCCTGAAATCGGTTTCCTGCAATTCTGCCCCGCTTTCAAGTCCTCTTGGCAGCCTTACTTCAATATATTTTTGGACGACAGCTGTCATTTATAACTCTGCAGTGTTGTGAATTAAAGTGCCCCTGAGCTCCTTTCTTCAACTTGCTTTCTTGTTAGCTGGCCGCAACACCACAGCATCGCTTCAGGCCCTAGTGTTGTTCCGGCATGGCACGCTGAGCCTTTGGTTAATTCCTCTTCCTGGTGGGAAATGAGAGTTAAATTTGCCCATCCAGACACCTCCAGCTAGTCTCTCATTGGTTCTCCCTATTCCTGTTCATTTTCCGCAGAAATTGGAAACTGGGCCAAACAGGAGGTTAAAGGCACTGACTCTCCAAGTGGGGAGAGTGTTAGTAAAGCGTCTGGAATGTTGCACCCGAGTACCAGGGGACGAAAACTGACACATTGGAACACGTTTCCCGATCACACGGTGGATGATACTCTGGGTTCCACATGCATGTTTTAGCTGAAGGAAGAATCCCTTAAACCTGGAGAGTTGAGACCCATGGAATGGGTACCATGCAATATGACTTCAAAGGGTCTGCATTTGCTCACCGAACCTCATCAATCGTATCACTGCTGCGTTTATGCCGCTATACACACGCTTGATTCTCTTTCGGAGATATATAAATCCATAGGTTTTAAGATTCTTACTAGTCAGGTATATTCTTAGGCGTTTAATATGGGGTGTTGAGTCCACTTCGTTGAGCAAGTGTAGCTCTTTTCTATTACATATTTGGCTTATGGAACGATATCTGTGCTAATTTCAATGTCTGGTTTTATGCAGCACCCCAACTCACCTTTCCCCTTAAGGATGCATAAGTTGGTTTTCTACATTTGAGACCCTGTTCTGTTTTGTAATTCAGTTCCTGTGTAGCCAAGTTTACATTCCGTGTAGTAGTGATATCTTATGATGTTTCTTTTTCTCTGTGACTTTTTTCACTTAGAATCATCGTACCTGAATCCACTCATTATGCTGCTATGGGCCTGATGACATAGATTTCATTGCTGAGTGATATTGCATTGTAGGTAAGTACCACAACTTCTTTATCCATTTTTCACTTTCTGTGATATTGAACTTGTACCGTAAACGAGGTTCCTGTAAACAGAACCGTCCCAAACTTTGGGGTGGCTGTGTCTTTTTGATTTTAATTTCCCTAAGCTATAGGACCATAAGTGGAAGTGCCCTAGGCTCTGTTGTTTTGTTTTTTAGATGTTTCAGGAAACACCATACACTTCTCCAGAGTGGCTGTTGGCAATTTACATCCTGCCCATCAGCATAACAAGGCTCCCAGTTCTCCATGGCCTGTCCTGCTTTGCAGGATTTTATACTTTTTTCAGATGGCCCTTTGGCCCGCGGGGTAGTGAGACTTCATTGTAGTGCAGATTCCCTTTGCAAGCTTGCTTGGTTGGCCAAAAATGGCGTATGCGTTTTTTCCTGAATATATTCAGGAAAAAACGCATACGCCCTTTTTGGCCAAGTGCATCATTGTGGACGTTCTGCCTCTTTTCCTATGCTTTACATGCAATTCCAGTCTACCTCCTGAAATCGGTTTCCTGCAATTCTGCCCCGCTTTCAAGTCCTCTTGGCAGCCTTACTTCAATATATTTTTGGACGATAGCTGTCATTTATAACTCTGCAGGTTTGTGAATGACAGTGCCCCTGAGCTCCTTTCTTCAACTCGCTTTCTTGTGAGCGGGCCGCAACACCGCAGCATTGCTTCAGGCCCTAGTGTGGTTCCAGAATGGCACGCTGAGCCTTTGGTTAATTCCTCTTCCTGGTGGGCAATGAGAGTTAAATTTGCCCGTCCAGACACCTAGAGCTAGTCTCTCATTGGTTTTCCCTATTCCTATTCATTTTCCGCAGAAATTGCAAACTGGGCCAAACAGGAGGTTAAAGGCACTGACTCTCCAAGTGGGGAGAGTGTTAGTAAAGCGTCTGGAATGTTGCACCCGAGTACCGGGGGACGAAAACTGAGACACATTTGAACACGTTTCCCGATCACACGGTGGATCATACTCTGGGTTCCACATGCATGTTTTAGCTGAAGTTAGAATCCCTTAAACCTGGAGAGTTGAGACCCATGGAATGGGTACCATGCAATATGACTTCAAAGGGTCTGCATTTGCTCACCGAACCTCACCAATCCTAACACTGCTGCGTTTATGCCGCTGTACACACGCTTGATTCTCTTTCGGAGACATATAAATCCATAGGTTTTAAGATTCTTACTAGTCAGGTATATTCTTATGCGTTTAATATGGGGTGTTGAGTCCACTTCGTTGAGCAATGAGTAGCTCTTGTCTATTACATATTTGTCTTATGGAACGGTATCCATTCTAATTTCAATCTCTGGTTTTATGCAGCACCCCAACTCACCTTTCCCCTTAAGCAAGCATAAGTTGGTTTTCTACATTTGAGACCCTGTTCTGTTTTGTAATTCAGTTCCTGTGTAGCCAAGTTTACATTCCGTGTAGTAGTGATATCTTATGATGTTTCTTTTTCTGTGTGACTTATTTCACTTAGAATCATCGTACCTGAATCCACTCATTATGCTGCTATTGGCCTGATGACATAGATTTCATTGCTGCGTGATATTGCATTGTACGTAAGTACCACAACTTCTTTACCCATTTTTCGCTTTCTGCGATATTGAACTTGTACCGTAAACGAGGTTCTTGTAAACAGAGCCGTCCCAAACTTTGGGTTGGCTGTGTCTTTTTGATTTTAATTTCCCTAAGCTATAGGACCATAAGTGGAAGTGCCCTAGGCTCTGTTGCTTTGTTTTTTAGATGTTTCAGGAAACACCATACACTTCTCCAGAGTGCCTGTTGGCAATTTACATCCCGCCCATCAGCATAACAAGGCTCCCAGTTCTCCATGGCCTGTCCTGCCTTTCTGGATTTTACACTTTTATCAGATGGCCCTTTTGACTGGGGGCCAGTGAGACTTCATTGTAGTGCAGATTTCCTTTGCAAGCTTGCTTGGTTGGCCAAAAAGGGCGTATGCGTTTTTTCTTGAATATATTCAGGAAAAAACGCATACGCCCCTTTTGGCCAATTGCATCATTGTGGACGTTCTGCCTCTTTTCCTTTGCTTTACATGCAATTCCAGTCTACCTCCTGAAATCGGTTTCCTGCAATTCTGCCCAGCGTTCAAGTCCTCTTGGCAGCCTTACTTCAATATATTTTTGGACGATAGCTGTCATTTATAACTCTGCAGGTTTGTGAATGACAGTGCCCCTGAGCTCCTTTCTTCAACTCGCTTTCTTGTGAGCGGGCCGCAACACCGCAGCATTGCTTCAGGCCCTAGTGTGGTTCCAGAATGGCACGCTGAGCCTTTGGTTAATTCCTCTTCCTGGTGGGCAATGAGAGTTAAATTTGCCCGTCCAGACACCTAGAGCTAGTCTCTCATTGGTTTTCCCTATTCCTATTCATTTTCCGCAGAAAATGCAAACTGGGCCAAACAGGAGGTTAAAGGCACTGACTCTCCAAGTGGGGAGAGTGTTAGTAAAGCGTCTGGAATGTTGCACCCGAGTACCGGGGGACGAAAACTGAGACACATTTGAACACGTTTCCCGATCACACGGTGGATCATACTCTGGGTTCCACATGCATGTTTTAGCTGAAGGTAGAATCCCTTAAACCTGGAGAGTTGAGACCCATGGAATGGGTACCATGCAATATGACTTCAAAGGGTCTGCATTTGCTCACCGAACCTCACCAATCCTAACACTGCTGCGTTTATGCCGCTGTACACACGCTTGATTCTCTTTCGGAGATATATAAATCCATAGGTTTTAAGATTCTTACTAGTCAGGTATATTCTTATGCGTTTAATATGGGGTGTTGAGTCCACTTCGTTGAGCAATGAGTAGCTCTTGTCTATTACATATTTGTCTTATGGAACGGTATCCATTCTAATTTCAATCTCTGGTTTTATGCAGCACCCCAACTCACCTTTCCCCTTAAGCAAGCATAAGTTGCTTTTCTACATTTGAGACCCTGTTCTGTTTTGTAATTCAGTTCCTGTGTAGCCAAGTTTACATTCCGTGTAGTAGTGATATCTTATGATGTTTCTTTTTCTGTGTGACTTATTTCACTTAGAATCATCGTACCTGAATCCACTCATTATGCTGCTATTGGCCTGATGACATAGATTTCATTGCTGCGTGATATTGCATTGTACGTAAGTACCACAACTTCTTTACCCATTTTTCGCTTTCTGCGATATTGAACTTGTACCGTAAACGAGGTTCTTGTAAACAGAGCTGTCCCAAACTTTGGGTTGGCTGTGTCTTTTTGATTTTAATTTCCCTAAGCTATAGGACCATAAGTGGAAGTGCCCTAGGCTCTGTTGCTTTGTTTTTTAGATGTTTCAGGAAACACCATACACTTCTCCAGAGTGGCTGTTGGCAATTTACATCCCGCCCATCAGCATAACAAGGCTCCCAGTTCTCCATGGCCTGTCCTGCCTTTCTGGATTTTACACTTTTATCAGATGGCCCTTTTGACTGGGGGCCAGTGAGACTTCATTGTAGTGCAGATTTCCTTTGCAAGCTTGCTTGGTTGGCCAAAAAGGGCGTATGCGTTTTTTCTTGAATATATTCAGGAAAAAACGCATACGCCCCTTTTGGCCAATTGCATCATTGTGGACGTTCTGCCTCTTTTCCTTTGCTTTACATGCAATTCCAGTCTACCTCCTGAAATCGGTTTCCTGCAATTCTGCCCCGCTTTCAAGTCCTCTTGGCAGCCTTACTTCAATATATTTTTGGACGATAGCTGTCATTTATAACTCTGCAGGTATGTGAATGACAGTGCCCCTGAGCTCCTTTCTTCAACTCGCTTTCTTGTGAGCTGGCCGAAACACCGCAGCATTGCTTCAGGCCCTAGTGTGGTTCTGGCATGGCACGCTGAGCCTTTGGTTAATTCCTCTTCCTGGTGGGAAATGAGAGTTAAATTTGCCCGTCCAGACACCTCCAGCTAGTCTCTCATTGGTTCTCCCTATTCCTGTTCATTTTCCGCAGAAATTGCAAACTGGGCCAAACAGGAGGTTAAAGGCACTGACTCTCCAAGTGGGGAGAGTGTTAGTAAAGCGTCTGGAATGTTGCACCCGAGTACCAGGGGACGAAAACTGAGACACATTTGAACACGTTTCCCGATCACATGGTGGATCATACTCTGGGTTCCACATGCATGTTTTAGCTGAAGGAAGAATCCCTTAAACCTGGAGAGTTGAGACCCCTGCAATGGGTACCATGCAATATGACTTCAAAGGGTCTGCATTTGCTCACCGAACCTCACCAATCCTATCACTGCTGCATTTATGCCACTGTACACACGCTTGATTCTCTTTCTGAGACATATAAATCCATAGGTTTTAAGATTCTTACTAGTCAGGTATATTCTTACGCGTTTAATATGGGGTGTAGAGTCCACTTCGTTGAGCAAGCAGTAGCTCTTGTCTATTACATATTTGGCTTATGGAACGGTATCTGTTCTAATTTCAATCTCTGTTTTTATGCAGCACCCCAACTCACCTTTCCCCTTAAGCAAGCATAAGTCGGTTTTCTACATTTGAAACCCTGTTCTGTTTTGTAATTCAGTTCCTGTGTAGCCAAGTTTACATTCCATGTGGTAGAGATATCTTATGATGTTTCTTTTTCTGTGTGACTTATTTCACTTAGAATCATCGTACCTGAATCCACTCATTATGCTGCTATGGGCCTGATGACATAGATTTCATTGCTGAGTGATATTGCATTGTACGTAAGTACCACAACTTCTTTATCCATTTTTCACTTTCTGTGATTTTGAACTTGTACTGTAAACGAGGTTCTTGTAAACAGAGCCTTCCCAAACTTTGGGGTGGCTGTGTCTTTTTGATTTTAATTTCCCTAAGCTATAGGACCATAAGTGGAAGTGCCCTACGCTCTGTTGCTTTGTTTTTTAGATGTTTCAGGAAACACCATACACTTCTCCAGAGTGGCTGTTGGCAATTCACATCCCGCCCATCAGCATAACAAGGCTCACAGTTCTCTGTGGCCTGTCCTGCCTTTCTGGATTTTACACTTTTTTCAGATGGTCCTTTTGACTGGAGGGCAGTGAGACTTCATTGTAGTGCAGAATTCCTTTGCAATCTTGCTTGGTTGGCCAAAAAGTGCGTATGCGTTTTTTCCTGAATATATTCAGGTAAAAACGCATACGCCCTTTTTGGCCAAGTGCATCATTGTGGACGTTCTGCCTCTTTTCCTATGCTTTACATGCAATTCCAGTCTACCTCCTGAAATCGGTTTCCTGCAATTCTGCCCCCGATTCAAGTCCTCTTGGCAGCCTTACTTCAATATATTTTTGGACGAAAGCTGTCATTTATAACTCTGCAGGTTTGTGAATGACAGTGCCCCTGAGCTCCTTTCTTCAACTCGCTTTCTTGTGAGCTGGTCGCAACACCGCAGGATTGCTTCAGGCCCTAGTGTGGTTCCGGCATGGCACGCTGAGCCTTTGGTTAATTCCTCTTCCTGGTGGGAAATGAGAGTTAATTTTGCCCGTCCAGACACCTCCAGCTAGTCTCTCATTGGTTCTCCCTATTCCTGTTCATTTTCCGCAGAAATTGCAAACTGGGCCAAACAGGAGGTTAAAGGCACTGACTCTCCAAGTGGGGAGAGTGTTAGTAAAGCGTCTGGAATGTTGCACCCGAGTACCAGGGGACGAAAACTGAGACACATTTGAACACGTTTCCCGATCACACGGTGGATCATACTCTGGGTACCACATGCATGTTTTAGCTGAAGGAAGAATCCCTTAAACCTGGAGAGTTGAGACCCATTGAATGGGTACCATGTAGTATGACTTCAAAGGGTCTGCATTTGCTCACCGATCCTCACCAATCCTATCACTGCTGCGTTTATGCCGCTGTACACACCCTTGATTCTCTTTCGGAGACATATAAATCCATAGCTTTTAAGATTCTTACTAGTCAGGTATATTCTTAGGCGTTTAATATGGGGTGTTGAGTCCACTTCGTTGAGCAAGGAGTAGTTCTTGTCTATTACATATTTGGCTTATGGAACGGTATCTGTGCTAATTTCAATCTCTGGTTTTATGCAGCACCCCAACTCACCTTATCCCTTAAGGAAGCATAAGTCGGTTTTCTACATTTGAGATCCTGTTCTGTTTTGTAATTCAGTTCCTGTGTAGCCAAGTTTACATTCCATGTGGTAGAGATATCTTATGATGTTTCTTTTTCTGTGTGACTTATTTCACTTAGAATCATCGTACCTGAATCCACTCATTATGCTGCTATGGGCCTGATGACATAGATTTCATTGCTGAGTGATACTGCATTGTACGTAAGTACCACAACTTCTTTATCCATTTTTCACTTTCTGTGATTTTGAACTTATACTGTAAACGAGGTTCTTGTAAACAGAGCCTTCCCAAATTTTGGGGTGGCTGTGTCTTTTTGATTTTAATTTCCCTAAGCTATAGGACCATAAGTGGAAGTGCCCTAGGCTCTGTTGCTTTGTTTTTTAGATGTTTCAGGAAACACCATACACTTCTCCAGAGTGGCTGTTGGCAATTTACATCCCGCCCATGAGCATAACAAGGCTCCCAGTTCTCCATGGCCTGTCCTGCCTTTCTGGATTTTACACTTTTTTCAGATGGCCCTTTTGACCGAGGGCAGTGAGACTTCATTGTAGTGCAGATTTCCTTTGCAAGCTTGCTTGGTTGGCCAAAAAGGGCGTATGCGTTTTTTCCTGAATATATTCAGGAAAAAACGCATACGCCCTTTTTGGCCAAGTGCATCATTGTGGAAGTTCTGCCTCTTTTCCTATGCTTTACATGCTATTCCAGTCTACCTCCTGAAATCGGTTTCCTGCAATTCTGCCCCGCTTTCAAGTCCTCTTGGCAGCCTTACTTCAATATATTTTTGGACGATAGCTGTCATTTATAACTCTGCAGGTATGTGAATGACAGTGCCCCTGAGCTCCTTTCTTCAACTCGTTTTCTTGTGAGCTGGCCGCAACACCGCAGCATTGCTTCAGGCCCAAGTGTGGTTCCGGCATAGCACGCTGAGCCTTTGGTTAATTCCTCTTCCTGGTGGGAAATGAGAGTTAAATTTGCCCGTCCAGACACCTCCAGCTAGTCTCTCATTGGTTCTCCCTATTCCTGTTCATTTTCCGCAAAAATTGCAAACTGGGCCAAACAGGAGGTTAAAGGCACTGACTCTCCAAGTGGGGAGAGTGTTAGTAAAGCGTCTGGAATGTTGCACCCGAGTACCGGGGGACGAAAACTGAGTCACATTTGAACACGTTTCCCGATCACACGGTGGATCATACTTTGGGTTCCACATGCATGTTTTAGCTGAAGGAAGAATCCCTTAAACCTGGAGAGTTGAGACCCATGGAATGGGTACCATGCAATATGACTTGAAAGGGTCTGCATTTGCTCACCGAACCTCACCAATCGTAACACTGCTGCATTTATGCCGCTGTACACATGGTTGATTCTCTTTTGGAGACATATAAATCCATAGGTTTTAAGATTCTTACTAGTCAGGTATATTCTTATGCGTTTAATATGGGGTGTTGAGTCCACTTCGTTGAGCAATGAGTAGCTCTTGTCTATTACATATTTGGCTTATGGAACGGTATCTGTTCTAATTTCAATCTCTGGTTTTATGCAGCACCCCAACTCACCTTTCCCCTTAAGCAAGCATAAGATGTTTTTCTACATTTGAGACCCTGTTCTGTTTTGTAATTCAGTTCCTGTGTAGCCAAGTTTACATTCCGTGTAGTAGTGATATCTTATGATGTTTCTTTTTCTGTGTGACTTATTTCACTTAGAATCATCGTACCTGAATCCACTCATTATGCTACTATGGGCCTGATGACATCGATTTCATTGCTGAGTGATATTGCATTGTAGGTAAGTACCACAACTTCTTTATCCATTTTTCACTTTCTGTGATATTGAACTTGTACCGTAAACGAAGTTCTTGTAAACAGAGCCGTCCAAACTTTGGGGTGGCTATGTCTTTTTGATTTTAATTTCTCTAAGCTATAGGACCATAAGTGGAAGTGCCCTAGGCTCTGTTGCTTCGTTTTTTAGATGTTTCAGGAAACACCATACACTTCTCCAGAGTGGCTGTTGGCAATTTACATCCCGCCCATGAGCATAACAAGGCTCCCAGTTCTCCATGGCCTGTCCTGCCTTTCTGGATTTTACACTTTTTTCAGATGGCCCTTTTGACCGGGGGGCAGTGAGACTTCATTGTAGTGCAGATTTCCTTTGCAAGCTTGCTTGGTTGGCCAAAAAGGGCGTATGCGTTTTTTCCTGAATGTATTCAGGAAAAAACGCATACGCCCTTTTTGGCCAAGTGCATCATTGTGGACGTTCTGCCTCTTTTCCTATGCTTTACATGCAATTCCAGTCTACCTCCTGAAATCGGTTTCCTGCAATTCTGCCCCGCTTTCAAGTCCTCTTGGCAGCCTTACTTCAATATATTTTTGGACGATAGCTGTCATTTATAACTCTGCAGGTATGTGAATGACAGTGCCCCTGAGCTCCTTTCTTCAACTCGCTTTCTTGTGAGCTGGCCGCAACACCGCAGCATTGCTTCAGGCCCTAGTGTGGTTCCGGCATGGCACACTGAGCCTTTGGTTAATTCCTCTTCCTGGTGGGAAATGAGAGTTAAATTTGCCCGTCCAGACACCTCCAGCTAGTCTCTCATTGGTTCTCCCTATTCCTGTTCATTTTCCGCAGAAATTGCAAACTGGGCCAAACAGGAGGTTAAAGGCACTGACTCTCCAAGTGGGGAGAGTGTTAGTAAAGCGTCTGGAATGTTGCACCCGAGTACCAGGGGACGAAAACTGACACAATTGAACACGTTTCCCTATCACACGGTGGATCATAGTCTGGGTTCCACATGCATGTTTTAGCTGAAGGAAGAATCCCTTAAACCTGGAGAGTTGAGACCCATGGAATGGGTACCATGCAATATGACTTCAAAGGGTCTGCATTTGTCCACCGAACCTCACCAATAATATCACTGCTGCGTTTATGCCGCTGTACACACGCTTGATTCTCTTTCGGAGACATATAAATCCATAGGTTTTAAGATTCTTACTAGTCAGGTATATTCTTGGGCGTTTAATATGGGGTGTAGAGTCCACTTCGTTGAGCAAGGAGTAGCTCTTGTCTATTACATATTTGGCTTATGGAACAGTATCTGTGCTAATTTCAATCTTTGGTTTTATGTAGCACCCCAACTCAACTTTCCTCTTAAGCAAGCATAAGTCGGTTTTCTACATTTGAGACCCTGTTCTGTTTTGTAATTCAGTTCCTGTGTAGCCAAGTTTACATTCCATGTGGTAGAGATATCTTATGATGTTTCTTTTTCTGTGTGACTTATTTCACTTAGAATCATCGTACCTGAATCCACTCATTATGCTGCTACGGGCCTGATGACATAGATTTCATTGCTGAGTGATATTGCATTGTACGTAAGTACCACAACTTCTTGATCCATTTTTCGCTTTCTGTGATATTGAACTTGTACCGTAAACGAGGTTCTTGTAAACAGAGCTGTCCCAAACATTGGGGTGGTTGTGTCTTTTTGATTTTAATTTCCCTAAGCTATAGGACCATAAGTGGAAGTGCCCTAGGCTCTGTTGCTTTGTTTTTTAGATGTTTCAGGAAACACCATACACTTCTCCAGAGTGGCTGTTGGCAATTTACATCCCGCCCATCAGCATAACAAGGCTCCCAGTTCTCCATGGCCTGTCCTGCCTTTCTGGATTTTACACTTTTTTCAGATGGCCCTTTTGACCGGGGGGCAGTGAGACTTCATTGTAGTGCAGATTTCCTTTGCAAGCTTGCTTGGTTGGCCAAAAAGGGCTTAGGCTTTTTTTCTTGAGGAAAAATCGCATATGCCCTTTTTGGCCAAGTGCATCATTGTGGACGTTCTGCCTCTTTTCCTATGCTTTACATGCAATTCCAGTCTACCTCCTGAAATCGGTTTCCTGCAATTCTGCCCCGCTTTCAAGTCCTCTTGGCAGCCTTACTTCAATATATTTTTGGACGACAGCTGTCATTTATAACTCTGCAGTGTTGTGAATTACAGTGCCCCTGAGCTCCTTTCTTCAACTTGCTTTCTTGTTAGCTGGCCGCAACACCGCAGCATCGCTTCAGGCCCTAGTGTTGTTCCGGCATGGCACGCTGAGCCTTTGGTTAATTCCTCTTCCTGGTGGGAAATGAGAGTTAAATTTGCCCGTCCAGACACCTCCAGCTAGTCTCTCATTGGTTCTCCCTATTCCTGTTCATTTTCCGCAGAAATTGCAAACTGGGCCAAACAGGAGGTTAAAGGCACTGACTCTCCAAGTGGGGAGAGTGTTAGTAAAGCGTCTGGAATGTTGCACCCGAGTACCAGGGGACGAAAACTGACACATTGGAACACGTTTCCCGATCACACGGTGGATGATACTCTGGGTTCCACATGCATGTTTTAGCTGAAGGAAGAATCCCTTAAACCTGGAGAGTTGAGGCCCATGGAATGGGTACCATGCAATATGACTTCAAAGGGTCTGCATTTGCTCACCGAACCTCATCAATCGTATCACTGCTGCGTTTATGCCGCTATACACACGCTTGATTCTCTTTCGGAGATATATAAATCCATAGGTTTTAAGATTCTTACTAGTCAGGTATATTCTTAGGCGTTTAATATGGGGTGTTGAGTCCACTTCGTTGAGCAAGTGTAGCTCTTTTCTATTACATATTTGGCTTATGGAACGATATCTGTGCTAATTTCAATGTCTGGTTTTATGCAGCACCCCAACTCACCTTTCCCCTTAAGGATGCATAAGTTGGTTTTCTACATTTGAGACCCTGTTCTGTTTTGTAATTCAGTTCCTGTGTAGCCAAGTTTACATTCCGTGTAGTAGTGATATCTTATGATGTTTCTTTTTCTCTGTGACTTTTTTCACTTAGAATCATCGTACCTGAATCCACTCATTATGCTGCTATGGGCCTGATGACATAGATTTCATTGCTGAGTGATATTGCATTGTAGGTAAGTACCACAACTTCTTTATCCATTTTTCACTTTCTGTGATATTGAACTTGTACCGTAAACGAGGTTCCTGTAAACAGAACCGTCCCAAACTTTGGGGTGGCTGTGTCTTTTTGATTTTAATTTCCCTAAGCTATAGGACCATAAGTGGAAGTGCCCTAGGCTCTGTTGTTTTGTTTTTTAGATGTTTCAGGAAACACCATACACTTCTCCAGAGTGGCTGTTGGCAATTTACATCCCGCCCATCAGCATAACAAGGCTCCCAGTTCTCCATGGCCTGTCCTGCTTTGCAGGATTTTATACTTTTTTCAGATGGCCCTTTGGCCCGCGGGGTAGTGAGACTTCATTGTAGTGCAGATTCCCTTTGCAAGCTTGCTTGGTTGGCCAAAAAGGGCGTATGCGTTTTTTCCTGAATATATTCAGGAAAAAACGCATACGCCCTTTTTGGCCAAGTGCATCATTGTGGACGTTCTGCCTCTTTTCCTATGCTTTACATGCAATTCCAGTCTACCTCCTGAAATCGGTTTCCTGCAATTCTGCCCCGCTTTCAAGTCCTCTTGGCAGCCTTACTTCAATATATTTTTGGACGATAGCTGTCATTTATAACTCTGCAGGTTTGTGAATTACAGTGCCCCTGAGCTCCTTTCTTCAACTCGCTTTCTTGTGAGCGGGCCGCAACACCGCAGCATTGTTTCAGGCCCTAGTGTGGTTCCAGAATGGCACGCTGAGCCTTTGGTTAATTCCTCTTCCTGGTGGGCAATGAGAGTTAAATTTGCCCGTCCAGACACCTAGAGCTAGTCTCTCATTGGTTTTCCCTATTCCTATTCATTTTCCGCAGAAATTGCAAACTGGGCCAAACAGGAGGTTAAAGGCACTGACTCTCCAAGTGGGGAGAGTGTTAGTAAAGCGTCTGGAATGTTGCACCCGAGTACCAGGGGACGAAAACTGAGACACATTTGAACACGTTTCCCGATCACACGGTGGATCATACTCTGGGTTCCACATGCATGTTTTAGCTGAAGGTAGAATCCCTTAAACCTGGAGAGTTGAGACCCATGGAATGGGTACCATGCAATATGACTTCAAAGGGTCTGCATTTGCTCACCGAACCTCACCAATCCTAACACTGCTGCGTTTATGCCGCTGTACACACGCTTGATTCTCTTTCTGAGACATATAAATCCATAGGTTTTAAGATTCTTACTAGTCAGGTATATTCTTATGCGTTTAATATGGGGTGTTGAGTCCACTTCGTTGAGCAATGAGTAGCTCTTGTCTATTACATATTTGTCTTATGGAACGGTATCCATTCTAATTTCAATCTCTGGTTTTATGCAGCACCCCAACTCACCTTTCCCCTTAAGCAAGCATAAGTTGCTTTTCTACATTTGAGACCCTGTTCTGTTTTGTAATTCAGTTCCTGTGTAGCCAAGTTTACATTCCGTGTAGTAGTGATATCTTATGATGTTTCTTTTTCTGTGTGACTTATTTCACTTAGAATCATCGTACCTGAATCCACTCATTATGCTGCTATTGGCCTGATGACATAGATTTCATTGCTGCGTGATATTGCATTGTACGTAAGTACCACAACTTCTTTACCCATTTTTCGCTTTCTGCGATATTGAACTTGTACCGTAAACGAGGTTCTTGTAAACAGAGCCGTCCCAAACTTTGGGTTGGCTGTGTCTTTTTGATTTTAATTTCCCTAAGCTATAGGACCATAAGTGGAAGTGCCCTAGGCTCTGTTGCTTTGTTTTTTAGATGTTTCAGGAAACACCATACACTTCTCCAGAGTGGCTGTTGGCAATTTACATCCCGCCCATCAGCATAACAAGGCTCCCAGTTCTCCATGGCCTGTCCTGCCTTTCTGGATTTTACACTTTTATCAGATGGCCCTTTTGACTGGAGGCCAGTGAGACTTCATTGTAGTGCAGATTTCCTTTGCAAGCTTGCTTGGTTGGCCAAAAAGGGCGTATGCGTTTTTTCTTGAATATATTCAGGAAAAAACGCATACGCCCCTTTTGGCCAAGTGCATCATTGTGGACGTTCTGCCTCTTTTCCTTTGCTTTACATGCAATTCCAGTCTACCTCCTGAAATCGGTTTCCTGCAATTCTGCCCCGCTTTCAAGTCCTCTTGGCAGCCTTACTTCAATATATTTTTGGACGATAGCTGTCATTTATAACTCTGCAGGTATGTGAATGACAGTGCCCCTGAGCTCCTTTCTTCAACTCACTTTCTTGTGAGCTGGCCGCAACACCACAGGATTGCTTCAGGCCCTAGTGTGGTTCCGGCACGGCACGCTGAGCCTTTGGTTAATTCCTCTTCCTGGTGGGAAATGAGAGTTAAATTTGCCCGTCCAGACACCTCCAGCTAGTCTCTCATTGGTTCTCCCTATTCCTGTTCATTTTCCGCAGAAATTGCAAACTGGGCCAAACAGGAGGTTAAAGGCACTGACTCTCCAAGTGGGGAGAGTGTTAGTAAAGCGTCTGGAATGTTGCACCCGAGTACCAGGGGATGAAAACTGACACAATTAAACACGTTTCCCGATCACACGGTGGATCATACTCTGGGTTCCACATGCATGTTTTAGCTGAAGGAAGAATCCCTTAAACCTGGAGAGTTGAGACCCATGGAGTGGGTACCATGCAATATGACTTCAAAGGGTCTGCATTTGCTCACCGAACCTCACCAATCCTATCACTGCTGCGTTTATGACACTGTACACACGCTTGATTCTCTTTCGGAGACATATAAATCCATAGGTTTTAAGATTCTTTCTAGTCAGGTATATTCTTACGCGTTTAATATGGGGTGTAGAGTCCACTTCGTTGATCAAGGAGTAGCTCTTGTCTATTAAATATTTGGCTTATGGAACGGTATCTGTTCTAATTTCAATCTCTGGTTTTATGCAGCACCCCAACTCACCTTTCGCCTTAAGCAAGCATAAGTTGGTTTTCTACATTTGAGACCCTGTTCTGTTTTGTAATTCAGTTCCTGTGTAGCCAAGTTTACATTCCTTGTAGTAGTGATATCTTATGATGTTTGTTTTTCTGTGTGACTTATTTCACTTAGAATCATCGTACCTGAATCCACTCATTATGCTGCTACGGGCCTGATGACATAGATTTCATTGCTGAATGATATTGCATTGTACGTAAGTACCACAAATTCTTTATCCATTTTTCACTTTCTGTGATATTGAACTTGGACCATAAATGAGGTTCTTGTAAACAGAGCTGTCCCTAACTTTGGGGTGGCTGAGTCTTTTTGATTTTAATTTCCCTAAGCTATAGGACCATAAGTGGAAGTGCCCTAGGCTCTGTTGCTTTGTTTTTTAGATGTTTCAGGAAACACCATACACTTCTCCAGAGTGGCTGTTGGCAATTTACATCCCACCCATCAGCATAACAAGGCTCCCAGTTCTCCATGGCCTGTCCTGCCTTTCTGGATTTTACACTTTTTTCAGATGGCCCTTTTGACCGGGGGGCAGTGAGACTTCATTGTAGTGCAGATTTCCTTTGCAAGCTTGCTTGGTTGGCCAAAAAGGGCGTATGCGTTTTTTCCTGAATATATTCAGGAAAAAACGCATACGCCCTTTTTGGCCAAGTGCATCATTGTGGACGTTCTGCCTCTTTTCCTATGCTTTACATGCAATTCCAGTCTACCTCCTGAAATCGGTTTCCTGCAATTCTGCCCCGCTTTCAAGTCCTCTTGGCAGCCTTACTTCAATATATTTTTGGACGATAGCTATCATTTATAACTCTGCAGGTATGTGAATGACAGTGCCCCTGAGCTCCTTTCTTCAACTCGCTTTCTTGTGAGCTGGCCGCAACACCGCAGGATTGCTTCAGGCCCTAGTGTGGTTCCGGCATGGCACGCTGAGCCTTTGTTTAATTCCTCTTCCTGGTGGGAAATGAGAGTTAAATTTGCCCGTCCAGACACCTCCAGCTAGTCTCTCATTGGTTCTCCCTATTCCTGTTCATTTTCCGCAGAAATTGCAAACTGGGCCAAACAGGAGGTTAAAGGCACTGACTCTCCAAGTGGGGAGAGTGTTAGTAAAGCGTCTGGAATGTTGCACCCGAGTACCAGGGGACGAAAACTGAGACACATTTGAACACGTTTCCCGGTCACATGGTGGATCATACTCTGGGTTCCACATGCATGTTTTAGCTGAAGGAAGAATCCCTTAAACCTGGAGAGTTGAGACCCCTGCAATGGGTACCATGCAATATGACTTCAAAGGGTCTGCATTTGCTCACCGAACCTCACCAATAATATCACTGCTGCATTTATGCCACTGTACACACGCTTGATTCTCTTTCTGAGACATATAAATCCATAGGTTTTAAGATTCTTACTAGTCAGGTATATTCTTAGGCGTTTAATATGGGGTGTAGAGTCCACTTCGTTGAGCAAGGAGTAGCTCTTGTCTATTACATATTTGGCTTCTGGAACGGTATCTGTGCTAATTTCAATCTCTGGTTTTATGCAGCACCCCAACTCACCTTTCCCCTTAAGCAAGCATAAGTCGGTTTTCTACATTTGAGACCCTGTTCTGTTTTGTAATTCAGTTCCTGTGTAGCCAAGTTTACATTCCATGTGGTAGAGATATCTTATGATGTTTCTTTTTCTGTGTGACTTATTTCACTTAGAATCATCGTACCTGAATCCACTCATTATGCTGCTATGGGCCTGATGACATAGATTTCATTGCTGAGTGATATTGCATTGTACGTAAGTACCACAACTTCTTTATCCATTTTTCACTTTCTGTGATTTTGAACTTGTACTGTAAACGAGGTTCTTGTAAACAGAGCCTTCCCAAACTTTGGGGTGGCTGTGTCTTTTTGATTTTAAGTTCCCTAAGCTATAGGACCATAAGTGGAAGTGCCCTAGGCTCTGTTGCTTTGTTTTGTAGATGTTTCAGGAAACACCATACACTTCTCCAGAGTGGCTGTTGGCAATTTACATCCCGCCCATCAGCATAACAAGGCTCCCAGTTCTCCATGGCCTGTCCTGCCTTTCTGGATTTTACACTTTTTTCAGATGGCCCTTTTGACCGGGGGGCAGTGAGACTTCATTGTAGTGCAGATTTCCTTTGCAAGCTTGCTTGGTTGGCCAAAAAGGGCGTATGCGTTTTTTCCTGAATATATTCAGGAAAAAACGCATACGCCCTTTTTGGCCAAGTGCATCATTGTGGACGTTCTGCCTCTTTTCCTTTGCTTTACATGCAATTCCAGTCTACCTCCTGAAATCGGTTTCCTGCAATTCTGCCCAGCGTTCAAGTCCTCTTGGCAGCCTTACTTCAATATATTTTTGAACGATAGCTGTCATTTATAACTCTGCAGGTTTGTGAATGACAGTGCCCCTGAGCTCCTTTCTTCAACTCGCTTTCTTGTGAGCTGGCCGCAACACCGCAGCATTGCTTCAGGCCCTAGTGTGGTTCCGGCATGACATGCTGAGCCTTTGGTTAATTCCTCTTCCTGGTGGGAAATGAGAGTTAACTTTGCCCGTCCAGACACCTCCAGCTAGTCTCTCATTGGTTCTCCCTATTCCTGTTCATTTTCCGCAGAAATTGCAAACTGGGCCAAACAAGAGGTTAAAGGCACTGACTCTCCAAGTGGGGAGAGTGTTAGTAAAGCGTCTGGAATGTTGCACCCGAGTACCGGGGGATGAAAACTGACACAATTAAACACGTTTCCCGATCACACGGTGGATCATACTCTGGGTTCCACATGCATGATTTAGCTGAAGGAAGAATCCCTTAAACCTGGAGAGTTGAGACCCATGGAATGGGTACCATGCAATATGACTTCAAAGGGTCTGCATTTGCTCACCGAACCTCACCAATAATATCACTGCTGCGTTTATGCCGCTGTACACACGCTTGATTCTCTTTCGGAGACATATAAATCCATAGGTTTTAAGATTCTTTCTAGTCAGGTATATTCTTACGCGTTTAATATGGGGTGTAGAGTCCACTTCGTTGAGCAAGGAGTAGCTCTTGTCTATTAAATATTTGGCTTATGGAACGGTATCTGTTCTAATTTCAATCTCTGGTTTTATGCAGCACCCCAACTCACCTTTCGCCTTAAGCAAGCATAAGTTGGTTTTCTACATTTGAGACCCTGTTCTGTTTTGTAATTCAGTTCCTGTGTAGCCAAGTTTACATTCCTTGTAGTAGTGATATCTTATGATGTTTGTTTTTCTGTGTGACTTATTTCACTTAGAATCATCGTACCTGAATCCACTCATTATGCTGCTATGGGCCTGATGACATAGATTTCATTGCTGAGTGATATTGCATTGTACGTAAGTACCACAACATCTTTATCCATTTTTCGCTTTCTGTGATATTGAACTTGGACCATAAATGAGGTTCTTGTAAACAGAGCTGTCCCTAACTTTGGGGTGGCTGAGTCTTTTTGATTTTAATTTCCCTAAGCTATAGGACCATAAGTGGAAGTGCCCTAGGCTCTGTTGCTTTGTTTTTTAGATGTTTCAGGAAACACCATACACTTCTCCAGAGTGGCTGTTGGCAATTTACATCCCACCCATCAGCATAACAAGGCTCCCAGTTCTCCATGGCCTGTCCTGCCTTTCTGGATTTTACACTTTTTTCAGATGGCCCTTTTGACCGGGGGGCAGTGAGACTTCCTTGTAGTGCAGATTTCCTTTGCAAGCTTGCTTGGTTGGCCAAAAAGGGCGTATGCGTTTTTTCCTGAATATATTCAGAAAAAAACGCATACGCCCTTTTTGGCCAAGTGCATCATTGTGGACGTTCTGCCTCTTTTCCTATGCTTTACATGCAATTCCAGTCTACCTCCTGAAATCGGTTTCCTGCAATTCTGCCCCGCTTTCAAGTCCTCTTGGCAGCCTTACTTCAATATATTTTTGGACGATAGCTATCATTTATAACTCTGCAGGTATGTGAATGACAGTGCCCCTGAGCTCCTTTCTTCAACTCGCTTTCTTGTGAGCTGGCCGCAACACCGCAGGATTGCTTCAGGCCCTAGTGTGGTTCCGGCATGGCACGCTGAGCCTTTGTTTAATTCCTCTTCCTGGTGGGAAATGAGAGTTAAATTTGCCCGTCCAGACACCTCCAGCTAGTCTCTCATTGGTTCTCCCTATTCCTGTTCATTTTCCGCAGAAATTGCAAACTGGGCCAAACAGGAGGTTAAAGGCACTGACTCTCCAAGAGGGGAGAGTGTTAGTAAAGCGTCTGGAATGTTGCACCCGAGTACCAGGGGACGAAAACTGAGACACATTTGAACACGTTTCCCGATCACATGGTGGATCATACTCTGGGTTCCACATGCATGTTTTAGCTGAAGGAAGAATCCCTTAAACCTGGAGAGTTGAGACCCCTGCAATGGGTACCATGCAATATGACTTCAAAGGGTCTGCATTTGCTCACCGAACCTCACCAATCCTATCACTGCTGCATTTATGCCACTGTACACACGCTTGATTCTCTTTCTGAGACATATAAATCCATAGGTTTTAAGATTCTTACTAGTCAGGTATATTCTTAGGCGTTTAATATGGGGTGTAGAGTCCACTTCGTTGAGCAAGGAGTAGCTCTTGTCTATTACATATTTGGCTTATGGAATGGTATCTGTGCTAATTTCAATCTCTGGTTTTATGCAGCACCCCAACTCACCTTTCCCCTTAAGCAAGCATAAGATGTTTTTCTACATTTGAGACCCTGTTCTGTTTTGTAATTCAGTTCCTGTGTAGCCAAGTTTACATTCCGTGTAGTAGTGATATCTTATGATGTTTCTTTTTCTGTGTGACTTATTTCACTTAGAATCATCGTACCTGAATCCACTCATTATGCTACTATGGGCCTGATGACATCGATTTCATTGCTGAGTGATATTTCATTGTAGGTAAGTACCACAACTTCTTTATCCATTTTTCACTTTCTGTGATATTGAACTTGTACCGTAAACGAAGTTCTTGTAAACAGAGCCGTCCCAAACTTTGGGGTGGCTATGTCTTTTTGATTTTAATTTCTCTAAGCTATAGGACCATAAGTGGAAGTGCCCTAGGCTCTGTTGCTTCGTTTTTTAGATGTTTCAGGAAACACCATACACTTCTCCAGAGTGGCTGTTGGCAATTTACATCCCGCCCATGAGCATAACAAGGCTCCCAGTTCTCCATGGCCTGTCCTGCCTTTCTGGATTTTACACTTTTTTCAGATGGCCCTTTTGACCGGGGGGCAGTGAGACTTCATTGTAGTGCAGATTTCCTTTGCAAGCTTGCTTGGTTGGCCAAAAAGGGCGTATGCGTTTTTTCCTGAATATATTCAGGAAAAAACGCATACGCCCTTTTTGGCCAAGTGCATCATTGTGGACGTTCTGCCTCTTTTCCTATGCTTTACATGCAATTCCAGTCTACCTCCTGAAATCGGTTTCCTGCAATTCTGCCCCGCTTTCAAGTCCTCTTGGCAGCCTTACTTCAATATATTTTTGGACGATAGCTGTCATTTATAACTCTGCAGGTATGTGAATGACAGTGCCCCTGAGCTCCTTTCTTCAACTCGCTTTCTTGTGAGCTGGCCGCAACACCGCAGCATTGCTTCAGGCCCTAGTGTGTTTCCGGCATGGCACACTGAGCCTTTGGTTAATTCCTCTTCCTGGTGGGAAATGAGAGTTAAATTTGCCCGTCCAGACACCTCCAGCTAGTCTCTCATTGGTTCTCCCTATTCCTGTTCATTTTCCGCAGAAATTGCAAACTGGGCCAAACAGGAGGTTAAAGGCACTGACTCTCCAAGTGGGGAGAGTGTTAGTAAAGCGTCTGGAATGTTGCACCCGAGTACCGGGGGACGAAAACTGACACAATTGAACACGTTTCCCTATCACACGGTGGATCATAGTCTGGGTTCCACATGCATGTTTTAGCTGAAGGAAGAATCCCTTAAACCTGGAGAGTTGAGACCCATGGAATGGGTACCATGCAATATGACTTCAAAGGGTCTGCATTTGCTCACCGAACCTCACCAATCCTATCACTGCTGCGTTTATGACACTATACACACGCTTGATTCTCTTTCGGAGACATATAAATCCATAGGTTTTAAGATTCTTTCTAGTCAGGTATATTCTTACGCGTTTAATATGGGGTGTAGAGTCCACTTCGTTGAGCAAGGAGTAGCTCTTGTCTATTAAATATTTGGCTTATGGAACGGTATCTGTTCTAATTTCAATCTCTGGTTTTATGCAGCACCCCAACTCACCTTTCGCCTTAAGCAAGCATAAGTTGGTTTTCTACATTTGAGACCCTGTTCTGTTTTGTAATTCAGTTCCTGTGTAGCCAAGTTTACATTCCTTGTAGTAGTGATATCTTATGATGTTTGTTTTTCTGTGTGACTTATTTCACTTAGAATCATCGTACCTGAATCCACTCATTATGCTGCTACGGGCCTGATGACATAGATTTCATTGCTGAGTGATATTGCATTGTACGTAAGTACCACAACTTCTTTATCCATTTTTCGCTTTCTGTGATATTGAACTTGGACCATAAATGAGGTTCTTGTAAACAGAGCTGTCCCTAACTTTGGGGTGGCTGAGTCTTTTTGATTTTAATTTCCCTAAGCTATAGGACCATAAGTGGAAGTGCCCTAGGCTCTGTTGCTTTGTTTTTTAGATGTTTCAGGAAACACCATACACTTCTCCAGAGTGGCTGTTGGCAATTTACATCCCACCCATCAGCATAACAAGGCTCCCAGTTCTCCATGGCCTGTCCTGCCTTTCTGGATTTTACACTTTTTTCAGATGGCCCTTTTGACCGGGGGGCAGTGAGACTTCATTGTAGTGCAGATTTCCTTTGCAAGCTTGCTTGGTTGGCCAAAAAGGGCGTATGCGTTTTTTCCTGAATATATTCAGGAAAAAACCCATATGCCCTTTTTGGCCAAGTGCATCATTGTGGACGTTCTGCCTCTTTTCCTATGCTTTACATGCAATTCCAGTCTACCTCCTGAAATCGGTTTCCTGCAATTCTGCCCCGCTTTCAAGTCCTCTTGGCAGCCTTACTTCAATATATTTTTGGACGATAGCTATCATTTATAACTCTGCAGGTATGTGAATGACAGTGCCCCTGAGCTCCTTTCTTCAACTCGCTTTCTTGTGAGCTGGCCGCAACACCGCAGGATTGCTTCAGGCCCTAGTGTGGTTCCGGCATAGCACGCTGAGCCTTTGTTTAATTCCTCTTCCTGGTGGGAAATGAGAGTTAAATTTGCCCGTCCAGACACCTCCAGCTAGTCTCTCATTGGTTCTCCCTATTCCTGTTCATTTTCCGCAGAAATTGCAAACTGGGCCAAACAGGAGGTTAAAGGCACTGACTCTCCAAGTGGGGAGAGTGTTAGTAAAGCGTCTGGAATGTTGCACCCGAGTACCAGGGGACGAAAACTGAGACACATTTGAACACGTTTCCCGATCACATGGTGGATCATACTCTGGGTTCCACATGCATGTTTTAGCTGAAGGAAAAATCCCTTAAACCTGGAGAGTTGAGACCCATGGAATGGGTACCATGCAATATGACTTCAAAGGGTCTGCATTTGCTCACCGATCCTCACCAATCCTATCACTGTTGCATTTATTCCGCTGTACACACGCTTGATTCTCTTTCGGAGACATATAAATCCATAGGTTTTAAGATTATTACTAGTCAGGTATATTCTTAGGCGTTTAATATGTGGTGTTGAGTCCACTTCGTTGAGCAAGGAGTAGCTCTTGTCTATTACATATTTGGCTTATGGAACGGTATCTGTGCTAATTTCAATGTCTGGTTTTATGCAGCACCCCAACTCACCTTTCCCCTTCAGCAAGCATAAGTTGGTTTTCTACATTTGAGACACTGTTCTGTTTTGTAATTCAGTTCCTGTGTAGCCAAGTTTACATTCCGTGTAGTAGTGATATCTTATGATGTTTCTTTCTCTGTGTGACTTATTTCACTTCGAATCATCGTACCTGAATCCACTCATTATGCAGCTACGGGCCTGATGACATAGATTTCATTGCTGTGTGATATTGCATTGTACGTAAGTACCACCACTTCTTTATCCATTTTTCGCTTTCTGCGATATTGAACTTGTACCGTAAACGAGGTTCTTGTAAACAGAGCCGTCCCAAACTTTGGGGTGGCTGTGTCTTTTTGATTTTAATTTCCCTAAGCTATAGGACCATAAGTGGAAGTGCCCTAGGCTCTGTTGCTTTGTTTTTTAGATGTTTCAGGAAACACCATACACTTCTCCAGAGTGGCTGTTGGCAATTTACATCCCGCCCATCAGCATAACAAGGCTCCCAGTTCTCTGTGGCCTGTCCTGCCTTTCTGGATTTTACACTTTTTTCAGATGGTCCTTTTGACTGGAGGTCAGTGAGACTTCATTGTAGTGCAGAATTCCTTTGCAATCTTGCTTGGTTGGCCAAAAAGTGCGTATGCGTTTTTTCCTGAATATATTCAGGTAAAAACGCATACGCCCTTTTTGGCCAAGTGCATCATTGTGGACGTTCTGCCTCTTTTCCTATGCTTTACATGCAATTCCAGTCTACCTCCTGAAATCGGTTTCCTGCAATTCTGCCCCCGATTCAAGTCCTCTTGGCAGCCTTACTTCAATATATTTTTGGACGATAGCTGTCATTTATAACTCTGCAGGTTTGTGAATGACAGTGCCCCTGAGCTCCTTTCTTCAACTCGCTTTCTTGTGAGCTGGTCGCAACACCGCAGGATTGCTTCAGGCCCTAGTGTGGTTCCGGCATGGCACGCTGAGCCTTTGTTTAATTCCTCTTCCTGGTGGGAAATGAGAGTTAAATTTGCCCGTCCAGACACCTCCAGCTAGTCTCTCATTGGTTCTCCCTATTCCTGTTCATTTTCCGCAGAAATTGCAAACTGGGCCAAACAGGAGGTTAAAGGCACTGACTCTCCAAGTGGGGAGAGTGTTAGTAAAGCGTCTGGAATGTTGCACCCGAGTACCGGGGGACGAAAACTGAGACACATTTGAACACGTTTCCCGATCACACGGTGGATCATACTCTGGGTACCACATGCATGTTTTAGCTGAAGGAAGAATCCCTTAAACCTGGAGAGTTGAGACCCATGGAATGGGTACCATGCAATATGACTTCAAAGGGTCTGCATTTGCTCACCGAACCTCACCAATCCTAACACTGCTGCATTTATGCCGCTGTACACATGGTTGATTCTCTTTTGGAGACATATAAATCCATAGGTTTTAAGATTCTTACTAGTCAGGTATATTCTTATGCGTTTAATATGGGGTGTTGAGTCCACTTCGTTGAGCAATGAGTAGCTCTTGTCTATTACATATTTGGCTTATGGAACGGTATCTGTTCTAATTTCAATCTCTGGTTTTATGCAGCACCCCAACTCACCTTTCCCCTTAAGCAAGCATAAGATGTTTTTCTACATTTGAGACCCTGTTCTGTTTTTTAATTCAGTTCCTGTGTAGCCAAGTTTACATTCCGTGTAGTAGTGATATCTTATGATGTTTCTTTTTCTGTGTGACTTATTTCACTTAGAATCATCGTACCTGAATCCACTCATTATGCTACTATGGGCCTGATGACATCGATTTCATTGCTGAGTGATATTGCATTGTAGGTAAGTACCACAACTTCTTTATCCATTTTTCACTTTCTGTGATATTGAACTTGTACCGTAAACGAAGTTCTTGTAAACAGAGCCGTCCAAACTTTGGGGTGGCTATGTCTTTTTGATTTTAATTTCTCTAAGCTATAGGACCATAAGTGGAAGTGCCCTAGGCTCTGTTGCTTCGTTTTTTAGATGTTTCAGGAAACACCATACACTTCTCCAGAGTGGCTGTTGGCAATTTACATCCCGCCCATGAGCATAACAAGGCTCCCAGTTCTCCATGGCCTGTCCTGCCTTTCTGGATTTTACACTTTTTTCAGATGGCCCTTTTGACCGGGGGGCAGTGAGACTTCATTGTAGTGCAGATTTCCTTTGCAAGCTTGCTTGGTTGGCCAAAAAGGGCGTATGCGTTTTTTCCTGAATGTATTCAGGAAAAAACGCATACGCCCTTTTTGGCCAAGTGCATCATTGTGGACGTTCTGCCTCTTTTCCTATGCTTTACATGCAATTCCAGTCTACCTCCTGAAATCGGTTTCCTGCAATTCTGCCCCGCTTTCAAGTCCTCTTGGCAGCCTTACTTCAATATATTTTTGGACGATAGCTGTCATTTATAACTCTGCAGGTATGTGAATGACAGTGCCCCTGAGCTCCTTTCTTCAACTCGCTTTCTTGTGAGCTGGCCGCAACACCGCAGCATTGCTTCAGGCCCTAGTGTGGTTCCGGCATGGCACACTGAGCCTTTGGTTAATTCCTCTTCCTGGTGGGAAATGAGAGTTAAATTTGCCCGTCCAGACACCTCCAGCTAGTCTCTCATTGGTTCTCCCTATTCCTGTTCATTTTCCGCAGAAATTGCAAACTGGGCCAAACAGGAGGTTAAAGGCACTGACTCTCCAAGTGGGGAGAGTGTTAGTAAAGCGTCTGGAATGTTGCACCCGAGTACCAGGGGACGAAAACTGACACAATTGAACACGTTTCCCTATCACACGGTGGATCATAGTCTGGGTTCCACATGCATGTTTTAGCTGAAGGAAGAATCCCTTAAACCTGGAGAGTTGAGACCCATGGAATGGGTACCATGCAATATGACTTCAAAGGGTCTGCATTTGTCCACCGAACCTCACCAATAATATCACTGCTGCGTTTATGCCGCTGTACACACGCTTGATTCTCTTTTGGAGACATATAAATCCATAGGTTTTAAGATTCTTACTAGTCAGGTATATTCTTGGGCGTTTAATATGGGGTGTAGAGTCCACTTCGTTGAGCAAGGAGTAGCTCTTGTCTATTACATATTTGGCTTATGGAACAGTATCTGTGCTAATTTCAATCTTTGGTTTTATGTAGCACCCCAACTCAACTTTCCTCTTAAGCAAGCATAAGTCGGTTTTCTACATTTGAGACCCTGTTCTGTTTTGTAATTCAGTTCCTGTGTAGCCAAGTTTACATTCCATGTGGTAGAGATATCTTATGATGTTTCTTTTTCTGTGTGACTTATTTCACTTAGAATCATCGTACCTGAATCCACTCATTATGCTGCTACGGGCCTGATGACATAGATTTCATTGCTGAGTGATATTGCATTGTACGTAAGTACCACAACTTCTTGATCCATTTTTCGCTTTCTGTGATATTGAACTTGTACCGTAAACGAGGTTCTTGTAAACAGAGCTGTCCCAAACATTGGCGTGGTTGTGTCTTTTTGATTTTAATTTCCCTAAGCTATAGGACCATAAGTGGAAGTGCCCTAGGCTCTGTTGCTTTGTTTTGTAGATGTTTCAGGAAACACCATACACTTCTCCAGAGTGGCTGTTGGCAATTTACATCCCGCCCATCAGCATAACAAGGCTCCCAGTTCTCCATGGCCTGTCCTGCCTTTCTGGATTTTACACTTTTTTCAGATGGCACTTTTGACCGGGGGGCAGTGAGACTTCATTGTAGTGCAGATTTCCTTTGCAAGCTTGCTTGGTTGGCCAAAAAGGGCGTAGGATTTTTTTCTTGAGGAAAAATCGCATATGCCCTTTTTGGCCAAGTGCATCATTGTGGACGTTCTGCCTCTTTTCCTATGCTTTACATGCAATTCCAGTCTACCTCCTGAAATCGGTTTCCTGCAATTCTGCCCCGCTTTCAAGTCCTCTTGGCAGCCTTACTTCAATATATTTTTGGACGACAGCTGTCATTTATAACTCTGCAATGTTGTGAATTACAGTGCCCCTGAGCTCCTTTCTTCAACTTGCTTTCTTGTTAGCTGGCCGCAACACCGCAGCATCGCTTCAGGCCCTAGTGTTGTTCCGGCATGGCACGCTGAGCCTTTGGTTAATTCCTCTTCCTGGTGGGAAATGAGAGTTAAATTTGCCCGTCCAGACACCTCCAGCTAGTCTCTCATTGGTTCTCCCTATTCCTGTTCATTTTCCGCAGAAATTGCAAACTGGGCCAAACAGGAGGTTAAAGGCACTGACTCTCCAAGTGGGGAGAGTGTTAGTAAAGCGTCTGGAATGTTGCACCCGAGTACCAGGGGACGAAAACTGACACATTGGAACACGTTTCCTGATCACACGGTGGATGATACTCTGGGTTCCACATGCATGTTTTAGCTGAAGGAAGAATCCCTTAAACCTGGAGAGTTGAGACCCATGGAATGGGTACCATGCAATATGACTTCAAAGGGTCTGCATTTGCTCACCGAACCTCATCAATCGTATCACTGCTGCGTTTATGCCGCTATACACACGCTTGATTCTCTTTCGGAGATATATAAATCCATAGGTTTTAAGATTCTTACTAGTCAGGTATATTCTTAGGCGTTTAATATGGGGTGTTGAGTCCACTTCGTTGAGCAAGTGTAGCTCTTTTCTATTACATATTTGGCTTATGGAACGATATCTGTGCTAATTTCAATGTCTGGTTTTATGCAGCACCCCAACTCACCTTTCCCCTTAAGGATGCATAAGTTGGTTTTCTACATTTGAGACCCTGTTCTGTTTTGTAATTCAGTTCCTGTGTAGCCAAGTTTACATTCCGTGTAGTAGTGATATCTTATGATGTTTCTTTTTCTCTGTGACTTTTTTCACTTAGAATCATCGTACCTGAATCCACTCATTATGCTGCTATGGGCCTGATGACATAGATTTCATTGCTGAGTGATATTGCATTGTAGGTAAGTACCACAACTTCTTTATCCATTTTTCACTTTCTGTGATATTGAACTTGTACCGTAAACGAGGTTCCTGTAAACAGAACCGTCCCAAACTTTGGGGTGGCTGTGTCTTTTTGATTTTAATTTCCCTAAGCTATAGGACCATAAGTGGAAGTGCCCTAGGCTCTGTTGTTTTGTTTTTTAGATGTTTCAGGAAACACCATACACTTCTCCAGAGTGGCTGTTGGCAATTTACATCCCGCCCATCAGCATAACAAGGCTCCCAGTTCTCCATGGCCTGTCCTGCTTTGCAGGATTTTATACTTTTTTCAGATGGCCCTTTGGCCCGCGGGGTAGTGAGACTTCATTGTAGTGCAGATTCCCTTTGCAAGCTTGCTTGGTTGGCCAAAAAGGGCGTATGCGTTTTTTCCTGAATATATTCAGGAAAAAACGCATACGCCCTTTTTGGCCAAGTGCATCATTGTGGACGTTCTGCCTCTTTTCCTATGCTTTACATGCAATTCCAGTCTACCTCCTGAAATCAGTTTCCTGCAATTCTGCCCCGCTTTCAAGTCCTCTTGGCAGCCTTACTTCAATATATTTTTGGACGATAGCTGTCATTTATAACTCTGCAGGTTTGTGAATTACAGTGCCCCTGAGCTCCTTTCTTCAACTCGCTTTCTTGTCAGCGGGCCGCAACACCGCAGCATTGCTTCAGGCCCTAGTGTGGTTCCAGAATGGCACGCTGAGCCTTTGGTTAATTCCTCTTCCTGGTGGGCAATGAGATTTAAATTTGCCCGTCCAGACACCTAGAGCTAGTCTCTCATTGGTTTTCCCTATTCCTATTCATTTTCCGCAGAAATTGCAAACTGGGCCAAACAGGAGGTTAAAGGCACTGACTCTCCAAGTGGGGAGAGTGTTAGTAAAGCGTCTGGAATGTTGCACCCGAGTACCGGGGGACGAAAACTGAGACACATTTGAACACGTTTCCCGATCACACGGTGGATCATACTCTGGGTTCCACATGCATGTTTTAGCTGAAGGTAGAATCCCTTAAACCTGGAGAGTTGAGACCCATGGAATGGGTACCATGCAATATGACTACAAAGGGTCTGCATTTGCTCACCGAACCTCACCAATCCTAACACTGCTGCGTTTATGCCGCTGTACACACGCTTGATTCTCTTTCGGAGATATATAAATCCATAGGTTTTAAGATTCTTACTAGTCAGGTATATTCTTATGCGTTTAATATGGGGTGTTGAGTCCACTTCGTTGAGCAATGAGTAGCTCTTGTCTATTACATATTTGTCTTATGGAACGGTATCCATTCTAATTTCAATCTCTGGTTTTATGCAGCACCCCAACTCACCTTTCCCCTTAAGCAAGCATAAGTTGCTTTTCTACATTTGAGACCCTGTTCTGTTTTGTAATTCAGTTCCTGTGTAGCCAAGTTTACATTCCGTGTAGTAGTGATATCTTATGATGTTTCTTTTTCTGTGTGACTTATTTCACTTAGAATCATCGTACCTGAATCCACTCATTATGCTGCTATTGGCCTGATGACATAGATTTCATTGCTGCGTGATATTGCATTGTACGTAAGTACCACAACTTCTTTACCCATTTTTCGCTTTCTGCGATATTGAACTTGTACCGTAAACGAGGTTCTTGTAAACAGAGCCGTCCCAAACTTTGGGTTGGCTGTGTCTTTTTGATTTTAATTTCCCTAAGCTATAGGACAAGTGGAAGTGCCCTAGGCTCTGTTGCTTTGTTTTTTAGATGTTTCAGGAAACACCATACACTTCTCCAGAGTGGCTGTTGGCAATTTACATCCCGCCCATCAGCATAACAAGGCTCCCAGTTCTCCATGGCCTGTCCTGCCTTTCTGGATTTTACACTTTTATCAGATGGCCCTTTTGACTGGGGGTCAGTGAGACTTCATTGTAGTGCAGATTTCCTTTGCAAGCTTGCTTGGTTGGCCAAAAAGGGCGTATGCGTTTTTTCTTGAATATATTCAGGAAAAAACGCATACGCCCCTTTTGGCCAATTGCATCATTGTGGACGTTCTGCCTCTTTTCCTTTGCTTTACATGCAATTCCAGTCTACCTCCTGAAATCGGTTTCCTGCAATTCTGCCCCGCTTTCAAGTCCTCTTGGCAGCCTTACTTCAATATATTTTTGGACGATAGCTGTCATTTATAACTCTGCAGGTATGTGAATGACAGTGCCCCTGAGCTCCTTTCTTCAACTCGCTTTCTTGTGAGCTGGCCGCAACACCACAGGATTGCTTCAGGCCCTAGTGTGGTTCCGGCATGGCACGCTGAGCCTTTGGTTAATTCCTCTTCCGGGTGGGAAATGAGAGTTAAATTTGCCCGTCCAGACACCTCCAGCTAGTCTCTCATTGGTTCTCCCTATTCCTGTTCATTTTCCGCAGAAATTGCAAACTGGGCCAAACAGGAGGTTAAAGGCACTGACTCTCCAAGTGGGGAGAGTGTTAGTAAAGCGTCTGGAATGTTGCACCCGAGTACCAGGGGACGAAAACTGAGACACATTTGAACACGTTTCCCGATCACATGGTGGATCATACTCTGGGTTCCACATGCATGTTTTAGCTGAAGGAAGAATCCCTTAAACCTGGAGAGTTGAGACCCCTGCAATGGGTACCATGCAATATGACTTCAAAGGGTCTGCATTTGCTCACCGAACCTCACCAATCCTATCACTGCTGCATTTATGCCACTGTACACACGCTTGATTCTCTTTCTGAGACATATAAATCCATAGGTTTTAAGATTCTTACTAGTCAGGTATATTCTTACGCGTTTAATATGGGGTGTAGAGTCCACTTCGTTGAGCAAGCAGTAGCTCTTGTCTATTACATATTTGGCTTATGGAACGGTATCTGTTCTAATTTCAATCTCTGGTTTTATGCAGCACCCCAACTCACCTTTCCCCTTAAGCAAGCATAAGTTGGTTTTCTACATTTGAGACCCTGTTCTGTTTTGTAATTCAGTTCCTGTGTAGCCAAGTTTACATTCCATGTGGTAGAGATATCTTATGATGTTTCTTTTTCTGTGTGACTTATTTCACTTAGAATCATCGTACCTGAATCCACTCATTATGCTGCTATGGGCCTGATGACATAGATTTCATTGCTGAGTGATATTGCATTGTACGTAAGTACCACAACTTCTTTATCCATTTTTCACTTTCTGTGATTTTGAACTTGTACTGTAAACGAGGTTCTTGTAAACAGAGCCTTCCCAAACTTTGGGGTGGCTGTGTCTTTTTGATTTTAATTTCCCTAAGCTATAGGACCATAAGTGGAAGTGCCCTAGGCTCTGTTGCTTTGTTTTGTAGATGTTTCAGGAAACACCATACACTTCTCCAGAGTGGCTGTTGGCAATTTACATCCCGCCCATCAGCATAACAAGGCTCCCAGTTCTCCATGGCCTGTCCTGCCTTTCTGGATTTTACACTTTTTTCAGATGGCCCTTTTGACCGGGGGGCAGTGAGACTTCATTGTAGTGCAGATTTCCTTTGCAAGCTTGCTTGGTTGACCAAAAACGGCGTATGCGTTTTTTCCTGAATATATTCAGGAAAAAACGCATACGCCCTTTTTGGCCAAGTGCATCATTGTGGACGTTCTGCCTCTTTTCCTTTGCTTTACATGCAATTCCAGTCTACCTCCTGAAATCGGTTTCCTGCAATTCTGCCCAGCGTTCAAGTCCTCTTGGCAGCCTTACTTCAATATATTTTTGGACGATAGCTGTCATTTATAACTCTGCAGGTTTGTGAATGACAGTGCCCCTGAGCTCCTTTCTTCAACTCGCTTTCTTGTGAGCTGGCCGCAACACCGCAGCATTGCTTCAGGCCCTAGTGTGGTTCCGGCATGACATGCTGAGCCTTTGGTTAATTCCTCTTCCTGGTGGGAAATGAGAGTTAACTTTGCCCGTCCAGACACCTCCAGCTAGTCTCTCATTGGTTCTCCCTATTCCTGTTCATTTTCCGCAGAAATTGCAAACTGGGCCAAACAAGAGGTTAAAGGCACTGACTCTCCAAGTGGGGAGAGTGTTAGTAAAGCGTCTGGAATGTTGCACCCGAGTACCGGGGGATGAAAACTGACACAATTAAACACGTTTCCCGATCACACGGTGGATCATACTCTGGGTTCCACATGCATGTTTTAGCTGAAGGAAGAATCCCTTAAACCTGGAGAGTTGAGACCCATGGAGTGGGTACCATGCAATATGACTTCAAAGGGTCTGCATTTGTCCACCGAACCTCACCAATCCTATCACTGCTGCGTTTATGACACTGTACACACGCTTGATTCTCTTTCGGAGACATATAAATCCATAGGTTTTAAGATTCTTTCTAGTCAGGTATATTCTTACGCGTTTAATATGGGGTGTAGAGTCCACTTCGTTGAGCAAGGAGTAGCTCTTGTCTATTAAATATTTGGCTTATGGAACGGTATCTGTTCTAATTTCAATCTCTGGTTTTATGCAGCACCCCAACTCACCTTTCGCCTTAAGCAAGCATAAGTTGGTTTTCTACATTTGAGACCCTGTTCTGTTTTGTAATTCAGTTCCTGTGTAGCCAAGTTTACATTCCTTGTAGTAGTGATATCTTATGATGTTTGTTTTTCTGTGTGACTTATTTCACTTAGAATCATCGTACCTGAATCCACTCATTATGCTGCTACGGGCCTGATGACATAGATTTCATTGCTGAGTGATATTGCATTGTACGTAAGTACCACAAATTCTTTATCCATTTTTCACTTTCTGTGATATTGAACTTGGACCATAAATGAGGTTCTTGTAAACAGAGCTGTCCCTAACTTTGGGGTGGCTGAGTCTTTTTGATTTTAATTTCCCTAAGCTATAGGACCATAAGTGGAAGTGCCCTAGGCTCTGTTGCTTTGTTTTTTAGATGTTTCATGAAACACCATACACTTCTCCAGAGTGGCTGTTGGCAATTTACATCCCACCCATCAGCATAACAAGGCTCCCAGTTCTCCATGGCCTGTCCTGCCTTTCTGGATTTTACACTTTTTTCAGATGGCCCTTTTGACCGGGGGGCAGTGAGACTTCATTGTAGTGCAGATTTCCTTTGCAAGCTTGCTTGGTTGGCCAAAAAGGGCGTATGCGTTTTTTCCTGAATATATTCAGGAAAAAACGCATACGCCCTTTTTGGCCAAGTGCATCATTGTGGACGTTCTGCCTCTTTTCCTATGCTTTACATGCAATTCCAGTCTACCTCCTGAAATCGGTTTCCTGCAATTCTGCCCCGCTTTCAAGTCCTCTTGGCAGCCTTACTTCAATATATTTTTGGACGATAGCTATCATTTATAACTCTGCAGGTATGTGAATGACAGTGCCCCTGAGCTCCTTTCTTCAACTCGCTTTCTTGTGAGCTGGCCGCAACACCGCAGGATTGCTTCAGGCCCTAGTGTGGTTCCGGCATGGCACGCTGAGCCTTTGTTTAATTCCTCTTCCTGGTGGGAAATGAGAGTTAAATTTGCCCGTCCAGACACCTCCAGCTAGTCTCTCATTGGTTCTCCCTATTCCTGTTCATTTTCCGCAGAAATTGCAAACTGGGCCAAACAGGAGGTTAAAGGCACTGACTCTCCAAGAGGGGAGAGTGTTAGTAAAGCGTCTGGAATGTTGCACCCGAGTACCAGGGGACGAAAACTGAGACACATTTGAACACGTTTCCCGATCACATGGTGGATCATACTCTGGGTTCCACATGCATGTTTTAGCTGAAGGAAGAATCCCTTAAACCTGGAGAGTTGAGACCCCTGCAATGGGTACCATGCAATATGACTTCAAAGGGTCTGCATTTGCTCACCGAACCTCACCAATCCTATCACTGCTGCATTTATGCCACTGTACACACGCTTGATTCTCTTTCTGAGACATATAAATCCATAGGTTTTAAGATTCTTACTAGTCAGGTATATTCTTAGGCGTTTAATATGGGGTGTAGAGTCCACTTCGTTGAGCAAGGAGTAGCTCTTGTCTATTACATATTTGGCTTATGGAACGGTATCTGTGCTAATTTCAATCTCTGGTTTTATGCAGCACCCCAACTCACCTTTCCCCTTAAGCAAGCATAAGTCGGTTTTCTACATTTGAGACCCTGTTCTGTTTTGTAATTCAGTTCCTGTGTAGCCAAGTTTACATTCCATGTGGTAGAGATATCTTATGATGTTTCTTTTTCTGTGTGACTTATTTCACTTAGAATCATCGTACCTGAATCCACTCATTATGCTGCTATGGGCCTGATGACATAGATTTCATTGCTGAGTGATATTGCATTGTACGTAAGTACCACAACTTCTTTATCCATTATTCACTTTCTGTGATTTTGAACTTATACTGTAAACTAGGTTCTTGTAAACAGAGCCTTCCCAAACTTTGGGGTGGCTGTGTCTTTTTGATTTTAATTTCCCTAAGCTATAGGACCATAAGTGGAAGTGCCCTAGGCTCTGTTGCTTTGTTTTGTAGATGTTTCAGGAAACACCATACACTTCTCCAGAGTGGCTGTTGGCAATTTACATCCCGCCCATCAGCATAACAAGGCTCCCAGTTCTCCATGGCCTGTCCTGCCTTTCTGGATTTTACACTTTTTTCAGATGGCCCTTTTGACTGGGGGGCAGTGAGACTTCATTGTAGTGCAGATTTCCTTTGCAAGCTTGCTTGGTTGGCCAAAAAGGGCGTATGCGTTTTTTCCTGAATATATTAAGGAAAAAACGCATACGCCCTTTTTGGCCAAGTGCATCATTGTGGACGTTCTGCCTCTTTTCCTATGCTTTACATGCAATTCCAGTCTACCTCCTGAAATCGGTTTCCTGCAATTCTGCCCCGCTTTCAAGTCCTCTTGGCAGCTTTACTTCAATATATTTTTGGACGATAGCTATCATTTATAACTCTGCAGGTATGTGAATGACAGTGCCCCTGAGCTCCTTTCTTCAACTCGCTTTCTTGTGAGCGGGCCGCAACACCGCAGGATTGCTTCAGGCCCTAGTGTTGTTCCGGCATGGCACGCTGAGCCTTTGTTTAATTCCTCTTCCTGGTGGGAAATGAGAGTTAAATTTGCCCGTCCAGACACCTCCAGCTAGTCTCTCATTGGTTCTCCCTATTCCTGTTCATTTTCCGCAGAAATTGCAAACTGGGCCAAACAAGAGGTTAAAGGCACTGACTCTCCAAGTGTGGAGAGTGTTAGTAAAGCGTCTGGAATGTTGCACCCGAGTACCGGGGGATGAAAACTGACACAATTAAACACGTTTCCCGATCACACGGTGGATCATACTCTGGGTTCCACATGCATGTTTTAGCTGAAGGAAGAATCCCTTAAACCTGGAGAGATGAGACCCATGGAATGGGTACCATGCAATATGACTTCAAAGGGTCTGCATTTGCTCACCGAACCTCACCAATAATATCACTGCTGCGTTTATGCCGCTGTACACACGCTTGATTCTCTTTCGGAGACATATAAATCCATAGGTTTTAAGATTCTTTCTAGTCAGGTATATTCTTACGCGTTTAATATGGGGTGTAGAGTCCACTTCGTTGAGCAAGGAGTAGCTCTTGTCTATTAAATATTTGGCTTATGGAACGGTATCTGTTCTAATTTCAATCTCTGGTTTTATGCAGCACCCCAACTCACCTTTCGCCTTAAGCAAGCATAAGTTGGTTTTCTACATTTGAGACCCTGTTCTGTTTTGTAATTCAGTTCCTGTGTAGCCAAGTTTACATTCCTTGTAGTAGTGATATCTTATGATGTTTGTTTTTCTGTGTGACTTATTTCACTTAGAATCATCGTACCTGAATCCACTCATTATGCTGCTACGGGCCTGATGACATAGATTTCATTGCTGAGTGATATTGCATTGTACGTAAGTACCACAACTTCTTTATCCATTTTTCGCTTTCTGTGATATTGAACTTGGACCATAAATGAGGTTCTTGTAAACAGAGCTGTCCCTAACTTTGGGGTGGCTGAGTCTTTTTGATTTTAATTTCCCTAAGCTATAGGACCATAAGTGGAAGTGCCCTAGGCTCTGTTGCTTTGTTTTTTAGATGTTTCATGAAACACCATACACTTCTCCAGAGTGGCTGTTGGCAATTTACATCCCACCCATCAGCATAACAAGGCTCCCAGTTCTCCATGGCCTGTCCTGCCTTTCTGGATTTTACACTTTTTTCAGATGGCCCTTTTGACCGGGGGGCAGTGAGACTTCATTGTAGTGCAGATTTCCTTTGCAAGCTTGCTTGGTTGGCCAAAAAGGGCGTATGCGTTTTTTCCTGAATATATTCAGGAAAAAACGCATACGCCCTTTTTGGCCAAGTGCATCATTGTGGACGTTCTGCCTCTTTTCCTATGCTTTACATGCAATTCCAGTCTACCTCCTGAAATCGGTTTCCTGCAATTCTGCCCCGCTTTCAAGTCCTCTTGGCAGCCTTACTTCAATATATTTTTGGACGATAGCTATCATTTATAACTCTGCAGGTATGTGAATGACAGTGCCCCTGAGCTCCTTTCTTCAACTCGCTTTCTTGTGAGCTGGCCGCAACACCGCAGGATTGCTTCAGGCCCTAGTGTGGTTCCGGCATGGCACGCTGAGCCTTTGTTTAATTCCTCTTCCTGGTGGGAAATGAGAGTTAAATTTGCCCGTCCAGACACCTCCAGCTAGTCTCTCATTGGTTCTCCCTATTCCTGTTCATTTTCCGCAGAAATTGCAAACTGGGCCAAACAGGAGGTTAAAGGCACTGACTCTCCAAGAGGGGAGAGTGTTAGTAAAGCGTCTGGAATGTTGCACCCGAGTACCAGGGGACGAAAACTGAGACACATTTGAACACGTTTCCCGATCACATGGTGGATCATACTCTGGGTTCCACATGCATGTTTTAGCTGAAGGAAGAATCCCTTAAACCTGGAGAGTTGAGACCCCTGCAATGGGTACCATGCAATATGACTTCAAAGGGTCTGCATTTGCTCACCGAACCTCACCAATCCTATCACTGCTGCATTTATGCCACTGTACACACGCTTGATTCTCTTTCTGAGACATATAAATCCATAGGTTTTAAGATTCTTACTAGTCAGGTATATTCTTAGGCGTTTAATATGGGGTGTAGAGTCCACTTCGTTGAGCAAGGAGTAGCTCTTGTCTATTACATATTTGGCTTATGGAACGGTATCTGTGCTAATTTCAATCTCTGGTTTTATGCAGCACCCCAACTCACCTTTCCCCTTAAGCAAGCATAAGTCGGTTTTCTACATTTGAGACCCTGTTCTGTTTTGTAATTCAGTTCCTGTGTAGCCAAGTTTACATTCCATGTGGTAGAGATATCTTATGATGTTTCTTTTTCTGTGTGACTTATTTCACTTAGAATCATCGTACCTGAATCCACTCATTATGCTGCTATTGGCCTGATGACATAGATTTCATTGCTGCGTGATATTGCATTGTACGTAAGTACCACAACTTCTTTACCCATTTTTCGCTTTCTGCGATATTGAACTTGTACCGTAAACGAGGTTCTTGTAAACAGAGCCGTCCCAAACTTTGGGTTGGCTGTGTCTTTTTGATTTTAATTTCCCTAAGCTATAGGACAAGTGGAAGTGCCCTAGGCTCTGTTGCTTTGTTTTTTAGATGTTTCAGGAAACACCATACACTTCTCCAGAGTGGCTGTTGGCAATTTACATCCCGCCCATCAGCATAACAAGGCTCCCAGTTCTCCATGGCCTGTCCTGCCTTTCTGGATTTTACACTTTTATCAGATGGCCCTTTTGACTGGGGGCCAGTGAGACTTCATTGTAGTGCAGATTTCCTTTGCAAGCTTGCTTGGTTGGCCAAAAAGGGCGTATGCGTTTTTTCTTGAATATATTCAGGAAAAAACGCATACGCCCCTTTTGGCCAATTGCATCATTGTGGACGTTCTGCCTCTTTTCCTTTGCTTTACATGCAATTCCAGTCTACCTCCTGAAATCGGTTTCCTGCAATTCTGCCCCGCTTTCAAGTCCTCTTGGCAGCCTTACTTCAATATATTTTTGGACGATAGCTATCATTTATAACTCTGCAGGTATGTGAATGACAGTGCCCCTGAGCTCCTTTCTTCAACTCGCTTTCTTGTGAGCTGGCCACAACACCGCAGGATTGCTTCAGGCCCTAGTGTGGTTCCGGCATGGCACGCTGAGCCTTTGTTTAATTCCTCTTCCTGGTGGGAAATGAGAGTTAAATTTGCCCGTCCAGACACCTCCAGCTAGTCTCTCATTGGTTCTCCCTATTCCTGTTCATTTTCCGCAGAAATTGCAAACTGGGCCAAACAGGAGGTTAAAGGCACTGACTCTCCAAGAGGGGAGAGTGTTAGTAAAGCGTCTGGAATGTTGCACCCGAGTACCAGGGGACGAAAACTGAGACACATTTGAACACGTTTCCCGATCACATGGTGGATCATACTCTGGGTTCCACATGCATGTTTTAGCTGAAGGAAGAATCCCTTAAACCTGGAGAGTTGAGACCCCTGCAATGGGTACCATGCAATATGACTTCAAAGGGTCTGCATTTGCTCACCGAACCTCACCAATCCTATCACTGCTGCATTTATGCCACTGTACACACGCTTGATTCTCTTTCTGAGACATATAAATCCATAGGTTTTAAGATTCTTACTAGTCAGGTATATTCTTAGGCGTTTAATATGGGGTGTAGAGTCCACTTCGTTGAGCAAGGAGTAGCTCTTGTCTATTACATATTTGGCTTATGGAACGGTATCTGTGCTAATTTCAATCTCTGGTTTTATGCAGCACCCCAACTCACCTTTCCCCTTAAGCAAGCATAAGTCGGTTTTCTACATTTGAGACCCTGTTCTGTTTTGTAATTCAGTTCCTGTGTAGCCAAGTTTACATTCCATGTGGTAGAGATATCTTATGATGTTTCTTTTTCTGTGTGACTTATTTCACTTAGAATCATCGTACCTGAATCCACTCATTATGCTGCTATGGGCCTGATGACATAGATTTCATTGCTGAGTGATATTGCATTGTACGTAAGTACCACAACTTCTTTATCCATTATTCACTTTCTGTGATTTTGAACTTATACTGTAAACTAGGTTCTTGTAAACAGAGCCTTCCCAAACTTTGGGGTGGCTGTGTCTTTTTGATTTTAATTTCCCTAAGCTATAGGACCATAAGTGGAAGTGCCCTAGGCTCTGTTGCTTTGTTTTGTAGATGTTTCAGGAAACACCATACACTTCTCCAGAGTGGCTGTTGGCAATTTACATCCCGCCCATCAGCATAACAAGGCTCCCAGTTCTCCATGGGCTGTCCTGCCTTTCTGGATTTTACACTTTTTTCAGATGGCCCTTTTGACTGGGGGGCAGTGAGACTTCATTGTAGTGCAGATTTCCTTTGCAAGCTTGCTTGGTTGGCCAAAAAGGGCGTATGCGTTTTTTCCTGAATATATTAAGGAAAAAACGCATACGCCCTTTTTGGCCAAGTGCATCATTGTGGACGTTCTGCCTCTTTTCCTATGCTTTACATGCAATTCCAGTCTACCTCCTGAAATCGGTTTCCTGCAATTCTGCCCCGCTTTCAAGTCCTCTTGGCAGCTTTACTTCAATATATTTTTGGACGATAGCTATCATTTATAACTCTGCAGGTATGTGAATGACAGTGCCCCTGAGCTCCTTTCTTCAACTCGCTTTCTTGTGAGCGGGCCGCAACACCGCAGGATTGCTTCAGGCCCTAGTGTTGTTCCGGCATGGCACGCTGAGCCTTTGTTTAATTCCTCTTCCTGGTGGGAAATGAGAGTTAAATTTGCCCGTCCAGACACCTCCAGCTAGTCTCTCATTGGTTCTCCCTATTCCTGTTCATTTTCCGCAGAAATTGCAAACTGGGCCAAACAAGAGGTTAAAGGCACTGACTCTCCAAGTGTGGAGAGTGTTAGTAAAGCGTCTGGAATGTTGCACCCGAGTACCGGGGGATGAAAACTGACACAATTAAACACGTTTCCCGATCACACGGTGGATCATACTCTGGGTTCCACATGCATGTTTTAGCTGAAGGAAGAATCCCTTAAACCTGGAGAGATGAGACCCATGGAATGGGTACCATGCAATATGACTTCAAAGGGTCTGCATTTGCTCACCGAACCTCACCAATAATATCACTGCTGCGTTTATGCCGCTGTACACACGCTTGATTCTCTTTCGGAGACATATAAATCCATAGGTTTTAAGATTCTTTCTAGTCAGGTATATTCTTACGCGTTTAATATGGGGTGTAGAGTCCACTTCGTTGAGCAAGGAGTAGCTCTTGTCTATTAAATATTTGGCTTATGGAACGGTATCTGTTCTAATTTCAATCTCTGGTTTTATGCAGCACCCCAACTCACCTTTCACCTTAAGCAAGCATAAGTTGGTTTTCTACATTTGAGACCCTGTTCTGTTTTGTAATTCAGTTCCTGTGTAGCCAAGTTTACATTCCTTGTAGTAGTGATATCTTATGATGTTTGTTTTTCTGTGTGACTTATTTCACTTAGAATCATCGTACCTGAATCCACTCATTATGCTGCTACGGGCCTGATGACATAGATTTCATTGCTGAGTGATATTGCATTGTACATAAGTACCACAACTTCTTTATCCATTTTTCGCTTTCTGTGATATTGAACTTGGACCATAAATGAGGTTCTTGTAAACAGAGCTGTCCCTAACTTTGGGGTGGCTGAGTCTTTTTGATTTTAATTTCCCTAAGCTATAGGACCATAAGTGGAAGTACCCTAGGCTCTGTTGCTTTGTTTTTTAGATGTTTCAGGAAACACCATACACTTCTCCAGAGTGGCTGTTGGCAATTTACATCCCACCCATCAGCATAACAAGGCTCCCAGTTCTCCATGGCCTGTCCTGCCTTTCTGGATTTTACACTTTTTTCAGATGGCCCTTTTGACCGGGGGGCAGTGAGACTTCATTGTAGTGCAGATTTCCTTTGCAAGCTTGCTTGGTTGGCCAAAAAGGGCGTATGCGTTTTTTCCTGAATATATTCAGGAAAAAACGCATACGCCCTTTTTGGCCAAGTGCATCATTGTGGACGTTCTGCCTCTTTTCCTATGCTTTACATGCAATTCCAGTCTACCTCCTGAAATCGGTTTCCTGCAATTCTGCCCCGCTTTCAAGTCCTCTTGGCAGCCTTACTTCAATATATTTTTGGACGATAGCTATCATTTATAACTCTGCAGGTATGTGAATGACAGTGCCCCTGAGCTCCTTTCTTCAACTCGCTTTCTTGTGAGCTGGCCGCAACACCGCAGGATTGCTTCAGGCCCTAGTGTGGTTCCGGCATAGCACGCTGAGCCTTTGTTTAATTCCTCTTCCTGGTGGGAAATGAGAGTTAAATTTGCCCGTCCAGACACCTCCAGCTAGTCTCTCATTGGTTCTCCCTATTCCTGTTCATTTTCCGCAGAAATTGCAAACTGGGCCAAACAGGAGGTTAAAGGCACTGACTCTCCAAGTGGGGAGAGTGTTAGTAAAGCGTCTGGAATGTTGCACCCGAGTACCAGGGGACGAAAACTGAGACACATTTGAACACGTTTCCCGATCACATGGTGGATCATACTCTGGGTTCCACATGCATGTTTTAGCTGAAGGAAAAATCCCTTAAACCTGGAGAGTTGAGACCCATGGAATGGGTACCATGCAATATGACTTCAAAGGGTCTGCATTTGCTCACCGATCCTCACCAATCCTATCACTGTTGCATTTATTCCGCTGTACACACGCTTGATTCTCTTTCGGAGACATATAAATCCATAGGTTTTAAGATTATTACTAGTCAGGTATATTCTTAGGTGTTTAATATGTGGTGTTGAGTCCACTTCGTTGAGCAAGGAGTAGCTCTTGTCTATTACATATTTGGCTTATGGAACGGTATCTGTGCTAATTTCAATGTCTGGTTTTATGCAGCACCCCAACTCACCTTTCCCCTTCAGCAAGCATAAGTTGGTTTTCTACATTTGAGACACTGTTCTGTTTTGTAATTCAGTTCCTGTGTAGCCAAGTTTACATTCCGTGTAGTAGTGATATCTTATGATGTTTCTTTCTCTGTGTGACTTATTTCACTTCGAATCATCGTACCTGAATCCACTCATTATGCAGCTACGGGCCTGATGACATAGATTTCATTGCTGTGTGATATTGCATTGTACGTAAGTACCACCACTTCTTTATCCATTTTTCGCTTTCTGCGATATTGAACTTGTACCGTAAACGAGGTTCTTGTAAACAGAGCCGTCCCAAACTTTGGGGTGGCTGTGTCTTTTTGATTTTAATTTCCCTAAGCTATAGGACCATAAGTGGAAGTGCCCTAGGCTCTGTTGCTTTGTTTTTTAGATGTTTCAGGAAACACCATACACTTCTCCAGAGTGGCTGTTGGCAATTTACATCCCGCCCATCAGCATAACAAGGCTCCCAGTTCTCTGTGGCCTGTCCTGCCTTTCTGGATTTTACACTTTTTTCAGATGGTCCTTTTGACTGGAGGGCAGTGAGACTTCATTGTAGTGCAGAATTCCTTTGCAATCTTGCTTGGTTGGCCAAAAAGTGCGTATGCGTTTTTTCCTGAATATATTCAGGTAAAAACGCATACGCCCTTTTTGGCCAAGTGCATCATTGTGGACGTTCTGCCTCTTTTCCTATGCTTTACATGCAATTCCAGTCTACCTCCTGAAATCGGTTTCCTGCAATTCTGCCCCCGATTCAAGTCCTCTTGGCAGCCTTACTTCAATATATTTTTGGACGATAGCTGTCATTTATAACTCTGCAGGTATGTGAATGACAGTGCCCCTGAGCTCCTTTCTTCAACTCGCTTTCTTGTGAGCTGGTCGCAACACCGCAGGATTGCTTCAGGCCCTAGTGTGGTTCCGGCATGGCACGCTGAGCCTTTGGTTAATTCCTCTTCCTGGTGGGAAATGAGAGTTAATTTTGCCCGTCCAGACACCTCCAGCTAGTCTCTCATTGGTTCTCCCTATTCCTGTTCATTTTCCGCAGAAATTGCAAACTGGGCCAAACAGGAGGTTAAAGGCACTGACTCTCCAAGTGGGGAGAGTGTTAGTAAAGCGTCTGGAATGTTGCACCCGAGTACCGGGGGACGAAAACTGAGACACATTTGAACACGTTTCCCGATCACACGGTGGATCATACTCTGGGTACCACATGCATGTTTTAGCTGAAGGAAGAATCCCTTAAACCTGGAGAGTTGAGACCCATGGAATGGGTACCATGCAATATGACTTGAAAGGGTCTGCATTTGCTCACCGAACCTCACCAATCCTAACACTGCTGCATTTATGCCGCTGTACACATGGTTGATTCTCTTTTGGAGACATATAAATCCATAGGTTTTAAGATTCTTACTAGTCAGGTATATTCTTATGCGTTTAATATGGGGTGTTGAGTCCACTTCGTTGAGCAATGAGTAGCTCTTGTCTATTACATATTTGGCTTATGGAACGGTATCTGTTCTAATTTCAATCTCTGGTTTTATGCAGCACCCCAACTCACCTTTCCCCTTAAGCAAGCATAAGATGTTTTTCTACATTTGAGACCCTGTTCTGTTTTGTAATTCAGTTCCTGTGTAGCCAAGTTTACATTCCGTGTAGTAGTGATATCTTATGATGTTTCTTTTTCTGTGTGACTTATTTCACTTAGAATCATCGTACCTGAATCCACTCATTATGCTACTATGGGCCTGATGACATCGATTTCATTGCTGAGTGATATTGCATTGTAGGTAAGTACCACAACTTCTTTATCCATTTTTCACTTTCTGTGATATTGAACTTGTACCGTAAACGAAGTTCTTGTAAACAGAGCCGTCCAAACTTTGGGGTGGCTATGTCTTTTTGATTTTAATTTCTCTAAGCTATAGGACCATAAGTGGAAGTGCCCTAGGCTCTGTTGCTTCGTTTTTTAGATGTTTCAGGAAACACCATACACTTCTCCAGAGTGGCTGTTGGCAATTTACATCCCGCCCATGAGCATAACAAGGCTCCCAGTTCTCCATGGCCTGTCCTGCCTTTCTGGATTTTACACTTTTTTCAGATGGCCCTTTTGACCGGGGGGCAGTGAGACTTCATTGTAGTGCAGATTTCCTTTGCAAGCTTGCTTGGTTGGCCAAAAAGGGCGTATGCGTTTTTTCCTGAATGTATTCAGGAAAAAACGCATACGCCCTTTTTGGCCAAGTGCATCATTGTGGACGTTCTGCCTCTTTTCCTATGCTTTACATGCAATTCCAGTCTACCTCCTGAAATCGGTTTCCTGCAATTCTGCCCCGCTTTCAAGTCCTCTTGGCAGCCTTACTTCAATATATTTTTGGACGATAGCTGTCATTTATAACTCTGCAGGTATGTGAATGACAGTGCCCCTGAGCTCCTTTCTTCAACTCGCTTTCTTGTGAGCTGGCCGCAACACCGCAGCATTGCTTCAGGCCCTAGTGTGGTTCCGGCATGGCACACTGAGCCTTTGGTTAATTCCTCTTCCTGGTGGGAAATGAGAGTTAAATTTGCCCGTCCAGACACCTCCAGCTAGTCTCTCATTGGTTCTCCCTATTCCTGTTCATTTTCCGCAGAAATTGCAAACTGGGCCAAACAGGAGGTTAAAGGCACTGACTCTCCAAGTGGGGAGAGTGTTAGTAAAGCGTCTGGAATGTTGCACCCGAGTACCAGGGGACGAAAACTGACACAATTGAACACGTTTCCCTATCACACGGTGGATCATAGTCTGGGTTCCACATGCATGTTTTAGCTGAATGAAGAATCCCTTAAACCTGGAGAGTTGAGACCCATGGAATGGGTACCATGCAATATGACTTCAAAGGGTCTGCATTTGTCCACCGAACCTCACCAATAATATCACTGCTGCGTTTATGCCGCTGTACACACGCTTGATTCTCTTTTGGAGACATATAAATCCATAGGTTTTAAGATTCTTACTAGTCAGGTATATTCTTGGGCGTTTAATATGGGGTGTAGAGTCCACTTCGTTGAGCAAGGAGTAGCTCTTGTCTATTACATATTTGGCTTATGGAACAGTATCTGTGCTAATTTCAATCTTTGGTTTTATGTAGCACCCCAACTCAACTTTCCTCTTAAGCAAGCATAAGTCGGTTTTCTACATTTGAGACCCTGTTCTGTTTTGTAATTCAGTTCCTGTGTAGCCAAGTTTACATTCCATGTGGTAGAGATATCTTATGATGTTTCTTTTTCTGTGTGACTTATTTCACTTAGAATCATCGTACCTGAATCCACTCATTATGCTGCTACGGGCCTGATGACATAGATTTCATTGCTGAGTGATATTGCATTGTACGTAAGTACCACAAATTCTTGATCCATTTTTCGCTTTCTGTGATATTGAACTTGTACCGTAAACGAGGTTCTTGTAAACAGAGCTGTCCCAAACATTGGCGTGGTTGTGTCTTTTTGATTTTAATTTCCCTAAGCTATAGGACCATAAGTGGAAGTGCCCTAGGCTCTGTTGCTTTGTTTTTTAGATGTTTCAGGAAACACCATACACTTCTCCAGAGTGGCTGTTGGCAATTTACATCCCGCCCATCAGCATAACAAGGCTCCCAGTTCTCCATGGCCTGTCCTGCCTTTCTGGATTTTACACTTTTTTCAGATGGCACTTTTGACCGGGGGGCAGTGAGACTTCATTGTAGTGCAGATTTCCTTTGCAAGCTTGCTTGGTTGGCCAAAAAGGGCGTAGGATTTTTTTCTTGAGGAAAAATCGCATATGCCCTTTTTGGCCAAGTGCATCATTGTGGACGTTCTGCCTCTTTTCCTATGCTTTACATGCAATTCCAGTCTACCTCCTGAAATCGGTTTCCTGCAATTCTGCCCCGCTTTCAAGTCCTCTTGGCAGCCTTACTTCAATATATTTTTGGACGACAGCTGTCATTTATAACTCTGCAATGTTGTGAATTACAGTGCCCCTGAGCTCCTTTCTTCAACTTGCTTTCTTGTTAGCTGGCCGCAACACCGCAGCATCGCTTCAGGCCCTAGTGTTGTTCCGGCATGGCACGCTGAGCCTTTGGTTAATTCCTCTTCCTGGTGGGAAATGAGAGTTAAATTTGCCCGTCCAGACACCTCCAGCTAGTCTCTCATTGGTTCTCCCTATTCCTGTTCATTTTCCGCAGAAATTGGAAACTGGGCCAAACAGGAGGTTAAAGGCACTGACTCTCCAAGTGGGGAGAGTGTTAGTAAAGCGTCTGGAATGTTGCACCCGAGTACCAGGGGACGAAAACTGACACATTGGAAAACGTTTCCCGATCACACGGTGGATGATACTCTGGGTTCCACATGCATGTTTTAGCTGAAGGAAGAATCCCTTAAACCTGGAGAGTTGAGACCCATGGAATGGGTACCATGCAATATGACTTCAAAGGGTCTGCATTTGCTCACCGAACCTCATCAATCGTATCACTGCTGCGTTTATGCCGCTATACACACGCTTGATTCTCTTTCGGAGATATATAAATCCATAGGTTTTAAGATTCTTACTAGTCAGATATATTCTTAGGCGTTTAATATGGGGTGTTGAGTCCACTTCGTTGAGCAAGTGTAGCTCTTTTCTATTACATATTTGGCTTATGGAACGATATCTGTGCTAATTTCAATGTCTGGTTTTATGCAGCACCCCAACTCACCTTTCCCCTTAAGGATGCATAAGTTGGTTTTCTACATTTGAGACCCTGTTCTGTTTTGTAATTCAGTTCCTGTGTAGCCAAGTTTACATTCCGTGTAGTAGTGATATCTTATGATGTTTCTTTTTCTCTGTGACTTTTTTCACTTAGAATCATCGTACCTGAATCCACTCATTATGCTGCTATGGGCCTGATGACATAGATTTCATTGCTGAGTGATATTGCATTGTAGGTAAGTACCACAACTTCTTTATCCATTTTTCACTTTCTGTGATATTGAACTTGTACCGTAAACGAGGTTACTGTAAACAGAACCGTCCCAAACTTTGGGGTGGCTGTGTCTTTTTGATTTTAATTTCCCTAAGCTATAGGACCATAAGTGGAAGTGCCCTAGGCTCTGTTGTTTTGTTTTTTAGATGTTTCAGGAAACACCATACACTTCTCCAGAGTGGCTGTTGGCAATTTACATCCCGCCCATCAGCATAACAAGGCTCCCAGTTCTCCATGGCCTGTCCTGCTTTGCAGGATTTTATACTTTTTTCAGATGGCCCTTTGGCCCGCGGGGTAGTGAGACTTCATTGTAGTGCAGATTCCCTTTGCAAGCTTGCTTGGTTGGCCAAAAAGGGCGTATGCGTTTTTTCCTGAATATATTCAGGAAAAAACGCATACGCCCTTTTTGGCCAAGTGCATCATTGTGGACGTTCTGCCTCTTTTCCTATGCTTTACATGCAATTCCAGTCTACCTCCTGAAATCGGTTTCCTGCAATTCTGCCCCGCTTTCAAGTCCTCTTGGCAGCCTTACTTCAATATATTTTTGGACGATAGCTGTCATTTATAACTCTGCAGGTTTGTGAATTACAGTGCCCCTGAGCTCCTTTCTTCAACTCGCTTTCTTGTCAGCGGGCCGCAACACCGCAGCATTGCTTCAGGCCCTAGTGTGGTTCCAGAATGGCACGCTGAGCCTTTGGTTAATTCCTCTTCCTGGTGGGCAATGAGAGTTAAATTTGCCCGTCCAGACACCTAGAGCTAGTCTCTCATTGGTTTTCCCTATTCCTATTCATTTTCCGCAGAAATTGCAAACTGGGCCAAACAGGAGGTTAAAGGCACTGACTCTCCAAGTGGGGAGAGTGTTAGTAAAGCGTCTGGAATGTTGCACCCGAGTACCGGGGGACGAAAACTGAGACACATTTGAACACGTTTCCCGATCACACGGTGGATCATACTCTGGGTTCCACATGCATGTTTTAGCTGAAGGTAGAATCCCTTAAACCTGGAGAGTTGAGACCCATGGAATGGGTACCATGCAATATGACTACAAAGGGTCTGCATTTGCTCACCGAACCTCACCAATCCTAACACTGCTGCATTTATGCCGCTGTACACACGCTTGATTCTCTTTCGGAGATATATAAATCCATAGGTTTTAAGATTCTTACTAGTCTGGTATATTCTTATGCGTTTAATATGGGGTGTTGAGTCCACTTCGTTGAGCAATGAGTAGCTCTTGTCTATTACATATTTGTCTTATGGAACGGTATCCATTCTAATTTCAATCTCTGGTTTTATGCAGCACCCCAACTCACCTTTCCCCTTAAGCAAGCATAAGTTGCTTTTCTACATTTGAGACCCTGTTCTGTTTTGTAATTCAGTTCCTGTGTAGCCAAGTTTACATTCCGTGTAGTAGTGATATCTTATGATGTTTCTTTTTCTGTGTGACTTATTTCACTTAGAATCATCGTACCTGAATCCACTCATTATGCTGCTATGGGCCTGATGACATAGATTTCATTGCTGAGTGATATTGCATTGTAGGTAAGTACCACAACTTCTTTATCCATTTTTCACTTTCTGTGATATTGAACTTGTACCGTAAACGAGGTTCCTGTAAACAGAACCGTCCCAAACTTTGGGATGGCTGTGTCTTTTTGATTTTAATTTCCCTAAGCTATAGGACCATAAGTGGAAGTGCCCTAGGCTCTGTTGCTTTGTTTTTTAGATGTTTCAGGAAACACCATACACTTCTCCAGAGTGGCTGTTGGCAATTTACATCCCGCCCATCAGCATAACAAGGCTCCCAATTCTCCATGGCCTGTCCTGCCTTTCTGGATTTTACACTTTTTTCAGATGGCCCTTTTGACCGGGGGGCAGTGAGACTTCATTGTAGTGCAGATTTCCTTTGCAAGCTTGCTTGGTTGGCCAAAAAGGGCGTATGCGTTTTTTCCTGAATATATTCAGGAAAAAACGCATACGCCCTTTTTGGCCAAGTGCATCATTGTGGACGTTCTGCCTCTTTTCCTATGCTTTACATGCAATTCCAGTCTACCTCCTGAAATCGGTTTCCTGCAATTCTGCCCCGCTTTCAAGTCCTCTTGGCAGCCTTACTTCAATATATTTTTGGACTATAGCTATCATTTATAACTCTGCAGGTATGTGAATGACAGTGCCCCTGAGCTCCTTTCTTCAACTCGCTTTCTTGTGAGCTGGCCGCAACACCGCAGGATTGCTTCAGGCCCTAGTGTGGTTCCGGCATGGCACGCTGAGCCTTTGTTTAATTCCTCTTCCTGGTGGGAAATGAGAGTTAAATTTGCCCGTCCAGACACCTCCAGCTAGTCTCTCATTGGTTCTCCCTATTCCTGTTCATTTTCCGCAGAAATTGCAAACTGGGCCAAACAGGAGGTTAAAGGCACTGACTCTCCAAGAGGGGAGAGTGTTAGTAAAGCGTCTGGAATGTTGCACCCGAGTACCAGGGGACGAAAACTGAGACACATTTGAACACGTTTCCCGATCACATGGTGGATCATACTCTGGGTTCCACATGCATGTTTTAGCTGAAGGAAGAATCCCTTAAACCTGCAGAGTTGAGACCCCTGCAATGGGTACCATGCAATATGACTTCAAAGGGTCTGCATTTGCTCACCGAACCTCACCAATCCTATCACTGCTGCATTTATGCCACTGTACACACGCTTGATTCTCTTTCTGCGACATAGAAATCCATAGGTTTTAAGATTCTTACTAGTCAGGTATATTCTTAGGCGTTTAATATGGGGTGTAGAGTCCACTTCGTTGAGCAAGGAGTAGCTCTTGTCTATTACATATTTGGCTTATGGAACGGTATCTGTTTTAATTTCAATCTCTGGTTTTATGCAGCACCCCAACTCACCTTTCGCCTTAAGCAAGCATAAGTTGGTTTTCTACATTTGAGACCCTGTTCTGTTTTGTAATTCAGTTCCTGTGTAGCCAAGTTTACATTCCATGTGGTAGAGATATCTTATGATGTTTCTTTTTCTGTGTGACTTATTTCACTTAGAATCATCGTACCTGAATCCACTCATTATGCTGCTATGGGCCTGATGACATAGATTTCATTGCTGAGTGATATTGCATTGTACATAAGTACCACAACTTCTTTATCCATTTTTCACTTTCTGTGATTTTGAACTTGTACTGTAAACGAGGTTCTTGTAAACAGAGCCTTCCCAAACTTTGGGGTGGCTGTGTCTTTTTGATTTTAATTTCCCTAAGCTATAGGACCATAAGTGGAAGTGCCCTAGGCTCTGTTGCTTTGTTTTGTAGATGTTTCAGGAAACACCATACACTTCTCCAGAGTGGCTGTTGGCAATTTACATCCCGCCCATCAGCATAACAAGGCTCCCAGTTCTCCATGGCCTGTCCTGCCTTTCTGGATTTTACACTTTTTTCAGATGGCCCTTTTGACCGGGGGGCAGTGAGACTTCATTGTAGTGCAGATTTCCTTTGCAAGCTTGCTTGGTTGGCCAAAAAGGGCGTATGCGTTTTTTCCTGAATATATTCAGGAAAAAACGCATACGCCCTTTTTGGCCAAGTGCATCATTGTGGACGTTCTGCCTCTTTTCCTTTGCTTTACATGCAATTCCAGTCTACCTCCTGAAATCGGTTTCCTGCAATTCTGCCCAGCGTTCAAGTCCTCTTGGCAGCCTTACTTCAATATATTTTTGGACGATAGCTGTCATTTATAACTCTGCAGGTTTGTGAATGACAGTGCCCCTGAGCTCCTTTCTTCAACTCGCTTTCTTGGGAGCTGGCCGCAACACCGCAGCATTGCTTCAGGCCCTAGTGTGGTTCCGGCATGACATGCTGAGCCTTTGGTTAATTCCTCTTCCTGGTGGGAAATGAGAGTTAACTTTGCCCGTCCAGACACCTCCAGCTAGTCTCTCATTGGTTCTCCCTATTCCTGTTCATTTTCCGCAGAAATTGCAAACTGGGCCAAACAAGAGGTTAAAGGCACTGACTCTCCAAGTGGGGAGAGTGTTAGTAAAGCGTCTGGAATGTTGCACCCGAGTACCGGGGGATGAAAACTGACACAATTAAACACGTTTCCCGATCACACGGTGGATCATACTCTGGGTTCCACATGCATGTTTTAGCTGAAGGAAGAATCCCTTAAACCTGGAGAGTTGAGACCCATGGAATGGGTACCATGCAATATGACTTCAAAGGGTCTGCATTTGCTCACCGAACCTCACCAATAATATCACTGCTCCGTTTATGCCGCTGTACACACGCTTGATTCTCTTTCGGAGACATATAAATCCATAGGTTTTAAGATTCTTACTAGTCAGGTATATTCTTAGGCGTTTAATATGTGGTGTAGAGTCCACTTCGTTGAGCAAGGAGTAGCTCTTGTCTATTAAATATTTGGCTTATGGAACGGTATCTGTTCTAATTTCAATCTCTGGTTTTATGCAGCACCCCAACTCACCTTTCGCCTTAAGCAAGCATAAGTTGGTTTTCTACATTTGAGACCCTGTTCTGTTTTGTAATTCAGTTCCTGTGTAGCCAAGTTTACATTCCTTGTAGTAGTGATATCTTATGATGTTTGTTTTTCTGTGTGACTTATTTCACTTAGAATCATCGTACCTGAATCCACTCATTATGCTGCTACGGGCCTGATGACATAGATTTCATTGCTGAGTGATATTGCATTGTACGTAAGTACCACAACTTCTTTATCCATTTTTCACTTTCTGTGATTTTGAACTTATACTGTAAACTAGGTTCTTATAAACAGAGCCTTCCCAAACTTTGGGGTGGCTGTGTCTTTTTGATTTTAATTTCCCTAAGCTATAGGACCATAAGTGGAAGTGCCCTAGGCTCTGTTGTTTTGTGTTTTAGATGTTTCAGGAAACACCATACACTTCTCCAGAGTGGCTGTTGGCAATTTACATCCCGCCCATCAGCATAACAAGGCTCCCAGTTCTCCATGGCCTGTCCTGCCTTTCTGGATTTTACACTTTTTTCAGATGACCCTTTTGACCGGGGGGCAGTGAGACTTCATTGTAGTGCAGATTTCCTTTGCAAGCTTGCTTGGTTGGCCAAAAAGGGCGTATGCGTTTTTCCTGAATATATTAAGGAAAAAACGCATACGCCCTTTTTGGCCAAGTGCATCATTGTGGACGTTCTGCCTCTTTTCCTATGCTTTACATGCAATTCCAGTCTACCTCCTGAAATCGGTTTCCTGTAATTCTGCCCCGCTTTCAAGTCCTCTTGGCAGCCTTACTTCAATATATTTTTGGACGATAGCTATCATTTATAACTCTGCAGGTATGTGAATGACAGTGCCCCTGAGCTCCTTTCTTCAACTCGCTTTCTTGTGAGCTGGCCGCAACACCGCAGGATTGCTTCAGGCCCTAGTGTGGTTCCGGCATGGCACGCTGAGCCTTTGTTTAATTCCTCTTCCTGGTGGGAAATGAGAGTTAACTTTGCCCGTCCAGACACCTCCAGCTAGTCTCTCATTGGTTCTCCCTATTCCTGTTCATTTTCCACAGAAATTGCAAACTGGGCCAAACAGGAGGTTAAAGGCACTGACTCTCCAAGTGGGGAGAGTGTTAGTAAAGCGTCTGGAATGTTGCACCCAAGTACCAGGGGACGAAAACTGAGACACATTTGAACACGTTTCCCGATCACACGGTGGATCATACTCTGGGTTCCACATGCATGTTTTAGCTGAAGGAAGAATCCCTTAAACCTGGAGAGTTGAGACCCCTGCAATGGGTACCATGCAATATGACTTCAAAGGGTCTGCATTTGCTCACCGAACCTCACCAATCCTATCACTGCTGCATTTATGCCACTGTACACACGCTTGATTCTCTTTCTGAGACATATAAATCCATAGGTTTTAAGATTCTTTCTAGTCAGGTATATTCTTACGCGTTTAATATGGGGTGTTGAGTCCACTTCGTTGAGCAAGGAGTAGCTCTTGTCTATTAAATATTTGGCTTATGGAACGGTATCTGTTCTAATTTCAATCTCTGGTTTTATGCAGCACCCCAACTCACCTTTCGCCTTAAGCAAGCATAAGTTGGTTTTCTACATTTGAGACCCTGTTCTGTTTTGTAATTCAGTTCCTGTGTAGCCAAGTTTACATTCCTTGTAGTAGTGATATCTTATGATGTTTGTTTTTCTGTGTGACTTATTTCACTTAGAATCATCGTACCTGAATCCACTCATTATGCTGCTACGGGCCTGATGACATAGATTTCTTTGCTGAGTGATATTGCATTGTACGTAAGTACCACAACATCTTTATCCATTTTTCGCTTTCTGTGATATTGAACTTGGACCATAAATGAGGTTCTTGTAAACAGAGCTGTCCCTAACTTTGGGGTGGCTGAGTCTTTTTGATTTTAATTTCCCTAAGCTATAGGACCATAAGTGGAAGTGCCCTAGGCTCTGTTGCTTTGTTTTTTAGATGTTTCAGGAAACACCATACACTTCTCCAGAGTGGCTGTTGGCAATTTACATCCCGCCCATCAGCATAACAAGGCTCCCAGTTCTCCATGGCCTGTCCTGCCTTTCTGGATTTTACACTTTTTTCAGATGGCCCTTTTGACCGGGGGGCAGTGAGACTTCATTGTAGTGCAGATTTCCTTTGCAAGCTTGCTTGGTTGGCCAAAAAGGGCGTATGCGTTTTTTCCTGAATATATTCAGGAAAAAACGCATACGCCCTTTTTGGCCAAGTGCATCATTGTGGACGTTCTGCCTCTTTTCCTATGCTTTACATGCAATTCCAGTCTACCTCCTGAAATCGGTTTCCTGCAATTCTGCCCCGCTTTCAAGTCCTCTTGGCAGCCTTACTTCAATATATTTTTGGACGATAGCTATCATTTATAACTCTGCAGGTATGTGAATGACAGTGCCCCTGAGCTCCTTTCTTCAACTCGCTTTCTTGTGAGCTGGCCGCAACACCGCAGGATTGCTTCAGGCCCTAGTGTGGTTCCGGCATGGCACGCTGAGCCTTTGTTTAATTCCTCTTCCTGGTGGGAAATGAGAGTTAAATTTGCCCGTCCAGACACCTCCAGCTAGTCTCTCATTGGTTCTCCCTATTCCTGTTCATTTTCCGCAGAAATTGCAAACTGGGCCAAACAGGAGGTTAAAGGCACTGACTCTCCAAGAGGGGAGAGTGTTAGTAAAGCGTCTGGAATGTTGCACCCGAGTACCAGGGGACGAAAACTGAGACACATTTGAACACGTTTCCCGATCACATGGTGGATCATACTCTGGGTTCCACATGCATGTTTTAGCTGAAGGAAGAATCCCTTAAACCTGCAGAGTTGAGACCCCTGCAATGGGTACCATGCAATATGACTTCAAAGGGTCTGCATTTGCTCACCGAACCTCACCAATCCTATCACTGCTGCATTTATGCCGCTGTACACACGCTTGATTCTCTTTCTGAGACATATAAATCCATAGGTTTTAAGATTCTTACTAGTCAGGTATATTCTTAGGCGTTTAATATGGGGTGTAGAGTCCACTTCGTTGAGCAAGGAGTAGCTCTTGTCTATTACATATTTGGCTTATGGAACGGTATCTGTGCTAATTTCAATCTCTGGTTTTATGCAGCACCCCAACTCACCTTTCCCCTTAAGCAAGCATAAGTCGGTTTTCTACATTTGAGACCCTGTTCTGTTTTGTAATTCAGTTCCTGTGTAGCCAAGTTTACATTCCATGTGGTAGAGATATCTTATGATGTTTCTTTTTCTGTGTGACTTATTTCACTTAGAATCATCGTACCTGAATCCACTCATTATGCTGCTATGGGCCTGATGACATAGATTTCATTGCTGAGTGATATTGCATTGTACGTAAGTACCACAACTTCTTTATCCATTTTTCACTTTCTGTGATTTTGAACTTGTACTGTAAACGAGGTTCTTGTAAACAGAGCCTTCCCAAACTTTGGGGTGGCTGTGTCTTTTTGATTTTAATTTCCCTAAGCTATAGGACCATAAGTGGAAGTGCCCTAGGCTCTGTTGCTTTGTTTTGTAGATGTTTCAGGAAACACCATACACTTCTCCAGAGTGGCTGTTGGCAATTTACATCCCGCCCATCAGCATAACAAGGCTCCCAGTTCTCCATGGCCTGTCCTGCCTTTCTGGATTTTACACTTTTTTCAGATGGCCCTTTTGACCGGGGGGCAGTGAGACTTCATTGTAGTGCAGATTTCCTTTGCAAGCTTGCTTGGTTGGCCAAAAAGGGCGTATGCGTTTTTTCCTGAATATATTCAGGAAAAAACGCATACGCCCTTTTTGGCCAAGTGCATCATTGTGGACGTTCTGCCTCTTTTCCTATGCTTTACATGCAATTCCAGTCTACCTCCTGAAATCGGTTTCCTGCAATTCTGCCCAGCGTTCAAGTCCTCTTGGCAGCCTTACTTCAATATATTTTTGGACGATAGCTGTCATTTATAACTCTGCAGGTTTGTGAATGACAGTGCCCCTGAGCTCCTTTCTTCAACTCGCTTTCTTGGGAGCTGGCCGCAACACCGCAGCATTGCTTCAGGCCCTAGTGTGGTTCCGGCATGACATGCTGAGCCTTTGGTTAATTCCTCTTCCTGGTGGGAAATGAGAGTTAACTTTGCCCGTCCAGACACCTCCAGCTAGTCTCTCATTGGTTCTCCCTATTCCTGTTCATTTTCCGCAGAAATTGCAAACTGGGCCAAACAAGAGGTTAAAGGCACTGACTCTCCAAGTGGGGAGAGTGTTAGTAAAGCGTCTGGAATGTTGCACCCGAGTACCGGGGGATGAAAACTGACACAATTAAACACGTTTCCCGATCACACGGTGGATCATACTCTGGGTTCCACATGCATGTTTTAGCTGAAGGAAGAATCCCTTAAACCTGGAGAGTTGAGACCCATGGAATGGGTACCATGCAATATGACTTCAAAGGGTCTGCATTTGCTCACCGAACCTCACCAATAATATCACTGCTGCGTTTATGCCGCTGTACACACGCTTGATTCTCTTTCGGAGACATATAAATCCATAGGTTTTAAGATTCTTACTAGTCAGGTATATTCTTAGGCGTTTAATATGTGGTGTAGAGTCCACTTCGTTGAGCAAGGAGTAGCTCTTGTCTATTAAATATTTGGCTTATGGAACGGTATCTGTTCTAATTTCAATCTCTGGTTTTATGCAGCACCCCAACTCACCTTTCGCCTTAAGCAAGCATAAGTTGGTTTTCTACATTTGAGACCCTGTTCTGTTTTGTAATTCAGTTCCTGTGTAGCCAAGTTTACATTCCTTGTAGTAGTGATATCTTATGATGTTTGTTTTTCTGTGTGACTTATTTCACTTAGAATCATCGTACCTGAATCCACTCATTATGCTGCTACGGGCCTGATGACATAGATTTCATTGCTGAGTGATATTGCATTGTACGTAAGTACCACAAATTCTTTATCCATTTTTCGCTTTCTGTGATATTGAACTTGGACCATAAATGAGGTTCTTGTAAACAGAGCTGTCCCTAACTTTGGGGTGGCTGAGTCTTTTTGATTTTAATTTCCCTAAGCTATAGGACCATAAGTGGAAGTGCCCTAGGCTCTGTTGCTTTGTTTTTTAGATGTTTCAGGAAACACCATACACTTCTCCAGAGTGGCTGTTGGCAATTTACATCCCGCCCATCAGCATAACAAGGCTCCCAATTCTCCATGGCCTGTCCTGCCTTTCTGGATTTTACACTTTTTTCAGATGGCCCTTTTGACCGGGGGGCAGTGAGACTTCATTGTAGTGCAGATTTCCTTTGCAAGCTTGCTTGGTTGGCCAAAAAGGGCGTATGCGTTTTTTCCTGAATATATTCAGGAAAAAACGCATACGCCCTTTTTGGCCAAGTGCATCATTGTGGACGTTCTGCCTCTTTTCCTATGCTTTACATGCAATTCCAGTCTACCTCCTGAAATCGGTTTCCTGCAATTCTGCCCCGCTTTCAAGTCCTCTTGGCAGCCTTACTTCAATATATTTTTGGACTATAGCTATCATTTATAACTCTGCAGGTATGTGAATGACAGTGCCCCTGAGCTCCTTTCTTCAACTCGCTTTCTTGTGAGCTGGCCGCAACACCGCAGGATTGCTTCAGGCCCTAGTGTGGTTCCGGCATGGCACGCTGAGCCTTTGTTTAATTCCTCTTCCTGGTGGGAAATGAGAGTTAAATTTGCCCGTCCAGACACCTCCAGCTAGTCTCTCATTGGTTCTCCCTATTCCTGTTCATTTTCCGCAGAAATTGCAAACTGGGCCAAACAGGAGGTTAAAGGCACTGACTCTCCAAGAGGGGAGAGTGTTAGTAAAGCGTCTGGAATGTTGCACCCGAGTACCAGGGGACGAAAACTGAGACACATTTGAACACGTTTCCCGATCACATGGTGGATCATACTCTGGGTTCCACATGCATGTTTTAGCTGAAGGAAGAATCCCTTAAACCTGCAGAGTTGAGACCCCTGCAATGGGTACCATGCAATATGACTTCAAAGGGTCTGCATTTGCTCACCGAACCTCACCAATCCTATCACTGCTGCATTTATGCCACTGTACACACGCTTGATTCTCTTTCTGCGACATAGAAATCCATAGGTTTTAAGATTCTTACTAGTCAGGTATATTCTTAGGCGTTTAATATGGGGTGTAGAGTCCACTTCGTTGAGCAAGGAGTAGCTCTTGTCTATTACATATTTGGCTTATGGAACGGTATCTGTTTTAATTTCAATCTCTGGTTTTATGCAGCACCCCAACTCACCTTTCGCCTTAAGCAAGCATAAGTTGGTTTTCTACATTTGAGACCCTGTTCTGTTTTGTAATTCAGTTCCTGTGTAGCCAAGTTTACATTCCATGTGGTAGAGATATCTTATGATGTTTCTTTTTCTGTGTGACTTATTTCACTTAGAATCATCGTACCTGAATCCACTCATTATGCTGCTATGGGCCTGATGACATAGATTTCATTGCTGAGTGATATTGCATTGTACGTAAGTACCACAACTTCTTTATCCATTTTTCACTTTCTGTGATTTTGAACTTGTACTGTAAACGAGGTTCTTGTAAACAGAGCCTTCCCAAACTTTGGGGTGGCTGTGTCTTTTTGATTTTAATTTCCCTAAGCTATAGGACCATAAGTGGAAGTGCCCTAGGCTCTGTTGCTTTGTTTTGTAGATGTTTCAGGAAACACCATACACTTCTCCAGAGTGGCTGTTGGCAATTTACATCCCGCCCATCAGCATAACAAGGCTCCCAGTTCTCCATGGCCTGTCCTGCCTTTCTGGATTTTACACTTTTTTCAGATGGCCCTTTTGACCGGGGGGCAGTGAGACTTCATTGTAGTGCAGATTTCCTTTGCAAGCTTGCTTGGTTGGCCAAAAAGGGCGTATGCGTTTTTTCCTGAATATATTCAGGAAAAAACGCATACGCCCTTTTTGGCCAAGTGCATCATTGTGGACGTTCTGCCTCTTTTCCTTTGCTTTACATGCAATTCCAGTCTACCTCCTGAAATCGGTTTCCTGCAATTCTGCCCAGCGTTCAAGTCCTCTTGGCAGCCTTACTTCAATATATTTTTGGACGATAGCTGTCATTTATAACTCTGCAGGTTTGTGAATGACAGTGCCCCTGAGCTCCTTTCTTCAACTCGCTTTCTTGGGAGCTGGCCGCAACACCGCAGCATTGCTTCAGGCCCTAGTGTGGTTCCGGCATGACATGCTGAGCCTTTGGTTAATTCCTCTTCCTGGTGGGAAATGAGAGTTAACTTTGCCCGTCCAGACACCTCCAGCTAGTCTCTCATTGGTTCTCCCTATTCCTGTTCATTTTCCGCAGAAATTGCAAACTGGGCCAAACAAGAGGTTAAAGGCACTGACTCTCCAAGTGGGGAGAGTGTTAGTAAAGCGTCTGGAATGTTGCACCCGAGTACCGGGGGATGAAAACTGACACAATTAAACACGTTTCCCGATCACACGGTGGATCATACTCTGGGTTCCACATGCATGTTTTAGCTGAAGGAAGAATCCCTTAAACCTGGAGAGTTGAGACCCATGGAATGGGTACCATGCAATATGACTTCAAAGGGTCTGCATTTGCTCACCGAACCTCACCAATAATATCACTGCTCCGTTTATGCCGCTGTACACACGCTTGATTCTCTTTCGGAGACATATAAATCCATAGGTTTTAAGATTCTTACTAGTCAGGTATATTCTTAGGCGTTTAATATGTGGTGTAGAGTCCACTTCGTTGAGCAAGGAGTAGCTCTTGTCTATTAAATATTTGGCTTATGGAACGGTATCTGTTCTAATTTCAATCTCTGGTTTTATGCAGCACCCCAACTCACCTTTCGCCTTAAGCAAGCATAAGTTGGTTTTCTACATTTGAGACCCTGTTCTGTTTTGTAATTCAGTTCCTGTGTAGCCAAGTTTACATTCCTTGTAGTAGTGATATCTTATGATGTTTGTTTTTCTGTGTGACTTATTTCACTTAGAATCATCGTACCTGAATCCACTCATTATGCTGCTACGGGCCTGATGACATAGATTTCATTGCTGAGTGATATTGCATTGTACGTAAGTACCACAACTTCTTTATCCATTTTTCACTTTCTGTGATTTTGAACTTATACTGTAAACTAGGTTCTTATAAACAGAGCCTTCCCAAACTTTGGGGTGGCTGTGTCTTTTTGATTTTAATTTCCCTAAGCTATAGGACCATAAGTGGAAGTGCCCTAGGCTCTGTTGTTTTGTGTTTTAGATGTTTCAGGAAACACCATACACTTCTCCAGAGTGGCTGTTGGCAATTTACATCCCGCCCATCAGCATAACAAGGCTCCCAGTTCTCCATGGCCTGTCCTGCCTTTCTGGATTTTACACTTTTTTCAGATGACCCTTTTGACCGGGGGGCAGTGAGACTTCATTGTAGTGCAGATTTCCTTTGCAAGCTTGCTTGGTTGGCCAAAAAGGGCGTATGCGTTTTTCCTGAATATATTAAGGAAAAAACGCATACGCCCTTTTTGGCCAAGTGCATCATTGTGGACGTTCTGCCTCTTTTCCTATGCTTTACATGCAATTCCAGTCTACCTCCTGAAATCGGTTTCCTGTAATTCTGCCCCGCTTTCAAGTCCTCTTGGCAGCCTTACTTCAATATATTTTTGGACGATAGCTATCATTTATAACTCTGCAGGTATGTGAATGACAGTGCCCCTGAGCTCCTTTCTTCAACTCGCTTTCTTGTGAGCTGGCCGCAACACCGCAGGATTGCTTCAGGCCCTAGTGTGGTTCCGGCATGGCACGCTGAGCCTTTGTTTAATTCCTCTTCCTGGTGGGAAATGAGAGTTAACTTTGCCCGTCCAGACACCTCCAGCTAGTCTCTCATTGGTTCTCCCTATTCCTGTTCATTTTCCACAGAAATTGCAAACTGGGCCAAACAGGAGGTTAAAGGCACTGACTCTCCAAGTGGGGAGAGTGTTAGTAAAGCGTCTGGAATGTTGCACCCAAGTACCAGGGGACGAAAACTGAGACACATTTGAACACGTTTCCCGATCACACGGTGGATCATACTCTGGGTTCCACATGCATGTTTTAGCTGAAGGAAGAATCCCTTAAACCTGGAGAGTTGAGACCCCTGCAATGGGTACCATGCAATATGACTTCAAAGGGTCTGCATTTGCTCACCGAACCTCACCAATCCTATCACTGCTGCATTTATGCCACTGTACACACGCTTGATTCTCTTTCTGAGACATATAAATCCATAGGTTTTAAGATTCTTACTAGTCAGGTATATTCTTAGGCGTTTAATATGGGGTGTAGAGTCCACTTCGTTGAGCAAGGAGTAGCTCTTGTCTATTACATATTTGGCTTATGGAACGGTATCTGTTCTAATTTCAATCTCTGGTTTTATGCAGCACCCCAACTCACCTTTCGCCTTAAGCAAGCATAAGTTGGTTTTCTACATTTGAGACCCTGTTCTGTTTTGTAATTCAGTTCCTGTGTAGCCAAGTTTACATTCCATGTGGTAGAGATATCTTATGATGTTTCTTTCTCTGTGTGACTTATTTCACTTACAATCATCGTACCTGAATCCACTCATTATGCTGCTACGGGCCTGATGACATAGATTTCATTGCTGAGTGATATTGCATTGTACGTAAGTACCACAACTTCTTTATCCATTTTGCACTTTCTGTGATATTGAACTTGTACCGTAAAGGAGGTTCTTGTAAACAGAGCTGTCCCAAAGATTGGGGTGGTTGTGTCTTTTTGATTGTAATTTCCCTAAGCTATAGGACCATAAGTGGAAGTGCCCTAGGCTCTGTTGCTTTGTTTTTTAGATGTTTTAGGAAACACCATACACTTCTCCAGAGTGGCTGTTGGCAATTTACATCCCACCCATCAGCATAACAAGGCTCCCAGTTCTCCATGGCCTGTCCTGCCTTTCTGGATTTTACACTTTTTTCAGATGGCCCTTTTGACCAGGGGGCAGTGAGACTTCATTGTAGTGCAGATTTCCTTTTCAAGCTTGCTTGGTTGGCCAAAAAGGGCGTATGCGTTTTTTCCTGAATATATTCAGGAAAAAACGCATACGCCCTTTTTGGCCAAGTGCATCATTGTGGACGTTCTGCCTCTTTTCCTATGCTTTACATGCAATTCCAGTCTACCTCCTGAAATCAGTTTCCTGCAATTCTGCCCCGCTTTCAAGTCCTCTTGGCAGCCTTACTTCAATATACTTTTGGACTATAGCTATCATTTATAACTCTGCAGGTATGTGAATGACAGTGCCCCTGAGCTCCTTTCTTCAACTCGCTTTCTTGTGAGCTGGCCACAACACCGCAGCATTGCTTCAGGCCCTAGTGTGGTTCCAGCATGACATGCTGAGCCTTTGGTTAATTCCTCTTCCTGGTGGGAAATGAGAGTTAACTTTGCCCGTCCAGACACCTCCAGCTAGTCTCTCATTGGTTCTCCCTATTCCTGTTCATTTTCCGCAGAAATTGCAAACTGGGCCAAACAAGAGGTTAAAGGCACTGACTCTCCAAGTGGGGAGAGTGTTAGTAAAGCGTCTGGAATGTTGCACCCGAGTACTGGGGGATGAAAACTGACACAATTAAACACGTTTCCCGATCACACGGTGGATCATACTCTGGGTTCCACATGCATGTTTTAGCTGAAGGAAGAATCCCTTAAACCTGGAGAGTTGAGACCCATGGAATGGGTACCATGCAATATGACTTCAAAGGGTCTGCATTTGCTCACCGAACCTCACCAATCCTATCACTGCTGCGTTTATGACACTGTACACACGCTTGATTCTCTTTCGGAGACATATAAATCCATAGGTTTTAAGATTCTTTCTAGTCAGGTATATTCTTACGCGTTTAATATGGGGTGTAGAGTCCACTTCATTGAGCAAGGAGTAGCTCTTGTCTATTAAATATTTGGCTTATGGAACGGTATCTGTTTTAATTTCAATCTCTGGTTTTATGCAGCACCCCAACTCACCTTTCCCCTTAAGCAAGCATAAGTCGGTTTTCTACATTTGAGACCCTGTTCTGTTTTGTAATTCAGTTCCTGTGTAGCCAAGTTTACATTCCGTGTAGTAGAGATATCTTATGATGTTTCTTTTTCTGTGTGACTTATTTCACTTAGAATCATCGTACCTGAATCCACTCATTATGCTGCTATGGGCCTGATGACATAGATTTCATTGTTGAGTGATATTGCATTGTACGTAAGTACCACAACTTCTTTATCCATTTTTCGCTTTCTGTGATATTGAACTTGGACCATAAATGAGGTTCTTGTAAACAGAGCCTTCCCAAACTTTGGGGAGGCTGTGTCTTTTTGATTTTAATTTCCCTAAGCTATAGGACCATAAGTGGAAGTGCCCTAGGCTCTGTTGCTTTGTTTTGTAGATGTTTCAGGAAACACCATACACTTCTCCAGAGTGGCTGTTGGCAATTTACATCCCGCCCATCAGCATAACAAGGCTCCCAGTTCTCCATGGCCTGTCCTGCCTTTCTGGATTTTACACTTTTTTCAGATGGCCCTTTTGACCGGGGGGCAGTGAGACTTCATTGTAGTGCAGATTTCCTTTGCAAGCTTGCTTGGTTGGCCAAAAAGGGCGTATGCGTTTTTTCCTGAATATATTCAGGAAAAAACGCATACGCCCTTTTTGGCCAAGTGCATCATTGTGGACGTTCTGCCTCTTTTCCTATGCTTTACATGCAATTCCAGTCTACCTCCTGAAATCGGTTTCCTGCAATTCTGCCCCGCTTTCAAGTCCTCTTGGCAGCCTTACTTCAATATATTTTTGGACGATAGCTATCATTTATAACTCTGCAGGTATGTGAATGACAGTGCCCCTGAGCTCCTTTCTTCAACTCGCTTTCTTGTGAGCTGGCCGCAACACTGCAGGATTGCTTCAGGCCCTAGTGTGGTTCCGGTATGGCACGCTGAGCCTTTGTTTAATTCCTCTTCCTGGTGAGAAATGAGAGTTAACTTTGCCCGTCCAGACACCTCCAGCTAGTCTCTCATTGGTTCTCCCTATTCCTGTTCATTTTCCGCAGAAATTGCAAACTGGGCCAAACAGGAGGTTAAAGGCACTGACTCTCCAAGTGGGGAGAGTGTTAGTAAAGCGTCTGGAATGTTGCACCCGAGTACCAGGGGACGAAAACTGAGACACATTTGAACACGTTTCCCGATCACACGGTGGATCATACTCTGGGTTCCACATGCATGTTTTAGCTGAAGGAAGAATCCCTTAAACCTGGAGAGTTGAGACCCCTGCAATGGGTACCATGCAATATGACTTCAAAGGGTCTGCATTTGCTCACCGAACCTCACCAATCCTATCACTGCTGCATTTATGCCACTGTACACACGCTTGATTCTCTTTCTGAGACATATAAATCCATAGGTTTTAAGATTCTTACTAGTCAGGTATATTCTTAGGCGTTTAATATGGGGTGTAGAGTCCACTTCGTTGAGCAAGGAGTAGCTCTTGTCTATTACATATTTGGCTTATGGAACGGTATCTGTGCTAATTTCAATCTCTGGTTTTATGCAGCACCCCAACTCACCTTTCGCCTTAAGCAAGCATAAGTTGGTTTTCTACATTTGAGACCCTGTTCTGTTTTGTAATTCAGTTCCTGTGTAGCCAAGTTTACATTCCATGTGGTAGAGATATCTTATGATGTTTCTTTCTCTGTGTGACTTATTTCACTTACAATCATCGTACCTGAATCCACTCATTATGCTGCTACGGGCCTGATGACATAGATTTCATTGCTGAGTGATATTGCATTGTACGTAAGTACCACAACTTCTTTATCCATTTTGCGCTTTCTGTGATATTGAACTTGTACCGTAAAGGAGGTTCTTGTAAACAGAGCTGTCCCAAAGATTGGGGTGGTTGTGTCTTTTTGATTTTAATTTCCCTAAGCTATAGGACCATAAGTGGAAGTGCCCTAGGCTCTGTTGCTTTGTTTTTTAGATGTTTCAGGAAACACCATACACTTCTCCAGAGTGGCTGTTGGCAATTTACATCCCGCCCATCAGCATAACAAGGCTCCCAGTTCTCCATGGGCTGTCCTGCCTTTCTGGATTTTACACTTTCTTCAGATGGCCCTTTTGACCGGGGGGCAGTGAGACTTCATTGTAGTGCAGATTTCCTTTGCAAGCTTGCTTGGTTGGCCAAAAAGGGCGTATGCGTTTATTCCTGAATATATTCAGGAAAAAACGCATACGCACTTTTTGGCCAAGTGCATCATTGTGGACGTTTTGCCTCTTTTCCTATGCTTTACATGCAATTCCAGTCTACCTCCTGAAATCGGTTTCCTGCAATTCTGCCCCGCTTTCAAGTCCTCTTGGCAGCCTTACTTCAATATATTTTTGGACGATAGCTGTCATTTATAACTCTGCAGGTATGTGAATGACAGTGCCCCTGAGCTCCTTTCTTCAACTCGCTTTCTTGTGAGCTGGCCGCAACACCGCAGCATTGCTTCAGGCCCTAGTGTGGTTCTGGCATGGCACGCTGAGCCTTTGTTTAATTCCTCTTCCTGGTGGGAAATGAGAGTTAAATTTGCCCGTCCAGACACCTCCAGCTAGTCTCTCATTGGTTCTCCCTATTCCTGTTCATTTTCCGCAGAAATTGCAAACTGGGCCAAACAGGAGGTTAAAGGCACTGACTCTCCAAGTGGGGAGAGTGTTAGTAAAGCGTCTGGAATGTTGCACCCGAGTACCGGGGGACGAAAACTGAGTCACATTTGAACACGTTTCCCGATCACACAGTGGATCATACTCTGGGTTCCACATGCATGTTTTAGCTGAAGGAAGAATCCCTTAAACCTGGAGAGTTGAGACCCATGGAATGGGTACCATGCAATATGACTTGAAAGGGTCTGCATTTGCTCACCGAACCTCACCAATCCTATCACTGCTGCATTTATGCCACTGTACACACGCTTGATTCTCTTTCTGAGACATATAAATCCATAGGTTGTAAGATTCTTACTAGTCAGGTATATTATTAGGCGTTTAATATGGGGTGTAGAGTCCACTTCGTTGAGCAAGGAGTAGCTCTTGTCTATTACATAATTGGCTTATGGAACGGTATCTGTTCTAATTTCAATCTCTGGTTTTATGCAGCACCCCAACTCACCTTTCCCCTTAAGCAAGCATAAGTTGGTTTTCTACATTTGAGACCCTGTTCTGTTTTGTAACTCAGTTCCTGTGTAGCCAAGTTTACATTCCATGTGGTAGAGATATCTTATGATGTTTCTTTTTCTGTGTGACTTATGTCACTTAGAATCATCGTACCTGAATCCACTCATTATGCTGCTATGGGCCTGATGACATAGATTTCATTGCTGAGTGATATTGCATTGTACGTAAGTACCACAACTTCTTTATCCATTTTTCACTTTCTGTGATTTTGAACTTGTACTGTAAACGAGGTTCTTGTAAACAGAGCCTTCCCAAACTTTGGGGTGGCTGTGTCTTTTTGATTTTAATTTCCCTAAGCTATAGGACCATAAGTGGAAGTGCCCTAGGCTCTGTTGCTTTGTTTTGTAGATGTTTCAGGAAACACCATACACTTCTCCAGAGTGGCTGTTGGCAATTTACATCCCGCCCATCAGCATAACAAGGCTCCCAGTTCTCCATGGGCTGTCCTGCCTTTCTGGATTTTACACTTTTATCAGATGGCCCTTTTGACCGGGGGGCAGTGAGACTTCATTGTAGTGCAGATTTCCTTTGCAAGCTTGCTTGGTTGGCCAAAAAGTGCGTATGCGTTTTTTCCTGAATATATTCAGGAAAAAACGCATACGCCCTTTTTGGCCAAGTGCATCATTGTGGACGTTCTGCCTCTTTTCCTTTGCTTTACATGCAATTCCAGTCTACCTCCTGAAATCGGTTTCCTGCAATTCTGCCCAGCGTTCAAGTCCTCTTGGCAGCCTTACTTCAATATATTTTTGGACGATAGCTGTCATTTATAACTCTGCAGGTTTGTGAATGACAGTGCCCCTGAGCTCCTTTCTTCAACTCGCTTTCTTGTGAGCGGGCCGCAACACCGCAGGATTGCTTCAGGCCCTAGTGTGGTTCCGGCATGGCACGCTGAGCCTTTGTTTAATTCCTCTTCCTGGTGGGAAATGAGAGTTAAATTTGCCCGTCCAGACACCTCCAGCTAGTCTCTCATTGGTTCTCCCTATTCCTGTTCATTTTCCGCAGAAATTGCAAACTGGGCCAAACAGGAGGTTAAAGGCACTGACTCTCCAAGTGGGGAGAGTGTTAGTAAAGCGTCTGGAATGTTGCACCCGAGTACCAGGGGACGAAAACTGAGACACATTTGAACACGTTTCCCGATCACATGGTGGATCATACTCTGGGTTCCACATGCATGTTTTAGCTGAAGGAAGAATCCCTTAAACCTGGAGAGTTGAGACCCCTGCAATGGGTACCATGCAATATGACTTCAAAGGGTCTGCATTTGCTCACCGAACCTCACCAATCCTATCACTGCTGCATTTATGCCACTGTTCACACGCTTGATTCTCTTTCTGAGATATATAAATCCATAGGTTTTAAGATTCTTACTAGTCAGGTATATTCTTAGGCGTTTAATATGGGGTGTAGAGTCCACTTCGTTGAGCAAGGAGTAGCTCTTGTCTATTACATATTTGGCTTATGGAACGGTATCTGTTCTAATTTCAATCTCTGGTTTTATGCAGCACCCCAACTCACCTTTCGCCTTAAGCAAGCATAAGTTGGTTTTCTACATTTGAGACCCTGTTCTGTTTTGTAATTCAGTTCCTGTGTAGCCAAGTTTACATTCCATGTGGTAGAGATATCTTATGATGTTTCTTTCTCTGTGTGACTTATTTCACTTACAATCATCGTACCTGAATCCACTCATTATGCTGCTACGGGCCTGATGACATAGATTTCATTGCTGAGTGATATTGCATTGTACGTAAGTACCACAACTTCTTTATCCATTTTGCGCTTTCTGTGATTTTGAACTTGTACCGTAAAGGAGGTTCTTGTAAACAGAGCTGTCCCAAAGATTGGGGTGGTTGTGTCTTTTTGATTTTAATTTCCCTAAGCTATAGGACCATAAGTGGAAGTGCCCTAGGCTCTGTTGCTTTGTTTTTTAGATGTTTCAGGAAACACCATACACTTCTCCAGAGTGACTGTTGGCAATTTACATCCCGCCCATCAGCATAACAAGGCTCCCAGTTCTCCATGGGCTGTCCTGCCTTTCTGGATTTTACACTTTTTTCAGATGGCCCTTTTGACCGGGGGGCGTTGAGACTTCATTGTAGTGCAGATTTCCTTTGCAAGCTTGCTTGGTTGGCCAAAAAGGGCGTATGCGTTTATTCCTGAATATATTCAGGAAAAAACGCATACACCCTTTTTGGCCAAGTGCATCATTGTGGACGTTCTGCCTCTTTTCCTATGCTTTACATGCAATTCCAGTCTACCTCCTGAAATCGGTTTCCTGCAATTCTGCCCCGCTTTCAAGTCCTCTTGGCAGCCTTACTTCAATATATTTTTGGACGATAGCTGTCATTTATAACTCTGCAGGTATGTGAATGACAGTGCCCCTGAGCTCCTTTCTTCAACTCGCTTTCTTGTGAGCTGGCCGCAACACCGCAGCATTGCTTCAGGCCCTAGTGTGGTTCCGGCATGGCACGCTGAGCCTTTGGTTAATTCCTCTTCCTGCTGGGAAATGAGAGTTAAATTTGCCCGTCCAGACACCTCCAGCTAGTCTCTCATTGGTTCTCCCTATTCCTGTTCATTTTCCGCAGAAATTGCAAACTGGGCCAAACAGGAGGTTAAAGGCACTGACTCTCCAAGTGGGGAGAGTGTTAGTAAAGCGTCTGGAATGTTGCACCCGAGTACCGGGGGACGAAAACTGAGTCACATTTGAACACGTTTCCCGATCACACAGTGGATCATACTCTGGGTTCCACATGCATGTTTTAGCTGAAGGAAGAATCCCTTAAACCTGGAGAGTTGAGACCCATGGAATGGGTACCATGAAATATGACTTGAAAGGGTCTGCATTTGCTCACCGAACCTCACCAATCCTATCACTGCTGCGTTTATGCCACTGTACACACGCTTGATTCTCTTTCTGAGACATATAAATCCATAGGTTTTAAGATTCTTACTAGTCAGGTATATTCTTAGGCGTTTAATATGGGGTGTAGAGTCCACTTCGTTGAGCAAGGAGTAGCTCTTGTCTATTACATATTTGGCTTATGGAACGGTATCTGTTCTAATTTCAATCTCTGGTTTTATGCAGCACCCCAACTCACCTTTCCCCTTAAGCAAGCATAAGTTGGTTTTCTACATTTGAGACCCTGTTCTGTTTTGTAATTCAGTTCCTGTGTAGCCAAGTTTACATTCCATGTGGTAGAGATATCTTATGATGTTTCTTTTTCTGTGTGACTTATTTCACTTAGAATCATCGTACCTGAATCCACTCATTATGCTGCTATGGGCCTGATGACATAGATTTCATTGCTGAGTGATATTGCATTGTACGTAAGTACCACAACTTCTTTATCCATTTTTCACTTTCTGTGATTTTGAACTTGTACTGTAAACGAGGTTCTTGTAAACAGAGCCTTCCCAAACTTTGGGGTGGCTGTGTCTTTTTGATTTTAATTTCCCTAAGCTATAGGACCATAAGTGGAAGTGCCCTAGGCTCTGTTGCTTTGTTTTGTAGATGTTTCAGGAAACACCATACACTTCTCCAGAGTGGCTGTTGGCAATTTACATCCCGCCCATCAGCATAACAAGGCTCCCAGTTCTCCATGGGCTGTCCTGCCTTTCTGGATTTTACACTTTTTTCAGATGGCCCTTTTGACCGGGGGGCAGTGAGACTTCATTGTAGTGCAGATTTCCTTTGCAAGCTTGCTTGGTGGGCCAAAAAGGGCGTATGCGTTTTTTCCTGAATATATTCAGGAAAAAACGCATATGCACTTTTTGGCCAAGTGCATCATTGTGGACGTTCTGCCTCTTTTCCTTTGCTTTACATGCAATTCCAGTCTACCTCCTGAAATCGGTTTCCTGCAATTCTGCCCAGCGTTCAAGTCCTCTTGGCAGCCTTACTTCAATATATTTTTGGACGATAGCTGTCATTTATAACTCTGCAGGTTTGTGAATGACAGTGCCCCTGAGCTCCTTTCTTCAACTCGCTTTCTTGTGAGCTGGCCGCAACACCACAGCATTGCTTCAGGCCCTAGTGTGGTTCCGGCATGACATGCTGAGCCTTTGGTTAATTCCTCTTCCTGGTGGGAAATGAGAGTTAACTTTGCCCGTCCAGACACCTCCAGCTAGTCTCTCATTGGTTCTCCCTATTCCTGTTCATTTTCCGCAGAAATTGCAAACTGGGCCAAACAAGAGGTTAAAGGCACTGACTCTCCAAGTGGGGAGAGTGTTAGTAAAGCGTCTGGAATGTTGCACCCGAGTACTGGGGGATGGACACTGACACAATTAAACACGTTTCCCGATCACACGGTGGATCATACTCTGGGTTCCACATGCAAGTTTTAGCTGAAGGAAGAATCCCTTAAACCTGGAGAGTTGAGACCCATGTAATGGGTACCATGCAATATGACTTCAAAGGGTCTGCATTTGCTCACCGAACCTCACCAATCCTATCACTGCTGCGTTTATGACACTGTACACACGCTTGATTCTCTTTCGGAGACATATAAATCCATAGGTTTTAAGATTCTTTCTAGTCAGGTATATTCTTACGCGTTTAATATGGGGTGTAGAGTCCACTTCGTTGAGCAAGGAGTAGCTCTTGTCTATTAAATATTTGGCTTATGGAACGGTATCTGTTCTAATTTCAATCTCTGGTTTTATGCAGCACCCCAACTCACCTTTCGCCTTAAGCAAGCATAAGTTGGTTTTCTACATTTGATACCCTGTTCTGTTTTGTAATTCAGTTCCTGTGTAGCCAAGTTTACATTCCTTGTAGTAGTGATATCTTATGATGTTTGTTTTTCTGTGTGACTTATTTCACTTAGAATCATCGTACCTGAATCCACTCATTATGCTGCTACGGGCCTGATGACATAGATTTCATTGCTGAGTGATATTGCATTGTACGTAAGTACCACAACATCTTTATCCATTTTTCGCTTTCTGTGATATTGAACTTGGACCATAAATGAGGTTCTTGTAAACAGAGCTGTCCCTAACTTTGGGGTGGCTGAGTCTTTTTGATTTTAATTTCCCTAAGCTATAGGACCATAAGTGGAAGTGCCCTAGGCTCTGTTGCTTTGTTTTTTAGATGTTTCAGGAAACACCATACACTTCTCCAGAGTGGCTGTTGGCAATTTACATCCCACCCATCAGCATAACAAGGCTCCCAGTTCTCCATGGCCTGTCCTGCCTTTCTGGATTTTACACTTTTTTCAGATGGCCCTTTTGACCGGGGGCAGTGAGACTTCATTGTAGTGCAGATTTCCTTTGCAAGCTTGCTTGGATGGCCAAAAAGGGCGTATGCGTTTTTTCCTGAATATATTCAGGAAAAAACGCATACGCCCTTTTTGGCCAAGTGCATCATTGTGGACGTTCTGCCTCTTTTCCTATGCTTTACATGCAATTCCAGTCTACCTCCTGAAATCGGTTTCCTGCAATTCTGCCCCACATTCAAGTCCTCTTGGCAGCCTTACTTCAATATACTTTTGGACGATAGCTATCATTTATAACTCTGCAGGTATGTGAATGACAGTGCCCCTGAGCTCCTTTCTTCAACTCGCTTTCTTGTGAGCTGGCCGCAACACCGCAGGATTGCTTCAGGCCCTAGTGTGGTTCCGGCATGGCACGCTGAGCCTTTGTTTAATTCCTCTTCCTGGTGGGAAATGAGAGTTAAATTTGCCCGTCCAGACACCTCCAGCTAGTCTCTCATTGGTTCTCCCTATTCCTGTTCATTTTCCGCAGAAATTGCAAACTGGGCCAAACAGGAGGTTAAAGGCACTGACTCTCCAAGTGGGGAGAGTGTTAGTAAAGCATCTGGAATGTTGCACCCGAGTACCAGGGGACGAAAACTGAGACACATTTGAACACGTTTCCCAATCACATGGTGGATCATACTCTGGGTTCCACACGCATGTTTTAGCTGAAGGAAGAATCCCTTAAACCTGGAGAGTTGAGACCCCTGCAATGGGTACCATGCAATAAGACTTCAAAGGGTCTGCATTTGCTCACCGAACCTCACCAATCCTATCACTGCTGTATTTATGCCACTGTACACACGCTTGATTCTCTTTCTGAGACATATAAATCCATAGGTTTTAAGATTCTTACTAGTCAGGTATATTCTTAGGCGTTTAATATGGGGTGTAGAGTCCACTTCGTTGAGCAAGGAGTAGCTCTTGTCTATTACATATTTGGCTTATGGAACGGTATCTGTGCTAATTTCAATCTCTGGTTTTATGCAGCACCCCAACTCACCTTTCCCCTTAAGCAAGCATAAGTCGGTTTTCTACATTTGAGACCCTGTTCTGTTTTGTAATTCAGTTCCTGTGTAGCCAAGTTTACATTCCATGTGGTAGAGATATCTTATGATGTTTCTTTTTCTGTGTGACTTATTTCACTTAGAATCATCGTACCTGAATCCACTCATTATGCTGCTATGGGCCTGATGACATAGATTTCATTGCTGAGTGATATTGCATTGTACGTAAGTACCACAACTTCTTTATCCATTTTTCACTTTCTGTGATTTTGAACTTATACTGTAAACTAGGTTTTTTTAAACAGAGCCTTCCCAAACATTGGGGTGGCTGTGTCTTTTTGATTTTAATTTCCCTAAGCTATAGGACCATAAGTGGAAGTGCCCTAGGCTCTGTTGTTTTGTTTTGTAGATGTTTCAGGAAACACCATACACTTCTCCAGAGTGGCTGTTGGCAATTTACATCCCGCCCATCAGCATAACAAGGCTCCCAGTTCTCCATGGCCTGTCCTGCCTTTCTGGATTTTACACTTTTTTCAGATGGCCCTTTTGACCGGGGGGCAGTGAGACTTCATTGTAGTGCAGATTTCCTTTGCAAGCTTGCTTGGTTGGCCAAAAAGGGCGTATGCGTTTTTTCCTGAATATATTCAGGAAAAAACGCATACGCCCATTTTGGCCAAGTGCATCATTGTGGACGTTCTGCCTCTTTTCCTATGCTTTACATGCAATTCCAGTCTACCTCCTGAAATCGGTTTCCTGCAATTCTGCCCCGCTTTCAAGTCCTCTTGGCAGCCTTACTTCAATATATTTTTGGACGATAGCTATCATTTATAACTGCAGGTATGTGAATGACAGTGCCCCTGAGCTCCTTTCTTCAACTCGCTTTCTTGTGAGCTGGCCGCAACACCGCAGCATTGCTTCAGGCCCTAGTGTGGTTCCGGCACGGCACGCTGAGCCTTTGGTTAATTCCTCTTCCTGGTGGGAAATGAGAGTTAAATTTGCCCGTCCAGACACCTCCAGCTAGTCTCTCATTGGTTCTCCCTATTCCTGTTCATTTTCCGCAGAAATTGCAAACTGGGCCAAACAGGAGGTTAAAGGCACTGACTCTCCAAGTGGGGAGAGTGTTAGTAAAGCGTCTGGAATGTTGCACCCGAGTACCAGGGGACGAAAACTGAGACACATTTGAACACGTTTCCCGATCACATGGTGGATCATACTCTGGGTTCCACATGCATGTTTAGCTGAAGGAAGAATCCCTTAAACCTGGAGAGTTGAGACCCCTGCAATGGGTACCATGCAATATGACTTCAAAGGGTCTGCATTTGCTCACCGAACCTCACCAATCCTATCACTGCTGCGTTTATGACACTGTACACACGCTTGATTCTCTTTCGGAGACATATAAATCCATAGGTTTTAAGATTCTTTCTAGTCAGGTATATTCTTAGGCGTTTAATATGGGGTGTAGAGTCCACTTTGTTGAGCAAGGTGTAGCTCTTGTCTATTACATATTTGGCTTATGGAACGGTATCTGTGCTAATTTCAATCTCTGGTTTTATGCAGCACCCCAACTCACCTTTCCCCTTAAGCAAGCATAAGTCGGTTTTCTACATTTGAGACCCTGTTCTGTTTTGTAATTCAGTTCCTGTGTAGCCAAGTTTACATTCCATGTGGTAGAGATATCTTATGATGTTTCTTTTTCTGTGTGACTTATTTCACTTAGAATCATCGTACCTGAATCCACTCATTATGCTGCTATGGGCCTGATGACATAGATTTCATTGCTGAGTGATATTGCATTGTACGTAAGTACCACAACTTCTTTATCCATTTTTCACTTTCTGTGATTTTGAACTTGTACTGTAAACGAGGTTCTTGTAAACAGAGCCTTCCCAAACTTTGGGGTGGCTGTGTCTTTTTGATTTTAATTTCCCTAAGCTATAGGACCATAAGTGGAAGTGCCCTAGGCTCTGTTGCTTTGTTTTGTAGATGTTTCAGGAAACACCATACACTTCTCCAGAGTGGCTGTTGGCAATTTACATCCCGCCCATCAGCATAACAAGGCTCCCAGTTCTCCATGGGCTGTCCTGCCTTTCTGGATTTTACACTTTTTTCAGATGGCCCTTTTGACCGGGGGGCAGTGAGACTTCATTGTAGTGCAGATTTCCTTTGCAAGCTTGCTTGGTGGGCCAAAAAGGGCGTATGCGTTTTTTCCTGAATATATTCAGGAAAAAACGCATATGCACTTTTTGGCCAAGTGCATCATTGTGGACGTTCTGCCTCTTTTCCTTTGCTTTACATGCAATTCCAGTCTACCTCCTGAAATCGGTTTCCTGCAATTCTGCCCAGCGTTCAAGTCCTCTTGGCAGCCTTACTTCAATATATTTTTGGACGATAGCTGTCATTTATAACTCTGCAGGTTTGTGAATGACAGTGCCCCTGAGCTCCTTTCTTCAACTCGCTTTCTTGTGAGCTGGCCGCAACACCACAGCATTGCTTCAGGCCCTAGTGTGGTTCCGGCATGACATGCTGAGCCTTTGGTTAATTCCTCTTCCTGGTGGGAAATGAGAGTTAACTTTGCCCGTCCAGACACCTCCAGCTAGTCTCTCATTGGTTCTCCCTATTCCTGTTCATTTTCCGCAGAAATTGCAAACTGGGCCAAACAAGAGGTTAAAGGCACTGACTCTCCAAGTGGGGAGAGTGTTAGTAAAGCGTCTGGAATGTTGCACCCGAGTACTGGGGGATGGACACTGACACAATTAAACACGTTTCCCGATCACACGGTGGATCATACTCTGGGTTCCACATGCAAGTTTTAGCTGAAGGAAGAATCCCTTAAACCTGGAGAGTTGAGACCCATGTAATGGGTACCATGCAATATGACTTCAAAGGGTCTGCATTTGCTCACCGAACCTCACCAATCCTATCACTGCTGCGTTTATGACACTGTACACACGCTTGATTCTCTTTCGGAGACATATAAATCCATAGGTTTTAAGATTCTTTCTAGTCAGGTATATTCTTACGCGTTTAATATGGGGTGTAGAGTCCACTTCGTTGAGCAAGGAGTAGCTCTTGTCTATTAAATATTTGGCTTATGGAACGGTATCTGTTCTAATTTCAATCTCTGGTTTTATGCAGCACCCCAACTCACCTTTCGCCTTAAGCAAGCATAAGTTGGTTTTCTACATTTGATACCCTGTTCTGTTTTGTAATTCAGTTCCTGTGTAGCCAAGTTTACATTCCTTGTAGTAGTGATATCTTATGATGTTTGTTTTTCTGTGTGACTTATTTCACTTAGAATCATCGTACCTGAATCCACTCATTATGCTGCTACGGGCCTGATGACATAGATTTCATTGCTGAGTGATATTGCATTGTACGTAAGTACCACAACATCTTTATCCATTTTTCGCTTTCTGTGATATTGAACTTGGACCATAAATGAGGTTCTTGTAAACAGAGCTGTCCCTAACTTTGGGGTGGCTGAGTCTTTTTGATTTTAATTTCCCTAAGCTATAGGACCATAAGTGGAAGTGCCCTAGGCTCTGTTGCTTTGTTTTTTAGATGTTTCAGGAAACACCATACACTTCTCCAGAGTGGCTGTTGGCAATTTACATCCCACCCATCAGCATAACAAGGCTCCCAGTTCTCCATGGCCTGTCCTGCCTTTCTGGATTTTACACTTTTTTCAGATGGCCCTTTTGACCGGGGGCAGTGAGACTTCATTGTAGTGCAGATTTCCTTTGCAAGCTTGCTTGGATGGCCAAAAAGGGCGTATGCGTTTTTTCCTGAATATATTCAGGAAAAAACGCATACGCCCTTTTTGGCCAAGTGCATCATTGTGGACGTTCTGCCTCTTTTCCTATGCTTTACATGCAATTCCAGTCTACCTCCTGAAATCGGTTTCCTGCAATTCTGCCCCACATTCAAGTCCTCTTGGCAGCCTTACTTCAATATACTTTTGGACGATAGCTATCATTTATAACTCTGCAGGTATGTGAATGACAGTGCCCCTGAGCTCCTTTCTTCAACTCGCTTTCTTGTGAGCTGGCCGCAACACCGCAGGATTGCTTCAGGCCCTAGTGTGGTTCCGGCATGGCACGCTGAGCCTTTGTTTAATTCCTCTTCCTGGTGGGAAATGAGAGTTAAATTTGCCCGTCCAGACACCTCCAGCTAGTCTCTCATTGGTTCTCCCTATTCCTGTTCATTTTCCGCAGAAATTGCAAACTGGGCCAAACAGGAGGTTAAAGGCACTGACTCTCCAAGTGGGGAGAGTGTTAGTAAAGCATCTGGAATGTTGCACCCGAGTACCAGGGGACGAAAACTGAGACACATTTGAACACGTTTCCCAATCACATGGTGGATCATACTCTGGGTTCCACACGCATGTTTTAGCTGAAGGAAGAATCCCTTAAACCTGGAGAGTTGAGACCCCTGCAATGGGTACCATGCAATAAGACTTCAAAGGGTCTGCATTTGCTCACCGAACCTCACCAATCCTATCACTGCTGTATTTATGCCACTGTACACACGCTTGATTCTCTTTCTGAGACATATAAATCCATAGGTTTTAAGATTCTTACTAGTCAGGTATATTCTTAGGCGTTTAATATGGGGTGTAGAGTCCACTTCGTTGAGCAAGGAGTAGCTCTTGTCTATTACATATTTGGCTTATGGAACGGTATCTGTGCTAATTTCAATCTCTGGTTTTATGCAGCACCCCAACTCACCTTTCCCCTTAAGCAAGCATAAGTCGGTTTTCTACATTTGAGACCCTGTTCTGTTTTGTAATTCAGTTCCTGTGTAGCCAAGTTTACATTCCATGTGGTAGAGATATCTTATGATGTTTCTTTTTCTGTGTGACTTATTTCACTTAGAATCATCGTACCTGAATCCACTCATTATGCTGCTATGGGCCTGATGACATAGATTTCATTGCTGAGTGATATTGCATTGTACGTAAGTACCACAACTTCTTTATCCATTTTTCACTTTCTGTGATTTTGAACTTATACTGTAAACTAGGTTTTTTTAAACAGAGCCTTCCCAAACATTGGGGTGGCTGTGTCTTTTTGATTTTAATTTCCCTAAGCTATAGGACCATAAGTGGAAGTGCCCTAGGCTCTGTTGTTTTGTTTTGTAGATGTTTCAGGAAACACCATACACTTCTCCAGAGTGGCTGTTGGCAATTTACATCCCGCCCATCAGCATAACAAGGCTCCCAGTTCTCCATGGCCTGTCCTGCCTTTCTGGATTTTACACTTTTTTCAGATGGCCCTTTTGACCGGGGGGCAGTGAGACTTCATTGTAGTGCAGATTTCCTTTGCAAGCTTGCTTGGTTGGCCAAAAAGGGCGTATGCGTTTTTTCCTGAATATATTCAGGAAAAAACGCATACGCCCATTTTGGCCAAGTGCATCATTGTGGACGTTCTGCCTCTTTTCCTATGCTTTACATGCAATTCCAGTCTACCTCCTGAAATCGGTTTCCTGCAATTCTGCCCCGCTTTCAAGTCCTCTTGGCAGCCTTACTTCAATATATTTTTGGACGATAGCTATCATTTATAACTGCAGGTATGTGAATGACAGTGCCCCTGAGCTCCTTTCTTCAACTCGCTTTCTTGTGAGCTGGCCGCAACACCGCAGCATTGCTTCAGGCCCTAGTGTGGTTCCGGCACGGCACGCTGAGCCTTTGGTTAATTCCTCTTCCTGGTGGGAAATGAGAGTTAAATTTGCCCGTCCAGACACCTCCAGCTAGTCTCTCATTGGTTCTCCCTATTCCTGTTCATTTTCCGCAGAAATTGCAAACTGGGCCAAACAGGAGGTTAAAGGCACTGACTCTCCAAGTGGGGAGAGTGTTAGTAAAGCGTCTGGAATGTTGCACCCGAGTACCAGGGGACGAAAACTGAGACACATTTGAACACGTTTCCCGATCACATGGTGGATCATACTCTGGGTTCCACATGCATGTTTAGCTGAAGGAAGAATCCCTTAAACCTGGAGAGTTGAGACCCCTGCAATGGGTACCATGCAATATGACTTCAAAGGGTCTGCATTTGCTCACCGAACCTCACCAATCCTATCACTGCTGCGTTTATGACACTGTACACACGCTTGATTCTCTTTCGGAGACATATAAATCCATAGGTTTTAAGATTCTTTCTAGTCAGGTATATTCTTAGGCGTTTAATATGGGGTGTAGAGTCCACTTTGTTGAGCAAGGTGTAGCTCTTGTCTATTACATATTTGGCTTATGGAACGGTATCTGTTCTAATTTCAATCTCTGGTTTTATGCAGCACCCCAACTCACCTTTCGCCTTAAGCAAGCATAAGTTGCTTTTCTACATTTGAGACCCTGTTCTCTTTTGTAATTCAGTTCCTGTGTAGCCAAGTTTACATTCCTTGTAGTAGTGATATCTTATGATGTTTGTTTTTCTGTGTGACTTATTTCACTTAGAATCATCGTACCTGAATCCACTCATTATGCTGCTACGGGCCTGATGACATAGATTTCATTGCTGAGTGATATTGCATTGTACGTAAGTACCACAACTTCTTTATCCATGTTTTGCTTTCTGTAATATTGAACTTGGACCATAAATGAGGTTCTTGTAAACAGAGCTGTCCCTAACTTTGGGGTGGCTGAGACTTTTTGATTTTAATTTGCCTAAGCTATAGGACCATAAGTGGAAGTGCCCTAGGCTCTGTTGCTTTGTTTTTTAGATGTTTCAGGAAACACCATACACTTCTCCAGAGTGGCTGTTGGCAATTTACATCCCACCCATCAGCATAACAAGGCTCCCAGTTCTCCATGGCCTGTCCTGCCTTTCTGGATTTTACACTTTTTTCAGATGGCCCTTTTGACCGGGGGGCAGTGAGACTTCATTGTAGTGCAGATTTCCTTTGCAAGCTTGCTTGGTTGGCCAAAAAGGGCGTATGCGTTTTTTCCTGAATATATTCAGGAAAAAACGCATACGCCCTTTTTGGCCAAGTGCATCATTGTGGACGTTCTGCCTCTTTTCCTATGCTTTACATGCAATTCCAGTCTACCTCCTGAAATCGGTTTCCTGCAATTCTGCCCCGCTTTCAAGTCCTCTTGGCAGCCTTACTTCAATATATTTTTGGACTATAGCTATCATTTATAACTCTGCAGGTATGTGAATGACAGTGCCCCTGAGCTCCTTTCTTCAACTCGCTTTCTTGTGAGCTGGCCGCAACACCGCAGGATTGCTTCAGGCCCTAGTGTGGTTCCGGCATGGCACGCTGAGCCTTTGTTTAATTCCTCTTCCTGGTGGGAAATGAGAGTTAAATTTGCCCGTCCAGACACCTCCAGCTAGTCTCTCATTGGTTCTCCCTATTCCTGTTCATTTTCCGCAGAAATTGCAAACTGGGCCAAACAGGAGGTTAAAGGCACTGACTCTCCAAGTGGGGAGAGTGTTAGTAAAGCGTCTGGAATGTTGCACCCGAGTACCAGGGGACGAAAACTGAGACACATTTGAACACGTTTCCCGATCACATGGTGGATCATACTCTGGGTTCCACATGCATGTTTTAGCTGAAGGAAGAATCCCTTAAACCTGGAGAGTTGAGACCCCTGCAATGGGTACCATGCAATATGACTTCAAAGGGTCTGCATTTGCTCACCGAACCTCACCAATCCTATCACTGCTGCATTTATGCCACTGTACACACGCTTGATTCTCTTCCTGAGACATATAAATCCATAGGTTTTAAGATTCCTACTAGTCAGGTATATTCTTAGGCGTTTAATATGGGGTGTAGAGTCCACTTCGTTGAGCAAGGAGTAGCTCTTGTCTATTACATATTTGGCTTATGGAACGGTATCTGTGCTAATTTAAATCTCTGGTTTTATGCAGCACCCCAACTCACCTTTCCCCTTAAGCAAGCATAAGACGGTTTTCTACATTTGAGACCCTGTTCTGTTTTGTAATTCAGTTCCTGTGTAGCCAAGTTTACATTCCATGTGGTAGAGATATCTTATGATGTTTCTTTTTCTGTGTGACTTATTTCACTTAGAATCATCGTACCTGAATCCACTCATTATGCTGCTACGGGCCTGATGACATAGATTTCATTGCTGAGTGATATTGCATTGTACGTAAGTACCACAACTTCTTGATCCATTTTTCGCTTTCTGTGATATTGAACTTGTACCGTAAACGAGGTTCTTGTAAACAGAGCTGTCCCAAACATTTGGGTGGTTGTGTCTTTTTGATTTTAATTTCCCTAAGCTATAGGACCATAAGTGGAAGTGCCCTAGGCTCTGTTGCTTTGTTTTTTAGATGTTTCAGGAAACACCATACACTTCTCCAGAGTGGCTGTTGGCAATTTACATCCCGCCCATCAGCATAACAAGGCTCCCAGTTCTCCATGGCCTGTCCTGCCTTTCTAGATTTTACACTTTTTTCAGATGGCACTTTTGACCGGGGGGCAGTGAGACTTCATTGTAGTGCAGATTTCCTTTGCAAGCTTGCTTGGTTGGCCAAAAAGGGCGTAGGCTTTTTTTCTTGAGGAAAAATCGCATATGCCCTTTTTGGCCAAGTGCATCATTGTCGACGTTCTGCCTCTTTTCCTATGCTTTACATGCAATTCCAGTCTACCTCCTGAAATCGGTTTCCTGCAATTCTGCCCCGCTTTCAAGTCCTCTTGGCAGCCTTACTTCAATATATTTTTGGATGATAGCTGTCATTTATAACTCTGCAGGTCTGTGAATGACAGTGCCCCTGAGCTCCTTTCTTCAACTCGCTTTCTTGTGAGTGGCCGCAACACCGCAGCATCGCTTCAGGCCCTAGTGTTGTTCCGGCATGGCACGCTGAGCCTTTGGTTAATTCCTCTTCCTGGTGGGAAATGAGAGTTAAATTTGCCCGTCCAGACACCTCCAGCTAGTCTCTCATTGGTTCTCCCTATTCCTGTTCATTTTCCGCAGAAATTGCAAACTGGGCCAAACAGGAGGTTAAAGGCACTGACTCTCCAAGTGGGGAGAGTGTTAGTAAAGCGTCTGGAATGTTGCACCCGAGTACCAGGGGACGAAAACTGACACATTTGCACACGTTTCCCGGTCACACGGTGGATCATACTCTGGGTTCCACATGCATGTTTTAGCTGAAGGAAGAATCCCTTAAACCTGGAGAGTTGAGACCCATGGAATGGGTACCATGCAATATGACTTCAAAGGGTCTGCATTTGCTCACCGAACCTCATCAATCCTATCACTGCTGCGTTTATGCCGCTATACACACGCTTGATTCTCTTTCGGAGATATATAAATCCATAGGTTTTAAGATTCTTACTAGTCAGGTATATTCTTAGGCGTTTAATATGGGGTGTTGAGTCCACTTCGTTGAGCAAGGTGTAGCTTTTTTCTATTACATATTTGGCTTATGGAACGATATCTGTGCTAATTTCAATGTCTGGTTTTATGCAGCACCCCAACTCACCTTTCCCCTTAAGGAAGCATAAGTTGGTTTTCTACATTTGAGACCCTGTTCTGTTTTGTAATTCAGTTCCTGTGTAGCCAAGTTTACATTCCGTGTAGTAGTGATATCTTATGATGTTTCTTTTTCTGTGTGACTTATTTCACTTAGAATCATCGTACCTGAATCCACTCATTATGCTGCTATGGGCCTGATGACATAGATTTCATTGCTGAGTGATATTGCATTGTAGGTAAGTACCACAACTTCTTTATCCATTTTTCACTTTCTGTGATATTGAACTTGTACCGTAAACGAGGTTCCTGTAAACAGAACCGTCCCAAACTTTGGGATGGCTGTGTCTTTTTGATTTTAATTTCCCTAAGCTATAGGACCATAAGTGGAAGTGCCCTAGGCTCTGTTGCTTTGTTTTTTTGATGTTTCAGGAAACACCATACACTTCTCCAGAGTGACTGGTGGCAATTTACATCCCGCCCATCAGCATAACAAGGCTCCCAGTTCTCCATGGCCTGTCCTGCCTTTCTGGATTTTACACTTTTTTCAGATGGCCCTTTTGACCGGGGGGCAGTGAGACTTCATTGTAGTGCATATTTCTTTTGCAAGCTTGCTTGATTGGCCAAAAAGGGCGTATGCGTTTATTCCTGAATATATTCAGGAAAAAACGCATACGCCCTTTTTGGCCAAGTGCATCATTGTGGACGTTCTGCCTCTTTTCCTATGCTTTACATGCAATTCCAGTCTACCTCCTGAAATCGGTTTCCTGCAATTCTGCCCCGCTTTCAAGTCCTCTTGGCAGCCTTACTTCAATATATTTTTGGATGATAGCTGTCATTTATAACTCTGCATGTCTGTGAATGACAGTGCCCCTGAGCTCCTTTCTTCAACTCGCTTTCTTGTGAGTGGCCGCAACACCGCAGCATCGCTTCAGGCCCTAGTGTTGTTCCGGCATGGCACGCTGAGCCTTTGGTTAATTCCTCTTCCTGGTGGGAAATGAGAGTTAAATTTGCCCGTCCAGACACCTCCAGCTAGTCTCTCATTGGTTCTCCCTATTCCTGTTCATTTTCCGCAGAAATTGCAAACTGGGCCAAACAGGAGGTTAAAGGCACTGACTCTCCAAGTGGGGAGAGTGTTAGTAAAGCGTCTGGAATGTTGCACCCGAGTACCAGGGGACGAAAACTGACACATTTGCACACGTTTCCCGGTCACACGGTGGATCATACTCTGGGTTCCACATGCATGTTTTAGCTGAAGGAAGAATCCCTTAAACCTGGAGAGTTGAGACCCATGGAATGGGTACCATGCAATATGACTTCAAAGGGTCTGCATTTGCTCACCGAACCTCATCAATCCTATCACTGCTGCGTTTATGCCGCTATACACACGCTTGATTCTCTTTCGGAGATATATAAATCCATAGGTTTTAAGATTCTTACTAGTCAGGTGTATTCTTAGGCGTTTAATATGGGGTGTTGAGTCCACTTCGTTGAGCAAGGAGTAGCTCTTGACTATTACATATTTGGCTTATGGAACGGTATCTGTTCTAATTTCAATCTCTGGTTTTATGCAGCACCCCAACTCACCTTTCGCCTTAAGCAAGCATAAGTTGGTTTTCTACATTTGAGACCCTGTTCTGTTTTGTAATTCAGTTCCTGTGTAGCCAAGTTTACATTCCGTGTAGTAGTGATATCTTATGATGTTTCTTTTTCTGTGTGACTTATTTCACTTAGAATCATCGTACCTGAATCCACTCATTATGCTGCTATGGGCCTGATGACATAGATTTCATTGCTGCGTGATATTGCATTGTACGTAATTACCACAACTTCTTTATCCATTTTTCACTTGCTGTGATACTGAACTTGTACCGTAAACGAGGTTCTTGTAAACAGAGCCGTCCCAAACTTTGGGGTGGCTGTGTCTTTTTGATTTTAATTTCCCTAAGCTATAGGACCATAAGTGGAAGTGCCCTAGGCTCTGTTGCTTTGCTTTTTAGATGTTTCAGGAAACACCATACACTTCTCCAGAGTGGCTGTTCGCAATTTACATCCCGCACATCAGCATAACAAGGTTCCCAATTCTCCATGGCCTGTCCTGCCTTTCTGGATTTTACACTTTTTTCAGATGGCCCTTTTGACTGGGGGCAGTGAGACTTCATTGTAGTGCAGATTTCCTTTGCAAGCTTGCTTGGTTGGCCAAAAAGGGCGTATGCGTTTTTTCCTGAATATATTCAGGAAAAAACGCATACGCCCTTTTTGGCCAAGTGCATCATTGTGGACGTTCTGCCTCTTTTCCTATGCTTTACATGCTATTCCAGTCTACCTCCTGAAATCGGTTTCCTGCAATTCTGCCCCGCTTTCAAGTCCTCTTGGCAGCCTTACTTCAATATATTTTTGGACTATAGCTATCATTTATAACTCTGCAGGTATGTGAATGACAGTGCCCCTGAGCTCCTTTCTTTAACTCGTTTTCTTGTGAGCTGGCCGCAACACCGCAGCATTGCTTCAGGCCCTAGTGTGGTTCCGGCATGGCACGCTGAGCCTTTGGTTAATTCCTCTTTCTGGTGGGAAATGAGAGTTAAATTTGCCCGTCCAGACACCTCCAGCTAGTCTCTCATTGGTTCTCCCTATTCCTGTTCATTTTCCGCAGAAATTGCAAACTGGGCCAAACAGGAGGTTAAAGGCACTGACTCTCCAAGTGGGGAGAGTGTTAGTAAAGCGTCTGGAATGTTGCACCCGAGTACCGGGGGACGAAAACTGAGTCACATTTGAACACGTTTCCCGATCACACGGTGGATCATACTCTGGGTTCCACATGCATGTTTTAGCTGAAGGAAGAATCCCTTAAACCTGGAGAGTTGAGACCCATGGAATGGGTACCATGCAATATGACTTGAAAGGGTCTGCATTTGCTCACCGAACCTCACCAATCCTAACACTGCTGCGTTTATGCCGCTGTACACATGGTTGATTCTCTTTTGGAGACATATAAATCCATAGGTTTTAAGATTCTTACTAGTCAGGTATATTCTTATGCGTTTAATATGGGGTGTTGAGTCCACTTCATTGAGCAATGAGTAGCTCTTGTCTATTACATATTTGGCTTATGGAACGGTATCTGTTCTAATTTCAATCTCTGGTTTTATGCAGCACCCCAACTCACCTTTCCCCTTAAGCAAGCATAAGATGGTTTTCTACATTTGAGACCCTGTTCTGTTTTGTAATTCAGTTCCTGTGTAGCCAAGTTTACATTCCGTGTAGTAGTGATATCTTATGATGTTTCTTTTTCTGTGTGACTTATTTCACTTAGAATCATCGTACCTGAATCCACTCATTATGCTGCTATGGGCCTGATGACATAGATTTCATTGCTGAGTGATATTGCATTGTACGTAAGTACCACAACTTCTTTATCCATTTTTCATTTTCTGTGATTTTGAACTTGTACTGTAAACGAGGTTCTTGTAAACAGAGCCGTCCCAAACTTTGGGGTGGCTGTGTCTTTTTGATTTTAATTTCCCTAAGCTATAGGACCATAAGTGGAAGTGCCCTAGGCTCTGTTGCTTTGTTTTGTAGATGTTTCAGGAAACACCATACACTTCTCCAGAGTGGCTGTTGGCAATTTACATCCCGCCCATCAGCATAACAAGGCTCCCAATTCTCCATGGCTTGTCCTGCCTTTCTGGATTTTACACTTTTTTCAGATGGCCCTTTTGACCGGGGGGCAGTGAGACTTCATTGTAGTGCAGATTTCCTTTGCAAGCTTGCTTGGTTGGCCAAAAAGGGCGTATGCGTTTATTCCTGAATATATTCAGGAAAAAACGCATACGCCCTTTTTGGCCAAGTGCATCATTGTGGACGTTCTGCCTCTTTTCCTATGCTTTACATGCAATTCCAGTCTACCTCCTGAAATCGGTTTCCTGCAATTCTGCCCCGCTTTCAAGTCCTCTTGGCAGCCTTACTTCAATATATTTTTGGACGATAGCTGTCATTTATAACTCTGCAGGTATGTGAATTAAAGTGCCCCTGAGCTCCTTTCTTCAACTCGCTTTCTTGTGAGCTGGCCGCAACACCGCAGCATTGCTTCAGGCCCTAGTGTGGTTCCGGCATGGCACACTGAGACTTTGGTTAATTCCTCTTCCTGGTGGGAAATGAGAGTTAAATTTGCCCGTCCAGACACCTCCAGCTAGTCTCTCATTGGTTCTCCCTATTCCTGTTCATTTTCCGCAGAAATTGCAAACTGGGCCAAACAGGAGGTTAAAGGCACTGACTCTCCAAGTGGGGAGAGTGTTAGTAAAGCGTCTGGAATGTTGCACCCGAGTACCAGGGGACGAAAACTGACACAATTGAACACGTTTCCCTATCACATGGTGGATCATACTCTGGGTTCCACATGCATGTTTTAGCTGAAGGAAGAATCCCTTAAACCTGGAGAGTTGAGACCCATGGAATGGGTACCATGCAATATGACTTCAAAGGGTCTGCATTTGTCCACCGAACCTCACCAAGAATATCACTGCTGCGTTTATGCCACTGTACACACGCTTGATTCTCTTTCGGAGACATATAAATCCATAGGTTTTAAGATTCTTAGTAGTCAGGTATATTCTTAGGCGTTTAATATGGGGTGTAGAGTCCACTTCGTTGAGCAAGGAGTAGCTCTTGTCTATTACATATTTGGCTTATGGAACGGTATCTGTGCTAATTTCAATCTTTGTTTTTATGTAGCACCCCAACTCAACTTTCCTCTTAAGCAAGCATAAGTCGGTTTTCTACATTTGAGACCCTGTTCTGTTTTGTAATTCAGTTCCTGTGTAGCCAAGTTTACATTCCATGTGGTAGAGATATCTTATGATGTTTCTTTTTCTGTGTGACTTATTTCACATAGAATCATCGTACCTGAATCCACTCATTATGCTGCTACGGGCCTGATGACATAGATTTCATTGCTGAGTGATATTGCATTGTACGTAAGTACCACAACTTCTTTATCCATTTTGCGCTTTCTGTGATATTGAACTTGTACCGTAAACGAGGTTCTTGTAAACAGAGCTGTCCCAAACATTGGGGTGGTTGTGTCTTTTTGATTTTAATTTCCCTAAGCTATAGGACCATAAGTGGAAGTGCCCTAGGCTCTGTTGCTTTGTTTTTTAGATGTTTCAGGAAACACCATACACTTCTCCAGAGTGGCTGTTGGCAATTTACATCCCGCCCATGAGCATAACAAGGCTCCCAGTTCTCCATGGCCTGTCCTGCCTTTCTGGATTTTACACTTTTTTCAGATGGCCCTTTTGACCGGGGGGCAGTGAGACTTCATTGTAGTGCAGATTTCCTTTGCAAGCTTGCTTGGTTTGCCAAAAAGGGCGTAGGCTTTTTTTCTTGAGGAAAAATCGCATATGCCCTTTTTGGCCAAGTGCATCATTGTGGACGTTCTGCCTCTTTTCCTATGCTTTACATGCAATTCCAGTCTACCTCCTGAAATCGGTTTCCTGCAATTCTGCCCAGCGTTCAAGTCCTCTTGGCAGCCTTACTTCAATATATTTTTGGACGATAGCTGTCATTTATAACTCTGCAGGTTTGTGAATGACAGTGCCCCTGAGCTCCTTTCTTCAACTCGCTTTCTTGTGAGCTGGCCGCAACACCGCAGCATTGCTTCAGGCCCTAGTGTGGTTCCGGCATGACATGCTGAGCCTTTGTTTAATTCCTCTTCCTGGTGGGAAATGAGAGTTAACTTTGCCTGTCCAGACACCTCCAGCTAGTCTCTCATTGGTTCTCCCTATTCCTGTTCATTTTCCGCAGAAATTGCAAACTGGGCCAAACAAGAGGTTAAAGGCACTGACTCTCCAAGTGGGGAGAGTGTTAGTAAAGCGTCTGGAATGTTGCACCCGAGTACCGGGGGATGAAAACTGACACAATTATACACGTTTCCCGATCACACGGTGGATCATACTCTGGGTTCCACATGCATGTTTTAGCTGAAGGAAGAATCCCTTAAACCTGGAGAGTTGAGACCCATGGAATGGGTACCATGCAATATGACTTCAAAGGGTCTGCATTTGCTCACCGAACCTCACCAATAATATCACTGCTGCGTTTATGCCGCTGAACACACGCTTGATTCTCTTTCGGAGACATATAAATCCATAGGTTTTTAGATTCTTTCTAGTCAGGTATATTCTTACGCGTTTAATATGGGGTGTAGAGTCCACTTCGTTGAGCAAGGAGTAGCTCTTGTCTATTAAATATTTGGCTTATGGAACGGTATCTGTTCTAATTTCAATCTCTGGTTTTATGCAGCACCCCAACTCACCTTTCGCCTTAAGCAAGCATAAGTTGGTTTTCTACATTTGAGACCCTGTTCTGTTTTGTAATTCAGTTCCTGTGTAGCCAAGTTTACATTCCGTGTAGTAGTGATATCTTATGATGTTTCTTTTTCTGTGTGACTTATTTCACTTAGAATCATCGTACCTGAATCCACTCATTATGCTGCTATTGGCCTGATGACATAGATTTCATTGCTGCGTGATATTGCATTGTACGTAAGTACCACAACTTCTTTACCCATTTTTCGCTTTCTGCGATATTGAACTTGTACCGTAAACGAGGTTCTTGTAAACAGAGCCGTCCCAAACTTTGGGTTGGCTGTGTCTTTTTGATTTTAATTTCCCTAAGCTATAGGACCATAAGTGGAAGTGCCCTAGGCTCTGTTGCTTTGTTTTGTAGATGTTTCAGGAAACACCATACACTTCTCCAGAGTGGCTGTTGGCAATTTACATCCCGCCCATCAGCATAACAAGGCTCCCAGTTCTCCATGGCCTGTCCTGCCTTTCTGGATTTTACACTTTTTTCAGATGGCCCTTTTGACCGGGGGGCAGTGAGACTTCATTGTAGTGCAGATTTCCTTTGCAAGCTTGCTTGGTTGGCCAAAAAGGGCGTATGCGTTTTTTCCTGAATATATTAAGGAAAAAACGCATACGCCCTTTTTGGCCAAGTGCATCATTGTGGACGTTCTGCCTCTTTTCCTATGCTTTACATGCAATTCCAGTCTACCTCCTGAAATCGGTTTCCTGCAATTCTGCCCCGCTTTCAAGTCCTCTTGGCAGCCTTACTTCAATATATTTTTGGACGATAGCTATCATTTATAACTCTGCAGGTATGTGAATGACAGTGCCCCTGAGCTCCTTTCTTCAACTCGCTTTCTTGTGAGCGGGCCGCAACACCGCAGGATTGCTTCAGGCCCTAGTGTGGTTCCGGCATGGCACGCTGAGCCTTTGTTTAATTCCTCTTCCTGGTGGGAAATGAGAGTTAAATTTGCCCGTCCAGACACCTCCAGCTAGTCTCTCATTGGTTCTCCCTATTCCTGTTCATTTTCCGCAGAAATTGCAAACTGGGCCAAACAGGAGGTTAAAGGCACTGACTCTCCAAGTGGGGAGAGTGTTAGTAAAGCGTCTGGAATGTTGCACCCGAGTACCAGGGGATGAAAACTGAGACACATTTGAACACGTTTCCCGATCACATGGTGGATCATACTCTGGGTTCCACATGCATGTTTTAGCTGAAGGAAGAATCCCTTAAACCTGGAGAGTTGAGACCCCTGCAATGGGTACCATGCAATATGACTTCAAAGGGTCTGCATTTGCTCACCGAACCTCACCAATCCTATCACTGCTGCATTTATGCCACTGTACACACGCTTGATTCTCTTTCTGAGACATATAAATCCATAGGTTTTAAGATTCTTACTAGTCAGGTATATTCTTAGGCGTTTAATATGGGGTGTAGAGTCCACTTCGTTGAGCAAGGAGTAGCTCTTGTCTATTACATATTTGGCTTATGGAACGGTATCTGTGCTAATTTCAATCTCTGGTTTTATGCAGCACCCCAACTCACCTTTCGCCTTAAGCAAGCATAAGTTGGTTTTCTACATTTGAGACCCTGTTCTGTTTTGTAATTCAGTTCCTGTGTAGCCAAGTTTACATTCCATGTGGTAGAGATATCTTATGATGTTTCTTTTTCTGTGTGACTTATTTCACTTAGAATCATCGTACCTGAATCCACTCATTATGCTGCTATGGGCCTGATGACATAGATTTCATTGCTGAGTGATATTGCATTGTACGTAAGTACCACAACTTCTTTATCCATTTTTCACTTTCTGTGATTTTGAACTTATACTGTAAACTAGGTTCTTGTAAACAGAGCCTTCCCAAACTTTGGGGTGGCTGTGTCTTTTTGATTTTAATTTCCCTAAGCTATAGGACCATAAGTGGAAGTGCCCTAGGCTCTGTTGCTTTGTTTTGTAGATGTTTCAGGAAACACCATACACTTCTCCAGAGTGGCTGTTGGCAATTTACATCCCGCCCATCAGCATAACAAGGCTCCCAGTTCTCCATGGCCTGTCCTGCCTTTCTGGATTTTATACTTTTTTCAGATGGCCCTTTTGACCGGGGGGCAGTGAGACTTCATTGTAGTGCAGATTTCCTTTGCAAGCTTGCTTGGTTGGCCAAAAAGGGCGTATGCGTTTTTTCCTGAATATATTAAGGAAAAAACGCATACGCCCTTTTTGGCCAAGTGCATCATTGTGGACGTTCTGCCTCTTTTCCTATGCTTTACATGCAATTCCAGTCTACCTCCTGAAATCGGTTTCCTGCAATTCTGCCCCGCTTTCAAGTCCTCTTGGCAGCCTTACTTCAATATATTTTTGGACGATAGCTATCATTTATAACTCTGCAGGTATGTGAATGACAGTGCCCCTGAGCTCCTTTCTTCAACTCGCTTTCTTGTGAGCGGGCCGCAACACCGCAGGATTGCTTCAGGCCCTAGTGTGGTTCCGGCATGGCACGCTGAGCCTTTGTTTAATTCCTCTTCCTGGTGGGAAATGAGAGTTAAATTTGCCCGTCCAGACACCTCCAGCTAGTCTCTCATTGGTTCTCCCTATTCCTGTTCATTTTCCGCAGAAATTGCAAACTGGGCCAAACAGGAGGTTAAAGGCACTGACTCTCCAAGTGGGGAGAGTGTTAGTAAAGCGTCTGGAATGTTGCACCCGAGTACCAGGGGACGAAAACTGAGACACATTTGAACACGTTTCCCGATCACATGGTGGATCATACTCTGGGTTCCACATGCATGTTTTAGCTGAAGGAAGAATCCCTTAAACCTGGAGAGTTGAGACCCCTGCAATGGGTACCATGCAATATGACTTCAAAGGGTCTGCATTTGCTCACCGAACCTCACCAATCCTATCACTGCTGCATTTATGCCACTGTACACACGCTTGATTCTCTTTCTGAGACATATAAATCCATAGGTTTTAAGATTCTTACTAGTCAGGTATATTCTTAGGCGTTTAATATGGGGTGTAGAGTCCACTTTGTTGAGCAAGGAGTAGCTCTTGTCTATTACATATTTGGCTTATGGAACGGTATCTGTGCTAATTTCAATCTCTGGTTTTATGCAGCACCCCAACTCACCTTTCCCCTTAAGCAAGCATAAGTCGGTTTTCTACATTTGAGACCCTGTTCTGTTTTGTAATTCAGTTCCTATGTAGCCAAGTTTACATTCCATGTGGTAGAGATATCTTATGATGTTTCTTTTTCTGTGTGACTTATTTCACTTAGAATCATCGTACCTGAATCCACTCATTATGCTGCTATGGGCCTGATGACATAGATTTCATTGCTGAGTGATATTGCATTGTACGTAAGTACCACAACTTCTTTATCCATTTTTCACTTTCTGTGATTTTGAACTTATACTGTAAACGAGGTTCTTGTAAACAGAGCCGTCCCAAACTTTGGGGTGGCTGTGTCTTTTTGATTTTAATTTCCCTAAGCTATAGGACCATAAGTGGAAGTGCCCTAGGCTCTGTTGCTTTGTTTTGTAGATGTTTCAGGAAACACCATACACTTCTCCAGAGTGACTGTTAGCAATTTACATCCCGCCCATCAGCATAACAAGGCTCCCAGTTCTCCATGGCCTGTCCTGCCTTTCTGGATTTTACACTTTTTTCAGATGGCCCTTTTGACCGGGGGGCAGTGAGACTTCATTGTAGTGCAGATTTCCTTTGCAAGCTTGCTTGGTTGGTCAAAAAGGGCGTATGCGTTTTTTCCTGAATATATTAAGGAAAAAACGCATACGCCCTTTTTGGCCAAGTGCATCATTGTGGACGTTCTGCCTCTTTTCCTATGCTTTACATGCAATTCCAGTCTACCTCCTGAAATCGGTTTCCTGCAATTCTGCCCCGCTTTCAAGTCCTCTTGGCAGCCTTACTTCAATATATTTTTGGACGATAGCTATCATTTATAACTCTGCAGGTATGTGAATGACAGTGCCCCTGAGCTCCTTTCTTCAACTCGCTTTCTTGTGAGCTGGCCGCAACACCGCAGGATTGCTTCAGGCCCTAGTGTGGTTCCGGCATGGCACGCTGAGCCTTTGTTTAATTCCTCTTCCTGGTGGGAAATGAGAGTTAAATTTGCCCGTCCAGACACCTCCAGCTAGTCTCTCATTGGTTCTCCCTATTCCTGTTCATTTTCCGCAGAAATTGCAAACTGGGCCAAACAGGAGGTTAAAGGCACTGACTCTCCAAGTGGGGAGAGTGTTAGTAAAGCGTCTGGAATGTTGCACCCGAGTACCAGGGGACGAAAACTGAGACACATTTGAACACGTTTCCTGATCACATGGTGGATCATACTCTGGGTTCCACATGCATGTTTTAGCTGAAGGAAGAATCCCTTAAACCTGGAGAGTTGAGACCCCTGCAATGGGTACCATGCAATATGACTTCAAAGGGTCTGCATTTGCTCACCGAACCTCACCAATCCTATCACTGCTGCGTTTATGACACTGTACACACGCTTGATTCTCTTTCGGAGACATATAAATCCATAGGTTTTAAGATTCTTTCTAGTCAGGTATATTCTTAGGCGTTTAATATGGGGTGTAGAGTCCACTTCGTTGAGCAAGGAGTAGCTCTTGTCTATTACATATTTGGCTTATGGAACGGTATCTGTGCTAATTTCAATCTCTGGTTTTATGCAGCACCCCAACTCACCTTTCCCCTTAAGCAAGCATAAGTCGGTTTTCTACATTTGAGACCCTGTTCTGTTTTGTAATTCAGTTCCTGTGTAGCCAAGTTTACATTCCATGTGGTAGAGATATCTTATGATGTTTCTTTTTCTGTGTGACTTATTTCACTTAGAATCATCGTACCTGAATCCACTCATTATGCTGCTATGGGCCTGATGACATAGATTTCATTGCTGAGTGATATTGCATTGTACGTAAGTACCACAACTTCTTTATCCATTTTTCACTTTCTGTGATTTTGAACTTATACTGTAAACGAGGTTCTTGTAAACAGAGCCGTCCCAAACTTTGGGGTGGCTGTGTCTTTTTGATTTTAATTTCCCTAAGCTATAGGACCATAAGTGGAAGTGCCCTAGGCTCTGTTGCTTTGTTTTGTAGATGTTTCAGGAAACACCATACACTTCTCCAGAGTGACTGTTAGCAATTTACATCCCGCCCATCAGCATAACAAGGCTCCCAGTTCTCCATGGCCTGTCCTGCCTTTCTGGATTTTACACTTTTTTCAGATGGCCCTTTTGACCGGGGGGCAGTGAGACTTCATTGTAGTGCAGATTTCCTTTGCAAGCTTGCTTGGTTGGTCAAAAAGGGCGTATGCGTTTTTTCCTGAATATATTAAGGAAAAAACGCATACGCCCTTTTTGGCCAAGTGCATCATTGTGGACGTTCTGCCTCTTTTCCTATGCTTTACATGCAATTCCAGTCTACCTCCTGAAATCGGTTTCCTGCAATTCTGCCCCGCTTTCAAGTCCTCTTGGCAGCCTTACTTCAATATATTTTTGGACGATAGCTATCATTTATAACTCTGCAGGTATGTGAATGACAGTGCCCCTGAGCTCCTTTCTTCAACTCGCTTTCTTGTGAGCTGGCCGCAACACCGCAGGATTGCTTCAGGCCCTAGTGTGGTTCCGGCATGGCACGCTGAGCCTTTGTTTAATTCCTCTTCCTGGTGGGAAATGAGAGTTAAATTTGCCCGTCCAGACACCTCCAGCTAGTCTCTCATTGGTTCTCCCTATTCCTGTTCATTTTCCGCAGAAATTGCAAACTGGGCCAAACAGGAGGTTAAAGGCACTGACTCTCCAAGTGGGGAGAGTGTTAGTAAAGCGTCTGGAATGTTGCACCCGAGTACCAGGGGACGAAAACTGAGACACATTTGAACACGTTTCCTGATCACATGGTGGATCATACTCTGGGTTCCACATGCATGTTTTAGCTGAAGGAAGAATCCCTTAAACCTGGAGAGTTGAGACCCCTGCAATGGGTACCATGCAATATGACTTCAAAGGGTCTGCATTTGCTCACCGAACCTCACCAATCCTATCACTGCTGCATTTATGCCACTGTACACACGCTTGATTCTCTTTCGGAGACATATAAATCCATAGGTTTTAAGATTCTTTCTAGTCAGGTATATTCTTAGGCGTTTAATATGGGGTGTAGAGTCCACTTCGTTGAGCAAGGAGTAGCTCTTGTCTATTACATATTTGGCTTATGGAACGGTATCTGTGCTAATTTCAATCTCTGGTTTTATGCAGCACCCCAACTCACCTTTCCCCTTAAGCAAGCATAAGTCGGTTTTCTACATTTGAGACCCTGTTCTGTTTTGTAATTCAGTTCCTGTGTAGCCAAGTTTACATTCCATGTGGTAGAGATATCTTATGATGTTTCTTTTTCTGTGTGACTTATTTCACTTAGAATCATCGTACCTGAATCCACTCATTATGCTGCTATGGGCCTGATGACATAGATTTCATTGCTGAGTGATATTGCATTGTACGTAAGTACCACAACTTCTTTATCCATTTTTCACTTTCTGTGATTTTGAACTTATACTGTAAACTAGGTTCTTGTAAACAGAGCCTTCCCAAACTTTGGGGTGGCTGTGTCTTTTTGATTTTAATTTCCCTAAGCTATAGGACCATAAGTGGAAGTGCCCTAGGCTCTGTTGCTTTGTTTTGTAGATGTTTCAGGAAACACCATACACTTCTCCAGAGTGGCTGTTGGCAATTTACATCCCGCCCATCAGCATAACAAGGCTCCCAGTTCTCCATGGCCTGTCCTGCCTTTCTGGATTTTACACTTTTTTCAGATGGCCCTTTTGACCGGGGGGCAGTGAGACTTCATTGTAGTGCAGATTTCCTTTGCAAGCTTGCTTGGTTGGTCAAAAAGGGCGTATGCGTTTTTTCCTGAATATATTCAGGAAAAAACGCATACGCCCTTTTTGGCCAAGTGCATCATTGTGGACGTTCTGCCTCTTTTCCTATGCTTTACATGCAATTCCAGTCTACCTCCTGAAATCGGTTTCCTGCAATTCTGCCCCGCTTTCAAGTCCTCTTGGCAGCCTTACTTCAATATATTTTTGGACGATAGCTATCATTTATAACTCTGCAGGTATGTGAATGACAGTGCCCCTGAGCTCCTTTCTTCAACTCACTTTCTTGTGAGCTGGCCGCAACACCGCAGGATTGCTTCAGGCCCTAGTGTGGTTCCGGCATGGCACGCTGAGCCTTTGTTTAATTCCTCTTCCTGGTGGGAAATGAGAGTTAAATTTGCCCGTCCAGACACCTCCAGCTAGTCTCTCATTGGTTCTCCCTATTCCTGTTCATTTTCCGCAGAAATTGCAAACTGGGCCAAACAGGAGGTTAAAGGCACTGACTCTCCAAGTGGGGAGAGTGTTAGTAAAGCGTCTGGAATGTTGCACCCGAGTACCAGGGGACGAAAACTGAGACACATTTGAACACGTTTCCCGATCACATGGTGGATCATACTCTGGGTTCCACATGCATGTTTTAGCTGAAGGAAGAATCCCTTAAACCTGGAGAGTTGAGACCCCTGCAATGGGTACCATGCAATATGACTTCAAAGGGTCTGCATTTGCTCACTGAACCTCACCAATCCTATCACTGCTGCGTTTATGACACTGTACACATGCTTGATTCTCTTTCGGAGACATATAAATCCATAGGTTTTAAGATTCTTTCTAGTCAGGTATATTCTTACGCGTTTAATATGGGGTGTAGAGTCCACTTCGTTGAGCAAGGTGTAGCTCTTGTCTATTACATATTTGGCTTATGGAACGGTATCTGTGCTAATTTCAATCTCTGGTTTTATGCAGCACCCCAACTCACCTTTCGCCTTAAGCAAGCATAAGTTGGTTTTCTACATTTGAGACCCTGTTCTGTTTTGTAATTCAGTTCCTGTGTAGCCAAGTTTACATTCCTTGTAGTAGTGATATCTTATGATGTTTCTTTTTCTGTGTGACTTATTTCACTTAGAATCATCGTACCTGAATCCACTCATTATGCTGCTACGGGCCTGATGACATAGATTTCATTGCTGAGTGATATTGCATTGTACATAAGTACCACAACATCTTTATCCATTTTTCGCTTTCTGTGATATTGAACTTGGACCATAAATGAGGTTCTTGTAAACAGAGCTGTCCCTAACTTTGGGGTGGCTGAGTCTTTTTGATTTTAATTTCCCTAAGCTATAGGACCATAAGTGGAAGTGCCCTAGGCTCTGTTGCTTTGTTTTTTAGATGTTTCAGGAAACACCATACACTTCTCCAGAGTGGCTGTTGGCAATTTACATCCCACCCATCAGCATAACAAGGCTCCCAGTTCTCCATGGCCTGTCCTGCCTTTCTGGATTTTACACTTTTTTCAGATGGCCCTTTTGACCGGGGGGCAGTGAGACTTCATTGTAGTGCAGATTTCCTTTGCAAGCTTGCTTGGTTGGCCAAAAAGGGCGTATGCGTTTTCTCCTGAATATATTCAGGAAAAAACGCATACGCCCTTTTTGGCCAAGTGCATCATTGTGGACGTTCTGCCTCTTTTCCTATGCTTTACATGCAATTCCAGTCTACCTCCTGAAATCGGTTTCCTGCAATTCTGCCCCGCTTTCAAGTCCTCTTGGCAGCATTACTTCAATATATTTTTGGACGATAGCTATCATTTATAACTCTGCAGGTTTGTGAATGACAGTGCCCCTGAGCTCCTTTCTTCAACTCGCTTTCTTGTGAGCTGGCCGCAACACTGCAGGATTGCTTCAGGCCCTAGTGTGGTTCCGGCATGGCACGCTGAGCCTTTGTTTAATTCCTCTTCCTGGTGGGAAATGAGAGTTAAATTTGCCCGTCCAGACACCTCCAGCTAGTCTCTCATTGGTTCTCCCTATTCCTGTTCATTTTCCGCAGAAATTGCAAACTGGGCCAAACAGGAGGTTAAAGGCACTGACTCTCCAAGTGGGGAGAGTGTTAGTAAAGCGTCTGGAATGTTGCACCCGAGTACCAGGGGACGAAAACTGAGACACATTTGAACACGTTTCCCGATCACATGGTGGATCATACTCTGGGTTCCACATGCATGTTTTAGCTGAAGGAAGAATCCCTTAAACCTGGAGAGTTGAGACCCCTGCAATGGGTACCATGCAATATGACTTCAAAGGGTCTGCATTTGCTCACTGAACCTCACCAATCCTATCACTGCTGCGTTTATGACACTGTACACATGCTTGATTCTCTTTCGGAGACATATAAATCCATAGGTTTTAAGATTCTTTCTAGTCAGGTATATTCTTACGCGTTTAATATGGGGTGTAGAGTCCACTTCGTTGAGCAAGGTGTAGCTCTTGTCTATTACATATTTGGCTTATGGAACGGTATCTGTGCTAATTTCAATCTCTGGTTTTATGCAGCACCCCAACTCACCTTTCGCCTTAAGCAAGCATAAGTTGGTTTTCTACATTTGAGACCCTGTTCTGTTTTGTAATTCAGTTCCTGTGTAGCCAAGTTTACATTCCTTGTAGTAGTGATATCTTATGATGTTTCTTTTTCTGTGTGACTTATTTCACTTAGAATCATCGTACCTGAATCCACTCATTATGCTGCTACGGGCCTGATGACATAGATTTCATTGCTGCGTGATATTGCATTGTACATAAGTACCACAACATCTTTATCCATTTTTCGCTTTCTGTGATATTGAACTTGGACCATAAATGAGGTTCTTGTAAACAGAGCTGTCCCTAACTTTGGGGTGGCTGAGTCTTTTTGATTTTAATTTCCCTAAGCTATAGGACCATAAGTGGAAGTGCCCTAGGCTCTGTTGCTTTGTTTTTTAGATGTTTCAGGAAACACCATACACTTCTCCAGAGTGGCTGTTGGCAATTTACATCCCACCCATCAGCATAACAAGGCTCCCAGTTCTCCATGGCCTGTCCTGCCTTTCTGGATTTTACACTTTTTTCAGATGGCCCTTTTGACCGGGGGGCAGTGAGACTTCATTGTAGTGCAGATTTCCTTTGCAAGCTTGCTTGGTTGGCCAAAAAGGGCGTATGCGTTTTCTCCTGAATATATTAAGGAAAAAACGCATACGCCCTTTTTGGCCAAGTGCATCATTGTGGACGTTCTGCCTCTTTTCCTATGCTTTACATGCAATTCCAGTCTACCTCCTGAAATCGGTTTCCTGCAATTCTGCCCCGCTTTCAAGTCCTCTTGGCAGCCTTACTTCAATATACTTTTGGACGATAGCTATCATTTATAACTCTGCAGGTATGTGAATGACAGTGCCCCTGAGCTCCTTTCTTCAACTCGCTTTCTTGTGAGCTGGCCGCAACACTGCAGGATTGCTTCAGGCCCTAGTGTGGTTCCGGCATGGCACGCTGAGCCTTTGTTTAATTCCTCTTCCTGGTGGGAAATGAGAGTTAAATTTGCCCGTCCAGACACCTCCAGCTAGTCTCTCATTGGTTCTCCCTATTCCTGTTCATTTTCCGCAGAAATTGCAAACTGGGCCAAACAGGAGGTTAAAGGCACTGACTCTCCAAGTGGGGAGAGTGTTAGTAAAGCGTCTGGAATGTTGCACCCGAGTACCAGGGGATGAAAACTGAGACACATTTGAACACGTTTCCCGATCACAGGGTGGATCATACTCTGGGTTCCACATGCATGTTTTAGCTGAAGGAAGAATCCCTTAAACCTGGAGAGTTGAGACCCCTGCAATGGGTACCATGCAATATGACTTCAAAGGGTCTGCATTTGCTCACCGAACCTCACCAATCCTATCACTGCTGCATTTATGCCACTGTACACACGCTTGATTCTCTTTCTGAGACATATAAATCCATAGGTTTTAAGATTCTTACTAGTCAGGTATATTCTTAAGCGTTTAATATGGGGTGTAGAGTCCACTTCGTTGAGCAAGGAGTAGCTCTTGTCTATTACATATTTGGCTTATGGAACGGTATCTGTGCTAATTTCAATCTCTGGTTTTATGCAGCACCCCAACTCACCTTTCCCCTTAAGCAAGCATAAGTCGGTTTTCTACATTTGAGACCCTGTTCTGTTTTGTAATTCAGTTCCTGTGTAGCCAAGTTTACATTCCATGTGGTAGAGATATCTTATGATGTTTCTTTTTCTGTGTGACTTATTTCACTTAGAATCATCGTACCTGAATCCACTCATTATGCTGCTATGGGCCTGATGACATAGATTTCATTGCTGAGTGATATTGCATTGTACGTAAGTACCACAACTTCTTTATCCATTTTTCACTTTCTGTGATTTTGAACTTGTACTGTAAACGAGGTTCTTGTAAACAGAGCCTTCCCAAACTTTGGGGTGGCTGTGTCTTTTTGATTTTAATTTCCCTAAGCTATAGGACCATAAGTGGAAGTGCCCTAGGCTCTGTTGCTTTGTTTTTTAGATGTTTCAGGAAACACCATACACTTCTCCAGAGTGACTGTTGGCAATTTACATCCCGCCCATCAGCATAACAAGGCTCCCAGTTCTCCATGGGCTGTCCTGCCTTTCTGGATTTTACACTTTTTTCAGATGGCCCTTTTGACCGGGGGGCAGTGAGACTTCATTGTAGTGCAGATTTCCTTTGCAAGCTTGCTTGGTTGGCCAAAAAGGGCGTATGCGTTTTTTCCTGAATATATTCAGGAAAAAACGCATACGCCCTTTTTGGCCAAGTGCATCATTGTGGACGTTCTGCCTCTTTTCCTATGCTTTACATGCAATTCCAGTCTACCTCCTGAAATCGGTTTCCTGCAATTCTGCCCCGCTTTCAAGTCCTCTTGGCAGCCTTACTTCAATATATTTTTGAACGATAGCTGTCATTTATAACTCTGCAGGTATGTGAATGACAGTGCCCCTGAGCTCCTTTCTTCAACTCGCTTTCTTGTGACCTGGCCGCAACACCGCAGCATTGCTTCAGACCCTAGTGTGGTTCCAGCATGGCACGCTGAGCCTTTGGTTAATTCCTCTTCCTGGTGGGAAATGAGAGTTAAATTTGCCCGTCCAGACACCTCCAGCTAGTCTCTCATTGGTTCTCCCTATTCCTGTTCATTTTCCGCAGAAATTGCAAACTGGGCCAAACAGGAGGTTAAAGGCACTGACTCTCCAAGTGGGGAGAGTGTTAGTAAAGCGTCTGGAATGTTGCACCCGAGTACCGGGGGACGAAAACTGAGTCACATTTGAACACATTTCCCGATCACACAGTGGATCATACTCTGGGTTCCACATGCATGTTTTAGCTGAAGGAAGAATCCCTTAAACCTGGAGAGTTGAGACCCATGGAATGGGTACCATGCAATATGACTTCAAAGGGTCTGCATTTGCTCACCGAACCTCACCAATCCTATCACTGCTGCATTTATGCCACTGTACACACGCTTGATTCTCTTTCTGAGACATATAAATCCATAGGTTTTAAGATTCTTACTAGTCAGGTATATTCTTAGGCGTTTAATATGGGGTGTAGAGTCCACTTCGTTGAGCAAGGAGTAGCTCTTGTCTATTACATATTTGGCTTATGGAACGGTATCTGTTCTAATTTCAATCTCTGGTTTTATGCAGCACCCCAACTCACCTTTCCCCTTAAGCAAGCATAAGTTGGTTTTCTACATTTGAGACCCTGTTCTGTTTTGTAATTCAGTTCCTGTGTAGCCAAGTTTACATTCCATGTGGTAGAGATATCTTATGATGTTTCTTTTTCTGTGTGACTTATTTCACTTAGAATCATCGTACCTGAATCCACTCATTATGCTGCTATGGGCCTAATGACATAGATTTCATTGCTGAGTGATATTGCATTGTACGTAAGTACCACAACTTCTTTATCCATTTTTCACTTTCTGTGATTTTGAACTTGTACTGTAAACGAGGTTCTTGTAAACAGAGCCTTCCCAAACTTTGGGGTGGCTGTGTCTTTTTGATTTTAATTTCCCTAAGCTATAGGACCATAAGTGGAAGTGCCCTAGGCTCTGTTGCTTTGTTTTGTAGATGTTTCAGGAAACACCATACACTTCTCCAGAGTGGCTGTTGGCAATTTACATCCCGCCCATCAGCATAACAAGGCTCCCAGTTCTCCATGGGCTGTCCTGCCTTTCTGGATTTTACACTTTTTTCAGATGGCCCTTTTGACCGGGGGGCAGTGAGACTTCATTGTAGTGCAGATTTCCTTTGCAAGCTTGCTTGGTTGGCCAAAAAGGGCGTATGCGTTTTTTCCTGAATATATTCAGGAAAAAACGCATACGCCCTTTTTGGCCAAGTGCATCATTGTGGACGTTCTGCCTCTTTTCCTTTGCTTTACATGCAATTCCAGTCTACCTCCTGAAATCGGTTTCCTGCAATTCTGCCCAGCGTTCAAGTCCTCTTGGCAGCCTTACTTCAATATATTTTTGGACGATAGCTGTCATTTATAACTCTGCAGGTTTGTGAATGACAGTGCCCCTGAGCTCCTTTCTTCAACTCGCTTTCTTGTGAGCTGGCCACAACACCACAGGATTGCTTCAGGCCCTAGTGTGGTTCCGGCATGGCACGCTGAGCCTTTGGTTAATTCCTCTTCCTGGTGGGAAATGAGAGTTAAATTTGCCCGTCCAGACACCTCCAGCTAGTCTCTCATTGGTTCTCCCTATTCCTGTTCATTTTCCGCAGAAATTGCAAACTGGGCCAAACAGGAGGTTAAAGGCACTGACTCTCCAAGAGGGGAGAGTGTTAGTAAAGCGTCTGGAATGTTGCACCCGAGTACCAGGGGACGAAAACTGAGACACATTTGAACACGTTTCCCGATCACATGGTGGATCATACTCTGGGTTCCACATGCATGTTTTAGCTGAAGGAAGAATCCCTTAAACCTGGAGAGTTGAGACCCCTGCAATGGGTACCATGCAATATGACTTCAAAGGGTCTGCATTTGCTCACCGAACCTCACCAATCCTATCACTGCTGCGTTTATGACACTGTACACACGCTTGATTCTCTTTCGGAGACATATAAATCCATAGGTTTTAAGATTCTTTCTAGTCAGGTATATTCTTAGGCGTTTAATATGGGGTGTAGAGTCCACTTCGTTGAGCAAGGAGTAGCTCTTGTCTATTACATATTTGGCTTATGGAACGGTATCTGTGCTAATTTCAATCTCTGGTTTTATGCAGCACCCCAACTCACCTTTCCCCTTAAGCAAGCATAAGTCGGTTTTCTACATTTGAGACCCTGTTCTGTTTTGTAATTCAGTTCCTGTGTAGCCTAGTTTACATTCCATGTGGTAGAGATATCTTATGATGTTTCTTTTTCTGTGTGACTTATTTCACTTAGAATCATCGTACCTGAATCCACTCATTATGCTGCTATGGGCCTGATGACATAGATTTCATTGCTGAGTGATATTGCATTGTACGTAAGTACCACAACTTCTTTATCCATTTTTCACTTTCTGTGATTTTGAACTTATACTGTAAACTAGGTTCTTGTAAACAGAGCCTTCCCAAACTTTGGGGTGGCTGTGTCTTTTTGATTTTAATTTCCCTAAGCTATAGGACCATAAGTGGAAGTGCCCTAGGCTCTGTTGCTTTGTTTTGTAGATGTTTCAGGAAACACCATACACTTCTCCAGAGTGGCTGTTGGCAATTTACATCCCGCCCATCAGCATAACAAGGCTCCCAGTTCTCCATGGCCTGTCCTGCCTTTCTGGATTTTACACTTTTTTCAGATGGCCCTTTTGACCGGGGGGCAGTGAGACTTCATTGTAGTGCAGATTTCCTTTGCAAGCTTGCTTGGTTGGTCAAAAAGGGCGTATGCGTTTTTTCCTGAATATATTAAGGAAAAAACGCATACGCCCTTTTTGGCCAAGTGCATCATTGTGGACGTTCTGCCTCTTTTCCTATGCTTTACATGCAATTCCAGTCTACCTCCTGAAATCGGTTTCCTGCAATTCTGCCCCGCTTTCAAGTCCTCTTGGCAGCCTTACTTCAATATATTTTTGGACGATAGCTATCATTTATAACTCTGCAGGTATGTGAATTACAGTGCCCCTGAGCTCCTTTCTTCAACTCACTTTCTTGTGAGCTGGCCGCAACACCGCAGGATTGCTTCAGGCCCTAGTGTGGTTCCGGCATGGCACGCTGAGCCTTTGTTTAATTCCTCTTCCTGGTGGGAAATGAGAGTTAAATTTGCCCGTCCAGACACCTCCAGCTAGTCTCTCATTGGTTCTCCCTATTCCTGTTCATTTTCCGCAGAAATTGCAAACTGGGCCAAACAGGAGGTTAAAGGCACTGACTCTCCAAGTGGGGAGAGTGTTAGTAAAGCGTCTGGAATGTTGCACCCGAGTACCAGGGGACGAAAACTGAGACACATTTGAACACGTTTCCCGATCACATGGTGGATCATACTCTGGGTTCCACATGCATGTTTTAGCTGAAGGAAGAATCCCTTAAACCTGGAGAGTTGAGACCCATGGAATGGGTACCATGCAATATGACTTCAAAGGGTCTGCATTTGCTCACCGAACCTCACCAATCCTATCACTGCTGCGTTTATGACACTGTACACACGCTTGATTCTCTTTCGGAGACATATAAATCCATAGGTTTTAAGATTCTTTCTAGTCAGGTATATTCTTACGCGTTTAATATGGGGTGTAGAGTCCACTTCGTTGAGCAAGGTGTAGCTCTTGTCTATTACATATTTGGCTTATGGAACGGTATCTGTGCTAATTTCAATCTCTGGTTTTATGCAGCACCCCAACTCACCTTTCGCCTTAAGCAAGCATAAGTTGGTTTTCTACATTTGAGACCCTGTTCTGTTTTGTAATTCAGTTCCTGTGTAGCCAAGTTTACATTCCTTGTAGTAGTGATATCTTATGATGTTTGTTTTTCTGTGTGACTTATTTCACTTAGAATCATCGTACCTGAATCCACTCATTATGCTGCTACGGGCCTGATGACATAGATTTCATTGCTGAGTGATATTGCATTGTACATAAGTACCACAACATCTTTATCCATTTTTCGCTTTCTGTGATATTGAACTTGGACCATAAATGAGGTTCTTGTAAACAGAGCTGTCCCTAACTTTGGGGTGGCTGAGTCTTTTTGATTTTAATTTCCCTAAGCTATAGGACCATAAGTGGAAGTGCCCTAGGCTCTGTTGCTTTGTTTTTTAGATGTTTCAGGAAACACCATACACTTCTCCAGAGTGGCTGTTGGCAATTTACATCCCACCCATCAGCATAACAAGGCTCCCAGTTCTCCATGGCCTGTCCTGCCTTTCTGGATTTTACACTTTTTTCAGATGGCCCTTTTGACCGGGGGGCAGTGAGACTTCATTGTAGTGCAGATTTCCTTTGCAAGCTTGCTTGGTTGGCCAAAAAGGGCGTATGCGTTTTTTCCTGAATATATTCAGGAAAAAACGCATACGCCCTTTTTGGCCAAGTGCATCATTGTGGACGTTCTGCCTCTTTTCCTATGCTTTACATGCAATTCCAGTCTACCTCCTGAAATCGGTTTCCTGCAATTCTGCCCCGCTTTCAAGTCCTCTTGGCAGCCTTACTTCAATATATTTTTGGACGATAGCTATCATTTATAACTCTGCAGGTATGTGAATGACAGTGCCCCTGAGCTCCTTTCTTCAACTCGCTTTCTTGTGAGCTGGCCGCAACACCGCAGGATTGCTTCAGGCCCTAGTGTGGTTCCGGCATGGCACGCTGAGCCTTTGTTTAATTCCTCTTCCTGGTGGGAAATGAGAGTTAAATTTGCCGGTCCAGACACTTCCAGCTAGTCTCTCATTGGTTCTCCCTATTCCTATTCATTTTCCGCAGAAATTGCAAACTGGGCCAAACAGGAGGTTAAAGGCACTGACTCTCCAAGTGGGGAGAGTGTTAGTAAAGCATCTGTAATGTTGCACCCGAGTACCAGGGGACGAAAACTGACACAATTGAACACGTTTCCCGATCACATGGTGGATCATACTCTGGGTTCCACATGCATGTTTTAGCTGAAGGAAGAATCCCTTAAACCTGGAGAGTTGAGACCCATGGAATGGGTACCATGCAATATGACTTCAAAGGGTCTGCATTTGTCCACCGAACCTCACCAATCCTATCACTGCTGCGTTTATGCCGCTGTACACATGCTTGATTCTCTTTCGGAGACATATAAATCCATAGGTTTTAAGATTCTTCCTAGTCAGGTATATTCTTAGGCGTTTATTATGGGGTGTAGAGTCCACTTCGTTGAGCAAGGAGTAGCTCTTGTCTATTACATATTTGGCTTATGGAACGGTATATGTGCTAATTTCAATCTCTGGTTTTATGCAGCACCCCAACTCACCTTTCGCCTTAAGCAAGCATAAGTTGGTTTTCTACATTTGAGACCCTGTTCTGTTTTGTAATTCAGTTCCTGTGTAGCCAAGTTTACATTCCGTGTAGTAGTGATATCTTATGATGTTTCTTTTTCTGTGTGACTTATTTCACTTAGAATCATCGTACCTGAATCCACTCATTATGCTGCTATGGTCCTGATGACATAGATTTCATTGCTGCGTGATATTGCATTGTACGTAATTACCACAACTTCTTTATCCATTTTTCACTTTCTGTGATACTGAACTTGTACCGTAAACGAGGTTCTTGTAAACAGAGCCTTCCCAAACTTTGGGGTGGCTGTGTCTTTTTGATTTTAATTTCCCTAAGCTATAGGACCATAAGTGGAAGTGCCCTAGGCTCTGTTGCTTTGCTTTTTAGATGTTTCAGGAAACACCATACACTTCTCCAGAGTGGCTGTTCGCAATTTACATCCCGCACATCAGCATAACAAGGTTCCCAATTCTCCATGGCCTGTCCTGCCTTTCTGGATTTTACACTTTTTTCAGATGGCCCTTTTGACCGGGGGCAGTGAGACTTCATTGTAGTGCAGATTTCCTTTGCAAGCTTGCTTGGTTGGCCAAAAAGGGCGTATGCGTTTTTTCCTGAATATATTCAGGAAAAAACGCATACGCCCTTTTTGGCCAAGTGCATCATTGTGGACGTTCTGCCTCTTTTCCTATGCTTTACATGCTATTCCAGTCTACCTCCTGAAATCGGTTTCCTGCAATTCTGCCCCGCTTTCAAGTCCTCTTGGCAGCCTTACTTCAATATATTTTTGGACGATAGCTGTCATTTATAACTCTGCAGGTATGTGAATGACAGTGCCCCTGAGCTCCTTTCTTCAACTCGCTTTCTTGTGAGCTGGCCGCAACACCGCAGCATTGCTTCAGGCCCTAGTGTGGTTCCGGCATGGCACGCTGAGCCTTTGGTTAATTCCTCTTCCTGGTGGGAAATGAGAGTTAAATTTGCCCGTCCAGACACCTCCAGCTAGTCTCTCATTGGTTCTCCCTATTCCTGTTCATTTTCCGCAGAAATTGCAAACTGGGCCAAACAGGAGGTTAAAGGCACTGACTCTCCAAGTGGGGAGAGTGTTAGTAAAGCGTCTGGAATGTTGCACCCGAGTACCGGGGGACGAAAACTGAGTCACATTTGAACACGTTTCCCAATCACACGGTGGATCATACTCTGGGTTCCACATGCATGTTTTAGCTGAAGGAAGAATCCCTTAAACCTGGAGAGTTGAGACCCATGGAATGGGTACCATGCAATATGACTTGAAAGGGTCTGCATTTGCTCACCGAACCTCACCAATCCTAACACTGCTGCGATTATGCCGCTGTACACATGGTTGATTCTCTTTTGGAGACATATAAATCCATAGGTTTTAAGATTCTTACTAGTCAGGTATATTCTTAGGCGTTTAATATGGGGTGTTGAGTCCACTTCGTTGAGCAATGAGTAGCTCTTGTCTATTACATATTTGGCTTATGGAACGGTATCTGTTCTAATTTCAATCTCTGGTTTTATGCAGCACCCCAACTCACCTTTCCCCTTAAGCAAGCATAAGATGGTTTTCTACATTTGAGACCCTGTTCTGTTTTGTAATTCAGTTCCTGTGTAGCCAAGTTTACATTCCGTGTAGTAGTGATATCTTATGATGTTTCTTTTTCTGTGTGACTTATTTCACTTAGAATCATCGTACCTGAATCCACTCATTATGCTGCTATGGGCCTGATGACATAGATTTCATTGCTGAGTGATATTGCATTGTACGTAAGTACCACAACTTCTTTATCCATTTTTCATTTTCTGTGATTTTGAACTTGTACTGTAAACGAGGTTCTTGTAAACAGAGCCGTCCCAAACTTTGGGTTGGCTGTGTCTTTTTGATTTTAATTTCCCTAAGCTATAGGACCATAAATGGAAGTGCCCTAGGCTCTGTTGCTTTGTTTTTTAGATGTTTCAGGAAACACCATACACTTCTCCAGAGTGGCTGTTGGCAATTTACATCCCGCCCATCAGCATAACAAGGTTCCCAATTCTCCATGGCCTGTCCTGCCTTTCTGGATTTTACACTTTTTTCAGATGGCCCTTTTGACCGGGGGCAGTGAGACTTCATTGTAGTGCAGATTTCCTTTGCAAGCTTGCTTGGTTGGCCAAAAAGGGCGTATACGTTTTTTCCTGAATATATTCAGGAAAAAACGCATACGCCCTTTTTGGCCAAGTGCATCATTGTGGACGTACTGCCTCTTTTCCTATGCTTTACATGCTATTCCAGTCTACCTCCTGAAATCGGTTTCCTGCAATTCTGCCCCGCTTTCAAGTCCTCTTGGCAGCCTTACTTCAATATATTTTTGGACGATAGCTGTCATTTATAACTCTGCAGGTATGTGAATGACAGTGACCCTGAGCTCCTTTCTTCAACTCGCTTTCTTGTGAGCTGGCCGCAACACAGCAGCATTGCTTCAGGCCCTAGTGTGGTTCCGGCATGGCACGCTGAGCCTTTGGTTAATTCCTCTTCCTGGTGGGAAATGAGAGTTAAATTTGCCCGTCCAGACACCTCCAGCTAGTCTCTCATTGGTTCTCCCTATTCCTGTTCATTTTCCGCAGAAATTGCAAACTGGGCCAAACAGGAGGTTAAAGGCACTGACTCTCCAAGTGGGGAGAGTGTTAGTAAAGCGTCTGGAATGTTGCACCCGAGTACCGGGGGACGAAAACTGAGTCACATTTGAACACGTTTCCCAATCACACGGTGGATCATACTCTGGGTTCCACATGCATGTTTTAGCTGAAGGAAGAATCCCTTAAACCTGGAGAGTTGAGACCCATGGAATGGGTACCATGCAATATGACTTGAAAGGGTCTGCATTTGCTCACCGAACCTCACCAATCCTAACACTGCTGCGTTTATGCCGCTGTACACATGGTTGATTCTCTTTTGGAGACATATAAATCCATAGGTTTTAAGATTCTTACTAGTCAGGTATATTCTTATGCGTTTAATATGGGGTGTTGAGTCCACTTCGTTGAGCAATGAGTAGCTCTTGTCTATTACATATTTGGCTTATGGAACGGTATCTGTTCTAATTTCAATCTCTGGTTTTATGCAGCACCCCAACTCACCTTTCCCCTTAAGCAAGCATAAGATGGTTTTCTACATTTGAGACCCTGTTCTGTTTTGTAATTCAGTTCCTGTGTAGCCAAGTTTACATTCCGTGTAGTAGTGATATCTTATGATGTTTCTTTTTCTGTGTGACTTATTTCACTTAGAATCATCGTACCTGAATCCACTCATTATGCTGCTATGGGCCTGATGACATAGATTTCATTGCTGAGTGATATTGCATTGTACGTAAGTACCACAACTTCTTTATCCATTTTTCATTTTCTGTGATTTTGAACTTGTACTGTAAACGAGGTTCTTGTAAACAGAGCCGTCCCAAACTTTGGGTTGGCTGTGTCTTTTTGATTTTAATTTCCCTAAGCTATAGGACCATAAATGGAAGTGCCCTAGGCTCTGTTGCTTTGTTTTTTAGATGTTTCAGGAAACACCATACACTTCTCCAGAGTGGCTGTTGGCAATTTACATCCCGCCCATCAGCATAACAAGGTTCCCAATTCTCCATGGCCTGTCCTGCCTTTCTGGATTTTACACTTTTTTCAGATGGCCCTTTTGACCGGGGGCAGTGAGACTTCATTGTAGTGCAGATTTCCTTTGCAAGCTTGCTTGGTTGGCCAAAAAGGGCGTATGCGTTTTTTCCTGAATGTATTCAGGAAAAAACGCATACGCCCTTTTTGTCCAAGTGCATCATTGTGGACGTTCTGCCTCTTTTCCTATGCTTTACATGCAATTCCAGTCTACCTCCTGAAATCGGTTTCCTGCAATTCTGCCCCGCTTTCAAGTCCTCTTGGCAGCCTTACTTCAATATATTTTTGGACGATAGCTGTCATTTATAACTCTGCAGGTATGTGAATGACAGTGCCCCTGAGCTCCTTTCTTCAACTCGCTTTCTTGTGACCTGGCCGCAACACCGCAGCATTGCTTCAGGCCCTAGTGTGGTTCCGGCATGGCACACTGAGCCTTTGGTTAATTCCTCTTCCTGGTGGGAAATGAGAGTTAAATTTGCCCGTCCAGACACCTCCAGCTAGTCTCTCATTGGTTCTCCCTATTCCTGTTCATTTTCCGCAGAAATTGCAAACTGGGCCAAACAGGAGGTTAAAGGCACTGACTCTCCAAGTGGGGAGAGTGTTAGTAAAGCGTCTGGAATGTTGCACCCGAGTACCAGGGGACGAAAACTGACACAATTGAACACGTTTCCCTATCACACGGTGGATCATACTCTGGGTTCCACATGCATGTTTTAGCTGAAGGAAGAATCCCTTAAACCTGGAGAGTTGAGACCCATGGAATGGGTGCCATGCAATATGACTTCAAAGGGTCTGCATTTGTCCACCGAACCTCACCAATAATATCACTGCTGCGTTTATGCCGCTGTACACACGCTTGATTCTCTTTCGGAGACATATAAATCCATAGGTTTTAAGATTCTTACTAGTCAGGTATATTCTTAGGCGTTTAATATGGGGTGTAGAGTCCACTTCGTTGAGCAAGGAGTAGCTCTTGTCTATTACATATTTGGCTTATGGAACGGTATCTGTGCTAATTTCAATCTTTGATTTTATGTAGCACCCCAACTCAACTTTCCTCTTAAGCAAGCATAAGTCGGTTTTCTACATTTGAGACCCTGTTCTGTTTTGTAATTCAGTTCCTGTGTAGCCAAGTTTACATTCCATGTGGTAGAGATATCTTATGATGTTTCTTTTTCTGTGTGACTTATTTCACTTACAATCATCGTACCTGAATCCACTCATTATGCTGCTACGGGCCTGATGACATAGATTTCATTGCTGAGTGATATTGCATTGTACGTAAGTACCACAACTTCTTGATCCATTTTTCGCTTTCTGTGATATTGAACTTGTACCGTAAACGAGGTTCTTGTAAACAGAGCTGTCCCAAACATTGGGGTGGTTGTGTCTTTCTGATTTTAATTTCCCTAAGCTATAGGACCATACGTGGAAGTGCCCTAGGCTCTGTTGCTTTGTTTTTTAGATGTTTCAGGAAACACCATACACTTCTCCAGAGTGGCTGTTGGCAATTTACATCCCGCCCATCAGCATAACAAGGCTCCCAGTTCTCCATGGCCTGTCCTGCCTTTCTGGATTTTACACTTTTTTCAGATGGCCCTTTTGACCGGGGGGCAGTGAGACTTCATTGTAGTGCAGATTTCCTTTGCAAGCTTGCTTGGTTGGCCAAAAAGGCGTAGGCTTTTTTTCTTGAGGAAAAATCGCATATGCCCTTTTTGGCCAAGTGCATCATTGTGGACGTTCTGCCTCTTTTCCTATGCTTTACATGCAATTCCAGTCTACCTCCTGAAATCGGTTTCCTGCAATTCTGCCCCGCTTTCAAGTCCTCTTGGCAGCCTTACTTCAATATATTTTTGGACGATAGCTGTCATTTATAACTGTGCATGTCTGTGAATGACAGTGCCCCTGAGCTCCTTTCTTCAACTCGCTTTCTTGTGAGCTGGCCGCAACACCGCAGCATCGCTTCAGGCCCTAGTGTTGTTCCGGCATGGCACGCTGAGCCTTTGGTTAATGCCTCTTCCTGGTGGGAAATGAGAGTTAAATTTGCCCGTCCAGACACCTCCAGCTAGTCTCTCATTGGTTCTCCCTATTCCTGTTCATTTTCCGCAGAAATTGGAAACTGGGCCAAACAGGAGGTTAAAGGCACTGACTCTCCAAGTGGGGAGAGTGTTAGTAAAGTGTCTGGAATGTTGCACCCGAGTACCAGGGGACGAAAACTGACACAATTAAACACGTTTCCCGATCACATGGTGGATCATACTCTGGGTTCCACATGCATGTTTTAGCTGAAGGAAGAATCCCTTAAACCTGGAGAGTTGAGACCCATGGAATGGGTACCATGCAATATGACTTCAAAGGGTCTGCATTTGCTCACCGAACCTCATCAATCCTATCACTGCTGCGTTTATGCCGCTATACACACGCTTGATTCTCTTTCGGAGATATATAAATCCATAGGTTTTAAGATTCTTACTAGTCAGGTATATTCTTAGGCGTTTAATATGGGGTGTTGAGTCCACTTCGTTGAGCAAGGTGTAGCTCTTGTCTATTACATATTTGGCTTATGGAACGATATCTGTGCTAATTTCAATGTCTGGTTTTATGCAGCACCCCAACTCACCTTTCCCCTTAAGGAAGCATAAGTTGGTTTTCTACATTTGAGACCCTGTTCTGTTTTGTAATTCAGTTCCTGTGTAGCCAAGTTTACATTCCGTGTAGTAGTGATATCTTATGATGTTTCTTTTTCTGTGTGACTTATTTCACTTAGAATCATCGTACCTGAATCCACTCATTATGCTGCTATGGGCCTGATGACATAGATTTCATTGCTGAGTGATATTGCATTGTAGGTAAGTACTACAACTTCTTTATCCATTTTTCACTTTCTGTGATATTGAACTTGTACCGTAAACGAGGTTCCTGTAAACAGAACCGTCCCAAACTTTGGGGTGGCTGTGTCTTTTTGATTTTAATTTCCCTAAGCTATAGGACCATAAGTGGAAGTGCCCTAGGCTCTGTTGCTTTGTTTTTTAGATGTTTCAGGAAACACCATACACTTCTCCAGAGTGACTGTTGGCAATTTACATCCCGCCCATCAGCATAACAAGGCTCCCAGTTCTCCATGGCCTGTCCTGCCTTTCTGGATTTTACACTTTTTTCAGATGGCCCTTTTGACCTGGGGGGGGGGGCAGTGAGACTTCATTGTAGTGCAGATTTCCTTTGCAAGCTTGCTTGGTTGGCCAAAAAGGGCGTATGCATTTATTCCTGAATATATTCAGGAAAAAACGCATACGCCCTTTTTGGCCAAGTGCATCATTGTGGACGTTCTGCCTCTTTTCCTATGCTTTACATGCAATTCCAGTCTACCTCCTGAAATCGGTTTCCTGCAATTCTGCCCCGCTTTCAAGTCCTCTTGGCAGCCTTACTTCAATATATTTTTGGACGATAGCTGTCATTTATAACTCTGCAGGTATGTGAATGACAGTGCCCCTGAGCTCCTTTCTTCAACTCGCTTTCTTGTGAGCTGGCCGCAACACCGCAGCATTGCTTCAGGCCCTAGTGTGGTTCCGGCATGGCACACTGAGCCTTTGGTTAATTCCTCTTCCTGGTGGGAAATGAGAGTTAAATTTGCCCGTCCAGACACCTCCAGCTAGTCTCTCATTGGTTCTCCCTATTCCTGTTCATTTTCCGCAGAAATTGCAAACTGGGCCAAACAGGAGGTTAAAGGCACTGACTCTCCAAGTGGGGAGAGTGTTAGTAAAGCATCTGGAATGTTGCACCCGAGTACCAGGGGACAAAAACTGACACAATTGAACACGTTTCCCGATCACACGGTGGATCATACTCTGGGTTCCACATGCATGTTTTAGCTGAAGGAAGAATCCCTTAAACCTGGAGAGTTGAGACCCATGGAATGGGTACCATGGAATATGACTTCAAAGGGTCTGCATTTGGCCACCGAACCTCACCAATCCTATCACTGCTGCGTTTATGCCGCTGTACACACGCTTGATTCTCTTTCGTAGACATATAAATCCATAGGTTTTAAGATTCTTCCTAGTCAGGTATATTCTTATGCGTTTAATATGGGGTGTTGAGTCCACTTCGTTGAGCAATGAGTAGCTCTTGTCTATTACATATTTGGCTTATGGAACGGTATCCATTCTAATTTCAATCTCTGGTTTTATGCAGCACCCCAACTCACCTTTCCCCTTAAGCAAGCATAAGTTGGTTTTCTACATTTGAGACCCTGTTCTGTTTTGTAATTCAGTTCCTGTGTAGCCAAGTTTACATTCCGTGTAGTAGTGATATCTTATGATGTTTGTTTTTCTGTGTGACTTATTTCACTTAGAATCATCGTACCTGAATCCACTCATTATGCTGCTACGGGCCTGATGACATAGATTTCATTGCTGAGTGGTATTGCATTGTACGTAAGTACCACAACTTCTTGATCCATTTTGCGCTTTCTGTGATATTGAACTTGTACCGTAAACGAGGTTCTTGTAAACAGAGCTGTCCCAAACATTTGGGTGGTTGTGTCTTTTTGATTTTAATTTCCCTAAGCTATAGGACCATAAGTGGAAGTGCCCTAGGCTCTGTTGCTTTGTTTTTTAGATGTTTCAGGAAACACCATACACTTCTCCAGAGTGGCTGTTGGCAATTTACATCCCGCCCATCAGCATAACAAGGCTCCCAGTTCTCCATGGCCTGTCCTGCCTTTCTGGATTTTACACTTTTTTCAGATGGGACTTTTGACCGGGGGGCAGTGAGACTTCATTGTAGTGCAGATTTCCTTTGCAAGCTTGCTTGGTTGGCCAAAAAGGGCGTATGCGTTTTTTCCTGAATATATTAAGGAAAAAACGCATACGCCCTTTTTGGCCAAGTGCATCATTGTGGACGTTCTGCCTCTTTTCCTATGCTTTACATGCAATTCCAGTCTACCTCCTGAAATCGGTTTCCTGAAATTCTGCCCCGCTTTCAAGTCCTCTTGGCAGCCTTACTTCAATATATTTTTGGACGATAGCTATCATTTATAACTCTGCAGGTATGTGAATGACAGTGCCCCTGAGCTCCTTTCTTCAACTCGCTTTCTTGTGAGCTGGCCGCAACACCGCAGCATTGCTTCAGGCCCTAGTGTGGTTCCGGCATGGCATGCTGAGCCTTTGTTTAATTCCTCTTCCTGGTGGGAAATGAGAGTTAAATTTGCCCGTCCAGACACCTCCAGCTAGTCTCTCATTGGTTCTCCCTATTCCTGTTCATTTTCCGCAGAAATTGCAAACTGGGCCAAACAGGAGGTTAAAGGCACTGACTCTCCAAGTGGGGAGAGTGTTAGTAAAGCGTCTGGAATGTTGCACCCGAGTACCAGGGGACGAAAACTGAGACACATTTGAACACGTTTCCCGATCACATGGTGGATCATACTCTGGGTTCCACATGCATGTTTTAGCTGAAGGAAGAATCCCTTAAACCTGGAGAGTTGAGACCCCTGCAATGGGTACCATGCAATATGACTTGAAAGGGTCTGCATTTGCTCACCGAACCTCACCAATCCTATCACTGCTGCATTTATGCCACTGTACACACGCTTGATTCTCTTTCTGAGACATATAAATCCATAGGTTTTAAGATTCTTACTAGTCAGGTATATTCTTAGGCGTTTAATATGGGGTGTAGAGTCCACTTCGTTGAGCAAGGAGTAGCTCTTGTCTATTACATATTTGGCTTATGGAACGGTATCTGTTCTAATTTCAATCTCTGGTTTTATGCAGCACCCCAACTCACCTTTCGCCTTAAGCAAGCATAAGTTGGTTTTCTACATTTGAGACACTGTTCTGTTTTGTAATTCAGTTCCTGTGTAGCCAAGTTTACATTCCATGTGGTAGAGATATCTTATGATGTTTCTTTCTCTGTGTGACTTATTTCACTTACAATCATCGTACCTGAATCCACTCATTATGCTGCTACGGGCCTGATGACATAGATTTCATTGCTGAGTGATATTGCATTGTACGTAAGTACCACAACTTCTTTATCCATTTTGCGCTTTCTGTGATATTGAACTTGTACCGTAAACGAGGTTCTTGTAAACAGAGCCGTCCCAAACTTTGGGGTGGCTGTGTCTTTTTGATTTTAAATTCCCTAAGCTATAGGACCATAAGTGGAAGTGCCCTAGGCTCTGTTGCTTTGCTTTTTAGATGTTTCAGGAAACACCATACACTTCTCCAGAGTGGCTGTTCGCAATTTACATCCCGCACATCAGCATAACAAGGTTCCCAATTCTCCATGGCCTGTCCTGCCTTTCTGGATTTTACACTTTTTTCAGATGGCCCTTTTGACCAGGGGGCAGTGAGACTTCATTGTAGTGCAGATTTCCTTTGCAAGCTTGCTTGGTTGGCCAAAAAGGGCGTATGAGTTTATTCCTGAATATATTCAGGAAAAAACGCATATGCCCTTTTTGGCCAAGTGCATCATTGTGGACGTTCTGCCTCTTTTCCTATGCTTTACATGCAATTCCAGTCTACCTCCTGAAATCGGTTTCCTGCAATTCTGCCCCGCTTTCAAGTCCTCTTGGCAGCCTTACTTCAATATATTTTTGGACGATAGCTGTCATTTATAACTCTGCAGGTATGTGAATGACAGTGCCCCTGAGCTCCTTTCTTCAACTCGCTTTCTTGTGAGCTGGCCGCAACACCGCAGCCTTGCTTCAGGCCCTAGTGTGGTTCCGGCATGGCACACTGAGCCTTTGGTTAATTCCTCTTCCTGGTGGGAAATGAGAGTTAAATTTGCCCGTCCAGACACCTCCAGCTAGTCCCTCATTGGTTCTCCCTATTCCTGTTCATTTTCCGCAGAAATTGCAAACTGGGCCAAACAGGAGGTTAAAGGCACTGACTCTCCAAGTGGGGAGAGTGTTAGTAAAGCATCTGGAATGTTGCACCCGAGTACCAGGGGACGAAAACTGACACAATTGAACACGTTTCCCGATCACACGGTGGATCATACTCTGGGTTCCACATGCATGTTTTAGCTGAAGGAAGAATCCCTTAAACCTGGAGAGTTGAGACCCATGGAATGGGTACCATGCAATATGACTTCAAAGGGTCTGCATTTGTCCACCGAACCTCACCAATCCTATCACTGCTGCGTTTATGCCGCTGTACACACGCTTGATTCTCTTTCTGAGACATATAAATCCATAGGTTTTAAGATTCTTCCTAGTCAGGTATATTCTTAGGCGTTTATTATGGGGTGTAGAGTCCACTTCGTTGAGCAAGGAGTAGCTCTTGTCTATTACATATTTGGCTTATGGAACGGTATCTGTGCTAATTTCAATCTCTGGTTTTATGCAGCACCCCAACTCACCTTTCGCCTTAAGCAAGCATAAGTTGGTTTTCTACATTTGAGACCCTGTTCTGTTTTGTAATTCAGTTCCTGTGTAGCCAAGTTTACATTCCGTGTAGTAGTGATATCTTATGATGTTTCTTTTTCTGTGTGACTTATTTCACTTAGAATCATCGTACCTGAATCCACTCATTATGCTGCTATGGGCCTGATGACATAGATTTCATTGCTGAGTGATATTGCATTGTACGTAAGTACCACAACTTCTTTATCCATTTTTCATTTTCTGTGATTTTGAACTTGTACTGTAAACGAGGTTCTTGTAAACAGAGCCATCCCAAACTTTGGGGTGGCTGTGTCTTTTTGATTTTAATTTCCCTAAGCTATAGGACCATAAATGGAAGTGCCCTAGGCTCTGTTGTTTTGTGTTTTAGATGTTTCAGGAAACACCATACACTTCTCCAGAGTGGCTGTTGGCAATTTACATCCCGCCCATCAGCATAACAAGGCTCCCAATTCTCCATGGCTTGTCCTGCCTTTCTGGATTTTACACTTTTTTCAGATGGCCCTTTTGACCGGGGGGCAGTGAGACTTCATTGTAGTGCAGATTTCCTTTGCAAGCTTGCTTGGTTGGCCAAAAAGGGCGTATGCGTTTTTTCCTGAATGTATTCAGGAAAAAACGCATACGCCCTTTTTGGCCAAGTGCATCATTGTGGACGTTCTGCCTCTTTTCCTATGCTTTACATGCAATTCCAGTCTACCTCCTGAAATCGGTTTCCTGCAATTCTGCCCAGCGTTCAAGTCCTCTTGGCAGCCTTACTTCAATATATTTTTGGACGATAGCTGTCATTTATAACTCTGCAGGTATGTGAATGACAGTGCCCCTGAGCTCCTTTCTTCAACTCGCTTTCTTGTGAGCTGGCCGCAACACCGCAGCATTGCTTCAGGCCCTAGTGTGGTTCCGGCATGGCACACTGAGCCTTTGGTTAATTCCTCTTCCTGGTGGGAAATGAGAGTTAAATTTGCCCGTCCAGACACCTCCAGCTAGTCTCTCATTGGTTCTCCCTATTCCTGTTCATTTTCCGCAGAAATTGCAAACTGGGCCAAACAGGAGGTTAAAGGCACTGACTCTCCAAGTGGGGACAGTGTTAGTAAAGCGTCTGGAATGTTGCACCCGAGTACCAGGGGACGAAAACTGACACAATTGAACACGTTTCCCTATCACACGGTGGATCATACTCTGGGTTCCACATGCATGTTTTAGCTGAAGGAAGAATCCCTTAAACCTGGAGAGTTGAGACCCATGGAATGGGTACCATGCAATATGACTTCAAAGGGTCTGCATTTGTCCACCGAACCTCACCAATAATATCACTGCTGCGTTTATGCCGCTGTACACACGCTTGATTCTCTTTCGGAGACATATAAATCCATAGGTTTTAAGATTCTTACTAGTCAGGTATATTCTTAGGCGTTTAATATGGGGTGTAGAGTCCACTTCGTTGAGCAAGGAGTAGCTCTTGTCTATTACATATTTGGCTTATGGAACGGTATCTGTGCTAATTTCAATCTTTGGTTTTATGTAGCACCCCAACTCAACATTCCTTTTAAGCAAGCATAAGTCGGTTTTCTACATTTGAGACCCTGTTCTGTTTTGTAATTCAGTTCCTGTGTAGCCAAGTTTACATTCCATGTGGTAGAGATATCTTATGATGTTTGTTTTTCTGTGTGACTTATTTCACTTAGAATCATCGTACCTGAATCCACTCATTATGCTGCTACGGGCCTGATGACATAGATTTCATTGCTGAGTGATATTGCATTGTACGTAAGTACCACAACTTCTTGATCCATTTTTCGCTTTCTGTGATATTGAACTTGTACCGTAAATGAGGTTCTTGTAAACAGAGCTGTCCCAAACATTGGGGTGTTTGTGTCTTTTTGATTTTAATTTCCCTAAGCTATAGGACCATAAGTGGAAGTGCCCTAGGCTCTGTTGCTTTGTTTTTTAGATGTTTCAGGAAACACCATACACTTCTCCAGAGTGGCTGTTGGCAATTTACATCCCGCCCATCAGCATAACAAGGCTCCCAGTTCTCCATGGCCTGTCCTGCCTTTCTGGATTTTACACTTTTTTCAGATGGCACTTTTGACCAGGGGGCAGTGAGACTTCATTGTAGTGCAGATTTCCTTTGCAAGCTTGCTTGGTTGGCCAAAAAGGGCGTAGGCTTTTTTTCTTGAGGAAAAATCGCATATGCCCTTTTTGGCCAAGTGCATCATTGTGGACGTTCTGCCTCTTTTCCTATGCTTTACATGCAATTCCAGTCTACCTCCTGAAATCGGTTTCCTGCAATTCTGCCCCGCTTTCAAGTCCTCTTGGCAGCCTTACTTCAATATATTTTTGGACGATAGCTGTCATTTATAACTCTGCAGGTATGTGAATGACAGTGCCCCTGAGCTCCTTTCTTCAACTCGCTTTCTTGTGAGCTGGCCGCAACACCGCAGCCTTGCTTCAGGCCCTAGTGTGGTTCCGGCATGGCACACTGAGCCTTTGGTTAATTCCTCTTCCTGGTGGGAAATGAGAGTTAAATTTGCCCGTCCAGACACCTCCAGCTAGTCTCTCATTGGTTCTCCCTATTCCTGTTCATTTTCCGCAGAAATTGCAAACTGGGCCAAACAGGAGGTTAAAGGCACTGACTCTCCAAGTGGGGAGAGTGTTAGTAAAGCATCTGGAATGTTGCACCCGAGTACCAGGGGACGAAAACTGACACAATTGAACACGTTTCCCGATCACACGGTGGATCATACTCTGGGTTCCACATGCATGTTTTAGCTGAAGGAAGAATCCCTTAAACCTGGAGAGTTGAGACCCATGGAATGGGTACCATGCAATATGACTTCAAAGGGTCTGCATTTGTCCACCGAACCTCACCAATCCTATCACTGCTGCGTTTATGCCGCTGTACACACGCTTGATTCTCTTTCTGAGACATATAAATCCATAGGTTTTAAGATTCTTCCTAGTCAGGTATATTCTTAGGCGTTTATTATGGGGTGTAGAGTCCACTTCGTTGAGCAAGGAGTAGCTCTTGTCTATTACATATTTGGCTTATGGAACGGTATCTGTGCTAATTTCAATCTCTGGTTTTATGCAGCACCCCAACTCACCTTTCGCCTTAAGCAAGCATAAGTTGGTTTTCTACATTTGAGACCCTGTTCTGTTTTGTAATTCAGTTCCTGTGTAGCCAAGTTTACATTCCGTGTAGTAGTGATATCTTATGATGTTTCTTTTTCTGTGTGACTTATTTCACTTAGAATCATCGTACCTGAATCCACTCATTATGCTGCTATGGGCCTGATGACATAGATTTCATTGCTGAGTGATATTGCATTGTACGTAAGTACCACAACTTCTTTATCCATTTTTCATTTTCTGTGATTTTGAACTTGTACTGTAAACGAGGTTCTTGTAAACAGAGCCGTCCCAAACTTTGGGGTGGCTGTGTCTTTTTGATTTTAATTTCCCTAAGCTATAGGACCATAAATGGAAGTGCCCTAGGCTCTGTTGTTTTGTGTTTTAGATGTTTCAGGAAACACCATACACTTCTCCAGAGTGGCTGTTGGCAATTTACATCCCGCCCATCAGCATAACAAGGCTCCCAATTCTCCATGGCTTGTCCTGCCTTTCTGGATTTTACACTTTTTTCAGATGGCCCTTTTGACCGGGGGGCAGTGAGACTTCATTGTAGTGCAGATTTCCTTTGCAAGCTTGCTTGGTTGGCCAAAAAGGGCGTATGCGTTTTTTCCTGAATATATTCAGGAAAAAACGCATACGCCCTTTTTGGCCAAGTGCATCATTGTGGACGTTCTGCCTCTTTTCCTATGCTTTACATGCAATTCCAGTCTACCTCCTGAAATCGGTTTCCTGCAATTCTGCCCAGCGTTCAAGTCCTCTTGGCAGCCTTACTTCAATATATTTTTGGACGATAGCTGTCATTTATAACTCTGCAGATATGTGAATGACAGTGCCTCTGAGCTCCTTTCTTCAACTCGCTTTCTTGTGAGCTGGCCGCAACACCGCAGCATTGCTTCAGGCCCTAGTGTGGTTCCGGCATGGCACACTGAGCCTTTGGTTAATTCCTCTTCCTGGTGGGAAATGAGAGTTAAATTTGCCCGTCCAGACACCTCCAGCTAGTCTCTCATTGGTTCTCCCTATTCCTGTTCATTTTCCGCAGAAATTGCAAACTGGGCCAAACAGGAGGTTAAAGGCACTGACTCTCCAAGTGGGGAGAGTGTTAGTAAAGCGTCTGGAATGTTGCACCCGAGTACCAGGGGACGAAAACTGAGACACATTTGAACACGTTTCCCGATCACATGGTGGATCATACTCTGGGTTCCACATGCATGTTTTAGCTGAAGGAAGAATCCCTTAAACCTGGAGAGTTGAGACCCCTGCAATGGGTACCATGCAATATGACTTCAAAGGGTCTGCATTTGCTCACCGAACCTCACCAATCCTATCACTGCTGCATTTATGCCACTGTACACACGCTTGATTCTCTTTCTGAGACATATAAATCCATAGGTTTTAAGATTCTTACTAGTCAGGTATATTCTTAGGCGTTTAATATGGGGTGTAGAGTCCACTTCGTTGAGCAAGGAGTAGCTCTTGTCTATTACATATTTGGCTTATGGAACGGTATCTGTTCTAATTTCAATCTCTGGTTTTATGCAGCACCCCAACTCACCTTTCGCCTTAAGCAAGCATAAGTTGGTTTTCTACATTTGAGACCCTGTTCTGTTTTGTAATTCAGTTCCTGTGTAGCCAAGTTTACATTCCATGTGGTAGAGATATCTTATGATGTTTCTTTCTCTGTGTGACTTATTTCACTTACAATCATCGTACCTGAATCCACTCATTATGCTGCTACGGGCCTGATGACATAGATTTCATTGCTGAGTGATATTGCATTGTACGTAAGTACCACAACTTCTTTATCCATTTTGCACTTTCTGTGATATTGAACTTGTACCGTAAACGAGGTTCTTGTAAACAGAGCCGTCCCAAACTTTGGGGTGGCTGTGTCTTTTTGATTTTAATTTCCCTAAGCTATAGGACCATAAGTGGAAGTGCCCTAGGCTCTGTTGCTTTGCTTTTTAGATGTTTCAGGAAACACCATACACTTCTCCAGAGTGGCTGTTCGCAATTTACATCCCACACATCAGCATAACAAGGTTCCCAATTCTCCATGGCCTGTCCTGCCTTTCTGGATTTTACACTTTTTTCAGATGGCCCTTTTGACCAGGGGGCAGTGAGACTTCATTGTAGTGCAGATTTCCTTTGCAAGCTTGCTTGGTTGGCCAAAAAGGGCGTATGAGTTTATTCCTGAATATATTCAGGAAAAAACGCATATGCCCTTTTTGGCCAAGTGCATCATTGTGGACGTTCTGCCTCTTTTCCTATGCTTTACATGCAATTCCAGTCTACCTCCTGAAATCGGTTTCCTGCAATTCTGCCCTGCTTTCAAGTCCTCTTGGCAGCCTTACTTCAATATATTTTTGGACGATAGCTGTCATTTATAACTCTGCAGGTATGTGAATGACAGTGCCCCTGAGCTCCTTTCTTCAACTCGCTTTCTTGTGAGCTGGCCGCAACACCGCAGCCTTGCTTCAGGCCCTAGTGTGGTTCCGGCATGGCACACTGAGCCTTTGGTTAATTCCTCTTCCTGGTGGGAAATGAGAGTTAAATTTGCCCGTCCAGACACCTCCAGCTAGTCCCTCATTGGTTCTCCCTATTCCTGTTCATTTTCCGCAGAAATTGCAAACTGGGCCAAACAGGAGGTTAAAGGCACTGACTCTCCAAGTGGGGAGAGTGTTAGTAAAGCATCTGGAATGTTGCACCCGAGTACCAGGGGACGAAAACTGACACAATTGAACACGTTTCCCGATCACACGGTGGATCATACTCTGGGTTCCACATGCATGTTTTAGCTGAAGGAAGAATCCCTTAAACCTGGAGAGTTGAGACCCATGGAATGGGTACCATGCAATATGACTTCAAAGGGTCTGCATTTGTCCACCGAACCTCACCAATCCTATCACTGCTGCGTTTATGCCGCTGTACACACGCTTGATTCTCTTTCTGAGACATATAAATCCATAGGTTTTAAGATTCTTCCTAGTCAGGTATATTCTTAGGCGTTTATTATGGGGTGTAGAGTCCACTTCGTTGAGCAAGGAGTAGCTCTTGTCTATTACATATTTGGCTTATGGAACGGTATCTGTGCTAATTTCAATCTCTGGTTTTATGCAGCACCCCAACTCACCTTTCGCCTTAAGCAAGCATAAGTTGGTTTTCTACATTTGAGACCCTGTTCTGTTTTGTAATTCAGTTCCTGTGTAGCCAAGTTTACATTCCGTGTAGTAGTGATATCTTATGATGTTTCTTTTTCTGTGTGACTTATTTCACTTAGAATCATCGTACCTGAATCCACTCATTATGCTGCTATGGGCCTGATGACATAGATTTCATTGCTGAGTGATATTGCATTGTACGTAAGTACCACAACTTCTTTATCCATTTTTCATTTTCTGTGATTTTGAACTTGTACTGTAAACGAGGTTCTTGTAAACAGAGCCATCCCAAACTTTGGGGTGGCTGTGTCTTTTTGATTTTAATTTCCCTAAGCTATAGGACCATAAATGGAAGTGCCCTAGGCTCTGTTGTTTTGTGTTTTAGATGTTTCAGGAAACACCATACACTTCTCCAGAGTGGCTGTTGGCAATTTACATCCCGCCCATCAGCATAACAAGGCTCCCAATTCTCCATGGCTTGTCCTGCCTTTCTGGATTTTACACTTTTTTCAGATGGCCCTTTTGACCGGGGGGCAGTGAGACTTCATTGTAGTGCAGATTTCCTTTGCAAGCTTGCTTGGTTGGCCAAAAAGGGCGTATGCGTTTTTTCCTGAATGTATTCAGGAAAAAACGCATACGCCCTTTTTGGCCAAGTGCATCATTGTGGACGTTCTGCCTCTTTTCCTATGCTTTACATGCAATTCCAGTCTACCTCCTGAAATCGGTTTCCTGCAATTCTGCCCAGCGTTCAAGTCCTCTTGGCAGCCTTACTTCAATATATTTTTGGACGATAGCTGTCATTTATAACTCTGCAGGTATGTGAATGACAGTGCCCCTGAGCTCCTTTCTTCAACTCGCTTTCTTGTGAGCTGGCCGCAACACCGCAGCATTGCTTCAGGCCCTAGTGTGGTTCCGGCATGGCACACTGAGCCTTTGGTTAATTCCTCTTCCTGCTGGGAAATGAGAGTTAAATTTGCCCGTCCAGACACCTCCAGCTAGTCTCTCATTGGTTCTCCCTATTCCTGTTCATTTTCCGCAGAAATTGCAAACTGGGCCAAACAGGAGGTTAAAGGCACTGACTCTCCAAGTGGGGAGAGTGTTAGTAAAGCGTCTGGAATGTTGCACCCGAGTACCAGGGGACGAAAACTGACACAATTGAACACGTTTCCCTATCACACGGTGGATCATACTCTGGGTTCCACATGCATGTTTTAGCTGAAGGAAGAATCCCTTAAACCTGGAGAGTTGAGACCCATGGAATGGGTACCATGCAATATGACTTCAAAGGGTCTGCATTTGTCCACCGAACCTCACCAATAATATCACTGCTGCGTTTATGCCGCTGTACACACGCTTGATTCTCTTTCGGAGACATATAAATCCATAGGTTTTAAGATTCTTACTAGTCAGGTATATTCTTAGGCGTTTAATATGGGGTGTAGAGTCCACTTCGTTGAGCAAGGAGTAGCTCTTGTCTATTACATATTTGGCTTATGGAACGGTATCTGTGCTAATTTCAATCTTTGGTTTTATGTAGCACCCCAACTCAACATTCCTTTTAAGCAAGCATAAGTCGGTTTTCTACATTTGAGACCCTGTTCTGTTTTGTAATTCAGTTCCTGTGTAGCCAAGTTTACATTCCATGTGGTAGAGATATCTTATGATGTTTGTTTTTCTGTGTGACTTATTTCACTTAGAATCATCGTACCTGAATCCACTCATTATGCTGCTACGGGCCTGATGACATAGATTTCATTGCTGAGTGATATTGCATTGTACGTAAGTACCACAACTTCTTGATCCATTTTTCGCTTTCTGTGATATTGAACTTGTACCGTAAATGAGGTTCTTGTAAACAGAGCTGTCCCAAACATTGGGGTGTTTGTGTCTTTTTGATTTTAATTTCCCTAAGCTATAGGACCATAAGTGGAAGTGCCCTAGGCTCTGTTGCTTTGTTTTGTAGATGTTTCAGGAAACACCATACACTTCTCCAGAGTGGCTGTTGGCAATTTACATCCCGCCCATCAGCATAACAAGGCTCCCAGTTCTCCATGGCCTGTCCTGCCTTTCTGGATTTTACACTTTTTTCAGATGGCACTTTTGACCGGGGGGCAGTGAGACTTCATTGTAGTGCAGATTTCCTTTGCAAGCTTGCTTGGTTGGCCAAAAAGGGCGTAGGCTTTTTTTCTTGAGGAAAAATCGCATATGCCCTTTTTGGCCAAGTGCATCATTGTGGACGTTCTGCCTCTTTTCCTATGCTTTACATGCAATTCCAGTCTACCTCCTGAAATCGGTTTCCTGCAATTCTGCCCCGCTTTCAAGTCCTCTTGGCAGCCTTACTTCAATATATTTTTGGACGATAGCTGTCATTTATAACTCTGCAGGTATGTGAATGACAGTGCCCCTGAGCTCCTTTCTTCAACTCGCTTTCTTGTGAGCTGGCCGCAACACCGCAGCCTTGCTTCAGGCCCTAGTGTGGTTCCGGCATGGCACACTGAGCCTTTGGTTAATTCCTCTTCCTGGTGGGAAATGAGAGTTAAATTTGCCCGTCCAGACACCTCCAGCTAGTCTCTCATTGGTTCTCCCTATTCCTGTTCATTTTCCGCAGAAATTGCAAACTGGGCCAAACAGGAGGTTAAAGGCACTGACTCTCCAAGTGGGGAGAGTGTTAGTAAAGCGTCTGGAATGTTGCACCCGAGTACCAGGGGACGAAAACTGACACAATTGAACACGTTTCCCTATCACACGGTGGATCATACTCTGGGTTCCACATGCATGTTTTAGCTGAAGGAAGAATCCCTTAAACCTGGAGAGTTGAGACCCATGGAATGGGTACCATGCAATATGACTTCAAAGGGTCTGCATTTGTCCACCGAACCTCACCAATAATATCACTGCTGCGTTTATGCCACTGTACACACGCTTGATTCTCTTTCGGAGACATATAAATCCATAGGTTTTAAGATTCTTACTAGTCAGGTATATTCTTAGGCGTTTAATATGGGGTGTAGAGTCCACTTCGTTGAGCAAGGAGTAGCTCTTGTCTATTACATATTTGGCTTATGGAACGGTATCTGTGCTAATTTCAATCTTTGGTTTTATGTAGCACCCCAACTCAACATTCCTTTTAAGCAAGCATAAGTCGGTTTTCTACATTTGAGACCCTGTTCTGTTTTGTAATTCAGTTCCTGTGTAGCCAAGTTTACATTCCATGTGGTAGAGATATCTTATGATGTTTGTTTTTCTGTGTGACTTATTTCACTTAGAATCATCGTACCTGAATCCACTCATTATGCTGCTACGGGCCTGATGACATAGATTTCATTGCTGAGTGATATTGCATTGTACGTAAGTACCACAACTTCTTGATCCATTTTTCGCTTTCTGTGATATTGAACTTGTACCGTAAATGAGGTTCTTGTAAACAGAGCTGTCCCAAACATTGGGGTGTTTGTGTCTTTTTGATTTTAATTTCCCTAAGCTATAGGACCATAAGTGGAAGTGCCCTAGGCTCTGTTGCTTTGTTTTTTAGATGTTTCAGGAAACACCATACACTTCTCCAGAGTGGCTGTTGGCAATTTACATCCCGCCCATCAGCATAACAAGGCTCCCAGTTCTCCATGGCCTGTCCTGCCTTTCTGGATTTTACACTTTTTTCAGATGGCACTTTTGACCGGGGGGCAGTGAGACTTCATTGTAGTGCAGATTTCCTTTGCAAGCTTGCTTGGTTGGCCAAAAAGGGCGTAGGCTTTTTTTCTTGAGGAAAAATCGCATATGCCCTTTTTGGCCAAGTGCATCATTGTGGACGTTCTGCCTCTTTTCCTATGCTTTACATGCAATTCCAGTCTACCTCCTGAAATCGGTTTCCTGCAATTCTGCCCCGCTTTCAAGTCCTCTTGGCAGCCTTACTTCAATATATTTTTGGACGATAGCTGTCATTTATAACTCTGCAGGTATGTGAATGACAGTGCCCCTGAGCTCCTTTCTTCAACTCGCTTTCTTGTGAGCTGGCCGCAACACCGCAGCCTTGCTTCAGGCCCTAGTGTGGTTCCGGCATGGCACACTGAGCCTTTGGTTAATTCCTCTTCCTGGTGGGAAATGAGAGTTAAATTTGCCCGTCCAGACACCTCCAGCTAGTCTCTCATTGGTTCTCCCTATTCCTGTTCATTTTCCGCAGAAATTGCAAACTGGGCCAAACAGGAGGTTAAAGGCACTGACTCTCCAAGTGGGGAGAGTGTTAGTAAAGCATCTGGAATGTTGCACCCGAGTACCAGGGGACGAAAACTGACACAATTGAACACGTTTCCCGATCACACGGTGGATCATACTCTGGGTTCCACATGCATGTTTTAGCTGAAGGAAGAATCCCTTAAACCTGGAGAGTTGAGACCCATGGAATGGGTACCATGCAATATGACTTCAAAGGGTCTGCATTTGTCCACCGAACCTCACCAATCCTATCACTGCTGCGTTTATGCCGCTGTACACACGCTTGATTCTCTTTCTGAGACATATAAATCCATAGGTTTTAAGATTCTTCCTAGTCAGGTATATTCTTAGGCGTTTATTATGGGGTGTAGAGTCCACTTCGTTGAGCAAGGAGTAGCTCTTGTCTATTACATATTTGGCTTATGGAACGGTATCTGTGCTAATTTCAATCTCTGGTTTTATGCAGCACCCCAACTCACCTTTCGCCTTAAGCAAGCATAAGTTGGTTTTCTACATTTGAGACCCTGTTCTGTTTTGTAATTCAGTTCCTGTGTAGCCAAGTTTACATTCCGTGTAGTAGTGATATCTTATGATGTTTCTTTTTCTGTGTGACTTATTTCACTTAGAATCATCGTACCTGAATCCACTCATTATGCTGCTATGGGCCTGATGACATAGATTTCATTGCTGAGTGATATTGCATTGTACGTAAGTACCACAACTTCTTTATCCATTTTTCATTTTCTGTGATTTTGAACTTGTACTGTAAACGAGGTTCTTGTAAACAGAGCCATCCCAAACTTTGGGGTGGCTGTGTCTTTTTGATTTTAATTTCCCTAAGCTATAGGACCATAAATGGAAGTGCCCTAGGCTCTGTTGTTTTGTGTTTTAGATGTTTCAGGAAACACCATACACTTCTCCAGAGTGGCTGTTGGCAATTTACATCCCGCCCATCAGCATAACAAGGCTCCCAATTCTCCATGGCTTGTCCTGCCTTTCTGGATTTTACACTTTTTTCAGATGGCCCTTTTGACCGGGGGGCAGTGAGACTTCATTGTAGTGCAGATTTCCTTTGCAAGCTTGCTTGGTTGGCCAAAAAGGGCGTATGCGTTTTTTCCTGAATGTATTCAGGAAAAAACGCATACGCCCTTTTTGGCCAAGTGCATCATTGTGGACGTTCTGCCTCTTTTCCTATGCTTTACATGCAATTCCAGTCTACCTCCTGAAATCGGTTTCCTGCAATTCTGCCCCGCTTTCAAGTCCTCTTGGCAGCCTTACTTCAATATATTTTTGGACGATAGCTGTCATTTATAACTCTGCAGGTATGTGAATGACAGTGCCCCTGAGCTCCTTTCTTCAACTCGCTTTCTTGTGAGCTGGCCGCAACACCGCAGCATTGCTTCAGGCCCTAGTGTGGTTCCGGCATGGCACGCTGAGCCTTTGGTTAATTCCTCTTCCTGCTGGGAAATGAGAGTTAAATTTGCCCGTCCAGACACCTCCAGCTAGTCTCTCATTGGTTCTCCCTATTCCTGTTCATTTTCCGCAGAAATTGCAAACTGGGCCAAACAGGAGGTTAAAGGCACTGACTCTCCAAGTGGGGAGAGTGTTAGTAAAGCGTCTGGAATGTTGCACCCAAGTACCGGGGGACGAAAACTGAGTCACATTTGAACACGTTTCCCGATCACACAGTGGATCATACTCTGGGTTCCACATGCATGTTTTAGCTGAAGGAAGAATCCCTTAAACCTGGAGAGTTGAGACCCATGGAATGGGTACCATGAAATATGACTTGAAAGGGTCTGCATTTGCTCACCGAACCTCATCAATCCTATCACTGCTGCGTTTATGCCGCTATACACACGCTTGATTCTCTTTCGGAGACATATAAATCCATAGGTTTTAAGATTCTTTCTAGTCAGGTATATTCTTACGCGTTTAATATGGGGTGTAGAGTCCACTTCGTTGAGCAAGGAGTAGCTCTTGTCTATTAAATATTTGGCTTATGGAACGGTATCTGTTCTAATTTCAATCTCTGGTTTTATGCAGCACCCCAACTCACCTTTCGCCTTAAGCAAGCATAAGTTGGTTTTCTACATTTGATACCCTGTTCTGTTTTGTAATTCAGTTCCTGTGTAGCCAAGTTTACATTCCTTGTAGTAGTGATATCTTATGATGTTTGTTTTTCTGTGTGACTTATTTCACTTAGAATCATCGTACCTGAATCCACTCATTATGCTGCTACGGGCCTGATGACATAGATTTCATTGCTGAGTGATATTGCATTGTACGTAAGTACCACAACATCTTTATCCATTTTTCGCTTTCTGTGATATTGAACTTGGACCATAAATGAGGTTCTTGTAAACAGAGCTGTCCCTAACTTTGGGGTGGCTGAGTCTTTTTGATTTTAATTTCCCTAAGCTATAGGACCATAAGTGGAAGTGCCCTAGGCTCTGTTGCTTTGTTTTTTAGATGTTTCAGGAAACACCATACACTTCTCCAGAGTGGCTGTTGGCAATTTACATCCCACCCATCAGCATAACAAGGCTCCCAGTTCTCCATGGCCTGTCCTGCCTTTCTGGATTTTACACTTTTTTCAGATGGCCCTTTTGACCGGGGGCAGTGAGACTTCATTGTAGTGCAGATTTCCTTTGCAAGCTTGCTTGGATGGCCAAAAAGGGCGTATGCGTTTTTTCCTGAATATATTCAGGAAAAAACGCATACGCCCTTTTTGGCCAAGTGCATCATTGTGGACGTTCTGCCTCTTTTCCTATGCTTTACATGCAATTCCAGTCTACCTCCTGAAATCGGTTTCCTGCAATTCTGCCCCACATTCAAGTCCTCTTGGCAGCCTTACTTCAATATACTTTTGGACGATAGCTATCATTTATAACTCTGCAGGTATGTGAATGACAGTGCCCCTGAGCTCCTTTCTTCAACTCGCTTTCTTGTGAGCTGGCCGCAACACCGCAGGATTGCTTCAGGCCCTAGTGTGGTTCCGGCATGGCACGCTGAGCCTTTGTTTAATTCCTCTTCCTGGTGGGAAATGAGAGTTAAATTTGCCCGTCCAGACACCTCCAGCTAGTCTCTCATTGGTTCTCCCTATTCCTGTTCATTTTCCGCAGAAATTGCAAACTGGGCCAAACAGGAGGTTAAAGGCACTGACTCTCCAAGTGGGGAGAGTGTTAGTAAAGCATCTGGAATGTTGCACCCGAGTACCAGGGGACGAAAACTGAGACACATTTGAACACGTTTCCCAATCACATGGTGGATCATACTCTGGGTTCCACACGCATGTTTTAGCTGAAGGAAGAATCCCTTAAACCTGGAGAGTTGAGACCCCTGCAATGGGTACCATGCAATAAGACTTCAAAGGGTCTGCATTTGCTCACCGAACCTCACCAATCCTATCACTGCTGTATTTATGCCACTGTACACACGCTTGATTCTCTTTCTGAGACATATAAATCCATAGGTTTTAAGATTCTTACTAGTCAGGTATATTCTTAGGCGTTTAATATGGGGTGTAGAGTCCACTTCGTTGAGCAAGGAGTAGCTCTTGTCTATTACATATTTGGCTTATGGAACGGTATCTGTGCTAATTTCAATCTCTGGTTTTATGCAGCACCCCAACTCACCTTTCCCCTTAAGCAAGCATAAGTCGGTTTTCTACATTTGAGACCCTGTTCTGTTTTGTAATTCAGTTCCTGTGTAGCCAAGTTTACATTCCATGTGGTAGAGATATCTTATGATGTTTCTTTTTCTGTGTGACTTATTTCACTTAGAATCATCGTACCTGAATCCACTCATTATGCTGCTATGGGCCTGATGACATAGATTTCATTGCTGAGTGATATTGCATTGTACGTAAGTACCACAACTTCTTTATCCATTTTTCACTTTCTGTGATTTTGAACTTATACTGTAAACTAGGTTTTTTTAAACAGAGCCTTCCCAAACATTGGGGTGGCTGTGTCTTTTTGATTTTAATTTCCCTAAGCTATAGGACCATAAGTGGAAGTGCCCTAGGCTCTGTTGTTTTGTTTTGTAGATGTTTCAGGAAACACCATACACTTCTCCAGAGTGGCTGTTGGCAATTTACATCCCGCCCATCAGCATAACAAGGCTCCCAGTTCTCCATGGCCTGTCCTGCCTTTCTGGATTTTACACTTTTTTCAGATGGCCCTTTTGACCGGGGGGCAGTGAGACTTCATTGTAGTGCAGATTTCCTTTGCAAGCTTGCTTGGTTGGCCAAAAAGGGCGTATGCGTTTTTTCCTGAATATATTCAGGAAAAAACGCATACGCCCATTTTGGCCAAGTGCATCATTGTGGACGTTCTGCCTCTTTTCCTATGCTTTACATGCAATTCCAGTCTACCTCCTGAAATCGGTTTCCTGCAATTCTGCCCCGCTTTCAAGTCCTCTTGGCAGCCTTACTTCAATATATTTTTGGACGATAGCTATCATTTATAACTGCAGGTATGTGAATGACAGTGCCCCTGAGCTCCTTTCTTCAACTCGCTTTCTTGTGAGCTGGCCGCAACACCGCAGCATTGCTTCAGGCCCTAGTGTGGTTCCGGCACGGCACGCTGAGCCTTTGGTTAATTCCTCTTCCTGGTGGGAAATGAGAGTTAAATTTGCCCGTCCAGACACCTCCAGCTAGTCTCTCATTGGTTCTCCCTATTCCTGTTCATTTTCCGCAGAAATTGCAAACTGGGCCAAACAGGAGGTTAAAGGCACTGACTCTCCAAGTGGGGAGAGTGTTAGTAAAGCGTCTGGAATGTTGCACCCGAGTACCAGGGGACGAAAACTGAGACACATTTGAACACGTTTCCCGATCACATGGTGGATCATACTCTGGGTTCCACATGCATGTTTAGCTGAAGGAAGAATCCCTTAAACCTGGAGAGTTGAGACCCCTGCAATGGGTACCATGCAATATGACTTCAAAGGGTCTGCATTTGCTCACCGAACCTCACCAATCCTATCACTGCTGCGTTTATGACACTGTACACACGCTTGATTCTCTTTCGGAGACATATAAATCCATAGGTTTTAAGATTCTTTCTAGTCAGGTATATTCTTAGGCGTTTAATATGGGGTGTAGAGTCCACTTTGTTGAGCAAGGTGTAGCTCTTGTCTATTACATATTTGGCTTATGGAACGGTATCTGTGCTAATTTCAATCTCTGGTTTTATGCAGCACCCCAACTCACCTTTCCCCTTAAGCAAGCATAAGTCGGTTTTCTACATTTGAGACCCTGTTCTGTTTTGTAATTCAGTTCCTGTGTAGCCAAGTTTACATTCCATGTGGTAGAGATATCTTATGATGTTTCTTTTTCTGTGTGACTTATTTCACTTAGAATCATCGTACCTGAATCCACTCATTATGCTGCTATGGGCCTGATGACATAGATTTCATTGCTGAGTGATATTGCATTGTACGTAAGTACCACAACTTCTTTATCCATTTTTCACTTTCTGTGATTTTGAACTTGTACTGTAAACGAGGTTCTTGTAAACAGAGCCTTCCCAAACTTTGGGGTGGCTGTGTCTTTTTGATTTTAATTTCCCTAAGCTATAGGACCATAAGTGGAAGTGCCCTAGGCTCTGTTGCTTTGTTTTGTAGATGTTTCAGGAAACACCATACACTTCTCCAGAGTGGCTGTTGGCAATTTACATCCCGCCCATCAGCATAACAAGGCTCCCAGTTCTCCATGGGCTGTCCTGCCTTTCTGGATTTTACACTTTTTTCAGATGGCCCTTTTGACCGGGGGGCAGTGAGACTTCATTGTAGTGCAGATTTCCTTTGCAAGCTTGCTTGGTGGGCCAAAAAGGGCGTATGCGTTTTTTCCTGAATATATTCAGGAAAAAACGCATATGCACTTTTTGGCCAAGTGCATCATTGTGGACGTTCTGCCTCTTTTCCTTTGCTTTACATGCAATTCCAGTCTACCTCCTGAAATCGGTTTCCTGCAATTCTGCCCAGCGTTCAAGTCCTCTTGGCAGCCTTACTTCAATATATTTTTGGACGATAGCTGTCATTTATAACTCTGCAGGTTTGTGAATGACAGTGCCCCTGAGCTCCTTTCTTCAACTCGCTTTCTTGTGAGCTGGCCGCAACACCACAGCATTGCTTCAGGCCCTAGTGTGGTTCCGGCATGACATGCTGAGCCTTTGGTTAATTCCTCTTCCTGGTGGGAAATGAGAGTTAACTTTGCCCGTCCAGACACCTCCAGCTAGTCTCTCATTGGTTCTCCCTATTCCTGTTCATTTTCCGCAGAAATTGCAAACTGGGCCAAACAAGAGGTTAAAGGCACTGACTCTCCAAGTGGGGAGAGTGTTAGTAAAGCGTCTGGAATGTTGCACCCGAGTACTGGGGGATGGACACTGACACAATTAAACACGTTTCCCGATCACACGGTGGATCATACTCTGGGTTCCACATGCAAGTTTTAGCTGAAGGAAGAATCCCTTAAACCTGGAGAGTTGAGACCCATGTAATGGGTACCATGCAATATGACTTCAAAGGGTCTGCATTTGCTCACCGAACCTCACCAATCCTATCACTGCTGCGTTTATGACACTGTACACACGCTTGATTCTCTTTCGGAGACATATAAATCCATAGGTTTTAAGATTCTTTCTAGTCAGGTATATTCTTACGCGTTTAATATGGGGTGTAGAGTCCACTTCGTTGAGCAAGGAGTAGCTCTTGTCTATTAAATATTTGGCTTATGGAACGGTATCTGTTCTAATTTCAATCTCTGGTTTTATGCAGCACCCCAACTCACCTTTCGCCTTAAGCAAGCATAAGTTGGTTTTCTACATTTGATACCCTGTTCTGTTTTGTAATTCAGTTCCTGTGTAGCCAAGTTTACATTCCTTGTAGTAGTGATATCTTATGATGTTTGTTTTTCTGTGTGACTTATTTCACTTAGAATCATCGTACCTGAATCCACTCATTATGCTGCTACGGGCCTGATGACATAGATTTCATTGCTGAGTGATATTGCATTGTACGTAAGTACCACAACATCTTTATCCATTTTTCGCTTTCTGTGATATTGAACTTGGACCATAAATGAGGTTCTTGTAAACAGAGCTGTCCCTAACTTTGGGGTGGCTGAGTCTTTTTGATTTTAATTTCCCTAAGCTATAGGACCATAAGTGGAAGTGCCCTAGGCTCTGTTGCTTTGTTTTGTAGATGTTTCAGGAAACACCATACACTTCTCCAGAGTGGCTGTTGGCAATTTACATCCCACCCATCAGCATAACAAGGCTCCCAGTTCTCCATGGCCTGTCCTGCCTTTCTGGATTTTACACTTTTTTCAGATGGCCCTTTTGACCGGGGGCAGTGAGACTTCATTGTAGTGCAGATTTCCTTTGCAAGCTTGCTTGGATGGCCAAAAAGGGCGTATGCGTTTTTTCCTGAATATATTCAGGAAAAAACGCATACGCCCTTTTTGGCCAAGTGCATCATTGTGGACGTTCTGCCTCTTTTCCTATGCTTTACATGCAATTCCAGTCTACCTCCTGAAATCGGTTTCCTGCAATTCTGCCCCACATTCAAGTCCTCTTGGCAGCCTTACTTCAATATACTTTTGGACGATAGCTATCATTTATAACTCTGCAGGTATGTGAATGACAGTGCCCCTGAGCTCCTTTCTTCAACTCGCTTTCTTGTGAGCTGGCCGCAACACCGCAGGATTGCTTCAGGCCCTAGTGTGGTTCCGGCATGGCACGCTGAGCCTTTGTTTAATTCCTCTTCCTGGTGGGAAATGAGAGTTAAATTTGCCCGTCCAGACACCTCCAGCTAGTCTCTCATTGGTTCTCCCTATTCCTGTTCATTTTCCGCAGAAATTGCAAACTGGGCCAAACAGGAGGTTAAAGGCACTGACTCTCCAAGTGGGGAGAGTGTTAGTAAAGCATCTGGAATGTTGCACCCGAGTACCAGGGGACGAAAACTGAGACACATTTGAACACGTTTCCCAATCACATGGTGGATCATACTCTGGGTTCCACACGCATGTTTTAGCTGAAGGAAGAATCCCTTAAACCTGGAGAGTTGAGACCCCTGCAATGGGTACCATGCAATAAGACTTCAAAGGGTCTGCATTTGCTCACCGAACCTCACCAATCCTATCACTGCTGTATTTATGCCACTGTACACACGCTTGATTCTCTTTCTGAGACATATAAATCCATAGGTTTTAAGATTCTTACTAGTCAGGTATATTCTTAGGCGTTTAATATGGGGTGTAGAGTCCACTTCGTTGAGCAAGGAGTAGCTCTTGTCTATTACATATTTGGCTTATGGAACGGTATCTGTGCTAATTTCAATCTCTGGTTTTATGCAGCACCCCAACTCACCTTTCCCCTTAAGCAAGCATAAGTCGGTTTTCTACATTTGAGACCCTGTTCTGTTTTGTAATTCAGTTCCTGTGTAGCCAAGTTTACATTCCATGTGGTAGAGATATCTTATGATGTTTCTTTTTCTGTGTGACTTATTTCACTTAGAATCATCGTACCTGAATCCACTCATTATGCTGCTATGGGCCTGATGACATAGATTTCATTGCTGAGTGATATTGCATTGTACGTAAGTACCACAACTTCTTTATCCATTTTTCACTTTCTGTGATTTTGAACTTATACTGTAAACTAGGTTTTTTTAAACAGAGCCTTCCCAAACATTGGGGTGGCTGTGTCTTTTTGATTTTAATTTCCCTAAGCTATAGGACCATAAGTGGAAGTGCCCTAGGCTCTGTTGTTTTGTTTTGTAGATGTTTCAGGAAACACCATACACTTCTCCAGAGTGGCTGTTGGCAATTTACATCCCGCCCATCAGCATAACAAGGCTCCCAGTTCTCCATGGCCTGTCCTGCCTTTCTGGATTTTACACTTTTTTCAGATGGCCCTTTTGACCGGGGGGCAGTGAGACTTCATTGTAGTGCAGATTTCCTTTGCAAGCTTGCTTGGTTGGCCAAAAAGGGCGTATGCGTTTTTTCCTGAATATATTCAGGAAAAAACGCATACGCCCATTTTGGCCAAGTGCATCATTGTGGACGTTCTGCCTCTTTTCCTATGCTTTACATGCAATTCCAGTCTACCTCCTGAAATCGGTTTCCTGCAATTCTGCCCCGCTTTCAAGTCCTCTTGGCAGCCTTACTTCAATATATTTTTGGACGATAGCTATCATTTATAACTGCAGGTATGTGAATGACAGTGCCCCTGAGCTCCTTTCTTCAACTCGCTTTCTTGTGAGCTGGCCGCAACACCGCAGCATTGCTTCAGGCCCTAGTGTGGTTCCGGCACGGCACGCTGAGCCTTTGGTTAATTCCTCTTCCTGGTGGGAAATGAGAGTTAAATTTGCCCGTCCAGACACCTCCAGCTAGTCTCTCATTGGTTCTCCCTATTCCTGTTCATTTTCCGCAGAAATTGCAAACTGGGCCAAACAGGAGGTTAAAGGCACTGACTCTCCAAGTGGGGAGAGTGTTAGTAAAGCGTCTGGAATGTTGCACCCGAGTACCAGGGGACGAAAACTGAGACACATTTGAACACGTTTCCCGATCACATGGTGGATCATACTCTGGGTTCCACATGCATGTTTAGCTGAAGGAAGAATCCCTTAAACCTGGAGAGTTGAGACCCCTGCAATGGGTACCATGCAATATGACTTCAAAGGGTCTGCATTTGCTCACCGAACCTCACCAATCCTATCACTGCTGCGTTTATGACACTGTACACACGCTTGATTCTCTTTCGGAGACATATAAATCCATAGGTTTTAAGATTCTTTCTAGTCAGGTATATTCTTAGGCGTTTAATATGGGGTGTAGAGTCCACTTTGTTGAGCAAGGTGTAGCTCTTGTCTATTACATATTTGGCTTATGGAACGGTATCTGTTCTAATTTCAATCTCTGGTTTTATGCAGCACCCCAACTCACCTTTCGCCTTAAGCAAGCATAAGTTGCTTTTCTACATTTGAGACCCTGTTCTCTTTTGTAATTCAGTTCCTGTGTAGCCAAGTTTACATTCCTTGTAGTAGTGATATCTTATGATGTTTGTTTTTCTGTGTGACTTATTTCACTTAGAATCATCGTACCTGAATCCACTCATTATGCTGCTACGGGCCTGATGACATAGATTTCATTGCTGAGTGATATTGCATTGTACGTAAGTACCACAACTTCTTTATCCATGTTTTGCTTTCTGTAATATTGAACTTGGACCATAAATGAGGTTCTTGTAAACAGAGCTGTCCCTAACTTTGGGGTGGCTGAGACTTTTTGATTTTAATTTGCCTAAGCTATAGGACCATAAGTGGAAGTGCCCTAGGCTCTGTTGCTTTGTTTTTTAGATGTTTCAGGAAACACCATACACTTCTCCAGAGTGGCTGTTGGCAATTTACATCCCACCCATCAGCATAACAAGGCTCCCAGTTCTCCATGGCCTGTCCTGCCTTTCTGGATTTTACACTTTTTTCAGATGGCCCTTTTGACCGGGGGGCAGTGAGACTTCATTGTAGTGCAGATTTCCTTTGCAAGCTTGCTTGGTTGGCCAAAAAGGGCGTATGCGTTTTTTCCTGAATATATTCAGGAAAAAACGCATACGCCCTTTTTGGCCAAGTGCATCATTGTGGACGTTCTGCCTCTTTTCCTATGCTTTACATGCAATTCCAGTCTACCTCCTGAAATCGGTTTCCTGCAATTCTGCCCCGCTTTCAAGTCCTCTTGGCAGCCTTACTTCAATATATTTTTGGACTATAGCTATCATTTATAACTCTGCAGGTATGTGAATGACAGTGCCCCTGAGCTCCTTTCTTCAACTCGCTTTCTTGTGAGCTGGCCGCAACACCGCAGGATTGCTTCAGGCCCTAGTGTGGTTCCGGCATGGCACGCTGAGCCTTTGTTTAATTCCTCTTCCTGGTGGGAAATGAGAGTTAAATTTGCCCGTCCAGACACCTCCAGCTAGTCTCTCATTGGTTCTCCCTATTCCTGTTCATTTTCCGCAGAAATTGCAAACTGGGCCAAACAGGAGGTTAAAGGCACTGACTCTCCAAGTGGGGAGAGTGTTAGTAAAGCGTCTGGAATGTTGCACCCGAGTACCAGGGGACGAAAACTGAGACACATTTGAACACGTTTCCCGATCACATGGTGGATCATACTCTGGGTTCCACATGCATGTTTTAGCTGAAGGAAGAATCCCTTAAACCTGGAGAGTTGAGACCCCTGCAATGGGTACCATGCAATATGACTTCAAAGGGTCTGCATTTGCTCACCGAACCTCACCAATCCTATCACTGCTGCATTTATGCCACTGTACACACGCTTGATTCTCTTCCTGAGACATATAAATCCATAGGTTTTAAGATTCCTACTAGTCAGGTATATTCTTAGGCGTTTAATATGGGGTGTAGAGTCCACTTCGTTGAGCAAGGAGTAGCTCTTGTCTATTACATATTTGGCTTATGGAACGGTATCTGTGCTAATTTAAATCTCTGGTTTTATGCAGCACCCCAACTCACCTTTCCCCTTAAGCAAGCATAAGACGGTTTTCTACATTTGAGACCCTGTTCTGTTTTGTAATTCAGTTCCTGTGTAGCCAAGTTTACATTCCATGTGGTAGAGATATCTTATGATGTTTCTTTTTCTGTGTGACTTATTTCACTTAGAATCATCGTACCTGAATCCACTCATTATGCTGCTACGGGCCTGATGACATAGATTTCATTGCTGAGTGATATTGCATTGTACGTAAGTACCACAACTTCTTGATCCATTTTTCGCTTTCTGTGATATTGAACTTGTACCGTAAACGAGGTTCTTGTAAACAGAGCTGTCCCAAACATTTGGGTGGTTGTGTCTTTTTGATTTTAATTTCCCTAAGCTATAGGACCATAAGTGGAAGTGCCCTAGGCTCTGTTGCTTTGTTTTTTAGATGTTTCAGGAAACACCATACACTTCTCCAGAGTGGCTGTTGGCAATTTACATCCCGCCCATCAGCATAACAAGGCTCCCAGTTCTCCATGGCCTGTCCTGCCTTTCTAGATTTTACACTTTTTTCAGATGGCACTTTTGACCGGGGGGCAGTGAGACTTCATTGTAGTGCAGATTTCCTTTGCAAGCTTGCTTGGTTGGCCAAAAAGGGCGTAGGCTTTTTTTCTTGAGGAAAAATCGCATATGCCCTTTTTGGCCAAGTGCATCATTGTCGACGTTCTGCCTCTTTTCCTATGCTTTACATGCAATTCCAGTCTACCTCCTGAAATCGGTTTCCTGCAATTCTGCCCCGCTTTCAAGTCCTCTTGGCAGCCTTACTTCAATATATTTTTGGATGATAGCTGTCATTTATAACTCTGCAGGTCTGTGAATGACAGTGCCCCTGAGCTCCTTTCTTCAACTCGCTTTCTTGTGAGTGGCCGCAACACCGCAGCATCGCTTCAGGCCCTAGTGTTGTTCCGGCATGGCACGCTGAGCCTTTGGTTAATTCCTCTTCCTGGTGGGAAATGAGAGTTAAATTTGCCCGTCCAGACACCTCCAGCTAGTCTCTCATTGGTTCTCCCTATTCCTGTTCATTTTCCGCAGAAATTGCAAACTGGGCCAAACAGGAGGTTAAAGGCACTGACTCTCCAAGTGGGGAGAGTGTTAGTAAAGCGTCTGGAATGTTGCACCCGAGTACCAGGGGACGAAAACTGACACATTTGCACACGTTTCCCGGTCACACGGTGGATCATACTCTGGGTTCCACATGCATGTTTTAGCTGAAGGAAGAATCCCTTAAACCTGGAGAGTTGAGACCCATGGAATGGGTACCATGCAATATGACTTCAAAGGGTCTGCATTTGCTCACCGAACCTCATCAATCCTATCACTGCTGCGTTTATGCCGCTATACACACGCTTGATTCTCTTTCGGAGATATATAAATCCATAGGTTTTAAGATTCTTACTAGTCAGGTATATTCTTAGGCGTTTAATATGGGGTGTTGAGTCCACTTCGTTGAGCAAGGTGTAGCTTTTTTCTATTACATATTTGGCTTATGGAACGATATCTGTGCTAATTTCAATGTCTGGTTTTATGCAGCACCCCAACTCACCTTTCCCCTTAAGGAAGCATAAGTTGGTTTTCTACATTTGAGACCCTGTTCTGTTTTGTAATTCAGTTCCTGTGTAGCCAAGTTTACATTCCGTGTAGTAGTGATATCTTATGATGTTTCTTTTTCTGTGTGACTTATTTCACTTAGAATCATCGTACCTGAATCCACTCATTATGCTGCTATGGGCCTGATGACATAGATTTCATTGCTGAGTGATATTGCATTGTACGTAAGTACCACAACTTCTTTATCCATTTTTCACTTTCTGTGATATTGAACTTGTTCCGTAAATGAGGTTCCTGTAAACAGAACCGTCCCAAACTTTGGGATGGCTGTGTCTTTTTGATTTTAATTTCCCTAAGCTATAGGACCATAAGTGGAAGTGCCCTAGGCTCTGTTGCTTTGTTTTTTAGATGTTTCAGGAAACACCATACACTTCTCCAGAGTGACTGGTGGCAATTTACATCCCGCCCATCAGCATAACAAGGCTCCCAGTTCTCCATGGCCTGTCCTGCCTTTCTGGATTTTACACTTTTTTCAGATGGCCCTTTTGACCGGGGGGCAGTGAGACTTCATTGTAGTGCATATTTCTTTTGCAAGCTTGCTTGATTGGCCAAAAAGGGCGTATGCGTTTATTCCTGAATATATTCAGGAAAAAACGCATACGCCCTTTTTGGCCAAGTGCATCATTGTGGACGTTCTGCCTCTTTTCCTATGCTTTACATGCAATTCCAGTCTACCTCCTGAAATCGGTTTCCTGCAATTCTGCCCCGCTTTCAAGTCCTCTTGGCAGCCTTACTTCAATATATTTTTGGATGATAGCTGTCATTTATAACTCTGCATGTCTGTGAATGACAGTGCCCCTGAGCTCCTTTCTTCAACTCGCTTTCTTGTGAGTGGCCGCAACACCGCAGCATCGCTTCAGGCCCTAGTGTTGTTCCGGCATGGCACGCTGAGCCTTTGGTTAATTCCTCTTCCTGGTGGGAAATGAGAGTTAAATTTGCCCGTCCAGACACCTCCAGCTAGTCTCTCATTGGTTCTCCCTATTCCTGTTCATTTTCCGCAGAAATTGCAAACTGGGCCAAACAGGAGGTTAAAGGCACTGACTCTCCAAGTGGGGAGAGTGTTAGTAAAGCGTCTGGAATGTTGCACCCGAGTACCAGGGGACGAAAACTGACACATTTGCACACGTTTCCCGGTCACACGGTGGATCATACTCTGGGTTCCACATGCATGTTTTAGCTGAAGGAAGAATCCCTTAAACCTGGAGAGTTGAGACCCATGGAATGGGTACCATGCAATATGACTTCAAAGGGTCTGCATTTGCTCACCGAACCTCATCAATCCTATCACTGCTGCGTTTATGCCGCTATACACACGCTTGATTCTCTTTCGGAGATATATAAATCCATAGGTTTTAAGATTCTTACTAGTCAGGTGTATTCTTAGGCGTTTAATATGGGGTGTTGAGTCCACTTCGTTGAGCAAGGAGTAGCTCTTGACTATTACATATTTGGCTTATGGAACGGTATCTGTTCTAATTTCAATCTCTGGTTTTATGCAGCACCCCAACTCACCTTTCGCCTTAAGCAAGCATAAGTTGGTTTTCTACATTTGAGACCCTGTTCTGTTTTGTAATTCAGTTCCTGTGTAGCCAAGTTTACATTCCGTGTAGTAGTGATATCTTATGATGTTTCTTTTTCTGTGTGACTTATTTCACTTAGAATCATCGTACCTGAATCCACTCATTATGCTGCTATGGGCCTGATGACATAGATTTCATTGCTGCGTGATATTGCATTGTACGTAATTACCACAACTTCTTTATCCATTTTTCACTTGCTGTGATACTGAACTTGTACCGTAAACGAGGTTCTTGTAAACAGAGCCGTCCCAAACTTTGGGGTGGCTGTGTCTTTTTGATTTTAATTTCCCTAAGCTATAGGACCATAAGTGGAAGTGCCCTAGGCTCTGTTGCTTTGCTTTTTAGATGTTTCAGGAAACACCATACACTTCTCCAGAGTGGCTGTTCGCAATTTACATCCCGCACATCAGCATAACAAGGTTCCCAATTCTCCATGGCCTGTCCTGCCTTTCTGGATTTTACACTTTTTTCAGATGGCCCTTTTGACTGGGGGCAGTGAGACTTCATTGTAGTGCAGATTTCCTTTGCAAGCTTGCTTGGTTGGCCAAAAAGGGCGTATGCGTTTTTTCCTGAATATATTCAGGAAAAAACGCATACGCCCTTTTTGGCCAAGTGCATCATTGTGGACGTTCTGCCTCTTTTCCTATGCTTTACATGCTATTCCAGTCTACCTCCTGAAATCGGTTTCCTGCAATTCTGCCCCGCTTTCAAGTCCTCTTGGCAGCCTTACTTCAATATATTTTTGGACTATAGCTATCATTTATAACTCTGCAGGTATGTGAATGACAGTGCCCCTGAGCTCCTTTCTTTAACTCGTTTTCTTGTGAGCTGGCCGCAACACCGCAGCATTGCTTCAGGCCCTAGTGTGGTTCCGGCATGGCACGCTGAGCCTTTGGTTAATTCCTCTTTCTGGTGGGAAATGAGAGTTAAATTTGCCCGTCCAGACACCTCCAGCTAGTCTCTCATTGGTTCTCCCTATTCCTGTTCATTTTCCGCAGAAATTGCAAACTGGGCCAAACAGGAGGTTAAAGGCACTGACTCTCCAAGTGGGGAGAGTGTTAGTAAAGCGTCTGGAATGTTGCACCCGAGTACCGGGGGACGAAAACTGAGTCACATTTGAACACGTTTCCCGATCACACGGTGGATCATACTCTGGGTTCCACATGCATGTTTTAGCTGAAGGAAGAATCCCTTAAACCTGGAGAGTTGAGACCCATGGAATGGGTACCATGCAATATGACTTGAAAGGGTCTGCATTTGCTCACCGAACCTCACCAATCCTAACACTGCTGCGTTTATGCCGCTGTACACATGGTTGATTCTCTTTTGGAGACATATAAATCCATAGGTTTTAAGATTCTTACTAGTCAGGTATATTCTTATGCGTTTAATATGGGGTGTTGAGTCCACTTCATTGAGCAATGAGTAGCTCTTGTCTATTACATATTTGGCTTATGGAACGGTATCTGTTCTAATTTCAATCTCTGGTTTTATGCAGCACCCCAACTCACCTTTCCCCTTAAGCAAGCATAAGATGGTTTTCTACATTTGAGACCCTGTTCTGTTTTGTAATTCAGTTCCTGTGTAGCCAAGTTTACATTCCGTGTAGTAGTGATATCTTATGATGTTTCTTTTTCTGTGTGACTTATTTCACTTAGAATCATCGTACCTGAATCCACTCATTATGCTGCTATGGGCCTGATGACATAGATTTCATTGCTGAGTGATATTGCATTGTACGTAAGTACCACAACTTCTTTATCCATTTTTCATTTTCTGTGATTTTGAACTTGTACTGTAAACGAGGTTCTTGTAAACAGAGCCGTCCCAAACTTTGGGGTGGCTGTGTCTTTTTGATTTTAATTTCCCTAAGCTATAGGACCATAAGTGGAAGTGCCCTAGGCTCTGTTGCTTTGTTTTGTAGATGTTTCAGGAAACACCATACACTTCTCCAGAGTGGCTGTTGGCAATTTACATCCCGCCCATCAGCATAACAAGGCTCCCAATTCTCCATGGCTTGTCCTGCCTTTCTGGATTTTACACTTTTTTCAGATGGCCCTTTTGACCGGGGGGCAGTGAGACTTCATTGTAGTGCAGATTTCCTTTGCAAGCTTGCTTGGTTGGCCAAAAAGGGCGTATGCGTTTATTCCTGAATATATTCAGGAAAAAACGCATACGCCCTTTTTGGCCAAGTGCATCATTGTGGACGTTCTGCCTCTTTTCCTATGCTTTACATGCAATTCCAGTCTACCTCCTGAAATCGGTTTCCTGCAATTCTGCCCCGCTTTCAAGTCCTCTTGGCAGCCTTACTTCAATATATTTTTGGACGATAGCTGTCATTTATAACTCTGCAGGTATGTGAATTAAAGTGCCCCTGAGCTCCTTTCTTCAACTCGCTTTCTTGTGAGCTGGCCGCAACACCGCAGCATTGCTTCAGGCCCTAGTGTGGTTCCGGCATGGCACACTGAGACTTTGGTTAATTCCTCTTCCTGGTGGGAAATGAGAGTTAAATTTGCCCGTCCAGACACCTCCAGCTAGTCTCTCATTGGTTCTCCCTATTCCTGTTCATTTTCCGCAGAAATTGCAAACTGGGCCAAACAGGAGGTTAAAGGCACTGACTCTCCAAGTGGGGAGAGTGTTAGTAAAGCGTCTGGAATGTTGCACCCGAGTACCAGGGGACGAAAACTGACACAATTGAACACGTTTCCCTATCACATGGTGGATCATACTCTGGGTTCCACATGCATGTTTTAGCTGAAGGAAGAATCCCTTAAACCTGGAGAGTTGAGACCCATGGAATGGGTACCATGCAATATGACTTCAAAGGGTCTGCATTTGTCCACCGAACCTCACCAAGAATATCACTGCTGCGTTTATGCCACTGTACACACGCTTGATTCTCTTTCGGAGACATATAAATCCATAGGTTTTAAGATTCTTAGTAGTCAGGTATATTCTTAGGCGTTTAATATGGGGTGTAGAGTCCACTTCGTTGAGCAAGGAGTAGCTCTTGTCTATTACATATTTGGCTTATGGAACGGTATCTGTGCTAATTTCAATCTTTGTTTTTATGTAGCACCCCAACTCAACTTTCCTCTTAAGCAAGCATAAGTCGGTTTTCTACATTTGAGACCCTGTTCTGTTTTGTAATTCAGTTCCTGTGTAGCCAAGTTTACATTCCATGTGGTAGAGATATCTTATGATGTTTCTTTTTCTGTGTGACTTATTTCACATAGAATCATCGTACCTGAATCCACTCATTATGCTGCTACGGGCCTGATGACATAGATTTCATTGCTGAGTGATATTGCATTGTACGTAAGTACCACAACTTCTTTATCCATTTTGCGCTTTCTGTGATATTGAACTTGTACCGTAAACGAGGTTCTTGTAAACAGAGCTGTCCCAAACATTGGGGTGGTTGTGTCTTTTTGATTTTAATTTCCCTAAGCTATAGGACCATAAGTGGAAGTGCCCTAGGCTCTGTTGCTTTGTTTTTTAGATGTTTCAGGAAACACCATACACTTCTCCAGAGTGGCTGTTGGCAATTTACATCCCGCCCATGAGCATAACAAGGCTCCCAGTTCTCCATGGCCTGTCCTGCCTTTCTGGATTTTACACTTTTTTCAGATGGCCCTTTTGACCGGGGGGCAGTGAGACTTCATTGTAGTGCAGATTTCCTTTGCAAGCTTGCTTGGTTTGCCAAAAAGGGCGTAGGCTTTTTTTCTTGAGGAAAAATCGCATATGCCCTTTTTGGCCAAGTGCATCATTGTGGACGTTCTGCCTCTTTTCCTATGCTTTACATGCAATTCCAGTCTACCTCCTGAAATCGGTTTCCTGCAATTCTGCCCAGCGTTCAAGTCCTCTTGGCAGCCTTACTTCAATATATTTTTGGACGATAGCTGTCATTTATAACTCTGCAGGTTTGTGAATGACAGTGCCCCTGAGCTCCTTTCTTCAACTCGCTTTCTTGTGAGCTGGCCGCAACACCGCAGCATTGCTTCAGGCCCTAGTGTGGTTCCGGCATGACATGCTGAGCCTTTGTTTAATTCCTCTTCCTGGTGGGAAATGAGAGTTAACTTTGCCTGTCCAGACACCTCCAGCTAGTCTCTCATTGGTTCTCCCTATTCCTGTTCATTTTCCGCAGAAATTGCAAACTGGGCCAAACAAGAGGTTAAAGGCACTGACTCTCCAAGTGGGGAGAGTGTTAGTAAAGCGTCTGGAATGTTGCACCCGAGTACCGGGGGATGAAAACTGACACAATTATACACGTTTCCCGATCACACGGTGGATCATACTCTGGGTTCCACATGCATGTTTTAGCTGAAGGAAGAATCCCTTAAACCTGGAGAGTTGAGACCCATGGAATGGGTACCATGCAATATGACTTCAAAGGGTCTGCATTTGCTCACCGAACCTCACCAATAATATCACTGCTGCGTTTATGCCGCTGAACACACGCTTGATTCTCTTTCGGAGACATATAAATCCATAGGTTTTTAGATTCTTTCTAGTCAGGTATATTCTTACGCGTTTAATATGGGGTGTAGAGTCCACTTCGTTGAGCAAGGAGTAGCTCTTGTCTATTAAATATTTGGCTTATGGAACGGTATCTGTTCTAATTTCAATCTCTGGTTTTATGCAGCACCCCAACTCACCTTTCGCCTTAAGCAAGCATAAGTTGGTTTTCTACATTTGAGACCCTGTTCTGTTTTGTAATTCAGTTCCTGTGTAGCCAAGTTTACATTCCTTGTAGTAGTGATATCTTATGATGTTTGTTTTTCTGTGTGACTTATTTCACTTAGAATCATCGTACCTGAATCCACTCATTATGCTGCTACGGGCCTGATGACATAGATTTCATTGCTGAGTGATATTGCATTGTACGTAAGTACCACAACTTCTTTATCCATTTTTCGCTTTCTGTGATATTGAACTTGGACCATAAATGAGGTTCTTGTAAACAGAGCTGTCCCTAACTTTGGGGTGGCTGAGTCTTTTTGATTTTAATTTCCCTAAGCTATAGGACCATAAGTGGAAGTGCCCTAGGCTCTGTTGCTTTGTTTTTTAGATGTTTCAGGAAACACCATACACTTCTCCAGAGTGGCTGTTGGCAATTTACATCCCACCCATCAGCATAACAAGGCTCCCAGTTCTCCATGGCCTGTCCTGCCTTTCTGGATTTTACACTTTTTTCAGATGGCCCTTTTGACCGGGGGGCAGTGAGACTTCATTGTAGTGCAGATTTCCTTTGCAAGCTTGCTTGGTTGGCCAAAAAGGGCGTATGCGTTTTTTCCTGAATATATTCAGGAAAAAACGCATACGCCCTTTTTGGCCAAGTGCATCATTGTGGACGTTCTGCCTCTTTTCCTATGCTTTACATGCAATTCCAGTCTACCTCCTGAAATCGGTTTCCTGCAATTCTGCCCCGCTTTCAAGTCCTCTTGGCAGCCTTACTTCAATATATTTTTGGACGATAGCTATCATTTATAACTCTGCAGGTATGTGAATGACAGTGCCCCTGAGCTCCTTTCTTCAACTCGCTTTCTTGTGAGCTGGCCGCAACACCGCAGGATTGCTTCAGGCCCTAGTGTGGTTCCGGCATGGCACGCTGAGCCTTTGTTTAATTCCTCTTCCTGGTGGGAAATGAGAGTTAAATTTGCCCGTCCAGACACCTCCAGCTAGTCTCTCATTGGTTCTCCCTATTCCTGTTCATTTTCCGCAGAAATTGCAAACTGGGCCAAACAGGAGGTTAAAGGCACTGACTCTCCAAGAGGGGAGAGTGTTAGTAAAGCGTCTGGAATGTTGCACCCGAGTACCAGGGGACGAAAACTGAGACACATTTGAACACGTTTCCCGATCACATGGTGGATCATACTCTGGGTTCCACATGCATGTTTTAGCTGAAGGAAGAATCCCTTAAACCTGGAGAGTTGAGACCCCTGCAATGGGTACCATGCAATATGACTTCAAAGGGTCTGCATTTGCTCACCGAACCTCACCAATCCTATCACTGCTGCATTTATGCCACTGTACACACGCTTGATTCTCTTTCTGAGACATATAAATCCATAGGTTTTAAGATTCTTACTAGTCAGGTATATTCTTAGGCGTTTAATATGGGGTGTAGAGTCCACTTCGTTGAGCAAGGAGTAGCTCTTGTCTATTACATATTTGGCTTATGGAACGGTATCTGTGCTAATTTCAATGTCTGGTTTTATGCAGCACCCCAACTCACCTTTCCCCTTAAGCAAGCATAAGTCGGTTTTCTACATTTGAGACCCTGTTCTGTTTTGTAATTCAGTTCCTGTGTAGCCAAGTTTACATTCCATGTGGTAGAGATATCTTATGATGTTTCTTTTTCTGTGTGACTTATTTCACTTAGAATCATCGTACCTGAATCCACTCATTATGCTGCTATGGGCCTGATGACATAGATTTCATTGCTGAGTGATATTGCATTGTACGTAAGTACCACAACTTCTTTATCCATTTTTCACTTTCTGTGATTTTGAACTTATACTGTAAACGAGGTTCTTGTAAACAGAGCCTTCCCAAACTTTGGGGTGGCTGTGTCTTTTTGATTTTAATTTCCCTAAGCTATAGGACCATAAGTGGAAGTGCCCTAGGCTCTGTTGCTTTGTTTTGTAGATGTTTCAGGAAACACCATACACTTTTCCAGAGTGGCTGTTGGCAATTTACATCCCGCCCATCAGCATAACAAGGCTCCCAGTTCTCCATGGCCTGTCCTGCCTTTCTGGATTTTACACTTTTTTCAGATGGCCCTTTTGACCGGGGGGCAGTGAGACTTCATTGTAGTGCAGATTTCCTTTGCAAGCTTGCTTGGTTGGCCAAAAAGGGCGTATGCGTTTTTTCCTGAATATATTAAGGAAAAAACGCATACGCCCTTTTTGGCCAAGTGCATCATTGTGGACGTTCTGCCTCTTTTCCTATGCTTTACATGCAATTCCAGTCTACCTCCTGAAATCGGTTTCCTGCAATTCTGCCCCGCTTTCAAGTCCTCTTGGCAGCCTTACTTCAATATATTTTTGGACGATAGCTATCATTTATAACTCTGCAGGTATGTGAATGACAGTGCCCCTGAGCTCCTTTCTTCAACTCGCTTTCTTGTGAGCGGGCCGCAACACCGCAGGATTGCTTCAGGCCCTAGTGTGGTTCCGGCATGGCACGCTGAGCCTTTGTTTAATTCCTCTTCCTGGTGGGAAATGAGAGTTAAATTTGCCCGTCCAGACACCTCCAGCTAGTCTCTCATTGGTTCTCCCTATTCCTGTTCATTTTCCGCAGAAATTGCAAACTGGGCCAAACAGGAGGTTAAAGGCACTGACTCTCCAAGTGGGGAGAGTGTTAGTAAAGCGTCTGGAATGTTGCACCCGAGTACCAGGGGATGAAAACTGAGACACATTTGAACACGTTTCCCGATCACATGGTGGATCATACTCTGGGTTCCACATGCATGTTTTAGCTGAAGGAAGAATCCCTTAAACCTGGAGAGTTGAGACCCCTGCAATGGGTACCATGCAATATGACTTCAAAGGGTCTGCATTTGCTCACCGAACCTCACCAATCCTATCACTGCTGCATTTATGCCACTGTACACACGCTTGATTCTCTTTCTGAGACATATAAATCCATAGGTTTTAAGATTCTTACTAGTCAGGTATATTCTTAGGCGTTTAATATGGGGTGTAGAGTCCACTTCGTTGAGCAAGGAGTAGCTCTTGTCTATTACATATTTGGCTTATGGAACGGTATCTGTGCTAATTTCAATCTCTGGTTTTATGCAGCACCCCAACTCACCTTTCGCCTTAAGCAAGCATAAGTTGGTTTTCTACATTTGAGACCCTGTTCTGTTTTGTAATTCAGTTCCTGTGTAGCCAAGTTTACATTCCATGTGGTAGAGATATCTTATGATGTTTCTTTTTCTGTGTGACTTATTTCACTTAGAATCATCGTACCTGAATCCACTCATTATGCTGCTATGGGCCTGATGACATAGATTTCATTGCTGAGTGATATTGCATTGTACGTAAGTACCACAACTTCTTTATCCATTTTTCACTTTCTGTGATTTTGAACTTATACTGTAAACTAGGTTCTTGTAAACAGAGCCTTCCCAAACTTTGGGGTGGCTGTGTCTTTTTGATTTTAATTTCCCTAAGCTATAGGACCATAAGTGGAAGTGCCCTAGGCTCTGTTGCTTTGTTTTGTAGATGTTTCAGGAAACACCATACACTTCTCCAGAGTGGCTGTTGGCAATTTACATCCCGCCCATCAGCATAACAAGGCTCCCAGTTCTCCATGGCCTGTCCTGCCTTTCTGGATTTTATACTTTTTTCAGATGGCCCTTTTGACCGGGGGGCAGTGAGACTTCATTGTAGTGCAGATTTCCTTTGCAAGCTTGCTTGGTTGGCCAAAAAGGGCGTATGCGTTTTTTCCTGAATATATTAAGGAAAAAACGCATACGCCCTTTTTGGCCAAGTGCATCATTGTGGACGTTCTGCCTCTTTTCCTATGCTTTACATGCAATTCCAGTCTACCTCCTGAAATCGGTTTCCTGCAATTCTGCCCCGCTTTCAAGTCCTCTTGGCAGCCTTACTTCAATATATTTTTGGACGATAGCTATCATTTATAACTCTGCAGGTATGTGAATGACAGTGCCCCTGAGCTCCTTTCTTCAAGTCGCTTTCTTGTGAGCGGGCCGCAACACCGCAGGATTGCTTCAGGCCCTAGTGTGGTTCCGGCATGGCACGCTGAGCCTTTGTTTAATTCCTCTTCCTGGTGGGAAATGAGAGTTAAATTTGCCCGTCCAGACACCTCCAGCTAGTCTCTCATTGGTTCTCCCTATTCCTGTTCATTTTCCGCAGAAATTGCAAACTGGGCCAAACAGGAGGTTAAAGGCACTGACTCTCCAAGTGGGGAGAGTGTTAGTAAAGCGTCTGGAATGTTGCACCCGAGTACCAGGGGACGAAAACTGAGACACATTTGAACACGTTTCCCGATCACATGGTGGATCATACTCTGGGTTCCACATGCATGTTTTAGCTGAAGGAAGAATCCCTTAAACCTGGAGAGTTGAGACCCCTGCAATGGGTACCATGCAATATGACTTCAAAGGGTCTGCATTTGCTCACCGAACCTCACCAATCCTATCACTGCTGCATTTATGCCACTGTACACACGCTTGATTCTCTTTCTGAGACATATAAATCCATAGGTTTTAAGATTCTTACTAGTCAGGTATATTCTTAGGCGTTTAATATGGGGTGTAGAGTCCACTTTGTTGAGCAAGGAGTAGCTCTTGTCTATTACATATTTGGCTTATGGAACGGTATCTGTGCTAATTTCAATCTCTGGTTTTATGCAGCACCCCAACTCACCTTTCCCCTTAAGCAAGCATAAGTCGGTTTTCTACATTTGAGACCCTGTTCTGTTTTGTAATTCAGTTCCTATGTAGCCAAGTTTACATTCCATGTGGTAGAGATATCTTATGATGTTTCTTTTTCTGTGTGACTTATTTCACTTAGAATCATCGTACCTGAATCCACTCATTATGCTGCTATGGGCCTGATGACATAGATTTCATTGCTGAGTGATATTGCATTGTACGTAAGTACCACAACTTCTTTATCCATTTTTCACTTTCTGTGATTTTGAACTTATACTGTAAACGAGGTTCTTGTAAACAGAGCCGTCCCAAACTTTGGGGTGGCTGTGTCTTTTTGATTTTAATTTCCCTAAGCTATAGGACCATAAGTGGAAGTGCCCTAGGCTCTGTTGCTTTGTTTTGTAGATGTTTCAGGAAACACCATACACTTCTCCAGAGTGACTGTTAGCAATTTACATCCCGCCCATCAGCATAACAAGGCTCCCAGTTCTCCATGGCCTGTCCTGCCTTTCTGGATTTTACACTTTTTTCAGATGGCCCTTTTGACCGGGGGGCAGTGAGACTTCATTGTAGTGCAGATTTCCTTTGCAAGCTTGCTTGGTTGGTCAAAAAGGGCGTATGCGTTTTTTCCTGAATATATTAAGGAAAAAACGCATACGCCCTTTTTGGCCAAGTGCATCATTGTGGACGTTCTGCCTCTTTTCCTATGCTTTACATGCAATTCCAGTCTACCTCCTGAAATCGGTTTCCTGCAATTCTGCCCCGCTTTCAAGTCCTCTTGGCAGCCTTACTTCAATATATTTTTGGACGATAGCTATCATTTATAACTCTGCAGGTATGTGAATGACAGTGCCCCTGAGCTCCTTTCTTCAACTCGCTTTCTTGTGAGCTGGCCGCAACACCGCAGGATTGCTTCAGGCCCTAGTGTGGTTCCGGCATGGCACGCTGAGCCTTTGTTTAATTCCTCTTCCTGGTGGGAAATGAGAGTTAAATTTGCCCGTCCAGACACCTCCAGCTAGTCTCTCATTGGTTCTCCCTATTCCTGTTCATTTTCCGCAGAAATTGCAAACTGGGCCAAACAGGAGGTTAAAGGCACTGACTCTCCAAGTGGGGAGAGTGTTAGTAAAGCGTCTGGAATGTTGCACCCGAGTACCAGGGGACGAAAACTGAGACACATTTGAACACGTTTCCTGATCACATGGTGGATCATACTCTGGGTTCCACATGCATGTTTTAGCTGAAGGAAGAATCCCTTAAACCTGGAGAGTTGAGACCCCTGCAATGGGTACCATGCAATATGACTTCAAAGGGTCTGCATTTGCTCACCGAACCTCACCAATCCTATCACTGCTGCGTTTATGACACTGTACACACGCTTGATTCTCTTTCGGAGACATATAAATCCATAGGTTTTAAGATTCTTTCTAGTCAGGTATATTCTTAGGCGTTTAATATGGGGTGTAGAGTCCACTTCGTTGAGCAAGGAGTAGCTCTTGTCTATTACATATTTGGCTTATGGAACGGTATCTGTGCTAATTTCAATCTCTGGTTTTATGCAGCACCCCAACTCACCTTTCCCCTTAAGCAAGCATAAGTCGGTTTTCTACATTTGAGACCCTGTTCTGTTTTGTAATTCAGTTCCTGTGTAGCCAAGTTTACATTCCATGTGGTAGAGATATCTTATGATGTTTCTTTTTCTGTGTGACTTATTTCACTTAGAATCATCGTACCTGAATCCACTCATTATGCTGCTATGGGCCTGATGACATAGATTTCATTGCTGAGTGATATTGCATTGTACGTAAGTACCACAACTTCTTTATCCATTTTTCACTTTCTGTGATTTTGAACTTATACTGTAAACGAGGTTCTTGTAAACAGAGCCGTCCCAAACTTTGGGGTGGCTGTGTCTTTTTGATTTTAATTTCCCTAAGCTATAGGACCATAAGTGGAAGTGCCCTAGGCTCTGTTGCTTTGTTTTGTAGATGTTTCAGGAAACACCATACACTTCTCCAGAGTGACTGTTAGCAATTTACATCCCGCCCATCAGCATAACAAGGCTCCCAGTTCTCCATGGCCTGTCCTGCCTTTCTGGATTTTACACTTTTTTCAGATGGCCCTTTTGACCGGGGGGCAGTGAGACTTCATTGTAGTGCAGATTTCCTTTGCAAGCTTGCTTGGTTGGTCAAAAAGGGCGTATGCGTTTTTTCCTGAATATATTAAGGAAAAAACGCATACGCCCTTTTTGGCCAAGTGCATCATTGTGGACGTTCTGCCTCTTTTCCTATGCTTTACATGCAATTCCAGTCTACCTCCTGAAATCGGTTTCCTGCAATTCTGCCCCGCTTTCAAGTCCTCTTGGCAGCCTTACTTCAATATATTTTTGGACGATAGCTATCATTTATAACTCTGCAGGTATGTGAATGACAGTGCCCCTGAGCTCCTTTCTTCAACTCGCTTTCTTGTGAGCTGGCCGCAACACCGCAGGATTGCTTCAGGCCCTAGTGTGGTTCCGGCATGGCACGCTGAGCCTTTGTTTAATTCCTCTTCCTGGTGGGAAATGAGAGTTAAATTTGCCCGTCCAGACACCTCCAGCTAGTCTCTCATTGGTTCTCCCTATTCCTGTTCATTTTCCGCAGAAATTGCAAACTGGGCCAAACAGGAGGTTAAAGGCACTGACTCTCCAAGTGGGGAGAGTGTTAGTAAAGCGTCTGGAATGTTGCACCCGAGTACCAGGGGACGAAAACTGAGACACATTTGAACACGTTTCCTGATCACATGGTGGATCATACTCTGGGTTCCACATGCATGTTTTAGCTGAAGGAAGAATCCCTTAAACCTGGAGAGTTGAGACCCCTGCAATGGGTACCATGCAATATGACTTCAAAGGGTCTGCATTTGCTCACCGAACCTCACCAATCCTATCACTGCTGCATTTATGCCACTGTACACACGCTTGATTCTCTTTCGGAGACATATAAATCCATAGGTTTTAAGATTCTTTCTAGTCAGGTATATTCTTAGGCGTTTAATATGGGGTGTAGAGTCCACTTCGTTGAGCAAGGAGTAGCTCTTGTCTATTACATATTTGGCTTATGGAACGGTATCTGTGCTAATTTCAATCTCTGGTTTTATGCAGCACCCCAACTCACCTTTCCCCTTAAGCAAGCATAAGTCGGTTTTCTACATTTGAGACCCTGTTCTGTTTTGTAATTCAGTTCCTGTGTAGCCAAGTTTACATTCCATGTGGTAGAGATATCTTATGATGTTTCTTTTTCTGTGTGACTTATTTCACTTAGAATCATCGTACCTGAATCCACTCATTATGCTGCTATGGGCCTGATGACATAGATTTCATTGCTGAGTGATATTGCATTGTACGTAAGTACCACAACTTCTTTATCCATTTTTCACTTTCTGTGATTTTGAACTTATACTGTAAACTAGGTTCTTGTAAACAGAGCCTTCCCAAACTTTGGGGTGGCTGTGTCTTTTTGATTTTAATTTCCCTAAGCTATAGGACCATAAGTGGAAGTGCCCTAGGCTCTGTTGCTTTGTTTTGTAGATGTTTCAGGAAACACCATACACTTCTCCAGAGTGGCTGTTGGCAATTTACATCCCGCCCATCAGCATAACAAGGCTCCCAGTTCTCCATGGCCTGTCCTGCCTTTCTGGATTTTACACTTTTTTCAGATGGCCCTTTTGACCGGGGGGCAGTGAGACTTCATTGTAGTGCAGATTTCCTTTGCAAGCTTGCTTGGTTGGTCAAAAAGGGCGTATGCGTTTTTTCCTGAATATATTCAGGAAAAAACGCATACGCCCTTTTTGGCCAAGTGCATCATTGTGGACGTTCTGCCTCTTTTCCTATGCTTTACATGCAATTCCAGTCTACCTCCTGAAATCGGTTTCCTGCAATTCTGCCCCGCTTTCAAGTCCTCTTGGCAGCCTTACTTCAATATATTTTTGGACGATAGCTATCATTTATAACTCTGCAGGTATGTGAATGACAGTGCCCCTGAGCTCCTTTCTTCAACTCACTTTCTTGTGAGCTGGCCGCAACACCGCAGGATTGCTTCAGGCCCTAGTGTGGTTCCGGCATGGCACGCTGAGCCTTTGTTTAATTCCTCTTCCTGGTGGGAAATGAGAGTTAAATTTGCCCGTCCAGACACCTCCAGCTAGTCTCTCATTGGTTCTCCCTATTCCTGTTCATTTTCCGCAGAAATTGCAAACTGGGCCAAACAGGAGGTTAAAGGCACTGACTCTCCAAGTGGGGAGAGTGTTAGTAAAGCGTCTGGAATGTTGCACCCGAGTACCAGGGGACGAAAACTGAGACACATTTGAACACGTTTCCCGATCACATGGTGGATCATACTCTGGGTTCCACATGCATGTTTTAGCTGAAGGAAGAATCCCTTAAACCTGGAGAGTTGAGACCCCTGCAATGGGTACCATGCAATATGACTTCAAAGGGTCTGCATTTGCTCACTGAACCTCACCAATCCTATCACTGCTGCGTTTATGACACTGTACACATGCTTGATTCTCTTTCGGAGACATATAAATCCATAGGTTTTAAGATTCTTTCTAGTCAGGTATATTCTTACGCGTTTAATATGGGGTGTAGAGTCCACTTCGTTGAGCAAGGTGTAGCTCTTGTCTATTACATATTTGGCTTATGGAACGGTATCTGTGCTAATTTCAATCTCTGGTTTTATGCAGCACCCCAACTCACCTTTCGCCTTAAGCAAGCATAAGTTGGTTTTCTACATTTGAGACCCTGTTCTGTTTTGTAATTCAGTTCCTGTGTAGCCAAGTTTACATTCCTTGTAGTAGTGATATCTTATGATGTTTCTTTTTCTGTGTGACTTATTTCACTTAGAATCATCGTACCTGAATCCACTCATTATGCTGCTACGGGCCTGATGACATAGATTTCATTGCTGAGTGATATTGCATTGTACATAAGTACCACAACATCTTTATCCATTTTTCGCTTTCTGTGATATTGAACTTGGACCATAAATGAGGTTCTTGTAAACAGAGCTGTCCCTAACTTTGGGGTGGCTGAGTCTTTTTGATTTTAATTTCCCTAAGCTATAGGACCATAAGTGGAAGTGCCCTAGGCTCTGTTGCTTTGTTTTTTAGATGTTTCAGGAAACACCATACACTTCTCCAGAGTGGCTGTTGGCAATTTACATCCCACCCATCAGCATAACAAGGCTCCCAGTTCTCCATGGCCTGTCCTGCCTTTCTGGATTTTACACTTTTTTCAGATGGCCCTTTTGACCGGGGGGCAGTGAGACTTCATTGTAGTGCAGATTTCCTTTGCAAGCTTGCTTGGTTGGCCAAAAAGGGCGTATGCGTTTTCTCCTGAATATATTCAGGAAAAAACGCATACGCCCTTTTTGGCCAAGTGCATCATTGTGGACGTTCTGCCTCTTTTCCTATGCTTTACATGCAATTCCAGTCTACCTCCTGAAATCGGTTTCCTGCAATTCTGCCCCGCTTTCAAGTCCTCTTGGCAGCATTACTTCAATATATTTTTGGACGATAGCTATCATTTATAACTCTGCAGGTATGTGAATGACAGTGCCCCTGAGCTCCTTTCTTCAACTCACTTTCTTGTGAGCTGGCCGCAACACCGCAGGATTGCTTCAGGCCCTAGTGTGGTTCCGGCATGGCACGCTGAGCCTTTGTTTAATTCCTCTTCCTGGTGGGAAATGAGAGTTAAATTTGCCCGTCCAGACACCTCCAGCTAGTCTCTCATTGGTTCTCCCTATTCCTGTTCATTTTCCGCAGAAATTGCAAACTGGGCCAAACAGGAGGTTAAAGGCACTGACTCTCCAAGTGGGGAGAGTGTTAGTAAAGCGTCTGGAATGTTGCACCCGAGTACCAGGGGACGAAAACTGAGACACATTTGAACACGTTTCCCGATCACATGGTGGATCATACTCTGGGTTCCACATGCATGTTTTAGCTGAAGGAAGAATCCCTTAAACCTGGAGAGTTGAGACCCCTGCAATGGGTACCATGCAATATGACTTCAAAGGGTCTGCATTTGCTCACTGAACCTCACCAATCCTATCACTGCTGCGTTTATGACACTGTACACATGCTTGATTCTCTTTCGGAGACATATAAATCCATAGGTTTTAAGATTCTTTCTAGTCAGGTATATTCTTACGCGTTTAATATGGGGTGTAGAGTCCACTTCGTTGAGCAAGGTGTAGCTCTTGTCTATTACATATTTGGCTTATGGAACGGTATCTGTGCTAATTTCAATCTCTGGTTTTATGCAGCACCCCAACTCACCTTTCGCCTTAAGCAAGCATAAGTTGGTTTTCTACATTTGAGACCCTGTTCTGTTTTGTAATTCAGTTCCTGTGTAGCCAAGTTTACATTCCTTGTAGTAGTGATATCTTATGATGTTTCTTTTTCTGTGTGACTTATTTCACTTAGAATCATCGTACCTGAATCCACTCATTATGCTGCTACGGGCCTGATGACATAGATTTCATTGCTGCGTGATATTGCATTGTACATAAGTACCACAACATCTTTATCCATTTTTCGCTTTCTGTGATATTGAACTTGGACCATAAATGAGGTTCTTGTAAACAGAGCTGTCCCTAACTTTGGGGTGGCTGAGTCTTTTTGATTTTAATTTCCCTAAGCTATAGGACCATAAGTGGAAGTGCCCTAGGCTCTGTTGCTTTGTTTTTTAGATGTTTCAGGAAACACCATACACTTCTCCAGAGTGGCTGTTGGCAATTTACATCCCACCCATCAGCATAACAAGGCTCCCAGTTCTCCATGGCCTGTCCTGCCTTTCTGGATTTTACACTTTTTTCAGATGGCCCTTTTGACCGGGGGGCAGTGAGACTTCATTGTAGTGCAGATTTCCTTTGCAAGCTTGCTTGGTTGGCCAAAAAGGGCGTATGCGTTTTCTCCTGAATATATTAAGGAAAAAACGCATACGCCCTTTTTGGCCAAGTGCATCATTGTGGACGTTCTGCCTCTTTTCCTATGCTTTACATGCAATTCCAGTCTACCTCCTGAAATCGGTTTCCTGCAATTCTGCCCCGCTTTCAAGTCCTCTTGGCAGCCTTACTTCAATATACTTTTGGACGATAGCTATCATTTATAACTCTGCAGGTATGTGAATGACAGTGCCCCTGAGCTCCTTTCTTCAACTCGCTTTCTTGTGAGCTGGCCGCAACACTGCAGGATTGCTTCAGGCCCTAGTGTGGTTCCGGCATGGCACGCTGAGCCTTTGTTTAATTCCTCTTCCTGGTGGGAAATGAGAGTTAAATTTGCCCGTCCAGACACCTCCAGCTAGTCTCTCATTGGTTCTCCCTATTCCTGTTCATTTTCCGCAGAAATTGCAAACTGGGCCAAACAGGAGGTTAAAGGCACTGACTCTCCAAGTGGGGAGAGTGTTAGTAAAGCGTCTGGAATGTTGCACCCGAGTACCAGGGGATGAAAACTGAGACACATTTGAACACGTTTCCCGATCACAGGGTGGATCATACTCTGGGTTCCACATGCATGTTTTAGCTGAAGGAAGAATCCCTTAAACCTGGAGAGTTGAGACCCCTGCAATGGGTACCATGCAATATGACTTCAAAGGGTCTGCATTTGCTCACCGAACCTCACCAATCCTATCACTGCTGCATTTATGCCACTGTACACACGCTTGATTCTCTTTCTGAGACATATAAATCCATAGGTTTTAAGATTCTTACTAGTCAGGTATATTCTTAAGCGTTTAATATGGGGTGTAGAGTCCACTTCGTTGAGCAAGGAGTAGCTCTTGTCTATTACATATTTGGCTTATGGAACGGTATCTGTGCTAATTTCAATCTCTGGTTTTATGCAGCACCCCAACTCACCTTTCCCCTTAAGCAAGCATAAGTCGGTTTTCTACATTTGAGACCCTGTTCTGTTTTGTAATTCAGTTCCTGTGTAGCCAAGTTTACATTCCATGTGGTAGAGATATCTTATGATGTTTCTTTTTCTGTGTGACTTATTTCACTTAGAATCATCGTACCTGAATCCACTCATTATGCTGCTATGGGCCTGATGACATAGATTTCATTGCTGAGTGATATTGCATTGTACGTAAGTACCACAACTTCTTTATCCATTTTTCACTTTCTGTGATTTTGAACTTGTACTGTAAACGAGGTTCTTGTAAACAGAGCCTTCCCAAACTTTGGGGTGGCTGTGTCTTTTTGATTTTAATTTCCCTAAGCTATAGGACCATAAGTGGAAGTGCCCTAGGCTCTGTTGCTTTGTTTTTTAGATGTTTCAGGAAACACCATACACTTCTCCAGAGTGACTGTTGGCAATTTACATCCCGCCCATCAGCATAACAAGGCTCCCAGTTCTCCATGGGCTGTCCTGCCTTTCTGGATTTTACACTTTTTTCAGATGGCCCTTTTGACCGGGGGGCAGTGAGACTTCATTGTAGTGCAGATTTCCTTTGCAAGCTTGCTTGGTTGGCCAAAAAGGGCGTATGCGTTTTTTCCTGAATATATTCAGGAAAAAACGCATACGCCCTTTTTGGCCAAGTGCATCATTGTGGACGTTCTGCCTCTTTTCCTATGCTTTACATGCAATTCCAGTCTACCTCCTGAAATCGGTTTCCTGCAATTCTGCCCCGCTTTCAAGTCCTCTTGGCAGCCTTACTTCAATATATTTTTGAACGATAGCTGTCATTTATAACTCTGCAGGTATGTGAATGACAGTGCCCCTGAGCTCCTTTCTTCAACTCGCTTTCTTGTGACCTGGCCGCAACACCGCAGCATTGCTTCAGACCCTAGTGTGGTTCCAGCATGGCACGCTGAGCCTTTGGTTAATTCCTCTTCCTGGTGGGAAATGAGAGTTAAATTTGCCCGTCCAGACACCTCCAGCTAGTCTCTCATTGGTTCTCCCTATTCCTGTTCATTTTCCGCAGAAATTGCAAACTGGGCCAAACAGGAGGTTAAAGGCACTGACTCTCCAAGTGGGGAGAGTGTTAGTAAAGCGTCTGGAATGTTGCACCCGAGTACCGGGGGACGAAAACTGAGTCACATTTGAACACATTTCCCGATCACACAGTGGATCATACTCTGGGTTCCACATGCATGTTTTAGCTGAAGGAAGAATCCCTTAAACCTGGAGAGTTGAGACCCATGGAATGGGTACCATGCAATATGACTTCAAAGGGTCTGCATTTGCTCACCGAACCTCACCAATCCTATCACTGCTGCATTTATGCCACTGTACACACGCTTGATTCTCTTTCTGAGACATATAAATCCATAGGTTTTAAGATTCTTACTAGTCAGGTATATTCTTAGGCGTTTAATATGGGGTGTAGAGTCCACTTCGTTGAGCAAGGAGTAGCTCTTGTCTATTACATATTTGGCTTATGGAACGGTATCTGTTCTAATTTCAATCTCTGGTTTTATGCAGCACCCCAACTCACCTTTCCCCTTAAGCAAGCATAAGTTGGTTTTCTACATTTGAGACCCTGTTCTGTTTTGTAATTCAGTTCCTGTGTAGCCAAGTTTACATTCCATGTGGTAGAGATATCTTATGATGTTTCTTTTTCTGTGTGACTTATTTCACTTAGAATCATCGTACCTGAATCCACTCATTATGCTGCTATGGGCCTAATGACATAGATTTCATTGCTGAGTGATATTGCATTGTACGTAAGTACCACAACTTCTTTATCCATTTTTCACTTTCTGTGATTTTGAACTTGTACTGTAAACGAGGTTCTTGTAAACAGAGCCTTCCCAAACTTTGGGGTGGCTGTGTCTTTTTGATTTTAATTTCCCTAAGCTATAGGACCATAAGTGGAAGTGCCCTAGGCTCTGTTGCTTTGTTTTGTAGATGTTTCAGGAAACACCATACACTTCTCCAGAGTGGCTGTTGGCAATTTACATCCCGCCCATCAGCATAACAAGGCTCCCAGTTCTCCATGGGCTGTCCTGCCTTTCTGGATTTTACACTTTTTTCAGATGGCCCTTTTGACCGGGGGGCAGTGAGACTTCATTGTAGTGCAGATTTCCTTTGCAAGCTTGCTTGGTTGGCCAAAAAGGGCGTATGCGTTTTTTCCTGAATATATTCAGGAAAAAACGCATATGCCCTTTTTGGCCAAGTGCATCATTGTGGACGTTCTGCCTCTTTTCCTTTGCTTTACATGCAATTCCAGTCTACCTCCTGAAATCGGTTTCCTGCAATTCTGCCCAGCGTTCAAGTCCTCTTGGCAGCCTTACTTCAATATATTTTTGGACGATAGCTGTCATTTATAACTCTGCAGGTTTGTGAATGACAGTGCCCCTGAGCTCCTTTCTTCAACTCGCTTTCTTGTGAGCTGGCCACAACACCACAGGATTGCTTCAGGCCCTAGTGTGGTTCCGGCATGGCACGCTGAGCCTTTGGTTAATTCCTCTTCCTGGTGGGAAATGAGAGTTAAATTTGCCCGTCCAGACACCTCCAGCTAGTCTCTCATTGGTTCTCCCTATTCCTGTTCATTTTCCGCAGAAATTGCAAACTGGGCCAAACAGGAGGTTAAAGGCACTGACTCTCCAAGAGGGGAGAGTGTTAGTAAAGCGTCTGGAATGTTGCACCCGAGTACCAGGGGACGAAAACTGAGACACATTTGAACACGTTTCCCGATCACATGGTGGATCATACTCTGGGTTCCACATGCATGTTTTAGCTGAAGGAAGAATCCCTTAAACCTGGAGAGTTGAGACCCCTGCAATGGGTACCATGCAATATGACTTCAAAGGGTCTGCATTTGCTCACCGAACCTCACCAATCCTATCACTGCTGCGTTTATGACACTGTACACACGCTTGATTCTCTTTCGGAGACATATAAATCCATAGGTTTTAAGATTCTTTCTAGTCAGGTATATTCTTAGGCGTTTAATATGGGGTGTAGAGTCCACTTCGTTGAGCAAGGAGTAGCTCTTGTCTATTACATATTTGGCTTATGGAACGGTATCTGTGCTAATTTCAATCTCTGGTTTTATGCAGCACCCCAACTCACCTTTCCCCTTAAGCAAGCATAAGTCGGTTTTCTACATTTGAGACCCTGTTCTGTTTTGTAATTCAGTTCCTGTGTAGCCTAGTTTACATTCCATGTGGTAGAGATATCTTATGATGTTTCTTTTTCTGTGTGACTTATTTCACTTAGAATCATCGTACCTGAATCCACTCATTATGCTGCTATGGGCCTGATGACATAGATTTCATTGCTGAGTGATATTGCATTGTACGTAAGTACCACAACTTCTTTATCCATTTTTCACTTTCTGTGATTTTGAACTTATACTGTAAACTAGGTTCTTGTAAACAGAGCCTTCCCAAACTTTGGGGTGGCTGTGTCTTTTTGATTTTAATTTCCCTAAGCTATAGGACCATAAGTGGAAGTGCCCTAGGCTCTGTTGCTTTGTTTTGTAGATGTTTCAGGAAACACCATACACTTCTCCAGAGTGGCTGTTGGCAATTTACATCCCGCCCATCAGCATAACAAGGCTCCCAGTTCTCCATGGCCTGTCCTGCCTTTCTGGATTTTACACTTTTTTCAGATGGCCCTTTTGACCGGGGGGCAGTGAGACTTCATTGTAGTGCAGATTTCCTTTGCAAGCTTGCTTGGTTGGTCAAAAAGGGCGTATGCGTTTTTTCCTGAATATATTAAGGAAAAAACGCATACGCCCTTTTTGGCCAAGTGCATCATTGTGGACGTTCTGCCTCTTTTCCTATGCTTTACATGCAATTCCAGTCTACCTCCTGAAATCGGTTTCCTGCAATTCTGCCCCGCTTTCAAGTCCTCTTGGCAGCCTTACTTCAATATATTTTTGGACGATAGCTATCATTTATAACTCTGCAGGTATGTGAATGACAGTGCCCCTGAGCTCCTTTCTTCAACTCACTTTCTTGTGAGCTGGCCGCAACACCGCAGGATTGCTTCAGGCCCTAGTGTGGTTCCGGCATGGCACGCTGAGCCTTTGTTTAATTCCTCTTCCTGGTGGGAAATGAGAGTTAAATTTGCCCGTCCAGACACCTCCAGCTAGTCTCTCATTGGTTCTCCCTATTCCTGTTCATTTTCCGCAGAAATTGCAAACTGGGCCAAACAGGAGGTTAAAGGCACTGACTCTCCAAGTGGGGAGAGTGTTAGTAAAGCGTCTGGAATGTTGCACCCGAGTACCAGGGGACGAAAACTGAGACACATTTGAACACGTTTCCCGATCACATGGTGGATCATACTCTGGGTTCCACATGCATGTTTTAGCTGAAGGAAGAATCCCTTAAACCTGGAGAGTTGAGACCCATGGAATGGGTACCATGCAATATGACTTCAAAGGGTCTGCATTTGCTCACCGAACCTCACCAATCCTATCACTGCTGCGTTTATGACACTGTACACACGCTTGATTCTCTTTCGGAGACATATAAATCCATAGGTTTTAAGATTCTTTCTAGTCAGGTATATTCTTACGCGTTTAATATGGGGTGTAGAGTCCACTTCGTTGAGCAAGGTGTAGCTCTTGTCTATTACATATTTGGCTTATGGAACGGTATCTGTGCTAATTTCAATCTCTGGTTTTATGCAGCACCCCAACTCACCTTTCGCCTTAAGCAAGCATAAGTTGGTTTTCTACATTTGAGACCCTGTTCTGTTTTGTAATTCAGTTCCTGTGTAGCCAAGTTTACATTCCTTGTAGTAGTGATATCTTATGATGTTTGTTTTTCTGTGTGACTTATTTCACTTAGAATCATCGTACCTGAATCCACTCATTATGCTGCTACGGGCCTGATGACATAGATTTCATTGCTGAGTGATATTGCATTGTACATAAGTACCACAACATCTTTATCCATTTTTCGCTTTCTGTGATATTGAACTTGGACCATAAATGAGGTTCTTGTAAACAGAGCTGTCCCTAACTTTGGGGTGGCTGAGTCTTTTTGATTTTAATTTCCCTAAGCTATAGGACCATAAGTGGAAGTGCCCTAGGCTCTGTTGCTTTGTTTTTTAGATGTTTCAGGAAACACCATACACTTCTCCAGAGTGGCTGTTGGCAATTTACATCCCACCCATCAGCATAACAAGGCTCCCAGTTCTCCATGGCCTGTCCTGCCTTTCTGGATTTTACACTTTTTTCAGATGGCCCTTTTGACCGGGGGGCAGTGAGACTTCATTGTAGTGCAGATTTCCTTTGCAAGCTTGCTTGGTTGGCCAAAAAGGGCGTATGCGTTTTTTCCTGAATATATTCAGGAAAAAACGCATACGCCCTTTTTGGCCAAGTGCATCATTGTGGACGTTCTGCCTCTTTTCCTATGCTTTACATGCAATTCCAGTCTACCTCCTGAAATCGGTTTCCTGCAATTCTGCCCCGCTTTCAAGTCCTCTTGGCAGCCTTACTTCAATATATTTTTGGACGATAGCTATCATTTATAACTCTGCAGGTATGTGAATGACAGTGCCCCTGAGCTCCTTTCTTCAACTCGCTTTCTTGTGAGCTGGCCGCAACACCGCAGCATTGCTTCAGGCCCTAGTGTGGTTCCGGCATGGCACGCTGAGCCTTTGTTTAATTCCTCTTCCTGGTGGGAAATGAGAGTTAAATTTGCCGGTCCAGACACTTCCAGCTAGTCTCTCATTGGTTCTCCCTATTCCTATTCATTTTCCGCAGAAATTGCAAACTGGGCCAAACAGGAGGTTAAAGGCACTGACTCTCCAAGTGGGGAGAGTGTTAGTAAAGCATCTGTAATGTTGCACCCGAGTACCAGGGGACGAAAACTGACACAATTGAACACGTTTCCCGATCACATGGTGGATCATACTCTGGGTTCCACATGCATGTTTTAGCTGAAGGAAGAATCCCTTAAACCTGGAGAGTTGAGACCCATGGAATGGGTACCATGCAATATGACTTCAAAGGGTCTGCATTTGTCCACCGAACCTCACCAATCCTATCACTGCTGCGTTTATGCCGCTGTACACATGCTTGATTCTCTTTCGGAGACATATAAATCCATAGGTTTTAAGATTCTTCCTAGTCAGGTATATTCTTAGGCGTTTATTATGGGGTGTAGAGTCCACTTCGTTGAGCAAGGAGTAGCTCTTGTCTATTACATATTTGGCTTATGGAACGGTATATGTGCTAATTTCAATCTCTGGTTTTATGCAGCACCCCAACTCACCTTTCGCCTTAAGCAAGCATAAGTTGGTTTTCTACATTTGAGACCCTGTTCTGTTTTGTAATTCAGTTCCTGTGTAGCCAAGTTTACATTCCGTGTAGTAGTGATATCTTATGATGTTTCTTTTTCTGTGTGACTTATTTCACTTAGAATCATCGTACCTGAATCCACTCATTATGCTGCTATGGTCCTGATGACATAGATTTCATTGCTGCGTGATATTGCATTGTACGTAATTACCACAACTTCTTTATCCATTTTTCACTTTCTGTGATACTGAACTTGTACCGTAAACGAGGTTCTTGTAAACAGAGCCTTCCCAAACTTTGGGGTGGCTGTGTCTTTTTGATTTTAATTTCCCTAAGCTATAGGACCATAAGTGGAAGTGCCCTAGGCTCTGTTGCTTTGCTTTTTAGATGTTTCAGGAAACACCATACACTTCTCCAGAGTGGCTGTTCGCAATTTACATCCCGCACATCAGCATAACAAGGTTCCCAATTCTCCATGGCCTGTCCTGCCTTTCTGGATTTTACACTTTTTTCAGATGGCCCTTTTGACCGGGGGCAGTGAGACTTCATTGTAGTGCAGATTTCCTTTGCAAGCTTGCTTGGTTGGCCAAAAAGGGCGTATGCGTTTTTTCCTGAATATATTCAGGAAAAAACGCATACGCCCTTTTTGGCCAAGTGCATCATTGTGGACGTTCTGCCTCTTTTCCTATGCTTTACATGCTATTCCAGTCTACCTCCTGAAATCGGTTTCCTGCAATTCTGCCCCGCTTTCAAGTCCTCTTGGCAGCCTTACTTCAATATATTTTTGGACGATAGCTGTCATTTATAACTCTGCAGGTATGTGAATGACAGTGCCCCTGAGCTCCTTTCTTCAACTCGCTTTCTTGTGAGCTGGCCGCAACACCGCAGCATTGCTTCAGGCCCTAGTGTGGTTCCGGCATGGCACGCTGAGCCTTTGGTTAATTCCTCTTCCTGGTGGGAAATGAGAGTTAAATTTGCCCGTCCAGACACCTCCAGCTAGTCTCTCATTGGTTCTCCCTATTCCTGTTCATTTTCCGCAGAAATTGCAAACTGGGCCAAACAGGAGGTTAAAGGCACTGACTCTCCAAGTGGGGAGAGTGTTAGTAAAGCGTCTGGAATGTTGCACCCGAGTACCGGGGGATGAAAACTGAGTCACATTTGAACACGTTTCCCAATCACACGGTGGATCATACTCTGGGTTCCACATGCATGTTTTAGCTGAAGGAAGAATCCCTTAAACCTGGAGAGTTGAGACCCATGGAATGGGTACCATGCAATATGACTTGAAAGGGTCTGCATTTGCTCACCGAACCTCACCAATCCTAACACTGCTGCGATTATGCCGCTGTACACATGGTTGATTCTCTTTTGGAGACATATAAATCCATAGGTTTTAAGATTCTTACTAGTCAGGTATATTCTTAGGCGTTTAATATGGGGTGTTGAGTCCACTTCGTTGAGCAATGAGTAGCTCTTGTCTATTACATATTTGGCTTATGGAACGGTATCTGTTCTAATTTCAATCTCTGGTTTTATGCAGCACCCCAACTCACCTTTCCCCTTAAGCAAGCATAAGATGGTTTTCTACATTTGAGACCCTGTTCTGTTTTGTAATTCAGTTCCTGTGTAGCCAAGTTTACATTCCGTGTAGTAGTGATATCTTATGATGTTTCTTTTTCTGTGTGACTTATTTCACTTAGAATCATCGTACCTGAATCCACTCATTATGCTGCTATGGGCCTGATGACATAGATTTCATTGCTGAGTGATATTGCATTGTACGTAAGTACCACAACTTCTTTATCCATTTTTCATTTTCTGTGATTTTGAACTTGTACTGTAAACGAGGTTCTTGTAAACAGAGCCGTGCCAAACTTTGGGTTGGCTGTGTCTTTTTGATTTTAATTTCCCTAAGCTATAGGACCATAAATGGAAGTGCCCTAGGCTCTGTTGCTTTGTTTTTTAGATGTTTCAGGAAACACCATACACTTCTCCAGAGTGGCTGTTGGCAATTTACATCCCGCCCATCAGCATAACAAGGTTCCCAATTCTCCATGGCCTGTCCTGCCTTTCTGGATTTTACACTTTTTTCAGATGGCCCTTTTGACCGGGGGCAGTGAGACTTCATTGTAGTGCAGATTTCCTTTGCAAGCTTGCTTGGTTGGCCAAAAAGGGCGTATACGTTTTTTCCTGAATATATTCAGGAAAAAACGCATACGCCCTTTTTGGCCAAGTGCATCATTGTGGACGTACTGCCTCTTTTCCTATGCTTTACATGCTATTCCAGTCTACCTCCTGAAATCGGTTTCCTGCAATTCTGCCCCGCTTTCAAGTCCTCTTGGCAGCCTTACTTCAATATATTTTTGGACGATAGCTGTCATTTATAACTCTGCAGGTATGTGAATGACAGTGACCCTGAGCTCCTTTCTTCAACTCGCTTTCTTGTGAGCTGGCCGCAACACAGCAGCATTGCTTCAGGCCCTAGTGTGGTTCCGGCATGGCACGCTGAGCCTTTGGTTAATTCCTCTTCCTGGTGGGAAATGAGAGTTAAATTTGCCCGTCCAGACACCTCCAGCTAGTCTCTCATTGGTTCTCCCTATTCCTGTTCATTTTCCGCAGAAATTGCAAACTGGGCCAAACAGGAGGTTAAAGGCACTGACTCTCCAAGTGGGGAGAGTGTTAGTAAAGCGTCTGGAATGTTGCACCCGAGTACCGGGGGACGAAAACTGAGTCACATTTGAACACGTTTCCCAATCACACGGTGGATCATACTCTGGGTTCCACATGCATGTTTTAGCTGAAGGAAGAATCCCTTAAACCTGGAGAGTTGAGACCCATGGAATGGGTACCATGCAATATGACTTGAAAGGGTCTGCATTTGCTCACCGAACCTCACCAATCCTAACACTGCTGCGTTTATGCCGCTGTACACATGGTTGATTCTCTTTTGGAGACATATAAATCCATAGGTTTTAAGATTCTTACTAGTCAGGTATATTCTTATGCGTTTAATATGGGGTGTTGAGTCCACTTCGTTGAGCAATGAGTAGCTCTTGTCTATTACATATTTGGCTTATGGAACGGTATCTGTTCTAATTTCAATCTCTGGTTTTATGCAGCACCCCAACTCACCTTTCCCCTTAAGCAAGCATAAGATGGTTTTCTACATTTGAGACCCTGTTCTGTTTTGTAATTCAGTTCCTGTGTAGCCAAGTTTACATTCCGTGTAGTAGTGATATCTTATGATGTTTCTTTTTCTGTGTGACTTATTTCACTTAGAATCATCGTACCTGAATCCACTCATTATGCTGCTATGGGCCTGATGACATAGATTTCATTGCTGAGTGATATTGCATTGTACGTAAGTACCACAACTTCTTTATCCATTTTTCATTTTCTGTGATTTTGAACTTGTACTGTAAACGAGGTTCTTGTAAACAGAGCCGTCCCAAACTTTGGGTTGGCTGTGTCTTTTTGATTTTAATTTCCCTAAGCTATAGGACCATAAATGGAAGTGCCCTAGGCTCTGTTGCTTTGTTTTTTAGATGTTTCAGGAAACACCATACACTTCTCCAGAGTGGCTGTTGGCAATTTACATCCCGCCCATCAGCATAACAAGGTTCCCAATTCTCCATGGCCTGTCCTGCCTTTCTGGATTTTACACTTTTTTCAGATGGCCCTTTTGACCGGGGGCAGTGAGACTTCATTGTAGTGCAGATTTCCTTTGCAAGCTTGCTTGGTTGGCCAAAAAGGGCGTATGCGTTTTTTCCTGAATGTATTCAGGAAAAAACGCATACGCCCTTTTTGTCCAAGTGCATCATTGTGGACGTTCTGCCTCTTTTCCTATGCTTTACATGCAATTCCAGTCTACCTCCTGAAATCGGTTTCCTGCAATTCTGCCCCGCTTTCAAGTCCTCTTGGCAGCCTTACTTCAATATATTTTTGGACGATAGCTGTCATTTATAACTCTGCAGGTATGTGAATGACAGTGCCCCTGAGCTCCTTTCTTCAACTCGCTTTCTTGTGACCTGGCCGCAACACCGCAGCATTGCTTCAGGCCCTAGTGTGGTTCCGGCATGGCACACTGAGCCTTTGGTTAATTCCTCTTCCTGGTGGGAAATGAGAGTTAAATTTGCCCGTCCAGACACCTCCAGCTAGTCTCTCATTGGTTCTCCCTATTCCTGTTCATTTTCCGCAGAAATTGCAAACTGGGCCAAACAGGAGGTTAAAGGCACTGACTCTCCAAGTGGGGAGAGTGTTAGTAAAGCGTCTGGAATGTTGCACCCGAGTACCAGGGGACGAAAACTGACACAATTGAACACGTTTCCCTATCACACGGTGGATCATACTCTGGGTTCCACATGCATGTTTTAGCTGAAGGAAGAATCCCTTAAACCTGGAGAGTTGAGACCCATGGAATGGGTGCCATGCAATATGACTTCAAAGGGTCTGCATTTGTCCACCGAACCTCACCAATAATATCACTGCTGCGTTTATGCCGCTGTACACACGCTTGATTCTCTTTCGGAGACATATAAATCCATAGGTTTTAAGATTCTTACTAGTCAGGTATATTCTTAGGCGTTTAATATGGGGTGTAGAGTCCACTTCGTTGAGCAAGGAGTAGCTCTTGTCTATTACATATTTGGCTTATGGAACGGTATCTGTGCTAATTTCAATCTTTGATTTTATGTAGCACCCCAACTCAACTTTCCTCTTAAGCAAGCATAAGTCGGTTTTCTACATTTGAGACCCTGTTCTGTTTTGTAATTCAGTTCCTGTGTAGCCAAGTTTACATTCCATGTGGTAGAGATATCTTATGATGTTTCTTTTTCTGTGTGACTTATTTCACTTACAATCATCGTACCTGAATCCACTCATTATGCTGCTACGGGCCTGATGACATAGATTTCATTGCTGAGTGATATTGCATTGTACGTAAGTACCACAACTTCTTGATCCATTTTTCGCTTTCTGTGATATTGAACTTGTACCGTAAACGAGGTTCTTGTAAACAGAGCTGTCCCAAACATTGGGGTGGTTGTGTCTTTCTGATTTTAATTTCCCTAAGCTATAGGACCATACGTGGAAGTGCCCTAGGCTCTGTTGCTTTGTTTTTTAGATGTTTCAGGAAACACCATACACTTCTCCAGAGTGGCTGTTGGCAATTTACATCCCGCCCATCAGCATAACAAGGCTCCCAGTTCTCCATGGCCTGTCCTGCCTTTCTGGATTTTACACTTTTTTCAGATGGCCCTTTTGACCGGGGGGCAGTGAGACTTCATTGTAGTGCAGATTTCCTTTGCAAGCTTGCTTGGTTGGCCAAAAAGGCGTAGGCTTTTTTTCTTGAGGAAAAATCGCATATGCCCTTTTTGGCCAAGTGCATCATTGTGGACGTTCTGCCTCTTTTCCTATGCTTTACATGCAATTCCAGTCTACCTCCTGAAATCGGTTTCCTGCAATTCTGCCCCGCTTTCAAGTCCTCTTGGCAGCCTTACTTCAATATATTTTTGGACGATAGCTGTCATTTATAACTCTGCAGGTATGTGAATGACAGTGCCCCTGAGCTCCTTTCTTCAAATCGCTTTCTTGTGAGCTGGCCGCAACACCGCAGCATTGCTTCAGGCCCTAGTGTGGTTCCGGCATGGCACACTGAGCCTTTGGTTAATTCCTCTTCCTGGTGGGAAATGAGAGTTAAATTTGCCCGTCCAGACACCTCCAGCTAGTCTCTCATTGGTTCTCCCTATTCCTGTTCATTTTCCGCAGAAATTGCAAACTGGGCCAAACAGGAGGTTAAAGGCACTGACTCTCCAAGTGGGGAGAGTGTTAGTAAAGCATCTGGAATGTTGCACCCGAGTACCAGGGGACAAAAACTGACACAATTGAACACGTTTCCCGATCACACGGTGGATCATACTCTGGGTTCCACATGCATGTTTTAGCTGAAGGAAGAATCCCTTAAACCTGGAGAGTTGAGACCCATGGAATGGGTACCATGGAATATGACTTCAAAGGGTCTGCATTTGGCCACCGAACCTCACCAATCCTATCACTGCTGCGTTTATGCCGCTGTACACACGCTTGATTCTCTTTCGTAGACATATAAATCCATAGGTTTTAAGATTCTTCCTAGTCAGGTATATTCTTATGCGTTTAATATGGGGTGTTGAGTCCACTTCGTTGAGCAATGAGTAGCTCTTGTCTATTACATATTTGGCTTATGGAACGGTATCCATTCTAATTTCAATCTCTGGTTTTATGCAGCACCCCAACTCACCTTTCCCCTTAAGCAAGCATAAGTTGGTTTTCTACATTTGAGACCCTGTTCTGTTTTGTAATTCAGTTCCTGTGTAGCCAAGTTTACATTCCGTGTAGTAGTGATATCTTATGATGTTTGTTTTTCTGTGTGACTTATTTCACTTAGAATCATCGTACCTGAATCCACTCATTATGCTGCTACGGGCCTGATGACATAGATTTCATTGCTGAGTGGTATTGCATTGTACGTAAGTACCACAACTTCTTTATCCATTTTGCGCTTTCTGTGATATTGAACTTGTACCGTAAACGAGGTTCTTGTAAACAGAGCTGTCCCAAACATTTGGGTGGTTGTGTCTTTTTGATTTTAATTTCCCTAAGCTATAGGACCATAAGTGGAAGTGCCCTAGGCTCTGTTGCTTTGTTTTTTAGATGTTTCAGGAAACACCATACACTTCTCCAGAGTGGCTGTTGGCAATTTACATCCCGCCCATCAGCATAACAAGGCTCCCAGTTCTCCATGGCCTGTCCTGCCTTTCTGGATTTTACACTTTTTTCAGATGGGACTTTTGACCGGGGGGCAGTGAGACTTCATTGTAGTGCAGATTTCCTTTGCAAGCTTGCTTGGTTGGCCAAAAAGGGCGTATGCGTTTTTTCCTGAATATATTAAGGAAAAAACGCATACGCCCTTTTTGGCCAAGTGCATCATTGTGGACGTTCTGCCTCTTTTCCTATGCTTTACATGCAATTCCAGTCTACCTCCTGAAATCGGTTTCCTGAAATTCTGCCCCGCTTTCAAGTCCTCTTGGCAGCCTTACTTCAATATATTTTTGGACGATAGCTATCATTTATAACTCTGCAGGTATGTGAATGACAGTGCCCCTGAGCTCCTTTCTTCAACTCGCTTTCTTGTGAGCTGGCCGCAACACCGCAGCATTGCTTCAGGCCCTAGTGTGGTTCCGGCATGGCATGCTGAGCCTTTGTTTAATTCCTCTTCCTGGTGGGAAATGAGAGTTAAATTTGCCCGTCCAGACACCTCCAGCTAGTCTCTCATTGGTTCTCCCTATTCCTGTTCATTTTCCGCAGAAATTGCAAACTGGGCCAAACAGGAGGTTAAAGGCACTGACTCTCCAAGTGGGGAGAGTGTTAGTAAAGCGTCTGGAATGTTGCACCCGAGTACCAGGGGACGAAAACTGAGACACATTTGAACACGTTTCCCGATCACATGGTGGATCATACTCTGGGTTCCACATGCATGTTTTAGCTGAAGGAAGAATCCCTTAAACCTGGAGAGTTGAGACCCCTGCAATGGGTACCATGCAATATGACTTGAAAGGGTCTGCATTTGCTCACCGAACCTCACCAATCCTATCACTGCTGCATTTATGCCACTGTACACACGCTTGATTCTCTTTCTGAGACATATAAATCCATAGGTTTTAAGATTCTTACTAGTCAGGTATATTCTTAGGCGTTTAATATGGGGTGTAGAGTCCACTTCGTTGAGCAAGGAGTAGCTCTTGTCTATTACATATTTGGCTTATGGAACGGTATCTGTTCTAATTTCAATCTCTGGTTTTATGCAGCACCCCAACTCACCTTTCGCCTTAAGCAAGCATAAGTTGGTTTTCTACATTTGAGACACTGTTCTGTTTTGTAATTCAGTTCCTGTGTAGCCAAGTTTACATTCCATGTGGTAGAGATATCTTATGATGTTTCTTTCTCTGTGTGACTTATTTCACTTACAATCATCGTACCTGAATCCACTCATTATGCTGCTACGGGCCTGATGACATAGATTTCATTGCTGAGTGATATTGCATTGTACGTAAGTACCACAACTTCTTTATCCATTTTGCGCTTTCTGTGATATTGAACTTGTACCGTAAACGAGGTTCTTGTAAACAGAGCCGTCCCAAACTTTGGGGTGGCTGTGTCTTTTTGATTTTAAATTCCCTAAGCTATAGGACCATAAGTGGAAGTGCCCTAGGCTCTGTTGCTTTGCTTTTTAGATGTTTCAGGAAACACCATACACTTCTCCAGAGTGGCTGTTCGCAATTTACATCCCGCACATCAGCATAACAAGGTTCCCAATTCTCCATGGCCTGTCCTGCCTTTCTGGATTTTACACTTTTTTCAGATGGCCCTTTTGACCAGGGGGCAGTGAGACTTCATTGTAGTGCAGATTTCCTTTGCAAGCTTGCTTGGTTGGCCAAAAAGGGCGTATGAGTTTATTCCTGAATATATTCAGGAAAAAACGCATATGCCCTTTTTGGCCAAGTGCATCATTGTGGACGTTCTGCCTCTTTTCCTATGCTTTACATGCAATTCCAGTCTACCTCCTGAAATCGGTTTCCTGCAATTCTGCCCCGCTTTCAAGTCCTCTTGGCAGCCTTACTTCAATATATTTTTGGACGATAGCTGTCATTTATAACTCTGCAGGTATGTGAATGACAGTGCCCCTGAGCTCCTTTCTTCAACTCGCTTTCTTGTGAGCTGGCCGCAACACCGCAGCCTTGCTTCAGGCCCTAGTGTGGTTCCGGCATGGCACACTGAGCCTTTGGTTAATTCCTCTTCCTGGTGGGAAATGAGAGTTAAATTTGCCCGTCCAGACACCTCCAGCTAGTCCCTCATTGGTTCTCCCTATTCCTGTTCATTTTCCGCAGAAATTGCAAACTGGGCCAAACAGGAGGTTAAAGGCACTGACTCTCCAAGTGGGGAGAGTGTTAGTAAAGCATCTGGAATGTTGCACCCGAGTACCAGGGGACGAAAACTGACACAATTGAACACGTTTCCCGATCACACGGTGGATCATACTCTGGGTTCCACATGCATGTTTTAGCTGAAGGAAGAATCCCTTAAACCTGGAGAGTTGAGACCCATGGAATGGGTACCATGCAATATGACTTCAAAGGGTCTGCATTTGTCCACCGAACCTCACCAATCCTATCACTGCTGCGTTTATGCCGCTGTACACACGCTTGATTCTCTTTCTGAGACATATAAATCCATAGGTTTTAAGATTCTTCCTAGTCAGGTATATTCTTAGGCGTTTATTATGGGGTGTAGAGTCCACTTCGTTGAGCAAGGAGTAGCTCTTGTCTATTACATATTTGGCTTATGGAACGGTATCTGTGCTAATTTCAATCTCTGGTTTTATGCAGCACCCCAACTCACCTTTCGCCTTAAGCAAGCATAAGTTGGTTTTCTACATTTGAGACCCTGTTCTGTTTTGTAATTCAGTTCCTGTGTAGCCAAGTTTACATTCCGTGTAGTAGTGATATCTTATGATGTTTCTTTTTCTGTGTGACTTATTTCACTTAGAATCATCGTACCTGAATCCACTCATTATGCTGCTATGGGCCTGATGACATAGATTTCATTGCTGAGTGATATTGCATTGTACGTAAGTACCACAACTTCTTTATCCATTTTTCATTTTCTGTGATTTTGAACTTGTACTGTAAACGAGGTTCTTGTAAACAGAGCCATCCCAAACTTTGGGGTGGCTGTGTCTTTTTGATTTTAATTTCCCTAAGCTATAGGACCATAAATGGAAGTGCCCTAGGCTCTGTTGTTTTGTGTTTTAGATGTTTCAGGAAACACCATACACTTCTCCAGAGTGGCTGTTGGCAATTTACATCCCGCCCATCAGCATAACAAGGCTCCCAATTCTCCATGGCTTGTCCTGCCTTTCTGGATTTTACACTTTTTTCAGATGGCCCTTTTGACCAGGGGGCAGTGAGACTTCATTGTAGTGCAGATTTCCTTTGCAAGCTTGCTTGGTTGGCCAAAAAGGGCGTATGCGTTTTTTCCTGAATGTATTCAGGAAAAAACGCATACGCCCTTTTTGGCCAAGTGCATCATTGTGGACGTTCTGCCTCTTTTCCTATGCTTTACATGCAATTCCAGTCTACCTCCTGAAATCGGTTTCCTGCAATTCTGCCCAGCGTTCAAGTCCTCTTGGCAGCCTTACTTCAATATATTTTTGGACGATAGCTGTCATTTATAACTCTGCAGGTATGTGAATGACAGTGCCCCTGAGCTCCTTTCTTCAACTCGCTTTCTTGTGAGCTGGCCGCAACACCGCAGCATTGCTTCAGGCCCTAGTGTGGTTCCGGCATGGCACACTGAGCCTTTGGTTAATTCCTCTTCCTGGTGGGAAATGAGAGTTAAATTTGCCCGTCCAGACACCTCCAGCTAGTCTCTCATTGGTTCTCCCTATTCCTGTTCATTTTCCGCAGAAATTGCAAACTGGGCCAAACAGGAGGTTAAAGGCACTGACTCTCCAAGTGGGGACAGTGTTAGTAAAGCGTCTGGAATGTTGCACCCGAGTACCAGGGGACGAAAACTGACACAATTGAACACGTTTCCCTATCACACGGTGGATCATACTCTGGGTTCCACATGCATGTTTTAGCTGAAGGAAGAATCCCTTAAACCTGGAGAGTTGAGACCCATGGAATGGGTACCATGCAATATGACTTCAAAGGGTCTGCATTTGTCCACCGAACCTCACCAATAATATCACTGCTGCGTTTATGCCGCTGTACACACGCTTGATTCTCTTTCGGAGACATATAAATCCATAGGTTTTAAGATTCTTACTAGTCAGGTATATTCTTAGGCGTTTAATATGGGGTGTAGAGTCCACTTCGTTGAGCAAGGAGTAGCTCTTGTCTATTACATATTTGGCTTATGGAACGGTATCTGTGCTAATTTCAATCTTTGGTTTTATGTAGCACCCCAACTCAACATTCCTTTTAAGCAAGCATAAGTCGGTTTTCTACATTTGAGACCCTGTTCTGTTTTGTAATTCAGTTCCTGTGTAGCCAAGTTTACATTCCATGTGGTAGAGATATCTTATGATGTTTGTTTTTCTGTGTGACTTATTTCACTTAGAATCATCGTACCTGAATCCACTCATTATGCTGCTACGGGCCTGATGACATAGATTTCATTGCTGAGTGATATTGCATTGTACGTAAGTACCACAACTTCTTGATCCATTTTTCGCTTTCTGTGATATTGAACTTGTACCGTAAATGAGGTTCTTGTAAACAGAGCTGTCCCAAACATTGGGGTGTTTGTGTCTTTTTGATTTTAATTTCCCTAAGCTATAGGACCATAAGTGGAAGTGCCCTAGGCTCTGTTGCTTTGTTTTTTAGATGTTTCAGGAAACACCATACACTTCTCCAGAGTGGCTGTTGGCAATTTACATCCCGCCCATCAGCATAACAAGGCTCCCAGTTCTCCATGGCCTGTCCTGCCTTTCTGGATTTTACACTTTTTTCAGATGGCACTTTTGACCAGGGGGCAGTGAGACTTCATTGTAGTGCAGATTTCCTTTGCAAGCTTGCTTGGTTGGCCAAAAAGGGCGTAGGCTTTTTTTCTTGAGGAAAAATCGCATATGCCCTTTTTGGCCAAGTGCATCATTGTGGACGTTCTGCCTCTTTTCCTATGCTTTACATGCAATTCCAGTCTACCTCCTGAAATCGGTTTCCTGCAATTCTGCCCCGCTTTCAAGTCCTCTTGGCAGCCTTACTTCAATATATTTTTGGACGATAGCTGTCATTTATAACTCTGCAGGTATGTGAATGACAGTGCCCCTGAGCTCCTTTCTTCAACTCGCTTTCTTGTGAGCTGGCCGCAACACCGCAGCCTTGCTTCAGGCCCTAGTGTGGTTCCGGCATGGCACACTGAGCCTTTGGTTAATTCCTCTTCCTGGTGGGAAATGAGAGTTAAATTTGCCCGTCCAGACACCTCCAGCTAGTCTCTCATTGGTTCTCCCTATTCCTGTTCATTTTCCGCAGAAATTGCAAACTGGGCCAAACAGGAGGTTAAAGGCACTGACTCTCCAAGTGGGGAGAGTGTTAGTAAAGCATCTGGAATGTTGCACCCGAGTACCAGGGGACGAAAACTGACACAATTGAACACGTTTCCCGATCACACGGTGGATCATACTCTGGGTTCCACATGCATGTTTTAGCTGAAGGAAGAATCCCTTAAACCTGGAGAGTTGAGACCCATGGAATGGGTACCATGCAATATGACTTCAAAGGGTCTGCATTTGTCCACCGAACCTCACCAATCCTATCACTGCTGCGTTTATGCCGCTGTACACACGCTTGATTCTCTTTCTGAGACATATAAATCCATAGGTTTTAAGATTCTTCCTAGTCAGGTATATTCTTAGGCGTTTATTATGGGGTGTAGAGTCCACTTCGTTGAGCAAGGAGTAGCTCTTGTCTATTACATATTTGGCTTATGGAACGGTATCTGTGCTAATTTCAATCTCTGGTTTTATGCAGCACCCCAACTCACCTTTCGCCTTAAGCAAGCATAAGTTGGTTTTCTACATTTGAGACCCTGTTCTGTTTTGTAATTCAGTTCCTGTGTAGCCAAGTTTACATTCCGTGTAGTAGTGATATCTTATGATGTTTCTTTTTCTGTGTGACTTATTTCACTTAGAATCATCGTACCTGAATCCACTCATTATGCTGCTATGGGCCTGATGACATAGATTTCATTGCTGAGTGATATTGCATTGTACGTAAGTACCACAACTTCTTTATCCATTTTTCATTTTCTGTGATTTTGAACTTGTACTGTAAATGAGGTTCTTGTAAACAGAGCCGTCCCAAACTTTGGGGTGGCTGTGTCTTTTTGATTTTAATTTCCCTAAGCTATAGGACCATAAATGGAAGTGCCCTAGGCTCTGTTGTTTTGTGTTTTAGATGTTTCAGGAAACACCATACACTTCTCCAGAGTGGCTGTTGGCAATTTACATCCCGCCCATCAGCATAACAAGGCTCCCAATTCTCCATGGCTTGTCCTGCCTTTCTGGATTTTACACTTTTTTCAGATGGCCCTTTTGACCGGGGGGCAGTGAGACTTCATTGTAGTGCAGATTTCCTTTGCAAGCTTGCTTGGTTGGCCAAAAAGGGCGTATGCGTTTTTTCCTGAATATATTCAGGAAAAAACGCATACGCCCTTTTTGGCCAAGTGCATCATTGTGGACGTTCTGCCTCTTTTCCTATGCTTTACATGCAATTCCAGTCTACCTCCTGAAATCGGTTTCCTGCAATTCTGCCCAGCGTTCAAGTCCTCTTGGCAGCCTTACTTCAATATATTTTTGGACGATAGCTGTCATTTATAACTCTGCAGATATGTGAATGACAGTGCCTCTGAGCTCCTTTCTTCAACTCGCTTTCTTGTGAGCTGGCCGCAACACCGCAGCATTGCTTCAGGCCCTAGTGTGGTTCCGGCATGGCACACTGAGCCTTTGGTTAATTCCTCTTCCTGGTGGGAAATGAGAGTTAAATTTGCCCGTCCAGACACCTCCAGCTAGTCTCTCATTGGTTCTCCCTATTCCTGTTCATTTTCCGCAGAAATTGCAAACTGGGCCAAACAGGAGGTTAAAGGCACTGACTCTCCAAGTGGGGAGAGTGTTAGTAAAGCGTCTGGAATGTTGCACCCGAGTACCAGGGGACGAAAACTGAGACACATTTGAACACGTTTCCCGATCACATGGTGGATCATACTCTGGGTTCCACATGCATGTTTTAGCTGAAGGAAGAATCCCTTAAACCTGGAGAGTTGAGACCCCTGCAATGGGTACCATGCAATATGACTTCAAAGGGTCTGCATTTGCTCACCGAACCTCACCAATCCTATCACTGCTGCATTTATGCCACTGTACACACGCTTGATTCTCTTTCTGAGACATATAAATCCATAGGTTTTAAGATTCTTACTAGTCAGGTATATTCTTAGGCGTTTAATATGGGGTGTAGAGTCCACTTCGTTGAGCAAGGAGTAGCTCTTGTCTATTACATATTTGGCTTATGGAACGGTATCTGTTCTAATTTCAATCTCTGGTTTTATGCAGCACCCCAACTCACCTTTCGCCTTAAGCAAGCATAAGTTGGTTTTCTACATTTGAGACCCTGTTCTGTTTTGTAATTCAGTTCCTGTGTAGCCAAGTTTACATTCCATGTGGTAGAGATATCTTATGATGTTTCTTTCTCTGTGTGACTTATTTCACTTACAATCATCGTACCTGAATCCACTCATTATGCTGCTACGGGCCTGATGACATAGATTTCATTGCTGAGTGATATTGCATTGTACGTAAGTACCACAACTTCTTTATCCATTTTGCGCTTTCTGTGATATTGAACTTGTACCGTAAACGAGGTTCTTGTAAACAGAGCCGTCCCAAACTTTGGGGTGGCTGTGTCTTTTTGATTTTAATTTCCCTAAGCTATAGGACCATAAGTGGAAGTGCCCTAGGCTCTGTTGCTTTGCTTTTTAGATGTTTCAGGAAACACCATACACTTCTCCAGAGTGGCTGTTCGCAATTTACATCCCACACATCAGCATAACAAGGTTCCCAATTCTCCATGGCCTGTCCTGCCTTTCTGGATTTTACACTTTTTTCAGATGGCCCTTTTGACCAGGGGGCAGTGAGACTTCATTGTAGTGCAGATTTCCTTTGCAAGCTTGCTTGGTTGGCCAAAAAGGGCGTATGAGTTTATTCCTGAATATATTCAGGAAAAAACGCATATGCCCTTTTTGGCCAAGTGCATCATTGTGGACGTTCTGCCTCTTTTCCTATGCTTTACATGCAATTCCAGTCTACCTCCTGAAATCGGTTTCCTGCAATTCTGCCCTGCTTTCAAGTCCTCTTGGCAGCCTTACTTCAATATATTTTTGGACGATAGCTGTCATTTATAACTCTGCAGGTATGTGAATGACAGTGCCCCTGAGCTCCTTTCTTCAACTCGCTTTCTTGTGAGCTGGCCGCAACACCGCAGCCTTGCTTCAGGCCCTAGTGTGGTTCCGGCATGGCACACTGAGCCTTTGGTTAATTCCTCTTCCTGGTGGGAAATGAGAGTTAAATTTGCCCGTCCAGACACCTCCAGCTAGTCCCTCATTGGTTCTCCCTATTCCTGTTCATTTTCCGCAGAAATTGCAAACTGGGCCAAACAGGAGGTTAAAGGCACTGACTCTCCAAGTGGGGAGAGTGTTAGTAAAGCATCTGGAATGTTGCACCCGAGTACCAGGGGACGAAAACTGACACAATTGAACACGTTTCCCGATCACACGGTGGATCATACTCTGGGTTCCACATGCATGTTTTAGCTGAAGGAAGAATCCCTTAAACCTGGAGAGTTGAGACCCATGGAATGGGTACCATGCAATATGACTTCAAAGGGTCTGCATTTGTCCACCGAACCTCACCAATCCTATCACTGCTGCGTTTATGCCGCTGTACACACGCTTGATTCTCTTTCTGAGACATATAAATCCATAGGTTTTAAGATTCTTCCTAGTCAGGTATATTCTTAGGCGTTTATTATGGGGTGTAGAGTCCACTTCGTTGAGCAAGGAGTAGCTCTTGTCTATTACATATTTGGCTTATGGAACGGTATCTGTGCTAATTTCAATCTCTGGTTTTATGCAGCACCCCAACTCACCTTTCGCCTTAAGCAAGCATAAGTTGGTTTTCTACATTTGAGACCCTGTTCTGTTTTGTAATTCAGTTCCTGTGTAGCCAAGTTTACATTCCGTGTAGTAGTGATATCTTATGATGTTTCTTTTTCTGTGTGACTTATTTCACTTAGAATCATCGTACCTGAATCCACTCATTATGCTGCTATGGGCCTGATGACATAGATTTCATTGCTGAGTGATATTGCATTGTACGTAAGTACCACAACTTCTTTATCCATTTTTCATTTTCTGTGATTTTGAACTTGTACTGTAAACGAGGTTCTTGTAAACAGAGCCATCCCAAACTTTGGGGTGGCTGTGTCTTTTTGATTTTAATTTCCCTAAGCTATAGGACCATAAATGGAAGTGCCCTAGGCTCTGTTGTTTTGTGTTTTAGATGTTTCAGGAAACACCATACACTTCTCCAGAGTGGCTGTTGGCAATTTACATCCCGCCCATCAGCATAACAAGGCTCCCAATTCTCCATGGCTTGTCCTGCCTTTCTGGATTTTACACTTTTTTCAGATGGCCCTTTTGACCGGGGGGCAGTGAGACTTCATTGTAGTGCAGATTTCCTTTGCAAGCTTGCTTGGTTGGCCAAAAAGGGCGTATGCGTTTTTTCCTGAATGTATTCAGGAAAAAACGCATACGCCCTTTTTGGCCAAGTGCATCATTGTGGACGTTCTGCCTCTTTTCCTATGCTTTACATGCAATTCCAGTCTACCTCCTGAAATCGGTTTCCTGCAATTCTGCCCAGCGTTCAAGTCCTCTTGGCAGCCTTACTTCAATATATTTTTGGACGATAGCTGTCATTTATAACTCTGCAGGTATGTGAATGACAGTGCCCCTGAGCTCCTTTCTTCAACTCGCTTTCTTGTGAGCTGGCCGCAACACCGCAGCATTGCTTCAGGCCCTAGTGTGGTTCCGGCATGGCACACTGAGCCTTTGGTTAATTCCTCTTCCTGCTGGGAAATGAGAGTTAAATTTGCCCGTCCAGACACCTCCAGCTAGTCTCTCATTGGTTCTCCCTATTCCTGTTCATTTTCCGCAGAAATTGCAAACTGGGCCAAACAGGAGGTTAAAGGCACTGACTCTCCAAGTGGGGAGAGTGTTAGTAAAGCGTCTGGAATGTTGCACCCGAGTACCAGGGGACGAAAACTGACACAATTGAACACGTTTCCCTATCACACGGTGGATCATACTCTGGGTTCCACATGCATGTTTTAGCTGAAGGAAGAATCCCTTAAACCTGGAGAGTTGAGACCCATGGAATGGGTACCATGCAATATGACTTCAAAGGGTCTGCATTTGTCCACCGAACCTCACCAATAATATCACTGCTGCGTTTATGCCGCTGTACACACGCTTGATTCTCTTTCGGAGACATATAAATCCATAGGTTTTAAGATTCTTACTAGTCAGGTATATTCTTAGGCGTTTAATATGGGGTGTAGAGTCCACTTCGTTGAGCAAGGAGTAGCTCTTGTCTATTACATATTTGGCTTATGGAACGGTATCTGTGCTAATTTCAATCTTTGGTTTTATGTAGCACCCCAACTCAACATTCCTTTTAAGCAAGCATAAGTCGGTTTTCTACATTTGAGACCCTGTTCTGTTTTGTAATTCAGTTCCTGTGTAGCCAAGTTTACATTCCATGTGGTAGAGATATCTTATGATGTTTGTTTTTCTGTGTGACTTATTTCACTTAGAATCATCGTACCTGAATCCACTCATTATGCTGCTACGGGCCTGATGACATAGATTTCATTGCTGAGTGATATTGCATTGTACGTAAGTACCACAACTTCTTGATCCATTTTTCGCTTTCTGTGATATTGAACTTGTACCGTAAATGAGGTTCTTGTAAACAGAGCTGTCCCAAACATTGGGGTGTTTGTGTCTTTTTGATTTTAATTTCCCTAAGCTATAGGACCATAAGTGGAAGTGCCCTAGGCTCTGTTGCTTTGTTTTGTAGATGTTTCAGGAAACACCATACACTTCTCCAGAGTGGCTGTTGGCAATTTACATCCCGCCCATCAGCATAACAAGGCTCCCAGTTCTCCATGGCCTGTCCTGCCTTTCTGGATTTTACACTTTTTTCAGATGGCACTTTTGACCGGGGGGCAGTGAGACTTCATTGTAGTGCAGATTTCCTTTGCAAGCTTGCTTGGTTGGCCAAAAAGGGCGTAGGCTTTTTTTCTTGAGGAAAAATCGCATATGCCCTTTTTGGCCAAGTGCATCATTGTGGACGTTCTGCCTCTTTTCCTATGCTTTACATGCAATTCCAGTCTACCTCCTGAAATCGGTTTCCTGCAATTCTGCCCCGCTTTCAAGTCCTCTTGGCAGCCTTACTTCAATATATTTTTGGACGATAGCTGTCATTTATAACTCTGCAGGTATGTGAATGACAGTGCCCCTGAGCTCCTTTCTTCAACTCGCTTTCTTGTGAGCTGGCCGCAACACCGCAGCCTTGCTTCAGGCCCTAGTGTGGTTCCGGCATGGCACACTGAGCCTTTGGTTAATTCCTCTTCCTGGTGGGAAATGAGAGTTAAATTTGCCCGTCCAGACACCTCCAGCTAGTCTCTCATTGGTTCTCCCTATTCCTGTTCATTTTCCGCAGAAATTGCAAACTGGGCCAAACAGGAGGTTAAAGGCACTGACTCTCCAAGTGGGGAGAGTGTTAGTAAAGCATCTGGAATGTTGCACCCGAGTACCAGGGGACGAAAACTGACACAATTGAACACGTTTCCCGATCACACGGTGGATCATACTCTGGGTTCCACATGCATGTTTTAGCTGAAGGAAGAATCCCTTAAACCTGGAGAGTTGAGACCCATGGAATGGGTACCATGCAATATGACTTCAAAGGGTCTGCATTTGTCCACCGAACCTCACCAATCCTATCACTGCTGCGTTTATGCCGCTGTACACACGCTTGATTCTCTTTCTGAGACATATAAATCCATAGGTTTTAAGATTCTTCCTAGTCAGGTATATTCTTAGGCGTTTATTATGGGGTGTAGAGTCCACTTCGTTGAGCAAGGAGTAGCTCTTGTCTATTACATATTTGGCTTATGGAACGGTATCTGTGCTAATTTCAATCTCTGGTTTTATGCAGCACCCCAACTCACCTTTCGCCTTAAGCAAGCATAAGTTGGTTTTCTACATTTGAGACCCTGTTCTGTTTTGTAATTCAGTTCCTGTGTAGCCAAGTTTACATTCCGTGTAGTAGTGATATCTTATGATGTTTCTTTTTCTGTGTGACTTATTTCACTTAGAATCATCGTACCTGAATCCACTCATTATGCTGCTATGGGCCTGATGACATAGATTTCATTGCTGAGTGATATTGCATTGTACGTAAGTACCACAACTTCTTTATCCATTTTTCATTTTCTGTGATTTTGAACTTGTACTGTAAACGAGGTTCTTGTAAACAGAGCCATCCCAAACTTTGGGGTGGCTGTGTCTTTTTGATTTTAATTTCCCTAAGCTATAGGACCATAAATGGAAGTGCCCTAGGCTCTGTTGTTTTGTGTTTTAGATGTTTCAGGAAACACCATACACTTCTCCAGAGTGGCTGTTGGCAATTTACATCCCGCCCATCAGCATAACAAGGCTCCCAATTCTCCATGGCTTGTCCTGCCTTTCTGGATTTTACACTTTTTTCAGATGGCCCTTTTGACCGGGGGGCAGTGAGACTTCATTGTAGTGCAGATTTCCTTTGCAAGCTTGCTTGGTTGGCCAAAAAGGGCGTATGCGTTTTTTCCTGAATGTATTCAGGAAAAAACGCATACGCCCTTTTTGGCCAAGTGCATCATTGTGGACGTTCTGCCTCTTTTCCTATGCTTTACATGCAATTCCAGTCTACCTCCTGAAATCGGTTTCCTGCAATTCTGCCCAGCGTTCAAGTCCTCTTGGCAGCCTTACTTCAATATATTTTTGGACGATAGCTGTCATTTATAACTCTGCAGGTATGTGAATGACAGTGCCCCTGAGCTCCTTTCTTCAACTCGCTTTCTTGTGAGCTGGCCGCAACACCGCAGCATTGCTTCAGGCCCTAGTGTGGTTCCGGCATGGCACACTGAGCCTTTGGTTAATTCCTCTTCCTGGTGGGAAATGAGAGTTAAATTTGCCCGTCCAGACACCTCCAGCTAGTCTCTCATTGGTTCTCCCTATTCCTGTTCATTTTCCGCAGAAATTGCAAACTGGGCCAAACAGGAGGTTAAAGGCACTGACTCTCCAAGTGGGGAGAGTGTTAGTAAAGCGTCTGGAATGTTGCACCCGAGTACCAGGGGACGAAAACTGACACAATTGAACATGTTTCCCTATCACACGGTGGATCATACTCTGGGTTCCACATGCATGTTTTAGCTGAAGGAAGAATCCCTTAAACCTGGAGAGTTGAGACCCATGGAATGGGTACCATGCAATATGACTTCAAAGGGTCTGCATTTGTCCACCGAACCTCACCAATAATATCACTGCTGCGTTTATGCCGCTGTACACACGCTTGATTCTCTTTCGGAGACATATAAATCCATAGGTTTTAAGATTCTTACTAGTCAGGTATATTCTTAGGCGTTTAATATGGGGTGTAGAGTCCACTTCGTTGAGCAAGGAGTAGCTCTTGTCTATTACATATTTGGCTTATGGAACGGTATCTGTGCTAATTTCTATCTTTGGTTTTATGTAGCACCCCAACTCAACATTCCTTTTAAGCAAGCATAAGTCGGTTTTCTACATTTGAGACCCTGTTCTGTTTTGTAATTCAGTTCCTGTGTAGCCAAGTTTACATTCCATGTGGTAGAGATATCTTATGATGTTTGTTTTTCTGTGTGACTTATTTCACTTAGAATCATCGTACCTGAATCCACTCATTATGCTGCTACGGGCCTGATGACATAGATTTCATTGCTGCGTGATATTGCATTGTACGTAAGTACCACAACTTCTTGATCCATTTTTCGCTTTCTGTGATATTGAACTTGTACCGTAAACGAGGTTCTTGTAAACAGAGCTGTCCCAAACATTGGGGTGTTTGTGTCTTTTTGATTTTAATTTCCCTAAGCTATAGGACCATAAGTGGAAGTGCCCTAGGCTCTGTTGCTTTGTTTTGTAGATGTTTCAGGAAACACCATACACTTCTCCAGAGTGGCTGTTGGCAATTTACATACCGCCCATCAGCATAACAAGGCTCCCAGTTCTCCATGGCCTGTCCTGCCTTTCTGGATTTTACACTTTTTTCAGATGGCACTTTTGACCGGGGGGCAGTGAGACTTCATTGTAGTGCAGATTTCCTTTGCAAGCTTGCTTGGTTGGCCAAAAAGGGCGTAGGCTTTTTTTCTTGAGGAAAAATCGCATATGCCCTTTTTGGCCAAGTGCATCATTGTGGACGTTCTGCCTCTTTTCCTATGCTTTACATGCAATTCCAGTCTACCTCCTGAAATCGGTTTCCTGCAATTCTGCCCCGCTTTCAAGTCCTCTTGGCAGCCTTACTTCAATATATTTTTGGACGATAGCTGTCATTTATAACTCTGCAGGTATGTGAATGACAGTGCCCCTGAGCTCCTTTCTTCAACTCGCTTTCTTGTGAGCTGGCCGCAACACCGCAGCCTTGCTTCAGGCCCTAGTGTGGTTCCGGCATGGCACACTGAGCCTTTGGTTAATTCCTCTTCCTGGTGGGAAATGAGAGATAAATTTGCCCGTCCAGACACCTCCAGCTACTCTCTCATTGGTTTTCCCTATTCCTATTCAATTTCCGCAGAAATTGCAAACTGGGCCAAACAGGAGGTTAAAGGCACTGACTCTCCAAGTGGGGAGAGTGTTAGTAAAGCGTCTGGAATGTTGCACCCGAGTACCGGGGGACGAAAACTGAGTCACATTTGAACACGTTTCCCGATCACACGGTGGATCATACTCTGGGTTCCACATGCATGTTTTAGCTGAAGGAAGAATCCCTTAAACCTGGAGAGTTGAGACCCCTGCAATGGGTACCATGCAATATGACTTCAAAGGGTCTGCATTTGCTCACCGAACCTCACCAATCCTATCACTGCTGCATTTATGCCACTGTACACACGCTTGATTCTCTTTCTGAGACATATAAATCCATAGGTTTTAAGATTCTTACTAGTCAGGTATATTCTTAGGCGTTTAATATGGGGTGTAGAGTCCACTTCGTTGAGCAAGGAGTAGCTCTTGTCTATTACATATTTGGCTTATGGAACGGTATCTGTGCTAATTTCAATCTCTGGTTTTATGCAGCACCCCAACTCACCTTTCCCCTTAAGCAAGCATAAGTCGGTTTTCTACATTTGAGACCCTGTTCTGTTTTGTAATTCAGTTCCTGTGTAGCCAAGTTTACATTCCATGTGGTAGAGATATCTTATGATGTTTCTTTCTCTGTGTGACTTATTTCACTTAGAATCATCGTACCTGAATCCACTCATTATGCTGCTATGGGCCTGATGACATAGATTTCATTGCTGAGTGATATTGCATTGTACGTAAGTACCACAACTTCTTTATCCATTTTTCACTTTCTGTGATTTTGAACTTATACTGTAAACTAGGTTCTTGTAAACAGAGCCTTCCCAAACTTTGGGGTGGCTGTGTCTTTTTGATTTTAATTTCCCTAAGCTATAGGACCATAAGTGGAAGTGCCCTAGGCTCTGTTGCTTTGTTTTGTAGATGTTTCAGGAAACACCATACACTTCTCCAGAGTGGCTGTTGGCAATTTACATCCCGCCCATCAGCATAACAAGGCTCCCAGTTCTCCATGGCCTGTCCTGCCTTTCTGGATTTTACACTTTTTTCAGATGGCCCTTTTGACCGGGGGGCAGTGAGACTTCATTGTAGTGCAGATTTCCTTTGCAAGCTTCCTTGGTTGGCCAAAAAGGGCGTATGCGTTTTTTCCTGAATATATTCAGGAAAAAACGCATACGCCCTTTTTGGCCAAGTGCATCATTGTGGACGTTCTGCCTCTTTTCGTATGCTTTACATGCAATTCCAGTCTACCTCCTGAAATCGGTTTCCTGCAATTCTGCCCCGCTTTCAAGTCCTCTTGGCAGCCTTACTTCAATATATTTTTGGACGATAGCTATCATTTATAACTCTGCAGGTATGTGAATGACAGTGCCCCTGAGCTCCTTTCTTCAACTCGCTTTCTTGTGAGCTGGCCGCAACACCGCAGGATTGCTTCAGGCCCTAGTGTGGTTCCGGCATGGCACGCTGAGCCTTTGTTTAATTCCTCTTCCTGGTGGGAAATGAGAGTTAAATTTGCCCGTCCAGACACCTCCAGCTAGTCTCTCATTGGTTCTCCCTATTCCTGTTCATTTTCCGCAGAAATTGCAAACTGGGCCAAACAGGAGGTTAAAGGCACTGACTCTCCAAGTGGGGAGAGTGTTAGTAAAGCGTCTGGAATGTTGCACCCGAGTACCAGGGGACAAAAACTGAGACACATTTGAACACATTTCCCGATCACATGGTGGATCATACTCTGGGTTCCACATGCATGTTTTAGCTGAAGGAAGAATCCCTTAAACCTGGAGAGTTGAGACCCCTGCAATGGGTACCATGCAATATGACTTCAAAGGGTCTGCATTTGCTCACTGAACCTCACCAATCCTATCACTGCTGCATTTATGCCACTGTACACACGCTTGATTCTCTTTCAGAGACATATAAATCCATAGGTTTTAAGATTCTTACTAGTCAGTTATATTCTTAGGCGTTTAATATGGGGTGTAGAGTCCACTTCGTTGAGCAAGGAGTAGCTCTTGTCTATTACATATTTGGCTTATGGAACGGTATCTGTTCTAATTTCAATCTCTGGTTTTATGCAGCACCCCAACTCACCTTTCGCCTTAAGCAAGCATAAGTTGGTTTTCTACATTTGAGACCCTGTTCTGTTTTGTAATTCAGTTCCTGTGTAGCCAAGTTTACATTCCATGTGGTAGAGATATCTTATGATGTTTCTTTCTCTGTGTGACTTATTTCACTTACAATCATCGTACGTGAATCCACTCATTATGCTGCTACGGGCCTGATGACATAGATTTTATTGCTGAGTGATATTGCATTGTACGTAAGTACCACAACTTCTTTATCCATTTTGCGCTTTCTGTGATATTGAACTTGTACCGTAAACGAGGTTCTTGTAAACAGAGCTGTCCCAAAGATTTGGGTGGTTGTGTCTTTTTGATTTTAATTTCCCTAAGCTATAGGACCATAAGTGGAAGTGCCCTAGGCTCTGTTGCTTTGTTTTTTAGATGTTTCAGGAAACACCATACACTTCTCCAGAGTGACTGTTGGCAATTTACATCCCGCCCATCAGCATAACAAGGCTCCCAGTTCTCCATGGGCTGTCCTGCCTTTCTGGATTTTACACTTTTTTCAGATGGCCCTTTTGACCGGGGGGCAGTGACACTTCATTGTAGTGCAGATTTCCTTTGCAAGCTTGCTTGGTTGGCCAAAAAGGGCGTATGCGTTTTTTCCTGAATATATTCAGGAAAAAACGCATACGCCCTTTTTGGCCAAGTGCATCATTGTGGACGTTCTGCCTCTTTTCCTATGCTTTACATGCAATTCCAGTCTACCTCCTGAAATCGGTTTCCTGCAATTCTGCCCCGCTTTCAAGTCCTCTTGGCAGCCTTACTTCAATATATTTTTGGACGATAGCTATCATTTATAACTCTGCAGGTATGTGAATGACAGTGCCCCTGAGCTCCTTTCTTCAACTCGCTTTCTTGTGAGCTGGCCGCAACACCGCAGCATTGCTTCAGGCCCTAGTGTGGTTCCGGCATGGCACGCTGAGCCTTTGTTTAATTCCTCTTCCTGGTGGGAAATGAGAGTTAAATTTGCCCGTCCAGACACCTCCAGCTAGTCTCTCATTGGTTCTCCCTATTCCTGTTCATTTTCCGCAGAAATTGCAAACTGGGCCAAACAGGAGGTTAAAGGCACTGACTCTCCAAGTGGGGAGAGTGTTAGTAAAGCATCTGGAATGTTGCACCCGAGTACCAGGGGACGAAAACTGACACAATTGAACACGTTTCCCGATCACACGGTGGATCATACTCTGGGTTCCACATGCATGTTTTAGCTGAAGGAAGAATCCCTTAAACCTGGAGAGTTGAGACCCATGGAATGGGTACCATGCAATATGACTTCAAAGGGTCTGCATTTGTCCACCGAACCTCACCAATCCTATCACTGCTGCGTTTATGCCGCTGTACACACGCTTGATTCTCTTTCGGAGACATATAAATCCATAGGTTTTAAGATTCTTCCTAGTCAGGTATATTCTTAGGCGTTTATTATGGGGTGTAGAGTCCACTTCGTTGAGCAAGCAGTAGCTCTTGACTATTACATATTTGGCTTATGGAACGGTATCTGTGCTAATTTCAATCTCTGGTTTTATGCAGCACCCCAACTCACCTTTCGCCTTAAGCAAGCATAAGTTGGTTTTCTACATTTGAGACCCTGTTCTGTTTTGTAATTCAGTTCCTGTGTAGCCAAGTTTACATTCCGTGTAGTAGTGATATCTTATGATGTTTCTTTTTCTGTGTGACTTATTTCACTTAGAATCATCGTACCTGAATCCACTCATTATGCTGCTATGGGCCTGATGACATAGATTTCATTGCTGCGTGATATTTCATTGTACGTAATTACCACAACTTCTTTATCCATTTTTCACTTGCTGTGATACTGAACTTGTACCTTAAATGAGGTTCTTGTAAACAGAGCCGTCCCAAACTTTGGGGTGGCTGTGTCTTTTTGATTTTAATTTCCCTAAGCTATAGGACCATAAGTGGAAGTGCCCTAGGCTCTGTTGCTTTGCTTTTTAGATGTTTCAGGAAACACCATACACTTCTCCAGAGTGGCTGTTCGCAATTTACATCCCGCACATCAGCATAACAAGGTTCCCAATTCTCCATGGCCTGTCCTGCCTTTCTGGATTTTACACTTTTTTCAGATGGCCCTTTTGACCGGGGGCAGTGAGACTTCATTGTAGTGCAGATTTCCTTTGCAAGCTTGCTTGGTTGGCCAAAAAGGGCGTATGCGTTTTTTCCTGAATATATTCAGGAAAAAACGCATACGCCCTTTTTGGCCAAGTGCATCATTGTGGACGTTCTGCCTCTTTTCCTATGCTTTACATGCTATTCCAGTCTACCTCCTGAAATCGGTTTCCTGCAATTCTGCCCCGCTTTCAAGTCCTCTTGGCAGCCTTACTTCAATATATTTTTGGACGATAGCTTTCATTTATAACTCTGCAGGTATGTGAATGACAGTGCCCCTGAGCTCCTTTCTTCAACTCGCTTTCTTGTGAGCTGGCCGCAACACCGCAGCATTGCTTCAGGCCCTAGTGTGGTTCCGGCATGGCACGCTTAGCCTTTGGTTAATTCCTCTTCCTGGTGGGAAATGAGAGTTAAATTTGCCCGTCCAGACACCTCCAGCTAGTCTCTCATTGGTTCTCCCTATTCCTGTTCATTTTCCGCAGAAATTGCAAACTGGGCCAAACAGGAGGTTAAAGGCACTGACTCTCCAAGTGGGGAGAGTGTTAGTAAAGCGTCTGGAATGTTGCACCCGAGTACCGGGGGATGAAAACTGAGTCACATTTGAACACGTTTCCCAATCACACGGTGGATCATACTCTGGGTTCCACATGCATGTTTTAGCTGAAGGAAGAATCCCTTAAACCTGGAGAGTTGAGACCCATGGAATGGGTACCATGCAATATGACTTGAAAGGGTCTGCATTTGCTCACCGAACCTCACCAATCCTAACACTGCTGCGTTTATGCCGCTGTACACATGGTTGATTCTCTTTTGGAGACATATAAATCCATAGGTTTTAAGATTCTTACTAGTCAGATATATTCTTATGCGTTTAATATGGGGTGTTGAGTCCACTTCGTTGAGCAATGAGTAGCTCTTGTCTATTACATATTTGGCTTATGGAACGGTATCTGTGCTAATTTCAATCTTTGATTTTATGTAGCACCCCAACTCAACTTTCCTCTTAAGCAAGCATAAGTCGGTTTTCTACATTTGAGACCCTGTTCTGTTTTGTAATTCAGTTCCTGTGTAGCCAAGTTTACATTCCATGTGGTAGAGATATCTTATGATGTTTCTTTTTCTGTGTGACTTATTTCACTTACAATCATCGTACCTGAATCCACTCATTATGCTGCTACGGGCCTGATGACATAGATTTCATTGCTGAGTGATATTGCATTGTACGTAAGTACCACAACTTCTTGATCCATTTTTCGCTTTCTGTGATATTGAACTTGTACCGTAAACGAGGTTCTTGTAAACAGAGCTGTCCCAAACATTGGGGTGGTTGTGTCTTTTTGATTTTAATTTCCCTAAGCTATAGGACCATAAGTGGAAGTGCCCTAGGCTCTGTTGCTTTGTTTTTTAGATGTTTCAGGAAACACCATACACTTCTCCAGAGTGGCTGTTGGCAATTTACATCCCGCCCATCAGCATAACAAGGCTCCCAGTTCTCCATGGCCTGTCCTGCCTTTCTGGATTTTACACTTTTTTCAGATGGCACTTTTGACCGGGGGGCAGTGAGACTTCATTGTAGTGCAGATTTCCTTTGCAAGCTTGCTTGGTTGGCCAAAAAGGCGTAGGCTTTTTTTCTTGAGGAAAAATCGCATATGCCCTTTTTGGCCAAGTGCATCATTGTGGACGTTCTGCCTCTTTTCCTATGCTTTACATGCAATTCCAGTCTACCTCCTGAAATCGGTTTCCTGCAATTCTGCCCCGCTTTCAAGTCCTCTTGGCAGCCTTACTTCAATATATTTTTGGATGATAGCTGTCATTTATAACTCTGTATGTCTGTGAATGACAGTGCCCCTGAGCTCCTTTCTTCAACTCGCTTTCTTGTGAGCTGGCCGCAACACCGCAGCATCGCTTCAGGCCCTAGTGTTGTTCCGGCATGGCACGCTGAGCCTTTGGTTAATTCCTCTTCCTGGTGGGAAATGAGAGTTAAATTTGCCCGTCCAGACACCTCCAGCTAGTCTCTCATTGGTTCTCCCTATTCCTGTTCATTTTCCGCAGAAATTGGAAACTGGGCCAAACAGGAGGTTAAAGGCACTGACTCTCCAAGTGGGGAGAGTGTTAGTAAAGTGTCTGGAATGTTGCACCCGAGTACCAGGGGACGAAAACTGACACATTTGAACACGTTTAGCGATCACATGGTGGATCATACTCTGGGTTCCACATGCATGTTTTAGCTGAAGGAAGAATCCCTTAAACCTGGAGAGTTGAGACCCATGGAATGGGTACCATGCAATATGACTTCAAAGGGTCTGTATTTGCTCACCGAACCTCATCAATCCTATCACTGCTGCGTTTATGCCGCTATACACACGCTTGATTCTCTTTCGGAGATATATAAATCCATAGGTTTTAAGATTCTTACTAGTCAGGTATATTCTTAGGCGTTTAATATGGGGTGTAGAGTCCACTTCGTTGAGCAAGGAGTAGCTCTTGTCTATTACATATTTGGCTTATGGAACGGTATCTGTGCTAATTTCAATCTCTGGTTTTATGCAGCACCCCAACTCACCTTTCGCCTTAAGCAAGCATAAGTTGGTTTTCTACATTTGAGACCCTGTTCTGTTTTGTAATTCAGTTCCTGTGTAGCCAAGTTTACATTCCGTGTAGTAGTGATATCTTATGATGTTTCTTTTTCTGTGTGACTTATTTCACTTAGAATCATCGTACCTGAATCCACTCATTATGCTGCTATGGGCCTGATGACATAGATTTCATTGCTGCGTGATATTGCATTGTACGTAATTACCACAACTTCTTTATCCATTTTTCACTTTCTGTGATACTGAACTTGTACCGTAAACGAGGTTCTTGTAAACAGAGCCGTCCCAAACTTTGGGGTGGCTGTGTCTTTTTGATTTTAATTTCCCTAAGCTATAGGACCATAAGTGGAAGTGCCCTAGGCTCTGTTGCTTTGCTTTTTAGATGTTTCAGGAAACACCATACACTTCTCAAGAGTGGCTGTTGGCAATTTACATCCCGCACATCAGCATAACAAGGTTCCCAATTCTCCATGGCCTGTCCTGCCTTTCTGGATTTTACACTTTTTTCAGATGGCCCTTTTGACCGGGGGCAGTGAGACTTCATTGTAGTGCAGATTTCCTTTGCAAGCTTGCTTGGTTGGCCAAAAAGGGCGTATGCGTTTTTTCCTGAATATATTCAGGAAAAAACGCATACGCCCTTTTTGGCCAAGTGCATCATTGTGGACGTTCTGCCTCTTTTCCTATGCTTTACATGCTATTCCAGTCTACCTCCTGAAATCGGTTTCCTGCAATTCTGCCCCGCTTTCAAGTCCTCTTGGCAGCCTTACTTCAATATATTTTTGGACGATAGCTGTCATTTATAACTCTGCAGGTATGTGAATGACAGTGCCCCTGAGCTCCTTTCTTCAACTCGCTTTCTTGTGAGCTGGCCGCAACACCGCAGCATTGCTTCAGGCCCTAGTGTGGTTCTGGCATGCCACGCTGAGCCTTTGGTTAATTCCTCTTCCTGGTGGGAAATGAGAGTTAAATTTGCCCGTCCAGACACCTCCAGCTAGTCTCTCATTGGTTCTCCCTATTCCTGTTCATTTTCCGCAGAAATTGCAAACTGGGCCAAACAGGAGGTTAAAGGCACTGACTCTCCAAGTGGGGAGAGTGTTAGTAAAGCGTCTGGAATGTTGCACCCGAGTACCGGGGGACGAAAACTGAGTCACATTTGAACACGTTTCCCGATCAAACGGTGGATCATACTCTGGGTTCCACATGCATGTTTTAGCTGAAGGAAGAATCCCTTAAACCTGGAGAGTTGAGACCCATGGAATGGGTACCATGCAATATGACTTCAAAGGGTCTGCATTTGCTCACCGATCCTCACCAATCCTATCACTGCTGCATTTATGCCGCTGTAAACACGCTTGATTCTCTTTTGGAGACATATAAATCCATAGGTTTTAAGATTCTTACTAGTCAGGTATATTCTTATGCGTTTAATATGGGGTGTTGAGTCCACTTCGTTGAGCAATGAGTAGCTCTTGTCTATTACATATTTGGCTTATGGAACGGTATCCATTCTAATTTCAATCTCTGGTTTTATGCAGCACCCCAACTCACCTTTCCCCTTAAGCAAGCATAAGTTGGTTTTCTACATTTGAGACCCTGTTCTGTTTTGTAATTCAGTTCCTGTGTAGCCAAGTTTACATTCCGTGTAGTAGTGATATCTTATGATGTTTCTTTTTCTGTGTGACTTATTTCACTTAGAATCATCGTACCTGAATCCACTCATTATGCTGCTACGGGCCTGATGACATAGATTTCATTGCTGAGTGGTATTGCATTGTACGTAAGTACCACAACTTCTTTATCCATTTTGCGCTTTCTGTGATATTGAACTTGTACCGTAAACGAGGTTCTTGTAAACAGAGCTGTCCCAAACATTTGGGTGGTTGTGTCTTTTTGATTTTAATTTCCCTAAGCTATAGGACCATAAGTGGAAGTGCCCTAGGCTCTGTTGCTTTGTTTTTTAGATGTTTCAGGAAACACCATACACTTCTCCAGAGTGGCTGTTGGCAATTTACATCCCGCCCATCAGCATAACAAGGCTCCCAGTTCTCCATGGCCTGTCCTGCCTTTCTGGATTTTACACTTTTTTCAGATGGCACTTTTGACCGGGGGGCAGTGAGACTTCATTGTAGTGCAGATTTCCTTTGCAAGCTTGCTTGGTTGGCCAAAAAGGGCGTATGCGTTTTTTCCTGAATATATTAAGGAAAAAACGCATACGCCCTTTTTGGCCAAGTGCATCATTGTGGACGTTCTGCCTCTTTTCCTATGCTTTACATGCAATTCCAGTCTACCTCCTGAAATCGGTTTCCTGAAATTCTGCCCCGCTTTCAAGTCCTCTTGGCAGCCTTACTTCAATATATTTTTGGACGATAGCTATCATTTATAACTCTGCAGGTATGTGAATGACAGTGCCCCTGAGCTCCTTTCTTCAACTCGCTTTCTTGTGAGCTGGCCGCAACACCGCAGCATTGCTTCAGGCCCTAGTGTGGTTCCGGCATGGCACGCTGAGCCTTTGGTTAATTCCTCTTCCTGGTGGGAAATGAGAGTTAAATTTGCCCGTCCAGACACCTCCAGCTAGTCTCTCATTGGTTCTCCCTATTCCTGTTCATTTTCCGCAGAAATTGCAAACTGGGCCAAAGAGGAGGTTAAAGGCACTAACTCTCCAAGTGGGGAGAGTGTTAGTAAAGCGTCTGGAATGTTGCACCCGAGTACCAGGGGACGAAAACTGAGACACATTTGAACACGTTTCCCGATCACATGGTGGATCATACTCTGGGTTCCACATGCATGTTTTAGCTGAAGGAAGAATCCCTTAAACCTGGAGAGTTGAGACCCCTGCAATGGGTACCATGCAATATGACTTCACAGGGTCTGCATTTGCTCACCGAACCTCACCAATCCTATCACTGCTGCATTTATGCCACTGTACACACGCTTGATTCTCTTTCTGAGACATATAAATCCATAGGTTTTAAGATTCTTACTAGTCAGGTATATTCTTAGGCGTTTAATATGGGGTGTAGAGTCCACTTCGTTGAGCAAGGAGTAGCTCTTGTCTATTACATATTTGGCTTATGGAACGGTATCTGTTCTAATTTCAATCTCTGGTTTTATGCAGCACCCCAACTCACCTTTCGCCTTAAGCAAGCATAAGTTGGTTTTCTACATTTGAGACCCTGTTCTGTTTTGTAATTCAGTTCCTGTGTAGCCAAGTTTACATTCCATGTGGTAGAGATATCTTATGATGTTTCTTTCTCTGTGTGACTTATTTCACTTACAATCATCGTACCTGAATCCACTCATTATGCTGCTACGGGCCTCATGACATAGATTTCATTGCTGAGTGATATTGCATTGTACGTAAGTACCACAACTTCTTTATCCATTTTGCGCTTTCTGTGATATTGAACTTGTACCGTAAACGAGGTTCTTGTAAACAGAGCCGTCCCAAACTTTGGGGTGGCTGTGTCTTTTTGATTTTAATTTCCCTAAGCTATAGGACCATAAGTGGAAGTGCCCTAGGCTCTGTTGCTTTGCTTTTTAGATGTTTCAGGAAACACCATACACTTCTCCAGAGTGGCTGTTGGCAATTTACATCCCGCACATCAGCATAACAAGGTTCCCAATTCTCCATGGCCTGTCCTGCCTTTCTGGATTTTACACTTTTTTCAGATGGCCCTTTTGACCAGGGGGCAGTGAGACTTCATTGTAGTGCAGATTTCCTTTGCAAGCTTGCTTGGTTGGCCAAAAAGGGCGTATGAGTTTATTCCTGAATATATTCAGGAAAAAACGCATATGCCCTTTTTGGCCAAGTGCATCATTGTGGACGTTCTGCCTCTTTTCCTATGCTTTACATGCAATTCCAGTCTACCTCCTGAAATCGGTTTCCTGCAATTCTGCCCCGCTTTCAAGTCCTCTTGGCAGCCTTACTTCAATATATTTTTGGACGATAGCTGTCATTTATAACTCTGCAGGTATGTGAATGACAGTGCCCCTGAGCTCCTTTCTTCAACTCGCTTTCTTGTGAGCTGGCCGCAACACCGCAGCCTTGCTTCAGGCCCTAGTGTGGTTCCAGCATGGCACACTGAGCCTTTGGTTAATTCCTCTTCCTGGTGGGAAATGAGAGTTAAATTTGCCCGTCCAGACACCTCCAGCTAGTCCCTCATTGGTTCTCCCTATTCCTGTTCATTTTCCGCAGAAATTGCAAACTGGGCCAAACAGGAGGTTAAAGGCACTGACTCTCCAAGTGGGGAGAGTGTTAGTAAAGCATCTGGAATGTTGCACCCGAGTACCAGGGGACGAAAACTGACACAATTGAACACGTTTCCCGATCACACGGTGGATCATACTCTGGGTTCCACATGCATGTTTTAGCTGAAGGAAGAATCCCTTAAACCTGGAGAGTTGAGACCCATGGAATGGGTACCATGCAATATGACTTCAAAGGGTCTGCATTTGTCCACCGAACCTCACCAATCCTATCACTGCTGCGTTTATGCCGCTGTACACACGCTTGATTCTCTTTCTGAGACATATAAATCCATAGGTTTTAAGATTCTTCCTAGTCAGGTATATTCTTAGGCGTTTATTATGGGGTGTAGAGTCCTCTTCGTTGAGCAAGGAGTAGCTCTTGTCTATTACATATTTGGCTTATGGAACGGTATCTGTGCTAATTTCAATCTCTGGTTTTATGCAGCACCCCAACTCACCTTTCGCCTTAAGCAAGCATAAGTTGGTTTTCTACATTTGAGACCCTGTTCTGTTTTGTAATTCAGTTCCTGTGTAGCCAAGTTTACATTCCGTGTAGTAGTGATATCTTATGATGTTTCTTTTTCTGTGTGACTTATTTCACTTAGAATCATCGTACCTGAATCCACTCATTATGCTGCTATGGGCCTGATGACATAGATTTCATTGCTGAGTGATATTGCATTGTACGTAAGTACCACAACTTCTTTATCCATTTTTCATTTTCTGTGATTTTGAACTTGTACTGTAAACGAGGTTCTTGTAAACAGAGCCATCCCAAACTTTGGGGTGGCTGTGTCTTTTTGATTTTAATTTCCCTAAGAATAGGACCATAAATGGAAGTGCCCTAGGCTCTGTTGTTTTGTGTTTTAGATGTTTCAGGAAACACCATACACTTCTCCAGAGTGGCTGTTGGCAATTTACATCCCGCCCATCAGCATACAAAGGCTCCCAATTCTCCATGGCTTGTCCTGCCTTTCTGGATTTTACACTTTTTTCAGATGGCCCTTTTGACCGGGGGGCAGTGAGACTTCATTGTAGTGCAGATTTCCTTTGCAAGCTTGCTTGGTTGGCCAAAAAGGGCGTATGCGTTTTTTCCTGAATGTATTCAGGAAAAAACGCATACGCCCTTTTTGGCCAAGTGCATCATTGTGGACGTTCTGCCTCTTTTCCTATGCTTTACATGCAATTCCAGTCTACCTCCTGAAATCGGTTTCCTGCAATTCTGCCCAGCGTTCAAGTCCTCTTGGCAGCCTTACTTCAATATATTTTTGGACGATAGCTGTCATTTATAACTCTGCAGGTATGTGAATTACAGTGCCCCTGAGCTCCTTTCTTCAACTCGCTTTCTTGTGAGCTGGCCGCAACACCGCAGCATTGCTTCAGGCCCTAGTGTGGTTCCGGCATGGCACACTGAGCCTTTGGTTAATTCCTCTTCCTGGTGGGAAATGAGAGTTAAATTTGCCCGTCCAGACACCTCCAGCTAGTCTCTCATTGGTTCTCCCTATTCCTGTTCATTTTCCGCAGAAATTGCAAACTGGGCCAAACAGGAGGTTAAAGGCACTGACTCTCCAAGTGGGGAGAGAGTTAGTAAAGCGTCTGGAATGTTGCACCCGAGTACCAGGGGACGAAAACTGACACAATTGAACACGTTTCCCGATCACACGGTGGATCATACTCTGGGTTCCACATGCATGTTTTAGCTGAAGGAAGAATCCCTTAAACCTGGAGAGTTGAGACCCATGGAATGGGTACCATGCAATATGACTTCAAAGGGTCTGCATTTGTCCACCGAACCTCACCAATAATATCACTGCTGCGTTTATGCCGCTGTACACACGCTTGATTCTCTTTCGGAGACATATAAATCCATAGGTTTTAAGATTCTTACTAGTCAGGTATATTCTTAGGCGTTTAATATGGGGTGTAGAGTCCACTTCGTTGAGCAAGGAGTAGCTCTTGTCTATTACATATTTGGCTTATGGAACGGTATCTGTGCTAATTTCAATCTTTGGTTTTATGTAGCACCCCAACTCAACATTCCTTTTAAGCAAGCATAAGTCGGTTTTCTACATTTGAGACCCTGTTCTGTTTTGTAATTCAGTTCCTGTGTAGCCAAGTTTACATTCCATGTGGTAGAGATATCTTATGATGTTTGTTTTTCTGTGTGACTTATTTCACTTAGAATCATCGTACCTGAATCCACTCATTATGCTGCTACGGGCCTGATGACATAGATTTCATTGCTGAGTGATATTGCATTGTACGTAAGTACCACAACTTCTTGATCCATTTTTCGCTTTCTGTGATATTGAACTTGTACCGTAAATGAGGTTCTTGTAAATAGAGCTGTCCCAAACATTGGGGTGTTTGTGTCTTTTTGATTTTAATTTCCCTAAGCTATAGGACCATAAGTGGAAGTGCCCTAGGCTCTGTTGCTTTGTTTTTTAGATGTTTCAGGAAACACCATACACTTCTCCAGAGTGGCTGTTGGCAATTTACATCCCGCCCATCAGCATAACAAGGCTCCCAGTTCTCCATGGCCTGTCCTGCCTTTCTGGATTTTACACTTTTTTCAGATGGCACTTTTGACCGGGGGGCAGTGAGACTTCATTGTAGTGCAGATTTCCTTTGCAAGCTTGCTTGGTTGGCCAAAAAGGGCGTAGGCTTTTTTTCTTGAGGAAAAATCGCATATGCCCTTTTTGGCCAAGTGCATCATTGTGGACGTTCTGCCTCTTTTCCTATGCTTTACATGCAATTCCAGTCTACCTCCTGAAATCGGTTTCCTGCAATTCTGCCCCGCTTTCAAGTCCTCTTGGCAGCCTTACTTCAATATATTTTTGGACGATAGCTGTCATTTATAACTCTGCAGGTATGTGAATGACAGTGCCCCTGAGCTCCTTTCTTCAACTCGCTTTCTTGTGAGCTGGCCGCAACACCGCAGCCTTGCTTCAGGCCCTAGTGTGGTTCCGGCATGGCACACTGAGCCTTTGGTTAATTCCTCTTCCTGGTGGGAAATGAGAGTTAAATTTGCCCGTCCAGACACCTCCAGCTAGTCTCTCATTGGTTCTCCCTATTCCTGTTCATTTTCCGCAGAAATTGCAAACTGGGCCAAACAGGAGGTTAAAGGCACTGACTCTCCAAGTGGGGAGAGTGTTAGTAAAGCATCTGGAATGTTGCACCCGAGTACCAGGGGACGAAAACTGACACAATTGAACACGTTTCCCGATCACACGGTGGATCATACTCTGGGTTCCACATGCATGTTTTAGCTGAAGGAAGAATCCCTTAAACCTGGAGAGTTGAGACCCATGGAATGGGTACCATGCAATATGACTTCAAAGGGTCTGCATTTGTCCACCGAACCTCACCAATCCTATCACTGCTGCGTTTATGCCGCTGTACACACGCTTGATTCTCTTTCTGAGACATATAAATCCATAGGTTTTAAGATCCTTCCTAGTCAGGTATATTCTTAGGCGTTTATTATGGGGTGTAGAGTCCACTTCGTTGAGCAACGAGTAGCTCTTGTCTATTACATATTTGGCTTATGGAACGGTATCTGTGCTAATTTCAATCTCTGGTTTTATGCAGCACCCCAACTCACCTTTCGCCTTCAGCAAGCATAAGTTGGTTTTCTACATTTGAGACCCTGTTCTGTTTTGTAATTCAGTTCCTGTGTAGCCAAGTTTACATTCCGTGTAGTAGTGATATCTTATGATGTTTCTTTTTCTGTGTGACTTATTTCACTTAGAATCATCGTACCTGAATCCACTCATTATGCTGCTATGGGCCTGATGACATAGATTTCATTGCTGAGTGATATTGCATTGTACGTAAGTACCACAACTTCTTTATCCATTTTTCATTTTCTGTGATTTTGAACTTGTACTGTAAACGAGGTTCTTGTAAACAGAGCCGTCCCAAACTTTGGGGTGGCTGTGTCTTTTTGATTTTAATTTCCCTAAGCTATAGGACCATAAATGGAAGTGCCCTAGGCTCTGTTGTTTTGTGTTTTAGATGTTTCAGGAAACACCATACACTTCTCCAGAGTGGCTGTTGGCAATTTACATCCCGCCCATCAGCATAACAAGGCTCCCAATTCTCCATGGCTTGTCCTGCCTTTCTGGATTTTACACTTTTTTCAGATGGCCCTTTTGACCGGGGGGCAGTGAGACTTCATTGTAGTGCAGATTTCCTTTGCAAGCTTGCTTGGTTGGCCAAAAAGGGCGTAGGCTTTTTTTCTTGAGGAAAAATCGCATATGCCCTTTTTGGCCAAGTGCATCATTGTGGACGTTCTGCCTCTTTTCCTATGCTTTACATGCAATTCCAGTCTACCTCCTGAAATCGGTTTCCTGCAATTCTGCCCCGCTTTCAAGTCCTCTTGGCAGCCTTACTTCAATATATTTTTGGACGATAGCTGTCATTTATAACTCTGCAGGTATGTGAATGACAGTGCCCCTGAGCTCCTTTCTTCAACTCGCTTTCTTGTGAGCTGGCCGCAACACCGCAGCCTTGCTTCAGGCCCTAGTGTGGTTCCGGCATGGCACACTGAGCCTTTGGTTAATTCCTCTTCCTGGTGGGAAATGAGAGTTAAATTTGCCCGTCCAGACACCTCCAGCTAGTCCCTCATTGGTTCTCCCTATTCCTGTTCATTTTCCGCAGAAATTGCAAACTGGGCCAAACAGGAGGTTAAAGGCACTGACTCTCCAAGTGGGGAGAGTGTTAGTAAAGCATCTGGAATGTTGCACCCGAGTACCAGGGGACGAAAACTGACACAATTGAACACGTTTCCCGATCACACGGTGGATCATACTCTGGGTTCCACATGCATGTTTTAGCTGAAGGAAGAATCCCTTAAACCTGGAGAGTTGAGACCCATGGAATGGGTACCATGCAATATGACTTTAAAGGGTCTGCATTTGTCCACCGAACCTCACCAATCCTATCACTGCTGCGTTTATGCCGCTGTACACACGCTTGATTCTCTTTCTGAGACATATAAATCCATAGGTTTTAAGATTCTTCCTAGTCAGGTATATTCTTAGGCGTTTATTATGGGGTGTAGAGTCCACTTCGTTGAGCAAGGAGTAGCTCTTGTCTATTACATATTTGGCTTATGGAACGGTATCTGTGCTAATTTCAATCTCTGGTTTTATGCAGCACCCCAACTCACCTTTCGCCTTAAGCAAGCATAAGTTGGTTTTCTACATTTGAGACCCTGTTCTGTTTTGTAATTCAGTTCCTGTGTAGCCAAGTTTACATTCCGTGTAGTAGTGATATCTTATGATGTTTCTTTTTCTGTGTGACTTATTTCACTTAGAATCATCGTACCTGAATCCACTCATTATGCTGCTATGGGCCTGATGACATAGATTTCATTGCTGAGTGATATTGCATTGTACATAAGTACCACAACTTCTTTATCCATTTTTCATTTTCTGTGATTTTGAACTTGTACTGTAAACGAGGTTCTTGTAAACAGAGCCATCCCAAACTTTGGGGTGGCTGTGTCTTTTTGATTTTAATTTCCCTAAGCTATAGGACCATAAATGGAAGTGCCCTAGGCTCTGTTGTTTTGTGTTTTAGATGTTTCAGGAAACACCATACACTTCTCCAGAGTGGCTGTTGGCAATTTACATCCCGCCCATCAGCATAACAAGGCTCCCAATTCTCCATGGCTTGTCCTGCCTTTCTGGATTTTACACTTTTTTCAGATGGCCCTTTTGACCGGGGGGCAGTGAGACTTCATTGTAGTGCAGATTTCCTTTGCAAGCTTGCTTGGTTGGCCAAAAAGGGCGTATGCGTTTTTTCCTGAATGTATTCAGGAAAAAACGCATACGCCCTTTTTGGCCAAGTGCATCATTGTGGACGTTCTGCCTCTTTTCCTATGCTTTACATGCAATTCCAGTCTACCTCCTGAAATCGGTTTCCTGCAATTCTGCCCAGCGTTCAAGTCCTCTTGGCAGCCTTACTTCAATATATTTTTGGACGATAGCTGTCATTTATAACTCTGCAGGTATGTGAATGACAGTGCCCCTGAGCTCCTTTCTTCAACTCGCTTTCTTGTGAGCTGGCCGCAACACCGCAGCATTGCTTCAGGCCCTAGTGTGGTTCCGGCATGGCACACTGAGCCTTTGGTTAATTCCTCTTCCTGGTGGGAAATGAGAGTTAAATTTGCCCGTCCAGACACCTCCAGCTAGTCTCTCATTGGTTCTCCCTATTCCTGTTCATTTTCCGCAGAAATTGCAAACTGGGCCAAACAGGAGGTTAAAGGCACTGACTCTCCAAGTGGGGAGAGTGTTAGTAAAGCGTCTGGAATGTTGCACCCGAGTACCAGGGGACCAAAACTGACACAATTGAACACGTTTCCCTATCACACGGTGGATCATACTCTGGGTTCCACATGCATGTTTTAGCTGAAGGAAGAATCCCTTAAACCTGGAGAGTTGAGACCCATGGAATGGGTACCATGCAATATGACTTCAAAGGGTCTGCATTTGTCCACCGAACCTCACCAATAATATCACTGCTGCGTTTATGCCGCTGTACACACGCTTGATTCTCTTTCGGAGACATATAAATCCATAGGTTTTAAGATTCTTACTAGTCAGGTATATTCTTAGGCGTTTAATATGGGGTGTAGAGTCCACTTCGTGGAGCAAGGAGTAGCTCTTGTCTATTACATATTTGGCTTATGGAACGGTATCTGTGCTAATTTCAATCTTTGGTTTTATGTAGCACCCCAACTCAACCTTCCTTTTAAGCAAGCATAAGTCGGTTTTCTACATTTGAGACCCTGTTCTGTTTTGTAATTCAGTTCCTGTGTAGCCAAGTTTACATTCCATGTGGTAGAGATATCTTATGATGTTTGTTTTTCTGTGTGACTTATTTCACTTAGAATCATCGTACCTGAATCCACTCATTATGCTGCTACGGGCCTGATGACATAGATTTCATTGCTGAGTGATATTGCATTGTACGTAAGTACCACAACTTCTTGATCCATTTTTCGCTTTCTGTGATATTGAACTTGTACCGTAAATGAGGTTCTTGTAAACAGAGCTGTCCCAAACATTGGGGTGTTTGTGTCTTTTTGATTTTAATTTCCCTAAGCTATAGGACCATAAGTGGAAGTGCCCTAGGCTCTGTTGCTTTGTTTTTTAGATGTTTCAGGAAACACCATACACTTCTCCAGAGTGGCTGTTGGCAATTTACATCCCGCCCATCAGCATAACAAGGCTCCCAGTTCTCCATGGCCTGTCCTGCCTTTCTGGATTTTACACTTTTTTCAGATGGCACTTTTGACCGGGGGGCAGTGAGACTTCATTGTAGTGCAGATTTCCTTTGCAAGCTTGCTTGGTTGGCCAAAAAGGGCGTAGGCTTTTTTTCTTGAGGAAAAATCGCATATGCCCTTTTTGGCCAAGTGCATCATTGTGGACGTTCTGCCTCTTTTCCTATGCTTTACATGCAATTCCAGTCTACCTCCTGAAATCGGTTTCCTGCAATTCTGCCCCGCTTTCAAGTCCTCTTGGCAGCCTTACTTCAATATATTTTTGGACGATAGCTGTCATTTATAACTCTGCAGGTATGTGAATGACAGTGCCCCTGAGCTCCTTTCTTCAACTCGCTTTCTTGTGAGCTGGCCGCAACACCGCAGCCTTGCTTCAGGCCCTAGTGTGGTTCCGGCATGGCACACTGAGCCTTTGGTTAATTCCTCTTCCTGGTGGGAAATGAGAGTTAAATTTGCCCGTCCAGACACCTCCAGCTAGTCTCTCATTGGTTCTCCCTATTCCTGTTCATTTTCCGCAGAAATTGCAAACTGGGCCAAACAGGAGGTTAAAGGCACTGACTCTCCAAGTGGGGAGAGTGTTAGTAAAGCATCTGGAATGTTGCACCCGAGTACCAGGGGACGAAAACTGACACAATTGAACACGTTTCCCGATCACACGGTGGATCATACTCTGGGTTCCACATGCATGTTTTAGCTGAAGGAAGAATCCCTTAAACCTGGAGAGTTGAGACCCATGGAATGGGTACCATGCAATATGACTTCAAAGGGTCTGCATTTGTCCACCGAACCTCACCAATCCTATCACTGCTGCGTTTATGCCGCTGTACACACGCTTGATTCTCTTTCTGAGACATATAAATCCATAGGTTTTAAGATTCTTCCTAGTCAGGTATATTCTTAGGCGTTTATTATGGGGTGTAGAGTCCACTTCGTTGAGCAAGGAGTAGCTCTTGTCTATTACATATTTGGCTTATGGAACGGTATCTGTGCTAATTTCAATCTCTGGTTTTATGCAGCACCCCAACTCACCTTTCGCCTTCAGCAAGCATAAGTTGGTTTTCTACATTTGAGACCCTGTTCTGTTTTGTAATTCAGTTCCTGTGTAGCCAAGTTTACATTCCGTGTAGTAGTGATATCTTATGATGTTTCTTTTTCTGTGTGACTTATTTCACTTAGAATCATCGTACCTGAATCCACTCATTATGCTGCTATGGGCCTGATGACATAGATTTCATTGCTGAGTGATATTGCATTGTACGTAAGTACCACAACTTCTTTATCCATTTTTCATTTTCTGTGATTTTGAACTTGTACTGTAAACGAGGTTCTTGTAAACAGAGCTGTCCCAAACTTTGGGGTGGCTGTGTCTTTTTGATTTTAATTTCCCTAAGCTATAGGACCATAAATGGAAGTGCCCTAGGCTCTGTTGTTTTGTGTTTTAGATGTTTCAGGAAACACCATACACTTCTCCAGAGTGGCTGTTGGCAATTTACATCCCGCCCATCAGCATAACAAGGCTCCCAATTCTCCATGGCTTGTCCTGCCTTTCTGGATTTTACACTTTTTTCAGATGGCCCTTTTGACCGGGGGGCAGTGAGACTTCATTGTAGTGCAGATTTCCTTTGCAAGCTTGCTTGGTTGGCCAAAAAGGGCGTAGGCTTTTTTTCTTGAGGAAAAATCGCATATGCCCTTTTTGGCCAAGTGCATCATTGTGGACGTTCTGCCTCTTTTCCTATGCTTTACATGCAATTCCAGTCTACCTCCTGAAATCGGTTTCCTGCAATTCTGCCCCGCTTTCAAGTCCTCTTGGCAGCCTTACTTCAATATATTTTTGGACGATAGCTGTCATTTATAACTCTGCAGGTATGTGAATGACAGTGCCCCTGAGCTCCTTTCTTCAACTCGCTTTCTTGTGAGCTGGCCGCAACACCGCAGCCTTGCTTCAGGCCCTAGTGTGGTTCCGGCATGGCACACTGAGCCTTTGGTTAATTCCTCTTCCTGGTGGGAAATGAGAGTTAAATTTGCCCGTCCAGACACCTCCAGCTAGTCTCTCATTGGTTCTCCCTATTCCTGTTCATTTTCCGCAGAAATTGCAAACTGGGCCAAACAGGAGGTTAAAGGCACTGACTCTCCAAGTGGGGAGAGTGTTAGTAAAGCATCTGGAATGTTGCACCCGAGTACCAGGGGACGAAAACTGACACAATTGAACACGTTTCCCGATCACACGGTGGATCATACTCTGGGTTCCACATGCATGTTTTAGCTGAAGGAAGAATCCCTTAAACCTGGAGAGTTGAGACCCATGGAATGGGTACCATGCAATATGACTTCAAAGGGTCTGCATTTGTCCACCGAACCTCACCAATCCTATCACTGCTGCGTTTATGCCGCTGTACACACGCTTGATTCTCTTTCTGAGACATATAAATCCATAGGTTTTAAGATTCTTCCTAGTCAGGTATATTCTTAGGCGTTTATTATGGGGTGTAGAGTCCACTTCGTTGAGCAAGGAGTAGCTCTTGTCTATTACATATTTGGCTTATGGAACGGTATCTGTGCTAATTTCAATCTCTGGTTTTATGCAGCACCCCAACTCACCTTTCGCCTTCAGCAAGCATAAGTTGGTTTTCTACATTTGAGACCCTGTTCTGTTTTGTAATTCAGTTCCTGTGTAGCCAAGTTTACATTCCGTGTAGTAGTGATATCTTATGATGTTTCTTTTTCTGTGTGACTTATTTCACTTAGAATCATCGTACCTGAATCCACTCATTATGCTGCTATGGGCCTGATGACATAGATTTCATTGCTGAGTGATATTGCATTGTACGTAAGTACCACAACTTCTTTATCCATTTTTCATTTTCTGTGATTTTGAACTTGTACTGTAAACGAGGTTCTTGTAAACAGAGCTGTCCCAAACTTTGGGGTGGCTGTGTCTTTTTGATTTTAATTTCCCTAAGCTATAGGACCATAAATGGAAGTGCCCTAGGCTCTGTTGTTTTGTGTTTTAGATGTTTCAGGAAACACCATACACTTCTCCAGAGTGGCTGTTGGCAATTTACATCCCGCCCATCAGCATAACAAGGCTCCCAATTCTCCATGGCTTGTCCTGCCTTTCTGGATTTTACACTTTTTTCAGATGGCCCTTTTGACCGGGGGGCAGTGAGACTTCATTGTAGTGCAGATTTCCTTTGCAAGCTTGCTTGGTTGGCCAAAAAGGGCGTAGGCTTTTTTTCTTGAGGAAAAATCGCATATGCCCTTTTTGGCCAAGTGCATCATTGTGGACGTTCTGCCTCTTTTCCTATGCTTTACATGCAATTCCAGTCTACCTCCTGAAATCGGTTTCCTGCAATTCTGCCCCGCTTTCAAGTCCTCTTGGCAGCCTTACTTCAATATATTTTTGGACGATAGCTGTCATTTATAACTCTGCAGGTATGTGAATGACAGTGCCCCTGAGCTCCTTTCTTCAACTCGCTTTCTTGTGAGCTGGCCGCAACACCGCAGCCTTGCTTCAGGCCCTAGTGTGGTTCCGGCATGGCACACTGAGCCTTTGGTTAATTCCTCTTCCTGGTGGGAAATGAGAGTTAAATTTGCCCGTCCAGACACCTCCAGCTAGTCTCTCATTGGTTCTCCCTATTCCTGTTCATTTTCCGCAGAAATTGCAAACTGGGCCAAACAGGAGGTTAAAGGCACTGACTCTCCAAGTGGGGAGAGTGTTAGTAAAGCATCTGGAATGTTGCACCCGAGTACCAGGGGACGAAAACTGACACAATTGAACACGTTTCCCGATCACACGGTGGATCATACTCTGGGTTCCACATGCATGTTTTAGCTGAAGGAAGAATCCCTTAAACCTGGAGAGTTGAGACCCATGGAATGGGTACCATGCAATATGACTTCAAAGGGTCTGCATTTGTCCACCGAACCTCACCAATCCTATCACTGCTGCGTTTATGCCGCTGTACACACGCTTGATTCTCTTTCTGAGACATATAAATCCATAGGTTTTAAGATTCTTCCTAGTCAGGTATATTCTTAGGCGTTTATTATGGGGTGTAGAGTCCACTTCGTTGAGCAAGGAGTAGCTCTTGTCTATTACATATTTGGCTTATGGAACGGTATCTGTGCTAATTTCAATCTCTGGTTTTATGCAGCACCCCAACTCACCTTTCGCCTTAAGCAAGCATAAGTTGGTTTTCTACATTTGAGACCCTGTTCTGTTTTGTAATTCAGTTCCTGTGTAGCCAAGTTTACATTCCGTGTAGTAGTGATATCTTATGATGTTTCTTTTTCTGTGTGACTTATTTCACTTAGAATCATCGTACCTGAATCCACTCATTATGCTGCTATGGGCCTGATGACATAGATTTCATTGCTGAGTGATATTGCATTGTACGTAAGTACCACAACTTCTTTATCCATTTTTCATTTTCTGTGATTTTGAACTTGTACTGTAAACGAGGTTCTTGTAAACAGAGCCGTCCCAAACTTTGGGGTGGCTGTGTCTTTTTGATTTTAATTTCCCTAAGCTATAGGACCATAAATGGAAGTGCCCTAGGCTCTGTTGTTTTGTGTTTTAGATGTTTCAGGAAACACCATACACTTCTCCAGAGTGGCTGTTGGCAATTTACATCCCGCCCATCAGCATAACAAGGCTCCCAATTCTCCATGGCTTGTCCTGCCTTTCTGGATTTTACACTTTTTTCAGATGGCCCTTTTGACCGGGGGGCAGTGAGACTTCATTGTAGTGCAGATTTCCTTTGCAAGCTTGCTTGGTTGGCCAAAAAGGGCGTATGAGTTTATTCCTGAATATATTCAGGAAAAAACGCATATGCCCTTTTTGGCCAAGTGCATCATTGTGGACGTTCTGCCTCTTTTCCTATGCTTTACATGCAATTCCAGTCTACCTCCTGAAATCGGTTTCCTGCAATTCTGCCCCGCTTTCAAGTCCTCTTGGCAGCCTTACTTCAATATATTTTTGGACGATAGCTGTCATTTATAACTCTGCAGGTATGTGAATGACAGTGCCCCTGAGCTCCTTTCTTCAACTCGCTTTCCTGTGAGCTGGCCGCAACACCGCAGCCTTGCTTCAGGCCCTAGTGTGGTTCCGGCATGGCACACTGAGCCTTTGGTTAATTCCTCTTCCTGGTGGGAAATGAGAGTTAAATTTGCCCGTCCAGACACCTCCAGCTAGTCCCTCATTGGTTCTCCCTATTCCTGTTCATTTTCCGCAGAAATTGCAAACTGGGCCAAACAGGAGGTTAAAGGCACTGACTCTCCAAGTGGGGAGAGTGTTAGTAAAGCATCTGGAATGTTGCACCCGAGTACCAGGGGACGAAAACTGACACAATTGAACACGTTTCCCGATCACACGGTGGATCATACTCTGGGTTCCACATGCATGTTTTAGCTGAAGGAAGAATCCCTTAAACCTGGAGAGTTGAGACCCATGGAATGGGTACCATGCAATATGACTTTAAAGGGTCTGCATTTGTCCACCGAACCTCACCAATCCTATCACTGCTGCGTTTATGCCGCTGTACACACGCTTGATTCTCTTTCTGAGACATATAAATCCATAGGTTTTAAGATTCTTCCTAGTCAGGTATATTCTTAGGCGTTTATTATGGGGTGTAGAGTCCACTTCGTTGAGCAAGGAGTAGCTCTTGTCTATTACATATTTGGCTTATGGAACGGTATCTGTGCTAATTTCAATCTCTGGTTTTATGCAGCACCCCAACTCACCTTTCGCCTTAAGCAAGCATAAGTTGGTTTTCTACATTTGAGACCCTGTTCTGTTTTGTAATTCAGTTCCTGTGTAGCCAAGTTTACATTCCGTGTAGTAGTGATATCTTATGATGTTTCTTTTTCTGTGTGACTTATTTCACTTAGAATCATCGTACCTGAATCCACTCATTATGCTGCTATGGGCCTGATGACATAGATTTCATTGCTGAGTGATATTGCATTGTACATAAGTACCACAACTTCTTTATCCATTTTTCATTTTCTGTGATTTTGAACTTGTACTGTAAACGAGGTTCTTGTAAACAGAGCCATCCCAAACTTTGGGGTGGCTGTGTCTGTTTGATTTTAATTTCCCTAAGCTATAGGACCATAAATGGAAGTGCCCTAGGCTCTGTTGTTTTGTGTTTTAGATGTTTCAGGAAACACCATACACTTCTCCAGAGTGGCTGTTGGCAATTTACATCCCGCCCATCAGCATAACAAGGCTCCCAATTCTCCATGGCTTGTCCTGCCTTTCTGGATTTTACACTTTTTTCAGATGGCCCTTTTGACCGGGGGGCAGTGAGACTTCATTGTAGTGCAGATTTCCTTTGCAAGCTTGCTTGGTTGGCCAAAAAGGGCGTATGCGTTTTTTCCTGAATATATTCAGGAAAAAACGCATACGCCCTTTTTGGCCAAGTGCATCATTGTGGACGTTCTGCCTCTTTTCCTATGCTTTACATGCAATTCCAGTCTACCTCCTGAAATCGGTTTCCTGCAATTCTGCCCAGCGTTCAAGTCCTCTTGGCAGCCTTACTTCAATATATTTTTGGACGATAGCTGTCATTTATAACTCTGCAGGTATGTGAATGACAGTGCCCCTGAGCTCCTTTCTTCAACTCGCTTTCTTGTGAGCTGGCCGCAACACCGCAGCATTGCTTCAGGCCCTAGTGTGGTTCCGGCATGGCACACTGAGCCTTTGGTTAATTCCTCTTCCTGGTGGGAAATGAGAGTTAAATTTGCCCGTCCAGACACCTCCAGCTAGTCTCTCATTGGTTCTCCCTATTCCTGTTCATTTTCCGCAGAAATTGCAAACTGGGCCAAAGAGGAGGTTAAAGGCACTGACTCTCCAAGTGGGGAGAGTGTTAGTAAAGCGTCTGGAATGTTGCACCCGAGTACCAGGGGACGAAAACTGACACAATTGAACACGTTTCCCTATCACACGGTGGATCATACTCTGGGTTCCACATGCATGTTTTAGCTGAAGGAAGAATCCCTTAAACCTGGAGAGTTGAGACCCATGGAATGGGTACCATGCAATATGACTTCAAAGGGTCTGCATTTGTCCACCGAACCTCACCAATAATATCACTGCTGCGTTTATGCCGCTGTACACACGCTTGATTCTCTTTCGGAGACATATAAATCCATAGGTTTTAAGATTCTTACTAGTCAGGTATATTCTTAGGCGTTTAATATGGGGTGTAGAGTCCACTTCGTGGAGCAAGGAGTAGCTCTTGTCTATTTCATATTTGGCTTATGGAACGGTATCTGTGCTAATTTCAATCTTTGGTTTTATGTAGCACCCCAACTCAACCTTCCTTTTAAGCAAGCATAAGTCGGTTTTCTACATTTGAGACCCTGTTCTGTTTTGTAATTCAGTTCCTGTGTAGCCAAGTTTACATTCCATGTGGTAGAGATATCTTATGATGTTTGTTTTTCTGTGTGACTTATTTCACTTAGAATCATCGTACCTGAATCCACTCATTATGCTGCTACGGGCCTGATGACATAGATTTCATTGCTGAGTGATATTGCATTGTACGTAAGTACCACAACTTCTTGATCCATTTTTCGCTTTCTGTGATATTGAACTTGTACCGTAAATGAGGTTCTTGTAAACAGAGCTGTCCCAAACATTGGGGTGTTTGTGTCTTTTTGATTTTAATTTCCCTAAGCTATAGGACCATAAGTGGAAGTGCCCTAGGCTCTGTTGCTTTGTTTTTTAGATGTTTCAGGAAACACCATACACTTCTCCAGAGTGGCTGTTGGCAATTTACATCCCGCCCATCAGCATAACAAGGCTCCCAGTTCTCCATGGCCTGTCCTGCCTTTCTGGATTTTACACTTTTTTCAGATGGCACTTTTGACCGGGGGGCAGTGAGACTTCATTGTAGTGCAGATTTCCTTTGCAAGCTTGCTTGGTTGGCCAAAAAGGGCGTAGGCTTTTTTTCTTGAGGAAAAATCGCATATGCCCTTTTTGGCCAAGTGCATCATTGTGGACGTTCTGCCTCTTTTCCTATGCTTTACATGCAATTCCAGTCTACCTCCTGAAATCGGTTTCCTGCAATTCTGCCCCGCTTTCAAGTCCTCTTGGCAGCCTTACTTCAATATATTTTTGGACGATAGCTGTCATTTATAACTCTGCAGGTATGTGAATGACAGTGCCCCTGAGCTCCTTTCTTCAACTCGCTTTCTTGTGAGCTGGCCGCAACACCGCAGCCTTGCTTCAGGCCCTAGTGTGGTTCCGGCATGGCACACTGAGCCTTTGGTTAATTCCTCTTCCTGGTGGGAAATGAGAGTTAAATTTGCCCGTCCAGACACCTCCAGCTAGTCTCTCATTGGTTCTCCCTATTCCTGTTCATTTTCCGCAGAAATTGCAAACTGGGCCAAACAGGAGGTTAAAGGCACTGACTCTCCAAGTGGGGAGAGTGTTAGTAAAGCATCTGGAATGTTGCACCCGAGTACCAGGGGACGAAAACTGACACAATTGAACACGTTTCCCGATCACACGGTGGATCATACTCTGGGTTCCACATGCATGTTTTAGCTGAAGGAAGAATCCCTTAAACCTGGAGAGTTGAGACCCATGGAATGGGTACCATGCAATATGACTTCAAAGGGTCTGCATTTGTCCACCGAACCTCACCAATAATATCACTGCTGCGTTTATGCCGCTGTACACACGCTTGATTCTCTTTCGGAGACATATAAATCCATAGGTTTTAAGATTCTTACTAGTCAGGTATATTCTTAGGCGTTTAATATGGGGTGTAGAGTCCACTTCGTTGAGCAAGGAGTAGCTCTTGTCTATTACATATTTGGCTTATGGAATGGTATCTGTGCTAATTTCAATCTTTGGTTTTATGTAGCACCCCAACTCAACATTCCTTTTAAGCAAGCATAAGTCGGTTTTCTACATTTGAGACCCTGTTCTGTTTTGTAATTCAGTTCCTGTGTAGCCAAGTTTACATTCCATGTGGTAGAGATATCTTATGATGTTTGTTTTTCTGTGTGACTTATTTCACTTAGAATCATCGTACCTGAATCCACTCATTATGCTGCTACGGGCCTGATGACATAGATTTCATTGCTGAGTGATATTGCATTGTACGTAAGTACCACAACTTCTTGATCCATTTTTCGCTTTCTGTGATATTGAACTTGTACCGTAAACGAGGTTGTTGTAAACAGAGCTGTCCCAAACATTGGGGTGTTTGTGTCTTTTTGATTTTAATTTCCCTAAGCTATAGGACCATAAGTGGAAGTGCCCTAGGCTCTGTTGCTTTGTTTTGTAGATGTTTCAGGAAACACCATACACTTCTCCAGAGTGGCTGTTGGCAATTTACATCCCGCCCATCAGCATAACAAGGCTCCCAGTTCTCCATGGCCTGTCCTGCCTTTCTGGATTTTACACTTTTTTCAGATGGCACTTTTGACCGGGGGGCAGTGAGACTTCATTGTAGTGCAGATTTCCTTTGCAAGCTTGCTTGGTTGGCCAAAAAGGGCGTAGGCTTTTTTTCTTGAGGAAAAATCGCATATGCCCTTTTTGGCCAAGTGCATCATTGTGGACGTTCTGCCTCTTTTCCTATGCTTTACATGCAATTCCAGTCTACCTCCTGAAATCGGTTTCCTGCAATTCTGCCCCGCTTTCAAGTCCTCTTGGCAGTCTTACTTCAATATATTTTTGGACGATAGCTGTCATTTATAACTCTGCAGTTTTGTGAATTACAGTGCCCCTGAGCTCCTTTCTTCAACTTGCTTTCTTGTGAGCTGGCCGCAACACCGCAGCATCGCTTCAGGCCCTAGTGTTGTTCCGGCATGGCACGCTGAGCCTTTGGTTAATTCCTCTTCCTGGTGGGAAATGAGAGTTAAATTTGCCCGTCCAGACACCTCCAGCTAGTCTCTCATTGGTTCTCCCTATTCCTGTTCATTTTCCGCAGAAATTGCAAACTGGGCCAAACAGGAGGTTAAAGGCACTGACTCTCCAAGTGGGGAGAGTGTTAGTAAAGCGTCTGGAATGTTGCACCCGAGTACCAGGGGACGAAAACTGACACATTTGAAAACGTTTCCCGATCACACGGTGGATCATACTCTGGGTTCCACATGCATGTTTTAGCTGAAGGAAGAATCCCTTAAACCTGGAGAGTTGAGACCCATGGAATGGGTACCATGCAATATGACTTCAAAGGGTCTGCATTTGCTCACCGAACCTCATCAATCCTATCACTGCTGCGTTTATGCTGCTATACACACGCTTGATTCTCTTTCGGAGATATATAAATCTATAGGTTTTAAGATTCTTACTAGTCAGGTATATTCTTAGGCGTTTAATATGGGGTGTTGAGTCCACTTCGTTGAGCAAGGTGTAGCTCTTTTCTATTACATATTTGGCTTATGGAACGATATCTGCGCTAATTTCAATGTCTGGTTTTATGCAGCACCCCAACTCACCTTTCCCCTTAAGGAAGCATAAGTAGGTTTTCTACATTTGAGACCCTGTTCTGTTTTGTAATTCAGTTCCTGTGTAGCCAAGTTTACATTCCGTGTAGTAGTGATATCTTATGATGTTTCTTTTTCTGTGTGACTTATTTCACTTAGAATCATCGTACCTGAATCCACTCATTATGCTGCAATGGGCCTGATGACATAGATTTCATTGCTGAGTGATATTGCATTGTAGGTAAGTACCACAACTTCTTTATCCATTTTTCACTTTCTGTGATATTGAACTTGTACCGTAAACGAGGTTACTGTAAACAGAACCGTCCCAAACTTTGGGGTGGCTGTGTCTTTTTGATTTTAATTTCCCTAAGCTATAGGACCATAAGTGGAAGTGCCCTAGGCTCTGTTGCTTTGTTTTGTAGATGTTTCAGGAAACACCATACAGTTCTCCAGAGTGGCTGTTGGCAATTTACATCCCGCCCATCAGCATAACAAGGCTCCCAGTTCTCCATGGCCTGTCCTGCTTTGCTGGATTTTATACTTTTTTCAGATGGCCCTTTTGGCCGCGGGGTAGTGAGACTTCATTGTAGTGCAGATTCCCATTGCAAGCTTGCTTGGTTGGCCTAAAATGGCGTATGCGTTTTTTCCTGAATATATTCAGGAAAAAACGCATACGCCCTTTTTGGCCAAGTGCATCATTGTGGACGTTCTGCCTCTTTTCCTATGCTTTACATGCAATTCCAGTCTACCTCCTGAAATCGGTTTCCTGCAATTCTGCCCCGCTTTCAAGTCCTCTTGGCAGCCTTACTTCAATATATTTTTGGACGATAGCTGTCATTTATAACTCTGCAGGTTTGTGAATTACAGTGCTCCTGAGCTCCTTTCTTCAACTCGTTTTCTTGTGAGCTGGCTGCAACACCGCAGCATTGCTTCAGGCCCTAGTGTGCTTCCAGAATGGCACACTGAGCCTTTGTTTAATTCCTCTTCCTGGTGGGAAATGAGAGTTAAATTTGCCCGTCCAGACACCTCCAGCTACTCTCTCATTGGTTTTCCCTATTCCTATTCAATTTCCGCAGAAATTGCAAACTGGGCCAAACAGGAGGTTAAAGGCACTGACTCTCCAAGTGGGGAGAGTGTTAGTAAAGCGTCTGGAATGTTGCACCCGAGTACCGGGGGACGAAAACTGAGTCACATTTGAACACGTTTCCCGATCACACGGTGGATCATACTCTGGGTTCCACATGCATGTTTTAGCTGAAGGAAGAATCCCTTAAACCTGGAGAGTTGAGACCCATGGAATGGGTACCATGCAATATGACTTGAAAGGGTCTGCATTTGCTCACCGAACCTCACGAATCCTAACACTGCTGCGTTTATGCCGCTGTACACATGGTTGATTCTCTTTTGGAGACATATAAATCCATAGGTTTTAAGATTCTTACTAGTCAGGTATATTCTTATGCGTTTAATATGTGGTGTTGAGTCCACTTCGTTGAGCAAGGAGAAGCTCTTGTCTATTACATATTTGGCTTATGGAACGGTATCTGTGCTAATTTCAATCTCTGGTTTTATGCAGCACCCCAACTCACCTTTCCCCTTAAGGAAGCATAAGTTGGTTTTCTACGTTTGAGACCCTGTTCTGTTTTGTAATTCAGTTCCTGTGTAGCCAAGTTTACATTCCGTGTAGTAGTGATATCTTATGATGTTTCTTTTTTTGTGTGACTTATTTCACTTAGAATCATCGTACCTGAATCCACTCATTATGCTGCTACGGGCCTGATGACATAGATTTCATTGCTGAGTGATATTGCATTGTACGTAAGTACCACAACTTCTTTATCCATTTTTCGCTTTCTGTGATATTGAACTTGTACCGTAAATGAGGTTCTTGTAAACTGAGCCGTCCCAAACTTTGGGGTGGCTGTGTCTTTTTGATTTTCATTTCCCTAAGCTATAGGACCATAAGTGGAAGTGCCCTAGGCTCTGTTGCTTTGTTTTTTAGATGTTTCAGGAAACACCATACACTTCTCCAGAGTGGCTGTTGGCAATTTACATCCCACCCATCAGCATAACAAGGCTCCCAGTTCTCCATGGCCTGTCCTGCCTTTCTGGATTTTACACTTTTTTCAGATGGCCCTTTTGACCGGGGGGCAGTGAGACTTCATTGTAGTGCAGATTTCCTTTGCAAGCTTGCTTGGTTGGCCAAAAAGTGCGTATGCGTTTTTTCCTGAATATATTCAGGAAAAAACGCATACGCCCTTTTTGGCCAAGTGCATCATTGTGGACGTTCTGCCTCTTTTCCTATGCTTTACATGCAATTCCAGTCTACCTCCTGAAATCGGTTTCCTGCAATTCTGCCCCGCTTTCAAGTCCTCTTGGCAGCCTTACTTCAATATATTTTTGGACGATAGCTATCATTTATAACTCTGCAGGTATGTGAATGACAGTGCCCCTGAGCTCCTTTCTTCAACTCGCTTTCTTGTGAGCTGGCCGCAACACCGCAGGATTGCTTCAGGCCCTAGTGTGGTTCCGGCATGGCACGCTGAGCCTTTGTTTAATTCCTCTTCCTGGTGGGAAATGAGAGTTAAATTTGCCCGTCCAGACACCTCCAGCTAGTCTCTCATTGGTTCTCCCTATTCCTGTTCATTTTCCGCAGAAATTGCAAACTGGGCCAAAGAGGAGGTTAAAGGCACTAACTCTCCAAGTGGGGAGAGTGTTAGTAAAGCGTCTGGAATGTTGCACCCGAGTACCAGGGGACGAAAACTGAGACACATTTGAACACGTTTCCCGATCACATGGTGGATCATACTCTGGGTTCCACATGCATGTTTTAGCTGAAGGAAGAATCCCTTAAACCTGGAGAGTTGAGACCCCTGCAATGGGTACCATGCAATATGACTTCAAAGGGTCTACATTTGCTCACCGAACCTCACCAATCCTATCACTGCTGCATTTATGCCACTGTACACACGCTTGATTCTCTTTCTGAGACATATAAATCCATAGGTTTTAAGATTCTTACTAGTCAGGTATATTCTTAGGCGTTTAATATGGGGTGTAGAGTCCACTTCGTTGAGCAAGGAGTAGCTCTTGTCTATTACATATTTGGCTTATGGAACGGTATCTGTGCTAATTTCAATCTCTGGTTTTATGCAGCACCCCAACTCACCTTTCCCCTTAAGCAAGCATAAGTCGGTTTTCTACATTTGAGACCCTGTTCTGTTTTGTAATTCAGTTCCTGTGTAGCCAAGTTTACATTCCATGTGGTAGAGATATCTTATGATGTTTCTTTTTCTGTGTGACTTATTTCACTTAGAATCATCGTACCTGAATCCACTCATTATGCTGCTATGGGCCTGATGACATAGATTTCATTGCTGAGTGATATTGCATTGTACGTAAGTACCACAACTTCTTTATCCATTTTTCACTTTCTGTGATTTTGAACTTATACTGTAAACTAGGTTCTTGTAAACAGAGCCTTCCCAAACTTTGGGGTGGCTGTGTCTTTTTGATTTTAATTTCCCTAAGCTATAGGACCATAAGTGGAAGTGCCCTAGGCTCTGTTGCTTTGTTTTGTAGATGTTTCAGGAAACACCATACACTTCTCCAGAGTGGCTGTTGGCAATTTACATCCCGCCCATCAGCATAACAAGGCTCCCAGTTCTCCATGGCCTGTCCTGCCTTTCTGGATTTTACACTTTTTTCAGATGGCCCTTTTGACCGGGGGGCAGTGAGACTTCATTGTAGTGCAGATTTCCTTTGCAAGCTTGCTTGGTTGGCCAAAAAGGGCGTATGCGTTTTTTCCTGAATATATTCAGGAAAAAACGCATACGCCCTTTTTGGCCAAGTGCATCATTGTGGACGTTCTGCCTCTTTTCCTATGCTTTACATGCAATTCCAGTCTACCTCCTGAAATCGGTTTCCTGCAATTCTGCCCCGCTTTCAAGTCCTCTTGGCAGCCTTACTTCAATATATTTTTGGACGATAGCTATCATTTATAACTCTGCAGGTATGTGAATGACAGTGCCCCTGAGCTCCTTTCTTCAACTCGCTTTCTTGTGAGCTGGCCGCAACACCGCAGCATTGCTTCAGGCCCTAGTGTGGTTCCGGCATGGCACGCTGAGCCTTTGTTTAATTCCTCTTCCTGGTGGGAAATGAGAGTTAAATTTGCCCGTCCAGACACCTCCAGCTAGTCTCTCATTGGTTCTCCCTATTCCTGTTCATTTTCCGCAGAAATTGCAAACTGGGCCAAACAGGAGTTTAAAGGCACTGACTCTCCAAGTGGGGAGAGTGTTAGTAAAGCGTCTGGAATGTTGCACCCGAGTACCAGGGGACGAAAACTGAGTCACATTTGAACATGTTTCCCGATCACACGGTGGATCATACTCTGGGTTCCACATGCATGTTTTAGCTGAAGGAAGAATCCCTTAAACCTGGAGAGTTGAGACCCATGGAATGGGTACCATGCAATATGACTTGAAAGGGTCTGCATTTGCTCACCGAACCTCACCAATCCTAACACTGCTGCGTTTATGCCGCTGTACACATGGTTGATTCTCTTTTGGAGACATATAAATCCATAGGTTTTAAGATTCTTACTAGTCAGGTATATTCTTATGCGTTTAATATGGGGTGTTGAGTCCACTTCGTTGAGCAATGAGTAGCTCTTGTCTATTACATATTTGGCTTATGGAACGGTATCTGTTCTAATTTCAATCTCTGGTTTTATGCAGCACCCCAACTCACCTTTCCCCTTAAGCAAGCATAAGATGGTTTTCTACATTTGAGACCCTGTTCTGTTTTGTAATTCAGTTCCTGTGTAGCCAAGTTTACATTCCGTGTAGTAGTGATATCTTATGATGTTTCTTTTTCTGTGTGACTTATTTCACTTAGAATCATCGTACCTGAATCCACTCATTATGCTGCTATGGGCCTGATGACATAGATTTCATTGCTGAGTGATATTGCATTGTACGTAAGTACCACAACTTCTTTATCCATTTTTCATTTTCTGTGATTTTGAACTTGTACTGTAAACGAGGTTCTTGTAAACAGAGCCGTCCCAAACTTTGGGGTGGCTGTGTCTTTTTGATTTTAATTTCCCTAAGCTATAGGACCATAAATGGAAGTGCCCTAGGCTCTGTTGCTTTGTTTTTTAGATGTTTCAGGAAACACCATACACTTCTCCAGAGTGGCTGTTGGCAATTTACATCCCGCCCATCAGCATAACAAGGATCCCAATTCTCCATGGTTTGTCCTGCCTTTCTGGATTTTACACTTTTTTCAGATGGCACTTTTGACCGGGGGGCAGTGAGACTTCATTGTAGTGCAGATTTCCTTTGCAAGCTTGCTTGGTTGGCCAAAAAGGGCGTATGCGTTTTTTCCTGAATGTATTCAGGAAAAAACGCATATGCCCTTTTTCGCCAAGTGCATCATTGTGGACGTTCTGCCTCTTTTCCTATGCTTTACATGCAATTCCATTCTACCTCCTGAAATCGGTTTCCTGCAATTCTGCCCCGCTTTCAAGTCCTCTTGGCAGCCTTACTTCAATATATTTTTGGACGATAGCTGTCATTTATAACTCTGCAGGTATGTGAATGACAGTGCCCCTGAGCTCCTTTCTTCAACTCGCTTTCTTGTGAGCTGGCCGCAACACCGCAGCCTTGCTTCAGGCCCTAGTGTGGTTCCGGCATGGCACACTGAGCCTTTGGTTAATTCCTCTTCCTGGTGGGAAATGAGAGTTAAATTTGCCCGTCCAGACACCTCCAGCTAGTCTCTCATTGGTTCTCCCTATTCCTGTTCATTTTCCGCAGAAATTGCAAACTGGGCCAAACAGGAGGTTAAAGGCACTGACTCTCCAAGTGGGGAGAGTGTTAGTAAAGCGTCTGGAATGTTGCACCCGAGTACCATGGGACGAAAACTGACACAATTGAACACGTTTCCCTATCACGCGGTGGATCATACTCTGGGTTCCACATGCATGTTTTAGCTGAAGGAAGAATCCCTTAAACCTGGAGAGTTGAGACCCATGGAATGGGTACCATGCAATATGACTTCAAAGGGTCTGCATTTGTCCACCGAACCTCACCAATAATATCACTGCTGCGTTTATGCCGCTGTACACACGCTTGATTCTCTTTCGGAGACATATAAATCCATAGGTTTTAAGATTCTTACTAGTCAGGTATATTCTTAGGCGTTTAATATGGGGTGTAGAGTCCACTTCGTTGAGCAAGGAGTAGCTCTTGTCTATTACATATTTGGCTTATGGAACGGTATCTGTGCTAATTTCAATCTTTGGTTTTATGTAGCACCCCAACTCAACTTTCCTCTTAAGCAAGCATAAGTCGGTATTCTACATTTGAGACCCTGTTCTGTTTTGTAATTCAGTTCCTGTGTAGCCAAGTTTACATTCCATGTGGTAGAGATATCTTATGATGTTTCTTTTTCTGTGTGACTTATTTCACTTAGAATCATCGTACCTGAATCCACTCATTATGCTGCTACGGGCCTGATGACATAGATTTCATTGCTGAGTGATATTGCATTGTACGTAAGTACCACAAATTCTTTATCCATTTTGCGCTTTCTGTGATATTGAACTTGTACCGTAAACGAGGTTCTTGTAAACAGAGCTGTCCCAAACATTGGGGTAGTTGTGTCTTTTTGATTTTAATTTCCCTAAGCTATAGGACCATAAGTGGAAGTGCCCTAGGCTCTGTTGCTTTGTTTTTTAGATGTTTCAGGAAACACCATACACTTCTCCAGAGTGGCTGTTGGCAATTTACATCCCGCCCATCAGCATAACAAGGCTCCCAGTTCTCCATGGCCTGTCCTGCCTTTCTGGATTTTACACTTTTTTCAGATGGCACTTTTGACCAGGGGGCAGTGAGACTTCATTGTAGTGCAGATTTCCTTTGCAAGCTTGCTTGGTTGGCCAAAAAGGGCGTAGGCTTTTTTTCTTGAGGAAAAATCGCATATGCCCTTTTTGGCCAAGTGCATCATTGTCGACGTTCTGCCTCTTTTCCTATGCTTTACATGCAATTCCAGTCTACCTCCTGAAATCGGTTTCCTGCAATTCTGCCCCGCTTTCAAGTCCTCTTGGCAGCCTTACTTCAATATATTTTTGGATGATAGCTGTCATTTATAACTCTGCATGTCTGTGAATGACAGTGCCCCTGAGCTCCTTTCTTCAACTCGCTTTCTTGTGAGCTGGCCGCAACACCGCAGCATCGCTTCAGGCCCTAGTGTTGTTCCGGCATGGCACGATGAGCCTTTGGTCAATTCCTCTTCCTGGTGGGAAATGAGAGTTAAATTTGCCCGTCCAGACACCTCCAGCTAGTCTCTCATTGGTTCTCCCTATTCCTGTTCATTTTCCGCAGAAATTGGAAACTGGGCCAAACAGGAGGTTAAAGGCACTGACTCTCCAAGTGGGGAGAGTGTTAGTAAAGCGTCTGGAATGTTGCACCCGAGTACCAGGGGACGGAAACTGACACATTTGAACACGTTTCCCGATCACACGGTGGATCATACTCTGGGTTCCACATGCATGTTTTAGCTGAAGGAAGAATCCCTTAAACCTGGAGAGTTGAGACCCATGGAATGGGTACCATGCAATATGACTTCAAAGGGTCTGCATTTGCTCACCGAACCTCATCAATCCTATCACTGCTGCGTTTATGCCGCTATACACACGCTTGATTCTCTTTCAGAGATATATAAATCCATAGGTTTTAAGATTCTTACTAGTCAGGTATATTCTTAGGCGTTTAATATGGGGTGTTGAGTCCACTTCGTTGAGCAAGGTGTAGCTCTTTTCTATTACATATTTGGCTTATGGAACGATATCTGTGCTAATTTCAATGTCTGGTTTTATGCAGCACCCCAACTCACCTTTCCCCTTAAGGAAGCATAAGTCGGTTTTCTACATTTGAGACCCTGTTCTGTTTTGTAATTCAGTTCCTGTGTAGCCAAGTTTACATTCCGTGTAGTAGTGATATCTTATGATGTTTCTTTTTCTGTGTGACTTATTTCACTTAGAATCATCGTACCTGAATCCACTCATTATGCTGCTATGGGCCTGATGACATAGATTTCATTGCTGAGTGATATTGCATTGTAGGTAAGTACCACAACTTCTTTATCCATTTTTCACTTTCTGTGATATTGAACTTGTACCGTAAACGAGGTTCCTGTAAACAGAACCGTCCCAAACTTTGGGGTGGCTGTGTCTTTTTGATTTTCATTTCCCTAAGCTATAGGACCATAAGTGGAAGTGCCCTAGGCTCTGTTGCTTTGTTTTTTAGATGTTTCAGGAAACACCATACACTTCTCCAGAGTGACTGGTGGCAATTTACATCCCGCCCATCAGCATAACAAGGCTCCCAGTTCTCCATGGCCTGTCCTGCCTTTCTGGATTTTACACTTTTTTCAGATGGCCCTTTTGACCGGGGGGGCAGTGAGACTTCATTGTACTGCATATTTCTTTTGCAAGCTTGCTTGGTTGGCCAAAAAGGGCGTATGCGTTTATTCCTGAATATATTCAGGAAAAAACGCATACGCCCTTTTTGGCCAAGTGCATCATTGTGGACGTTCTGCCTCTTTTCCTATGCTTTACATGCAATTCCAGTCTACCTCCTGAAATCGGTTTCCTGCAATTCTGCCCCGCTTTCAAGTCCTCTTGGCAGCCTTACTTCAATATATTTTTGGACGATAGCTGTCATTTATAACTCTGCAGGTATGTGAATGACAGTGCCCCTGAGCTCCTTTCTTCAACTCGCTTTCTTGTGAGCTGGCCGCAACACCGCAGCCTTGCTTCAGGCCCTAGTGTGGTTCCGGCATGGCACACTGAGCCTTTGGTTAATTCCTCTTCCTGGTGGGAAATGAGAGTTAAATTTGCCCGTCCAGACACCTCCAGCTAGTCTCTCATTGGTTCTCCCTATTCCTGTTCATTTTCCGCAGAAATTGCAAACTGGGCCAAACAGGAGGTTAAAGGCACTGACTCTCCAAGTGGGGAGAGTGTTAGTAAAGCGTCTGGAATGTTGCACCCGAGTACCAGGGGACGAAAACTGACACATTTGAAAACGTTTCCCGATCACACGGTGGATCATACTCTGGGTTCCACATGCATGTTTTAGCTGAAGGAAGAATCCCTTAAACCTGGAGAGTTGAGACCCATGGAATGGGTACCATGCAATATGACTTGAAAGGGTCTGCATTTGCTCACCGAACCTCACGAATCCTAACACTGCTGCGTTTATGCCGCTGTACACATGGTTGATTCTCTTTTGGAGACATATAAATCCATAGGTTTTAAGATTCTTACTAGTCAGGTATATTCTTATGCGTTTAATATGTGGTGTTGAGTCCACTTCGTTGAGCAAGGAGAAGCTCTTGTCTATTACATATTTGGCTTATGGAACGGTATCTGTGCTAATTTCAATCTCTGGTTTTATGCAGCACCCCAACTCACCTTTCCCCTTAAGGAAGCATAAGTTGGTTTTCTACGTTTGAGACCCTGTTCTGTTTTGTAATTCAGTTCCTGTGTAGCCAAGTTTACATTCCGTGTAGTAGTGATATCTTATGATGTTTCTTTTTTTGTGTGACTTATTTCACTTAGAATCATCGTACCTGAATCCACTCATTATGCTGCTACGGGCCTGATGACATAGATTTCATTGCTGAGTGATATTGCATTGTACGTAAGTACCACAACTTCTTTATCCATTTTGCGCTTTCTGTGATATTGAACTTGTACCGTAAATGAGGTTCTTGTAAACTGAGCCGTCCCAAACTTTGGGGTGGCTGTGTCTTTTTGATTTTCATTTCCCTAAGCTATAGGACCATAAGTGGAAGTGCCCTAGGCTCTGTTGCTTTGTTTTGTAGATGTTTCAGGAAACACCATACACTTCTCCAGAGTGGCTGTTGGCAATTTACATCCCGCCCATCAGCATAACAAGGCTCCCAGTTCTCCATGGCCTGTCCTGCCTTTCTGGATTTTACACTTTTTTCAGATGGCCCTTTTGACCGGGGGGCAGTGAGACTTCATTGTAGTGCAGATTTCCTTTGCAAGCTTGCTTGGTTGGCCAAAAAGGGCGTATGCGTTTTTTCCTGAATATATTCAGGAAAAAACGCATATGCCCTTTTTGGCCAAGTGCATCATTGTGGACGTTCTGCCTCTTTTCCTATGCTTTACATGCAATTCCAGTCTACCTCCTGAAATCGGTTTCCTGCAATTCTGCCCCGCTTTCAAGTCCTCTTGGCAGCCTTACTTCAATATATTTTTGGACGATAGCTATCATTTATAACTCTGCAGGTATGTGAATGACAGTGCCCCTGAGCTCCTTTCTTCAACTCGCTTTCTTGTGAGCTGGCCGCAACACCGCAGGATTGCTTCAGGCCCTAGTGTGGTTCCGGCATGGCACGCTGAGCCTTTGTTTAATTCCTCTTCCTGGTGGGAAATGAGAGTTAAATTTGCCCGTCCAGACACCTCCAGCTAGTCTCTCATTGGTTCTCCCTATTCCTGTTCATTTTCCGCAGAAATTGCAAACTGGGCCAAACAGGAGGTTAAAGGCACTGGCTCTCCAAGTGGGGAGAGTGTTAGTAAAGCGTCTGGAATGTTGCACCCGAGTACCAGGGGATGAAAACTGAGACACATTTGAACACGTTTCCCGATCACATGGTGGATCATACTCTGGGTTCCACATGCATGTTTTAGCTGAAGGAAGAATCCCTTAAACCTGGAGAGTTGAGACCCCTGCAATGGGTACCATGCAATATGACTTCAAAGGGTCTGCATTTGCTCACCGAACCTCACCAATCCTATCACTGCTGCATTTATGCCACTGTACACACGCTTGATTCTCTTTCTGAGACATATAAATCCATAGGTTTTAAGATTCTTACTAGTCAGGTATATTCTTAGGCGTTTAATATGGGGTGTAGAGTCCACTTCGTTGAGCAAGGAGTAGCTCTTGTCTATTACATATTTGGCTTATGGAACGGTATCTGTGCTAATTTCAATCTCTGGTTTTATGCAGCACCCCAACTCACCTTTCGCCTTAAGCAAGCATAAGTTGGTTTTCTACATTTGAGACCCTGTTCTGTTTTGTAATTCAGTTCCTGTGTAGCCAAGTTTACATTCCATGTGGTAGAGATATCTTATGATGTTTCTTTCTCTGTGTGACTTATTTCACTTAGAATCATCGTACCTGAATCCACTCATTATGCTGCTATGGGCCTGATGACATAGATTTCATTGCTGAGTGATATTGCATTGTACGTAAGTACCACAACTTCTTTATCCATTTTTCACTTTCTGTGATTTTGAACTTATACTGTAAACGAGGTTCTTGTAAACAGAGCCTTCCCAAACTTTGGGGTGGCTGTGTCTTTTTGATTTTAATTTCCCTAAGCTATAGGACCATAAGTGGAAGTGCCCTAGGCTCTGTTGCTTTGTTTTGTAGATGTTTCAGGAAACACCATACACTTCTCCAGAGTGGCTGTTGGCAATTTACATCCCAACCATCAGCATAACAAGGCTCCCAGTTCTCCATGGCCTGTCCTGCCTTTCTGGATTTTACACTTTTTTCAGATGGCCCTTTTGACCGGGGGGCAGTGAGACTTCATTGTACTGCATATTTCTTTTGCAAGCTTGCTTGGTTGGCCAAAAAGGGCGTATGCGTTTATTCCTGAATATATTCAGGAAAAAACGCATACGCCCTTTTTGGCCAAGTGCATCATTGTGGACGTTCTGCCTCTTTTCCTATGCTTTACATGCAATTCCAGTCTACCTCCTGAAATCGGTTTCCTGCAATTCTGCCCCGCTTTCAAGTCCTCTTGGCAGCCTTACTTCAATATATTTTTGGACGATAGCTGTCATTTATAACTCTGCAGGTATGTGAATGACAGTGCCCCTGAGCTCCTTTCTTCAACTCGCTTTCTTGTGAGCTGGCCGCAACACCGCAGCCTTGCTTCAGGCCCTAGTGTGGTTCCGGCATGGCACACTGAGCCTTTGGTTAATTCCTCTTCCTGGTGGGAAATGAGAGTTAAATTTGCCCGTCCAGACACCTCCAGCTAGTCTCTCATTGGTTCTCCCTATTCCTGTTCATTTTCCGCAGAAATTGCAAACTGGGCCAAACAGGAGGTTAAAGGCACTGACTCTCCAAGTGGGGAGAGTGTTAGTAAAGCGTCTGGAATGTTGCACCCGAGTACCAGGGGACGAAAACTGACACATTTGAAAACGTTTCCCGATCACACGGTGGATCATACTCTGGGTTCCACATGCATGTTTTAGCTGAAGGAAGAATCCCTTAAACCTGGAGAGTTGAGACCCATGGAATGGGTACCATGCAATATGACTTGAAAGGGTCTGCATTTGCTCACCGAACCTCACGAATCCTAACACTGCTGCGTTTATGCCGCTGTACACATGGTTGATTCTCTTTTGGAGACATATAAATCCATAGGTTTTAAGATTCTTACTAGTCAGGTATATTCTTATGCGTTTAATATGTGGTGTTGAGTCCACTTCGTTGAGCAAGGAGAAGCTCTTGTCTATTACATATTTGGCTTATGGAACGGTATCTGTGCTAATTTCAATCTCTGGTTTTATGCAGCACCCCAACTCACCTTTCCCCTTAAGGAAGCATAAGTTGGTTTTCTACGTTTGAGACCCTGTTCTGTTTTGTAATTCAGTTCCTGTGTAGCCAAGTTTACATTCCGTGTAGTAGTGATATCTTATGATGTTTCTTTTTTTGTGTGACTTATTTCACTTAGAATCATCGTACCTGAATCCACTCATTATGCTGCTACGGGCCTGATGACATAGATTTCATTGCTGAGTGATATTGCATTGTACGTAAGTACCACAACTTCTTTATCCATTTTGCGCTTTCTGTGATATTGAACTTGTACCGTAAATGAGGTTCTTGTAAACTGAGCCGTCCCAAACTTTGGGGTGGCTGTGTCTTTTTGATTTTCATTTCCCTAAGCTATAGGACCATAAGTGGAAGTGCCCTAGGCTCTGTTGCTTTGTTTTGTAGATGTTTCAGGAAACACCATACACTTCTCCAGAGTGGCTGTTGGCAATTTACATCCCGCCCATCAGCATAACAAGGCTCCCAGTTCTCCATGGCCTGTCCTGCCTTTCTGGATTTTACACTTTTTTCAGATGGCCCTTTTGACCGGGGGGCAGTGAGACTTCATTGTAGTGCAGATTTCCTTTGCAAGCTTGCTTGGTTGGCCAAAAAGGGCGTATGCGTTTTTTCCTGAATATATTCAGGAAAAAACGCATACGCCCTTTTTGGCCAAGTGCATCATTGTGGACGTTCTGCCTCTTTTCCTATGCTTTACATGCAATTCCAGTCTACCTCCTGAAATCGGTTTCCTGCAATTCTGCCCCGCTTTCAAGTCCTCTTGGCAGCCTTACTTCAATATATTTTTGGACGATAGCTATCATTTATAACTCTGCAGGTATGTGAATGACAGTGCCCCTGAGCTCCTTTCTTCAACTCGCTTTCTTGTGAGCTGGCCGCAACACCGCAGGATTGCTTCAGGCCCTAGTGTGGTTCCGGCATGGCACGCTGAGCCTTTGTTTAATTCCTCTTCCTGGTGGGAAATGAGAGTTAAATTTGCCCGTCCAGACACCTCCAGCTAGTCTCTCATTGGTTCTCCCTATTCCTGTTCATTTTCCGCAGAAATTGCAAACTGGGCCAAACAGGAGGTTAAAGGCACTGGCTCTCCAAGTGGGGAGAGTGTTAGTAAAGCGTCTGGAATGTTGCACCCGAGTACCAGGGGATGAAAACTGAGACACATTTGAACACGTTTCCCGATCACATGGTGGATCATACTCTGGGTTCCACATGCATGTTTTAGCTGAAGGAAGAATCCCTTAAACCTGGAGAGTTGAGACCCCTGCAATGGGTACCATGCAATATGACTTCAAAGGGTCTGCATTTGCTCACCGAACCTCACCAATCCTATCACTGCTGCATTTATGCCACTGTACACACGCTTGATTCTCTTTCTGAGACATATAAATCCATAGGTTTTAAGATTCTTACTAGTCAGGTATATTCTTAGGCGTTTAATATGGGGTGTAGAGTCCACTTCGTTGAGCAAGGAGTAGCTCTTGTCTATTACATATTTGGCTTATGGAACGGTATCTGTGCTAATTTCAATCTCTGGTTTTATGCAGCACCCCAACTCACCTTTCGCCTTAAGCAAGCATAAGTTGGTTTTCTACATTTGAGACCCTGTTCTGTTTTGTAATTCAGTTCCTGTGTAGCCAAGTTTACATTCCATGTGGTAGAGATATCTTATGATGTTTCTTTCTCTGTGTGACTTATTTCACTTAGAATCATCGTACCTGAATCCACTCATTATGCTGCTATGGGCCTGATGACATAGATTTCATTGCTGAGTGATATTGCATTGTACGTAAGTACCACAACTTCTTTATCCATTTTTCACTTTCTGTGATTTTGAACTTATACTGTAAACGAGGTTCTTGTAAACAGAGCCTTCCCAAACTTTGGGGTGGCTGTGTCTTTTTGATTTTAATTTCCCTAAGCTATAGGACCATAAGTGGAAGTGCCCTAGGCTCTGTTGCTTTGTTTTGTAGATGTTTCAGGAAACACCATACACTTCTCCAGAGTGGCTGTTGGCAATTTACATCCCAACCATCAGCATAACAAGGCTCCCAGTTCTCCATGGCCTGTCCTGCCTTTCTGGATTTTACACTTTTTTCAGATGGCCCTTTTGACCGGGGGGCAGTGAGACTTCATTGTAGTGCAGATTTCCTTTGCAAGCTTGCTTGGTTGGCCAAAAAGGGCGTATGCGTTTTTTCCTGAATATATTAAGGAAAAAACGCATACGCCCTTTTTGGCCAAGTGCATCATTGTGGACGTTCTGCCTCTTTTCCTATGCTTTACATGCAATTCCAGTCTACCTCCTGAAATCGGTTTCCTGCAATTCTGCCCCGCTTTCAAGTCCTCTTGGCAGCCTTACTTCAATATATTTTTGGACGATAGCTATCATTTATAACTCTGCAGGTATGTGAATGACAGTGCCCCTGAGCTCCTTTCTTCAACTCGCTTTCTTGTGAGCTGGCCGCAACACCGCAGGATTGCTTCAGGCCCTAGTGTGGTTCCGGCATGGCACGCTGAGCCTTTGTTTAATTCCTCTTCCTGGTGGGAAATGAGAGTTAAATTTGCCCGTCCAGACACCTCCAGCTAGTCTCTCATTGGTTCTCCCTATTCCTGTTCATTTTCCGCAGAAATTGCAAACTGGGCCAAACAAGAGGTTAAAGGCACTGACTCTCCAAGTGGGGAGAGTGTTAGTAAAGCGTCTGGAATGTTGCACCCGAGTACCAGGGGACAAAAACTGAGACACATTTGAACACGTTTCCCGATCACATGGTGGATCATACTCTGGGTTCCACATGCATGTTTTAGCTGAAGGAAGAATCCCTTAAACCTGGAGAGTTGAGACCCCTGCAATGGGTACCATGCAATATGACTTCAAAGGGTCTGCATTTGCTCACCGAACCTCACCAATCCTATCACTGCTGCATTTATGCCACTGTACACACGCTTGATTCTCTTTCTGAGACATATAAATCCATAGGTTTTAAGATTCTTACTAGTCAGGTATATTCTTAGGCGTTTAATATGGGGTGTAGAGTCGACTTCGTTGAGCAAGGAGTAGCTCTTGTCTATTACATATTTGGCTTATGGAACGGTATCTGTTCTAATTTCAATCTCTGGTTTTATGCAGCACCCCAACTCACCTTTCGCCTTAAGCAAGCATAAGTTGGTTTTCTACATTTGAGACCCTGTTCTGTTTTGTAATTCAGTTCCTGTGTAGCCAAGTTTACATTCCATGTGGTAGAGATATCTTATGATGTTTCTTTCTCTGTGTGACTTATTTCACTTAGAATCATCGTACCTGAATCCACTCATTATGCTGCTACGGGCCTGATGACATAGATTTCATTGCTGAGTGATATTGCATTGTACGTAAGTACCACAACTTCTTTATCCATTTTGCGCTTTCTGTGATATTGAACTTGTACCGTAAACGAGGTTCTTGTAAACAGAGCTGTCCCAAATATTTGGGTGGTTGTGTCTTTTTGATTTTAATTTCCCTAAGCTATAGGACCATAAGTGGAAGTGCCCTAGGCTCTGTTGCTTTGTTTTTTAGATGTTTCAGGAAACACCATACACTTCTCCAGAGTGACTGTTGGCAATTTACATCCCGCCCATCAGCATAACAAGGCTCCCAGTTCTCCATGGGCTGTCCTGCCTTTCTGGATTTTACACTTTTTTCAGATGGCCCTTTTGACCGGGGGGCAGTGAGACTTCATTGTAGTGCAGATTTCCTTTGCAAGCTTGCTTGGTTGGCCAAAAAGGGCGTATGCGTTTTTTCCTGAATGTATTCAGGAAAAAACGCATACGCCCTTTTTGGCCAAGTGCATCATTGTGGACGTTCTGCCTCTTTTCCTATGCTTTACATGCAATTCCAGTCTACCTCCTGAAATCGGTTTCCTGCAATTCTGCCCCGCTTTCAAGTCCTCTTGGCAGCCTTACTTCAATATATTTTTGGACGATAGCTGTCATTTATAACTCTGCAGGTATGTGAATGACAGTGCCCCTGAGCTCCTTTCTTCAACTCGCTTTCTTGTGAGCTGGCCGCAACACCGCAGCATTGCTTCAGGCCCTAGTGTGGTTCCGGTATGGCACGCTGAGCCTTTGTTTAATTCCTCTTCCTGGTGGGAAATGAGAGTTAAATTTGCCCGTCCAGACACCTCCAGCTAGTCTCTCATTGGTTCTCCCTATTCCTGTTCATTTTCCGCAGAAATTGCAAACTGGGCCAAACAGGAGGTTAAAGGCACTGACTCTCCAAGTGGGGAGAGTGTTAGTAAAGCGTCTGGAATGTTGCACCCGAGTACCGGGGGACGAAAACTGAGTCACATTTGAACATGTTTCCCGATCACACGGTGGATCATACTCTGGGTTCCACATGCATGTTTTAGCTGAAGGAAGAATCCCTTAAACCTGGAGAGTTGAGACCCATGGAATGGGTACCATGCAATATGACTTGAAAGGGTCTGCATTTGCTCACCGAACCTCACCAATCCTAACACTGCTGCGTTTATGCCGCTGTACACATGGTTGATTCTCTTTTGGAGACATATAAATCCATAGGTTTTAAGATTCTTACTAGTCAGGTATATTCTTATGCGTTTAATATGGGGTGTTGAGTCCACTTCGTTGAGCAATGAGTAGCTCTTGTCTATTACATATTTGGCTTATGGAACGGTATCTGTTCTAATTTCAATCTCTGGTTTTATGCAGCACCCCAACTCACCTTTCCCCTTAAGCAAGCATAAGATGGTTTTCTACATTTGAGACCCTGTTCTGTTTTGTAATTCAGTTCCTGTGTAGCCAAGTTTACATTCCGTGTAGTAGTGATATCTTATGATGTTTCTTTTTCTGTGTGACTTATTTCACTTAGAATCATCGTACCTGAATCCACTCATTATGCTGCTATGGGCCTGATGACATAGATTTCATTGCTGAGTGATATTGCATTGTACGTAAGTACCACAACTTCTTTATCCATTTTTCATTTTCTGTGATTTTGAACTTGTACTGTAAACGAGGTTCTTGTAAACAGAGCTGTCCCAAACTTTGGGGTGGCTGTGTCTTTTTGATTTTAATTTCCCTAAGCTATAGGACCATAAATGGAAGTGCCCTAGGCTCTGTTGCTTTGTTTTTTAGATGTTTCAGGAAACACCATACACTTCTCCAGAGTGGCTGTTGGCAATTTACATCCCGCCCATCAGCATAACAAGGATCCCAATTCTCCATGGTTTGTCCTGCCTTTCTGGATTTTACACTTTTTTCAGATGGCCCTTTTGACCGGGGGGCAGTGAGATTTCATTGTAGTGCAGATTTCCTTTGCAAGCTTGCTTGGTTGGCCAAAAAGGGCGTATGCGTTTTTTCCTGAATGTATTCAGGAAAAAACGCATACGCCCTTTTTCGCCAAGTGCATCATTGTGGACGTTCTGCCTCTTTTCCTATGCTTTACATGCAATTCCATTCTACCTCCTGAAATCGGTTTCCTGCAATTCTGCCCCGCTTTCAAGTCCTCTTGGCAGCCTTACTTCAATATATTTTTGGACGATAGCTGTCATTTATAACTCTGCAGGTATGTGAATGACAGTGCCCCTGAGCTCCTTTCTTCAACTCGCTTTCTTGTGAGCTGGCCGCAACACCGCAGCATTGCTTCAGGCCCTAGTGTGGTTCCGGCATGGCACACTGAGCCTTTGGTTAATTCCTCTTCCTGGTGGGAAATGAGAGTTAAATTTGCCCGTCCAGACACCTCCAGCTAGTCTCTCATTGGTTCTCCCTATTCCTGTTCATTTTCCGCAGAAATTGCAAACTGGGCCAAACAGGAGGTTAAAGGCACTGACTCTCCAAGTGGGGAGAGTGTTAGTAAAGCGTCTGGAATGTTGCACCCGAGTACCATGGGACGAAAACTGACACAATTGAACACGTTTCCCTATCACGCGGTGGATCATACTCTGGGTTCCACATGCATGTTTTAGCTGAAGGAAGAATCCCTTAAACCTGGAGAGTTGAGACCCATGGAATGGGTACCATGCAATATGACTTCAAAGGGTCTGCATTTGTCCACCGAACCTCACCAATAATATCACTGCTGCGTTTATGCCGCTGTACACACGCTTGATTCTCTTTCGGAGACATATAAATCCATAGGTTTTAAGATTCTTACTAGTCAGGTATATTCTTAGGCGTTTAATATGGGGTGTAGAGTCCACTTCGTTGAGCAAGGAGTAGCTCTTGTCTATTACATATTTGGCTTATGGAACGGTATCTGTGCTAATTTCAATCTTTGGTTTTATGTAGCACCCCAACTCAACTTTCCTCTTAAGCAAGCATAAGTCGGTATTCTACATTTGAGACCCTGTTCTGTTTTGTAATTCAGTTCCTGTGTAGCCAAGTTTACATTCCATGTGGTAGAGATATCTTATGATGTTTCTTTTTCTGTGTGACTTATTTCACTTAGAATCATCGTACCTGAATCCACTCATTATGCTGCTACGGGCCTGATGACATAGATTTCATTGCTGAGTGATATTGCATTGTACGTAAGTACCACAACTTCTTGATCCATTTTTCGCTTTCTGTGATATTGAACTTGTACCGTAAACGAGGATCTTGTAAACAGAGCTGTCCCAAACATTGGGGTAGTTGTGTCTTTTTGATTTTAATTTCCCTAAGCTATAGGACCATAAGTGGAAGTGCCCTAGGCTCTGTTGCTTTGTTTTTTAGATGTTTCAGGAAACACCATACACTTCTCCAGAGTGGCTGTTGGCAATTTACATCCCGCCCATCAGCATAACAAGGCTCCCAGTTCTCCATGGCCTGTCCTGCCTTTCTGGATTTTACACTTTTTTCAGATGGCACTTTTGACCAGGGGGCAGTGAGACTTCATTGTAGTGCAGATTTCCTTTGCAAGCTTGCTTGGTTGGCCAAAAAGGGCGTAGGCTTTTTTTCTTGAGGAAAAATCGCATATGCCCTTTTTGGCCAAGTGCATCATTGTCGACGTTCTGCCTCTTTTCCTATGCTTTACATGCAATTCCAGTCTACCTCCTGAAATCGGTTTCCTGCAATTCTGCCCCGCTTTCAAGTCCTCTTGGCAGCCTTACTTCAATATATTTTTGGATGATAGCTGTCATTTATAACTCTGCATGTCTGTGAATGACAGTGCCCCTGAGCTCCTTTCTTCAACTCGCTTTCTTGTGAGCTGGCCGCAACACCGCAGCATCGCTTCAGGCCCTAGTGTTGTTCCGGCATGGCACGATGAGCCTTTGGTCAATTCCTCTTCCTGGTGGGAAATGAGAGTTAAATTTGCCCGTCCAGACACCTCCAGCTAGTCTCTCATTGGTTCTCCCTATTCCTGTTCATTTTCCGCAGAAATTGGAAACTGGGCCAAACAGGAGGTTAAAGGCACTGACTCTCCAAGTGGGGAGAGTGTTAGTAAAGCGTCTGGAATGTTGCACCCGAGTACCAGGGGATGAAAACTGACACATTTGAACACGTTTCCCGATCACACGGTGGATCATACTCTGGGTTCCACATGCATGTTTTAGCTGAAGGAAGAATCCCTTAAACCTGGAGAGTTGAGACCCATGGAATGGGTACCATGCAATATGACTTCAAAGGGTCTGCATTTGCTCACCGAACCTCATCAATCCTATCACTGCTGCGTTTATGCCGCTATACACACGCTTGATTCTCTTTCGGAGATATATAAATCCATAGGTTTTAAGATTCTTACTAGTCAGGTATATTCTTAGGCGTTTAATATGGGGTGTTGAGTCCACTTCGTTGAGCAAGGTGTAGCTCTTTTCTATTACATATTTGGCTTATGGAACGATATCTGTGCTAATTTCAATGTCTGGTTTTATGCAGCACCCCAACTCACCTTTCCCCTTAAGGAAGCATAAGTTGGTTTTCTACATTTGAGACCCTGTTCTGTTTTGTAATTCAGTTCCTGTGTAGCCAAGTTTACATTCCGTGTAGTAGTGATATCTTATGATGTTTCTTTTTCTGTGTGACTTATTTCACTTAGAATCATCGTACCTGAATCCACTCATAATGCTGCTATGGGCCTGATGACATAGATTTCATTGCTGAGTGATATTGCATTGTAGGTAAGTACCACAACTTCTTTATCCATTTTTCACTTTCTGTGATATTGAACTTGTACCGTAAACGAGGTTCCTGTAAACAGAACCGTCCCAAACTTTGGGGTGGCTGTGTCTTTTTGATTTTAATTTCCCTAAGCTATAGGACCATAAGTGGAAGTGCCCTAGGCTCTGTTGCTTTGTTTTTTAGATGTTTCAGGAAACACCATACACTTCTCCAGAGTGACTGGTGGCAATTTACATCCCGCCCATCAGCATAACAAGGCTCCCAATTCTCCATGGCCTGTCCTGCCTTTCTGGATTTTACACTTTTTTCAGATGGCCCTTTTGACTGGGGGGGCAGTGAGACTTCATTGTAGTGCATATTTCTTTTGCAAGCTTGCTTGGTTGGCCAAAAAGGGCGTATGCGTTTATTCCTGAATATATTCAGGAAAAAACGCATACGCCCTTTTTGGCCAAGTGCATCATTGTGGACGTTCTGCCTCTTTTCCTATGCTTTACATGCAATTCCAGTCTACCTCCTGAAATCGGTTTCCTGCAATTCTGCCCCGCTTTCAAGTCCTCTTGGCAGCCTTACTTCAATATATTTTTGGACGATAGCTGTCATTTATAACTCTGCAGGTATGTGAATGACAGTGCCCCTGAGCTCCTTTCTTCAACTCGCTTTCTTGTGAGCTGGCCGCAACACCGCAGCCTTGCTTCAGGCCCTAGTGTGGTTCTGGCATGGCACACTGAGCCTTTGGTTAATTCCTCTTCCTGGTGGGAAATGAGAGTTAAATTTGCCCGTCCAGACACCTCCAGCTAGTCTCTCATTGGTTCTCCCTATTCCTGTTCATTTTCCGCAGAAATTGCAAACTGGGCCAAACAGGAGGTTAAAGGCACTGACTCTCCAAGTGGGGAGAGTGTTAGTAAAGCGTCTGGAATGTTGCACCCGAGTACCAGGGGACGAAAACTGACACAATTGAACACGTTTCCCGATCACACGGTGGATCATACTCTGGGTTCCACATGCATGTTTTAGCTGAAGGAAGAATCCCTTAAACCTGGAGAGTTGAGACCCATGGAATGGGTACCATGCAATATGACTTCAAAGGGTCTGCATTTGTGCACCGAACCTCAACAATCCTATCACTGCTGCGTTTATGCCGCTGTACACACGCTTGATTCTCTTTCGGAGACATATAAATCCATAGGTTTTAAGATTCTTCCTAGTCAGGTATATTCTTAGGCGTTTATTATGGGGTGTAGAGTCCACTTCGTTGAGCAAGCAGTAGCTCTTGACTATTACATATTTGGCTTATGGAACGGTATCTGTGCTTATTTCAATCTCTGGTTTTATGCAGCACCCCAACTCACCTTTCGCCTTAAGCAAGCATAAGTTGGTTTTCTACATTTGAGACCCTGTTCTGTTTTGTAATTCAGTTCCTGTGTAGCCAAGTTTACATTCCGTGTAGTAGTGATATCTTATGATGTTTCTTTTTCTGTGTGACTTATTTCACTTAGAATCATCGTACCTGAATCCACTCATTATGCTGCTATGGGCCTGATGACATAGATTTCATTGCTGCGTGATATTGCATTGTACGTAATTACCACAACTTCTTTATCCATTTTTCACTTGCTGTGATACTGAACTTGTACCTTAAATGAGGTTCTTGTAAACAGAGCCGTCCCAAACTTTGGGGTGGCTGTGTCTTTTTGATTTTAATTTCCCTAAGCTATAGGACCATAAGTGGAAGTGCCCTAGGCTCTGTTGCTTTGCTTTTTAGATGTTTCAGGAAACACCATACACTTCTCCAGAGTGGCTGTTCGCAATTTACATCCCGCACATCAGCATAACAAGGTTCCCAATTCTCCATGGCCTGTCCTGCCTTTCTGGATTTTACACTTTTTTCAGATGGCCCTTTTGACCGGGGGCAGTGAGACTTCATTGTAGTGCAGATTTCCTTTGCAAGCTTGCTTGGTTGGCCAAAAAGGGCGTATGCGTTTTTTCCTGAATATATTCAGGAAAAAACGCATACGCCCTTTTTGGCCAAGTGCATCATTGTGGACGTTCTGCCTCTTTTCCTATGCTTTACATGCTATTCCAGTCTACCTCCTGAAATAGGTTTCCTGCAATTCTGCCCCGCTTTCAAGTCCTCTTGGCAGCCTTACTTCAATATATTTTTGGACGATAGCTTTCATTTATAACTCTGCAGGTATGTGAATGACAGTGCCCCTGAGCTCCTTTCTTCAACTCGCTTTCTTGTGAGCTGGCCGCAACACCGCAGCATTGCTTCAGGCCCTAGTGTGGTTCCGGCATGGCACGCTTAGCCTTTGGTTAATTCCTCTTCCTGGTGGGAAATGAGAATTAAATTTGCCCGTCCAGACACCTCCAGCTAGTCTCTCATTGGTTCTCCCTATTCCTGTTCATTTTCCGCAGATATTGCAAACTGGGCCAAACAGGAGGTTAAAGGCACTGACTCTCCAAGTGGGGAGAGTGTTAGTAAAGCGTCTGGAATGTTGCACCCGAGTACCGGGGGATGAAAACTGAGTCACATTTGAACACGTTTCCCAATCACACGGTGGATCATACTCTGGGTTCCACATGCATGTTTTAGCTGAAGGAAGAATCCCTTAAACCTGGAGAGTTGAGACCCATGGAATGGGTACCATGCAATATGACTTGAAAGGGTCTGCATTTGCTCACCGAACCTCACCAATCCTAACACTGCTGCGTTTATGCCGCTGTACACATGGTTGATTCTCTTTTGGAGACATATAAATCCATAGGTTTTAAGATTCTTACTAGTCAGATATATTCTTATGCGTTTAATATGGGGTGTTGAGTCCACTTCGTTGAGCAATGAGTAGCTCTTGTCTATTACATATTTGGCTTATGGAACGGTATCTGTGCTAATTTCAATCTCTGGTTTTATGCAGCACCCCAACTCACCTTTCCCCTTAAGCAAGCATAAGATGGTTTTCTACATTTGAGACCCTGTTCTGTTTTGTAATTCAGTTCCTGTGTAGCCAAGTTTACATTCCGTGTAGTAGTGATATCTTATGATGTTTCTTTTTCTGTGTGACTTATTTCACTTAGAATCATTGTACCTGAATCCACTCATTATGCTGCTATGGGCCTGATGACATAGATTTCATTGCTGAGTGATATTGCATTGTACGTAAGTACCACAACTTCTTTATCCATTTTTCATTTTCTGTGATTTTGAACTTGTACTGTAAACGAGGTTCTTGTAAACAGAGCCGTCCCAAACTTTGGGGTGGCTGTGTCTTTTTGATTTTAATTTCCCTAAGCTATAGGACCATAAGTGGAAGTGCCCTAGGCTCTGTTGCTTTGTTTTTTAGATGTTTCAGGGAACACCATACACTTCTCCAGAGTGGCTGTTGGCAATTTACATCCCGCCCATCAGCATAACAAGGCTCCCAATTCTCCATGGCTTGTCCTGCCTTTCTGGATTTTACACTTTTTTCAGATGGCCCTTTTGACCGGGGGGCAGTGAGACTTCATTGTAGTGCAGATTTCCTTTGCAAGCTTGCTTGGTTGGCCAAAAAGGGCGTATGCGTTTTTTCCTGAATGTATTCAGGAAAAAACGCATACGCCCTTTTTGGCCAAGTGCATCATTGTGGACGTTCTGCCTCTTTTCCTATGCTTTACATGCAATTCCAGTCTACCTCCTGAAATCGGTTTCCTGCAATTCTGCCCCGCTTTCAAGTCCTCTTGGCAGCCTTACTTCAATATATTTTTGGACGATAGCTATCATTTATAACTCTGCAGGTATGTGAATGACAGTGCCCCTGAGCTCCTTTCTTCAACTCGCTTTCTTGTGAGCTGGCCGCAACACCGCAGGATTGCTTCAGGCCCTAGTGTGGTTCCGGCATGGCACGCTGAGCCTTTGTTTAATTCCTCTTCCTGGTGGGAAATGAGAGTTAAATTTGCCCGTCCAGACACCTCCAGCTAGTCTCTCATTGGTTCTCCCTATTCCTGTTCATTTTCCGCAGAAATTGCAAACTGGGCCAAACAGGAGGTTAAAGGCACTGACTCTCCAAGTGGGGAGAGTGTTAGTAAAGCGTCTGGAATGTTGCACCCGAGTACCAGGGGACGAAAACTGAGACACATTTGAACACGTTTCCCGATCACATGGTGGATCATACTCTGGGTTCCACATGCATGTTTTAGCTGAAGGAAGAATCCCTTAAACCTGGAGAGTTGAGACCCATGGAATGGGTACCATGCAATATGACTTCAAAGGGTCTGCATTTGCTCACCGAACCTCACCAATCCTATCACTGCTGCATTTATGCCACTGTACACACGCTTGATTCTCTTTCTGAGACATATAAATCCATAGGTTTTAAGATTATTACTAGTCAGGTATATTCTTAGGCGTTTAATATGGGGTGTAGAGTCCACTTCGTTGAGCAAGGAGTAGCTCTTGTCTATTACATATTTGGCTTATGGAACGGTATCTGTTCTAATTTCAATCTCTGGTTTTATGCAGCACCCCAACTCACCTTTCCCCTTAAGCAAGCATAAGTTGGTTTTCTACATTTGAGACCCTGTTCTGTTTTGTAATTCAGTTCCTGTGTAGCCAAGTTTACATTCCATGTGGTAGAGATAACTTATGATGTTTCTTTTTCTGTGTGACTTATTTCACTTAGAATCATCGTACCTGAATCCACTCATTATGCTGCTATGGGCCTAATGACATAGATTTCATTGCTGAGTGATATTGCATTGTACGTAAGTACCACAACTTCTTTATCCATTTTTCACTTTCTGTGATTTTGAACTTGTACTGTAAACGAGGTTCTTGTAAACAGAGCCTTCCCAAACTTTGGGGTGGCTGTGTCTTTTTGATTTTAATTTCCCTAAGCTATAGGACCATAAGTGGAAGTGCCCTAGGCTCTGTTGCTTTGTTTTGTAGATGTTTCAGGAAACACCATACACTTCTCCAGAGTGGCTGTTGGCAATTTACATCCCACACATCAGTATAACAAGGCTCCCAGTTCTCCATGGCCTGTCCTGCCTTTCTGGATTTTACACTTTTTTCAGATGGCCCTTTTGACCGGGGGGCAGTGAGACTTCATTGTAGTGCAGATTTCCTTTGCAAGCTTGCTTGGTTGGCCAAAAAGGGCATATGCGTTTTTTCCTGAATATATTCAGGAAAAAACGCATACGCCCTTTTTGGCCAAGTGCATCATTGTGGACGTTCTGCCTCTTTTCCTATGCTTTACATGCAATTCCAGTCTACCTCCTGAAATCGGTTTCCTGCAATTCTGCCCCGCTTTCAAGTCCTCTTGGCAGCCTTACTTCAATATACTTTTGGACGATAGCTATCATTTATAACTCTGCAGGTATGTGAATGACAGTGCCCCTGAGCTCCTTTCTTCAACTCGCTTTCTTGTGAGCTGGCCGCAACACCGCAGGATTGCTTCAGGCCCTAGTGTGGTTCCGGCATGGCATGCTGAGCCTTTGTTTAATTCCTCTTCCTGGTGGGAAATGAGAGTTAAATTTGCCCGTCCAGACACCTCCAGCTAGTCTCTCATTGGTTCTCCCTATTCCTGTTCATTTTCCGCAGAAATTGCAAACTGGGCCAAACAGGAGGTTAAAGGCACTGACTCTCCAAGAGGGGAGAGTGTTAGTAAAGCGTCTGGAATGTTGCACCCGATTACCAGGGGACGAAAACTGAGACACATTTGAACACGTTTCCCGATCACATGGTGGATCATACTCTGGGTTCCACATGCATGTTTTAGCTGAAGGAAGAATCCCTTAAACCTGGAGAGTTGAGACCCCTGCAATGGGTACCATGCAATATGACTTCAAAGGGTCTGCATTTGCTCACCGAACCTCACCAATCCTATCACTGCTGCATTTATGCCACTGTACACACGCTTGATTCTCTTTCTGAGACATATAAATCCATAGGTTTTAAGATTCTTACTAGTCAGGTATATTCTTAGGCGTTTAATATGGGGTGTAGAGTCCACTTCGTTGAGCAAGGAGTAGCTCTTGTCTATTACATATTTGGCTTATGGAACGGTATCTGTGCTAATTTCAATCTCTGGTTTTATGCAGCACCCCAACTCACCTTTCCCCTTAAGCAAGCATAAGTCGGTTTTCTACATTTGAGACCCTGTTCTGTTTTGTAATTCAGTTCCTGTGTAGCCAAGTTTACATTCCATGTGGTAGAGATATCTTATGATGTTTCTTTTTCTGTGTGACTTATTTCACTTAGAATCATCGTACCTGAATCCACTCATTATGCTGCTATGGGCCTGATGACATAGATTTCATTGCTGAGTGATATTGCATTGTAGGTAAGTACCACAACTTCTTTATCCATTTTTCACTTTCTGTGATATTGAACTTGTACCGTAAACGAGGTTCCTGTAAACAGAACCGTCCCAAACTTTGGGGTGGCTGTGTCTTTTTGATTTTAATTTCCCTAAGCTATAGGACCATAAGTGGAAGTGCCCTAGGCTCTGTTGCTTTGTTTTTTAGATGTTTCAGGAAACACCATACACTTCTCCAGAGTGACTGGTGGCAATTTACATCCCGCCCATCAGCATAACAAGGCTCCCAGTTCTCCATGGCCTGTCCTGCCTTTCTGGATTTTACACTTTTTTCAGATGGCCCTTTTGACCGGGGGGGCAGTGAGACTTCATTGTAGTGCATATTTCTTTTGCAAGCTTGCTTGGTTGGCCAAAAAGGGCGTATGCGTTTATTCCTGAATATATTCAGGAAAAAACGCATACGCCCTTTTTGGCCAAGTGCATCATTGTGGACGTTCTGCCTCTTTTCCTATGCTTTACATGCAATTCCAGTCTACCTCCTGAAATCGGTTTCCTGCAATTCTGCCCCGCTTTCAAGTCCTCTTGGCAGCCTTACTTCAATATATTTTTGGACGATAGCTGTCATTTATAACTCTGCAGGTATGTGAATGACAGTGCCCCTGAGCTCCTTTCTTCAACTCGCTTTCTTGTGAGCTGGCCGCAACACCGCAGCCTTGCTTCAGGCCCTAGTGTGGTTCCGGCATGGCACACTGAGCCTTTGGTTAATTCCTCTTCCTGGTGGGAAATGAGAGTTAAATTTGCCCGTCCAGACACCTCCAGCTAGTCTCTCATTGGTTCTCCCTATTCCTGTTCATTTTCCGCAGAAATTGCAAACTGGGCCAAACAGGAGGTTAAAGGCACTGACTCTCCAAGTGGGGAGAGTGTTAGTAAAGCATCTGGAATGTTGCACCCGAGTACCAGGGGACGAAAACTGACACAATTGAACACGTTTCCCGATCACACGGTGGATCATACTCTGGGTTCCACATGCTTGTTTTAGCTGAAGGAAGAATCCCTTAAACCTGGAGAGTTGAGACCCATGGAATGGGTACCATGCAATATGACTTCAAAGGGTCTGCATTTGTCCACCGAACCTCACCAATCCTATCACTGCTGCGTTTATGCCGCTGTACACACGCTTGATTCTCTTTCGGAGACATATAAATCCATAGGTTTTAAGATTCTTACTAGTCAGGTATATTCTTAGGCGTTTATTATGGGGTGTAGAGTCCACTTCGTTGAGCAAGCAGTAGCTCTTGACTATTACATATTTGGCTTATGGAACGGTATCTGTGCTTATTTCAATCTCTGGTTTTATGCAGCACCCCAACTCACCTTTCGCCTTAAGCAAGCATAAGTTGGTTTTCTACATTTGAGACCCTGTTCTGTTTTGTAATTCAGTTCCTGTGTAGCCAAGTTTACATTCCGTGTAGTAGTGATATCTTATGATGTTTCTTTTTCTGTGTGACTTATTTCACTTAGAATCATCGTACCTGAATCCACTCATTATGCTGCTATGGGCCTGATGACATAGATTTCATTGCTGCGTGATATTGCATTGTACGTAATTACCACAACTTCTTTATCCATTTTTCACTTGCTGTGATACTGAACTTGTACCTTAAATGAGGTTCTTGTAAACAGAGCCGTCCCAAACTTTGGGGTGGCTGTGTCTTTTTGATTTTAATTTACCTAAGCTATAGGACCATAAGTGGAAGTGCCCTAGGCTCTGTTGCTTTGCTTTTTAGATGTTTCAGGAAACACCATACACTTCTCCAGAGTGGCTGTTCGCAATTTACATCCCGCCCATCAGCATAACAAGGTTCCCAATTCTCCATGGCCTGTCCTGCCTTTCTGGATTTTACACTTTTTTCAGATGGCCCTTTTGACCGGGGGCAGTGAGACTTCATTGTAGTGCAGATTTCCTTTGCAAGCTTGCTTGGTTGGCCAAAAAGGGCGTATGCGTTTTTTCCTGAATATATTCAGGAAAAAACGCATACGCCCTTTTTGGCCAAGTGCATCATTGTGGACGTTCTGCCTCTTTTCCTATGCTTTACATGCTATTCCAGTCTACCTCCTGAAATAGGTTTCCTGCAATTCTGCCCCGCTTTCAAGTCCTCTTGGCAGCCTTACTTCAATATATTTTTGGACGATAGCTTTCATTTATAACTCTGCAGGTATGTGAATGACAGTGCCCCTGAGCTCCTTTCTTCAACTCGCTTTCTTGTGAGCTGGCCGCAACACCGCAGCATTGCTTCAGGCCCTAGTGTGGTTCCGGCATGGCACGCTTAGCCTTTGGTTAATTCCTCTTCCTGGTGGGAAATGAGAATTAAATTTGCCCGTCCAGACACCTCCAGCTAGTCTCTCATTGGTTCTCCCTATTCCTGTTCATTTTCCGCAGAAATTGCAAACTGGGCCAAACAGGAGGTTAAAGGCACTGACTCTCCAAGTGGGGAGAGTGTTAGTAAAGCGTCTGGAATGTTGCACCCGAGTACCGGGGGATGAAAACTGAGTCACATTTGAACACGTTTCCCAATCACACGGTGGATCATACTCTGGGTTCCACATGCATGTTTTAGCTGAAGGAAGAATCCCTTAAACCTGGAGAGTTGAGACCCATGGAATGGGTACCATGCAATATGACTTGAAAGGGTCTGCATTTGCTCACCGAACCTCACCAATCCTAACACTGCTGCGTTTATGCCGCTGTACACATGGTTGATTCTCTTTTGGAGACATATAAATCCATAGGTTTTAAGATTCTTACTAGTCAGATATATTCTTATGCGTTTAATATGGGGTGTTGAGTCCACTTCGTTGAGCAATGAGTAGCTCTTGTCTATTACATATTTGGCTTATGGAACGGTATCTGTGCTAATTTCAATCTCTGGTTTTATGCAGCACCCCAACTCACCTTTCCCCTTAAGCAAGCATAAGATGGTTTTCTACATTTGAGACCCTGTTCTGTTTTGTAATTCAGTTCCTGTGTAGCCAAGTTTACATTCCGTGTAGTAGTTATATCTTATGATGTTTCTTTTTCTGTGTGACTTATTTCACTTAGAATCATCGTACCTGAATCCACTCATTATGCTGCTATGGGCCTGATGACATAGATTTCATTGCTGAGTGATATTGCATTGTACGTAAGTACCACAACTTCTTTATCCATTTTTCATTTTCTGTGATTTTGAACTTGTACTGTAAACGAGGTTCTTGTAAACAGAGCCGTCCCAAACTTTGGGGTGGCTGTGTCTTTTTGATTTTAATTTCCCTAAGCTATAGGACCATAAGTGGAAGTGCCCTAGGCTCTGTTGCTTTGTTTTTTAGATGTTTCAGGGAACACCATACACTTCTCCAGAGTGGCTGTTGGCAATTTACATCCCGCCCATCAGCATAACAAGGCTCCCAATTCTCCATGGCTTGTCCTGCCTTTCTGGATTTTACACTTTTTTCAGATGGCCCTTTTGACCGGGGGGCAGTGAGACTTCATTGTAGTGCAGATTTCCTTTGCAAGCTTGCTTGGTTGGCCAAAAAGGGCGTATGCGTTTTTTCCTGAATGTATTCAGGAAAAAACGCATACGCCCTTTTTGGCCAAGTGCATCATTGTGGACGTTCTGCCTCTTTTCCTATGCTTTACATGCAATTCCAGTCTACCTCCTGAAATCGGTTTCCTGCAATTCTGCCCCGCTTTCAAGTCCTCTTGGCAGCCTTACTTCAATATATTTTTGGACGATAGCTATCATTTATAACTCTGCAGGTATGTGAATGACAGTGCCCCTGAGCTCCTTTCTTCAACTCGCTTTCTTGTGAGCTGGCCGCAACACCGCAGGATTGCTTCAGGCCCTAGTGTGGTTCCGGCATGGCACGCTGAGCCTTTGTTTAATTCCTCTTCCTGGTGGGAAATGAGAGTTAAATTTGCCCGTCCAGACACCTCCAGCTAGTCTCTCATTGGTTCTCCCTATTCCTGTTCATTTTCCGCAGAAATTGCAAACTGGGCCAAACAGGAGGTTAAAGGCACTGACTCTCCAAGAGGGGAGAGTGTTAGTAAAGCGTCTGGAATGTTGCACCCGAGTACCAGGGGACGAAAACTGAGACACATTTGAACACGTTTCCCGATCACATGGTGGATCATACTCTGGGTTCCACATGCATGTTTTAGCTGAAGGAAGAATCCCTTAAACCTGGAGAGTTGAGACCCCTGCAATGGGTACCATGCAATATGACTTCAAAGGGTCTGCATTTGCTCACCGAACCTCACCAATCCTATCACTGCTGCATTTATGCCACTGTACACACGCTTGATTCTCTTTCGGAGACATATAAATCCATAGGTTTTAAGATTCTTACTAGTCAGGTATATTCTTAGGCGTTTAATATGGGGTGTAGAGTCCACTTCGTTGAGCAAGGAGTAGCTCTTGTCTATTACATATTTGGCTTATGGAACGGTATCTGTTCTAATTTCAATCTCTGGTTTTATGCAGCACCCCAACTCACCTTTCGCCTTAAGCAAGCATAAGTTGGTTTTCTACATTTGAGACCCTGTTCTGTTTTGTAATTCAGTTCCTGTGTAGCCAAGTTTACATTCCATGTGGTAGAGATATCTTATGATGTTTCTTTCTCTGTGTGACTTATTTCACTTAGAATCATCGTACCTGAATCCACTCATTATGCTGCTACGGGCCTGATGACATAGATTTCATTGCTGAGTGATATTGCATTGTACGTAAGTACCACAACTTCTTTATCCATTTTGCGCTTTCTGTGATATTGAACTTGTACCGTAAAGGAGGTTCTTGTAAACAGAGCTGTCCCAAAGATTGGGGTGGTTGTGTCTTTTTGATTTTAATTTCCCTAAGCTATAGGACCATAAGTGGAAGTGCCCTAGGCTCTGTTGCTTTGTTTTTTAGATGTTTCAGGAAACACCATACACTTCTCCAGAGTGACTGTTGGCAATTTACATCCCGCCCATCAGCATAACAAGGCTCCCAGTTCTCCATGGGCTGTCCTGCGTTTCTGGATTTTACACTTTTTTCAGATGGCCCTTTTGACCGGGGGGCAGTGAGACTTCATTGTAGTGCAGATTTCCTTTGCAAGCTTGCTTGGTTGGCCAAAAAGGGCGTATGCGTTTATTCCTGAATATATTCAGGAAAAAACGCATACGCCGTTTTTGGCCAAGTGCATCATTGTGGACGTTCTGCCTCTTTTCCTATGCTTTACATGCAATTCCAGTCTACCTCCTGAAATCGGTTTCCTGCAATTCTGCCCCGCTTTCAAGTCCTCTTGGCAGCCTTACTTCAATATATTTTTGGACGATAGCTGTCATTTATAACTCTGCAGGTATGTGAATGACAGTGCCCCTGAGCTCCTTTCTTCAACTCGCTTTCTTGTGAGCTGGCCGCAACACCGCAGCATTGCTTCAGGCCCTAGTGTGGTTCCGGCATGGCACGCTGAGCCTTTGGTTAATTCCTCTTCCTGATGGGAAATGAGAGTTAAATTTGCCCTTCCAGACACCTCCAGCTAGTCTCTCATTGGTTCTCCCTATTCCTGTTCATTTTCCACAGAAATTGCAAACTGGGCCAAACAGGAGGTTAAAGGCACTGACTCTCCAAGTGGGGAGAGTGTTAGTAAAGCGTCTGGAATGTTGCACCCGAGTACCGGGGGACGAAAACTGAGTCACATTTGAACACGTTTCCCGATCACACAGTGGATCATACTCTGGGTTCCACATGCATGTTGTAGCTGAAGGAAGAATCCCTTAAACCTGGAGAGTTGAGACCCATGGAATGGGTACCATGCAATATGACTTCAAAGGGTCTGCATTTGCTCACCGAACCTCACCAATCCTATCACTGCTGCATTTATGCCACTGTACACACGCTTGATTCTCTTTCTGAGACATATAAATCCATAGGTTTTAAGATTATTACTAGTCAGGTATATTCTTAGGCGTTTAATATGGGGTGTAGAGTCCACTTCGTTGAGCAAGGAGTAGCTCTTGTCTATTACATATTTGGCTTATGGAACGGTATCTGTTCTAATTTCAATCTCTGGTTTTATGCAGCACCCCAACTCACCTTTCCCCTTAAGCAAGCATAAGTTGGTTTTCTACATTTGAGACCCTGTTCTGTTTTGTAATTCAGTTCCTGTGTAGCCAAGTTTACATTCCATGTGGTAGAGATATCTTATGATGTTTCTTTTTCTGTGTGACTTATTTCACTTAGAATCATCGTACCTGAATCCACTCATTATGCTGCTATGGGCCTAATGACATAGATTTCATTGCTGAGTGATATTGCATTGTACGTAAGTACCACAACTTCTTTATCCATTTTTCACTTTCTGTGATTTTGAACTTGTACTCTAAACGAGGTTCTTGTAAACAGAGCCTTCCCAAACTTTGGGGTGGCTGTGTCTTTTTGATTTTAATTTCCCTAAGCTATAGGACCATAAGTGGAAGTGCCCTAGGCTCTGTTGCTTTGTTTTGTAGATGTTTCAGGAAACACCATACACTTCTCCAGAGTGGCTGTTGGCAATTTACATCCCGCCCATCAGCATAACAAGGCTCCCAGTTCTCCATGGGCTGTCCTGCCTTTCTGGATTTTACACTTTTTTCAGATGGCCCTTTTGACCGGGGGCAGTGAGACTTCATTGTAGTGCAGATTTCCTTTGCAAGCTTGCTTGGTTGGCCAAAAAGGGCGTATGCGTTTTTTCCTGAATATATTCAGGAAAAAACGCATATGCCCTTTTTGGCCAAGTGCATCATTGTGGACGTTCTGCCTCTTTTCCTTTGCTTTACATGCAATTCCAGTCTACCTCCTGAAATCGGTTTCCTGCAATTCTGCCCAGCGTTCAAGTCCTCTTGGCAGCCTTACTTCAATATATTTTTGGACGATAGCTGTCATTTATAACTCTGCAGGTTTGTGAATGACAGTGCCCCTGAGCTCCTTTCTTCAACTCGCTTTCTTGTGAGCTGGCCGCAACACCGCAGCATTGCTTCAGGCCCTAGTGTGGTTCCGGCATGACATGCTGAGCCTTTGGTTAATTCCTCTTCCTGGTGGGAAATGAGAGTTAACTTTGCCCGTCCAGACACCTCCAGCTAGTCTCTCATTGGTTCTCCCTATTCCTGTTCATTTTCCGCAGAAATTGCAAACTGGGCCAAACAAGAGGTTAAAGGCACTGACTCTCCAAATGGGGAGAGTGTTAGTAAAGCGTCTGGAATGTTGCACCCGAGTACCGGGGGATGAAAACTGACACAATTAAACACGTTTCCCGATCACACGGTGGATCATACTCTGGGTTCCACATGCATGTTTTAGCTGAAGGAAGAATCCCTTAAACCTGGAGAGTTGAGACCCATGGAATGGGTACCATGCAATATGACTTCAAAGGGTCTGCATTTGCTCACCGAACCTCACCAATCCTATCACTGCTGCGTTTATGACACTGTACACACGCTTGATTCTCTTTCGGAGACATATAAATCCATAGGTTTTAAGATTCTTTCTAGTCAGGTATATTCTTACGCGTTTAATATGGGGTGTAGAGTCCACTTCGTTGAGCAAGGAGTAGCTCTTGTCTATTAAATATTTGGCTTATGGAACGGTATCTGTTTTAATTTCAATCTCTGGTTTTATGCAGCACCCCAACTCACCTTTCGCCTTAAGCAAGCATAAGTTGGTTTTCTACATTTGAGACCCTGTTCTGTTTTGTAATTCAGTTCCTGTGTAGCCAAGTTTACATTCCTTGTAGTAGTGATATCTTATGATGTTTCTTTTTCTGTGTGACTTATTTCACTTAGAATCATCTTACCTGAATCCACTCATTATGCTGCTACGGGCCTGATGACATAGATTTCATTGCTGAGTGATATTGCATTGTACGTAAGTACCACAACATCTTTATCCATTTTTCGCTTTCTGTGATATTGAACTTGGACCATAAATGAGGTTCTTGTAAACAGAGCTGTCCCTAACTTTGGGGTGGCTGAGTCTTTTTGATTTTAATTTCCCTAAGCTATAGGACCATAAGTGGAAGTGCCCTAGGCTCTGTTGCTTTGTTTTTTAGATGTTTCAGGAAACACCATACACTTCTCCAGAGTGGCTGTTGGCAATTTACATCCCACCCATCAGTATAACAAGGCTCCCAGTTCTCCATGGCCTGTCCTGCCTTTCTGGATTTTACACTTTTTTCAGATGGCCCTTTTGACCGGGGGGCAGTGAGACTTCATTGTAGTGCAGATTTCCTTTGCAAGCTTGCTTGGTTGGCCAAAAAGGGCATATGCGTTTTTTCCTGAATATATTCAGGAAAAAACGCATACGCCCTTTTTGGCCAAGTGCATCATTGTGGACGTTCTGCCTCTTTTCCTATGCTTTACATGCAATTCCAGTCTACCTCCTGAAATCGGTTTCCTGCAATTCTGCCCCGCTTTCAAGTCCTCTTGGCAGCCTTACTTCAATATACTTTTGAACGATAGCTATCATTTATAACTCTGCAGGTATGTGAATGACAGTGCCCCTGAGCTCCTTTCTTCAACTCGCTTTCTTGTGAGCTGGCCGCAACACCGCAGGATTGCTTCAGGCCCTAGTGTGGTTCCGGCATGGCATGCTTAGCCTTTGTTTAATTCCTCTTCCTGGTGGGAAATGAGAGTTAAATTTGCCCGTCCAGACACCTCCAGCTAGTCTCTCATTGGTTCTCCCTATTCCTGTTCATTTTCCGCAGAAATTGCAAACTGGGCCAAACAGGAGGTTAAAGGCACTGACTCTCCAAGAGGGGAGAGTGTTAGTAAAGCGTCTGGAATGTTGCACCCGAGTACCAGGGGACGAAAACTGAGACACATTTGAACACGTTTCCCGATCACATGGTGGATCATACTCTGGGTTCCACATGCATGTTTTAGCTGAAGGAAGAATCCCTTAAACCTGGAGAGTTGAGACCCCTGCAATGGGTACCATGCAATATGACTTCAAAGGGTCTGCATTTGCTCACCGAACCTCACCAATCCTATCACTGCTGCATTTATGCCACTGTACACACGCTTGATTCTCTTTCTGAGACATATAAATCCATAGGTTTTAAGATTCTTACTAGTCAGGTATATTCTTAGGCGTTTAATATGGGGTGTAGAGTCCACTTCGTTGAGCAAGGAGTAGCTCTTGTCTATTACATATTTGGCTTATGGAACGGTATCTGTGCTAATTTCAATCTCTGGTTTTATGCAGCACCCCAACTCACCTTTCCCCTTAAGCAAGCATAAGTCGGTTTTCTACATTTGAGACCCTGTTCTGTTTTGTAATTCAGTTCCTGTGTAGCCAAGTTTACATTCCATGTGGTAGAGATATCTTATGATGTTTCTTTTTCTGTGTGACTTATTTCACTTAGAATCATCGTACCTGAATCCACTCATTATGCTGCTATGGGCCTGATGACATAGATTTCATTGCTGAGTGATATTGCATTGTACGTAAGTACCACAACTTCTTTATCCATTTTTCACTTTCTGTGATTTTGAACTTATACTGTAAACTAGGTTCTTGTAAACAGAGCCTTCCCAAACTTTGGGGTGGCTGTGTCTTTTTGATTTTAATTTCCCTAAGCTATAGGGCCATAAGTGGAAGTGCCCTAGGCTCTGTTGCTTTGTTTTGTAGATGTTTCAGGAAACACCATACACTTCTCCAGAGTGGCTGTTGGCAATTTACATCCCACCCATCAGCATAACAAGGCTCCCAGTTCTCCATGGCCTGTCCTGCCTTTCTGGATTTTACACTTTTTTCAGATGGCCCTTTTGTCCGGGGGGCAGTGAGACTTCATTGTAGTGCAGATTTCCTTTGCAAGCTTGCTTGGTTGGCCAAAAAGGGCGTATGCGTTTTTTCCTGAATATATTCAGGAAAAAACGCATATGCCCTTTTTGGCCAAGTGCATCATTGTGGACGTTCTGCCTCTTTTCCTTTGCTTTACATGCAATTCCAGTCTACCTCCTGAAATCGGTTTCCTGCAATTCTGCCCAGCGTTCAAGTCCTCTTGGCAGCCTTACTTCAATATATTTTTGGACGATAGCTGTCATTTATAACTCTGCAGGTTTGTGAATGACAGTGCCCCTGAGCTCCTTTCTTCAACTCGCTTTCTTGTGAGCTGGCCGCAACACCGCAGCATTGCTTCAGGCCCTAGTGTGGTTCCGGCATGACATGCTGAGCCTTTGGTTAATTCCTCTTCCTGGTGGGAAATGAGAGTTAACTTTGCCCGTCCAGACACCTCCAGCTAGTCTCTCATTGGTTCTCCCTATTCCTGTTCATTTTCCGCAGAAATTGCAAACTGGGCCAAACAAGAGGTTAAAGGCACTGACTCTCCAAATGGGGAGAGTGTTAGTAAAGCGTCTGGAATGTTGCACCCGAGTACCGGGGGATGAAAACTGACACAATTAAACACGTTTCCCGATCACACGGTGGATCATACTCTGGGTTCCACATGCATGTTTTAGCTGAAGGAAGAATCCCTTAAACCTGGAGAGTTGAGACCCATGGAATGGGTACCATGCAATATGACTTCAAAGGGTCTGCATTTGCTCACCGAACCTCACCAATCCTATCACTGCTGCGTTTATGACACTGTACACACGCTTGATTCTCTTTCGGAGACATATAAATCCATAGGTTTTAAGATTCTTTCTAGTCAGGTATAATCTTACGCGTTTAATATGGGGTGTAGAGTCCACTTCGTTGAGCAAGGAGTAGCTCTTGTCTATTAAATATTTGGCTTATGGAACGGTATCTGTTTTAATTTCAATCTCTGGTTTTATGCAGCACCCCAACTCACCTTTCGCCTTAAGCAAGCATAAGTTGGTTTTCTACATTTGAGACCCTGTTCTGTTTTGTAATTCAGTTCCTGTGTAGCCAAGTTTACATTCCTTGTAGTAGTGATATCTTATGATGTTTCTTTTTCTGTGTGACTTATTTCACTTAGAATCATCTTACCTGAATCCACTCATTATGCTGCTACGGGCCTGATGACATAGATTTCATTGCTGAGTGATATTGCATTGTACGTAAGTACCACAACATCTTTATCCATTTTTCGCTTTCTGTGATATTGAACTTGGACCATAAATGAGGTTCTTGTAAACAGAGCTGTCCCTAACTTTGGGGTGGCTGAGTCTTTTTGATTTTAATTTCCCTAAGCTATAGGACCATAAGTGGAAGTGCCCTAGGCTCTGTTGCTTTGTTTTTTAGATGTTTCAGGAAACACCATACACTTCTCCAGAGTGGCTGTTGGCAATTTACATCCCACCCATCAGTATAACAAGGCTCCCAGTTCTCCATGGCCTGTCCTGCCTTTCTGGATTTTACACTTTTTTCAGATGGCCCTTTTGACCGGGGGGCAGTGAGACTTCATTGTAGTGCAGATTTCCTTTGCAAGCTTGCTTGGTTGGCCAAAAAGGGCATATGCGTTTTTTCCTGAATATATTCAGGAAAAAACGCATACGCCCTTTTTGGCCAAGTGCATCATTGTGGACGTTCTGCCTCTTTTCCTATGCTTTACATGCAATTCCAGTCTACCTCCTGAAATCGGTTTCCTGCAATTCTGCCCCGCTTTCAAGTCCTCTTGGCAGCCTTACTTCAATATACTTTTGGACGATAGCTATCATTTATAACTCTGCAGGTATGTGAATGACAGTGCCCCTGAGCTCCTTTCTTCAACTCGCTTTCTTGTGAGCTGGCCGCAACACCGCAGGATTGCTTCAGGCCCTAGTGTGGTTCCGGCATGGCATGCTGAGCCTTTGTTTAATTCCTCTTCCTGGTGGGAAATGAGAGTTAAATTTGCCCGTCCAGACACCTCCAGCTAGTCTCTCATTGGTTCTCCCTATTCCTGTTCATTTTCCGCAGAAATTGCAAACTGGGCCAAACAGGAGGTTAAAGGCACTGACTCTCCAAGAGGGGAGAGTGTTAGTAAAGCGTCTGGAATGTTGCACCCGAGTACCAGGGGACGAAAACTGAGACACATTTGAACACGTTTCCCGATCACATGGTGGATCATACTCTGGGTTCCACATGCATGTTTTAGCTGAAGGAAGAATCCCTTAAACCTGGAGAGTTGAGACCCCTGCAATGGGTACCATGCAATATGACTTCAAAGGGTCTGCATTTGCTCACCGAACCTCACCAATCCTATCACTGCTGCATTTATGCCACTGTACACACGCTTGATTCTCTTTCGGAGACATATAAATCCATAGGTTTTAAGATTCTTACTAGTCAGGTATATTCTTAGGCGTTTAATATGGGGTGTAGAGTCCACTTCGTTGAGCAAGGAGTAGCTCTTGTCTATTACATATTTGGCTTATGGAACGGTATCTGTGCTAATTTCAATCTCTGGTTTTATGCAGCACCCCAACTCACCTTTCCCCTTAAGCAAGCATAAGTCGGTTTTCTACATTTGAGACCCTGTTCTGTTTTGTAATTCAGTTCCTGTGTAGCCAAGTTTACATTCCATGTGGTAGAGATATCTTATGATGTTTCTTTTTCTGTGTGACTTATTTCACTTAGAATCATCGTACCTGAATCCACTCATTATGCTGCTATGGGCCTGATGACATAGATTTCATTGCTGAGTGATATTGCATTGTACGTAAGTACCACAACTTCTTTATCCATTTTTCACTTTCTGTGATTTTGAACTTATACTGTAAACTAGGTTCTTGTAAACAGAGCCTTCCCAAACTTTGGGGTGGCTGTGTCTTTTTGATTTTAATTTCCCTAAGCTATAGGGCCATAAGTGGAAGTGCCCTAGGCTCTGTTGCTTTGTTTTGTAGATGTTTCAGGAAACACCATACACTTCTCCAGAGTGGCTGTTGGCAATTTACATCCCACCCATCAGCATAACAAGGCTCCCAGTTCTCCATGGCCTGTCCTGCCTTTCTGGATTTTACACTTTTTTCAGATGGCCCTTTTGTCCGGGGGGCAGTGAGACTTCATTGTAGTGCAGATTTCCTTTGCAAGCTTGCTTGGTTGGCCAAAAAGGGCGTATGCGTTTTTTCCTGAATATATTCAGGAAAAAACGCATACGCACTTTTTGGCCAAGTGCATCATTGTGGACGTTCTGCCTCTTTTCCTATGCTTTACATGCAATTCCAGTCTACCTCCTGAAATCGGTTTCCTGCAATTCTGCCCCGCTTTCAAGTCCTCTTGGCAGCCTTACTTCAATATATTTTTGGACGATAGCTATCATTTATAACTCTGCAGGTATGTGAATGACAGTGCCCCTGAGCTCCTTTCTTCAACTCGCTTTCTTGTGAGCGGGCCGCAACACCGCAGGATTGCTTCAGGCCCTAGTGTGGTTCCGGCATGGCACGCTGAGCCTTTGTTTAATTCCTCTTCCTGGTGGGAAATGAGAGTTAAATTTGCCCGTCCAGACACCTCCAGCTAGTCTCTCATTGGTTCTCCCTATTCCTGTTCATTTTCCGCAGAAATTGCAAACTGGGCCAAACAGGAGGTTAAAGGCACTGACTCTCCAAGTGGGGAGAGTGTTAGTAAAGCGTCTGGAATGTTGCACCCGAGTACCAGGGGACGAAAACTGAGACACATTTGAACACGTTTCCCGATCACATGGTGGATCATACTCTGGGTTCCACATGCATGTTTTAGCTGAAGGAAGAATCCCTTAAACCTGGAGAGTTGAGACCCCTGCAATGGGTACCATGCAATATGACTTCAAAGGGTCTGCATTTGCTCACCGAACCTCACCAATCCTATCACTGCTGCATTTATGCCACTGTACACACGCTTGATTCTCTTTCTGAGACATATAAATCCATAGGTTTTAAGATTCTTACTAGTCAGGTATATTCTTAGGCGTTTAATATGGGGTGTAGAGTCCACTTCGTTGAGCAAGGAGTAGCTCTTGTCTATTACATATTTGGCTTATGGAACGGTATCTGTTCTAATTTCAATCTCTGGTTTTATGCAGCACCCCAACTCACCTTTCGCCTTAAGCAAGCATAAGTTGGTTTTCTACATTTGAGACCCTGTTCTGTTTTGTAATTCAGTTCCTGTGTAGCCAAGTTTACATTCCATGTGGTAGAGATATCTTATGATGTTTCTTTCTCTGTGTGACTTATTTCACTTACAATCATCGTACCTGAATCCACTCATTATGCTGCTACGGGCCTGATGACATAGATTTCATTGCTGAGTGATATTGCATTGTACGTAAGTACCACAACTTCTTTATCCATTTTGCGCTTTCTGTGATATTGAACTTGTACCGTAAAGGAGGTTCTTGTAAACAGAGCTGTCCCAAAGATTGGGGTGGTTGTGTCTTTTTGATTTTAATTTCCCTAAGCTATAGGACCATAAGTGGAAGTGCCCTAGGCTCTGTTGCTTTGTTTTTTAGATGTTTCAGGAAACACCATACACTTCTCCAGAGTGACTGTTGGCAATTTACATCCCGCCCATCAGCATAACAAGGCTCCCAGTTCTCCATGGGCTGTCCTGCCTTTCTGGATTTTACACTTTTTTCAGATGGCCCTTTTGACCGGGGGGCAGTGAGACTTCATTGTAGTGCAGATTTCCTTTGCAAGCTTGCTTGGTTGGCCAAAAAGGGCGTATGCGTTTTTTCCTGAATATATTCAGGAAAAAACGCATATGCCCTTTTTGGCCAAGTGCATCATTGTGGACGTTCTGCCTCTTTTCCTTTGCTTTACATGCAATTCCAGTCTACCTCCTGAAATCGGTTTCCTGCAATTCTGCCCAGCGTTCAAGTCTTCTTGGCAGCCTTACTTCAATATATTTTTGGACGATAGCTGTCATTTATAACTCTGCAGGTTTGTGAATGACAGTGCCCCTGAGCTCCTTTCTTCAACTCGCTTTCTTGTGAGCTGGCCGCAACACCGCAGCATTGTTTCAGGCCCTAGTGTGGTTCCGGCATGACATGCTGAGCCTTTGTTTAATTCCTCTTCCTGGTGGGAAATGAGAGTTAACTTTGCCCGTCCAGACACCTCCAGCTAGTCTCTCATTGGTTCTCCCTATTCCTGTTCATTTTCCGCAGAAATTGCAAACTGGGCCAAACAAGAGGTTAAAGGCACTGACTCTCCAAGTGGGGAGAGTGTTAGTAAAGCGTCTGGAATGTTGCACCCGAGTACCGGGGGATGAAAACTGACACAATTAAACACGTTTCCCGATCACACGGTGGATCATACTCTGGGTTCCACATGCATGTTTTAGCTGAAGGAAGAATCCCTTAAACCTGGAGAGTTGAGACCCATGGAATGGGTACCATGCAATATGACTTCAAAGGGTCTGCATTTGCTCACCGAACCTCACCAATCCTATCACTGCTGCGTTTATGACACTGTACACACGCTTGATTCTCTTTCGGAGACATATAAATCCATAGGTTTTAAGATTCTTTCTAGTCAGGTATATTCTTACGCGTTTAATATGGGGTGTAGAGTCCACTTCGTTGAGCAAGGAGTAGCTCTTGTCTATTAAATATTTGGCTTATGGAACGGTATCTGTTCTAATTTCAATCTCTGGTTTTATGCAGCACCCCAACTCACCTTTCGCCTTAAGCAAGCATAAGTTGGTTTTCTACATTTGAGACCCTGTTCTGTTTTGTAATTCAGTTCCTGTGTAGCCAAGTTTACATTCCTTGTAGTAGTGATATCTTATGATGTTTGTTTTTCTGTGTGACTTATTTCACTTAGAATCATCGTACCTGAATCCACTCATTATGCTGCTACGGGCCTGATGACATAGATTTCATTGCTGAGTGATATTGCATTGTACGTAAGTACCACAACTTCTTTATCCATTTTTCGCTTTCTGTGATATTGAACTTGGACCATAAATGAGGTTCTTGTAAACAGAGCTGTCCCTAACTTTGGGGTGGCTGAGTCTTTTTGATTTTAATTTCCCTAAGCTATAGGACCATAAGTGGAAGTGCCCTAGGCTCTGTTGCTTTGTTTTTTAGATGTTTCAGGAAACACCATACACTTCTCCAGAGTGGCTGTTGGCAATTTACATCCCACCCATCAGCATAACAAGACTCCCAGTTCTCCATGGCCTGTCCTGCCTTTCTGGATTTTACACTTTTTTCAGATGGCCCTTTTGACCGGGGGGCAGTGAGACTTCATTGTAGTGCAGATTTCCTTTGCAAGCTTGCTTGGTTGGCCAAAAAGGGCATATGCGTTTTTTCCTGAATATATTCAGGAAAAAACGCATACGCACTTTTTGGCCAAGTGCATCATTGTGGACGTTCTGCCTGTTTTCCTATGCTTTACATGCAATTCCAGTCTACCTCCTGAAATCGGTTTCCTGCAATTCTGCCCCGCTTTCAAGTCCTCTTGGCAGCCTTACTTCAATATATTTTTGGACGATAGCTATCATTTATAACTCTGCAGGTATGTGAATGACAGTGCCCCTGAGCTCCTTTCTTCAACTCGCTTTCTTGTGAGCTGGCCGCAACACCGCAGGATTGCTTCAGGCCCTAGTGTGGTTCCGGCATGGCATGCTGAGCCTTTGTTTAATTCCTCTTCCTGGTGGGAAATGAGAGTTAAATTTGCCCGTCCAGACACCTCCAGCTAGTCTCTCATTGGTTCTCCCTATTCCTGTTCATTTTCCGCAGAAATTGCAAACTGGGCCAAACAGGAGGTTAAAGGCACTGACTCTCCAAGAGGGGAGAGTGTTAGTAAAGCGTCTGGAATGTTGCACCCGAGTACCAGGGGACGAAAACTGAGACACATTTGAACACGTTTCCCGATCACATGGTGGATCATACTCTGGGTTCCACATGCATGTTTTAGCTGAAGGAAGAATCCCTTAAACCTGGAGAGTTGAGACCCCTGCAATGGGTACCATGCAATATGACTTCAAAGGGTCTGCATTTGCTCACCGAACCTCACCAATCCTATCACTGCTGCATTTATGCCACTGTACACACGCTTGATTCTCTTTCGGAGACATATAAATCCATAGGTTTTAAGATTCTTACTAGTCAGGTATATTCTTAGGCGTTTAATATGGGGTGTAGAGTCCACTTCGTTGAGCAAGGAGTAGCTCTTGTCTATTACATATTTGGCTTATGGAACGGTATCTGTGCTAATTTCAATCTCTGGTTTTATGCAGCACCCCAACTCACCTTTCCCCTTAAGCAAGCATAAGTCGGTTTTCTACATTTGAGACCCTGTTCTGTTTTGTAATTCAGTTCCTGTGTAGCCAAGTTTACATTCCATGTGGTAGAGATATCTTATGATGTTTCTTTTTCTGTGTGACTTATTTCACTTAGAATCATCGTACCTGAATCCACTCATTATGCTGCTATGGGCCTGATGACATAGATTTCATTGCTGAGTGATATTGCATTGTACGTAAGTACCACAACTTCTTTATCCATTTTTCACTTTCTGTGATTTTGAACTTATACTGTAAACTAGGTTCTTGTAAACAGAGCCTTCCCAAACTTTGGGGTGGCTGTGTCTTTTTGATTTTAATTTCCCTAAGCTATAGGACCATAAGTGGAAGTGCCCTAGGCTCTGTTGCTTTGTTTTGTAGATGTTTCAGGAAACACCATACACTTCTCCAGAGTGGCTGTTGGCAATTTACATCCCACCCATCAGCATAACAAGGCTCCCAGTTCTCCATGGCCTGTCCTGCCTTTCTGGATTTTACACTTTTTTCAGATGGCCCTTTTGACCGGGGGGCAGTGAGACTTCATTGTAGTGCAGATTTCCTTTGCAAGCTTGCTTGGTTGGCCAAAAAGGGCGTATGCGTTTTTTCCTGAATATATTCAGGAAAAAACGCATATGCCCTTTTTGGCCAAGTGCATCATTGTGGACGTTCTGCCTCTTTTCCTTTGCTTTACATGCAATTCCAGTCTACCTCCTGAAATCGGTTTCCTGCAATTTTGCCCAGCGTTCAAGTCTTCTTGGCAGCCTTACTTCAATATATTTTTGGACGATAGCTGTCATTTATAACTCTGCAGGTTTGTGAATGACAGTGCCCCTGAGCTCCTTTCTTCAACTCGCTTTCTTGTGAGCTGGCCGGAACACCGCAGCATTGTTTCAGGCCCTAGTGTGGTTCCGGCATGACATGCTGAGCCTTTGGTTAATTCCTCTTCCTGGTGGGAAATGAGAGTTAACTTTGCCCGTCCAGACACCTCCAGCTAGTCTCTCATTGGTTCTCCCTATTCCTGTTCATTTTCCGCAGAAATTGCAAACTGGGCCAAACAAGAGGTTAAAGGCACTGACTCTCCAAGTGGGGAGAGTGTTAGTAAAGCGTCTGGAATGTTGCACCCGAGTACCGGGGGATGAAAACTGACACAATTAAACACGTTTCCCGATCACACGGTGGATCATACTCTGGGTTCCACATGCATGTTTTAGCTGAAGGAAGAATCCCTTAAACCTGGAGAGTTGAGACCCATGGAATGGGTACCATGCAATATGACTTCAAAGGGTCTGCATTTGCTCACCGAACCTCACCAATCCTATCACTGCTGCGTTTATGACACTGTACACACGCTTGATTCTCTTTCGGAGACATATAAATCCATAGGTTTTAAGATTCTTTCTAGTCAGGTATATTCTTACGCGTTTAATATGGGGTGTAGAGTCGACTTCGTTGAGCAAGGAGTAGCTCTTGTCTATTACATATTTGGCTTATGGAACGGTATCTGTTCTAATTTCAATCTCTGGTTTTATGCAGCACCCCAACTCACCTTTCGCCTTAAGCAAGCATAAGTTGGTTTTCTATATTTGAGACCCTGTTCTGTTTTGTAATTCAGTTCCTGTGTAGCCAAGTTTACATTCCATGTGGTAGAGATATCTTATGATGTTTCTTTCTCTGTGTGACTTATTTCACTTACAATCATCGTACCTGAATCCACTCATTATGCTGCTACGGGCCTGATGACATAGATTTCATTGCTGAGTGATATTGCATTGTACGTAAGTACCACAACTTCTTTATCCATTTTGCGCTTTCTGTGATATTGAACTTGTACCGTAAAGGAGGTTCTTGTAAACAGAGCTTTCCCAAAGATTGGGGTGGTTGTGTCTTTTTGATTTTAATTTCCCTAAGCTATAGGACCATAAGTGGAAGTGCCCTAGGCTCTGTTGCTTTGTTTTTTAGATGTTTCAGGAAACACCATACACTTCTCCAGAGTGACTGTTGGCAATTTACATCCCGCCCATCAGCATAACAAGGCTCCCAGTTCTCCATGGGCTGTCCTGCCTTTCTGGATTTTACACTTTTTTCAGATGGCCCTTTTGACCGGGGGGCAGTGAGACTTCATTGTAGTGCAGATTTCCTTTGCAAGCTTGCTTGGTTGGCCAAAAAGGGCGTATGCGTTTTTTCCTGAATATATTCAGGAAAAAACGCATATGCCCTTTTTGGCCAAGTGCATCATTGTGGACGTTCTGCCTCTTTTCCTTTGCTTTACATGCAATTCCAGTCTACCTCCTGAAATCGGTTTCCTGCAATTCTGCCCAGCGTTCAAGTCCTCTTGGCAGCCTTACTTCAATATATTTTTGGACGATAGCTGTCATTTATAACTCTGCAGGTTTGTGAATGACAGTGTCCCTGAGCTCATTTCTTCAACTCGCTTTCTTGTGAGCTGGCCGCAACACCTCAGGATTGCTTCAGGCCCTAGTGTGGTTCCGGCATGGCACGCTGAGCCTTTGGTTAATTCCTCTTCCTGGTGGGAAATGAGAGTTAACTTTGCCCGTCCAGACACCTCCAGCTAGTCTCTCATTGGTTCTCCCTATTCCTGTTCATTTTCCGCAGAAATTGCAAACTGGGCCAAACAAGAGGTTAAAGGCACTGACTCTCCAAGTGGGGAGAGTGTTAGTAAAGCGTCTGGAATGTTGCACCCCAGTACCGGGGGATGAAAACTGACACAATTAAACACGTTTCCCGATCACACGGTGGATCATACTCTGGGTTCCACATGCATGTTTTAGCTGAAGGAAGAATCCCTTAAACCTGGAGAGTTGAGACCCATGGAATGGGTACCATGCAATATGACTTCAAAGGGTCTGCATTTGCTCACCGAACCTCACCAATAATATCACTGCTGCATTTATGCCGCTGTACACACGCTTGATTCTCTTTCGGAGACATATAAATCCATAGGTTTTAAGATTCTTTCTAGTCAGGTATATTCTTACGCGTTTAATATGGGGTGTAGAGTCCACTTCGTTGAGCAAGGAGTAGCTCTTGTCTATTAAATATTTGGCTTATGGAACGGTATCTGTTCTAATTTCAATCTCTGGTTTTATGCAGCACCCCAACTCACCTTTCGCCTTAAGCAAGCATAAGTTGGTTTTCTACATTTGAGACCCTGTTCTGTTTTGTAATTCAGTTCCTGTGTAGCCAAGTTTACATTCCTTGTAGTAGTGATATCTTATGATGTTTGTTTTTCTGTGTGACTTATTTCACTTAGAATCATCGTACCTGAATCCACTCATTATGCTGCTACGGGCCTGATGACATAGATTTCATTGCTGAGTGATATTGCATTGTACGTAAGTACCACAACTTCTTTATCCATTTTTCGCTTTCTGTGATATTGAACTTGGACCATAAATGAGGTTCTTGTAAACAGAGCTGTCCCTAACTTTGGGGTGGCTGAGTCTTTTTGATTTTAATTTCCCTAAGCTATAGGACCATAAGTGGAAGTGCCCTAGGCTCTGTTGCTTTGTTTTTTAGATGTTTCAGGAAACACCATACACTTCTCCAGAGTGGCTGTTGGCAATTTACATCCCACCCATCAGCATAACAAGGCTCCCAGTTCTCCATGGCCTGTCCTGCCTTTCTGGATTTTACACTTTTTTCAGATGGCCCTTTTGACCGGGGGGCAGTGAGACTTCATTGTAGTGCAGATTTCCTTTGCAAGCTTGCTTGGTTGGCCAAAAAGGGCGTATGCGTTTTTTCCTGAATATATTCAGGAAAAAACGCATACGCCCTTTTTGGCCAAGTGCATCATTGTGGACGTTCTGCCTCTTTTCCTATGCTTTACATGCAATTCCAGTCTACCTCCTGAAATCGGTTTCCTGCAATTCTGCCCCGCTTTCAAGTCCTCTTGGCAGCCTTACTTCAATATATTTTTGGACGATAGCTATCATTTATAACTCTGCAGGTATGTGAATGACAGTGCCCCTGAGCTCCTTTCTTCAACTCGCTTTCTTGTGAGCTGGCCGCAACACCGCAGGATTGCTTCAGGCCCTAGTGTGGTTCCGGCATGGCATGCTGAGCCTTTGTTTAATTCCTCTTCCTGGTGGGAAATGAGAGTTAAATTTGCCCGTCCAGACACCTCCAGCTAGTCTCTCATTGGTTCTCCCTATTCCTGTTCATTTTCCGCAGAAATTGCAAACTGGGCCAAACAGGAGGTTAAAGGCACTGACTCTCCAAGAGGGGAGAGTGTTAGTAAAGCGTCTGGAATGTTGCACCCGAGTACCAGGGGACGAAAACTGAGACACATTTGAACACGTTTCCCGATCACATGGTGGATCATACTCTGGGTTCCACATGCATGTTTTAGCTGAAGGAAGAATCCCTTAAACCTGGAGAGTTGAGACCCCTGCAATGGGTACCATGCAATATGACTTCAAAGGGTCTGCATTTGCTCACCGAACCTCACCAATCCTATCACTGCTGCATTTATGCCACTGTACACACGCTTGATTCTCTTTCGGAGACATATAAATCCATAGGTTTTAAGATTCTTACTAGTCAGGTATATTCTTAGGCGTTTAATATGGGGTGTAGAGTCCACTTCGTTGAGCAAGGAGTAGCTCTTGTCTATTACATATTTGGCTTATGGAACGGTATCTGTGCTAATTTCAATCTCTGGTTTTATGCAGCACCCCAACTCACCTTTCCCCTTAAGCAAGCATAAGTCGGTTTTCTACATTTGAGACCCTGTTCTGTTTTGTAATTCAGTTCCTGTGTAGCCAAGTTTACATTCCATGTGGTAGAGATATCTTATGATGTTTCTTTTTCTGTGTGACTTATTTCACTTAGAATCATCGTACCTGAATCCACTCATTATGCTGCTATGGGCCTGATGACATAGATTTCATTGCTGAGTGATATTGCATTGTACGTAAGTACCACAACTTCTTTATCCATTTTTCACTTTCTGTGATTTTGAACTTATACTGTAAACTAGGTTCTTGTAAACAGAGCCTTCCCAAACTTTGGGGTGGCTGTGTCTTTTTGATTTTAATTTCCCTAAGCTATAGGACCATAAGTGGAAGTGCCCTAGGCTCTGTTGCTTTGTTTTGTAGATGTTTCAGGAAACACCATACACTTCTCCAGAGTGGCTGTTGGCAATTTACATCCCACCCATCAGCATAACAAGGCTCCCAGTTCTCCATGGCCTGTCCTGCCTTTCTGGATTTTACACTTTTTTCAGATGGCCCTTTTGACCGGGGGGCAGTGAGACTTCATTGTAGTGCAGATTTCCTTTGCAAGCTTGCTTGGTTGGCCAAAAAGGGCGTATGCGTTTTTTCCTGAATATATTCAGGAAAAAACGCATACGCCCTTTTTGGCCAAGTGCATCATTGTGGACGTTCTGCCTCTTTTCCTATGCTTTACATGCAATTCCAGTCTACCTCCTGAAATCGGTTTCCTGCAATTCTGCCCCGCTTTCAAGTTCTCTTGGCAGCCTTACTTCAATATATTTTTGGACGATAGCTATCATTTATAACTCTGCAGGTATGTGAATGACAGTGCCCCTGAGCTCCTTTCTTCAACTCGCTTTCTTGTGAGCGGGCCGCAACACCGCAGGATTGCTTCAGGCCCTAGTGTGGTTCCGGCATGGCACGCTGAGCCTTTGTTTAATTCCTCTTCCTGGTGGGAAATGAGAGTTAAATTTGCCCGTCCAGACACCTCCAGCTAGTCTCTCATTGGTTCTCCCTATTCCTGTTCATTTTCCGCAGAAATTGCAAACTGGGCCAAACAGGAGGTTAAAGGCACTGACTCTCCAAGTGGGGAGAGTGTTAGTAAAGCGTCTGGAATGTTGCACCCGAGTACCAGGGGACGAAAACTGAGACACATTTGAACACGTTTCCCGATCACATGGTGGATCATACTCTGGGTTCCACATGCATGTTTTAGCTGAAGGAAGAATCCCTTAAACCTGGAGAGTTGAGACCCCTGCAATGGGTACCATGCAATATGACTTCAAAGGGTCTGCATTTGCTCACCGAACCTCACCAATCCTATCACTGCTGCATTTATGCCACTGTACACACGCTTGATTCTCTTTCTGTGACATATAAATCCATAGGTTTTAAGATTCTTACTAGTCAGGTATATTCTTAGGCGTTTAATATGGGGTGTAGAGTCCACTTCGTTGAGCAAGGAGTAGCTCTTGTCTATTACATATTTGGCTTATGGAACGGTATCTGTTCTAATTTCAATCTCTGGTTTTATGCAGCACCCCAACTCACCTTTCGTCTTAAGCAAGCATAAGTTGGTTTTCTACATTTGAGACCCTGTTCTGTTTTGTAATTCAGTTCCTGTGTAGCCAAGTTTACATTCCATGTGGTAGAGATATCTTATGATGTTTCTTTCTCTGTGTGACTTATTTCACTTACAATCATCGTACCTGAATCCACTCATTATGCTGCTACGGGCCTGATGACATAGATTTCATTGCTGAGTGATATTGCATTGTACGTAAGTACCACAACTTCTTTATCCATTTTGCGCTTTCTGTGATATTGAACTTGTACCGTAAAGGAGGTTCTTGTAAACAGAGCTGTCCCAAACTTTGGGGTGGCTGTGTCTTTTTGATTTTAATTTCCCTAAGCTATAGGACCATAAGTGGAAGTGTCCTAGGCTCTGTTGCTTTGTTTTGTAGATGTTTCAGGAAACACCATACACTTCTCCAGAGTGACTGTTGGCAATTACATCCCGCCCATCAGCATAACAAGGCTCCCAGTTCTCCATGGCCTGTCCTGCCTTTCTGGATTTTACACTTTTTTCAGATGGCCCTTTTGACCGGGGGGCAGTGAGACTTCATTGTAGTGCAGATTTCCTTTGCAAGCTTGCTTGGTTGGCCAAAAAGGGCGTATGCGTTTTTTCCTGAATATATTCAGGAAAAAACGCATATGCCCTTTTTGGCCAAGTGCATCATTGTGGACGTTCTGCCTCTTTTCCTTTGCTTTACATGCAATTCCAGTCTACCTCCTGAAATCGGTTTCCTGCAATTCTGCCCAGCGTTCAAGTCCTCTTGGCAGCCTTACTTCAATATATTTTTGGACGATAGCTGTCATTTATAACTCTGCAGGTTTGTGAATGACAGTGCCCCTGAGCTCCTTTCTTCAACTCGCTTTCTTGTGAGCTGGCCGCAGCACCGCAGCATTGCTTCAGGCCCTAGTGTGGTTCCGGCATGACATGCTGAGCCTTTGGTTAATTCCTCTTCCTGGTGGGAAATGAGAGTTAACTTTGCCCATCCAGACACCTCCAGCTAGTCTCTCATTGGTTCTCCCTATTCCTGTTCATTTTCCGCAGAAATTGCAAACTGGGCCAAACAAGAGGTTAAAGGCACTGACTCTCCAAATGGGGAGAGTGTTAGTAAAGCGTCTGGAATGTTGCACCCGAGTACCGGGGGATGAAAACTGACACAATTAAACACGTTTCCCGATCACACGGTGGATCATACTCTGGGTTCCACATGCATGTTTTAGCTGAAGGAAGAATCCCTTAAACCTGGAGAGTTGAGACCCATGGAATGGGTACCATGCAATATGACTTCAAAGGGTCTACATTTGCTCACCGAACCTCACCAATCCTAACACTGCTGCGTTTATGACACTGTACACACGCTTGATTCTCTTTCGGAGACATATAAATCCATAGGTTTTAAGATTCTTTCTAGTCAGGTATATTCTTACGAGTTTAATATGGGGTGTAGAGTCCACTTCATTGAGCAAGGAGTAGCTCTTGTCTATTAAATATTTGGCTTATGGAACGGTATCTGTTCTAATTTCAATCTCTGGTTTTATGCAGCACCCCAACTCACCTTTCGCCTTAAGCAAGCATAAGTTGGTTTTCTACATTTGAGACCCTGTTCTGTTTTGTAATTCAGTTCCTGTGTAGCCAAGTTTACATTCCTTGTAGTAGTGATATCTTATGATGTTTGTTTTTCTGTGTGACTTATTTCACTTAGAATCATCGTACCTGAATCCACTCATTATGCTGCTACGGGCCTGATGACATAGATTCCATTGCTGAGTGATATTGCATTGTACGTAAGTACAACTTCTTTATCTATTTTTCACTTTCTGTGATTTTGAACTTATACTGTAAACTAGGTTCTTGTAAACAGAGCCTTCCCAAACTTTGGGGTGGCTGTGTCTTTTTGATTTTAATTTCCCTAAGCTATAGGACCATAAGTGGAAGTGCCCTAGGCTCTGTTGCTTTGTTTTTTAGATGTTTCAGGAAACACCATACACTTCTCCAGAGTGGCTGTTGGCAATTTACATCCCACCCATCAGCATAACAAGGCTCCCAGTTCTCCATGGCCTGTCCTGCCTTTCTGGATTTTACACTTTTTTCAGATGGCCCTTTTGACCGGGGGGCAGTGAGACTTCATTGTAGTGCAGATTTCCTTTGCAAGCTTGCTTGGTTGGCCAAAAAGGGCGTATGCGTTTTTTCCTGAATATATTCAGGAAAAAACGCATACGCCCTTTTTGGCCAAGTGCATCATTGTGGACGTTCTGCCTCTTTTCCTTTGCTTTACATGCAATTCCAGTCTACCTCCTGAAATCGGTTTCCTGCAATTCTGCCCAGCGTTCAAGTCCTCTTCGCAGCCTTACTTCAATATATTTTTGGACGATAGCTGTCATTTATAACTCTGCAGGTTTGTGAATGACAGTGCCCCTGAGCTCCTTTCTTCAACTCGCTTTCTTGTGAGCTGGCCGCAACACCGCAGGATTGCTTCAGGCCCTAGTGTGGTTCCGGCATGGCACGCTGAGCCTTTGGTTAATTCCTCTTCCTGGTGGGAAATGAGAGTTAACTTTGCCCGTCCAGACACCTCCAGCTAGTCTCTCATTGGTTCTCCCTATTCCTGTTCATTTTCCGCAGAAATTGCAAACTGGGCCAAACAAGAGGTTAAAGGCACTGACTCTCCAAGTGGGGAGAGTGTTAGTAAAGCGTCTGGAATGTTGCACCCGAGTACCGGGTGATGAAAACTGACACAATTAAACACGTTTCCCGATCACACGGTGGATCATACTCTGGGTTCCACATGCATGTTTTAGCTGAAGGAAGAATCCCTTAAACCTGGAGAGTTGAGACCCATGGAATGGGTACCATGCTATATGACTTCAAAGGGTCTGCATTTGCTCACCGAACCTCATCAATAATATCACTGCTGCGTTTATGCCGCTGTACACACGCTTGATTCTCTTTCGGAGACATATAAATCCATAGGTTTTAAGATTCTTTCTAGTCAGGTATATTCTTAGGCGTTTAATATGGGGTGTAGAGTCCACTTCGTTGAGCAAGGAGTAGCTCTTGTCTATTAAATATTTGGCTTATGGAACGGTATCTGTTCTAATTTCAATCTCTGGTTTTATGCAGCACCCCAACTCACCTTTCGCCTTAAGCAAGCATAAGTTGGTTTTCTACATTTGAGACCCTGTTCTGTTTTGTAATTCAGTTCCTGTGTAGCCAAGTTTACATTCCTTGTAGTAGTGATATCTTATGATGTTTGTTTTTCTGTGTGACTTATTTCACTTAGAATCATCGTACCTGAATCCACTCATTATGCTGCTACTGGCCTGATGACATAGATTTCATTGCTGAGTGATATTGCATTGTACGTAAGTACCACAACTTCTTTATCCATTTTTCGCTTTCTGTGATATTGAACTTGGACCATAAATGAGGTTCTTGTAAACAGAGCTGTCCCTAACTTTGGGGTGGCTGAGTCTTTTTGATTTTAATTTCCCTAAGCTATAGGACCATAAGTGGAAGTGCCCTAGGCTCTGTTGCTTTGTTTTTTAGATGTTTCAGGAAACACCATACACTTCTCCAGAGTGGCTGTTGGCAATTTACATCCCACCCATCAGCATAACAAGGCTCCCAGTTCTCCATGGCCTGTCCTGCCTTTCTGGATTTTACACTTTTTTCAGATGGCCCTTTTGACCGGGGGGCAGTGAGACTTCATTGTAGTGCAGATTTCCTTTGCAAGCTTGCTTGGTTGGCCAAAAAGGGCGTATGCGTTTTTTCCTGAATATATTCAGGAAAAAACGCATACGCCCTTTTTGGCCAAGTGCATCATTGTGGACGTTCTGCCTCTTTTCCTATGCTTTACATGCAATTCCAGTCTACCTCCTGAAATCGGTTTCCTGCAATTCTGCCCCGCTTTCAAGTCCTCTTGGCAGCCTTACTTCAATATATTTTTGGACGATAGCTATCATTTATAACTCTGCAGGTATGTGAATGACAGTGCCCCTGAGCTCCTTTCTTCAACTCGCTTTCTTGTGAGCTGGCCGCAACACCGCAGGATTGCTTCAGGCCCTAGTGTGGTTCCGGCATGGCATGCTGAGCCTTTGTTTAATTCCTCTTCCTGGTGGGAAATGAGAGTTAAATTTGCCCGTCCAGACACCTCCAGCTAGTCTCTCATTGGTTCTCCCTATTCCTGTTTATTTTCCGCAGAAATTGCAAACTGGGCCAAACAGGAGGTTAAAGGCACTGACTCTCCAAGAGGGGAGAGTGTTAGTAAAGCGTCTGGAATGTTGCACCCGAGTACCAGGGGACGAAAACTGAGACACATTTGAACACGTTTCCCGATCACATGGTGGATCATACTCTGGGTTCCACATGCATGTTTTAGCTGAAGGAAGAATCCCTTAAACCTGCAGAGTTGAGACCCCTGCAATGGGTACCATGCAATATGACTTCAAAGGGTCTGCATTTGCTCACCGAACCTCACCAATCCTATCACTGCTGCATTTATGCCACTGTACACACGCTTGATTCTCTTTCTGAGACATATAAATCCATAGGTTTTAAGATTCTTACTAGTCAGGTATATTCTTAGGCGTTTAATATGGGGTGTAGAGTCCACTTCGTTGAGCAAGGAGTAGCTCTTGTCTATTACATATTTGGCTTATGGAACGGTATCTGTGCTAATTTCAATCTCTGGTTTTATGCAGCACCCCAACTCACCTTTCCCCTTAAGCAAGCATAAGTCGGTTTTCTACATTTGAGATCCTGTTCTGTTTTGTAATTCAGTTCCTGTGTAGCCAAGTTTACATTCCATGTGGTAGAGATATCTTATGATGTTTCTTTTTCTGTGTGACTTATTTCACTTAGAATCATCGTACCTGAATCCACTCATTATGCTGCTATGGGCCTGATGACATAGATTTCATTGCTGAGTGATATTGCATTGTACGTAAGTACCACAACTTCTTTATCCATTTTTCACTTTCTGTGATTTTGAACTTATACTGTAAACTAGGTTCTTGTAAACAGAGCCTTCCCAAACTTTGGGGTGGCTGTGTCTTTTTGATTTTAATTTCCCTAAGCTATAGGACCATAAGTGGAAGTGCCCTAGGCTCTGTTGCTTTGTTTTGTAGATGTTTCAGGAAACACCATACACTTCTCCAGAGTGGCTGTTGGCAATTTACATCCCACCCATCAGCATAACAAGGCTCCCAGTTCTCCATGGCCTGTCCTGCCTTTCTGGATTTTACACTTTTTTCAGATGGCCCTTTTGACCGGGGGGCAGTGAGACTTCATTGTAGTGCAGATTTCCTTTGCAAGCTTGCTTGGTTGGCCAAAAAGGGCGTATGCGTTTTTTCCTGAATATATTCAGGAAAAAACGCATACGCCCTTTTTGGCCAAGTGCATCATTGTGGACGTTCTGCCTCTTTTCCTATGCTTTACATGCAATTCCAGTCTACCTCCTGAAATCGGTTTCCTGCAATTCTGCCCCGCTTTCAAGTCCTCTTGGCAGCCTTACTTCAATATATTTTTGGACGATAGCTATCATTTATAACTCTGCAGGTATGTGAATGACAGTGCCCCTGAGCTCCTTTCTTCAACTCGCTTTCTTGTGAGCTGGCCGCAACACCGCAGGATTGCTTCAGGCCCTAGTGTGGTTCCGGCATTGCATGCTGAGCCTTTGTTTAATTCCTCTTCCTGGTGGGAAATGAGAGTTAAATTTGCCCGTCCAGACACCTCCAGCTAGTCTCTCATTGGTTCTCACTATTCCTGTTCATTTTCCACAGAAATTGCAAACTGGGCCAAAGAGGAGGTTAAAGGCACTGACTCTCCAAGAGGGGAGAGTGTTAGTAAAGCGTCTGGAATGTTGCACCCGAGTACCAGGGGACGAAAACTGAGACACATTTGAACACGTTTCCCGATCACATGGTGGATCATACTCTGGGTTCCACATGCATGTTTTAGCTGAAGGAAGAATCCCTTAAACCTGGAGAGTTGAGAGCCCTGCAATGGGTACCATGCAATATGACTTCAAAGGGTCTGCATTTGCTCACCGAACCTCACCAATCCTATCACTGCTGCATTTATGCCACTGTACACACGCTTGATTCTCTTTCTGAGACATATAAATCCATAGGTTTTAAGATTCTTACTAGTCAGGTATATTCTTAGGCGTTTAATATGGGGTGTAGAGTCCACTTCGTTGAGCAAGGAGTAGCTCTTGTCTATTACATATTTGGCTTATGGAACGGTATCTGTGCTAATTTCAATCTCTGGTTTTATGCAGCACCCCAACTCACCTTTCCCCTTAAGCAAGCATAAGTCGGTTTTCTACATTTGAGACCCTGTTCTGTTTTGTAATTCAGTTCCTGTGTAGCCAAGTTTACATTCCATGTGGTAGAGATATCTTATGATGTTTCTTTTTCTGTGTGACTTATTTCACTTAGAATCATCGTACCTGAATCCACTCATTATGCTGCTATGGGCCTGATGACATAGATTTCATTGCTGAGTGATATTGCATTGTACGTAAGTACCACAACTTCTTTATCCATTTTTCACTTTCTGTGATTTTGAACTTATACTGTAAACTAGGTTCTTGTAAACAGAGCCTTCCCAAACTTTGGGGTGGCTGTGTCTTTTTGTTTTTAATTTCCCTAAGCTATAGGACCATAAGTGGAAGTGCCCTAGGCTCTGTTGCTTTGTTTTGTAGATGTTTCAGGAAACACCATACACTTCTCCAGAGTGGCTGTTGGCAATTTACATCCCACCCATCAGCATAACAAGGCTCCCAGTTCTCCATGGCCTGTCCTGCCTTTCTGGATTTTACACTTTTTTCAGATGGCCCTTTTGACCGGGGGGCAGTGAGACTTCATTGTAGTGCAGATTTCCTTTGCAAGCTTGCTTGGTTGGCCAAAAAGGGCGTATGCGTTTTTTCCTGAATATATTCAGGAAAAAACGCATACGCCCTTTTTGGCCAAGTGCATCATTGTGGACGTTCTGCCTCTTTTCCTATGCTTTACATGCAATTCCAGTCTACCTCCTGAAATCGGTTTCCTGCAATTCTGCCCCGCTTTCAAGTCCTCTTGGCAGCCTTACTTCAATATACTTTTGGACGATAGCTATCATTTATAACTCTGCAGGTATGTGAATGACAGTGCCCCTGAGCTCCTTTCTTCAACTCGCTTTCTTGTGAGCTGGCCGCAACACCGCAGGATTGCTTCAGGCCCTAGTGTGGTTCCGGCATGGCATGCTGAGCCTTTGTTTAATTCCTCTTCCTGGTGGGAAATGAGAGTTAAATTTGCCCGTCCAGACACCTCCAGCTAGTCTCTCATTGGTTCTCCCTATTCCTGTTCATTTTCCGCAGAAATTGCAAACTGGGCCAAACAGGAGGTTAAAGGCACTGACTCTCCAAGAGGGGAGAGTGTTAGTAAAGCGTCTGGAATGTTGCACCCGAGTACCAGGGGACGAAAACTGAGACACATTTGAACACGTTTCCCGATCACATGGTGGATCATACTCTGGGTTCCACATGCATGTTTTAGCTGAAGGAAGAATCCCTTAAACCTGGAGAGTTGAGACCCCTGCAATGGGTACCATGCAATATGACTTCAAAGGGTCTGCATTTGCTCACCGAACCTCACCAATCCTATCACTGCTGCATTTATGCCACTGTACACACGCTTGATTCTCTTTCTGAGACATATAAATCCATAGGTTTTAAGATTCTTACTAGTCAGGTATATTCTTAGGCGTTTAATATGGGGTGTAGAGTCCACTTCGTTGAGCAAGGAGTAGCTCTTGTCTATTACATATTTGGCTTATGGAACGGTATCTGTGCTAATTTCAATCTCTGGTTTTATGCAGCACCCCAACTCACCTTTCCCCTTAAGCAAGCATAAGTCGGTTTTCTACATTTGAGACCCTGTTCTGTTTTGTAATTCAGTTCCTGTGTAGCCAAGTTTACATTCCATGTGGTAGAGATATCTTATGATGTTTCTTTTTCTGTGTGACTTATTTCACTTAGAATCATCGTACCTGAATCCACTCATTATGCTGCTATGGGCCTGATGACATAGATTTCATTGCTGAGTGATATTGCATTGTACGTAAGTACCACAACTTCTTTATCCATTTTTCACTTTCTGTGATTTTGAACTTATACTGTAAACGAGGTTCTTGTAAACAGAGCCTTCCCAAATGTTGGGGTGGCTGTGTCTTTTTGATTTTAATTTCCCTAAGCTATAGGACCATAAGTGGAAGTGCCCTAGGCTCTGTTGCTTTGTTTTGTAGATGTTTCAGGAAACACCATACACTTCTCCAGAGTGGCTGTTGGCAATTTACATCCCGCCCATCAGCATAACAAGGCTCCCAGTTCTCCATGGCCTGTCCTGCCTTTCTGGATTTTACACTTTTTTCAGATGGCCCTTTTGACCGGGGGGCAGTGAGACTTCATTGTAGTGCAGATTTCCTTTGCAAGCTTGCTTGGTTGGCCAAAAAGGGCGTATGCGTTTTTTCCTGAATATATTCAGGAAAAAACGCATACGCCCTTTTTGGCCAAGTGCATCATTGTGGACGTTCTGCCTCTTTTCCTATGCTTTACATGCAATTCCAGTCTACCTCCTGAAATCGGTTTCCTGCAATTCTGCCCCGCTTTCAAGTCCTCTTGGCAGCCTTACTTCAATATACTTTTGGACGATAGCTATCATTTATAACTCTGCAGGTATGTGAATGACAGTGCCCCTGAGCTCCTTTCTTCAACTCGCTTTCTTGTGAGCTGGCCGCAACACCGCAGGATTGCTTCAGGCCCTAGTGTGGTTCCGGCATGGCATGCTGAGCCTTTGTTTAATTCCTCTTCCTGGTGGGAAATGAGAGTTAAATTTGCCCGTCCAGACACCTCCAGCTAGTCTCTCATTGGTTCTCCCTATTCCTGTTCATTTTCCGCAGAAATTGCAAACTGGGCCAAACAGGAGGTTAAAGGCACTGACTCTCCAAGAGGGGAGAGTGTTAGTAAAGCGTCTGGAATGTTGCACCCGAGTACCAGGGGACGAAAACTGAGACACATTTGAACACGTTTCCCGATCACATGGTGGATCATACTCTGGGTTCCACATGCATGTTTTAGCTGAAGGAAGAATCCCTTAAACCTGGAGAGTTGAGACCCCTGCAATGGGTACCATGCAATATGACTTCAAAGGGTCTGCATTTGCTCACCGAACCTCACCAATCCTATCACTGCTGCATTTATGCCACTGTACACACGCTTGATTCTCTTTCTGAGACTTATAAATCCATAGGTTTTAAGATTCTTACTAGTCAGGTATATTCTTAGGCGTTTAATATGGGGTGTAGAGTCCACTTCGTTGAGCAAGGAGTAGCTCTTGTCTATTACATATTTGGCTTATGGAACGGTATCTGTGCTAATTTCAATCTCTGGTTTTATGCAGCACCCCAACTCACCTTTCCCCTTAAGCAAGCATAAGTCGGTTTTCTACATTTGAGACCCTGTTCTGTTTTGTAATTCAGTTCCTGTGTAGCCAAGTTTACATTCCATGTGGTAGAGATATCTTATGATGTTTCTTTTTCTGTGTGACTTATTTCACTTAGAATCATCGTACCTGAATCCACTCATTATGCTGCTATGGGCCTGATGACATAGATTTCATTGCTGAGTGATATTGCATTGTACGTAAGTACCACAACTTCTTTATCCATTTTTCACTTTCTGTGATTTTGAACTTGTACTGTAAACGAGGTTCTTGTAAACAGAGCCTTCCCAAACTTTGGGGTGGCTGTGTCTTTTTGATTTTAATTTCCCTAAGCTATAGGACCATAAGTGGAAGTGCCCTAGGCTCTGTTGCTTTGTTTTGTAGATGTTTCAGGAAACACCATACACTTCTCCAGAGTGGCTGTTGGCAATTTACATCCCACCCATCAGCATAACAAGGCTCCCAGTTCTCCATGGCCTGTCCTGCCTTTCTGGATTTTACACTTTTTTCAGATGGCCCTTTTGACCGGGGGGCAGTGAGACTTCATTGTAGTGCAGATTTCCTTTGCAAGCTTGCTTGGTTGGCCAAAAAGTGCGTATGCGTTTTTTCCTGAATATATTCAGGAAAAAACGCATACGCCCTTTTTGGCCAAGTGCATCATTGTGGACGTTCTGCCTCTTTTCCTATGCTTTACATGCAATTCCAGTCTACCTCCTGAAATCGGTTTCCTGCAATTCTGCCCCGCTTTCAAGTCCTCTTGGCAGCCTTACTTCAATATATTTTTGGACGATAGCTATCATTTATAACTCTGCAGGTATGTGAATGACAGTGCCCCTGAGCTCCTTTCTTCAACTCGCTTTCTTGTGAGCTGGCCGCAACACCGCAGGATTGCTTCAGGCCCTAGTGTGGTTCCGGCATGGCATGCTGAGCCTTTGTTTAATTCCTCTTCCTGGTGGGAAATGAGAGTTAAATTTGCCCGTCCAGACACCTCCAGCTAGTCTCTCATTGGTTCTCCCTATTCCTGTTCATTTTCCACAGAAATTGCAAACTGGGCCAAACAGGAGGTTAAAGGCACTGACTCTCCAAGAGGGGAGAGTGTTAGTAAAGCGTCTGGAATGTTGCACCCGAGTACCAGGGGACGAAAACTGAGACACATTTGAACACGTTTCCCGATCACATGGTGGATCATACTCTGGGTTCCACATGCATGTTTTAGCTGAAGGAAGAATCCCTTAAACCTGGAGAGTTGAGACCCCTGCAATGGGTACCATGCAATATGACTTCAAAGGGTCTGCATTTGCTCACCGAACCTCACCAATCCTATCACTGCTGCATTTATGCCACTGTACACACGCTTGATTCTCTTTCTGAGACATATAAATCCATAGGTTTTAAGATTCTTACTAGTCAGGTATATTCTTAGGCGTTTAATATGGGGTGTAGAGTCCACTTCGTTGAGCAAGGAGTAGCTCTTGTCTATTACATATTTGGCTTATGGAACGGTATCTGTGCTAATTTCAATCTCTGGTTTTATGCAGCACCCCAACTCACCTTTCCCCTTAAGCAAGCATAAGTCGGTTTTCTACATTTGAGACCCTGTTCTGTTTTGTAATTCAGTTCCTGTGTAGCCAAGTTTACATTCCATGTGGTAGAGATATCTTATGATGTTTCTTTTTCTGTGTGACTTATTTCACTTAGAATCATCGTACCTGAATCCACTCATTATGCTGCTATGGGCCTGATGACATAGATTTCATTGCTGAGTGATATTGCATTGTACGTAAGTACCACAACTTCTTTATCCATTTTTCACTTTCTGTGATTTTGAACTTATACTGTAAACGAGGTTCTTGTAAACAGAGCCTTCCCAAACTTTGGGGTGGCTGTGTCTTTTTGATTTTAATTTCCCTAAGCTATAGGACCATAAGTGAAAGTGCCCTAGGCTCTGTTGCTTTGTTTTGTAGATGTTTCAGGAAACACCATACACTTCTCCAGAGTGGCTGTTGGCAATTTACATCCCGCCCATCAGCATAACAAGGCTCCCAGTTCTCCATGGCCTGTCCTGCCTTTCTGGATTTTACACTTTTTTCAGATGGCCCTTTTGACCGGGGGGCAGTGAGACTTCATTGTAGTGCAGATTTCCTTTGCAAGCTTGCTTGGTTGGCCAAAAAGGGCGTATGCGTTTTTTCCTGAATATATTCAGGAAAAAACGCATACGCCCTTTTTGGCCAAGTGCATCATTGTGGACGTTCTGCCTCTTTTCCTATGCTTTACATGCAATTCCAGTCTACCTCCTGAAATCGGTTTCCTGCAATTCTGCCCCGCTTTCAAGTCCTCTTGGCAGCCTTACTTCAATATATTTTTGGACGATAGCTATCATTTATAACTCTGCAGGTATGTGAATGACAGTGCCCCTGAGCTCCTTTCTTCAACTCGCTTTCTTGTGAGCTGGCCGCAACACCGCAGGATTGCTTCAGGCCCTAATGTGGTTCCGGCATGGCACGCTGAGCCTTTGTTTAATTCCTCTTCCTTGTGGGAAATGAGAGTTAAATTTGCCCGTCCAGACACCTCCAGCTAGTCTCTCATTGGTTCTCCCTATTCCTGTTCATTTTCCGCAGAAATTGCAAACTGGGCCAAACAGGAGGTTAAAGGCACTGACTCTCCAAGAGGGGAGAGTGTTAGTAAAGCGTCTGGAATGTTGCACCCGAGTACCAGGGGACGAAAACTGAGACACATTTGAACACGTTTCCCGATCACATGGTGGATCATACTCTGGGTTCCACATGCATGTTTTAGCTGAAGGAAGAATCCCTTAAACCTGGAGAGTTGAGACCCCTGCAATGGGTACCATGCAATATGACTTCAAAGGGTCTGCATTTGCTCACCGAACCTCACCAATCCTATCACTGCTGCATTTATGCCACTGTACACACGCTTGATTCTCTTTCGGAGACATATAAATCCATAGGTTTTAAGATTCTTACTAGTCAGGTATATTCTTAGGCGTTTAATATGGGGTGTAGAGTCCACTTCGTTGAGCAAGGAGTAGCTCTTGTCTATTACATATTTGGCTTATGGAACGGTATCTGTGCTAATTTCAATCTCTGGTTTTATGCAGCACCCCAACTCACCTTTCCCCTTAAGCAAGCATAAGTCGGTTTTCTACATTTGAGACCCTGTTCTGTTTTGTAATTCAGTTCCTGTGTAGCCAAGTTTACATTCCATGTGGTAGAGATATCTTATGATGTTTCTTTTTCTGTGTGACTTATTTCACTTAGAATCATCGTACCTGAATCCACTCATTATGCTGCTATGGGCCTGATGACATAGATTTCATTGCTGAGTGATATTGCATTGTACGTAAGTACCACAACTTCTTTATCCATTTTTCACTTTCTGTGATTTTGAACTTATACTGTAAACGAGGTTCTTGTAAACAGAGCCTTCCCAAACTTTGGGGTGGCTGTGTCTTTTTGTTTTTAATTTCCCTAAGCTATAGGACCATAAGTGGAAGTGCCCTAGGCTCTGTTGCTTTGTTTTGTAGATGTTTCAGGAAACACCATACACTTCTCCAGAGTGGCTGTTGGCAATTTACATCCCACCCATCAGCATAACAAGGCTCCCAGTTCTCCATGGCCTGTCCTGCCTTTCTGGATTTTACACTTTTTTCAGATGGCCCTTTTGACCGGGGGGCAGTGAGACTTCATTGTAGTGCAGATTTCCTTTGCAAGCTTGCTTGGTTGGCCAAAAAGGGCGTATGCGTTTTTTCCTGAATATATTCAGGAAAAAACGCATACGCCCTTTTTGGCCAAGTGCATCATTGTGGACGTTCTGCCTCTTTTCCTATGCTTTACATGCAATTCCAGTCTACCTCCTGAAATCGGTTTCCTGCAATTCTGCCCCGCTTTCAAGTCCTCTTGGCAGCCTTACTTCAATATACTTTTGGACGATAGCTATCATTTATAACTCTGCAGGTATGTGAATGACAGTGCCCCTGAGCTCCTTTCTTCAACTCGCTTTCTTGTGAGCTGGCCGCAACACCGCAGGATTGCTTCAGGCCCTAGTGTGGTTCCGGCATGGCATGCTGAGCCTTTGTTTAATTCCTCTTCCTGGTGGGAAATGAGAGTTAAATTTGCCCGTCCAGACACCTCCAGCTAGTCTCTCATTGGTTCTCCCTATTCCTGTTCACTTTCCGCAGAAATTGCAAACTGGGCCAAACAGGAGGTTAAAGGCACTGACTCTCCAAGAGGGGAGAGTGTTAGTAAAGCGTCTGGAATGTTGCACCCGAGTACCAGGGGACGAAAACTGAGACACATTTGAACACGTTTCCCGATCACATGGTGGATCATACTCTGGGTTCCACATGCATGTTTTAGCTGAAGGAAGAATCCCTTAAACCTGGAGAGTTGAGACCCCTGCAATGGGTACCATGCAATATGACTTCAAAGGGTCTGCATTTGCTCACCGAACCTCACCAATCCTATCACTGCTGCATTTATGCCACTGTACACACGCTTGATTCTCTTTCTGAGACATATAAATCCATAGGTTTTAAGATTCTTACTAGTCAGGTATATTCTTAGGCGTTTAATATGGGGTGTAGAGTCCACTTCGTTGAGCAAGGAGTAGCTCTTGTCTATTACATATTTGGCTTATGGAACGGTATCTGTGCTAATTTCAATCTCTGGTTTTATGCAGCACCCCAACTCACCTTTCCCCTTAAGCAAGCATAAGTCGGTTTTCTACATTTGAGACCCTGTTCTGTTTTGTAATTCAGTTCCTGTGTAGCCAAGTTTACATTCCATGTGGTAGAGATATCTTATGATGTTTCTTTTTCTGTGTGACTTATTTCACTTAGAATCATCGTACCTGAATCCACTCATTATGCTGCTATGGGCCTGATGACATAGATTTCATTGCTGAGTGATATTGCATTGTACGTAAGTACCACAACTTCTTTATCCATTTTTCACTTTCTGTGATTTTGAACTTATACTGTAAACGAGGTTCTTGTAAACAGAGCCTTCCCAAACGTTGGGGTGGCTGTGTCTTTTTGATTTTAATTTCCCTAAGCTATAGGACCATAAGTGGAAGTGCCCTAGGCTCTGTTGCTTTGTTTTGTAGATGTTTCAGGAAACACCATACACTTCTCCAGAGTGGCTGTTGGCAATTTACATCCCGCCCATCAGCATAACAAGGCTCCCAGTTCTCCATGGCCTGTCCTGCCTTTCTGGATTTTACACTTTTTTCAGATGGCCCTTTTGACCGGGGGGCAGTGAGACTTCATTGTAGTGCAGATTTCCTTTGCAAGCTTGCTTGGTTGGCCAAAAAGGGCGTATGCGTTTTTTCCTGAATATATTCAGGAAAAAACGCATACGCCCTTTTTGGCCAAGTGCATCATTGTGGACGTTCTGCCTCTTTTCCTATGCTTTACATGCAATTCCAGTCTACCTCCTGAAATCGGTTTCCTGCAATTCTGCCCCGCTTTCAAGTCCTCTTGGCAGCCTTACTTCAATATACTTTTGGACGATAGCTATCATTTATAACTCTGCAGGTATGTGAATGACAGTGCCCCTGAGCTCCTTTCTTCAACTCGCTTTCTTGTGAGCTGGCCGCAACACCGCAGGATTGCTTCAGGCCCTAGTGTGGTTCCGGCATGGCATGCTGAGCCTTTGTTTAATTCCTCTTCCTGGTGGGAAATGAGAGTTAAATTTGCCCGTCCAGACACCTCCAGCTAGTCTCTCATTGGTTCTCCCTATTCCTGTTCATTTTCCGCAGAAATTGCAAACTGGGCCAAACAGGAGGTTAAAGGCACTGACTCTCCAAGAGGGGAGAGTGTTAGTAAAGCGTCTGGAATGTTGCACCCGAGTACCAGGGGACGAAAACTGAGACACATTTGAACACGTTTCCCGATCACATGGTGGATCATACTCTGGGTTCCACATGCATGTTTTAGCTGAAGGAAGAATCCCTTAAACCTGGAGAGTTGAGACCCCTGCAATGGGTACCATGCAATATGACTTCAAAGGGTCTGCATTTGCTCACCGAACCTCACCAATCCTATCACTGCTGCATTTATGCCACTGTACACACGCTTGATTCTCTTTCTGAGACATATAAATCCATAGGTTTTAAGATTCTTACTAGTCAGGTATATTCTTAGGCGTTTAATATGGGGTGTAGAGTCCACTTCGTTGAGCAAGGAGTAGCTCTTGTCTATTACATATTTGGCTTATGGAACGGTATCTGTGCTAATTTCAATCTCTGGTTTTATGCAGCACCCCAACTCACCTTTCCCCTTAAGCAAGCATAAGTCGGTTTTCTACATTTGAGACCCTGTTCTGTTTTGTAATTCAGTTCCTGTGTAGCCAAGTTTACATTCCATGTGGTAGAGATATCTTATGATGTTTCTTTTTCTGTGTGACTTATTTCACTTAGAATCATCGTACCTGAATCCACTCATTATGCTGCTATGGGCCTGATGACATAGATTTCATTGCTGAGTGATATTGCATTGTACGTAAGTACCACAACTTCTTTATCCATTTTTCACTTTCTGTGATTTTGAACTTATACTGTAAACGAGGTTCTTGTAAACAGAGCCTTCCCAAACTTTGGGGTGGCTGTGTCTTTTTGATTTTAATTTCCCTAAGCTATAGGACCATAAGTGGAAGTGCCCTAGGCTCTGTTGCTTTGTTTTGTAGATGTTTCAGGAAACACCATACACTTCTCCAGAGTGGCTGTTGGCAATTTACATCCCACCCATCAGCATAACAAGGCTCCCAGTTCTCCATGGCCTGTCCTGCCTTTCTGGATTTTACACTTTTTTCAGATGGCCCTTTTGACCGGGGGGCAGTGAGACTTCATTGTAGTGCAGATTTCCTTTGCAAGCTTGCTTGGTTGGCCAAAAAGGGCGTATGCGTTTTTTCCTGAATATATTCAGGAAAAAACGCATACGCCCTTTTTGGCCAAGTGCATCATTGTGGACGTTCTGCCTCTTTTCCTATGCTTTACATGCAATTCCAGTCTACCTCCTGAAATCGGTTTCCTGCAATTCTGCCCCGCTTTCAAGTCCTCTTGGCAGCCTTACTTCAATATATTTTTGGACGATAGCTATCATTTATAACTCTGCAGGTATGTGAATGACAGTGCCCCTGAGCTCCTTTCTTCAACTCGCTTTCTTGTGAGCTGGCCGCAACACTGCAGGATTGCTTCAGGCCCTAGTGTGGTTCCGGCATGGCATGCTGAGCCTTTGTTTAATTCCTCTTCCTGGTTGGAAATGAGAGTTAAATTTGCCCGTCCAGACACCTCCAGCTAGTCTCTCATTGGTTCTCCCTATTCCTGTTCATTTTCCGCAGAAATTGCAAACTGGGCCAAACAGGAGGTTAAAGGCACTGACTCTCCAAGAGGGGAGAGTGTTAGTAAAGCGTCTGGAATGTTGCACCCGAGTACCAGGGGACGAAAACTGAGACACATTTGAACACGTTTCCTGATCACATGGTGGATCATACTCTGGGTTCCACATGCATGTTTTAGCTGAAGGAAGAATCCCTTAAACCTGGAGAGTTGAGACCCCTGCAATGGGTACCATGCAATATGACTTCAAAGGGTCTGCATTTGCTCACCGAACCTCACCAATCCTATCACTGCTGCATTTATGCCACTGTACACACGCTTGATTCTCTTTCTGAGACATATAAATCCATAGGTTTTAAGATTCTTACTAGTCAGGTATATTCTTAGGCGTTTAATATGGGGTGTAGAGTCCACTTCGTTGAGCAAGGAGTAGCTCTTGTCTATTACATATTTGGCTTATGGAACGGTATCTGTGCTAATTTCAATCTCTGGTTTTATGCAGCACCCCAACTCACCTTTCCCCTTAAGCAAGCATAAGTCGGTTTTCTACATTTGAGACCCTGTTCTGTTTTGTAATTCAGTTCCTGTGTAGCCAAGTTTACATTCCATGTGGTAGAGATATCTTATGATGTTTCTTTTTCTGTGTGACTTATTTCACTTAGAATCATCGTACCTGAATCCACTCATTATGCTGCTATGGGCCTGATGACATAGATTTCATTGCTGAGTGATATTGCATTGTACGTAAGTACCACAACTTCTTTATCCATTTTTCACTTTCTGTGATTTTGAACTTATACTGTAAACGAGGTTCTTGTAAACAGAGCCTTCCCAAACTTTGGGGTGGCTGTGTCTTTTTGATTTTAATTTCCCTAAGCTATAGGACCATAAGTGGAAGTGCCCTAGGCTCTGTTGCTTTGTTTTGTAGATGTTTCAGGAAACACCATACACTTCTCCAGAGTGGCTGTTGGCAATTTACATCCCGCCCATCAGCATAACAAGGCTCCCAGTTCTCCATGGCCTGTCCTGCCTTTCTGGATTTTACACTTTTTTCAGATGGCCCTTTTGACCGGGGGGCAGTGAGACTTCATTGTAGTGCAGATTTCCTTTGCAAGCTTGCTTGGTTGGCCAAAAAGGGCGTATGCGTTTTTTCCTGAATATATTCAGGAAAAAACGCATACGCCCTTTTTGGCCAAGTGCATCATTGTGGACGTTCTGCCTCTTTTCCTATGCTTTACATGCAATTCCAGTCTACCTCCTGAAATCGGTTTCCTGCAATTCTGCCCCGCTTTCAAGTCCTCTTGGCAGCCTTACTTCAATATATTTTTGGACGATAGCTATCATTTATAACTCTGCAGGTATGTGAATGACAGTGCCCCTGAGCTCCTTTCTTCAACTCGCTTTCTTGTGAGCTGGCCGCAACACCGCAGGATTGCTTCAGGCCCTAATGTGGTTCCGGCATGGCACGCTGAGCCTTTGTTTAATTCCTCTTCCTTGTGGGAAATGAGAGTTAAATTTGCCCGTCCAGACACCTCCAGCTAGTCTCTCATTGGTTCTCCCTATTCCTGTTCATTTTCCGCAGAAATTGCAAACTGGGCCAAACAGGAGGTTAAAGGCACTGACTCTCCAAGTGGGGAGAGTGTTAGTAAAGCGTCTGGAATGTTGCACCCGAGTACCAGGGGATGAAAACTGAGACACATTTGAACACGTTTCCCGATCACATGGTGGATCATACTCTGGGTTCCACATGCATGTTTTAGCTGAAGGAAGAATCCCTTAAACCTGGAGAGTTGAGACCCCTGCAATGGGTACCATGCAATATGACTTCAAAGGGTCTGCATTTGCTCACCGAACCTCACCAATCCTATCACTGCTGCATTTATGCCACTGTACACACGCTTGATTCTCTTTCTGAGACATATAAATCCATAGGTTTTAAGATTCTTACTAGTCAGGTATATTCTTAGGCGTTTAATATGGGGTGTAGAGTCCACTTCGTTGAGCAAGGAGTAGCTCTTGTCTATTACATATTTGGCTTATGGAACGGTATCTGTGCTAATTTCAATCTCTGGTTTTATGCAGCACCCCAACTCACCTTTCCCCTTAAGCAAGCATAAGTCGGTTTTCTACATTTGAGACCCTGTTCTGTTTTGTAATTCAGTTCCTGTGTAGCCAAGTTTACATTCCATGTGGTAGAGATATCTTATGATGTTTCTTTTTCTGTGTGACTTATTTCACTTAGAATCATCGTACCTGAATCCACTCATTATGCTGCTATGGGCCTGATGACATAGATTTCATTGCTGAGTGATATTGCATTGTACGTAAGTACCACAACTTCTTTATCCATTTTTCACTTTCTGTGATTTTGAACTTATACTGTAAACGAGGTTCTTGTAAACAGAGCCTTCCCAAACTTTGGGGTGGCTGTGTCTTTTTGATTTTAATTTCCCTAAGCTATAGGACCATAAGTGGAAGTGCCCTAGGCTCTGTTGCTTTGTTTTGTAGATGTTTCAGGAAACACCATACACTTCTCCAGAGTGACTGTTGGCAATTTACATCCCGCCCATCAGCATAACAAGGCTCCCAGTTCTCCATGGGCTGTCCTGCCTTTCTGGATTTTACACTTTTTTCAGATGGCCCTTTTGACCGGGGGGCAGTGAGACTTCATTGTAGTGCAGATTTCCTTTGCAAGCTTGCTTGGTTGGCCAAAAAGGGCGTATGCGTTTTTTCCTGAATATATTCAGGAAAAAACGCATACGCCCTTTTTGGCCAAGTGCATCATTGTGGACGTTCTGCCTCTTTTCCTATGCTTTACATGCAATTCCAGTCTACCTCCTGAAATCGGTTTCCTGCAATTCTGCCCCGCTTTCAAGTCCTCTTGGCAGCCTTACTTCAATATATTTTTGGACGATAGCTGTCATTTATAACTCTGCAGGTATGTGAATGACAGTGCCCCTGAGCTCCTTTCTTCAACTCGCTTTCTTGTGAGCTGGCCGCAACACCGCAGGATTGCTTCAGGCCCTAGTGTGGTTCCGGCATGGCATGCTGAGCCTTTGTTTAATTCCTCTTCCTGGTGTGAAATGAGAGTTAAATTTGCCCGTCCAGACACCTCCAGCTAGTCTCTCATTGGTTCTCCCTATTCCTGTTCATTTTCCGCAGAAATTGCAAACTGGGCCAAACAGGAGGTTAAAGGCACTGACTCTCCAAGAGGGGAGAGTGTTAGTAAAGCGTCTGGAATGTTGCACCCGTGTACCAGGGGACGAAAACTGAGACACATTTGAACACGTTTCCCGATCACATGGTGGATCATACTCTGGGTTCCACATGCATGTTTTAGCTGAAGGAAGAATCCCTTAAACCTGGAGAGTTGAGACCCCTGCAATGGGTACCATGCAATATGACTTCAAAGGGTCTGCATTTGCTCACCGAACCTCACCAATCCTATCACTGCTGCATTTATGCCACTGTACACACGCTTGATTCTCTTTCTGAGACATATAAATCCATAGGTTTTAAGATTCTTACTAGTCAGGTATATTCTTAGGCGTTTAATATGGGGTGTAGAGTCCACTTCGTTGAGCAAGGAGTAGCTCTTGTCTATTACATATTTGGGTTATGGAACGGTATCTGTGCTAATTTCAATCTCTGGTTTTATGCAGCACCCCAACTCACCTTTCCCCTTAAGCAAGCATAAGTCGGTTTTCTACATTTGAGACCCTGTTCTGTTTTGTAATTCAGTTCCTGTGTAGCCAAGTTTACATTCCATGTGGTAGAGATATCTTATGATGTTTCTTTTTCTGTGTGACTTATTTCACTTAGAATCATCGTACCTGAATCCACTCATTATGCTGCTATGGGCCTGATGACATAGATTTCATTGCTGAGTGATATTGCATTGTACGTAAGTACCACAACTTCTTTATCCATTTTTCACTTTCTGTGATTTTGAACTTATACTGTAAACTAGGTTCTTGTAAACAGAGCCTTCCCAAACTTTGGGGTGGCTGTGTCTTTTTGATTTTAATTTCCCTAAGCTATAGGACCATAAGTGGAAGTGCCCTAGGCTCTGTTGCTTTGTTTTGTAGATGTTTCAGGAAACACCATACACTTCTCCAGAGTGGCTGTTGGCAATTTACATCCCACCCATCAGCATAACAAGGCTCCCAGTTCTCCATGGGCTGTCCTGCCTTTCTGGATTTTACACTTTTTTCAGATGGCCCTTTTGACCGGGGGGCAGTGAGACTTCATTGTAGTGCAGATTTCCTTTGCAAGCTTGCTTGGTTGGCCAAAAAGGGCGTATGCGTTTTTTCCTGAATATATTCAGGAAAAAACGCATACGCCCTTTTTGGCCAAGTGCATCATTGTGGACGTTCTGCCTCTTTTCCTATGCTTTACATGCAATTCCAGTCTACCTCCTGAAATCGGTTTCCTGCAATTCTGCCCCGCTTTCAAGTCCTCTTGGCAGCCTTACTTCAATATACTTTTGGACGATAGCTATCATTTATAACTCTGCAGGTATGTGAATGACAGTGCCCCTGAGCTCCTTTCTTCAACTCGCTTTCTTGTGAGCTGGCCGCAACACCGCAGGATTGCTTCAGGCCCTAGTGTGGTTCCGGCATGGCATGCTGAGCCTTTGTTTAATTCCTCTTCCTGGTGGGAAATGAGAGTTAAATTTGCCCGTCCAGACACCTCCAGCTAGTCTCTCATTGGTTCTCCCTATTCCTGTTCATTTTCCGCAGAAATTGCAAACTGGGCCAAACAGGAGGTTAAAGGCACTGACTCTCCAAGAGGGGAGAGTGTTAGTAAAGCGTCTGGAATGTTGCACCCGAGTACCAGGGGACGAAAACTGAGACACATTTGAACACGTTTCCCGATCACATGGTGGATCATACTCTGGGTTCCACATGCATGTTTTAGCTGAAGGAAGAATCCCTTAAACCTGGAGAGTTGAGACCCCTGCAATGGGTACCATGCAATATGACTTCAAAGGGTCTGCATTTGCTCACCGAACCTCACCAATCCTATCACTGCTGCATTTATGCCACTGTACACACGCTTGATTCTCTTTCTGAGACATATAAATCCATAGGTTTTAAGATTCTTACTAGTCAGGTATATTCTTAGGCGTTTAATATGGGGTGTAGAGTCCACTTCGTTGAGCAAGGAGTAGCTCTTGTCTATTACATATTTGGCTTATGGAACGGTATCTGTGCTAATTTCAATCTCTGGTTTTATGCAGCACCCCAACTCACCTTTCCCCTTAAGCAAGCATAAGTCGGTTTTCTACATTTGAGACCCTGTTCTGTTTTGTAATTCAGTTCCTGTGTAGCCAAGTTTACATTCCATGTGGTAGAGATATCTTATGATGTTTCTTTTTCTGTGTGACTTATTTCACTTAGAATCATCGTACCTGAATCCACTCATTATGCTGCTATGGGCCTGATGACATAGATTTCATTGCTGAGTGATATTGCATTGTACGTAAGTACCACAACTTCTTTATCCATTTTTCACTTTCTGTGATTTTGAACTTGTACTGTAAACGAGGTTCTTGTAAACAGAGCCTTCCCAAACTTTGGGGTGGCTGTGTCTTTTTGATTTTAATTTCCCTAAGCTATAGGACCATAAGTGGAAGTGCCCTAGGCTCTGTTGCTTTGTTTTGTAGATGTTTCAGGAAACACCATACACTTCTCCAGAGTGGCTGTTGGCAATTTACATCCCGCCCATCAGCATAACAAGGCTCCCAGTTCTCCATGGCCTGTCCTGCCTTTCTGGATTTTACACTTTTTTCAGATGGCCCTTTTGACCGGGGGGCAGTGAGACTTCATTGTAGTGCAGATTTCCTTTGCAAGCTTGCTTGGTTGGCCAAAAAGGGCGTATGCGTTTTTTCCTGAATATATTCAGGAAAAAACGCATACGCCCTTTTTGGCCAAGTGCATCATTGTGGACGTTCTGCCTCTTTTCCTATGCTTTACATGCAATTCCAGTCTACCTCCTGAAATCGGTTTCCTGCAATTCTGCCCCGCTTTCAAGTCCTCTTGGCAGCCTTACTTCAATATATTTTTGGACGATAGCTATCATTTATAACTCTGCAGGTATGTGAATGACAGTGCCCCTGAGCTCCTTTCTTCAACTCGCTTTCTTGTGAGCTGGCCGCAACACCGCAGGATTGCTTCAGGCCCTAATGTGGTTCCGGCATGGCACGCTGAGCCTTTGTTTAATTCCTCTTCCTTGTGGGAAATGAGAGTTAAATTTGCCCGTCCAGACACCTCCAGCTAGTCTCTCATTGGTTCTCCCTATTCCTGTTCATTTTCCGCAGAAATTGCAAACTGGGCCAAACAGGAGGTTAAAGGCACTGACTCTCCAAGTGGGGAGAGTGTTAGTAAAGCGTCTGGAATGTTGCACCCGAGTACCAGGGGATGAAAACTGAGACACATTTGAACACGTTTCCCGATCACATGGTGGATCATACTCTGGGTTCCACATGCATGTTTTAGCTGAAGGAAGAATCCCTTAAACCTGGAGAGTTGAGACCCATGGAATGGGTACCATGCAATATGACTTGAAAGGGTCTGCATTTGCTCACCGAACCTCACCAATCCTATCACTGCTGCATTTATGCCACTGTACACACGCTTGATTCTCTTTCTGAGACATATAAGTCCATAGGTTTTAAGATTCTTACTAGTCAGGTATATTCTTAGGCGTTTAATATGGGGTGTAGAGTCCACTTCGTTGAGCAAGGAGTAGCTCTTGTCTATTACATATTTGGCTTATGGAACGGTATCTGTGCTAATTTCAATCTCTGGTTTTATGCAGCACCCCAACTCACCTTTCCCCTTAAGCAAGCATAAGTCGGTTTTCTACATTTGAGACCCTGTTCTGTTTTGTAATTCAGTTCCTGTGTAGCCAAGTTTACATTCCATGTGGTAGAGATATCTTATGATGTTTCTTTTTCTGTGTGACTTATTTCACTTAGAATCATCGTACCTGAATCCACTCATTATGCTGCTATGGGCCTGATGACATAGATTTCATTGCTGAGTGATATTGCATTGTACGTAAGTACCACAACTTCTTTATCCATTTTTCACTTTCTGTGATTTTGAACTTATACTGTAAACGAGGTTCTTGTAAACAGAGCCTTCCCAAACTTTGGGGTGGCTGTGTCTTTTTGATTTTAATTTCCCTAAGCTATAGGACCATAAGTGGAAGTGCCCTAGGCTCTGTTGCTTTGTTTTGTAGATGTTTCAGGAAACACCATACACTTCTCCAGAGTGACTGTTGGCAATTTACATCCCGCCCATCAGCATAACAAGGCTCCCAGTTCTCCATGGGCTGTCCTGCCTTTCTGGATTTTACACTTTTTTCAGATGGCCCTTTTGACCGGGGGGCAGTGAGACTTCATTGTAGTGCAGATTTCCTTTGCAAGCTTGCTTGGTTGGCCAAAAAGGGCGTATGCGTTTTTTCCTGAATATATTCAGGAAAAAACGCATACGCCCTTTTTGGCCAAGTGCATCATTGTGGACGTTCTGCCTCTTTTCCTATGCTTTACATGCAATTCCAGTCTACCTCCTGAAATCGGTTTCCTGCAATTCTGCCCCGCTTTCAAGTCCTCTTGGCAGCCTTACTTCAATATATTTTTGGACGATAGCTGTCATTTATAACTCTGCAGGTATGTGAATGACAGTGCCCCTGAGCTCCTTTCTTCAACTCGCTTTCTTGTGAGCTGGCCGCAACACCGCAGGATTGCTTCAGGCCCTAGTGTGGTTCCGGCATGGCATGCTGAGCCTTTGTTTAATTCCTCTTCCTGGTGGGAAATGAGAGTTAAATTTGCCCGTCCAGACACCTCCAGCTAGTCTCTCATTGGTTCTCCCTATTCCTGTTCATTTTCCGCAGAAATTGCAAACTGGGCCAAACAGGAGGTTAAAGGCACTGACTCTCCAAGAGGGGAGAGTGTTAGTAAAGCGTCTGGAATGTTGCACCCGTGTACCAGGGGACGAAAACTGAGACACATTTGAACACGTTTCCCGATCACATGGTGGATCATACTCTGGGTTCCACATGCATGTTTTAGCTGAAGGAAGAATCCCTTAAACCTGGAGAGTTGAGACCCCTGCAATGGGTACCATGCAATATGACTTCAAAGGGTCTGCATTTGCTCACCGAACCTCACCAATCCTATCACTGCTGCATTTATGCCACTGTACACACGCTTGATTCTCTTTCTGAGACATATAAATCCATAGGTTTTAAGATTCTTACTAGTCAGGTATATTCTTAGGCGTTTAATATGGGGTGTAGAGTCCACTTCGTTGAGCAAGGAGTAGCTCTTGTCTATTACATATTTGGCTTATGGAACGGTATCTGTGCTAATTTCAATCTCTGGTTTTATGCAGCACCCCAACTCACCTTTCCCCTTAAGCAAGCATAAGTCGGTTTTCTACATTTGAGACCCTGTTCTGTTTTGTAATTCAGTTCCTGTGTAGCCAAGTTTACATTCCATGTGGTAGAGATATCTTATGATGTTTCTTTTTCTGTGTGACTTATTTCACTTAGAATCATCGTACCTGAATCCACTCATTATGCTGCTATGGGCCTGATGACATAGATTTCATTGCTGAGTGATATTGCATTGTACGTAAGTACCACAACTTCTTTATCCATTTTTCACTTTCTGTGATTTTGAACTTATACTGTAAACTAGGTTCTTGTAAACAGAGCCTTCCCAAACTTTGGGGTGGCTGTGTCTTTTTGATTTTAATTTCCCTAAGCTATAGGACCATAAGTGGAAGTGCCCTAGGCTCTGTTGCTTTGTTTTGTAGATGTTTCAGGAAACACCATACACTTCTCCAGAGTGGCTGTTGGCAATTTACATCCCACCCATCAGCATAACAAGGCTCCCAGTTCTCCATGGGCTGTCCTGCCTTTCTGGATTTTACACTTTTTTCAGATGGCCCTTTTGACCGGGGGGCAGTGAGACTTCATTGTAGTGCAGATTTCCTTTGCAAGCTTGCTTGGTTGGCCAAAAAGGGCGTATGCGTTTTTTCCTGAATATATTCAGGAAAAAACGCATACGCCCTTTTTGGCCAAGTGCATCATTGTGGACGTTCTGCCTCTTTTCCTATGCTTTACATGCAATTCCAGTCTACCTCCTGAAATCGGTTTCCTGCAATTCTGCCCCGCTTTCAAGTCCTCTTGGCAGCCTTACTTCAATATACTTTTGGACGATAGCTATCATTTATAACTCTGCAGGTATGTGAATGACAGTGCCCCTGAGCTCCTTTCTTCAACTCGCTTTCTTGTGAGCTGGCCGCAACACCGCAGGATTGCTTCAGGCCCTAGTGTGGTTCCGGCATGGCATGCTGAGCCTTTGTTTAATTCCTCTTCCTGGTGGGAAATGAGAGTTAAATTTGCCCGTCCAGACACCTCCAGCTAGTCTCTCATTGGTTCTCCCTATTCCTGTTCATTTTCCGCAGAAATTGCAAACTGGGCCAAACAGGAGGTTAAAGGCACTGACTCTCCAAGAGGGGAGAGTGTTAGTAAAGCGTCTGGAATGTTGCACCCGAGTACCAGGGGACGAAAACTGAGACACATTTGAACACGTTTCCCGATCACATGGTGGATCATACTCTGGGTTCCACATGCATGTTTTAGCTGAAGGAAGAATCCCTTAAACCTGGAGAGTTGAGACCCCTGCAATGGGTACCATGCAATATGACTTCAAAGGGTCTGCATTTGCTCACCGAACCTCACCAATCCTATCACTGCTGCATTTATGCCACTGTACACACGCTTGATTCTCTTTCTGAGACATATAAATCCATAGGTTTTAAGATTCTTACTAGTCAGGTATATTCTTAGGCGTTTAATATGGGGTGTAGAGTCCACTTCGTTGAGCAAGGAGTAGCTCTTGTCTATTACATATTTGGCTTATGGAACGGTATCTGTGCTAATTTCAATCTCTGGTTTTATGCAGCACCCCAACTCACCTTTCCCCTTAAGCAAGCATAAGTCGGTTTTCTACATTTGAGACCCTGTTCTGTTTTGTAATTCAGTTCCTGTGTAGCCAAGTTTACATTCCATGTGGTAGAGATATCTTATGATGTTTCTTTTTCTGTGTGACTTATTTCACTTAGAATCATCGTACCTGAATCCACTCATTATGCTGCTATGGGCCTGATGACATAGATTTCATTGCTGAGTGATATTGCATTGTACATAAGTACCACAACTTCTTTATCCATTTTTCACTTTCTGTGATTTTGAACTTATACTGTAAACGAGGTTCTTGTAAACAGAGCCTTCCCAAACTTTGGGGTGGCTGTGTCTTTTTGATTTTAATTTCCCTAAGCTATAGGACCATAAGTGGAAGTGCCCTAGGCTCTGTTGCTTTGTTTTGTAGATGTTTCAGGAAACACCATACACTTCTCCAGAGTGGCTGTTGGCAATTTACATCACGCCCATCAGCATAACAAGGCTCCCAGTTCTCCATGGCCTGTCCTGCCTTTCTGGATTTTACACTTTTTTCAGATGGCCCTTTTGACCGGGGGGCAGTGAGACTTCATTGTAGTGCAGATTTCCTTTGCAAGGTTGCTTGGTTGGCCAAAAAGGGCGTATGCGTTTTTTCCTGAATATATTCAGGAAAAAACGCATACGCCCTTTTTGGCCAAGTGCATCATTGTGGACGTTCTGCCTCTTTTCCTATGCTTTACATGCAATTCCAGTCTACCTCCTGAAATCGGTTTCCTGCAATTCTGCCCCGCTTTCAAGTCCTCTTGGCAGCCTTACTTCAATATATTTTTGGACGATAGCTATCATTTATAACTCTGCAGGTATGTGAATGACAGTGCCCCTGAGCTCCTTTCTTCAACTCGCTTTCTTGTGAGCTGGCCGCAACACCGCAGGATTGCTTCAGGCCCTAGTGTTGTTCCGGCATGGCACGCTGAGCCTTTGTTTAATTCCTCTTCCTTGTGGGAAATGAGAGTTAAATTTGCCCGTCCAGACACCTCCAGCTAGTCTCTCATTGGTTCTCCCTATTCCTGTTCATTTTCCGCAGAAATTGCAAACTGGGCCAAACAGGAGGTTAAAGGCACTGACTCTCCAAGTGGGGAGAGTGTTAGTAAAGCGTCTGGAATGTTGCACCCGAGTACCAGGGGATGAAAACTGAGACACATTTGAACACGTTTCCCGATCACATGGTGGATCATACTCTGGGTTCCACATGCATGTTTTAGCTGAAGGAAGAATCCCTTAAACCTGCAGAATTGAGACCCCTGCAATGGGTACCATGCAATATGACTTCAAAGGGTTGGCATTTGCTCACCGAACCTCACCAATCCTATCACTGCTGCATTTATGCCACTGTACACACGCTTGATTCTCTTTCTGAGACATATAAATCCATAGGTTTTAAGATTCTTACTAGTCAGGTATATTCTTAGGCGTTTAATATGGGGTGTAGAGTCCACTTCGTTGAGCAAGGAGTAGCTCTTGTCTATTACATATTTGGCTTATGGAACGGTATCTGTGCTAATTTCAATCTCTGGTTTTATGCAGCACCCCAACTCACCTTTCCCCTTAAGCAAGCATAAGTCGGTTTTCTACATTTGAGACCCTGTTCTGTTTTGTAATTCAGTTCCTGTGTAGCCAAGTTTACATTCCATGTGGTAGAGATATCTTATGATGTTTCTTTTTCTGTGTGACTTATTTCACTTAGAATCATCGTACCTGAATCCACTCATTATGCTGCTATGGGCCTGATGACATAGATTTCATTGCTGAGTGATATTGCATTGTACGTAAGTACCACAACTTCTTTATCCATTTTTCACTTTCTGTGATTTTGAACTTATACTGTAAACGAGGTTCTTGTAAACAGAGCCTTCCCAAACTTTGGGGTGGCTGTGTCTTTTTGATTTTAATTTCCCTAAGCTATAGGACCATAAGTGGAAGTGCCCTAGGCTCTGTTGCTTTGTTTTGTAGATGTTTCAGGAAACACCATACACTTCTCCAGAGTGGCTGTTGGCAATTTACATCCCGCCCATCAGCATAACAAGGCTCCCAGTTCTCCATGGCCTGTCCTGCCTTTCTGGATTTTACACTTTTTTCAGATGGCCCTTTTGACCGGGGGGCAGTGAGACTTCATTGTAGTGCAGATTTCCTTTGCAAGCTTGCTTGGTTGGCCAAAAAGGGCGTATGCGTTTTTTCCTGAATATATTAAGGAAAAAACTCATACGCCCTTTTTGGCCAAGTGCATCATTGTGGACGTTCTGCCTCTTTTCCTATGCTTTACATGCAATTCCAGTCTACCTCCTGAAATCGGTTTCCTGCAATTCTGCCCCGCTTTCAAGTCCTCTTGGCAGCCTTACTTCAATATATTTTTGGACGATAGCTATCATTTATAACTCTGCAGGTATGTGAATGACAGTGCCCCTGAGCTCCTTTCTTCAACTCGCTTTCTTGTGAGCTGGCCGCAACACCGCAGGATTGCTTCAGGCCCTAATGTGGTTCCGGCATAGCACGCTGAGCCTTTGTTTAATTCCCCTTCCTTGTGGGAAATGAGAGTTAAATTTGCCCGTCCAGACACCTCCAGCTAGTCTCTCATTGGTTCTCCCTATTCCTGTTCATTTTCCGCAGAAATTGCAAACTGGGCCAAACAGGAGGTTAAAGGCACTGACTCTCCAAGTGGGGAGAGTGTTAGTAAAGCGTCTGGAATGTTGCACCCGAGTACCAGGGGATGAAAACTGAGACACATTTGAACACGTTTCCCGATCACATGGTGGATCATACTCTGGGTTCCACATGCATGTTTTAGCTGAAGGAAGAATCCCTTAAACCTGGAGAGTTGAGACCCCTGCAATGGGTACCATGCAATATGACTTCAAAGGGTCTGCATTTGCTCACCGAACCTCACCAATCCTATCACTGCTGCATTTATGCCACTGTACACACGCTTGATTCTCTTTCTGAGACATATAAATCCATAGGTTTTAAGATTCTTACTAGTCAGGTATATTCTTAGGCGTTTAATATGGGGTGTAGAGTCCACTTCGTTGAGCAAGGAGTAGCTCTTGTCTATTACATATTTGGCTTATGGAACGGTATCTGTGCTAATTTCAATCTCTGGGTTTATGCAGCACCCCAACTCACCTTTCGTCTTAAGCAAGCATAAGTCGGTTTTCTACATTTGAGACCCTGTTCTGTTTTGTAATTCAGTTCCTGTGTAGCCAAGTTTACATTCCATGTGGTAGAGATATCTTATGATGTTTCTTTTTCTGTGTGACTTATTTCACTTAGAATCATCGTACCTGAATCCACTCATTATGCTGCTATGGGCCTGATGACATAGATTTCATTGCTGAGTGATATTGCATTGTACGTAAGTACCACAACTTCTTTATCCATTTTTCACTTTCTGTGATTTTGAACTTATACTGTAAACGAGGTTCTTGTAAACAGAGCCTTCCCAAACTTTGGGGTGGCTGTGTCTTTTTGATTTTAATTTCCCTAAGCTATAGGACCATAAGTGGAAGTGCCCTAGGCTCTGTTGCTTTGTTTTGTAGATGTTTCAGGAAACACCATACACTTCTCCAGAGTGACTGTTGGCAATTTACATCCCGCCCATCAGCATAACAAGGCTCCCAGTTCTCCATGGGCTGTCCTGCCTTTCTGGATTTTACACTTTTTTCAGATGGCCCTTTTGACCGGGGGGCAGTGAGACTTCATTGTAGTGCAGATTTCCTTTGCAAGCTTGCTTGGTTGGCCAAAAAGGGCGTATGCGTTTTTTCCTGAATATATTCAGGAAAAAACGCATACGCCCTTTTTGGCCAAGTGCATCATTGTGGACGTTCTGCCTCTTTTCCTATGCTTTACATGCAATTCCAGTCTACCTCCTGAAATCGGTTTCCTGCAATTCTGCCCCGCTTTCAAGTCCTCTTGGCAGCCTTACTTCAATATATTTTTGGATGATAGCTGTCATTTATAACTCTGCATGTCTGTGAATGACAGTGCCCCTGAGCTCCTTTCTTCAACTCGCTTTCTTGTGAGCTGGCCGCAACACCGCAGCATTGCCTCAGGCCCTAGTGTTGTTCCGGCATGGCACGCTGAGCCTTTGGTTAATTCCTCTTCCTGGTGGGAAATGAGAGTTAAATTTGCCCGTCCAGACACCTCCAGCTAGTCTCTCATTGGTTCTCCCTATTCCTGTTCATTTTCCGCAGAAATTGCAAACTGGGCCAAACAGGAGGTTAAAGGCACTGACTCTCCAAGTGGGGAGAGTGTTAGTAAAGCGTCTGGAATGTTGCACCCGAGTACCAGGGGACGAAAACTGACACATTTGAACACGTTTCCCGATCACACGGTGGATCATACTCTGGGTTCCATATGCATGTTTTAGCTGAAGGAAGAATCCCTTAAACCTGGAGAGTTGAGACCCATGGAATGGGTACCATGCAATATGACTTCAAAGGGTCTGCATTTGCTCACCGAACCTCATCAATCCTATCACTGCTGCGTTTATGCCGCTATACACACGCTTGATTCTCTTTCGGAGATATATAAATCCATAGGTTTTAAGATTCTTACTAGTCAGGTATATTCTTAGGCGTTTAATATGTGGTGTTGAGTACACTTCGTTGAGCAAGGTGTAGCTCTTTTCTATTACATATTTGGCTTATGGAACGGTATCTGTGCTAATTTCAATCTCTGGTTTTATGCAGCACCCCAACTCACCTTTCGCCTTAAGCAAGCATAAGTTGGTTTTCTACATTTGAGACCCTGTTCTGTTTTGTAATTCAGTTCCTGTGTAGCCAAGTTTACATTCCGTGTAGTAGTGATATCTTATGATGTTTCTTTTTCTGTGTGACTTATTTCACTTAGAATCATCGTACCTGAATCCACTCATTATGCTGCTATGGGCCTGATGACATAGATTTCATTGCTGCGTGATATTGCATTGTACGTAATTACCACAACTTCTTTATCCATTTTTCACTTTCTGTGATACTGAACTTGTACCGTAAACGAGGTTCTTGTAAACAGAGCCGTCCCAAACTTTGGGGTGGCTGTGTCTTTTTGATTTTAATTTCCCTAAGCTATAGGACCATAAGTGGAAGTGCCCTAGGCTCTCTTGCTTTGCTTTTTAGATGTTTCAGGAAACACCATACACTTCTCCAGAGTGGCTGTTCGCAATTTACATCCCGCACATCAGCATAACAAGGTTCCCAATTCTCCATGGCCTGTCCTGCCTTTCTGGATTATACACTTTTTTCAGATGGCCCTTTTGACCGGGGGCAGTGAGACTTCATTGTAGTGCAGATTTCCTTTGCAAGCTTGCTTGGTTGGCTAAAAAGGGCGTATGCGTTTTTTCCTGAATATATTCAGGAAAAAACGCATACGCCCTTTTTGGCCAAGTGCATCATTGTGGACGTTCTGCCTCTTTTCCTATGCTTTACATGCAATTCCAGTCTACCTCCTGAAATCGGTTTCCTGCAATTCTGCCCCGCTTTCAAGTCCTCTTGGCAGCCTTACTTCAATATATTTTGGGACGATAGCTATCATTTATAACTCTGCAGGTATGTGAATGACAGTGCCCCTGAGCTCCTTTCTTCAACTCGCTTTCTTGTGAGCTGGCCGCAACACCGCAGGATAGCTTCAGGCCCTAGTGTGGTTCTGTCATGGCACGCTGAGCCTTTGGTTAATTCCTCTTCCTGGTGGGAAATGAGAGTTAAATTTGCCCGTCCAGACACCTCCAGCTAGTCTCTCATTGGTTCTCCCTATTCCTGTTCATTTTCCGCAGAAATTGCAAACTGGGCCAAACAGGAGGTTAAAGGCACTGACTCTCCAAGTGGGGAGAGTGTTAGTAAAGCGTCTGGAATGTTGCACCCGAGTACCGGGGTACGAAAACTGAGTCACATTTGAACACGTTTCCCGATCACACGGTGGATCATACTCTGGGTTCCACATGCATGTTTTAGCTGAAGGAAGAATCCCTTAAACCTGGAGAGTTGAGACCCATGGAATGGGTACCATGCAATATGACTTCAAAGGGTCTGCATTTGCTCACCGATCCTCACCAATCCTATCACTGCTGCATTTATGCCGCTGTAAACACGCTTGATTCTCTTGCAGAGACATATAAATCCATAGGTTTTAAGATTCTTACTAGTCAGGTATATTCTTATGCGTTTAATATGGGGTGTTGAGTCCACTTCGTTGAGCAATGAGTAGCTCTTGTCTATTACATATTTGGCTTATGGAACGGTATCCATTCTAATTTCAATCTCTGGTTTTATACAGCACCCCAACTCACCTTTCCCCTTAAGCAAGCATAAGTTGGTTTTCTACATTTGAGACCCTGTTCTGTTTTGTAATTCAGTTCCTGTGTAGCCAAGTTTACATTCCGTGTAGTAGTGATATCTTATGATGTTTCTTTTTCTGTGTGACTTATTTCACTTAGAATCATCATACCTGAATCCACTCATTATGCTGCTACGGGCCTGATGACATAGATTTCATTGCTGAGTGATATTGCATTGTACGTAAGTACCACAACTTCTTTACCCATTTTTCGCTTTCTGCGATATTGAACTTGTACCGTAAACGAGGTTCTTGTAAACAGAGCCGTCCCAAACTTTGGGTTGGCTGTGTCTTTTTGATTTTAATTTCCCTAAGCTATAGGACCATAAGTGGAAGTGCCCTAGGCTCTGTTGCTTTGTTTTTTAGATGTTTCAGGAAACACTATACACTTCTCCAGAGTGGCTGTTGGCAATTTACATCCCGCCCATCAGCATAACAAGGCTCCCAGTTCTCCATGGCCTGTCCTGCCTTTCTGGATTTTACACATTTTTCAGATGGCCCTTTTGACCGGGGGGCAGTGAGACTTCATTGTAGTGCAGATTTCCTTTGCAAGCTTGCTTGGTTGGCCAAAAAGGGCGTATGCGATTTTTCCTGAATATATTCAGGAAAAAACGCATATGCCCTTTTTGGCCAAGTGCATCATTGTGGACGTTCTGCCTCTTTTCCTATGCTTTACATGCAATTCCAGTCTACCTCCTGAAATCGGTTTCCTGCAATTCTGCCCCGCTTTCAAGTCCTCTTGGCAGCCTTACTTCAATATATTTTTGGACGATAGCTGTCATTTATAACTCTGCAGGTTTGTGAATTACAGTGCCCCTGAGCTCCTTTCTTCAACTCGCTTTCCTGTGAGCTGGCCGCAACACCGCTGGATTGCTTCAGGCCCTAGAGTGGTTCCGGCATGGCACGCTTAGCCTTTGTTTAATTCCTCTTCCTGGTGGGACATGAGAGTTAAATTTGCCCATCCAGACACCTCCAGCTAGTCTCTCATTGGTTCTCTCTATTCCTGTTCATTTTCCGCAGAAATTGCAAACTGGGCCAAACAGGAGGTTAAAGGCACTGACTCTCCAAGTGGGGAGAGTGTTAGTAAAGCGTCTGGAATGTTGCACCCGAGTACCAGTTGACGAAAACTGAGACACATTTGAACACGTTTCCCGATCACATGGTGGATCATACTCTGGGTTCCACATGCATGTTTTAGCTGAAGGAAGAATCCCTTAAACCTGGAGAGTTGAGACCCCTGCAATGGGTACCATGCAATATGACTTCAAAGGGTCTGCATTTGCTCACCGAACCTCACCAATCCTAACACTGCTGCGTTTATGCCGCTGTACACACGCTTGATTCCCTTTCGGAGACATATAAATCCATAGGTTTTAAGATTCTTACTAGTCAGGTATATTCTTATGCGTTTAATATGGGGTGTTGAGTCCACTTCGTTGAGCAATGAGTAGCTCTTGTCTATTGCATATTTGGCTTATGGAATGGTATCCATTCTAATTTCAATCTCTGGTTTTATGCAGCACCCCAACTCACCTTTCCCCTTAAGCAAGCATAAGTTGGTTTTCTACATTTGAGACCCTGTTCTGTTTTGTAATTCAGTTCCTGTGTAGCCAAGTTTACATTCCGTGTAGTAGTGATATCTTATGATGTTTCTTTTTCTGTGTGACTTATTTCACTTAGAATCATCGTACCTGAATCCACTCATTATGCTGCTACGGGCCTGATGACATAGATTTCATTGCTGAGTGATATTGCATTGTACGTAAGTACCACAACTTCTTTACCCATTTTTCACTTTCTGCGATTTTGAACTTGTACCGTAAATGAGGTTCTTGTAAACAGAGCCGTCCCAAACTTTGGGTTGGCTGTGTCTTTTTGATTTTAATTTCCCTAAGCTATAGGACCATAAGTGGAAGTGCCCTAGGCTCTGTTGCTTTGTTTTTTAGATGTTTCAGGAAACACTATACACTTCTCCAGAGTGGCTGTTGGCAATTTACATCCCGCCCATCAGCATAACAAGGCTCCCAGTTCTCCATGGCCTGTCCTGCCTTTCTGGATTTTACACATTTTTCAGATGGCCATTTTGACCGGGGGGCAGTGAGACTTCATTGTAGTGCAGATTTCCTTTGCAAGCTTGCTTGGTTGGCCAAAAAGGGCGTATGCGTTTTTTCCTGAATATATTCAGGAAAAAACGCATATGCCCTTTTTGGCCAAGTGCATCATTGTGGACGTTCTGCCTCTTTTCCTATGCTTTACATGCAATTCCAGTCTACCTCCTGAAATCGGTTTCCTGCAATTCTGCCCCGCTTTCAAGTCCTCTTGGCAGCCTTACTTCAATATATTTTTGGACGATAGCTGTCATTTATAACTCTGCAGGTTTGTGAATTACAGTGCCCCTGAGCTCCTTTCTTCAACTCGCTTTCTTGTGAGCTGGCCGCAACACCGCAGGATTGCTTCAGGCCCTAGTGTGGTTCCGGCATGGCATGCTTAGCCTTTGTTTAATTCCTCTTCCTGGTGGGAAATGAGAGTTAAATTTGCCCATCCAGACATCTCCAGCTAGTCTCTCTTGGTTCTCCCTATTTCTGTTCATTTTCCGCAGAAATTGCAAACTGGGCCAAACAGGAGGTTAAAGGCACTGACTCTCCAAGTGGGGAGAGTGTTAGTAAAGCGTCTGGAATGTTGCACCCGAGTACCGGGGGACGAAAACTGACACATTTGAACACGTTTCCCGATCACACGGTGGATCATACTCTGGGTTCCATATGCATGTTTTAGCTGAAGGAAGAATCCCTTAAACCTGGAGAGTTGAGACCCATGGAATGGGTACCATGCAATATGACTTCAAAGGGTCTGCATTTGCTCACCGAACCTCATCAATCCTATCACTGCTGCGTTTATGCCGCTATACACACGCTTGATTCTCTTTCGGAGATATATAAATCCATAGGTTTTAAGATTCTTACTAGTCAGGTATATTCTTAGGCGTTTAATATGTGGTGTTGAGTACACTTCGTTGAGCAAGGTGTAGCTCTTTTCTATTACATATTTGGCTTATGGAACGGTATCTGTGCTAATTTCAATCTCTGGTTTTATGCAGCACCCCAACTCACCTTTCGCCTTAAGCAAGCATAAGTTGGTTTTCTACATTTGAGACCCTGTTCTGTTTTGTAATTCAGTTCCTGTGTAGCCAAGTTTACATTCCGTGTAGTAGTGATATCTTATGATGTTTCTTTTTCTGTGTGACTTATTTCACTTAGAATCATCGTACCTGAATCCACTCATTATGCTGCTATGGGCCTGATGACATAGATTTCATTGCTGCGTGATATTGCATTGTACGTAATTACCACAACTTCTTTATCCATTTTTCACTTTCTGTGATACTGAACTTGTACCGTAAACGAGGTTCTTGTAAACAGAGCCGTCCCAAACTTTGGGGTGGCTGTGTCTTTTTGATTTTAATTTCCCTAAGCTATAGGACCATAAGTGGAAGTGCCCTAGGCTCTCTTGCTTTGCTTTTTAGATGTTTCAGGAAACACCATACACTTCTCCAGAGTGGCTGTTCGCAATTTACATCCCGCACATCAGCATAACAAGGTTCCCAATTCTCCATGGCCTGTCCTGCCTTTCTGGATTATACACTTTTTTCAGATGGCCCTTTTGACCGGGGGCAGTGAGACTTCATTGTAGTGCAGATTTCCTTTGCAAGCTTGCTTGGTTGGCTAAAAAGGGCGTATGCGTTTTTTCCTGAATATATTCAGGAAAAAACGCATACGCCCTTTTTGGCCAAGTGCATCATTGTGGACGTTCTGCCTCTTTTCCTATGCTTTACATGCAATTCCAGTCTACCTCCTGAAATCGGTTTCCTGCAATTCTGCCCCGCTTTCAAGTCCTCTTGGCAGCCTTACTTCAATATATTTTGGGACGATAGCTATCATTTATAACTCTGCAGGTATGTGAATGACAGTGCCCCTGAGCTCCTTTCTTCAACTCGCTTTCTTGTGAGCTGGCCGCAACACCGCAGGATAGCTTCAGGCCCTAGTGTGGTTCTGTCATGGCACGCTGAGCCTTTGGTTAATTCCTCTTCCTGGTGGGAAATGAGAGTTAAATTTGCCCGTCCAGACACCTCCAGCTAGTCTCTCATTGGTTCTCCCTATTCCTGTTCATTTTCCGCAGAAATTGCAAACTGGGCCAAACAGGAGGTTAAAGGCACTGACTCTCCAAGTGGGGAGAGTGTTAGTAAAGCGTCTGGAATGTTGCACCCGAGTACCGGGGGACGAAAACTGAGTCACATTTGAACACGTTTCCCGATCACACGGTGGATCATACTCTGGGTTCCACATGCATGTTTTAGCTGAAGGAAGAATCCCTTAAACCTGGAGAGTTGAGACCCATGGAATGGGTACCATGCAATATGACTTCAAAGGGTCTGCATTTGCTCACCGATCCTCACCAATCCTATCACTGCTGCATTTATGCCGCTGTAAACACGCTTGATTCTCTTGCAGAGACATATAAATCCATAGGTTTTAAGATTCTTACTAGTCAGGTATATTCTTATGCGTTTAATATGGGGTGTTGAGTCCACTTCGTTGAGCAATGAGTAGCTCTTGTCTATTACATATTTGGCTTATGGAACGGTATCCATTCTAATTTCAATCTCTGGTTTTATACAGCACCCCAACTCACCTTTCCCCTTAAGCAAGCATAAGTTGGTTTTCTACATTTGAGACCCTGTTCTGTTTTGTAATTCAGTTCCTGTGTAGCCAAGTTTACATTCCGTGTAGTAGTGATATCTTATGATGTTTGTTTTTCTGTGTGACTTATTTCACTTAGAATCATCATACCTGAATCCACTCATTATGCTGCTACGGGCCTGATGACATAGATTTCATTGCTGAGTGATATTGCATTGTACGTAAGTACCACAACTTCTTTACCCATTTTTCGCTTTCTGCGATATTGAACTTGTACCGTAAACGAGGTTCTTGTAAACAGAGCCGTCCCAAACTTTGGGTTGGCTGTGTCTTTTTGATTTTAATTTCCCTAAGCTATAGGACCATAAGTGGAAGTGCCCTAGGCTCTGTTGCTTTGTTTTTTAGATGTTTCAGGAAACACTATACACTTCTCCAGAGTGGCTGTTGGCAATTTACATCCCGCCCATCAGCATAACAAGGCTCCCAGTTCTCCATGGCCTGTCCTGCCTTTCTGGATTTTACACATTTTTCAGATGGCCCTTTTGACCGGGGGGCAGTGAGACTTCATTGTAGTGCAGATTTCCTTTGCAAGCTTGCTTGGTTGGCCAAAAAGGGCGTATGCGATTTTTCCTGAATATATTCAGGAAAAAACGCATATGCCCTTTTTGGCCAAGTGCATCATTGTGGACGTTCTGCCTCTTTTCCTATGCTTTACATGCAATTCCAGTCTACCTCCTGAAATCGGTTTCCTGCAATTCTGCCCCGCTTTCAAGTCCTCTTGGCAGCCTTACTTCAATATATTTTTGGACGATAGCTGTCATTTATAACTCTGCAGGTTTGTGAATTACAGTGCCCCTGAGCTCCTTTCTTCAACTCGCTTTCCTGTGAGCTGGCCGCAACACCGCTGGATTGCTTCAGGCCCTAGAGTGGTTCCGGCATGGCACGCTTAGCCTTTGTTTAATTCCTCTTCCTGGTGGGACATGAGAGTTAAATTTGCCCATCCAGACACCTCCAGCTAGTCTCTCATTGGTTCTCTCTATTCCTGTTCATTTTCCGCAGAAATTGCAAACTGGGCCAAACAGGAGGTTAAAGGCACTGACTCTCCAAGTGGGGAGAGTGTTAGTAAAGCGTCTGGAATGTTGCACCCGAGTACCAGTTGACGAAAACTGAGACACATTTGAACACGTTTCCCGATCACATGGTGGATCATACTCTGGGTTCCACATGCATGTTTTAGCTGAAGGAAGAATCCCTTAAACCTGGAGAGTTGAGACCCCTGCAATGGGTACCATGCAATATGACTTCAAAGGGTCTGCATTTGCTCACCGAACCTCACCAATCCTAACACTGCTGCGTTTATGCCGCTGTACACACGCTTGATTCCCTTTCGGAGACATATAAATCCATAGGTTTTAAGATTCTTACTAGTCAGGTATATTCTTATGCGTTTAATATGGGGTGTTGAGTCCACTTCGTTGAGCAATGAGTAGCTCTTGTCTATTGCATATTTGGCTTATGGAATGGTATCCATTCTAATTTCAATCTCTGGTTTTATGCAGCACCCCAACTCACCTTTCCCCTTAAGCAAGCATAAGTTGGTTTTCTACATTTGAGACCCTGTTCTGTTTTGTAATTCAGTTCCTGTGTAGCCAAGTTTACATTCCGTGTAGTAGTGATATCTTATGATGTTTCTTTTTCTGTGTGACTTATTTCACTTAGAATCATCGTACCTGAATCCACTCATTATGCTGCTACGGGCCTGATGACATAGATTTCATTGCTGAGTGATATTGCATTGTACGTAAGTACCACAACTTCTTTACCCATTTTTCACTTTCTGCGATTTTGAACTTGTACCGTAAATGAGGTTCTTGTAAACAGAGCCGTCCCAAACTTTGGGTTGGCTGTGTCTTTTTGATTTTAATTTCCCTAAGCTATAGGACCATAAGTGGAAGTGCCCTAGGCTCTGTTGCTTTGTTTTTTAGATGTTTCAGGAAACACTATACACTTCTCCAGAGTGGCTGTTGGCAATTTACATCCCGCCCATCAGCATAACAAGGCTCCCAGTTCTCCATGGCCTGTCCTGCCTTTCTGGATTTTACACATTTTTCAGATGGCCATTTTGACCGGGGGGCAGTGAGACTTCATTGTAGTGCAGATTTCCTTTGCAAGCTTGCTTGGTTGGCCAAAAAGGGCGTATGCGTTTTTTCCTGAATATATTCAGGAAAAAACGCATATGCCCTTTTTGGCCAAGTGCATCATTGTGGACGTTCTGCCTCTTTTCCTATGCTTTACATGCAATTCCAGTCTACCTCCTGAAATCGGTTTCCTGCAATTCTGCCCCGCTTTCAAGTCCTCTTGGCAGCCTTACTTCAATATATTTTTGGACGATAGCTGTCATTTATAACTCTGCAGGTTTGTGAATTACAGTGCCCCTGAGCTCCTTTCTTCAACTCGCTTTCTTGTGAGCTGGCCGCAACACCGCAGGATTGCTTCAGGCCCTAGTGTGGTTCCGGCATGGCATGCTTAGCCTTTGTTTAATTCCTCTTCCTGGTGGGAAATGAGAGTTAAATTTGCCCATCCAGACATCTCCAGCTAGTCTCTCTTGGTTCTCCCTATTTCTGTTCATTTTCCGCAGAAATTGCAAACTGGGCCAAACAGGAGGTTAAAGGCACTGACTCTCCAAGTGGGGAGAGTGTTAGTAAAGCGTCTGGAATGTTGCACCCGAGTACCGGGGGACGAAAACTGAGACACATTTGAACACGTTTCCCGATCACACGGTGGATCATACTCTGGGTTCCACATGCATGTTTTAGCTGAAGGAAGAATCCCTTAAACCTGGAGAGTTGAGACCCATGGAATGGGTACCATGCAATATGACTTCAAAGGGTCTGCATTTGCTCACCGATCCTCACCAAACCTATCACTGCTGCATTTATGCCGCTGTAAACACGCTTGATTCTCTTGCAGAGACATATAAATCCATAGGTTTTAAGATTCTTACTAGTCAGTTATATTCTTAGGCGTTTAATATGTGGTGTTGAGTCCACTTCGTTGAGCAAGGAGAAGCTCTTGTCTATTACATATTTGGCTTATGGAACAGTATCTGTGCTAATTTCAATCTCTGGTTTTATGCAGCACCCCAACTCACCTTTCCCCTTAAGGAAGCATAAGTTGGTTTTCTACATTTGAGACCCTGTTCTGTTTTGTAATTCAGTTCCTGTGTAGCCAAGTTTACATTCCGTGTAGTAGTGATATCTTATGATGTTTCTTTTTCTGTGTGACTTATTTCACTTAGAATCATCGTACCTGAATCCACTCATTATGCTGCTATGGGCCTGATGACATAGATTTCATTGCTGAGTGATATTGCATTGTACGTAAGTACCACAACTTCTTTATCCATTTTTCACTTTCTGTGATTTTGAACTTGTACTGTAAATGAGGTTCTTGTAAACAGAGCCTTCCCAAACTTTGGGGTGGCTGTGTCTTTTTTATTTTAATTTCCCTAAGCTATAGGACCATAAGTGGAAGTGCCCTAGGCTCTGTTGCTTTGTTTTGTAGATGTTTCAGGAAACACCATACACTTCTCCAGAGTGGCTGTTGGCAATTTACATCCCGCCCATCAGCATAACAAGGCTCCCAGTTCTCCATGGCCTGTCCTGCCTTTCTGGATTTTACACTTTTTTCAGATGGCCCTTTTGACCGGGGGGCAGTGAGACTTCATTGTAGTGCAGATTTCCTTTGCAAGCTTGCTTGGTTGGCCAAAAAGGGCGTATGCATTTTTTCCTGAATATATTCAGGAAAAAACGCATACGCCCTTTTTGGCCAAGTGCATCATTGTGGACGTTCTGCCTCTTTTCCTATGCTTTACATGCAATTCCAGTCTACCTCCTGAAATCGGTTTCCTGCAATTCTGCCCCGCTTTCAAGTCCTCTTGGCAGCCTTACTTCAATATATTTTTGGACGATAGCTATCATTTATAACTCTGCAGGTATGTGAATGACAGTGCCCCTGAGCTCCTTTCTTCAACTCGCTTTCTTGTGAGCTGGCCGCAACACCGCAGCATTGCTTCAGGCCCTAGTGTGGTTCCGGCATGGCATGCTGAGCCTTTGTTTAATTCCTCTTCCTGGTGGGAAATGAGAGTTAAATTTGCCCGTCCAGACACCTCCAGCTAGTCTCTCATTGGTTCTCCCTATTCCTGTTCATTTTCCGCAGAAATTGCAAACTGGGCCAAACAGGAGGTTAAAGGCACTGACTCTCCAAGTGGGGAGAGTGTTAGTAAAGCGTCTGGAATGTTGCACCCGAGTACCAGGGGACGAAAACTGAGACACATTTGAACACGTTTCCCGATCACATGGTGGATCATACTCTGGGTTCCACATGCATGTTTTAGCTGAAGGAAGAATCCCTTAAACCTGGAGAGTTGAGACCCCTGCAATGGGTACCATGCAATATGACTTCAAAGGGTCTGCATTTGCTCACCGAACCTCACCAATCCTATCACTGCTGCATTTATGCCACTGTACACACGCTTGATTCTCTTTCTGAGACATATAAATCCAAAGGTTTTAAGATTCTTACTAGTCAGGTATATTCTTAGGCGTTTAATATGGGGTGTAGAGTCCACTTCGTTGAGCAAGGAGTAGCTCTTGTCTATTACATATTTGGCTTATGGAACGGTATCTGTTCTAATTTCAATCTCTGGTTTTATACAGCACCCCAACTCACCTTTCGCCTTAAGCAAGCATAAGTTGGTTTTCTACATTTGAGACCCTGTTCTGTTTTGTAATTCAGTTCCTGTGTAGCCAAGTTTACATTCCATGTGGTAGAGATATCTTATGATGTTTCTTTCTCTGTGTGACTTATTTCACTTACAATCATCGTACCTGAATCCACTCATTATGCTGCTACGGGCCTGATGACATAGATTTCATTGCTGAGTGATATTGCATTTTACGTAAGTACCACAACTTCTTTATCCATTTTGCGCTTTCTGTGATATTGAACTTGTACCGTAAACGAGGTTCTTGTAAACAGAGCCGTCCCAAACTTTGGGGTGGCTGTGTCTTTTTTATTTTAATTTCCCTAAGCTATAGGACCATAAGTGGAAGTGCCCTAAGCTCTGTTGCTTTGCTTTTTAGATGTTTCAGGAAACACCATACACTTCTCCAGAGTGGCTGTTCGCAATTTACATCCCGCACATCAGCATAACAAGGTTCCCAATTCTCCATGGCCTGTCCTGCCTTTCTGGATTTTACACTTTTTTCAGATGGCCCTTTTGACCGGGGGGCAGTGAGACTTCATTGTAGTGCAGATTTCCTTTGCAAGCTTGCTTGGTTGGCCAAAAAGGGCGTATGAGTTTATTCCTGAATATATTCAGGAAAAAACGCATATGCACTTTTTGGCCAAGTGCATCATTGTGGACGTTCTGCCTCTTTTCCTATGCTTTACATGCAATTCCAGTCTACCTCCTGAAATCGGTTTCCTGCAATTCTGCCCCGCTTTCAAGTCCTCTTGGCAGCCTTACTTCAATATATTTTTGGACGATAGCTGTCATTTATAACTCTGCAGGTATGTGAATGACAGTGCCCCTGAGCTCCTTTCTTCAACTCGCTTTCTTGTGAGCTGGCCGCAACACCGCAGCCTTGCTTCAGGCCCTAGTGTGGTTCCGGCATGGCACACTGAGCCTTTGGTTAATTCCTCTTCCTGGTGGGAAATGAGAGTTAAATTTGCCCGTCCAGACACCTCCAGCTAGTCTCTCATTGGTTCTCCCTATTCCTGTTCATTTTCCGCAGAAATTGCAAACTGGGCCAAACAGGAGGTTAAAGGCACTGACTCTCCAAGTGGGGAGAGTGTTAGTAAAGCATCTGGAATGTTGCACCCGAGTACCAGGGGACGAAAACTGACACAATTGAACACGTTTCCCGATCACACGGTGGATCATACTCTGGGTTCCACATGCATGTTTTAGCTGAAGGAAGAATCCCTTAAACCTGGAGAGTTGAGACCCATGGAATGGGTACCATGCAATATGACTTCAAAGGGTCTGCATTTGTCCACCGAACCTCACCAATCCTATCACTGCTGCGTTTATGCCGCTGTACACACGCTTGATTCTCTTTCGGAGACATATAAATCCATAGGTTTTAAGATTCTTCCTAGTCAGGTATATTCTTAGGCGTTTAATATGGGGTGTAGAGTCCACTTCGTTGAGCAAGGAGTAGCTCTTGTCTATTACATATTTGGCTTATGGAACGGTATTGTGCTAATTTCAATCTCTGGTTTTATGCAGCACCCCAACTCACCTTTCGTCTTAAGCAAGCATAAGTTGGTTTTCTACATTTGAGACCCTGTTCTGTTTTGTAATTCAGTTCCTGTGTAGCCAAGTTTACATTCCATGTGGTAGAGATATCTTATGATGTTTGTTTTTCTGTGTGACTTATTTCACTTAGAATCATCGTACCTGAATCCACTCATTATGCTGCTACGGGCCTGATGACATAGATTTCATTGCTGAGTGATATTGCATTGTACGTAAGTACCACAACTTCTTGATCCATTTTTCGCTTTCTGTGATATTGAACTTGTACCGTAAACGAGGTTCTTGTAAACAGAGCTGTCCCAAACATTGGGGTGTTTGTGTCTTTTTGATTTTAATTTCCCTAAGCTATAGGACCATAAGTGGAAGTGCCCTAGGCTCTGTTGCTTTGTTTTTTAGATGTTTCAGGAAACACCATACACTTCTCCAGAGTGGCTGTTGGCAATTTACATCCCACCCATCAGCATAACAAGGCTCCCAGTTCTCCATGGCCTGTCCTGCCTTTCTGGATTTTACACTTTTTTCAGATGGCACTTTTGACCGGGGGTCAGTGAGACTTCATTGTAGTGCAGATTTCCTTTGCAAGCTTGCTTGGTTGGCCAAAAAGGGCGTAGGCTTTTTTTCTTGAGGAAAAAACGCATACGCCCTTTTTGGCCAAGTGCATCATTGTGGACGTTCTGCCTCTTTTCCTGTGGTTTACATGCAAATCCAGTCTACCTCCTGAAATCGGTTTCCTGCAATTCTGCCCCGCTTTCAAGTCCTCTTGGCAGCCTTACTTCAATATATTTTTGGACGATAGCTGTCATTTTTAACTCTGCAGGTTTGTGAATGACAGTGCCCCTGAGCTCCTTTCTTCAACTCGCTTTCTTGTGAGCTGGCCGCAACACCGCAGGATTGCTTCAGGCCCCAGTGTGGTTCCGGCATGGCACGCTGAGCCTTTGGTTAATTCCTCTTCCTGGTGGGAAATGAGAGTTAAATTTGCCCGTCCAGACACCTCCAGCTAGTCTCTTATTGGTTCTCCCTATTCCTGTTCATTTTCCGCAGAAATTGCAAACTGGGCCAAACAGGAGGTTAAAGGCACTGACTCTCCAAGTGGGGAGAGTGTTATTAAAGCGTCTGGAATGTTGCACCCGAGTACCAGGACACGAAAACTGAGACACATTTGAACACGTTTCCTGATCACACGGTGGATCATAATCTGGGTTCCACATGCATGTTTTAGCTGAAGGAAGAATCCCTTAAACCTGGAGAGTTGAGACCCATGGAATGGGTACCATGCAATATGACTTCAAAGGGTCTGCATTTGCTCACCGAACCTCACCAATCCTATCACTGCTGCGTTTATGCCACTGTACACATGCTTGATTCTCTTTCGGAGCATATAAATCCATAGGTTTTAAGATTCTTACTAGTCAGGTATATTCTTAGGCGTTTAATATGGGGTGTTGAGTCCCCTTCGTTGAGCATGGAGTAGCTCTTGTATATTACATATTTGGCTTATGGAACGGTATCTGTGCTTATTTCAATCTCTGGTTTTATGCAGCACCCCAACTCACCTTTCCCCTTAAGCAAGCATAAGTTGGTTTTCTACATTTGAGACCCTGTTCTGTTTTGTAATTCAGTTCCTGTGTAGCCAAGTTTACATTCCGTGTAGTAGTGATATCTGATGATGTTTCTTTTTCTCTGTGACTTATTTCACTTAGAATCATCGTACCTGAATCCACTCATTATGCTGCTACAGGCCTGATGACATAGATTTCATTGCTGAGTGATATTGCATTGTACGTAATTACCACAACTTCTTTATCCATTTTTCGCTTTCTGCGATATTAAACTTGTACCGTAAACGAGGTTCTTGTAAACAGAGCTGTCCCAAACTTTTGGGTGGCTGTGTGTTTTTGATTTTAATTTCCCTAAGCTATAGGACCATAAGTGGAAGTGCCCTAGGCTCTGTTGCTTTGTTTTTTAGATGTTTCAGGAAACACCATACACTTCTCCAGAGTGGCTGTTGGCAATTGACATCCCGCCCATCAGCATAACAAGGCTCCCAGTTCTCCATGGCCTGTCCTGCCTTTCTGGATTTTACACTTTTTTCAGATGGCCCTTTTGACCGGGGGGCAGTGAGACTTCATTGTAGTGCAGATTTCCTTTGTAAGCTTGCTTGGTTGACCAAAAAGGGCGTATGCGTTTTTTCCTGAATATATTCAGGAAAAAACGCATACGCCCTTTTTGGCCAAGTGCATCATTGTGGAGGTTCTGCCTCTTTTCCTATGCTTTACATGCAATTCCAGTCTACCTCCTGAAATCGGTTTCCTGCAATTCTGCCCCGCTTTCAAGTCCTCTTGGCAGCCTTACTTCAATATATTTTTGGACGATAGCTGTCATTTATAACTCTGCAGTTTTGTGAATGACAGTGCCCCTGAGCTCCTTTCTTCAACTCGCTTTCTTGTGAGCTGGCCACAACACCGCAGGATTGTTTAAGGCCCTAGTGTTGTTCCGGCACAGCACGCTGAGCCTTTGGTTAATTCCTCTTCCTGGTGGGTAATGAGAGTTAAATTTGCCCGTCCAGACACCTCAAGCTAGTCTCTCTTGTTTCTCCCTATTCCTGTTCATTTTCTGCAGAAATTGCAAACTGGGCCAAACAGGAGGTTAAAGGCACTGACTCTCCAAGTGGGGAGAGTGTTAGTAAAGCGTCTGGAATGTTGCACCCGAGTACCGGGGGACGAATACTGAGACACATTTGAACACGTTTCCCGATCACATGGTGTATCATACTCTGGGTTCCACATGCATGTTTTAGCTGAAGGAAGAATCTCTTAAACCTGGAGAGTTGACACCCATGCAATGGGTACCATGAAATATGACTTCAAAGGGTCTGCATTTGCTCACCGATACTCACCAATCCTATCACTGCTGTGTTTATGCCGCTGTACACACTCTTGATTCTCTTTCGGAGACATATAAATCCATAGGTTTTAAGATTCTTACTAGTCAGGTATATTCGTAGGCATTTAATATGGGGTGTTGAGTCCACTTCATTGAGCAAGGAGTAGCTCTTGTATATTACATATTTGGCTTATGGAACGGTATCTGTGCTTATTTCAATCTCTGGTTTTATGCAGCACCCCAACTCACATTTCCCCTTAAGCAAGCATAAGTTGGTTTTCTACATTTGAGACCCTGTTCTGTTTTGTAATTCAGTTCCTGTGTAGCCAAGTTTACATTCCGTGTAGTAGTGATATCTTATGATGTTTCTTTTTCTGTGTGACTTATTTCACTTAGAATCATCGTACCTGAATCCACTCATTATGCTGCTATGGGCCTGATGACATAGATTTCATTGCTGAGTGATATTGCATTGTACGTAAGTACCACAACTTCTTTATCCATTTTTCGCTTTCTGCGATATTAAACTTGTACCGTAAACGAGGTTCTTGTAAACAGAACCGTCCCAAACTTTGGGGTGGCTGTGTCTTTTTGATTTTAATTTCCCTAAGCTATAGGACCATAAGTGGAAGTGCCCTAGGCTCTGTTGCTTTGTTTTTTAGATGTTTCAGGAAACACCATACACTTCTCCAGAGTGGCTGTTGGCAATTTACATCCCGCCCATCAGCATAACAAGGCTCCCAATTCTCCATGGCTTGTCCTGCCTTTCTGGATTTTACACTTTTTTCAGATGGCCCTTTTGACCGGGGGGCAGTGAGACTTCATTGTAGTGCAGATTTCCTTTGCAAGCTTGCTTGCTTGTCCAAAAACGGCGTATGCGTTTTTTCCTGAATATATTCAGGAAAAAACGCATACGCCCTTTTTGGCCAAGTGCATCATTGTGGACGTTCTGCCTCTTTTCCTGTGGTTTACATGCAAATCCAGTCTACCTCCTGAAATCGGTTTCCTGCAATTCTGCCCCGCTTTCAAGTCCTCTTGGCAGCCTTACTTCAATATATTTTTGGACGATAGCTGTCATTTTTAACTCTGCAGGTTTGTGAATGACAGTGCCCCTGAGCTCCTTTCTTCAACTCGCTTTCTTGTGAGCTGGCCGCAACACCGCAGGATTGCTTCAGGCCCCAGTGTGGTTCCGGCATGGCACGCTGAGCCTTTGGTTAATTCCTCTTCCTGTTGGGAAATGAGAGTTAAATTTGCCCGTCCAGACACCTCCAGCTAGTCTCTTATTGGTTCTCCCTATTCCTGTTCATTTTCCGCAGAAATTGCAAACTGGGCCAAACAGGAGGTTAAAGGCACTGACTCTCCAAGTGGGGAGAGTGTTAGTAAAGCGTCTGGAATGTTGCACCCGAGTACCGGGGGACGAATACTGAGACACATTTGAACACGTTTCCCGATCACACGGTGGATCATACTCTGGGTTCCACATGCATGTTTTAGCTGAAGGAAGAATCCCTTAAACCTGGAGAGTTGAGACCCATGGAATGGGTACCATGCAATATGACTTCAAAGGGTCTGCATTTGCTCACCGATCCTCACCAATCCTATCACTGCTGCATTTATGCCACTGTACACACGCTTGATTCTCTTTCGGAGACATATAAATCCATAGGTTTTAAGATTCTTACTAATCAGGTATATTTTTAGGCGTTTAATATGGGGTGTTGAGTCCACTTCGTTGAGCAAGGAGTAGCTCTTGTCTATTACATATTTGGCTTATGGAACGGTATCTGTGCTAATTTCAATCTCTGGTTTTATGCAGCACCCCAACTCACCTTTCCCCTTAAGCAAGCATAAGTTGGTTTTCTACATTTGAGACCCCGTTCTGTTTTGTAATTCAGTTCCTGTGTAGCCAAGTTTACATTCCATGTAGTAGTGATATCTTATGATGTTTCTTTTTCTCTGTGACTTATTTCACTTAGAATCATCGTACCTGAATCCACTCATTATGCTGCTACGGGCCTGATGACATAGATTTCATTGCTGAGTGATATTGCATTGTACGTAAGTACCACAACTTCTTTATCCATTTTTCGCTTTCTGCGATATTGAACTTGTACCGTAAACGAGGTTCTTGTAAACAGAACCGTCCCAAACTTTGGGGTGGCTGTGTCTTTTTGATTTTAATTTCCCTAAGCTATAGGACCATAAGTGGAAGTGCCCTAGGCTCTGTTGCTTTGTTTTTTGGATGTTTCAGGAAACACCATACACTTCTCCAGAGTGGCTGTTGGCAATTTACATCCCGCCCATCAGCATAACAAGGCTCCCAGTTCTCCATGGCCTCTCCTGCCTTTCTGGATTTTACACTTTTTTCAGATGTCCCTTTTGACCGGGGGGCAGTGAGACTTCATTGTAGTGCAGATTTCCTTTGCAAGCTTGCTTGGTTGGCCAAAAAGGGCATATGCGTTTTTTCCTGAATATATTCAGGAAAAAACGCATACGCCCTTTTTGGCCAAGTGCATCATTGTGGACGTTCTGCCTCTTTTCCTATGCTTAACATGCAATTCCAGTCTACCTCCTGAAATTGGTTTCCTGCAATTCTGCCCCGCTTTCAAGTCCTCTTGGCAGCCTTACTTCAATATATTTTTGGACGATAGCTGTCATTTATAACTCTGCAGGTTTTTGAATGACAGTGCCCCTGAGCTCCTTTCTTCAACTCGCTTTCTTGTGAGCTGGCCGCAACACCGCAGGATAGCTTCAGGCCCTAGTGTGGTTTCGGCATGGCCCGCTGAGGCTTTGGTTAATTCCTCTTCGTGGTGGGAAATGAGAGTTAAATTTGCCCGTTCAGACACCTCCAGCTAGTCTCTCATTGGTTCTCCCTATTCCTGTTCATTTTCCGCAGAAATTGCAAACTGGGACAAAGAGGAGGTTAAAGGCACTGACTCTCCAAGTGGGGAGAGTGTTATTAAAGCGTCTGGAATGTTGCATCCGAGTACCAGGACACGAAAACTGAGACACCTTTGAACACGTTTCCCGATCACATGGTGTATCATACTCTGGGTTCCACATGCATGTTTTAGCTGAAGGAAGAATCCCTTAAACCTGGAGAGTTGAGACCCATGCAAAGGGTACCATGAAATATGACTTCAAAGGGTCTGCATTTGCTCACCGATCCTCACCAATCCTATCACTGCTGCGTTTATGCCGCTGTACACACTCTTGATTCTCTTTCGGAGACATATAAATCCATAGGTTTTAAGATTCTTACTAGTCAGGTATATTCTTAGGCGTTTAATATGGGGTGTTGAGTCCACTTCGTTGAGCAAGGTGTAGCTCTTGTCTATTACATATTTGGCTTATGGAACGGTATCTGTGCTTATTTCAATCTCTGGTTTTATGCAGCACCCCAACTCACATTTCCCCTTAATCAAGCATAAGTTGGTTTTCTACATTTGAGACCCTGTTCTGTTTTGTAATTCAGTTCCTGTGTAGCCAAGTTTACATTCCGTGTAGTAGTGATATCTTATGATGTTTCTTTTTCTGTGTGACTTATTTCACTTAGAATCATCGTACCTGAATCCACTCATTATGCTTCTACGGGCCTGATGACATAGATTTCATTGCTGAGTGATATTGCATTGTACGTAAGTACCACAACTTCTTTATCCATTTTTCGCTTTCTGCGATATTAAACTTGTACCGTAAACGAGGTTCTTGTAAACAGAGCTGTCCCAAACTTTGGGGTGGCTGTGTCTTTTTGATTTTAATTTCCCTAAGCTATAGGACCATAAGTGGAAGTGCCCTAGGCTCTGTTGCTTTGTTTTTTAGATGTTTCAGGAAACACCATACACTTCTCCAGAGTGGCTGTTGGCAATTTACATCCCGCCCATCAGCATAACAAGGCTCCCAATTCTCCATGGCTTGTCCTGCCTTTCTGGATTTTACACTTTTTTCAGATGGCCCTTTTGACCGGGGGGCAGTGAGACTTCATTGTAGTGCAGATTTCCTTTGCAAGCTTGCTTGGTTGGCCAAAAAGTGCGTATGCGTTTTTTCCTGAATATATTCAGGAAAAAACGCATACGCCCTTTTTGGCCAAGTGCATCATTGTGGACGTTCTGCCTCTTTTCCTGTGGTTTACATGCAAATCCAGTCTACCTCCTGAAATCGGTTTCCTGCAATTCTGCCCCGCTTTCAAGTCCTCTTGGCAGCCTTACTTCAATATATTTTTGGACGATAGCTGTCATTTTTAACTCTGCAGGTTTGTGAATGACAGTGCCCCTGAGCTCCTTTCTTCAACTCGCTTTCTTGTGAGCTGGCCGCAACACCGCAGGATTGCTTCAGGCCCCAGTGTGGTTCCGGCATGGCACGCTGAGCCTTTGGTTAATTCCTCTTCCTGTTGGGAAATGAGAGTTAAATTTGCCCGTCCAGACACCTCCAGCTAGTCTCTTATTGGTTCTCCCTATTCCTGTTCATTTTCCGCAGAAATTGCAAACTGGGCCAAACAGGAGGTTAAAGGCACTGACTCTCCAAGTGGGGAGAGTGTTAGTAAAGCGTCTGGAATGTTGCACCCGAGTACCGGGGGACGAATACTGAGACACATTTGAACACGTTTCCCGATCACACGGTGGATCATACTCTGGGTTCCACATGCATGTTTTAGCTGAAGGAAGAATCCCTTAAACCTGGAGAGTTGAGACCCATGGAATGGGTACCATGCAATATGACTTCAAAGGGTCTGCATTTGCTCACCGATCCTCACCAATCCTATCACTGCTGCATTTATGCCACTGTACACACACTTGATTCTCTTTCGGAGACATATAAATCCATAGGTTTTAAGATTCTTACTAATCAGGTATATTTTTAGGCGTTTAATATGGGGTGTTGAGTCCACTTCGTTGAGCAAGGAGTAGCTCTTGTCTATTACATATTTGGCTTATGGAACGGTATCTGTGCTAATTTCAATCTCTGGTTTTATGCAGCACCCCAACTCACCTTTCCCCTTAAGCAAGCATAAGTTGGTTTTCTACATTTGAGACCCCGTTCTGTTTTGTAATTCAGTTCCTGTGTAGCCAAGTTTACATTCCGTGTAGTAGTGATATCTTATGATGTTTCTTTTTCTCTGTGACTTATTTCACTTAGAATCATCGTACCTGAATCCACTCATTACGCTGCTACGGGCCTGATGACATAGATTTCATTGCTGAGTGATATTGCATTGTACGTAAGTACCACAACTTCTTTATCCATTTTTCGCTTTCTGCGATATTGAACTTGTACCGTAAACGAGGTTCTTGTAAACAGAACCGTCCCAAACTTTGGGGTGGCTGTGTCTTTTTGATTTTAATTTCCCTAAGCTATAGGACCATAAGTGGAAGTGCCCTAGGCTCTGTTGCTTTGTTTTTTGGATGTTTCAGGAAACACCATACACTTCTCCAGAGTGACTGTTGGCAATTTACATCCCGCCCATCAGCATAACAAGGCTCCCAGTTCTCCATGGCTTGTCCTGCCTTTCTGGATTTTACACTTTTTTCAGATGGCCCTTTTGACCGGGGGGCAGTGAGACTTCATTGTAGTGCAGATTTCCTTTGCAAGCTTGCTTGGTTGGCCAAAAAGGGCGTATGCGTTTTTTCCTGAATATATTCAGGAAAAAACGCATACGCCCTTTTTGGCCAAGTGCATCATTGTGGACGTTCTGCCTCTTTTCCTATGCTTAACATGCAATTCCAGTCTACCTCCTGAAATTGGTTTCCTGCAATTCTGCCCCGCTTTCAAGTCCTCTTGGCAGCCTTACTTCAATATATTTTTGGACGATAGCTGTCATTTATAACTCTGCAGGTTTTTGAATGACAGTGCCCCTGAGCTCCTTTCTTCAACTCGCTTTCTTGTGAGCTGGCCGCAACACCACAGGATAGCTTCAGGCCCTAGTGTGGTTCCGGCATGGCACATTGAGGCTTTGGTTAATTCCTCTTCCTGGTGGGAAATGAGAGTTAAATTTGCCCGTCCAGACACCTCCAGCTAGTCTCTCATTGGTTCTCCCTATTCCTGTTCATCTTCCGCAGAAATTGCAAATTGGGCCAAACAGGAGGTTAAAGGCACTGACTCTCCAAGTGGGGAGAGTGTTAGTAAAGCGTCTGGAATGTTGCACCCGAGTACCAGGGGACGAAAACTGGCACATTTGAACACGTTTCCCGATCACACGGTGGATGATACTCTGGGTTCCACATGCATGTTTTAGCTGAAGAAAGAATCCCTTAAACCTGGAGAGTTGAGATCCATGGAATGGGTACCATGCAATATGACTTCAAAGGGTCTGCATTTGCTCACCGAACCTCACCAATCCTATCACTGCTGCATTTATGCCGCTGTACACACGCTTGATTCTCTTTCGGAGCATATAAATCCATAGGTTTTAAGATTCTTACTAGTCAGGTATATTCTTAGGAGTTTAATATGGGGTGTTGAGTCCACTTCGTTGAGCAAGGAGTAGCTCTTGTCTATTACATATTTGGCTTATGGAACGGTATCTGTGCTAATTTCAATCTCTGGTTTTATGCAGCCCCCCAACTCACCTTTCCCCTTAAGCAAGCATAAGTTGGTTTTCTACATTTGAGACCCTGTTCTGTTTTGTAATTCAGTTCCTGTGTAGCCAAGTTTACATTCCATGTAGTAGTGATATCTTATGATGTTTCTTTTTCTCTGTGAGTTATTTCACTTAGAATCATCGTACCTGAATCCACTCATTATGCTGCTACAGGTCTCATGACATAGATTTCATTGCTGAGTGATATTGCATTGTACGTAAGTACCACAACTTCTTTATCCATTTTTCGCTTTCTGTGATATTGAATTTGTACCGTAAACGAGGTTCTTGTAAACAGAGCCGTCCCAAACTTTGGGGTGGCTGTGTGTTTTAGATTTTAATTTCCCTAAGCTATAGGACCATAAGTGGAAGTGCCCTAGGCTCTGTTGCCTTGTTTTTTAGATGTTTCAGGAAACACCATACACTTCTCCAGAGTGGCTGTTGGCAATTTACATCCCGCCCATCAGCATAACAAGGATCCCAATTCTCCATAGTTTGTCCTGCCTTTCTGGATTTTACACTTTTTTCAGATGGCCCTTTTGACCGGGGGGCAGTGAGACTTCATTGTAGTGCAGATTTCCTTTGCAAGCTTGCTTGCTTGGCCAAAAAGTGCGTAGGCTTTTTTTCCTGAATATATTCAGGAAAAAACGCATACGCCCTTTTTGGCCAAGTGCATCATTGTGGACGTTCTGCCTCTTTTCCTATGCTTTACATGCAATTCCAGTCTACCTCCTGAAATCGGTTTCCTGCAATTCTGCCCTGCTTTCAAGTCCTCTTGGCAGCCTTACTTCAATATATTTTTGGACGATAGCTGTCATTTATAACTCTGCATGTCTGTGAATGACAGTGCCCCTGAGCTCCTTTCTTCAACTCGCTTTCTTGTGAGCTGGCCGCAACACCGTAGGATTGCTTCAGGCCCTAGTGTGGTTCCGGCACGGCACGCTGAGCCTTTGGTTAATTCCTCTTCCTGGTGGGTAATGAGAGTTAAATTTGCCCGTCCAGACACCTCCAGCTAGTCTCTCATTGGTTCTCCCTATTCCTGTTCATTTTCCGCAGAAATTGCAAACTGGGCCAAACAGGAGGTTAAAGGCACTGACTCTCCAAGTGGGGAGAGTGTTAGTAAAGCGTCTGGAATGTTGCACCCGAGTACCGGGGGACGAAAACTGAGACACATTTGAACACGTTTCCCGATCACACGGTGGATCATACTCTGGGTTCCACATGCATGTTTTAGCTGAAGGAAGAATCCCTTAAACCTGGAGAGTTGAGATCCATGGAATGGGTACCATGCAATATGACTTCAAAGGGTCTGCATTTGCTCACCGAACCTCACCAATCCTATCACTGCTGCGTTTATGCCGCTGTACACACGCTTGATTCTCTTTCGGAGACATATAAATCCATAGGTTTTAAGATTCTTACTAGTCAGGTATATTCTTACGCGTTTAATATGGGGTGTAGAGTCCACTTCGTTGAGCAAGGAGTAGCTCTTGTCTATTACATATTTGGCTTATGGAACGGTATCTGTGTTAATTTCAATCTCTGGTTTTATGCAGCCCCCCAACTCACCATTCCCCTTAAGCAAGCATAACTTGGTTTTCTACATTTGAGACCCTGTTCTGTTTTGTAATTCAGTTCCTGTGTAGCCAAGTTTACATTCCGTGTAGTAGTGATATCTTATGATGTTTCTTTTTCTGTGTGACTTATTTCACTTAGAATCATCGTACCTGAATCCACTCATTATGCTGCTATGGGCAGATGACATAGATTTCATTGCTGAGTGATATTGCATTGTACGTAAGTACCACAACTTCTTTATACATTTTTCACTTTCTGCGATATTGAACTTGTACCGTAAACGAGGTTCTTGTAAACAGAGCCGTCCCAAACTTTGGGGTGGCTGTGTCTTTTTGATTTTAATTTCCCTAAGCTATAGGACCATAAGTGGAAGTGCCCTAGGCTCTGTTGCTTTGTTTTGTAGATGTTTCAGGAAACACCATACACTTCTCCAGAGTGGCTATTGGCAATTTACATCCCGCCCATGAGCATAACAAGGCTCCCAGTTCTCCATGGCCTGTCCTGCCTTTCTGGATTTTACATTTTTTTCAGATGTCCCATTTGACCGGGGCGCAGTGAGACCTTATTGTAGTGCAGATTTCCTTTTCAATCTTGATTGGTTGGCCAAAAAGGGCATATGCATGTTTTCCTGAATATATTCAGGAAAAAACGCGTATGCCCTTTTTGGCCAAGTCCATCATTGTGGACGTTCTGCCTCTTTTCCTATGCTTTACATGCAATTCCAGTCTACCTCCTGAAATCGGTTTCCTGCAATTCTGCCCCGCTTTCAAGTCCTCTTGGCAGCCTTACTTCAATATACTTTTGGACGATAGCTGTCATTTATAATTCTGCAGGTTTGAAAATGACAGTGCCCCTGAGCTCCTTTCTTCAACTCGCTTTCTTGTGAGCTGGCCGCAACACCGCAGGATAGCTTCAGGCCCTAGTGTGGTTTCGGCATGGCCCGCTGAGGCTTTGGTTAATTCCTCTTCCTGGTGGGAAATGAGAGTTAAATTTGCCCGTTCAGACATCTCCAGCTAGTCTCTCATTGGTTCTCCCTATTCCTGTTCATTTTCCGCAGAAATTGCAAACTGGGCCAAACAGGAGGTTAAAGGCACTGACTCTCCAAGTGGGGAGAGTGTTAGTAAAGCCTCTGGAATGTTGCATCCGAGTACCAGGGGATGAAAACTGAGACACCTTTGAACACGTTTCCCAATCACATGGTGTATCATACTCTGGGTTCCACATACATGTTTTAGCTGAAGGAAGAATCCCTTAAACCTGGAGAGTTGAGACCCATGGAATGGGTACCATGCAATATGACTTCAAAGGGTCTGCATTTGCTCACCGAACCTCACCAATCCTAACACTGCTGCGTTTATGCCGCTGTACACACGCTTGATTCTCTTTCAGAGACATATAAATCCATAGGTTTTAAGATTCTTACTAGTCAGGTATATTCTTAGGCGTTTAATATGGGGTGTTCAGTCCACTTAGTTGAGCAAGGATTAGCTCTTGTCTATTACATATTTGGCTTATGGAACGGTATCTGTGCTAATTTCAATCTCTGGTTTTATGCAGCACCCCAACTCACCTTTCCCCTTAAGCAAGCATAAGTTAGTTTTCTACATTTGAGACCCTGTTATGTTTTGTAATTCAGTTCCTGTGTAGCCAAGTTTACATTCCATGTAGTAGTGATATTTTATGATGTTTCTTTTTCTCTGTGACTTATTTCACTTAGAATCATCGTACCTGAATCCACTCATTATGCTGCTACGTGCCTGATGACATAGATTTCATTGCTGAGTGATATTGCATTGTACGTAAGTACCACAACTTCTTTATCCATTTTTCGCTTTCTGAGATATTGAACTTGTACCGTAAACGAGGTTCTTGTAAACAGAGCCGTCCCAAATTTTGGGGTGGCTGTGTCTTTTTGATTTTAATTTCCCTAAGCTATAGGACCATAAGTGGAAGTGCCCTAGGCTCTGTTGCTTTGTTTTTTAGATGTTTCAGGAAACACCATACACTTCTCCAGAGTGGCTGTTGGCAATTTTCATCCCGCCCATGAGCATAACAAGGCTCCCAGTTCTCCATGGCCTGTCCTGCCTTTCTGGATTTTACACTTTTTTCAGATGGCCCTTTTGACCGGGGGGCAGTGAGACATCATTGTAGTGCAGATTTCCTTTGCAAGTTGCTTGCTTGTCCAAAAACGGCGTATGCGTTTTTTCCTGAATATATTCAGGAAAAAACGCATACGCCCTTTTTGGCCAAGTGCATCATTGTGGACGTTCTGCCTCTTTTGCTATGCTTTACATGCAATTCCAGTCTACCTCCTGAAATCGGTTTCCTTCAATTCTGCCCCGCTTTCAAGTCCTCTTGGCAGCCTTACTTCAATATATTTTTGGACGATGCCTGTCATTTATAACTCTGCAGGTTTGTGAATGACAGTGCCCCTGAGCTGCTTTCTTCAACTCGCTTTTTTGTGAGCTGGCCGCAACACCACTGCACTGCTTCAGGCCCTAGTGTGGTTCCGGCATGGCACGCTGAGCCTTTGGTTAATTCCTCTTCCTGGTGGGAAATGAGAGTTAAATTTACCCGTCCAGACACCTCCAGCTAGTCTCTCATTGGTTCTCCCTATTCCTGTTCATTTTCCGCAGGAATTGCAAACTGGGCCAGTCAGGAGTTTAAAGGCACTGACTCTCCAAGTGGAGAGAGTGTTAGTAAAGTGTCGGGAATGTTGCACCCGAGTACCAGGGGACGATACCTGAGTCACATTTGAACACGTTTCCCGATCACACGGTGGATCATACTCTGGGTTCCACATGCATGTTTTAGCTGAAGGAAGAATCCCTTAAACCTGGAGAGTTGAGACCCATGGAATGGGTATCATGCAACATGACTTCAAAGGGTCTGCATTTGCTCACCGATCCTCTCCAATCCTATCACTGCTGCGTTTATGCCGCTGTACACACGCTTGATTCTCTTTCGGAGACATATAAATCCATAGGTTTTAAGATTCTTACTAGTCAGGTATATTCTTAGGCGTTTAATATGGGGTGTTGAGTCCACTTCGTTGAGCAAGGCGTAGCTCATGTCTATTACATATTTGGCTTATGGAACGGTATCTGTGCTAATTTCAATCTCTGGTTTTATGCAGCCCCCCAACTCACCTTACCCCTTATGCAAGCATAAGTTGGTTTTCTACATTTGAGACCCTGTTCTGTTTTGTAATTCAGTTCCTGTGTAGCCAAGTTTACATTCCGTGTAGTAGTGATATCTTATGATGTTTCTTTTTCTGTGTGACTTATTTTACTTAGAATCATCGTACCTGAATCCACTCATTATTCTGCTACGGGGCTGATGACATAGATTTCATTGCTGAGTGATATTGCATTGTACGTAAGTACCACAACTTCTTTATCCATTTTTCACTTTCTGCGATATTGAACTTGTACCGTAAACGAGGTTCTTGTAAACAGAGCCGTCCCAAACTTTAGGGTGGCTGTGTCTTTTTGATTTTAATTTCCCTAAGCTATAGGACCATAAGAGGAAGAGCCCTAGGCTCTGTTGCTTTGTTTTGTACATGTTTCAGGAAACACCATACACTTCTCCAGAGTGGCTGTTGGCAATTTACATCCCAACCATCAGCATAACAAGGCCTCCAGTTCTCCATGGCCTGTCCTGCCTTTCTAGATTTTATACATTTTTCACATGGCCCTTTTGACTGGGGGGCAGTGAGACTTCATTGTAGTGCAGATTTCCTTTGCAAGCTTGCTTGGTTGCCCAAAAAGTGCGTATGCGTTTTTTCCTGTATTCAGGAAAATAAGCATACGCACTTTTTGGCCAAGTGCATCATTGTGGACGTTCTGCCTCTTTTCCTATTCTTTACATGCAATTCCAGTCTACCTCCTGAAATCGGTTTCCTGCAATTCTGCCCCGCTTTCAAGTCCTCTTGGCAGCCTTACTTCAATATATTTTTGGACGATAGCTGTCATTTATAACTCTGCAGGTTTGTGAATGACAGTGCCCCTGAGCTCGTTTTTTCAACTCGCTTTCTTGTGAGCTGGCCGCAACACCGCAGGATTGCTTCAGGCCCTAGTGTGGTTCCGGCATGGCACACTGAGCCTTTGGTTAATGCCTCTTCCTGGTGGGAAATGAGAGTTAAATTTGCCCGTCCAGACACCTCCAGCTAGTCTCTCATTGGTTCTCCCTATTCCTGTTCATTTTCCGCAGAAATTGCAAACTGGGCCAAACAGGAGGTTAAAGGCACTGACTCTCCAAGTGGGGAGAGTGTTAGGAAAGTGTCTGGAATGTTGCATCCGAGTACCAGGGGACGAAAACTGAGACACATTTGAACACGTTTCCCGATCACACAGTGGATCATTCTCTGGGTTCCACATGCATGTTTTAGCTGAAGGAAGAATCCCTTAAACCTGGAGAGTTGAGACCCATGGAACGGGTACCATGCAATATGACTTCAAAGGGTCTGCATTTGTTCACTGAACCTCACCAATCCTATCACTGCTGTGTTCATTCCGCTGTACACACGCTTGATTCTCTTTCGGAGACATATAAATCCATAGGTTTTAAGATTCTTACTAGTGAGGTATATTCTTAGGCGTTTAATATGGGGTGTTCAGTCCACTTCGTTGAGCAAGGAGTAACTCTTGTCTATTACATATTTGGCTTATGGAACGGTATCTGTGCTAATTTCAATCTCTGGTTTTATGCAGCACCCCAACTCACCTTTCACCTTAAGCAAGCATAAGTTGGTTTTCTACATTTGACACCCTGTTCTGTTTTGTAATTCAGTTCCTGTGTAGCCAAGTTTACATTCCGTGTAGTAGTGATATCTTATGATGTTTCTTTTTCTGTGTGACTTATTTCACTTAGAATCATCGTACCTGAATCCACTCATTATGCTTCTACGGGCCTGATGACATAGATTTCCTTGTTGAGTGATATTGCATTGTATGTAAGTACCACAACTTCTTTATCCATTTTTCGCTTTCTGTGATATTGAACTTGTACCGTAAACGAGGTTCCTGTAAACAGTGCCGTCCCAAACTTTGGGGTGGCTGTGTCTTTTTGATTTTAATTTCCCTAAGCTATAGGACCATAAGTGGAAGTGCCCTAGGCTCTGTTGCTTTGTTTTTTAGATGTTTCAGGAAACACCATACACTTCTCCAGAGTGGCTGTTGCCAATTTACATCCCGCCCACCAGCATAACAAGGCTCCCAGTTCTCCATGGCCTGTCCTGCCTTTCTAGATTTTATACTTTTTCAGATGGCCCTTTTGACCGGGGGGAAGTGAGACTTCATTGTAGTGCAGATTTCCTTTGCAAGGTTGTTTGGTTGGCCAGAAAGGGCATATGCGTTTCTTCCTGAATATATTAAGGAAAAAATGCATGTGCCCGTTTTGGCCAAGTGCATCATTGTCGACGTTCTGAGTCTTTTCATATGTTGTCAATGCAATTCTAGTCTACCTCTTGAAATCGGTTTCCTGCAATTCTGCCTTGCTGTCAGTGCCTCTTCATAGCCTTACCTCAATATACTTTTGGAAAATAGTTGGCCTTTATAACTCTGCAGGTTTTTGAATTGCAGTGGCCCTTAGCTCCATTTTTCAGCTCTTATGTTTGTGATCTTGCCTCATATCCACAGGATTTTTTCATGCCCTATTCTTCTTCTGGGGCGCCTTGCTCTGCTTTTGGTTAATTCTTCTTCCTGATGTGAAATTAGAGTGACATGTGCCCATTGAAACCGCTACAGCTATTTTCTCACTAGTTTCCCCTATTCCCATTCATCCTCCGCACTAACTGCAGACTGTGCGATACCGGAACTTAAAGGCATTGACTCTCCGTGTGGGGATGTTGTTAGTAAAGTGGCTGGAATGTTGATCCGGAGCCCCAGGAGAGGAAAATGAGGTGCGTTTTAGAAACCTTTCCCGATCATATGGTATACCATCCCCTGGATTTCCCATGCATGGTTTAGCTGTAGGAAGATTCCCTTCAACCTGGAATGTTGGGACCCTTGGAATGAGTAGCATGAAGTATTGCATTAAACTTTCGGCAGTTGCTCACCAAAGCTCACCAATCCTCTCAGCCCCAAGTGTCCAGCCTTATGTCTTATCCAGCTGTGGGTTTATATGTGGTCATTCCAGGTTGCATCACAGCCCCTGAGCGAATTTTGTAAGAATTTTTCTCTCTTTCATTGTTTCTGCGTTTTGGTTTTAAAATTTATTTCTATAATGGGGTTTAGCTCATTTTCACTGCTGTGTTTGGCCACTCTGCACACACTTGATTCCCTTATGGAGATATATCAATACATGGGTTTTAAGATTCTTATTACTCAGATATATTTCTCTGCGGTGTATAGGGTGTGTTGAGGCCAGTTCATTGAGCAAGGTGTAGATCTTGTCTAATACCTATTTGGTTTATTGAACGGTGTCTGTGCTAATTTCAAACTCTGGTTTTATGCATCACCCCACCTCTCCTTTCCCCTTAAGCTGACATAAGTGTGTTTTCTAAATGTGAGACACTGTTCTGTTTTGTAATTCATTTTTTGTGCAGCCATATTTATCCTCCCTCTATAAGTGATATCTTATGATATGTTTCTTTTTCTGTTTGACTTATTTCAAGTAGTATTATCGGACCTAAATCCACTCTTTATCCTTCTACTAGCCTTATTACATTGATTTCATGGTGAAGAGATATTCCATTGTACATAAGTACCACATTTTCTTTATCCATTTTTCTCTTTCCTGGGATATTTAAGGTGTACTGAAGTTGAGGTTCTTGTAAACAGAGTAGCCCTAAACTGTGGTGTGCTTGTGTCTTGTTGATTTTTAGACTTCCCTAGATATACTTCCATGATTGGAAGTGCCCTATGCTCTGTAGCTCTGTTTTTTAGATGATTTAGGAACCACCATACACTTCTCCAGAGTGGCTCTCGGCAGTTCACACACTGTCCATCAGCGTATAAAGGCTCCCTGTTCTCCATGGCCTGTCCTGCATTTCTGGTTTTTACAATTTTTTCGGATGGCCCTTTTGACCGGTGGGAAATGAGACTTCTTTGTTGTGCACATTTGCATTGCTTGCTTGCTTGGTTGCCCATAAAGTGCGTATGCGTTTTTTCCTGGATATATTCAGGAAAAAATGCATACTCCCTTTTGGGCCAACTGCATCATTGTCGAAATTCTGCCGCTTTTCATGTGCTTTAAAGACGAGTCCAATCTATCTCTTGAAATCTGTTTCTTGCAATTCTGTCTTGCATTCAGATCCTCTTCTTTGCCTTACCTCAACATATTTTTGGACGTTAGTTTTCATTTATAACTCTGCAGGTTTGTGAATTGCAGTGACCCTGAGCTCCATTTTTTAAGTTGCTCTTTTGTGAGCTGGCCTCAAAGCCGCAGGATTGCTTCAGGCCCTATTTTGGCTCCAGCGAGGCGGGCTGAGCCTTTTTTTAATTCTTATTCTTAATGGGAAATTAGAGTGACATGTGCCCGTCCAAACCCCTACAACTATTCTCTCATTGGTTCCCCCTCTTCCCGTTCATCCTCCTCACAATTTGCAAAATGTGTGAAACAGAAGTTTAAATGTGCTGATTCTCTAAGTGGGGAGATTCTAAGTAACGTGGCTGGAATGATGAACAGGAGCACGAGGAGAGGATAAATGAGGTGCATTTTAGACACATCTCCCCATCACATGGTGTACAGTCCTCTGGGTTTTCCATGCATGTTTTAGCTGTAGGAAGATCCCTTGAACCTGCAGATTTGGGACCCATTGAATGGGTACCAGGTAGTATTACTTTAAAGGGTGTGCATTTCCTCACCCAACCTCACATTTCTCTTAGCACGAACAGTTTCCAGCCTTATGTGTCATCCTGCTGTGGGTCTAGATGTGTTCAATCCATGTTGCATCACCGTCCCTGAGGAAAAGTTGTAAGAGGTTTTCTCTTTCTCTCTGTCGTTTATTTTTTTCAATTTATTACTATATTGGTTACAGCTGATTTTCAAAGCTCTGTTTCTTGCTGCTGTACATCCACTTGATTCACATACAGAGAGACATCAATAAATTCTTTTTCAGATTCTTACCAGTCATATATATTCTTTTCCGGTGACTTGAGTGTGCTGAGTGCAGTTCTTTTAGCTACCGTGTAGGCCTTGTTGATTATCAGTTTGGTATTTGGAATGGTATCTTTGCTAATTTCAACCTCCTGGATGATGCCTCACCCCTCCCCACCTTTCCCGTTTAGCAGCCTTACGCGTGTTTTCTACATACTTGACTATGTTTTTCTTTTGTAATTTATTTCATGTGTAGCCATTTTGGATTCCACCTTTAAGTGATATCTTATGATATGTGTCTTTTTCTTTTTGAATTATGTCACTTAGAATGATCATACGTAACTCCTCCGGAGTTGTTACAACTGGCCATATTTCATTGATTTCCAGGCTGAGTAATATTCCACTCTACATAAGTACCACATCTCTATCCATTTTTTCCCTCCAGAGACATTTAAGTTATATCCTAGTCGAGGATCTTTTAAACAGAGAGGCAGTAAACATTGGGGTGCCTGTGTCCTCTCGATTTTTGTTTTTCCCAAGACATACGCCCATGAGTGCAAGTGCCCTATGCTCTGTAGCTCATTTTTTAGATGCTTTAGTAAACACAATACACTTCTCCAGAATGGCCGTTGGCAATATACATTTCCACTATAAGCCTCACAGGGCTCCCTCTTCTCCTTGCCCTGTCCTGCATTTCTGGTGTTTACACTTTATGAGGATGGCTCTTCTGACTGATGCGAAGTGATATCTTTTGTAGTATTGATTTCCAGTGCCCACCTGTTTGGTTGGCTAAAAAAGTGTATGCCCTTTTCTTGAATATATACAGAAAAAAACGCATACAGCCTTTTTGGCCAACTGCAATGTTGGCAATGTTCAGCCCCTTTTCTTGTGCTTAATGGCGAGTCCTTTCTACCTCCTCAAATCCCTTTCCTGCCATTCTCCCTTGCTTACCAATCCTTTTCTCTGACTTTCCTCAAGACATTTTTCAGTGATAGATATTTTCAACTCTGCAGTTTCGTGAATTTTACTGCCCCTGAGTTCCATTGTTCAACTTGTGTTTATGGGAACTGGCCACAAAGCAGTGGGATTTCCTCAAGCCCTATACTGTTTCCATGGGCAACCCTAGCCTTTGGTCAATTCGTCTTCCTGATTGGAAATTAGAGTGACATGTGCCTGTCTGAACACCTAGGACTTGTCTCTCATTGTTCCTCATCCTTCCGCTTCATCCTCTGGACAAATTCCAAACTGTACGCAACAGGATGTTGACAGTGCTGACATCTCCAAGTGGGGAGACTGTTAGTAAAGACGCTGGAGGGGTGAACCCGAGCACCAGGAGATGAGGAGATGAGATGCCTTTTCCAAACTCTTCCCGATCAGACGGTATACCATCCTCTGGGTGTGACAGACATGTTTTAGCAGTAGGAAGAGTCCCATTCATGTAAGGAGAACACCAGGGCTTTTTCAAAATCAGTGTCTCCCCGAAACCCAAACTGGGGAATTTTTTAAGCTACGGCTACACATATGTTCATTAAGGGCCTTGGGAAGTAGGCAGAGTCCAAACTTTAGATGTTTGAAGTCTTCAGGGTCAGAAGCACTCACCACCGGCTTCCCTTAGGTTACACTTTAACTGTCATTGATAGATGATGTCAATAAAAATATCTATTCTTTTTCCGATTATTTCCCCTTATAGGTTATTGCAAAATATTGAGTGTAGTTCCCTCTGCTATACAGTAGTTCCTTGTTGATGATCTATTTTATACATAGCAGTGTGTATGTGTCAATTCCAAACTGTTAATTTATCCCTCCTCCCACCTTTCCCCTTTGGTAATAATAAATTATAAGATTTTATACTTCTCAGAAATGGGGGAGCTGAAAGAGAGGTATCATTTTCAATGGAAAAGCATTTAAAACAAGATTGAAACTTTAACCAAGATTATTAGGTGTACATCCTTGGAAAGAAATCACTTCATTTCTCTAATATTGACCTGACAAATAAGACAAACCTTTTCACTGAACTTGCTTATAATAAAGTGATGGAAATATCAAATGGAAGTGTTAGAAACATCTTATTTTACCCGAGCCTTATAAACTGTTCTATGTTAACTACAGTTTGGCTCACACATCTGTTCATTGAAGTTACAATAGTTTCAATTTCTGTTACTGATCCTCCAGAGTGGACCCCAACAAGTGTCCCCCTGCCCAGTGTCATTGGGGCCAACAGATCAAGACTGAGTTTGGTTCACAAGCAAAGGAAACTTTATATTTTAAACAGAGAATGGAGAGGTGAGAGCATGCACTACCCCGTGGGCTGTGGGCTGGGCTGCTGTGTAGAGATCCTGTCAGAGTCAGTGGGAGGGAGGGGGCGGAGCACTCGAGGGCCGGGTTGGCTGCAGCTCAGGCTCTATATCTCGGAGTCTGCACTGGGCCCCAGGAGCTGAGGTGTCGACCCAGCCATTCTGCACTAGGAAATCTGGTCTGAAGTGCCGGGTGTGGAACCTCTGCATGCGGGACCCTAGGAGCACGTGAAATTAGACAAAGCACAAAGGATAAAAAAGGTCAGACTTGACTTTATTGCCCAGATTCTATTTTTATCTCCCAGGGATTTTTAATGGGCTTTGCTGGGGACAAACCCCTCCTCTGCCTTTTGTCCCGTTCCTCATTCTTGGAGTGCTGAGGGTGCAGACCCTTCTTCTGTAACTGCTGAGTGCTGAGTTGGGAGCCCTCATACCAGGGGACGAGGGTCAGAACTTCTCCCCAGCAGCCTCCAGGTGACGTTGATTGGCCCCAGGACCCCTGCCTCCCTGCTCGTCCACCTGAGCACCAGCATTGGAAGTGTTATAGATTCTAATGACCTTTAAGGGTCCAGGAAAGAGATGTGTAGAGACGCTGTGGGGGCCGGTTTCACCCCGCCCCACATTTGTTCGGCCACCTTAGGCTGACCATTTCTGCCAGCCTAGATGCTCTGACCAGTAGTCTGCTCTTTCTTCAATTAGGCCCCTGAATTAACGTAAAAACAGCACCAGGTGTCAGAGCCCTGCCCGCTCAACTCCCAGACAGTCCAGGGTCAGTGGTGATCAAGGACCATGATGGCCACTGAGTCAACAGCCTTTTGAAGTAAACAGGAGTCCAGCCGGTCTTATTGGCCACCATCATCACGGTGTCTGTAGGCTTTTCTATGGTGACAGTGTGATATACGTTTCCCCCGCCAAGATTTTTAGCTCCCCTCCAGGTGCAGTAAGTCCTGCAAGTAGTAGTCTACTCCTTCGGGACACACTATTGTTGTTTTATGAGAGAAACTCCAGGTCAAGTGATGTTCACACGAGTCGTCATGGTGCCCTGTTGCCCCCGGTTATCTCTCTGGATGTTGGAGTTGGAGGGCCTCCTCACTCGAGGTCGGTGTGCCCACGGAGCGAACCCTGCAACTTCAGGGCATGGTTGGTGATTAGGATCACCACGTGGGGTCCTTCTCCCTTAGGAGGGAGGTGGCCTTTTGGGTTGCTGATTTCCACGTTTTTAGATACCGCCAGTATCTTGGCCAGATGTGGCAGTGGGCCAAGCCCCTTGGTGACTGTAGTTTATCCTACCTGGATGGCATTCTTGCATTGTTCCATTTCAAGTGGTCCCAGTTTTTGCACTAATTCTCCAATGGCGATTCACCTTTCACCGGGAATGGAAAGGTCAAAGGGTTTAGCTCAATTAGGGAGTTCCAGGGCAAGGGTCTGAATTGACTGCTCTTTCCATTCTTGAAAGGCCACTTCTGGATTCTGTTCAAAAGGATCATCATCTTTTCCTTTCAGTGTTTCATATAGAGGCCCAGCTAGTAGACTGTAGTTAGGGATCCAGAAGCAGCAAACCCTGGCCTCCCCAGGAACCCCTAAGCTGTCTTCTAGTTTTAGAAAGGGGTAAGGCTGCAAATGGTTTCTTCCCTTTCCTGGGATGGACTTCTCCGACCTTCTGTGAGAATGAAGCCCAGGCAGGTCACCGCAGTCTGTGATATTTGAGCTTTTTCTTGGACAACTTCTATCCTTTATTGGCTTGGTAGTTCAGAGGCCTCCTTAGTAGGGCTGGCGATCAGAATGTCATCTGCATATTGAAGGAGGGTTTCCTTTTCCAGAGGTAGAACTTTTCGGTCTTTAGCTAAGCTTTCCCCAAAGATGGTGTGGGAGTTTTTGAACCCTTGGGGCAAGACGGCCCGGAAGTATTGTTTTAGTTGTATGTTGAGTCCTGCCACTCACAAGCCAAAATTTCTTGTGACTCTGGGACTAATGGAATACAAAAGAAGGCATCATTGAGACTAATACAGAATACCATGTCCTGGTGGTTGGTAGAATGACCAGCAGGGTGTAGGAATTAGGAGCAACTGGAGGTATATCCTCGGTGGCTTCACTGACTGTCCTGACATCCTTTACCAGGTCCCCAGCAGCCCATGGGGCTCTCGTGGTCAGGCCAATCCCAGGATATGGAGCTCTCCTGGGCAGGTACCCCACCCCCAACCCAGCCCACGGGGCTCTCGTGGTCAGGCCTCTCCCAGGATACAGAGCTACCCTTGCAGGTACCGTGGCAGGGCTGGGCACACAGGAACCGTGCACATAGCTCTCACTGAAGAGCACCCCCATCTCACCTGTCACTCAGAGCTGACACAGAGCACCTCAGAGCAGGACTTGAACTAACAAACAGCAGCTCCGACAGGTCTGTGACCCTGGGCATCACTCTGTGTGGCCTCCCTCCACCTGGTCTTCCAGAGACTTCCACTGCACCCGGGGCACCAGGCCTCTGTCTCCAACCACCACCCACCCCTCCTCTCCCTGACTCCTGGTTTCCTCTCATTAGGAGAGGTTTTTCTTGAAGTTGTCTCCCACTCATGGGCCAGATAAAATGATTAGAAAACAAGCCAAAGCTGCAGCCCCTTGTCTATCCTGACTCTCAGGAGCCCACACCTGTTCCTTGGACCTGGCCGGTTCAGCAAGTTCCATTTTCTGCAACTGTGAGCCCCTGAGGGGTGATGATTGGCTGACCTGGGCAGCCTTACCGTGCCGGCCAGCCCTCCCCAGGTGTGCCTGGGTTGAGATCAATATAAATACCACTCCAGGCAGCAAGAGCCCCTGCAGCTGTGCCTGACGCCATTTTCTCTGCCCTGTCAGCAGTCTCGGGGCTGGGCTGGTGGGAGGGAGTGAGAGGCCACGGCTTTGTGGGTGGCCCAGTGTGAGTGGGGCTCTGCTGGACTTTCTGCAGCAGTTGCCAGGCTGCCACCTGCTAAAGAAGAGGATGTGTCACCCATACCTGCTGCTGGAATTTCTCCCTGGGCAGAGGTGAGGAAGGAAAAAAGCAGTGGGAGCAGGGACAGGACGGGTATCTCAGGCAGGGAAATGGAAATCTTCCAGAAGAGCACCCAGGACCAGGGCCATCCTGGCTGGCCTGCAGGCACCAAGTCAGCTGGCATGCTGTCACTCATGTGGCTCCATGGCCCTTCCTCTAGGCTTTCAAGTCCTTGTATATATTCAGGTGTTTTACCTGGGAAGGGTGGGAACAGTTCAGCAGCAACTGGCCTGGGGCTCAGCTCACGTTCACTCACAGATGCCTCGGCACGGTGCCCCAGCTTTGCAATGAAGACGCTTGTTGTGTGGGGGCTGCTGGCTGAATGGGAGACGATTCCCCACCACTGACCAACTTCAGAATTGTTTACAACTGGAGCAAGGGCCCTGATACGGTTTTCCTCTGAGTAACTGGTGGGTTCTGTTTTTTTTTTCTCTTTTTCGTTTTTGGTTCAAGGTAGAATTTATTCCTCTTTTTTGTATTTACAGATATAAGCATGGAAATAATTTATTCATATAAATACATGTATGTGAAGGGAATAATTGTTTTTTCTGTTTTGTTTTTTAAATTTTATTTCTTTTTAATTTTGAATTTTATTTTATATTTTTATACAGCAGGTTCTTATTGGTTATCTATTTTATACATATAAATGTTTACATGCCAATCCCAATCTCTCAACTCCTCCCACCACCACCCCCCCAAGAGCTTTCCCCCCTTGTTGTCCATACGATTGTTGTCTACATCTGTTGCTCTATTTATGCCTTGCAAAACGGTTAATCTGTACAGTTTTTCTAGGTTCCACATATATGCACGAATATACAAGATTTGTTTTTCTCTTTCTGACTTACTTCACTCTGTATGACAGACTCTAGATCCATCGACGTCTCTACAAATGACCCAATTTCATTCCTTTCATGGCTTAGTAATATTCCATTTTATATATGTACCACATCTTTATGCATTCGTCTGTCTGTGGGCATTTAGGTTGCTTCCATTACCTCGATATTGTAAATAGTGATGCAATGAACATTGCGGTGAATGTCTCTTTTTGATTTATGGTTTTGTCTGGGTATATGTCCAGTACTGGGATTGCTGTATCATATGGTAATTCTATTATTAGTTTCTTAAAAAACTCCATATTGTTCTCCATAGTGACTGTATCAATTTATATTCCCAACAATAGTGGAAGAGGCTTCCTTTTCTCCACACCCTTTCCAGCATTTGTTGTTTGTAGATTTTCAGATGATGCCCATTCTAACAGGTGTGAGGTGATACATCATTGTTGAGTCCATTTCGTTGAGCAAGGGGTAGGTCTTGTCTATTACATATTTGGCTTATGGAACGGTATCTGTGCTAATTTCAATCTCTGGTTTTATGCAGAACCCCAACTCACCTTTCCCCTTAAGCAAGCATAAGTTGGTTTTCTAAACTTGAGACCCTGTTCTGTTTTGTAATTCAGTTCCTGTGTAGCCAAGTTTACATTCCGTGCATTAGTGATACCTTATGATGTTTCTTTTGCTGTGTGACTTATTTCACTTAGAATCATCGTGCCTCAATCCACTCATTATGCTGGTACAGGCCTGGTGACACAGATTTCATTGCTGAGTGGTATTCTGTTGTACGTAAGTACCGCAACTTCTTTATCAATTATTTGTTCTCTGGGATATTTAACTTGTACCGTAGAAGAGGTTCCTGTAAACAGAGCCATCCCAAATTTTGGGGTGGCTGTGTCTTTTTGATTTTAATTTCCCTAAGCTATAGGACCATAAGTGGAAATGCCCTAGACTCTGTTGCTTTGTTTTTCAGATGTATCAGGAAACACCATACACTTCTCCAGAGTGGCTTTTGGTAATTTACATCCCGCCCATCAGCATAACAAGGCTCCTTTTTCCCCATAGCCTGTCTTGCCTTTCTGGATTTTACACTTTTTTCAGATGGCCCTTTAGACCGGGGGGAAGTGACACTTCATAGTAGTTCGGATTTCCATTGCAAGCTTGCTTGGTTTGCCAAAAAGGGCGTATGTGTTTTTTCCTGAATATATTCAGGAACAAACTCATACGCCTTTTTATGTCACGTGCATCATTGTCGATGTTCTGCCTCTTTTCCTATGCTTTAAATGCAAATCCAGTCTACCTCCTGAAATCGGTTTCCTGAAATTCTGCCCCGCTTTCAAGTCCTCTTCGCAGCCTTACTTCAATATATTTTTGGACGTTATCTGTCATTTATAACTCTGCAGGTTTGTGAATTACAGGGCCCCTGAGCTCCTTTCTTCAACTCGCTTTCTTGTGAGCTGGCCGCAAACCCGCAAGACTGCTTCAGGCCCTAATCTGCTTCTGGCAGGGCACGCTGAGTCTTTGGTTAATTCCTCTTCCTGGTGGGAAATGAGTGTTAAATATGCCCGTCCAGACACCTACCTCACCCTCAACCCCTTGGTGATGTGGGTCCTCTGGTTTGTGGCCACCTTTGCTGGGTTCCTCACCTTTCGTTGATGTGGCCCCACTAGTGTGAGGACACTCCTGCCTGGTTCTCATTCACGTGGTTATGTGGACCCCCTGGTGAGAGTCTGTTCCTGGCTGTGTTCCTCACCCTTCTGTGAGGGAGACCCTCTGCTGATAGGTCACTCCTGCATGGCTGGCACACATTGCCTTGGTGAAGTCAGCTGTGTGGTGGCAGTTGGAGCGTGCTGGGAATCTCCTCCCCCCGGTGATGAGGGCCCTCTTGCGTCAGGCCCTAACTGCTGGGCTCACCAACTTTTCTTAGTGAGCCCAATGATGCTTGGGCACTCCTCTTAGGATCCCATCTCCATGGGGATGTGGGCCTTCTGCTCTGAGGTCCCAACGGCTGGGTTGTTCACATTTTCATGATGTGGGCTCTCTGGTGTTAGTTCACAGAGGCCTGGATCCCATAGCCTCTGTGCTCTTGGCCGCCTGCTGGGAGGTTCCAACGGCTGGATTCCTCACTTTTTTAATTTTTTGGGCCCTCTGTTGTGAGTATCCTCCTGCCTGCCTCACTCCCAGCCCCTTCATGATGTGTGTCCTCTGGTTTGAGGCCACATATGCTGTGTTCCTCACCTTTCGATGATGTGGGACCAATGGTCTTAGGAGACTCCTGCCTGGTTCACATCCCCTTGGTGATGTGGGCCCTCTGTTGAGAGTCTGATCCTGGCTGGGTTCCTCACCCATCTGTGAGGTGGGCCGTCTGCTGTGAGGTCACTCCTGCCTGGCTTGCTCACCTCGCCTTGTGGACATGAGCCCTCTGGTGGCACTTGGAGCCTGCTGGGAGCCTCCTCCCCTTGGTGATGAGGGCCCTCTGGCGTCAGGCCCTAACGGCTGGGCTCCCCACATTTTGTGATGTGCGCCCAGTGGTGCGAGGACACTCCAGCCAGGTTCACATCCCCATTGGGATGTGGGCCTTCTGCTCTGAGGTCCCCAATGCCTGGGTTGCTCACAGTTTCATGATGTAGGCTCTCTGCTGTTAGTTCACTCCTGCCTGCATCCCATAGCTTCTGTGCTCTCGGCCGCCTGCTGGGAGGTTCTAACTGCTGGATTCCTCACCTTTCTTATTCTTTGGGCCCTCTGTTTTTAGGCTACTCCTGCATGCCTCACTCCCATTCCCTTTGTGATATGTGTCCTCTGATTTGAGGCCACATGTGCTGGGTTCCGCACCTTTTGATGATGTGGCCCCACTGGAGGGAAGATAGTCCGGACTGGTTCCCATCCCCTTGCTGTTGTGGGTCCTCAGGTGAGAGTCTGATCCTGGCTGGGTTCCTCACCCTTCTGTGAGGTGGGCCCTCTGCTGTGAGGTCAATCATGCCTGTCTGGCACACGTCACCTTGGCGACGTGGGCCCTCTGGTGGCAGTTGGAGTGTGCTGGGATCCTCCTCCCCTCGGTGATGAGGGCCCTCTTGCCTTAGGCCATAACTGCTGGGCTCCCCACATTTTCTGATGTGCGCCAAGTGAGTGAGGACACTCTTGCCAGGTTCCCATCCCCATGAGGATATGGGCCTTCTGCTCTGAGGTCAAAACGGCTGGCTTGCTCACAGTACCATGATGTGGGCCCTCTGCTGTGAGTTCACTCCGGCAAGGATCCCTTATCATCGGTGCTCTTAGCCACCTGCTGGGAGGTTCCAACTGCTGGATTCCTCAACTTTTTTATTCTATGTGCCCTCTGTTGTGAGGCTCCTCCTGCCTGCCTCACTGCCAGCCCCTTGGTGATGACTGTCCTATGGCTTGAGGCCACATGTGCTGCGTTCCTCACCTTTCGATGATGTGGCCCCACTCGTGTGAGGACACTCCTGCCTGGTTCCCATCCCCTTGGTGAGGTGGGCCCTCTGGCGAGAGTCTAATCCTGGCTGGGTTCCTCAACGTTCTGTGAGGTAGGCCCTCTTCTGTGAGGTCACTCCTGCCTGGCTGGCACACGTCACCTTGGAGACGTGAGCCCTCTGGTGGCAGTTGGAGCATGCAGGGTGCCTCCTCCTCTCGGTGATGACGGCCCTCTGGCGTCAGGCCCTAAATGGTGGGCTCCCCACATTTTCTGATGTGCGCCCAGTGGTGCGAGGACACTCCAGCCAGGTTCCCATTCCCATGGGGATGTGGGCCTTCTGCGCTGAGGTCCCAACGCCTGGGTTGCTCACAGTTTAATGATGTGGGCCCTCTGTTGTGAGTTCACTGCGGCCTGGATCCCATAGCCTCGGTGTTCTGAGCCGCCTGCTGGAAGGTCTAAATGCTGGAATCCTCACGTTTTTTATATTATGTGCCCTGTGTTGTGAGGCTACTCCTGCCTGCCTCACTCCAAGGCCCTTGGTGATGTGGGTCCTCTGGTTTGAGGACACATGTGCTGGCTTCCTCACCTTAAGATGATGAGGCCCCAGAGGTGTGAGGATAATCCTGACTGGTTCCCATCCCCTTTGTGATGTGGGCCCTCTGGTGAGAGTCTGATCCTGGCTGGGTTCCTCACCCATCTGTGAGGTGGGCCCTCTACTATCAGGTAACTCTTGCCTGGCTTGCTCACCTCGCCTTGTTGACATGAGCCCTCTGGTGGCACTTGGACCCTGCTGGGAGCCTCCTCACCTCTGTGATGAGGGCCCTCTGACGTCAGGCCCTAACTGCTGGGCTCACCAACTTTTCTTAGTGAGCCCAGTGATGCTCGGGCACTCCTCTTAGGTTCCCATCTCCATGGGGATGTGGGCCTTCTGCTCTGAGGTTCCAACGGCTGGGTTGATCACAGTTTCATGATGTGGGCTCTCTGGTGTTAGTTCACTGTGGCCTGGATCCCATAGCCTCTGTGCTCTTGGCCGCCTGCTGGGAGGTTCCAACGGCTGGATTCCTCACTTTTTTAATTTTTTAGGCCCTCTGTTGTGAGGATCCTCCTGCCTGCCTCACTCCCAGCCCCTTCGCGATGTGTGTCCTCTGGTTTGAGGCCACATGTGCTGTGTTCCTCACCTTTCGATGATGTGGGACCAATGGTCTTAGGAGACTCCTGCCTGGTTCACATCCCCTTGGTGATGTGGGCCCTCTGTTGAGAGTCTGATCCTGGCTGGGTTCCTCACCCTTCTGTGAGGTGGGCCGTCTGCTGTGAGGTCACTCCTGCCTGGCTTGCTCACCTCGCCTTGTGGACATGAGCCCTCTGGTGGCACTTGGAGCCTGATGGGAGCCTCCTCCCCTCGGTGATGAGGGCCCTCTGGCATCAGGCCCTAACGGCTGGGCTCCCCACATTTTGTGATGTGCGCCCAGTCGTTTGAAGACACTCCATCCAGGTTCACATCCCCATTGGGATGTGGGCCTTCTGCTCTGTGGTCCCAAAGGCTGGGTTGTTCACAGTTTCATGATGTGGGCTCTCTGCTGTTAGTTCGCTCTGGCCTGGATGCCATAGCCTCTGTGCTCTGGGCCGCCTGCTGGAAGGTTCTAACTGCTCGATTCCTCAACTTTTGTATTCTATGGGTCCTGTGTTGTGATGCTCCTCCTGCCTGCCTCACTCGCAACCCCTTCGTGATGTGGGTCCTCTGGTTTGAGGCCACATGTGCTGGGTTCCGCAACTTTCAATGATGTGGCCCCACTGGTGTGAGGACACTCCTGCCTGGTTCCCATCCCCTTGGTGATGTGGGCCTTCTGGTGACAGTCTTATCCTGGCTGGGTTCCTCACTCTTCTGTGAGGTAGGCCCTCTGCTGTGAGGTCAATCCTGCCTGACTTGCACACATCACCTTGGCGACGTGGGCCCTCTGTTGGCACATGGAACCTGCTGGGAGCCTCCTGCCCTCGGTGATGACGGCCCTCTAGCATCAGGCCCTAACTGCTGGGCTCCCCACGTTTTCTGATGTGAGCCCAGTGATGCCAGGACACTCCTGTCAGGTTCCCATCCCCATGGGGATGTGGGCTTTCTGCTCTGAGGTCCCAACGCCTGGGTGGCTCACAGTTTCATGATGTGGGCTCTCTGGTGTTAGTTCACTCCTGCCTGCATCCCATAGCTTCTGTGCTCTCGGCCGCCTGCTGGGAGGTTCCAAATGCTGGATTCCTCACCTTTTTTATTCTTTGGGCCCTCTGTTTTTAGGCTACTCCTACCTGCCTCACTCCCATCCCCTTTGTGATGTATGTCCTCTGATATGAGGCCGCATGTGCTGGGTTCCTCACCTTTCGATGATGTGGCCCCACTGGTGGGAGGACAGTCCTGACTGGTTCCCATCCCCTTGGTGTTGTGGGCCCTCTGGCACTAGTCTCATCCTACCTCGGTTCCTCACCCTTCTGTGAGATAGGCCCTCTGCTGTGAGGTCGCTACTGCCTGGCTGGCGCATGCCACCTTGTAGACGTGGGCCCTCTGTTGGCAGTTGGAACCTGCTGGGAGTCTCCTCCCCTCAGTTATGAGGGCCCCCTGGCGTCAGGCCCTAACTGCTGGGTTCCTAACATTTTCTGATATGTGCTAAGTGGTGCGAAGCCACTCCTGCCAGGTTCCCATCCCAATGGGGATGTGGGCCTTCTGTTCTGAGGTCCCAACGGCTGGGCTGCTCACAGGTTCATGATGTGGGCCCTCTGCTGTGAGTTCACTGCGGCCTAGATCCCATAGCCTCGGTGCTCTGGGCCGCTTGCTGGGAGGTTCCAACTGCTGGATTCCTCAACTTTTATATTCTATGGACCCTGTGTTGTGAGGCCGGTCCTGCCATCCTCATTCCGAACCCCTTGGTGATGTGGTTCCTCTGGTTTGAGGCTACATGTGCTGGGATCCTCACCTTTCGATGATGTTGTTCCACTGGTGTGGGGACACGCCTGCCTGGTTCCCATCCCCTTGGTGATGTGGGCCCTCTGGTGAGAGTCTGATCCTGGCTGTGTTCCTCACCCTTCTGTGAGGTGGGCCCTCTGCTGTGAGGTCACTCCTGCCGGGCTGGCACACATCGCCTTGGTGACGTTGGCCCTCTGGTGGCAGCTGGAGCCTGCTGGGAGCCTCCTCCCCTCGGTGATGAGTGCCCTCTAGCGTCAGGCCCTAACTTCTGAGCACCCCACGTTTTCTGATGTGAGCCCAGTGATGCCAGGACACTCCTGTCATGTTCCCATCACCATGGGGATGTGGGCCTTCTGCTCTGAGGTCCCAATGTCTGGGTTGCTCACAGTTTCATGATGTGGGCTGTCTGGTGTTAGTTCACTCTGGCTTGGATCCCCTAGCCTCTGTGTTCTGGGCCGCCTGCTGGGAGGTTCCAACTGCTGGATTCCTCACCTTTCTTATTTTGGGGCCCTCTGTTGTGAGGCTCCTCCTGCCTGCCTCACTCCCAGCCCCTTGGTGATGGGTGTCCTATGGTTTGAAGCCACATGTTCTGGGTTCCTCACCTTTAGATGATGTGGCCCTACTCATGTGAGGACACTCCTGTCTGGTTCCAATCCATTTGGTGATGTGGGCCCTCTGGTGCAAGTCTGATCCTAACTGGGTTCGTCACACTTCTCTGAGGTGGGCCCTCTGCTGTGAGGTCATTCGTGCCTGGTTGGCACACATCGCCTTGGCGACGTCAGCCCTCTGGTGGCAGTTGGAGCCTGCTGGGAGCCTCCTTCCCTTGGTGATGAGGGTCCTCTGGCGTCAGGCCCTAACTACTGGTCTCCCAAAATTTTCTGATACGTTCTCAGTGGTGCGAGGACACTCCTACCAGATTTATATCCCCATGGGGATGTGGGCCTCCTGCTCTGAGGTCCCAATGGCTGGGTTGCTCAGTTTCATGACATGGGCCCTCTTCTGTGAGTTCACTGTGGCTTGGATCCCATAGCCTCGGTGCTCTGGGCCGCCTGCTGGGAGGTTCCAACTGCTGGATTCCTCACTTTTTAATTCTATGGGCCCAGTGTTGTGAGGCTACTCCTGCCTGCCTCACTCTGAGGCCCTTGGTGATGTGGGTCCTCTGGTTTGAGGACACATGTGCTGAGTAGCTCACCTTTCGATGATGTGACCCCACTGGTGTGAAGACACTCCTGCCTGGTTCCCATCCTCTTGGTGATGTGGGCCCTCTGGTGAGAGTCTGATATTGGCTGGGTTTCTCAACCTTCTGTGAGGTGGGACCTCTGCTGTGAGGTAACTCCTGCCTGGCTTGCTCACGTTGCCTTGGCAACGTGAGCCCTCAGGTGGCAGTTGGAGCCTGCTGGGAATCTCCTCCCCTCGGTTATGAGAGCTCTGGATAAAACACATATGCACTTTTTTGCCAAGTGCATTATTTTCCAAGTTCTGCCTCTTTTCCTATGCTTTAAGAGCGACTCCCGTGTACCTTCTGAAATCGATTTCCAGCAATTGTGCCCCGCATTCAAGTCCTCTTCGCAGCCTTACTTCAGTATAATTTTGGATGATAGCTGTCATTTATAACTCTGCAGGTTTGTGAATTACAGTGCCCCTGAGCTCCTTTCTTCAACTCGCTTTCTTGTGAGCTGGCCGCAACACCGCAAGATTGCTTCAGGCCCTAGTGTGGTTCCGGCATGGCATGTTGAGCCTTTGGTTAATTCCTCTTCCTGGTGGGAAATGAGAGTTAAATTTGCCCGTCCAGACACCTCCAGCTAGTCTCTCATTGGTTCTCCCTATTCCTGTTCATTTTCCGCAGAAATTGCAAACAGGGGCAAACAGGAGGTTAAAGGCACTGACTCTCCAAGTGGGGAGAGTGTTAGTAAAGCGTCTGGAATGTTGCCCCCGAGTACCAGGGGACGAAAACTGAGACACATTTGAACACGTTTCCCGATCACACGGTGGATCATACTCTGGATTCCACATGCATGTTTTAGTTGAAGGAAGAATCCCTTAAAACTGGAGAGTTGAGACACATGGGTACCATGCATTATGACTTCAAAGGGTCTGCATTTGCTCACCGATCCTCACCAATCCTATCACTGCTGCGTTTATGCCACTGTACACACGCTTGATTCTCTTTCGTAGACATATAAATCCATAGGTTTTAAGATTCTTACTAGTCAGGTATAATCTTAGGCATTTAATATGGGGCGTTAAGTCCACTTCGTTGAGCAAGGTGTGGCTCTGGTCTATTACATATTTGGCTTATGGAACGGTATCTGTGCTAATTTCAATCGCTGGTTTTATGCAGAACCCCAACTCACCTTTCCCCTTAAGCAAGCATAAGTTGGTTTTCTACATTTGAGACCCTGTTCTGTTTTGTAATTCAGTTCCTGTGTAGCCAAGTTTACATTCTGTGTAGTAGTGATATCTTATGATGTTTGTTTTTCTGTGCGACTTATTTCACTTAGAATCATCGTACCTGAATCCACTCATTATGCTGCTATGGGCCTGATGACATAGATTTCATTGCTGAGTGATATTGCATTGTACGTAAGTACCACAACTTCTTTATCCATTTTTCACTTTCTGTGATATTGAACTTGTACCGTAAACAAGGTTCTTGTAAACAGAGCTGTCCCAAACTTTGGGGTGGCTGTGACTTTTTGATTTTAATTTCCCTAAGCTATAGGACCATAAGTGGAAGTGCCCTAGGCTCTGTTGCTTTGTCTTTTAGATGTTTCAGGAAACACCATACACTTCTCCAGTGTGGCTGTTGGCAATTTACATCCCGCCCATCAGCATAACAAGGCTCCCAGTTCTCCATGGCCTGTCCTGCCTTTCTGGATTTTATACTTTTTTCAGATGGCCCTTTTGACCGGGGGGCAGTGAGACTTCATTGTAGTGCAGATTTTCTTTGCTAGCTTGCTTGGTTGGCCAAAAAGGGCATATGATTTTTTTCCTGAGGAGAAAACGCATATGCCCTTTTTGGCCAAGTGCATCATTGTGGACGTTCTGCCTCTTTTGCTATGCTTTACATGCAATTCCAGTCTACCTCCTGAAATCGGTTTCCTGCAATTCTGCCCCGCTTTCAAGTCTTCTTGGCAGCCTTACTTCAATATATTTTTGGACGATAGCTGTCATTTATAACTCTGCAGGTTTGTGAATTACAGTGCCCCTGAGCTCCTTTCTTCAACTCGCTTTCATGTGAGCTGGCCGCAACACCGCAGCATTGCTTCAGGCCCTAGTGTGGTTCCGGCATGGCATGCTGAGCCTTTGGTTAATTCCTCTTCCTGGTGGGAAATGAGAGTTAAATTTGCCCGTCCAGACACCTCCAGCTAGTCTCTCATTGGTTCTCCCTATTCCTGTTCATTTTCCGCAGAAATTGCAAACTGGGCCAAACAGGAGGTTAAAGGCACTGACTCTCCAAGTGGGGAGAGTGTTAGTAAAGCGTCTGGAATGTTGCACCCGAGTACCAGGGGACGAAAACTGACACCTTTGAACACGTTTCCCGATCACACGGTGGATGATACTCTGGGTTCCACATGCATGTTTTAGCTGAAGGAAGAATCCCTTAAACCTGGAGAGTTGAGACCCATGGAATGGGTACCATGCAATATGACTTCAAAGGGTCTGCATTGGCTCAGCGCACCTCACCAATCCTATCACTGCTGCGTTTATGCCACTGTACACACGCTTGATTCTCTTTCGGAGACATATAAATCCATAGGTTTTAAGATTCTTACTTGTCAGGTATATTCTTAGGCGTTTAATATGGGGCGTTGAGTCCACTTCGTTGAGCAAGGAGTAGCTCTTGTCTATTACATATTTGGCTTATGGAACGGTATCTGTGCTAATTTCAATCTCTGGTTTTATGCAGCACCCCAACTCACCTTTCCCCTTAGCAAGCATAAGTTGGTTTTCTACATTTGAGACCCTGTTCTGTTTTGTCATTCATTTCCTGTGTAGCCAAGATTACATTCCGTGTAGTAGTGATATCTTATGATGTTTCTTTTTCTGTGTGACTTATGTCACTTAGAATCATCGTACCTGAATCCACTCATTATGCTGCTATGGGCCTGATGACATAGATTTCATTGCTGAGTTATATTGCATTGTACATAAGTACCACAAATTCTTTATCCATTTTTCGCTTTCTGTGATATTGAACTTGTACCGTAAACGAGGTTCTTGTAAACAGAGCTGTCCCAAACTTTGGGGTGGCTGTGTCTTTTTGATTTTAAATTGCCTAATCTATAGGACCATAAGTGGAAGTGCCCTAGGCTCTGTTGCTTTGTTTTTTAGATGTTTCAGGAAACACCATACACTTCTCCAGAGTGGCTGTTGGCAATTTACATCCCGCCCATCAGCATAACAAGGCTCCCAGTTCTCCATGGCCTGTCCTGCCTTTCTGGATTTTACACTTTTTTCAGATGGCCCTTTTGACCGGGGGGCAGTGAGACCTCATTGTAGTGCAGATTTCCTTTGCAAGCTTGCTTGGTTGGCCAAAAAGGGCGTATGCGTTTTTTCCTGAATATATTCAGGAAAAAACGCATACGCCCTTTTTGGCCAAGTGCATCATTGTGGACGTTCTGCCTCTTTTCCTATGCTTTACATGCAATTCCAGTCTACCTCCTGAAATCGGTTTCCTGCAATTCTGCCCCTCTTTCACGTCATCTTGGCAGCCTTACTTCAATATATTTTTGGACGATAGCTGTCATTTATAACTCTGCAGGTTTGTGAATGACAGTGCCCCTGACCTCCTTTCTTCAACTCGCTTTCTTGTGAGCTGGCCGCAACACCGCAGGATTGCTTCAGGCCCTACTGTGGTTCCGGCATGGCATGCTGAGCCTTTGGTTAATTCCTCTTCCTGGTGGGAAATGAGAGTTAAATTTGCCCGTCCAGACACCTCCAGCTAGTCTCTCATTGGTTCTCCCTATTCCTGTTCATTTTCCGTATAAATTGCAAACTGGGCCAAACAGGAGGTTAAAGGCACTGACTCTCCAAGTGGGGAGAGTGTTAGTAAAGCGTCTGGAATGTTGCAACCGAGTACCAGGGGACGAAAACTGAGACACCTCTGAACACGTTTCCCAATCACACGGTGGATCATACTCTGGGTTCCACATGCATGTTTTAGCTGAAGTAAGAATCCCTTAAACCTGGAGAGTTGAGACCCATGGAATGGGTACCATGCAATATGACTTCAAAGGGTCTGCATTTGCTCACCGAATCTCACCAATCCTATCACTGCTGCGTTTATGCCGCTGTACACACGCTTGATTCTCTTTTGGAGCATATAAATCCATAGGTTTTAAGATTTTTACTTGTCAGGTATATTCTTAGGCGTTTAATATGGGGTGTTGAGTCCACTTCGTTGAGCAAGGAGTAGCTCTTGTCTATTACATATTTGGCTTATGGAACGGTATCTGTGCTAATTTCAATCTCTGGTTTTATGCAGCACCCCAACTCACCTTTCCCCTTAAGCAAGCATAAGTTGGTTTTCTACATTGGAGACCCTGTTCTGTTTTGTAATTCAGTTCCTGTGTAGCCAAGTTTACATTCCGTGTAGTAGTGATATCTTATGACGTTTCTTTTTCTGTGTGACTTATTTCACTTAGAATCATCGTATCTGAATCCACTCATTATGTTGCTACGGGCCTGATGACATAGATTTCATTGCTGAGTGATATTGCATTGTACGTAAGTACCACAAGTTCTTTAGCCATTTTTCGCGTTCTGTGATATTGAACTTGTAACGTAAACGAGGTTGTTGTAAACAGAGCCGTCCCAAACATTGGGGTGGCGGTGTCTTTTAGATTTTAATTTCCCTAAGCTATAGGACCATAAGTGGAAGTGCACTAGGCTCTGTTGCCTTGTTTTTTAGATGTTTCAGGAAACACCATACACTTCTCCAGTGTGGCTGTTGGCAATTTACATCCCGCCCATCAGCATAACAAGGCTCCCAGTTCTCCATGGCCTGTCCTGCCTTTCTGGATTTTACATTTTTTTCAGATGGCCCTTTTGACCGGGGGGCTGTGAGATTTCATTGTAGTGCAGATTTCCTTTGCAAGCTTGCTTGGTTGGCCAAAAAGGGCGTATGCGTTTTTTCCTTAATATATTCAGGAAAAAACGCATACGCCCTTTTTGGCCAAGTGCATCATTGTGGACGTTCTGCCTCTTTTCCTATGCTTTACATGCAATTCCAGTCTACCTCCTGAAATCGGTTTCCTGCAATTCTGCCCCGCTTTCAAGTCCTCTTGGCAGCCTTACTTCAATATATTTTTGGACGATAGCTGTCATTTATAACTCTGCAGGTTTGTGAATGACAGTGCCCCTGAGGTCCTTTCTTCAACTCGCTTTCTTGTGAGCTGGCCGAAACACCGCAGCATTGCTTCAGACCCCAGTGTGGTTCCGGCATGGCACGCTGAGCCTTTGGTTAATTCCTCTTCCTGGTGGGAAATGAGAGTTAAATATGCCCGTCCAGACACCTCCAGCTAGTCTCTCATTGGTTCTCCCTATTCCTGTTCATTTTCCGCAGAAATTGCAAACTGGGCCAAACAGGAGGTTAAAGGCACTGACTCTCCAAGTGGGGAGAGTGTTAGTAATGCGTCTGGAATGTTGCACCCGAGTACCAGGGGACGAAAACTGAGACACCTTTGAACACGTTTCCCGATCACACGGTGGATCATACTCTGGGTTCCACATGCATGTTTTAGCTGAAGGAAGAATCCCTTAAACCTGGAGAGTTGAGACCCATGGAATGGGTACCATGCAATATGACTTCAAAGGGTCTGCATTTGTCCACCGAACCTCACCAATCCTATCACTGCTGCGTTTATGCCACTGTACACACGCTTGATTCTCTTTCGGAGACATATAAATCCATAGGTTTTAAGATTCTTACTTGTCAGGTATATTCTTAGGCGTTTAATATGGGGCGTTGAGTCCACTTCGTTGAGCAAGGAGTAGCTCATGTCTATTACATATTTGGCTTATGGAACAGTATCTGTGCTAATTTCAATCTCTGGTTTTATGCAGCACCCCAACTCACCTTTCCCCTTAGCAAGCATAAGTTGGTTTTCTACATTTGAGACCCTGTTCTGTTTTGTCATTCATTTCCTGTGTAGCCAAGATTACATTCCGTGTAGTAGTGATATCTTATGATGTTTCTTTTTCTGTGTGACTATGTCACTTAGAATCATCGTACCTGAATCCACTCATTATGCTGCTATGGGCCTGATGACATAGATTTCATTGCTGAGTTATATTGCATTGTACATAAGTACCACAAATTCTTTATCCATTTTTCGCTTTCTGTGATATTGAACTTGTACCGTAAACGAGGTTCTTGTAAACAGAGCTGTCCCAAACTTTGGGGTGGCTGTGTGTTTTTGATTTTAAATTCCCTAATCTATAGGACCATAAGTGGAAGTGCCCTAGGCTCTGTTGCTTTGTTTTTTAGATGTTTCAGGAAACACCATACACTTCTCCAGAGTGGCTGTTGGCAATTTACATCCCGCCCATCAGCATAACAAGGCTCCCAGTTCTCCATGGCCTGTCCTGCCTTTCTGGATTTTACACTTTTTTCAGATGGCCCTTTTGACCGGGGGGCAGTGAGACTTCATTGTAGTGCAGATTTCCTTTGCAAGCTTGCTTGGTTGGCCAAAAAGGGCGTATGCGTTTTTTCCTGAATATATTCAGGAAAAAACGCATACGCCCTTTTTGGCCAAGTGCATCATTGTGGACGTTCTGCCTCTTTTCCTATGCTTTACATGCAATTCCAGTCTACCTCCTGCAATCCCTTTCCTGCAATTCTGCCCCTCTTTCACGTCCTCTTGGCAGCCTTACTTCAATATTTTTTTGGACGATAGCTGTCATTTATAACTCTGCAGGTTTGTGAATGACAGTGCCCCTGACCTCCTTTCTTCAACTCGCTTTCTTGTGAGCTGGCCGCAACACCGCAGGATTGCTTCAGGCCCTACTGTGGTTCCGGCATGGCATGCTGAGCCTTTGGTTAATTCCTCTTCCTGGTGGGAAATGAGAGTTAAATTTGCCCGTCCAGACACCTCCAGCTAGTCTCTCATTGGTTCTCCCTATTCCTGTTCATTTTCCGTATAAATTGCAAACTGGGCCAAACAGGAGGTTAAAGGCACTGACTCTCCAAGTGGGGAGAGTGTTAGTAAAGCGTCTGGAATGTTGCACCCGAGTACCAGGGGATGAAAACTGAGACACCTCTGAACACGTTTCCCAATCACACGGTGGATCATACTCTGGGTTCCACATGCATGTTTTAGCTGAAGTAAGAATCCCTTAAACCTGGAGAGTTGAGACCCATGGAATGGGTACCATGCAATATGACTTCAAAGGGTCTGCATTTGCTCACCGAATCTCACCAATCCTATCACTGCTGCGTTTATGCCGCTGTACACACGCTTGATTCTCTTTTGGAGCATATAAATCCATAGGTTTTAAGATTCTTACTTGTCAGGTATATTCTTAGGCGTTTAATATGGGGTGTTGAGTCCACTTCGTTGAGCAAGGAGTAGCTCTTGTCTATTACATATTTGGCTTATGGAACGGTATCTGTGCTAATTTCAATCTCTGGTTTTATGCAGCACCCCAACTCACCTTTCCCCTTAAGCAAGCATAAGTTGGTTTTCTACATTGGAGACCCTGTTCTGTTTTGTAATTCAGTTCCTGTGTAGCCAAGTTTACATTCCGTGTAGTAGTGATATCTTATGACGTTTCTTTTTCTGTGTGACTTATTTCACTTAGAATCATCGTATCTGAATCCACTCATTATGTTGCTACGGGCCTGATGACATAGATTTCATTGCTGAGTGATATTGCATTGTACGTAAGTACCACAAGTTCTTTAGCCATTTTTCGCGTTCTGTGATATTGAACTTGTAACGTAAACGAGGTTCTTGTAAACAGAGCCGTCCCAAACATTGGGGTGGCGGTGTCTTTTAGATTTTAATTTCCCTAAGCTATAGGACCATAAGTGGAAGTGCACTAGGCTCTGTTGCCTTGTTTTTTAGATGTTTCAGGAAACACCATACACTTCTCCAGTGTGGCTGTTGGCAATTTACATCCCGCCCATCAGCATAACAAGGCTCCCAGTTCTCCATGGCCTCTCCTGCCTTTCTGGATTTTACACTTTTTTCAGATGGCCCTTTTGACCGGGGGGCAGTGAGACTTCATTGTAGTGCAGATTTCCTTTGCAAGCTTGCTTGGTTGGCCAAAAAGTGCGTATGCGTTTTTTCCTCAATATATTCAGGAAAAAACGCATACGCCCTTTTTGGCCAAGTGCATCATTGTGGACGTTCTGCCTCTTTTCCTATGCTTTACATGCAATTCCAGTCTACCTCCTGAAATCGGTTTCCTGCAATTCTGCCCCGCTTTCAAGTCCTCTTGGCAGCCTTACTTCAATATATTTTTGGACGATAGCTGTCATTTATAACTCTGCAGGTTTGTGAATGACAGTGCCCCTGAGCTCCTTTCTTCAACTCGCTTTCTTGTGAGCTGGCCGCAACACCGCAGCATTGCTTCAGACCCCAGTGTGGTTCCGGAATGGCACGCTGAGCCTTTGGTTAATTCCTCTTCCTGGTGGGAAATGAGAGTTAAATATGCCCGTCCTGACACCTCCAGCTAGTCTCTCATTGGTTCTCCCTATTCCTGTTCATTTTCCGCAGAAATTGCAAACTGGGCCAAACAGGAGGTTAAAGGCACTGACTCTCCAAGTGGGGAGAGTGTTAGTAATGCGTCTGGAATGTTGCACCCGAGTACCAGGGGAAGAAAACTGAGACACCTTTGAACACGTTTCCCGATCACACGGTGGATCATACTCTGGGTTCCACATGCATGTTTTAGCTGAAGGAAGAATCCCTTAAACCTGGAGAGTTGAGACCCATGGAATGGGTACCATGCAATATGACTTCAAAGGGTCTGCATTGGCTCAGCGCACCTCACCAATCCTATCACTGCTGCGTTTATGCCACTGTACACACGCTTGATTCTCTTTCGGAGACATATAAATCCATAGGTTTTAAGATTCTTACTTGTCAGGTATATTCTTAGGCGTTTAATATGGGGCATTGAGTCCACTTCGTTGAGCAAGGAGTAGCTCATGTCTATTACATATTTGGCTTATGGAACGGTATCTGTGCTAATTTCAATCTCTGGTTTTATGCAGCACCCCAACTCACCTTTCGCCTTAAGAAAGCATAAGTTGGTTTTCTACATTTGAGACCCTGTTCTGTTTTGTAATTCAGTTCCTGTGTAGCCAAGTTTACATTCCGTGTAGTAGTGATATCTTATGATGTTTCTTTTTCTGTGTGACTTATTTCACTTAGAATCATCGTACCTGAATCCACTCATTATGCTGCTATGGGCCTGATGACATAGATTTCATTGCTGCGTGATATTGCATTGTACGTAATTACCACAACATCTTTATCCATTTTTCACTTTCTATGATACTGAACTTGTACCGTAAACGAGGTTCTTGTAAACAGAGCCGTCCCAAACTTTCCGGTGGCTGTGTCTTTTTGATTTTAAATTCCCGAATCTATAGGACCGTAAGTGGAAGTGCCCTAGGCTCTGTTGCTTTGTTTTTTAGATGTTTCAGGAAACACCATACACTTCTCCAGAGTGGCTGTTGGCAATTTACATCCCGCCCATCAGCATAACAAGGCTCCCAGTTCTCCATGGCCTGTCCTGCCTTTCTGGATTTTACACTTTTTTCAGATGGCCCTTTTGACCGGGGGGCAGTGAGACTTCATTGTAGTGCAGATTTCCTTTGCAAGCTTGCTTGGTTGGCCAAAAAGGGCGTATGCGTTTTTTCCTGAATATATTCAGGAAAAAACGCATACGCCCTTTTTGGCCAAGTGCATCATTGTGGACGTTCTGCCTCTTTTGCTATGCTTTACATGCAATTCCAGTCTACCTCCTGCAATCCCTTTCCTGCAATTCTGCCCCTCTTTCACGTCCTCTTGGCAGCCTTACTTCAATATATTTTTGGACGATAGCTGTCATTTATAACTCTGCAGGTTTGTGAATGACAGTGCCCCTGAGCTCCTTTCTTCAACTCGCTTTCTTGTGAGCTGGCCGCAACACCGCAGGATTGCTTCAGGCCCTACTGTGGTTCCGGCATGGCATGCTGAGCCTTTGGTTAATTCCTCTTCCTGGTGGGAAATGAGAGTTAAATTTGCCCGTCCAGACACCTCCAGCTAGTCTCTCATTGGTTCTCCCTATTCCTGTTCATTTTCCGTATAAATTGCAAACTGGGCCAAACAGGAGGTTAAAGGCACTGACTCTCCAAGTGGGGAGAGTGTTAGTAAAGCGTCTGGAATGTTGCACCCCAGTACCAGGGGACGAAAACTGAGACACCTCTGAACACGTTTCCCAATCACACGGTGGATCATATTCTGGGTTCCACATGCATGTTTTAGCTGAAGTAAGAATCCCTTAAACCTGGAGAGTTGAGACCCATGGAATGGGTACCATGCAATATGACTTCAAAGGGTCTGCATTTGCTCACCGAATCTCACCAATCCTATCACTGCTGCGTTTATACCGCTGTACACACGCTTGATTCTCTTTTGGAGCATATAAATCCATAGGTTTTAAGATTCTTACTTCTCAGGTATATTCTTAGGCGTTTAATATGGGGTGTTGAGTCCACTTCGTTGAGCAAGGAGTAGCTCTTGTCTATTACATATTTGGCTTATGGAACGGTATCTGTGCTAATTTCAATCTCTGGTTTTATGCAGCACCCCAACTCACCTTTCCCCTTAAGCAAGCATAAGTTGGTTTTCTACATTGGAGACCCTGTTCTGTTTTGTAATTGAGTTCCTGTGTAGCCAAGTTTACATTCCGTGTAGTAGTGATATCTTATGACGTTTCTTTTTCTGTGTGACTTATTTCACTTAGAATCATCGTACCTGAATCCACTCATTATGTTGCTACGGGCCTGATGACATAGATTTCATTGCTGAGTGATATTGCATTGTACGTAAGTACCACAAGTTCTTTAGCCATTTTTCGCGTTCTGTGATATTGAACTTGTAACGTAAACGAGGTTCTTGTAAACAGAGCCGTCCCAAACATTGGGGTGGCGGTGTCTTTTAGATTTTAATTTCCCTAAGCTATAGGACCATAAGTGGAAGTGCACTAGGCTCTGTTGCCTTGTTTTTTAGATGTTTCAGGAAACACCATACACTTCTCCAGTGTGGCTGTTGGCAATTTACATCCCGCCCATCAGCATAACAAGGCTCCCAGTTCTCCATGGCCTGTCCTGCTTTTCTGGATTTTACACTTTTTTCAGATGGCCCTTTTGACCGGGGGGCTGTGAGACTTCATTGTAGTGCAGATTTCCTTTGCAAGCTTGCTTGGTTGGCCAAAAAGTGCGTATGCGTTTTTTCCTCAATATATTCAGGAAAAAACGCATACGCACTTTTTGGCCAAGTGCATCATTGTGGACATTCTGCCTCTTTTCCTATGCTTTACATGCAATTCCAGTCTACCTCCTGAAATCGGTTTCCTGCAATTCTGCCCCGCTTTCAAGTCCTCTTGGCAGCCTTACTTCAATATATTTTTGGACGATAGCTGTCATTTATAACTCTGCAGTTTTGTGAATTACAGTGCCCCTGAGCTCCTTTCTTCAACTTGCTTTCTTATCAGCTGGCCGCAACACCGCAGCATCGCTTCAGGCCCTAGTTTTGTTCCGCCATGGCATGCTGAGCCTTTGGTTAATTCCTCTTCCTGGTGGGAAATGAGAGTTAAATTTGCCCGTCCAGACACCTCCAGCTAGTCTCTCATTGTTTCTCCCTATTCCTGTTCATTTTCCGCAGAAATTGCAAACTGGGCCAAACAGGAGGTTAAAGGCACTGACTCTCCAAGTGGGGAGAGTGTTAGTAAAGCGTCTGGAATGTTGCACCCGAGTACCAGGGGACGAAAACTGAGACACATTTGAACACGTTTCCCGATCACATGGTGGATCATACTCTGGGTTCCACATGCATGTTTTAGCTGAAGGAAGAATCCCGTAAACCTGGAGAGTTGAGACCCATGGAATGGGTACCATGCAATATGACTTCAAAGGGTCTGCATTTGCTCACCGATCCTCACCAATCCTATCACTGCTGCATTTATACCGCTGTACACACACTTGATTCTCTTTCGGAGACATAAAAATCCATAGGTTTTAAGATTATAACTAGTCAGGTATATTCTTAGGCGTTTAATATGTGGTGTTGAGTCCACTTCGTTGAGCAAGGAGTAGCTCTTGTCTATTACATATTTGGCTTATGGAACGGTATCTGTGCTAATTTCAATGTCTGGTTTTATGCAGCACCCCAACTCACCTTTCCCCTTCAGCAAGCATAAGTTGGTTTTCTACATTTGAGACCCTGTTCTGTTTTGTAATTCAGTTCCTGTGTAGCCAAGTTTACATTCCGTGTAGTAGTGATATCTTATGATGTTTCTTTCTCTGTGTGACTTATTTCTCTTTGAATCATCGTACCTGAATCCACTCATTATGCAGCTACGGGCCTGATGACATAGATTTCATTGCTGTGTGATATTGCATTGTACGTAAGTACCACCACTTCTTTATCCATTTTTCGCTTTCTGCGATAATGAACTTGTACCGTAAACGAGGTTCTTGTAAACAGAGCCGTCCCAAACTTTGGGGTGGCTGTGTCTTTTTGATTTTAATTTCCCTAAGCTATAGGACCATAAGTGGAAGTGCCCTAGGCTCTGTTGCTTTGTTTTTTAGATGTTTCAGGAAACACCATACACTTCTCCAGAGTGGCTGTTGGCAATTTACATCCCGCCCATCAGCATAACAAGGCTCCCAGTTCTCTGTGGCCTGTCCTGCCTTTCTGGATTTTACACTTTTTTCAGATGATTCTTTTGACTGGAGGGCAGTGAGACTTCATTGTAGTGCAGAATTCCTTTGCAATCTTGCTTGGTTGGCCAAAAAGTGCGTATGCATTTTTTCCTGAATATATTCAGGAAAAAACGCATACGCCCTTTTTGGCCAAGTGCATCATTGTGGACGTTCTGCCTCTTTTCCTATGCTTTACATGCAATTCCAGTCTACCTCCTGAAATCGGTTTCCTGCAATTCTGCCCCGCTTTCAAGTCCTCTTGGCAGCCTTACTTCAATATATTTTTGGACGATAGCTGTCATTTATAACTCTGCAGGTTTGTGAATGACAGTGCCCCTGAGCTCCTTTCTTCAACTCGCTTTCTTGTGAGCTGGCCGCAACACCTCAGGATTGCTTCAGGCCCTAGTGTGGTTCCGGCATGGCACGCTGAGCCTTTGTTTAATTCCTCTTCCTGGTGGGAAATGAGAGTTAAATTTGCCCGTCCAGACACCTCCAGCTAGTCTCTCATTGGTTCTCCCTATTCCTGTTCATTTTCCGCAGAAATTGCAAACTGGGCCAAACAGGAGGTTAAAGGCACTGACTCTCCAAGTGGGGAGAGTGTTAGGAAAGCGTCTGGAATGTTGCACCCGAGTACCAGGGGACGAAAACAGACACATTTGAACACGTTTCCCGATCACATGGTGGATCATACTCTGGGTTCCACATGCATGTTTTAGCTGAAGGAAGAATCCCTTAAACCTGGAGAGTTGAGACCCCTGGAATGGGTACCATGCAATATGACTTCAAAAGGTCTGCATTTGCTCACCGAACCTCACCAATCCTAGCACTGCTACATTTATGCCACTGTACACACGCTTGATTCTCTTTCTGAGACTTATAAATCCATAGGTTTTAAGATTCTTACTAGTCAGGTATATTCTTAGGCGTTTAATATGGGGTGTAGAGTCCACTTCGTTGAGCAAGGTGTAGCTCTTGTCTGTTACATATTTGGCTTATGGAACCGTATCTGTGCTAATTTCAATCTTTGGTTTTATGCAGCACCCCAACTCACCTTTACTCTTAAGCAAGCATAAGTCGGTTTTCTACATTTGAGACCCTGTTCTGTTTTGTTATTCAGTTCCTGTGTAGCCAAGTTTACATTCCATGTGGTAGAGATATCTTATGATGTTTCTTTCTCTGTGTGACTTATTTCACTTACAATCATCGTACCTGAATCCACTCACTATGCTGCTACGGGCCTGATGACATAGATTTCATTGCTGAGTGATATTGCATTGTACGTAAGTACCACAACTTCTTTATCCATTTTGCGCTTTCTGTGATATTGAACTTGTACCGTAAAGGAGGTTCTTGTAAACAGAGCTGTCCTAAAGATTGGGGTGGTTGTGTCTTTTTGATTTTAATTTCCCTAAGCTATAGGACCATAAGTGGAAGTGCCCTAGGCTCTGTTGCTTTGTTTTTTAGATGTTTCAGGAAACACCATACACTTCTCCAGAGTGACTGTTGGCAATTTACATCCCGCCCATCAGCATAACAAGGCTCCCAGTTCTCCATGGCCTGTCCTGCCTTTCTGGATTTTACACTTTTTTCAGATGGCCCTTTTGACCGGGGGGCAGTGAGACTTCATTGTAGTGCAGATTTCCTTTGCAAGCTTGCTTGGTTGGCCAAAAAGTGCGTATGCGTTTTTTCCTGAATATATTCAGGAAAATACGCATACGCCCTTTTTGGCCAAGTGCATCATTGTGGACGTTCTGCCTCTTTTCCTATGCTTTACATGCAATTCCAGTCTACCTCCTGAAATCGGTTTCCTGCGATTCTGCCCCGCTTTCAAGTCCTCTTGGCAGCCTTACTTCAATATATTTTTGGACGATAGCTGTCATTTATAACTCTGCAGGTATGTGAATGACAGTGCCCCTGAGCTCCTGTCTTCAACTCGCTTTCTTGTGAGCTGGCCGCAACACCGCAGCATTGCTTCAGGCCCTAGTGTGGTTCCGGCATGGCACACTGAGCCTTTGGTTAATTCCTCTTCCTGGTGGGAAATGAGAGTTAAATTTGCCCGTCCAGACACCTCCAGCTAGTCTCTCATTTGTTCTCCCTATTCCTGTTCATTTTCCGCAGAAATTGCAAACTGGGCCAAACAGGAGGTTAAAGGCACTGACTCTCCAAGTGGGGAGAGTGTTAGTAAAGCATCTGGAATGTTGCACCCGAGTACCAGGGGACGAAAACTGAGACAATTGAACACGTTTCCCGAGCACACGGTGGATCATACTCTGGGTTCCACATGCATGTTTTAGCTGAAGGAAGAATCCCTTAAACCTGGAGAGTTGAGACCCATGGAATGGGTACCATGCAATATGACTTCAAAGGGTCTGCATTTGTTCACCGAACCTCACCAATCCTATCACTGCTGCGTTTATGCCGCTGTACACACACTTCATTCTCTTTCGGAGACATATAAATCCATAGGTTTTAAGATTCTTACTAGTCAGGTATATTCTTAGGCGTTTATTATGGGGTGTAGAGTCCACTTCGTTGAGCAAGGAGTAGCTCTTGTCTAATACATATTTGGCTTATGGAACGGTATCTGTTCTAATTTCAATCTCTGGTTTTATGCAGCACCCCAACTCACCTTTCGCCTTAAGCAAGCATAAGTTGGTTTTCTACATTTGAGACCCTGTTCTGTTTTGTAATTCAGTTCCTGTGTAGCCAAGTTTACATTCCGTGTAGTAGTGATATCTTATGATGTTTCTTTTTCCGTGTGACTTATTTCACTTAGAATCATCGTACCTGAATCCACTCATTATGCTGCTATGGGCCTGATGACATAGATTTCATTGCTGCGTGATATTGCATTGTACGTAATTACCACAACTTCTTTATCCATTTTTCACTTTCTGTGATACTGAACTTGTACCGTAAACGAGGTTCTTGTAAACAGAGCCGTCCCAAACTTTGGGGTGGCTGTGTCTTTTTGATTTTAATTTCCCTAAGCTATAGGACCATAAGTGGAAGTGCCCTAGGCTCTGTTGCTTTGCTTTTTAGATGTTTCAGGAAACACCATACACTTCTCCAGAGTGGCTGTTCGCAATTTACATCCCGCACATCAGCATAACAAGGTTCCCAATTCTCCATGGCCTGTCCTGCCTTTCTGGATTTTACACTTTTTTCAGATGGCCCTTTTGACCGGGGGCAGTGAGACTTCATTGTAGTGCAGATTTCCTTTGCAAGCTTGCTTGGTTGGCCAAAAAGGGCGTATGCGTTTTTTCCTGAATATATTCAGGAAAAAACGCATACGCCCTTTTTGGCCAAGTGCATCATTGTGGATGTTCTGCCTCTTTTCCTATGCTTTACATGCAATTCCAGTCTACCTCCTGAAATCGGTTTCCTGCAATTCTGCCCCGCTTTCAAGTCCTCTTGGCAGCCTTACTTCAATATATTTTTGGACGATAGCTGTCATTTATAACTCTGCAGGCATGTGAATGACAGTGCCCCTGAGCTCCTTTCTTCAACTCGTTTTCTTGTGAGCTGGCCGCAACACCGCAGCATTGCTTCAGGCCCTAGTGTGGTTCCGGCATGGCACGCTGAGCCTTTGTTTAATTCCTCTTCCTGGTGGGAAATGAGAGTTAAATTTGCCTGTCCAGACACCTCCAGCTAGTCTCTCATTGGTTCTCCCTATTCCTGTTCATTTTCCGCAGAAATTGCAAACTGGGCCAAACGGGAGGTTAAAGGCACTGACTCTCCAAGTGGGGAGAGTGTTAGTAAAGCGTCTGGAATGTTGCACCCGAGTACCAGGGGACGAAAACTGAGACACATTTGAACACGTTTCCCGATCACATGGTGGATCATACTCTGGGTTCCACATGCATGTTTTAGCTGAAGGAAGAATCCCTTAAACCTGGAGACTTGAGACCCCTGGAATGGGTACCATGCAATATGAGTTCAAAGGGTCTGCATTTGCTCACCGAACCTCACCAATCCTAGCACTGCTGCATTTATGCCACTGTACACACGCTTGATTCTCTTTCGGAGACATATAAATCCATAGGTTTTAAGATTCTTACTAGTCAGGTATATTCTTAGGCGTTTAATATGGGGTGTAGAGTCCACTTCGTTGAGCAAGGAGTAGCTCTTGTCTATTACATATTTGGCTTATGGAACCGTATCTGTGCTAATTTCAATCTTTGGTTTTATGCAGCACCCCAACTCACCTTTACTCTTAAGCAAGCATAAGTTGGTTTTCTACATTTGAGACCCTGTTCTGTTTTGTAATTCAGTTCCTGTGTAGCCAAGTTTACATTCCTTGTAGTAGTGATATCTTATGATGTTTCTTTTTCTGTGTGACTTATTTCACTTAGAATCATCGTACCTGAATCCACTCATTATGCTGCTACGGGCCTGATGACATAGATTTCATTGCTGAGTGATATTGCATTGTACGTAAGTACCACAACTTCTTTATCCATTTTTCGCTTTCTGTGATATTGAACTTGGACCATAAATGAGGTTCTTGTAAACAGAGCTGTCCCTAACTTTGGGGTGGCTGAGTCTTTTTGATTTTAATTTCCCTAAGCTATAGGACCATAAGTGGAAGTGCCCTAGGCTCTGTTGCTTTGTTTTTTAGATGTTTCAGGAAACACCATACACTTCTCCAGAGTGGCTGTTGGCAATTTACATCCCACCCATCAGCATAACAAGGCTCCCAGTTCTCCATGGCCTGTCCTGCCTTTCTGGATTTTACACTTTTTTCAGATGGCCCTTTTGACCGGGGGGCAGTGAGACTTCATTGTAGTGCAGATTTCCTTTGCAAGCTTGCTTGGTTGGCCAAAAAGGGCATATGAGTTTTTTCCTGAATATATTCAGGAAAAAACGCATACGCCCTTTTTGGCCAAGTGCATCATTGTGGACGTTCTGCTCCTTTTCCTATGCTTTACATGCAATTCCAGTCTACCTCCTGAAATCGGTTTCCTGCAATTCTGCCCCGCTTTCAAGTCCTCTTGGCAGCCTTACTTCAATATATTTTTGGACGATAGCTATCATTTATAACTCTGCAGGTATGTGAATGACAGTGCCCCTGAGCTCCTTTCTTCAACTCACTTTCTTGTGAGCTGGCCGCAACACCGCAGGATTGCTTCAGGCCCTAGTGTGGTTCCGGCATGGCACGCTGAGCCTTTGTTTAATTCCTCTTCCTGGTGGGAAATGAGAGTTAAATTTGCCCGTCCAGACACCTCCAGCTAGTCTCTCATTGGTTCTCCCTATTCCTGTTCATTTTCCGCAGAATTTGCAAACTGGGCCAAACAGGAGGTTAAAGGCACTGACTCTCCAAGAGGGGAGAGTGTTATTAAAGCGTCTGGAATGTTGCACCCGAGTACCAGGGGACGAAAACTGAGACACATTTGAACACGTTTCCCGATCACATGGTGGATCATACTCTGGGTTCCACATGCATGTTTTAGCTGAAGGAAGAATCCCTTAAACCTGGAGAGTTGAGACCCCTGCAATGGGTACCATGCAATATGACTTCAAAGGGTCTGCATTTGCTCACCGAACCTCACCAATCCTATCACTGCTGCATTTATGCCACTGTAAACACGCTTGATTCTCTTTCTGAGACTTATAAATCCATAGGTTTTAAGATTCTTACTAGTCAGGTATATTCTTAGGTGTTTAATATGGGGTGTAGAGTCCACTTCGTTGAGCAAGGAGTAGCTCTTGTCTATTACATATTTGGCTTATGGAACGGTATCTGTGCTAATTTCAATCTCTGGTTTTATGCAGCACCCCAACTCACCTTTCCCCTTAAGCAAGCATAAGTCGGTTTTCTACATTTGAGACCCTGTTCTGTTTTGTAATTCAGTTCCTGTGTAGCCAAGTTTACATTCCATGTGGTAGAGATATCTTATGATGTTTCTTTTTCTGTGTGACTTATTTCACTTAGAATCATCGTACCTGAATCCACTCATTATGCTGCTATGGGCCTGATGACATAGATTTCATTGCTGAGTGATATTGCATTGTACGTAAGTACCACAACTTCTTTATCCATTTTTCACTTTCTGTGATTTTGAACTTATACTGTAAACGAGGTTCTTGTAAACAGAGCCTTCCCAAACTTTGGGGTGGCTGTGTCTTTTTGATTTTAATTTCCCTAAGCTATAGGACCATAAGTGGAAGTGCCCTAGGCTCTGTTGCTTTGTTTTGTAGATGTTTCAGGAAACACCATACACTTCTCCAGAGTGGCTGTTGCCAATTTACATCCCGCCCATCAGCATAACAAGGCTCCCAGTTCTCCATGGCCTGTCCTGCCTTTCTGGATTTTACACTTTTTTCAGATGGCCCTTTTGACCGGGGGGCAGTGAGACTTCATTGTAGTGCAGATTTCCTTTGCAAGCTTGCTTGGTTGGCCAAAAAGGGCGTATGCGTTTTTTCCTGAATATATTCAGGAAAAAACGCATACGCCCTTTTTGGCCAAGTGCATCATTGTGGACGTTCTGCCTCTTTTCCTATGCTTTACATGCAATTCCAGTCTACCTCCTGAAATCGGTTTCCTGCAATTCTGCCCCGCTTTCAAGTCCTCTTGGCAGCCTTACTTCAATATATTTTTGGACGATAGCTATCATTTTTAACTCTGCAGGTATGTGAATGACAGTGCCCCTGAGCTCCTTTCTTCAACTCGCTTTCTTGTGAGCGGGCCGCAACACCGCAGGATTGCTTCAGGCCCTAGTGTGGTTCCGGCATGGTACGCTGAGCCTTTGTTTAATTCCTCTTCCTGGTGGGAAATGAGAGTTAACTTTGCCCGTCCAGACACCTCCAGCTAGTCTCTCATTGGTTCTCCCTATTCCTGTTCATTTTCCGCAGAAATTGCAAACTGGGCCAAACAGGAGGTTAAAGGCACTGACTCTCCAAGTGGGGAGAGTGTTAGTAAAGCATCTGGAATGTTGCACCCGAGTACCAGGGGACGAAAACTGAGACACATTTGAACACGTTTCCCGATCACATGGTGGATCATACTCTGGGTTCCACATGCATGTTTTAGCTGAAGGAAGAATCCCTTAAACCTGGAGAGTTGAGACCCCTGCAATGGGTACCATGCAATATGACTTCAAAGGGTCTGCATTTGCTCACCGAACCTCACCAATCCTATCACTGCTGCATTTATGCCACTGTACACACGCTTGATTCTCTTTCGGAGACATATAAATCCATAGGTTTTAAGATTCTTTCTAGTCAGGTATATTCTTAGGCGTTTAATATGGGGTGTAGAGTCCACTTCGTTGAGCAAGGAGTAGTTCTTGTCTATTACATATTTGGCTTATGGAACGGTATCTGTTCTAATTTCAATCTCTTGTTTTATGCAGCACCCCAACTCACCTTTCGCCTTAAGCAAGCATAAGTTGGTTTTCTACATTTGAGACCCTGTTCTGTTTTGTAATTCAGTTCCTGTGTAGCCAAGTTTACATTCCATGTGGTAGAGATATCTTATGATGTTTCTTTCTCTGTGTGACTTATTTCACTTAGAATCATCGTACCTGAATCCACTCATTATGCTGCTATGGGCCTGAGGACATAGATTTCATTGCTGAGTGATATTGCATTGTACGTAAGTACCACAACTTCTTTATCCATTTTGCGCTTTCTGTGATATTGAACTTGTACCGTAAAGGAGGTTCTTGTAAACAGAGCTGTCCCAAAGATTGGGGTGGTTGTGTCTTTTTGATTTTAATTTCCCTAAGCTATAGGACCATAAGTGGAAGTGCCCTAGGCTCTGTTGCTTTGTTTTTTAGATGTTTCAGGAAACACCATACACTTCTCCAGAGTGACTGTTGGCAATTTACATCCCGCCCATCAGCATAACAAGGCTCCCAGTTCTCCATGGGCTGTCCTGCCTTTCTGGATTTTACACTTTTTTCAGATGGCCCTTTTGACCGGGGGGCAGTGAGACTTCATTGTAGTGCAGATTTCCTTTGCAAGGTTGCTTGGTTGGCCAAAAAGGGCGTATGCGTTTTTTCCTGAATATATTCAGGAAAAAACGCATACGCCCTTTTTGGCCAAGTGCATCATTGTGGACGTTCTGCCTCTTTTCCTATGCTTTACATGCAATTCCAGTCTACCTCCTGAAATCGGTTTCCTGCAATTCTGCCCCGCTTTCAAGTCCTCTTGGCAGCCTTACTTCAATATATTTTTGGACGATAGCTGTCATTTATAACTCTGCAGGTTTGTGAATGACAGTGCCCCTGAGCTCCTTTCTTCAACTCGCTTTCTTGTGAGCTGGCCGCAACACCGCAGCATTGCTTCAGGCCCTAGTGTGGTTCCGGCATGGCACGCTGAGCCTTTGGTTAATTCCTCTTCCTGGTGGGAAATGATAGTTAAATTTGCCCGTCCAGACACCTCCAGGTAGTCTCTCATTGGTTCTCCCTATTCCTGTTCATTTTCCGCAGAAATTGCAAACTGGGCCAAACAGGAGGTTAAAGGCACTGACTCTCCAAGTGGGGAGAGTGTTAGTAAAGCGTCTGGAATGTTGCACCCGAGTACCGGGGGACGAAAACTGAGTCACATTTGAACACGTTTCCCGATCACACAGTGGATCATACTCTGGGTTCCACATGCATGTTTTAGCTGAAGGAAGAATCCCTTAAACCTGGAGAGTTGAGACCCATGGAATGGGTACCATGCAATATGACTTGAAAGGGTCTGCATTTGCTCACCGAACCTCACCAATCCTATCACTGCTGCATTTATGCCACTGTACACATGCTTGATTCTCTTTCTGAGACATATAAATCCATAGGTTTTAAGATTCTTACTAGTCAGGTATATTCTTAGGCGTTTAATATGGGGTGTAGAGTCCACTTCGTTGAGCAAGGAGTAGCTCTTGTCTATTACATATTTGGCTTATGGAACGGTATCTGTTCTAATTTCAATCTCTGGTTTTATGCAGCACCCCAACTCACCTTTCCCCTTAAGCAAGCATAAGTTGGTTTTCTACATTTGAGACCCTGTTCTGTTTTGTAATTCAGTTCCTGTGTAGCCAAGTTTACATTCCATGTGGTAGAGATATCTTATGATGTTTCTTTTTCTGTGTGACTTATTTCACTTAGAATCATCGTACCTGAATCCACTCATTATGCTGCTACGGGCCTGATGACATAGATTTCATTGCTGAGTGATATTGCATTGTACGTAAGTACCACAACTTCTTTATCCATTTTTCACTTTCTGTGATTTTGAACTTGTACTGTAAAGGAGGTTCTTTTAAACAGAGCCTTCCCAAACTTTGGGGTGGCTGTGTCTTTTTGATTTTAATTTCCCTAAGCTATAGGACCATAAGTGGAAGTGCCCTAGGCTCTGTTGCTTTGTTTTGTAGATGTTTCAGGAAACACCATACACTTCTCCAGAGTGGCTGTTGGCAATTTACATCCCGCCCATCAGCATAACAAGGCTCCCAGTTCTCCATGGCCTGTCCTGCCTTTCTGGATTTTACACTTTTTTCAGATGGCCCTTTTGACCGGGGGGCAGTGAGACTTCATTGTAGTGCAGATTTCCTTTGCAAGCTTGCTTGGTTGGCCAAAAAGGGCGTATGCGTTTTTTCCTGAATATATTCAGGAAAAAACGCATACGCCCTTTTTGGCCAAGTGCATCATTGTGGACGTTCTGCCTCTTTTCCTTTGCTTTACATGCAATTCCAGTCTACCTCCTGAAATCGGTTTCCTGCAATTCTGCAGAGCGTTCAAGTCCTCTTGGCAGCCTTACTTCAATATATTTTTGGACGATAGCTGTCATTTATAACTCTGCAGGTTTGTGAATGACAGTGCCCCTGAGCTCCTTTCTTCAACTCGCTTTCTTGTGAGCTGGCCGCAACACCGCAGCATTGCTTCAGGCCCTAGTGTGGTTCCGGCATGACATGCTGAGCCTTTGGTTAATTCCTCTTCCTGGTGGGAAATGAGAGTTAACTTTGCCCGTCCAGACACCTCCAGCTAGTCTCTCATTGGTTCTCCCTATTCCTGTTCATTTTCCGCAGAAATTGCAAACTGGGCCAAACAAGAGGTTAAAGGCACTGACTCTCCAAGTGGGGAGAGTGTTAGTAAAGCGTCTGGAATGTTGCACCCGAGTACCGGGGGATGAAAACTGACACAATTAAACACGTTTCCCGATCACACGGTGGATCATACTCTGGGTTCCACATGCATGTTTTAGCTGAAGGAAGAATCCCTTAAACCTGGAGAGTTGAGACCCATGGAATGGGTACCATGCAATATGACTTCAAAGGGTCTGCATTTGCTCACCGAACCTCACCAATAATATCACTGCTGCGTTTATGCCGCTGTACACATGCTTGATTCTCTTTCGGAGACATATAAATCCATAGGTTTTAAGATTCTTTCTAGTCAGGTATATTTTTACGCGTTTAATATGGGGTGTAGAGTCCACTTCGTTGAGCAAGGAGTAGCTCTTGTCTATTAAATATTTGGCTTATGGAACGGTATCTGTTCTAATTTCAATCTCTGGTTTTATGCAGCACCCCAACTCACCTTTCGCCTTAAGCAAGCATAAGTTGGTTTTCTACATTTGAGACCCTGTTCTGTTTTGTAATTCAGTTCCTGTGTAGCCAAGTTTACATTCCTTGTAGTAGTGATATCTTATGATGTTTGTTTTTCTGTGTGACTTATTTCACTTAGAATCATCGTACCTGAATCCACTCATTATGCTGCTACGGGCCTGATGACATAGATTTCATTGCTGAGTGATATTGCATTGTACGTAAGTACCACAACTTCTTTATCCATTTTGCGCTTTCTGTGATATTGAACTTGGACCATAAATGAGGTTCTTGTAAACAGAGCTGTCCCTAACTTTGGGGTGGCTGAGTCTTTTTGATTTTAATTTCCCTAAGCTATAGGACCATAAGTGGAAGTGCCCTAGGCTCTGTTGCTTTGTTTTTTAGATGTTTCAGGAAACACCATACACTTCTCCAGAGTGGCTGTTGGCAATTTACATCCCACCCATCAGCATAACAAGGCTCCCAGTTCTCCATGGCCTGTCCTGCCTTTCTGGATTTTACACTTTTTTCAGATGGCCCTTTTGACCGGGGGGCAGTGAGACTTCATTGTAGTGCAGATTTCCTTTGCAAGCTTGCTTGGTTGGCCAAAAAGGGCGTATGCGTTTTTTCCTGAATATATTCAGGAAAAAACGCATACGCCCTTTTTGGCCAAGTGCATCATTGTGGACGTTCTGCCTCTTTTCCTATGCTTTACATGCAATTCCAGTCTACCTCCTGAAATCGGTTTCCTGCAATTCTGCCCCGCTTTCAAGTCCTCTTGGCAGCCTTACTTCAATATATTTTTGGACGATAGCTATCATTTATAACTCTGCAGGTATGTGAATGACAGTGCCCCTGAGCTCCTTTCTTCAACTCGCTTTCTTGTGAGCTGGCCGCAACACCGCAGGATTGCTTCAGGCCCTAGTGTGGTTCCGGCATGGCACGCTGAGCCTTTGTTTAATTCCTCTTCCTGGTGGGAAATGAGAGTTAAATTTGCCCGTCCAGACACCTCCAGCTAGTCTCTCATTGGTTCTCCCTATTCCTGTTCATTTTCCGCAGAAATTGCAAACTGGGCCAAAGAGGAGGTTAAAGGCACTGACTCTCCAAGAGGGGAGAGTGTTAGTAAAGCGTCTGGAATGTTGCACCCGAGTACCAGGGGACGAAAACTGAGACACATTTGAACACGTTTCCCGATCACATGGTGGATCATACTCTGGGTTCCACATGCATGTTTTAGCTGAAGGAAGAATCCCTTAAACCTGGAGAGTTAAGACCCCTGCAATGGGTACCATGCAGTATGACTTCAAAGGGTCTGCATTTGCTCACCGAACCTCACCAATCCTTTCACTGCTGCATTTATGCCACTGTACACACGCTTGATTCTCTTTCTGAGACATATAAATCCATAGGTTTTAAGATTCTTACTAGTCAGGTATATTCTTAGGCGTTTAATATGGGTTGTAGAGTCCACTTCGTTGAGCAAGGAGTAGCTCTTGTCTATTACATATTTGGCTTATGGAACGGTATCTGTGCTAATTTCAATCTCTGGTTTTATGCAGCACCCCAACTCACCTTTCCCCTTAAGCAAGCATAAGTCGGTTTTCTACATTTGAGACCCTGTTCTGTTTTGTAATTCAGTTCCTGTGTAGCCAAGTTTACATTCCATGTGGTAGAGATATCTTATGATGTTTCTTTTTCTGTGTGACTTATTTCACTTAGAATCATCGTACCTGAATCCACTCATTATGCTGCTATGGGCCTGATGACATAGATTTCATTGCTGAGTGATATTGCATTGTACGTAAGTACCACAACTTCTTTATCCATTTTTCACTTTCTGTGATTTTGAACGTATACTGTAAACGAGGTTCTTGTAAACAGAGCCTTCCCAAACTTTGGGGTGGCTGTGTCTTTTTGATTTTAATTTCCCTAAGCTATAGGACCATAAGTGGAAGTGCCCTAGGCTCTGTTGCTTTGTTTTGTAGATGTTTCAGGAAACACCATACACTTCTCCAGAGTGGCTGTTGGCAGTTTACATCCCGCCCATCAGCATAACAAGGCTCCCAGTTCTCCATGGCCTGTCCTGCCTTTCTGGATTTTACACTTTTTTCAGATGGCCCTTTTGACCGGGGGGCAGTGAGACTTCATTGTAGTGCAGATTTCCTTTGCAAGCTTGCTTGGTTGGCCAAAAAGGGCGTATGCGTTTTTTCCTGAATATATTCAGGAAAAAACGCATACGCCCTTTTTGGCCAAGTGCATCATTGTGGACGTTCTGCCTCTTTTCCTTTGCTTTACATGCAATTCCAGTCTACCTCCTGAAATCGGTTTCCTGCAATTCTGCCCAGCGTTCAAGTCCTCTTGGCAGCCTTACTTCAATATATTTTTGGACGATAGCTGTCATTTATAACTCTGCAGGTTTGTGAATGACAGTGCCCCTGAGCTCCTTTCTTCAACTCGCTTTCTTGTGAGCTGGCCGCAACACCGCAGCATTGCTTCAGGCCCTAGTGTGGTTCCGGCATGACATGCTGAGCCTTTGGTTAATTCCTCTTCCTGGTGGGAAATGAGAGTTAAATTTGCCCGTCCAGGCACCTCCAGCTAGTCTCTCATTGGTTCTCCCTATTCCTGTTCATTTTCCGCAGAAATTGCAAACTGGGCCAAACAGGAGGTTAAAGGCACTGACTCTCCAAGTGGGGAGAGTGTTAGTAAAGCGTCTGGAATGTTGCACCCGAGTACCGGGGGATGAAAACTGACACAATTAAACACGTTTCCCGATCACACGGTGGATCCTACTCTGGGTTCCACATGCATGTTTTAGCTGAAGGAAGAATCCCTTAAACCTGGAGAGTTGAGACCCATGGAATGGGTACCATGCAATATGACTTCAAAGGGTCTGCATTTGCTCACCGAACCTCACCAATCCTATCACTGCTGCGTTTATGACACTGTACACACGCTTGATTCTCTTTCGGAGACATATAAATCCATAGGTTTTAAGATTCTTTCTAGTCAGGTATATTCTTACGCGTTTAATATGGGGTGTAGAGTCCACTTCGTTGAGCAAGGAGTAGCTCTTGTCTATTAAATATTTGGCTTATGGAACGGTATCTGTTCTAATTTCAATCTCTGGTTTTATGCAGCACCCCAACTCACCTTTCGCCTTAAGCAAGCATAAGTTGGTTTTCTACATTTGAGACCCTGTTCTGTTTTGTAATTCAGTTCCTGTGTAGCCAAGTTTACATTCCTTGTAGTAATGATATCTTATGATGTTTCTTTTTCTGTGTGACTTATTTCACTTAGAATCATCGTACCTGAATCCACTCATTATGCTGCTACGGGCCTGATGACATAGATTTCATTGCTGAGTGATATTGCATTGTACGTAAGTACCACAACTTCTTTATCCATTTTTCGCTTTCTGTGATATTGAACTTGGACCATAAATGAGGTTCTTGTAAACAGAGCTGTCCCTAACTTTGGGGTGGCTGAGTCTTTTTGATTTTAATTTCCCTAAGCTATAGGACCATAAGTGGAAGTGCCCTAGGCTCTGTTGCTTTGTTTTTTAGATGTTTCAGGAAACACCATACACTTCTCCAGAGTGGCTGTTGGCAATTTACATCCCACCCATCAGCATAACAAGGCTCCCAGTTCTCCATGGCCTGTCCTGCCTTTCTGGATTTTACACTTTTTTCAGATGGCCCTTTTGACCGGGGGGCAGTGAGACTTCATTGTAGTGCAGATTTCCTTTGCAAGCTTGCTTGGTTGGCCAAAAAGGGCGTATGCGTTTTTTCCTGAATATATTCAGGAAAAAACGCATACGCCCTTTTTGGCCAAGTGCATCATTGTGGACGTTCTGCCTCTTTTCCTATGCTTTACATGCAATTCCAGTCTACCTCCTGAAATCGGTTTCCTGCAATTCTGCCCCGCATTCAAGTCCTCTTGGCAGCCTTACTTCAATATATTTTTGGACGATAGCTATCATTTATAACTCTGCAGGTATGTGAATGACAGTGCCCCTGAGCTCCTTTCTTCAACTCGCTTTCTTGTGAGCTGGCCACAACACCGCAGGATTGCTTCAGGCCCTAGTGTGGTTCCGGCATGGCACGCTGAGCCTTTGTTTAATTCCTCTTCCTGGTGGGAAATGAGAGTTAAATTTGCCCGTCCAGACACCTCCAGCTAGTCTCTCATTGGTTCTCCCTATTCCTGTTCATTTTCCACAGAAATTGCAAACTGGGCCAAACAGGAGGTTAAAGGCACTGACTCTCCAAGTGGGGAGAGTGTTAGTAAAGCGTCTGGAATGTTGCACCCGAGTACCAGGGGACGAAAACTGAGACACATTTGAACACGTTTCCCGATCACATGGTGGATCATACTCTGGGTTCCACATGCATGTTTTAGCTGAAGGAAGAATCCCTTAAACCTGGAGAGTTGAGACCCCTGCAATGGGTACCATGCAATATGACTTCAAAGGGTCTGCATTTGCTCACCGAACCTCACCAATAATATCACTGCTGCATTTATGCCACTGTACACACACTTGATTCTCTTTCTGAGACATATAAAGCCATAGGTTTTAAGATTCTTACTAGTCAGGTATATTCTTAGGCGTTTAATATGGGGTGTAGAGTCCACTTCGTTGAGCAAGGAGTAGCTCTTGTCTATTAAATATTTGGCTTATGGAACGGTATCTGTGCTAATTTCAATCTCTGGTTTTATGCAGCACCCCAACTCACCTTTCCCCTTAAGCAAGCATAAGTCGGTTTTCTACATTTGAGACCCTGTTCTGTTTTGTAATTCAGTTCCTGTGTAGCCAAGTTTACATTCCATGTGGTAGAGATATCTTATGATGTTTCTTTTTCTGTGTGACTTATTTCACTTAGAATCATCGTACCTGAATCCACTCATTATGCTGCTATGGGCCTGATGACATAGATTTCATTGCTGAGTGATATTGCATTGTACGTAAGTACCACAACTTCTTTATCCATTTTTCACTTTCTGTGATTTTGAACTTGTACTGTAAACGAGGTTCTTGTAAACAGAGCCTTCCCAAACTTTGGGGTGGCTGTGTCTTTTTGATTTTAATTTCCCTAAGCTATAGGACCATAAGTGGAAGTGCCCTAGGCTCTGTTGCTTTGTTTTGTAGATGTTTCAGGAAACACCATACACTTCTCCAGAGTGGCTGTTGGCAATTTACATCCCGCCCATCAGCATAACAAGGCTCCCAGTTCTCCATGGCCTGTCCTGCCTTTCTGGATTTTACACTTTTTTCAGATGGCCCTTTTGACCGGGGGGCAGTGAGACTTCATTGTAGTGCAGATTTCCTTTGCAAGCTTTCTTGGTTGGCCAAAAAGGGCGTATGCGTTTTTTCCTGAATATATTCAGGTAAAAACGCATACGCCCTTTTTGGCCAAGTGCATCATTGTGGACGTTCTGCCTCTTTTCCTTTGCTTTACATGCAATTCCAGTCTACCTCCTGAAATCGGTTTCCTGCAATTCTGCCCCACGTTCAAGTCCTCTTGGCAGCCTTACTTCAATATATTTTTGGACGATAGCTGTCATTTATAACTCTGCAGGTTTGTGAATGACAGTGCCCCTGAGCTCCTTTCTTCAACTCGCTTTCTTGTGAGCTGGCCGCAACACCGCAGCATTGCTTCAGGCCCTAGTGTGGTTCCGGCATGACATGCTGAGCCTTTGGTTAATTCCTCTTCCTGGTGGGAAATGAGAGTTAACTTTGCCCGTCCAGACACCTCCAGCTAGTCTCTCATTGGTTCTCCCTATTCCTGTTCATTTTCCGCAGAAATTGCAAACTGGGCCAAACAGGAGGTTAAAGGCACTGACTCTCCAAGTGGGGAGAGTGTTAGTAAAGCGTCTGGAATGTTGCGCCCGAGTACCGGGGGATGAAAACTGACACAATTAAACACGTTTCCCGATCACACGGTGGATCATACTCTGGGTTCCACATGCATGTTTTAGCTGAAGGAAGAATCCCTTAAACCTGGAGAGTTGAGACCCATGGAATGGGTACCATGCAATATGACTTCAAAGGGTCTGCATTTGCTCACCGAACCTCACCAATCCTATCACTGCTGCGTTTATGACACTGTACACACGCTTGATTCTCTTTCGGAGACATATAAATCCATAGGTTTTAAGATTCTTTCTAGTCAGGTATATTCTTACGTGTTTAATATGGGGTGTAGAGTCCACTTCGTTGAGCAAGGAGTAGCTCTTGTCTATTAAATATTTGGCTTATGGAACGGTATCTGTTCTAATTTCAATCTCTGGTTTTATGCAGCACCCCAACTCACCTTTCGCCTTAAGCAAGCATAAGTTGGTTTTCTACATTTGAGACCCTGTTCTGTTTTGTAATTCAGTTCCTGTGTAGCCAAGTTTACATTCCTTGTAGTAATGATATCTTATGATGTTTCTTTTTCTGTGTGACTTATTTCACTTAGAATCATCGTACCTGAATCCACTCATTATGCTGCTACGGGCCTGATGACATAGATTTCATTGCTGAGTGATATTGCATTGTACGTAAGTACCACAACTTCTTTATCCATTTTTCGCTTTCTGTGATATTGAACTTGGACCATAAATGAGGTTCTTGTAAACAGAGCTGTCCCTAACTTTGGGGTGGCTGAGTCTTTTTGATTTTAATTTCCCTAAGCTATAGGACCATAAGTGGAAGTGCCCTAGGCTCTGTTGCTTTGTTTTTTAGATGTTTCAGGAAACACCATACACTTCTCCCGAGTGTCTGTTGGCAATTTACATCCCGCCCATCAGCATAACAAGGCTCCCAGTTCTCCATGGCCTGTCCTGCCTTTCTGGATTTTACACTTTTTTCAGATGGCCCTTTTGACCGGGGGGCAGTGAGACTTCATTGTAGTGCAGATTTCCTTTGCAAGCTTGCTTGGTTGGCCAAAAAGTGTGTATGCGTTTTTTCCTGAATATATTCAGGAAAAAACGCATACGCCCTTTTTGGCCAAGTGCATCATTGTGGACGTTCTGCCTCTTTTCCTATGCTTTACATGCAATTCCAGTCTACCTCCTGAAATCGGTTTCCTGCAATTCTGCCCCGCTTTCAAGTCCTCTTGGCAGCCTTACTTCAATATATTTTTGGACGATAGCTATCATTTATAACTCTGCAGGTATGTGAATGACAGTGCCCCTGAGCTCCTTTCTTCAACTCGCTTTCTTGTGAGCTGGCCACAACACCGCAGGATTGCTTCAGGCCCTAGTGTGGTTCCGGCATGGCACGCTGAGCCTTTGTTTAATTCCTCTTCCTGGTGGGAAATGAGAGTTAAATTTGCCCGTCCAGACACCTCCAGCTAGTCTCTCATTGGTTCTCCCTATTCCTGTTCATTTTCCACAGAAATTGCAAACTGGGCCAAACAGGAGGTTAAAGGCACTGACTCTCCAAGTGGGGAGAGTGTTAGTAAAGCGTCTGGAATGTTGCACCCGAGTACCAGGGGACGAAAACTGAGACACATTTGAACACGTTTCCCGATCACATGGTGGATCATACTCTGGGTTCCACATGCATGTTTTAGCTGAAGGAAGAATCCCTTAAACCTGGAGAGTTGAGACCCCTGCAATGGGTACCATGCAATATGACTTCAAAGGGTCTGCATTTGCTCACCGAACCTCACCAATAATATCACTGCTGCATTTATGCCACTGTACACACACTTGATTCTCTTTCTGAGACATATAAAGCCATAGGTTTTAAGATTCTTACTAGTCAGGTATATTCTTAGGCGTTTAATATGGGGTGTAGAGTCCACTTCGTTGAGCAAGGAGTAGCTCTTGTCTATTACATATTTGGCTTATGGAACGGTATCTGTTCTAATTTCAATCTCTGGTTTTATGCAGCACCCCAACTCACCTTTCGCCTTAAGCAAGCATAAGTTGGTTTTCTACATTTGAGACCCTGTTCTGTTTTGTAATTCAGTTCCTGTGTAGCCAAGTTTACATTCCATGTGGTAGAGATATCTTATGATGTTTCTTTCTCTGTGTGACTTATTTCACTTAGAATCATCGTACCTGAATCCACTCATTATGCTGCTATGGGCCTGATGACATAGATTTCATTGCTGAGTGATATTGCATTGTACGTAAGTACCACAACTTCTTTATCCATTTTGCGCTTTCTGTGATATTGAACTTGTACCGTAAAGGAGGTTCTTGTAAACAGAGCTGTCCCAAAGATTGGGGTGGTTGTGTCTTTTTGATTTTAATTTCCCTAAGCTATAGGACCATAAGTGGAAGTGCCCTAGGCTGTGTTGCTTTGTTTTTTAGATGTTTCAGGAAACACCATACACTTCTCCAGAGTGACTGTTGGCAATTTACATCCCGCCCATCAGCATAACAAGGCTCCCAGTTCTCCATGGGCTGTCCTGCCTTTCTGGATTTTACACTTTTTTCAGATGGCCCTTTTGACCGGGGGGCAGTGAGACTTCATTGTAGTGCAGATTTCCTTTGCAAGCTTGCTTGGTTGGCCAAAAAGTGTGTATGCGTTTATTCCTGAATATATTCAGGAAAAAACGCATACGCCCTTTTTGGCCAAGTGCATCATTGTGGACGTTCTGCCTCTTTTCCTATGCTTTACATGCAATTCCAGTCTACCTCCTGAAATCGGTTTCCTGCAATTCTGCCCCGCTTTCAAGTCCTCTTGGCAGCCTTACTTCAATATATTTTTGGACGATAGCTGTCATTTATAACTCTGCAGGTTTGTGAATGACAGTGCCCCTGAGCTCCTTTCTTCAACTCGCTTTCTTGTGAGCTGGCCGCAACACCGCAGCATTGCTTCAGGCCCTAGTGTGGTTCCGGCATGGCACGCTGAGCCTTTGTTTAATTCCTCTTCCTGGTGGGAAATGAGAGTTAAATTTGCCCGTCCAGACACCTCCAGCTAGTCTCTCATTGGTTCTCCCTATTCCTGTTCATTTTCCGCAGAAATTGCAAACTGGGCCAAACAGGAGGTTAAAGGCACTGACTCTCCAAGTGGGGAGAGTGTTATTAAAGCATCTGGAATGTTGCACCCGAGTACCGGGGGACGAAAACTGAGTCACATTTGAACACGTTTCCTGATCACACAGTGGATCATACTCTGAGTTCCACATGCATGTTTTAGCTGAAGGAAGAATCCCTTAAACCTGGAGAGTTGAGACGCATGGAATGGGTACCATGCAATATGACTTGAAAGGGTCTGCATTTGCTCACCGAACCTCACCAATCCTATCACTGCTGCATTTATGCCACTGTACACACGCTTGATTCTCTTTCTGAGACATATAAATCCATAGGTATTAAGATTCTTACTAGTCAGGTATATTCTTAGGCGTTTAATATGGGGTGTAGAGTCCACTTCGTTGAGCAAGGAGTAGCTCTTGTCTATTACATATTTGGCTTATGGAACGGTATCTGTTCTAATTTCAATCTCTGGTTTTATGCAGCACCCCAACTCACCTTTCCCCTTAAGCAAGCATAAGTTGGTTTTCTACATTTGAGACCCTGTTCTGTTTTGTAATTCAGTTCCTGTGTAGCCAAGTTTACATTCCATGTGGTAGAGATATCTTATGATGTTTCTTTTTCTGTGTGACTTATTTCACTTAGAATCATCGTACCTGAATCCACTCATTATGCTGCTATGGGCCTGATGACATAGACTTCATTGCTGAGTGATATTGCATTGTACGTAAGTACCACAACTTCTTTATCCATTTTTCACTTTCTGTGATTTTGAACTTGTACTGTAAACGAGGTTCTTGTAAACAGAGCCTTCCCAAACTTTGGGGTGGCTGTGTCTTTTTGATTTTAATTTCCCTAAGCTATAGAACCATAAGTGGAAGTGCCCTAGGCTCTGTTGCTTTGTTTTTTAGATGTTTCAGGAAACACCATACACTTCTCCAGAGTGGCTGTTGGCAATTTACATCCCACCCATCAGCATAACAAGGCTCCCAGTTCTCCATGGCCTGTCCTGCCTTTCTGGATTTTACACTTTTTTCAGATGGCCCTTTTGACCGGGGGGCAGTGAGACTTCATTGTAGTGCAGATTTCCTTTGCAAGCTTGCTTGGTTGGCCAAAAAGGGCGTATGCGTTTTTTCCTGAATATATTCAGGAAAAAACGCATACGCCCTTTTTGGCCAAGTGCATCATTGTGGACGTTCTGCCTCTTTTCCTATGCTTTACATGCAATTCCAGTCTACCTCCTGAAATCGGTTTCCTGCAATTCTGCCCCGCTTTCAAGTCCTCTTGGCAGCCTTACTTCAATATATTTTTGGACGATAGCTATCATTTATAACTCTGCAGGTATGTGAATGACAGTGCCCCTGAGCTCCTTTCTTCAACTCGCTTTCTTGTGAGCTGGCCGAAACACCGCAGGATTGCTTCAGGCCCTAGTGTGGTTCCGGCATGGCACGCTGAGCCTTTGTTTAATTCCTCTTCCTGGTGGGAAATGAGAGTTAAATTTGCCCGTCCAGACACCTCCAGCTAGTCTCTCATTGGTTCTCCCTATTCCTGTTCATTTTCCGCAGAAATTGCAAACTGGGCCAAACAGGAGGTTAAAGGCACTGACTCTCCAAGAGGGGAGAGTGTTAGTAAAGCGTCTGGAATGTTGCACCCGAGTACCAGGGGACGAAAACTGAGACACATTTGAACACGTTTCCCGATCACATGGTATTTCATACTCTGGGTTCCACATGCATGTTTTAGCTGAAGGAAGAATCCCTTAAACCTGGAGAGTTGAGAGCCCTGCAATGGGTACCATGCAATATGACTTCAAAGGGTCTGCATTTGCTCACCGAACCTCACCAATCCTATCACTGCTGCATTTATGCCACTGTACACACGCTTGATTCTCTTTCTGAGACTTATAAATCCATAGGTTTTAAGATTCTTACTAGTCAGGTATATTCTTAGGCGTTTAATATGGGGTGTAGAGTCCACTTCGTTGAGCAAGGAGTAGCTCTTGTCTATTACATATTTGGCTTATGGAACGGTATCTGTGCTAATTTCAATCTCTGGTTTTATGCAGCACCCCAACTCACCTTTCCCCTTAAGCAAGCATAAGTCGGTTTTCTACATTTGAGACCCTGTTCTGTTTTGTAATTCAGTTCCTGTGTAGCCAAGTTTACATTCCATGTGGTAGAGATATCTTATGATGTTTCTTTTTCTGTGTGACTTATTTCACTTAGAATCATCGTACCTGAATTCACTCATTATGCTGCTATGGGCCTGATGACATAGATTTCATTGCTGAGTGATATTGCATTGTACGTAAGTACCACAACTTCTTTATCCATTTTTCACTTTCTGTGATTTTGAACTTATACTGTAAACGAGGTTCTTGTAAACAGAGCCTTCCCAAACTTTGGGGTGGCTGTGTCTTTTTGATTTTAATTTCCCTAAGCTATAGGACCATAAGTGGAAGTGCCCTAGGCTCTGTTGCTTTGTTTTGTAGATGTTTCAGGAAACACCATACACTTCTCCAGAGTGGCTGTTGGCAATTTACATCCCGCCCATCAGCATAACAAGGCTCCCAGTTCTCCATGGGCTGTCCTGCCTTTCTGGATTTTACACTTTTTTCAGATGGCCCTTTTGACCGGGGGGCAGTGAGACTTCATTGTAGTGCAGATTTCCTTTGCAAGCTTGCTTGGTTGGCCAAAAAGGGCGTATGCGTTTTTTCCTAAATATATTCAGGAAAAAACGCATACGCCCTTTTTGGCCAAGTGCATCATTGTGGACGTTCTGCCTCTTTTCCTATGCTTTACATGCAATTCCAGTCTACCTCCTGAAATCGGTTTCCTGCAATTCTGCCCCGCTTTCAAGTCCTCTTGGCAGCCTTACTTCAATATATTTTTGGACGATAGCTATCATTTATAACTCTGCAGGTATGTGAATGACAGTGCCCCTGAGCTCCTTTCTTCAACTCGCTTTCTTGTGAGCGGGCCGCAACACCTCAGGATTGCTTCAGGCCCTAGTGTGGTTCCGGCATGGTACGCTGAGCCTTTGTTTAATTCCTCTTCCTGGTGGGAAATGAGAGTTAAATTTGCCCGTCCAGACACCTCCAGCTAGTCTCTCATTGGTTCTCCCTATTCCTGTTCATTTTCCGCAGAAATTGCAAACTGGGCCAAACAGGAGGTTAAAGGCACTGACTCTCCAAGTGGGGAGAGTGTTAGTAAAGCGTCTGGAATGTTGCACCCGAGTACCAGGGGACGAAAACTGAGACACATTTGAACACGTTTCCCGATCACATGGTGGATCATACTCTGGGTTCCACATGCATGTTTTAGCTGAAGGAAGAATCCCTTAAACCTGGAGAGTTGAGAGCCCTGCAATGGGTACCATGCAATATGACTTCAAAGGGTCTGCATTTGCTCACCGAACCTCACCAATCCTATCACTGCTGCATTTATGCCACTGTACACACGCTTGATTCTCTTTCTGAGACATATAAATCCATAGGTTTTAAGATTCTTACTAGTCAGGTATATTCTTAGGCGTTTAATATGGGGTGTAGAGTCCACTTCGTTGAGCAAGGAGTAGCTCTTGTCTATTACATATTTGGCTTATGGAACGGTATCTGTTCTAATTTCAATCTCTGGTTTTATGCAGCACCCCAACTCACCTTTCGCCTTAAGCAAGCATAAGTTGGTTTTCTACATTTGAGACCCTGTTCTGTTTTGTAATTCAGTTCCTGTGTAGCCAAGTTTACATTCCATGTGGTAGAGATATCTTATGATGTTTCTTTCTCTGTGTGACTTATTTCACTTAGAATCATCGTACCTGAATCCACTCATTATGCTGCTATGGGCCTGATGACATAGATTTCATTGCTGAGTGATATTGCATTGTACGTAAGTACCACAACTTCTTTATCCATTTTGCGCTTTCTGTGATATTGAACTTGTACCGTAAAGGAGGTTCTTGTAAACAGAGCTGTCCCAAAGATTGGGGTGGTTGTGTCTTTTTGATTTTAATTTCCCTAAGCTATAGGACCATAAGTGGAAGTGCCCTAGGCTGTGTTGTTTTGTTTTTTAGATGTTTCAGGAAACACCATACACTTCTCCAGAGTGACTGTTGGCAATTTACATCCCGCCCATCAGCATAACAAGGCTCCCAGTTCTCCATGGGCTGTCCTGCCTTTCTGGATTTTACACTTTTTTCAGATGGCCCTTTTGACCGGGGGGCAGTGAGACTTCATTGTAGTGCAGATTTCCTTTGCAAGCTTGCTTGGTTGGCCAAAAAGGGCGTATGCGTTTATTCCTGAATATATTCAGGAAAAAACGCATACGCCCTTTTTGGCCAAGTGCATCATTGTGGACGTTCTGCCTCTTTTCCTATGCTTTACATGCAATTCCAGTCTACCTCCTGAAATCGGTTTCCTGCAATTCTGCCCCGCTTTCAAGTCCTCTTGGCAGCCTTACTTCAATATATTTTTGGACGATAGCTGTCATTTATAACTCTGCAGGTTTGTGAATGACAGTGCCCCTGAGCTCCTTTCTTCAACTCGCTTTCTTGTGAGCTGGCCGCAACACCGCAGCATTGCTTCAGGCCCTAGTGTGGTTCCGGCATGGCACGCTGAGCCTTTGGTTAATTCCTCTTCCTGGTGGGAAATGAGAGTTAAATTTGCCCGTCCAGACACCTCCAGCTAGTCTCTCATTGGTTCTCCCTATTCCTGTTCATTTTCCGCAGAAATTGCAAACTGGGCCAAACAGGAGGTTAAAGGCACTGACTCTCCAAGAGGGGAGAGTGTTAGTAAAGCGTCTGGAATGTTGCACCCGAGTACCAGGGGACGAAAACTGAGACACATTTGAACACGTTTCCCGATCACATGGTGGATCATACTCTGGGTTCCACATGCATGTTTTAGCTGAAGGAAGAATCCCTTAAACCTGGAGAGTTGAGAGCCCTGCAATGGGTACCATGCAATATGACTTCAAAGGGTCTGCATTTGCTCACCGAACCTCACCAATCCTATCACTGCTGCATTTATGCCACTGTACACACGCTTGATTCTCTTTCTGAGACTTATAAATCCATAGGTTTTAAGATTCTTACTAGTCAGGTATATTCTTAGGCGTTTAATATGGGGTGTAGAGTCCACTTCGTTGAGCAAGGAGTAGCTCTTGTCTATTACATATTTGGCTTATGGAACGGTATCTGTGCTAATTTCAATCTCTGGTTTTATGCAGCACCCCAACTCACCTTTCCCCTTAAGCAAGCATAAGTCGGTTTTCTACATTTGAGACCCTGTTCTGTTTTGTAATTCAGTTCCTGTGTAGCCAAGTTTACATTCCATGTGGTAGAGATATCTTATGATGTTTCTTTTTCTGTGTGACTTATTTCACTTAGAATCATCGTACCTGAATTCACTCATTATGCTGCTATGGGCCTGATGACATAGATTTCATTGCTGAGTGATATTGCATTGTACGTAAGTACCACAACTTCTTTATCCATTTTTCACTTTCTGTGATTTTGAACTTATACTGTAAACGAGGTTCTTGTAAACAGAGCCTTCCCAAACTTTGGGGTGGCTGTGTCTTTTTGATTTTAATTTCCCTAAGCTATAGGACCATAAGTGGAAGTGCCCTAGGCTCTGTTGCTTTGTTTTGTAGATGTTTCAGGAAACACCATACACTTCTCCAGAGTGGCTGTTGGCAATTTACATCCCGCCCATCAGCATAACAAGGCTCCCAGTTCTCCATGGCCTGTCCTGCCTTTCTGGATTTTACACTTTTTTCAGATGGCCCTTTTGACCGGGGGGCAGTGAGACTTCATTGTAGTGCAGATTTCCTTTGCAAGCTTGCTTGGTTGGCCAAAAAGGGCGTATGCGTTTTTTCCTGAATATATTCAGGAAAAAACGCATACGCCCTTTTTGGCCAAGTGCATCATTGTGGACGTTCTGCCTCTTTTCCTATGCTTTACATGCAATTCCAGTCTACCTCCTGAAATCGGTTTCCTGCAATTCTGCCCCGCTTTCAAGTCCTCTTGGCAGCCTTACTTCAATATATTTTTGGACGATAGCTATCATTTATAACTCTGCAGGTATGTGAATGACAGTGCCCCTGAGCTCCTTTCTTCAACTCGCTTTCTTGTGAGCGGGCCGCAACACCTCAGGATTGCTTCAGGCCCTAGTGTGGTTCCGGCATGGTACGCTGAGCCTTTGTTTAATTCCTCTTCCTGGTGGGAAATGAGAGTTAACTTTGCCCGTCCAGACACCTCCAGCTAGTCTCTCATTGGTTCTCCCTATTCCTGTTCATTTTCCGCAGAAATTGCAAACTGGGCCAAACAGGAGGTTAAAGGCACTGACTCTCCAAGTGGGGAGAGTGTTAGTAAAGCGTCTGGAATGTTGCACCCGAGTACCAGGGGACGAAAACTGAGACACATTTGAACACGTTTCCCGATCACATGGTGGATCATACTCTGGGTTCCACATGCATGTTTTAGCTGAAGGAAGAATCCCTTAAACCTGGAGAGTTGAGAGCCCTGCAATGGGTACCATGCAATATGACTTCAAAGGGTCTGCATTTGCTCACCGAACCTCACCAATCCTATCACTGCTGCATTTATGCCACTGTACACACGCTTGATTCTCTTTCTGAGACATATAAATCCATAGGTTTTAAGATTCTTACTAGTCAGGTATATTCTTAGGCGTTTAATATGGGGTGTAGAGTCCACTTCGTTGAGCAAGGAGTAGCTCTTGTCTATTACATATTTGGCTTATGGAACGGTATCTGTTCTAATTTCAATCTCTGGTTTTATGCAGCACCCCAACTCACCTTTCGCCTTAAGCAAGCATAAGTTGGTTTTCTACATTTGAGACCCTGTTCTGTTTTGTAATTCAGTTCCTGTGTAGCCAAGTTTACATTCCATGTGGTAGAGATATCTTATGATGTTTCTTTCTCTGTGTGACTTATTTCACTTAGAATCATCGTACCTGAATCCACTCATTATGCTGCTATGGGCCTGATGACATAGATTTCATTGCTGAGTGATATTGCATTGTACGTAAGTACCACAACTTCTTTATCCATTTTGCGCTTTCTGTGATATTGAACTTGTACCGTAAAGGAGGTTCTTGTAAACAGAGCTGTCCCAAAGATTGGGGTGGTTGTGTCTTTTTGATTTTAATTTCCCTAAGCTATAGGACCATAAGTGGAAGTGCCCTAGGCTGTGTTGTTTTGTTTTTTAGATGTTTCAGGAAACACCATACACTTCTCCAGAGTGACTGTTGGCAATTTACATCCCGCCCATCAGCATAACAAGGCTCCCAGTTCTCCATGGGCTGTCCTGCCTTTCTGGATTTTACACTTTTTTCAGATGGCCCTTTTGACCGGGGGGCAGTGAGACTTCATTGTAGTGCAGATTTCCTTTGCAAGCTTGCTTGGTTGGCCAAAAAGGGCGTATGCGTTTATTCCTGAATATATTCAGGAAAAAACGCATACGCCCTTTTTGGCCAAGTGCATCATTGTGGACGTTCTGCCTCTTTTCCTATGCTTTACATGCAATTCCAGTCTACCTCCTGAAATCGGTTTCCTGCAATTCTGCCCCGCTTTCAAGTCCTCTTGGCAGCCTTACTTCAATATATTTTTGGACGATAGCTGTCATTTATAACTCTGCAGGTTTGTGAATGACAGTGCCCCTGAGCTCCTTTCTTCAACTCGCTTTCTTGTGAGCTGGCCGCAACACCGCAGCATTGCTTCAGGCCCTAGTGTGGTTCCGGCATGGCACGCTGAGCCTTTGGTTAATTCCTCTTCCTGGTGGGAAATGAGAGTTAAATTTGCCCGTCCAGACACCTCCAGCTAGTCTCTCATTGGTTCTCCCTATTCCTGTTCATTTTCCGCAGAAATTGCAAACTGGGCCAAACAGGAGGTTAAAGGCACTGACTCTCCAAGTGGGGAGAGTGTTAGTAAAGCGTCTGGAATGTTGCACCCGAGTACCGGGGGACGAAAACTGAGTCACATTTGAACACGTTTCCCGATCACATAGTGGATCATACTCTGAGTTCCACATGCATGTTTTAGCTGAAGGAAGAATCCCTTAAACCTGGAGAGTTGAGACCCATGGAATGGGTACCATGCAATATGACTTGAAAGGGTCTGCATTTGCTCACCGAACCTCACCAATCCTATCACTGCTGCATTTATGCCACTGTACACACGCTTGATTCTCTTTCTGAGACATATAAATCCATAGGTTTTAAGATTCTTACTAGTCAGGTATATTCTTAGGCGTTTAATATGGGGTGTAGAGTCCACTTCGTTGAGCAAGGAGTAGCTCTTGTCTATTACATATTTGGCTTATGGAACGGTATCTGTGCTAATTTCAATCTCTGGTTTTATGCAGCACCCCAACTCACCTTTCCCCTTAAGCAAGCATAAGTCGGTTTTCTACATTTGAGACCCTGTTCTGTTTTGTAATTCAGTTCCTGTGTAGCCACGTTTACATTCCATGTGGTAGAGATATCTTATGATGTTTCTTTTTCTGTGTGACTTATTTCACTTAGAATCATCGTACCTGAATCCACTCATTATGCTGCTATGGGCCTGATGACATAGATTTCATTGCTGAGTGATATTGCATTGTACGTAAGTACCACAACTTCTTTATCCATTTTTCACTTTCTGTGATTTTGAACTTGTACTGTAAACGAGGTTCTTGTAAACAGAGCCTTCCCAAACTTTGGGGTGGCTGTGTCTTTTTGATTTTAATTTCCCTAAGCTATAGGACCATAAGTGGAAGTGCCCTAGGCTCTGTTGCTTTGTTTTGTAAATGTTTCAGGAAACACCATACACTTCTCCAGAGTGGCTGTTGGCAATTTACATCCCGCCCATCAGCATAACAAGGCTCCCAGTTCTCCATGGGCTGTCCTGCCTTTCTGGATTTTACACTTTTTTCAGATGGCCCTTTTGACCGGGGGGCAGTGAGACTTCATTGTAGTGCAGATTTCCTTTGCAAGCTTGCTTGGTTGGCCAAAAAGGGCGTATGCATTTTTTCCTGAATATATTCAGGAAAAAACGCATACGCCCTTTTTGGCCAAGTGCATCATTGTGGACGTTCTGCCTCTTTTCCTTTGCTTTACATGCAATTCCAGTCTACCTCCTGAAATCGGTTTCCTGCAATTCTGCAGAGCGTTCAAGTCCTCTTGGCAGCCTTACTTCAATATATTTTTGGATGATAGCTGTCATTTATAACTCTGCAGGTTTGTGAATGACAGTGCCCCTGAGCTCCTTTCTTCAACTCGCTTTCTTGTGAGCTGGCCGCAACACCGCAGCATTGCTTCAGGCCCTAGTGTGGTTCCGGCATGACATGCTGAGCCTTTGGTTAATTCCTCTTCCTGGTGGGAAATGAGAGTTAACTTTGCCCGTCCAGACACCTCCAGCTAGTCTCTCATTGGTTCTCCCTATTCCTGTTCATTTTCCGCAGAAATTGCAAACTGGGCCAAACAAGAGGTTAAAGGCACTGACTCTCCAAGTGGGGAGAGTGTTAGTAAAGCATCTGGAATGTTGCACCCGAGTACCGGGGGATGAAAACTGACACAATTAAACACGTTTCCCGATCACACGGTGGATCATACTCTGGGTTCCACATGCATGTTTTAGCTGAAGGAAGAATCCCTTAAACCTGGAGAGTTGAGACCCATGGAATGGGTACCATGCAATATGACTTCAAAGGGTCTGCATTTGCTCACCGAACCTCACCAATCCTATCACTGCTGCGTTTATGACACTGTACACACGCTTGATTCTCTTTCGGAGACATATAAATCCATAGCTTTTAAGATTCTTTCTAGTCAGGTATATTCTTACGCGTTTAATATGGGGTGTAGAGTCCACTTCGTTGAGCAAGGAGTAGCTCTTGTCTATTAAATATTTGGCTTATGGAACGGTATCTGTTCTAATTTCAATCTCTGGTTTTATGCAGCACCCCAACTCACCTTTCGCCTTAAGCAAGCATAAGTTGGTTTTCTACATTTGAGACCCTGTTCTGTTTTGTAATTCAGTTCCTGTGTAGCCAAGTTTACATTCCTTGTAGTAGTGATATCTTATGATGTTTCTTTTTCTGTGTGACTTATTTCACTTAGAATCATCGTACCTGAATCCACTCATTATGCTGCTATGGGCCTGATGACATAGATTTCATTGCTGAGTGATATTGCATTGTACGTAAGTACCACAACATCTTTATCCATTTTTCGCTTTCTGTGATATTGAACTTGGACCATAAATGAGGTTCTTGTAAACAGAGCTGTCCCTAACTTTGGGGTGGCTGAGTCTTTTTGATTTTAATTTCCCTAAGCTATAGGACCATAAGTGGAAGTGCCTTAGGCTCTGTTGCTTTGTTTTTTAGATGTTTCAGGAAACACCATACATTTCTCCAGAGTGGCTGTTGGCAATTTACATCCCACCCATCAGCATAACAAGGCTCCCAGTTCTCCATGGCCTCTCCTGCCTTTCTGGATTTTACACTTTTTTCAGATGGCCCTTTTGACCGGGGGGCAGTGAGACTTCATTGTAGTGCAGATTTCCTTTGCAAGCTTGCTTGGTTGGCCAAAAAGGGCGTATGCGTTTTTTCCTGAATATATTCAGGAAAAAACGCATACGCCCTTTTTGGCCAAGTGCATCATTGTGGACGTTCTGCCTCTTTTCCTTTGCTTTACATGCAATTCCAGTCTACCTCCTGAAATCGGTTTCCTGCAATTCTGCCCAGCGTTCAAGTCCTCTTGGCAGCCTTACTTCAATATATTTTTGGACGATAGCTGTCATTTATAACTCTGCAGGTTTGTGAATGACAGTGCCCCTGAGCTCCTTTCTTCAACTCGCTTTCTTGTGAGCTGGCCGCAACACCTCAGGATTGCTTCAGGCCCTAGTGTGGTTCCGGCATGGCACGCTGAGCCTTTGGTTAATTCCTCTTCCTGGTGGGAAATGAGAGTTAACTTTGCCCGTCCAGACACCTCCAGCTAGTCTCTCATTGGTTCTCCCTATTCCTGTTCATTTTCCGCAGAAATTGCAAACTGGGCCAAACAAGAGGTTAAAGGCACTGACTCTCCAAGTGGGGAGAGTGTTAGTAAAGCGTCTGGAATGTTGCACCCGAGTACCGGGGGATGAAAACTGACACAATTAAACACGTTTCCCGATCACACGGTGGATCATACTCTGGGTTCCACATGCATGTTTTAGCTGAAGGAAGAATCCCTTAAACCTGGAGATTTGAGACCCATGGAATGGGTACCATGCAATATGACTTCAAAGGGTCTGCATTTGCTCACCGAACCTCACCAATAATATCACTGCTGCATTTATGCCGCTGTACACACGCTTGATTCTCTTTCGGAGACATATAAATCCATAGGTTTTAAGATTCTTTCTAGTCAGGTATATTCTTACGCGTTTAATATGGGGTGTAGAGTCCACTTCGTTGAGCAAGGAGTAGCTCTTGTCTATTAAATATTTGGCTTATGGAACGGTATCTGTTCTAATTTCAATCTCTGGTTTTATGCAGCACCCCAACTCACCTTTCGCCTTAAGCAAGCATAAGTTGGTTTTCTACATTTGAGACCCTGTTCTGTTTTGTAATTCAGTTCCTGTGTAGCCAAGTTTACATTCCTTGTAGTAGTGATATCTTATGATGTTTGTTTTTCTGTGTGACTTATTTCACTTAGAATCATCGTACCTGAATCCACTCATTATGCTGCTACGGGCCTGATGACATAGATTTCATTGCTGAGTGATATTGCATTGTACGTAAGTACCACAACTTCTTTATCCATTTTTCGCTTTCTGTGATATTGAACTTGGACCATAAATGAGGTTCTTGTAAACAGAGCTGTCCCTAACTTTGGGGTGGCTGAGTCTTTTTGATTTTAATTTCCCTAAGCTATAGGACCATAAGTGGAAGTGCCCTAGGCTCTGTTGCTTTGTTTTTTAGATGTTTCAGGAAACACCATACACTTCTCCAGAGTGGCTGTTGGCAATTTACATCCCACCCATCAGCATAACAAGGCTCCCAGTTCTCCATGACCTGTCCTGCCTTTCTGGATTTTACACTTTTTTCAGATGGTCCTTTTGACCGGGGGCAGTGAGACTTCATTGTAGTGCAGATTTCCTTTGCAAGCTTGCTTGGTTGGCCAAAAAGGGCGTATGCGTTTTTTCCTGAATATATTCAGGAAAAAACGCATACGCCCTTTTTGGCCAAGTGCATCATTGTGGACGTTCTGCCTCTTTTCCTATGCTTTACATGCAATTCCAGTCTACCTCCTGAAATCGGTTTCCTGCAATTCTGCCCCGCTTTCAAATCCTCTTGGCAGCCTTACTTCAATATATTTTTGGACGATAGCAATCATTTATAACTCTGCAGGTATGTGAATGACAGTGCCCCTGAGCTCCTTTCTTCAACTCGCTTTCTTGTGAGCTGGCCGCAACACCGCAGGATTGCTTCAGGCCCTAGTGTGGTTCCGGCATGGCATGCTGAGCCTTTGTTTAATTCCTCTTCCTGGTGGGAAATGAGAGTTAAATTTGCCCGTCCAGACACCTCCAGCTAGTCTCTCATTGGTTCTCCCTATTCCTGTTCATTTTCCGCAGAAATTGCAAACTGGGCCAAACAGGAGGTTAAAGGCACTGACTCTCCAAGAGGGGAGAGTGTTAGTAAAGCGTCTGGAATGTTGCACCCGAGTACCAGGGGACGAAAACTGAGACACATTTGAACACGTTTCCCGATCACATGGTGGATCATACTCTGGGTTCCACATGCATGTTTTAGCTGAAGGAAGAATCCCTTAAACCTGGAGAGTTGAGACCCCTGCAATGGGTACCATGCAATATGACTTCAAAGGGTCTGCATTTGCTCACCGAACCTCACCAATCCTATCACTGCTGCATTTATGCCACTGTACACACGCTTGATTCTCTTTCTGAGACATATAAATCCATAGGTTTTAAGATTCTTACTAGTCAGGTATATTCTTAGGCGTTTAATATGGGGTGTAGAGTCCACTTCGTTGAGCAAGGAGTAGCTCTTGTCTATTACATATTTGGCTTATGGAACGGTATCTGTGCTAATTTCAATCTCTGGTTTTATGCAGCACCCCAACTCACCTTTCCCCTTAAGCAAGCATAAGTCGGTTTTCTACATTTGAGACCCTGTTCTGTTTTGTAATTCAGTTCCTGTGTAGCCAAGTTTACATTCCATGTGGTAGAGATATCTTATGATGTTTCTTTTTCTGTGTGACTTATTTCACTTAGAATCATCGTACCTGAATCCACTCATTATGCTGCTATGGGCCTGATGACATAGATTTCATTGCTGAGTGATATTGCATTGTACGTAAGTACCACAACTTCTTTATCCATTTTTCACTTTCTGTGATTTTGAACTTGTACTGTAAACGAGGTTCTTGTAAACAGAGCCTTCCCAAACTTTGGGGTGGCTGTGTCTTTTTGATTTTAATTTCCCTAAACTATAGGACCATAAGTGGAAGTGCCCTAGGCTCTGTTGCTTTGTTTTGTAGATGTTTCAGGAAACACCATACACTTCTCCAGAGTGGCTGTTGGCAATTTACATCCCGCCCATCAGCATAACAAGGCTCCCAGTTCTCCATGGCCTGTCCTGCCTTTCTGGATTTTACACTTTTTTCAGATGGCCCTTTTGACCGGGGGGCAGTGAGACTTCATTGTAGTGCAGATTTCCTTTGCAAGCTTGCTTGGTTGGCCAAAAAGGGCGTATGCGTTTTTTCCTGAATATATTCAGGAAAAAACGCATACGCCCTTTTTGGCCAAGTGCATCATTGTGGACGTTCTGCCTCTTTTCCTTTGCTTTACATGCAATTCCAGTCTACCTCCTGAAATCGGTTTCCTGCAATTCTGCCCAGCGTTCAAGTCCTCTTGGCAGCCTTACTTCAATATATTTTTGGACGATAGCTGTCATTTATAACTCTGCAGGTTTGTGAATGACAGTGCCCCTGAGCTCCTTTCTTCAACTCGCTTTCTTGTGAGCTGGCCGCAACACCGCAGCATTGCTTCAGGCCCTAGTGTGGTTCCGGCATGACATGCTGAGCCTTTGGTTAATTCCTCTTCCTGGTGGGAAATGAGAGTTAACTTTGCCCGTCCAGACACCTCCAGCTAGTCTCTCATTGGTTCTCCCTATTCCTGTTCATTTTCCGCAGAAATTGCAAACTGGGCCAAACAGGAGGTTAAAGGCACTGACTCTCCAAGTGGGGAGAGTGTTAGTAAAGCGTCTGGAATGTTGCACCCGAGTACCGGGGGATGAAAACTGACACAATTAAACACGTTTCCCGATCACACGGTGGATCATACTCTGGGTTCCACATGCATGTTTTAGCTGAAGGAAGAATCCCTTAAACCTGGAGAGTTGAGACCCATGGAATGGGTACCATGCAATATGACTTCAAAGGGTCTGCATTTGCTCACCGAACCTCACCAATCCTATCACTGCTGCGTTTATGACACTGTACACACGCTTGATTCTCTTTCGGAGACATATAAATCCATAGGTTTTAAGATTCTTTCTAGTCAGGTATATTCTTACGCGTTTAATATGGGGTGTAGAGTCCACTTCGTTGAGCAAGGAGTAGCTCTTGTCTATTAAATATTTGGCTTATGGAACGGTATCTGTTCTAATTTCAATCTCTGGTTTTATGCAGCACCCCAACTCACCTTTCGCCTTAAGCAAGCATAAGTTGGTTTTCTACATTTGAGACCCTGTTCTGTTTTGTAATTCAGTTCCTGTGTAGCCAAGTTTACATTCTTTGTAGTAGTGATATCTTATGATGTTTGTTTTTCTGTGTGACTTATTTCACTTAGAATCATCGTACCTGAATCCACTCATTATGCTGCTACGGGCCTGATGACATAGATTTCATTGCTGAGTGATATTGCATTGTACGTAAGTACCACAACTTCTTTATCCATTTTGCGCTTTCTGTGATATTGAACTTGGACCATAAATGAGGTTCTTGTAAACAGAGCTGTCCCTAACTTTGGGGTGGCTGAGTCTTTTTGATTTTAATTTCCCTAAGCTATAGGACCATAAGTGGAAGTGCCCTAGGCTCTGTTGCTTTGTTTTTTAGATGTTTCAGGAAACACCATACACTTCTCCAGAGTGGCTGTTGGCAATTTACATCCCACCCATCAGCATAACAAGGCTCCCAGTTCTCCATGGCCTGTCCTGCCTTTCTGGATTTTACACTTTTTTCAGATGGCCCTTTTGACCGGGGGGCAGTGAGACTTCATTGTAGTGCAGATTTCCTTTGCAAGCTTGCTTGGTTGGCCAAAAAGGGCGTATGCGTTTTTTCCTGAATATATTCAGGAAAAAACGCATACGCCCTTTTTGGCCAAGTGCATCATTGTGGACGTTCTGCCTCTTTTCCTATGCTTTACATGCAATTCCAGTCTACCTCCTGAAATCGGTTTCCTGCAATTCTGCCCCGCTTTCAAGTCCTCCTGGCAGCCTTACTTCAATATATTTTTGGACGATAGCTATCATTTATAACTCTGCAGGGATGTGAATGACAGTGCCCCTGAGCTCCTTTCTTCAACTCGCTTTCTTGTGAGCTGGCCGCAACACCGCAGGATTGCTTCAGGCCCTAGTGTGGTTCCGGCATGGCACGCTGAGCCTTTGTTTAATTCCTCTTCCTGGTGGGAAATGAGAGTTAAATTTGCCCGTCCAGACACCTCCAGCTAGTCTCTCATTGGTTCTCCCTATTCCTGTTCATTTTCCGCAGAAATTGCAAACTGGGCCAAACAGGAGGTTAAAGGCACTGACTCTCCAAGTGGGGAGAGTGTTAGTAAAGCGTCTGGAATGTTGCACCCGAGTACCAGGGGACGAAAACTGAGACACATTTGAACACGTTTCCCGATCACATGGTGGATCATACTCTGGGTTCCACATGCATGTTTTAGCTGAAGGAAGAATCCCTTAAACCTGGAGAGTTGAGACCCCTGCAATGGGTACCATGCAATATGACTTCAAAGGGTCTGCATTTGCTCACCAAACCTCACCAATAATATCACTGCTGCATTTATGCCACTGTACACACACTTGATTCTCTTTCTGAGACATATAAAGCCATAGGTTTTAAGATTCTTACTAGTCAGGTATATGCTTAGGCGTTTAATATGGGGTGTAGAGTCCACTTCGTTGAGCAAGGAGTAGCTCTTGTCTATTACATATTTGGCTTATGGAACGGTATCTGTTCTAATTTCAATCTCTGGTTTTATGCAGCACCCCAACTCACCTTTCGCCTTAAGCAAGCATAAGTTGGTTTTCTACATTTGAGACCCTGTTCTGTTTTGTAATTCAGTTCCTGTGTAGCCAAGTTTACATTCCTTGTAGTAGTGATATCTTATGATGTTTGTTTTTCTGTGTGACTTATTTCACTTAGAATCATCGTACCTGAATCCACTCATTATGCTGCTACGGGCCTGATGACATAGATTTCATTGCTGAGTGATATTGCATTGTACGTAAGTACCACAACTTCTTTATCCATTTTTCGCTTTCTGTGATATTGAACTTGGACCATAAATGAGGTTCTTGTAAACAGAGCTGTCCCTAACTTTGGGGTGGCTGAGTCTTTTTGATTTTAATTTCCCTAAGCTATAGGACCATAAGTGGAAGTGCCCTAGGCTCTGTTGCTTTGTTTTTTAGATGTTTCAGGAAACACCATACACTTCTCCACAGTGGCTGTTGGCAATTTACATCCCACCCATCAGCATAACAAGGCTCCCAGTTCTCCATGGCCTGTCCTGCCTTTCTGGATTTTACACTTTTTTCAGATGGCCCTTTTGACCGGGGGGCAGTGAGACTTCATTGTAGTGCAGATTTCCTTTGCAAGCTTGCTTGGTTGGCCAAAAAGGGCGTATGCGTTTTTTCCTGAATATATTCAGGAAAAAACGCATACGCCCTTTTTGGCCAAGTGCATCATTGTGGACGTTCTGCCTCTTTTCCTATGCTTTACATGCAATTCCAGTCTACCTCCTGAAATCGGTTTCCTGCAATTCTGCCCCGCTTTCAAGTCCTCTTGGCAGCCTTACTTCAATATATTTTGGGACGATAGCTATCATTTATAACTCTGCAGGTTTGTGAATGACAGTGCCCCTGAGCTCCTTTCTTCAACTCGCTTTCTTGTGAGCTGGCCGCAACACCGCAGGATTGCTTCAGGCCCTAGTGTGGTTCCGGCATGGCACGCTGAGCCTTTGGTTAATTCCTCTTCCTGGTGGGAAATGAGAGTTAAATTTGCCCGTCCAGACACCTCCAGCTAGTCTCTCATTGGTTCTCCCTATTCCTGTTCATTTTCCGCAGAAATTGCAAACTGGGCCAAACAGGAGGTTAAAGGCACTGACTCTCCAAGAGGGGAGAGTGTTAGTAAAGCGTCTGGAATGTTGCACCCGAGTACCAGGGGACGAAAACTGAGACACATTTGAACACGTTTCCCGATCACATGGTGGATCATACTCTGGGTTCCACATGCATGTTTTAGCTGAAGGAAGAATCCCTTAAACCTGGAGAGTTGAGACCCCTGCAATGGGTACCATGCAGTATGACTTCAAAGGGTCTGCATTTGCTCACCGAACCTCACCAATCCTTTCACTGCTGCATTTATGCCACTGTACACACGCTTGATTCTCTTTCTGAGACATATAAATCCATAGGTTTTAAGATTCTTACTAGTCAGGTATATTCTTAGGCGTTTAATATGGGGTGTTGAGTCCACTTCGTTGAGCAAGGAGTAGCTCTTGTCTATTACATATTTGGCTTATGGAACGGTATCTGTTCTAATTTCAATCTCTGGTTTTATGCAGCACCCCAACTCACCTTTCCCCTTAAGCAAGCATAAGTTGGTTTTCTACATTTGAGACCCTGTTCTGTTTTGTAATTCAGTTCCTGTGTAGCCAAGTTTACATTCCATGTGGTAGAGATATCTTATGATGTTTCTTTCTCTGTGTGACTTATTTCACTTAGAATCATCGTACCTGAATCCACTCATTATGCTGCTATGGGCCTGATGACATAGATTTCATTGCTGAGTGATATTGCATTGTACGTAAGTACCACAACTTCTTTATCCATTTTGCGCTTTCTGTGATATTGAACTTGTACCGTAAAGGAGGTTCTTGTAAACAGAGCTGTCCCAAAGATTGGGGTGGTTGTGTCTTTTTGATTTTAATTTCCCTAAGCTATAGGACCATAAGTGGAAGTGCCCTAGGCTGTGTTGCTTTGTTTTTTAGATGTTTCAGGAAACACCATACACTTCTCCAGAGTGACTGTTGGCAATTTACATCCCGCCCATCAGCATAACAAGGCTCCCAGTTCTCCATGGGCTGTCCTGCCTTTCTGGATTTTACACTTTTTTCAGATGGCCCTTTTGACCGGGGGGCAGTGAGACTTCATTGTAGTGCAGATTTCCTTTGCAAGCTTGCTTGGTTGGCCAAAAAGGGCGTATGCGTTTATTCCTGAATATATTCAGGAAAAAACGCATACGCCCTTTTTGGCCAAGTGCATCATTGTGGACGTTCTGCCTCTTTTCCTATGCTTTACATGCAATTCCAGTCTACCTCCTGAAATCGGTTTCCTGCAATTCTGCCCCGCTTTCAAGTCCTCTTGGCAGCCTTACTTCAATATATTTTTGGACGATAGCTGTCATTTATAACTCTGCAGGTTTGTGAATGACAGTGCCCCTGAGCTCCTTTCTTCAACTCGCTTTCTTGTGAGCTGGCCGCAACACCGCAGCATTGCTTCAGACCCTAGTGTGGTTCCGGCATGGCACGCTGAGCCTTTGGTTAATTCCACTTCCTGGTGGGAAATGAGAGTTAAATTTGCCCGTCCAGACACCTCCAGCTAGTCTCTCATTGGTTCTCCCTATTCCTGTTCATTTTCCGCAGAAATTGCAAACTGGGCCAAACAAGAGGTTAAAGGCACTGACTCTCCAAGTGGGGAGAGTGTTAGTAAAGCGTCTGGAATGTTGCACCCGAGTACCGGGGGATGAAAACTGAGTCACATTTGAACACGTTTCCCGATCACACAGTGGATCATACTCTGAGTTCCACATGCATGTTTTAGCTGAAGGAAGAATCCCTTAAACCTGGAGAGTTGAGACCCATGGAATGGGTACCATGCAATATGACTTGAAAGGGTCTGCATTTGCTCACCGAACCTCACCAATCCTATCACTGCTGCATTTATGCCACTGTACACACGCTTGATTCTCTTTCTGAGACATATAAATCCATAGGTTTTAAGATTCTTACTAGTCAGGTATATTCTTAGGCGTTTAATATGGGGTGTAGAGTCCACTTCGTTGAGCAAGGAGTAGCTCTTGTCTATTACATATTTGGCTTATGGAACGGTATCTGTTCTAATTTCAATCTCTGGTTTTATGCAGCACCCCAACTCACCTTTCCCCTTAAGCAAGCATAAGTTGGTTTTCTACATTTGAGACCCTGTTCTGTTTTGTAATTCAGTTCCTGTGTAGCCAAGTTTACATTCCATGTGGTAGAGATATCTTATGATGTTTCTTTTTCTGTGTGACTTATTTCACTTAGAATCATCGTACCTGAATCCACTCATTATGCTGCTATGGGCCTGATGACATAGATTTCATTGCTGAGTGATATTGCATTGTACGTAAGTACCACAACTTCTTTATCCATTTTTCACTTTCTGTGATTTTGAACTTGTACTGTAAACGAGGTTCTTGTAAACAGAGCCTTCCCAAACTTTGGGGTGGCTGTGTCTTTTTGATTTTAATTTCCCTAAGCTATAGGACCATAAGTGGAAGTGCCCTAGGCTCTGTTGCTTTGTTTTGTAGATGTTTCAGGAAACACCATACACTTCTCCAGAGTGGCTGTTGGCAATTTACATCCCGCCCATCAGCATAACAAGGCTCCCAGTTCTCCATGGCCTGTCCTGCCTTTCTGGATTTTACACTTTTTTCAGATGGCCCTTTTGACCGGGGGGCAGTGAGACTTCATTGTAGTGCAGATTTCCTTTGCAAGCTTGCTTGGTTGGCCAAAAAGGGCGTATGCGTTTTTTCCTGAACATATTCAGGAAAAAACGCATACGCCCTTTTTGGCCAAGTGCATCATTGTGGACGTTCTGCCTCTTTTCCTTTGCTTTACATGCAATTCCAGTCTACCTCCTGAAATCGGTTTCCTGCAATTCTGCAGAGCGTTCAAGTCCTCTTGGCAGCCTTACTTCAATATATTTTTGGACGATAGCTGTCATTTATAACTCTGCAGGTTTGTGAATGACAGTGCCCCTGAGCTCCTTTCTTCAACTCGCTTTCTTGTGAGCTGGCCGCAACACCGCAGCATTGCTTCAGGCCCTAGTGTGGTTCCGGCATGGTACGCTGAGCCTTTGTTTAATTCCTCTTCCTGGTGGGAAATGAGAGTTAACTTTGCCCGTCCAGACACCTCCAGCTAGTCTCTCATTGGTTCTCCCTATTCCTGTTCATTTTCCGCAGAAATTGCAAACTGGGCCAAACAAGAGGTTAAAGGTACTGACTCTCCAAGTGGGGAGAGTGTTAGTAAAGCGTCTGGAATGTTGCACCCGAGTACCGGGGGATGAAAACTGACACAATTAAACACGTTTCCCGATCACACGGTGGATCATACTCTGGGTTCCACATGCATGTTTTAGCTGAAGGAAGAATCCCTTAAACCTGGAGAGTTGAGACCCATGGAATGGGTACCATGCAATATGACTTCAAAGGGTCTGCATTTGCTCACCGAACCTCACCAATAATATCACTGCTGCGTTTATGCCGCTGTACACACGCTTGATTCTCTTTCGGAGACATATAAATCCATAGGTTTTTAGATTCTTTCTAGTCAGGTATATTCTTACGCGTTTAATATGGGGTGTAGAGTCCACTTCGTTGAGCAAGGAGTAGCTCTTGTCTATTAAATATTTGGCTTATGGAACGGTATCTGTTCTAATTTCAATCTCTGGTTTTATGCAGCACCCCAACTCACCTTTCGCCTTAAGCAAGCATAAGTTGGTTTTCTACATTTGAGACCCTGTTCTGTTTTGTAATTCAGTTCCTGTGTAGCCAAGTTTACATTCCTTGTAGTAGTGATATCTTATGATGTTTGTTTTTCTGTGTGACTTATTTCACTTAGAATCATCGTACCTGAATCCACTCATTATGCTGCTACGGGCCTGATGACATAGATTTCATTGCTGAGTGATATTGCATTGTACGTAAGTACCACAACTTCTTTATCCATTTTTCACTTTCTGTGATTTTGAACTTATACTGTAAACTAGGTTCTTGTAAACAGAGCCTTCCCAAACTTTGGGGTGGCTGTGTCTTTTTGATTTTAATTTCCCTAAGCTATAGGACCATAAGTGGAAGTGCCCTAGGCTCTGTTGCTTTGTTTTGTAGATGTTTCAGGAAACACCATACACTTCTCCAGAGTGGCTGTTGGCAATTTACATCCCGCCCATCAGCATAACAAGGCTTCCAGTTCTCCATGGCCTGTCCTGCCTTTCTGGATTTTACACTTTTTTCAGATGGCCCTTTTGACCGGGGGGCAGTGAGACTTCATTGTAGTGCAGATTTCCTTTGCAAGCTTGCTTGGTTGGCCAAAAAGGGCGTATGCGTTTTTTCCTGAATATATTAAGGAAAAAACGCATACGCCCTTTTTGGCCAAGTGCATCATTGTGGACGTTCTGCCTCTTTTCCTATGCTTTACATGCAATTCCAGTCTACCTCCTGAAATCGGTTTCCTGCAATTCTGCCCCGCTTTCAAGTCCTCTTGGCAGCCTTACTTCAATATATTTTTGGACGATAGCTATCATTTATAACTCTGCAGGTATGTGAATGACAGTGCCCCTGAGCTCCTTTCTTCAACTCGCTTTCTTGTGAGCGGGCCGCAACACCGCAGGATTGCTTCAGGCCCTAGTGTGGTTCCGGCATGGCACGCTGAGCCTTTGTTTAATTCCTCTTCCTGGTGGGAAATGAGAGTTAAATTTGCCCGTCCAGACACCTCCAGCTAGTCTCTCATTGGTTCTCCCTATTCCTGTTCATTTTCCGCAGAAATTGCAAACTGGGCCAAACAGGAGGTTAAAGGCACTGACTCTCCAAGTGGGGAGAGTGTTAGTAAAGTGTCTGGAATGTTGCACCCGAGTACCAGGGGACGAAAACTGAGACACATTTGAACACGTTTCCCGATCACATGGTGGATCATACTCTGGGTTCCACATGCATGTTTTAGCTGAAGGAAGAATCCCTTAAACCTGGAGAGTTGAGACCCCTGCAATGGGTACCATGCAATATGACTTCAAAGGGTCTGCATTTGCTCACCGAACCTCACCAATCCTATCACTGCTGCATTTATGCCACTGTACACACGCTTGATTCTCTTTCTGAGACATATAAATCCATAGGTTTTAAGATTCTTACTAGTCAGGTATATTCTTAGGCGTTTAATATGGGGTGTAGAGTCCACTTCGTTGAGCAAGGAGTAGCTCTTGTCTATTACATATTTGGCTTATGGAACGGTATCTGTGCTAATTTCAATCTCTGGTTTTATGCAGCACCCCAACTCACCTTTCCCCTTAAGCAAGCATAAGTCGGTTTTCTACATTTGAGACCCTGTTCTGTTTTGTAATTCAGTTCCTGTGTAGCCAAGTTTACATTCCATGTGGTAGAGATATCTTATGATGTTTCTTTTTCTGTGTGACTTATTTCACTTAGAATCATCGTACCTGAATCCACTCATTATGCTGCTATGGGCCTGATGACATAGATTTCATTGCTGAGTGATATTGCATTGTACGTAAGTACCACAACTTCTTTATCCATTTTTCACTTTCTGTGATTTTGAACTTGTACTGTAAACGAGGTTCTTGTAAACAGAGCCTTCCCAAACTTTGGGGTGGCTGTGTCTTTTTGATTTTAATTTCCCTAAGCTATAGGACCATAAGTGGAAGTGCCCTAGGCTCTGTTGCTTTGTTTTGTAGATGTTTCAGGAAACACCATACACTTCTCCAGAGTGGCTGTTGGCAATTTACATCCCGCCCATCAGCATAACAAGGCTCCCAGTTCTCCATGGCCTGTCCTGCCTTTCTGGATTTTACACTTTTTTCAGATGGCCCTTTTGACCGGGGGGCAGTGAGACTTCATTGTAGTGCAGATTTCCTTTGCAAGCTTGCTTGGTTGGCCAAAAAGGGCGTATGCGTTTTTTCCTGAATATATTCAGGAAAAAACGCATACGCCCTTTTTGGCCAAGTGCATCATTGTGGACGTTCTGCCTCTTTTCCTTTGCTTTACATGCAATTCCAGTCTACCTCCTGAAATCGGTTTCCTGCAATTCTGCAGAGCGTTCAAGTCCTCTTGGCAGCCTTACTTCAATATATTTTTGGACGATAGCTGTCATTTATAACTCTGCAGGTTTGTGAATGACAGTGCCCCTGAGCTCCTTTCTTCAACTCGCTTTCTTGTGAGCTGGCCGCAACACCGCAGCATTGCTTCAGGCCCTAGTGTGGTTCCGGCATGACATGCTGAGCCTTTGGTTAATTCCTCTTCCTGGTGGGAAATGAGAGTTAACTTTGCCCGTCCAGACACCTCCAGCTAGTCTCTCATTGGTTCTCCCTATTCCTGTTCATTTTCCGCAGAAATTGCAAACTGGGCCAAACAAGAGGTTAAAGGCACTGACTCTCCAAGTGGGGAGAGTGTTAGTAAAGCGTCTGGAATGTTGCACCCGAGTACCGGGGGATGAAAACTGACACAATTAAACACGTTTCCCGATCACACGGTGGATCATACTCTGGGTTCCACATGCATGTTTTAGCTGAAGGAAGAATCCCTTAAACCTGGAGAGTTGAGACCCATGGAATGGGTACCATGCAATATGACTTCAAAGGGTCTGCATTTGCTCACCGAACCTCACCAATAATATCACTGCTGCGTTTATGCCGCTGTACACACGCTTGATTCTCTTTCGGAGACATATAAATCCATAGGTTTTTAGATTCTTTCTAGTCAGGTATATTCTTACGCGTTTAATATGGGGTGTAGAGTCCACTTCGTTGAGCAAGGAGTAGCTCTTGTCTATTAAATATTTGGCTTATGGAACGGTATCTGTTCTAATTTCAATCTCTGGTTTTATGCAGCACCCCAACTCACCTTTCGCCTTAAGCAAGCATAAGTTGGTTTTCTACATTTGAGACCCTGTTCTGTTTTGTAATTCAGTTCCTGTGTAGCCAAGTTTACATTCCTTGTAGTAGTGATATCTTATGATGTTTGTTTTTCTGTGTGACTTATTTCACTTAGAATCATCGTACCTGAATCCACTCATTATGCTGCTACGGGCCTGATGACATAGATTTCATTGCTGAGTGATATTGCATTGTACGTAAGTACCACAACTTCTTTATCCATTTTTCACTTTCTGTGATTTTGAACTTATACTGTAAACTAGGTTCTTGTAAACAGAGCTGTCCCAAACTTTGGGGTGGCTGTGTCTTTTTGATTTTAATTTCCCTAAGCTATAGGACCATAAGTGGAAGTGCCCTAGGCTCTGTTGCTTTGTTTTTTAGATGTTTCAGGAAACACCATACACTTCTCCAGAGTGGCTGTTGGCAATTTACATCCCGCCCATCAGCATAACAAGGCTTCCAGTTCTCCATGGCCTGTCCTGCCTTTCTGGATTTTACACTTTTTTCAGATGGCCCTTTTGACCGGGGGGCAGTGAGACTTCATTGTAGTGCAGATTTCCTTTGCAAGCTTGCTTGGTTGGCCAAAAAGGGCGTATGCGTTTTTTCCTGAATATATTAAGGAAAAAACGCATACGCCCTTTTTGGCCAAGTGCATCATTGTGGACGTTCTGCCTCTTTTCCTATGCTTTACATGCAATTCCAGTCTACCTCCTGAAATCGGTTTCCTGCAATTCTGCCCCGCTTTCAAGTCCTCTTGGCAGCCTTACTTCAATATATTTTTGGACGATAGCTATCATTTATAACTCTGCAGGTATGTGAATGACAGTGCCCCTGAGCTCCTTTCTTCAACTCGCTTTCTTGTGAGCGGGCCGCAACACCGCAGGATTGCTTCAGGCCCTAGTGTGGTTCCGGCATGGCACGCTGAGCCTTTGTTTAATTCCTCTTCCTGGTGGGAAATGAGAGTTAAATTTGCCCGTCCAGACACCTCCAGCTAGTCTCTCATTGGTTCTCCCTATTCCTGTTCATTTTCCGCAGAAATTGCAAACTGGGCCAAACAGGAGGTTAAAGGCACTGACTCTCCAAGTGGGGAGAGTGTTAGTAAAGTGTCTGGAATGTTGCACCCGAGTACCAGGGGACGAAAACTGAGACACATTTGAACACGTTTCCCGATCACATGGTGGATCATACTCTGGGTTCCACATGCATGTTTTAGCTGAAGGAAGAATCCCTTAAACCTGGAGAGTTGAGACCCCTGCAATGGGTACCATGCAATATGACTTCAAAGGGTCTGCATTTGCTCACCGAACCTCACCAATCCTATCACTGCTGCATTTATGCCACTGTACACACGCTTGATTCTCTTTCTGAGACATATAAATCCATAGGTTTTAAGATTCTTACTAGTCAGGTATATTCTTAGGCGTTTAATATGGGGTGTAGAGTCCACTTCGTTGAGCAAGGAGTAGCTCTTGTCTATTACATATTTGGCTTATGGAACGGTATCTGTGCTAATTTCAATCTCTGGTTTTATGCAGCACCCCAACTCACCTTTCCCCTTAAGCAAGCATAAGTCGGTTTTCTACATTTGAGACCCTGTTCTGTTTTGTAATTCAGTTCCTGTGTAGCCAAGTTTACATTCCATGTGGTAGAGATATCTTATGATGTTTCTTTTTCTGTGTGACTTATTTCACTTAGAATCATCGTACCTGAATCCACTCATTATGCTGCTATGGGCCTGATGACATAGATTTCATTGCTGAGTGATATTGCATTGTACGTAAGTACCACAACTTCTTTATCCATTTTTCACTTTCTGTGATTTTGAACTTGTACTGTAAACGAGGTTCTTGTAAACAGAGCCTTCCCAAACTTTGGGGTGGCTGTGTCTTTTTGATTTTAATTTCCCTAAGCTATAGGACCATAAGGGGAAGTGCCCTAGGCTCTGTTGCTTTGTTTTGTAGATGTTTCAGGAAACACCATACACTTCTCCAGAGTGGCTGTTGGCAATTTACATCCCGCCCATCAGCATAACAAGGCTCCCAGTTCTCCATGGGCTGTCCTGCCTTTCTGGATTTTACACTTTTTTCAGATGGCCCTTTTGACCGGGGGGCAGTGAGACTTCATTGTAGTGCAGATTTCCTTTGCAAGCTTGCTTGGTTGGCCAAAAAGGGCGTATGCGTTTTTTCCTGAATATATTCAGGAAAAAACGCATACGCCCTTTTTGGCCAAGTGCATCATTGTGGACGTTCTGCCTCTTTTCCTTTGCTTTACATGCAATTCCAGTCTACCTACTGAAATCGGTTTCCTGCAATTCTGCAGAGCGTTCAAGTCCTCTTGGCAGCCTTACTTCAATATATTTTTGGACGATAGCTGTCATTTATAACTCTGCAGGTTTGTGAATTACAGTGCCCCTGAGCTCCTTTCTTCAACTCGCTTTCTTGTGAGCTGGCCGCAACACCGCAGGATTGCTTCAGGCCCTAGTGTGGTTCCGGCATGGCACGCTGAGCCTTTGTTTAATTCCTCTTCCTGGTGGGAAATGAGAGTTAAATTTGCCCATCCAGACACCTCCAGCTAGTCTCTCATTTGTTCTCTCTATTCCTGTTCATTTTCCGCAGAAATTGCAAACTGGGCCAAACAGGAGGTTAAAGGCACTGACTCTCCAAGTGGGGAGAGTGTTAGTAAAGCGTCTGGAATGTTGCACCCGAGTACCAGGGGACGAAAACTGAGACACATTTGAACACGTTTCCCGATCACATGGTGGATCATACTCTGGGTTCCACATGCATGTTTTAGCTGAAGGAAGAATCCCTTAAACCTGGAGAGTTGAGACCCCTGCAATGGGTACCATGCAATATGACTTCAAAGGGTCTGCATTTGCTCACCGAACCTCACCAATCCTAACACTGCTGCGTTTATGCCGCTGTACACACGCTTGATTCCCTTTCGGAGACATATAAATCCATAGGTTGTAAGATTCTTACTAGTCAGGTATATTCTTAGGCGTTTAATATGGGGTGTAGAGTCCACTTCGTTGAGCAAGGAGTAGCTCTTGTCTATTACATATTTGGCTTATGGAACGGTATCTGTGCTAATTTCAATCTCTGGTTTTATGCAAAACCCCAACTCACCTTTCGCCTTAAGCAAGCATAAGTTGGTTTTCTACATTTGAGACCCTGTTCTGTTTTGTAATTCAGTTCCTGTGTAGCCAAGTTTACATTCCGTGTAGTAGTGATATCTTATGATGTTTCTTTTTCTGTGTGACTTATTTCACTTAGAATCATCGTACCTGAATCCACTCATTATGCTGCTATGGGCCTGATGACATAGATTTCATTGCTGCGTGATATTGCATTGTACGTAATTACCACAACTTCTTGATCCATTTTTCACTTTCTGTGATACTGAACTTGTACCGTAAACGAGGTTCTTGTAAACAGAGCCGTCCCAAACTTTGGGGTGGCTGTGTCTTTTTGATTTTAATTTCCCTAAGCTATAGGACCATAAGTGGAAGTGCCCTAGGCTCTGTTGCTTTGTTTTTTAGATGTTTCAGGAAACACCATACACTTCTCCAGAGTGGCTGTTCGCAATTTACATCCCGCACATCAGCATAACAAGGTTCCCAATTCTCCATGGCCTGTCCTGCCTTTCTGGATTTTACACTTTTTTCAGATGGCCCTTTTGACCGGGGGCAGTGAGACTTCATTGTAGTGCAGATATCCTTTGCAAGCTTGCTTGGTTGGCCAAAAAGGGCGTATGCGTTTTTTCCTGAATATATTCAGGAAAAAACGCATACGCCCTTTTTGGCCAAGTGCATCATTGTGGACGTTCTGCCTCTTTTCCTATGCTTTACATGCTATTCCTGTCTACCTCCTGAAATCGGTTTCCTGCAATTCTGCCCCGCTTTCACGTCCTCTTGGCAGCCTTACTTCAATATATTTTTGGACGATAGCTGTCATTTATAACTCTGCAGGTATGTGAATGACAGTGCCCCTGAGCTCCTTTCTTCAACTCGTTTTCTTGTGAGCTGGCCGCAACACCGCAACATTGCTTCAGGCCTTAGTGTGGTTCCGGCATGGCACGCTGAGCCTTTGGTTAATTCCTCTTCCTGGTGGGAAATGAGAGTTAAATTTGCCCGTCCAGACACCTCCAGCTAGTCTCTCATTGGTTCTCCCTATTCCTGTTCATTTTCCGCAGAAATTGCAAACTGGGCCAAACAGGAGGTTAAAGGCACTGACTCTCCAAGTGGGGAGAGTGTTAGTAAAGCGTCTGGAATGTTGCACCCGAGTACCGGGGGACGAAAACTGAGTCACATTTGAACACGTTTCCCGATCACACGGTGGATCATACTCTGGGTTCCACATGCATGTTTTAGCTGAAGGAAGAATCCCTTAAACCTGGAGAGTTGAGACCCATGGAATGGGTACCATGCAATATGACTTGAAAGGGTCTGCATTTGCTCAACGAACCTCACCAATCCTAACACTGCTGCGTTTATGCCGCTGTACACATGGTTGATTCACTTTTGGAGACATATAAATCCATAGGTTTTAAGATTCTTACTAGTCAGGTATATTCTTATGCGTTTTATATGGGGTGTTGAGTCCACTTCGTTGAGCAATGAGTAGCTCTTGTCTATTACATATTTGGCTTATGGAACGGTATCTGTTCTAATTTCAATCTCTGGTTTTATGCAGCACCCCAACTCACCTTTCCCCTTAAGCAAGCATAAGATGGTTTTCTACATTTGAGACCCTGTTCTGTTTTGTAATTCAGTTCCTGTGTAGCCAAGTTTACATTCCGTGTAGTAGTGATATCTTATGATGTTTCTTTTTCTGTGTGACTTATTTCACTTAGAATCATCGTACCTGAATCCACTCATTATGCTGCTATGGGTCTGATGACATAGATTTCATTGCTGAGTGATATTGCATTGTACGTAAGTACCACAACTTCTTTATCCATTTTTCATTTTCTGTGATTTTGAACTTGTACTGTAAACGAGGTTCTTGTAAACAGAGCCGTCCCAAACTTTGGGGGGGCTGTGTCTTTTTGATTTTAATTTCCCTAAGCTATAGGACCATAAATGGAAGTGCCCTAGGCTCTGTTGTTTTGTTTTTTAGATGTTTCAGGAAACACCATACACTTCTCCAGAGTGGCTGTTGGCAATTTACATCCCGCCCATCAGCAAAACAAGGCTTCCAGTTCTCCATGGCTTGTCCTGCCTTTCTGGATTTTACACTTTTTTCAGATGGCCCTTTTGACCGGGGGGCAGTGAGACTTCATTGTAGTGCAGATTTCCTTTGCAAGCTTGCTTGGTTGGCCAAAAAGGGCGTATGCGTTTTTTCCTGAATATATTCAGGAAAAAACGCATACGCCCTTTTTGGCCAAGTGCATCATTGTGGACGTTCTGCCTCTTTTCCTTTGCTTTACATGCAATTCCAGTCTACCTCCTGAAATCGGTTTCCTGCAATTCTGCCCAGCGTTCAAGTCCTCTTGGCAGCCTTACTTCAATATATTTTTGGACGATAGCTGTCATTTATAACTCTGCAGGTATGTGAATTACAGTGCCCCTGAGCTCCTTTCTTCAACTCGCTTTCTTGTGAGCTGGCCGCAACACCGCACCATTGCTTCAGGCCCTAGTGTGGTTCCGGCATGGCACACTGAGCCTTTGGTTAATTCCTCTTCCTGGTGGGAAATGAGAGTTAAATTTGCCGGTCCAGACACCTCCAGCTAGTCTCTCATTGGTTCTCCCTATTCCTGTTCATTTTCCGCAGAAATTGCAAACTGGGCCAAACAGGAGGTTAAAGGCACTGACTCTCCAAGTGGGGAGAGTGTTAGTAAAGCGTCTGGAATGTTGCACTCGAGTACCAGGGGACGAAAACTTACACAATTGAACACGTTTCCCTATCACACGGTGGATCATACTCTGGGTTCCACATGCATGTTTTAGCTGAAGGAAGAATCCCTTAAACCTGGAGAGTTGAGACCCATGGAATGGGTACCATGCAATATGACTTCAAAGGGTCTGCATTTATCCACCGAACCTCACCAATAATATCACTGCTGCGTTTATGCCGCTGTACACACGTTTGATTCTCTTTCGGAGACATATAAATCCATAGGTTTTAAGATTCTTACTAGTCAGGTATATTCTTATGCGTTTAATATGGGGTGTAGAGTCCACTTCGTTGAGCAAGGAGTAGCTCTTGTCTATTACATATTTGGCTTATGGAACGGTATCTGTGCTAATTTCAATCTTTGGTTTTATGTAGCACCCCAACTCAACTTTCCTCATAAGCAAGCATAAGTCGGTTTTCTACATTTGAGACCCTGTTCTGTTTTGTAATTCAGTTCCTGTGTAGCCAAGTTTACATTCCATGTGGTAGAGATATCTTATGATGTTTCTTTTTCTGTGTGACTTATTTCACTTAGAATCATCGTACCTGAATCCACTCATTATGCTGCTACGGGCCTGATGACATAGATTTCATTGCTGAGTGATATTGCATTGTACGTAAGTACCACAACTTCTTTATCCATTTTTCGCTTTCTGTGATATTGAACTTGGACCATAAATGAGGTTCTTGTAAACAGAGCTGTCCCTAACTTTGGGGTGGCTGAGTCTTTTTGATTTTAATTTCCCTAAGCTATAGGACCATAAGTGGAAGTGCCCTAGGCTCTGTTGCTTTGTTTTTTAGATGTTTCAGGAAACACCATACACTTCTCCAGAGTGGCTGTTGGCAATTTACATCCCACCCATCAGCATAACAAGGCTCCCAGTTCTCCATGGCCTCTCCTGCCTTTCTGGATTTTACACTTTTTTCAGATGGCCCTTTTGACCGTGGGGCAGTGAGACTTCATTGTAGTGCAGATTTCCTTTGCAAGCTTGCTTGGTTGGCCAAAAAGGGCGTATGCGTTTTTTCCTGAATATATTCAGGAAAAAACGCATACGCCCTTTTTGGCCAAGTGCATCATTGTGGACGTTCTGCCCCTTTTCCTATGCTTTACATGCAATTCCAGTCTACCTCCTGAAATCGGTTTCCTGCAATTCTGCCCCGCTTTCAAGTCCTCTTGGCAGCCTTACTTCAATATATTTTTGGACGATAGCTATCATTTATAACTCTGCAGGTATGTGAATGACAGTGCCCCTGAGCTCCTTTCTTCAACTCGCTTTCTTGTGAGCTGGCCGCAACACCGCAGGATTGCTTCAGGCCCTAGTGTGGTTCCGGCATGGCACGCTGAGCCTTTGTTTAATTCCTCTTCCTGGTGGGAAATGAGAGTTAAATTTGCCCGTCCAGACACCTCCAGCTAGTCTCTCATTGGTTCTCCCTATTCCTGTTCATTTTCCGCAGAAATTGCAAACTGGGCCAAACAGGAGGTTAAAGGCACTGACTCTCCAAGAGGGGAGAGTGTTAGTAAAGCGTCTGGAATGTTGCACCCGAGTACCAGGGGACGAAAACTGAGACACATTTGAACACGTTTCCCGATCACATGGTGGATCATACTCTGGGTTCCACATGCATGTTTTAGCTGAAGGAAGAATCCCTTAAACCTGGAGAGTTGAGACCCCTGCAATGGGTACCATGCAATATGACTTCAAAGGGTCTGCATTTGGCCACCGAACCTCACCAATCCTATCACTGCTGCATTTATGCCACTGTACACACGCTTGATTCTCTTTCTGAGACTTATAAATCCATAGGTTTTAAGATTCTTACTAGTCAGGTATATTCTTAGGTGTTTAATATGGGGTGTAGAGTCCACTTCGTTGAGCAAGGAGTAGCTCTTGTCTATTACATATTTGGCTTATGGAACGGTATCTGTGCTAATTTCAATCTCTGGTTTTATGCAGCACCCCAACTCACCTTTCCCCTTAAGCAAGCATAAGTCGGTTTTCTACATTTGAGACCCTGTTCTGTTTTGTAATTCAGTTCCTGTGTAGCCAAGTTTACATTCCATGTGGTAGAGATATCTTATGATCTTTCTTTTTCTGTGTGACTTATTTCACTTAGAATCATCGTACCTGAATCCACTCATTATGCTGCTATGGGCCTGAGGACATAGATTTCATTGCTGAGTGATATTGCATTGTACGTAAGTACCACAACTTCTTTATCCATTTTGCGCTTTCTGTGATATTGAACTTGTACCGTAAAGGAGGTTCTTGTAAACAGAGCTGTCCCAAAGATTGGGGTGGTTGTGTCTTTTTGATTTTAATTTCCCTAAGCTATAGGACCATAAGTGGAAGTGCCCTAGGCTTTGTTGCTTTGTTTTTTAGATGTTTCAGGAAACACCATACACTTCTCCAGAGTGACTGTTGGCAATTTACATCCGGCCCATCAGCATAACAAGGCTCCAAGTTCTCCATGGGCTGTCCTGCCTTTCTGGATTTTACACTTTTTTCAGATGGCCCTTTTGACCGGGGGGCAGTGAGACTTCATTGTAGTGCAGATTTCCTTTGCAAGCTTGCTTGGTTGGCCAAAAAGGGCGTATGCGTTTTTTCCTGAATATATTCAGGAAAAAACGCATACGCCCTTTTTGGCCAAGTGCATCATTGTGGACGTTCTGCCTCTTTTCCTATGCTTTACATGCAATTCCCGTCTACCTCGTGAAATCGGTTTCCTGCAATTCTGCCCTGCTTTCAAGTCCTCTTGGCAGCCTTACTTCAATATATTTTTGGACGATAGCTGTCATTTATAACTCTGCAAGTTTGTGAATGACAGTGCCCCTGAGCTCCTTTCTTCAACTCGCTTTCTTGTGAGCTGGCCGCAACACCGCAGCATTGCTTCAGGCCCTAGTGTGGTTCCGGCATGGCACGCTGAGCCTTTGGTTAATTCCTCTTCCTGGTGGGAAATGATAGTTAAATTTGCCCGTCCAGACACCTCCAGGTAGTCTCTCATTGGTTCTCCCTATTCCTGTTCATTTTCCGCAGAAATTGCAAACTGGGCCAAACAAGAGGTTAAAGGCACTGACTCTCCAAGTGGGGAGAGTGTTAGTAAAGCGTCTGGAATGTTGCACCCGAGTACCGGGGGACGAAAACTGAGTCACATTTGAACATGTTTCCCGATCACACAGTGGATCATACTCTGGGTTCCACATGCATGTTTTAGCTGAAGGAAGAATCCCTTAAACCTGGAGAGTTGAGACCCATGGAATGGGTACCATGCAATATGACTTCAAAGGGTCTGCATTTGCTCACCGAACCTCACCAATCCTATCACTGCTGCATTTATGCCACTGTACACACGCTTGATTCTCTTTCGGAGACATATAAATCCATAGGTTTTAAGATTCTTTCTAGTCAGGTATATTCTTACGCGTTTAATATGGGGTGTAGAGTCCACTTCGTTGAGCAAGGAGTAGCTCTTGTCTATTAAATATTTGGCTTATGGAATGGTATCTGTTCTAATTTCAATCTCTGGTTTTATGCAGCACCCCAACTCACCTTTCGCCTTAAGCAAGCATAAGTTGGTTTTCTACATTTGAGACCCTGTTCTGTTTTGTAATTCAGTTCCTGTGTTGCCAAGTTTACATTCCGTGTAGTAGTGATATCTTATGATGTTTGTTTTTCTGTGTGACTTATTTCACTTAGAATCATCGTACCTGAATCCACTCATTATGCTGCTACGGGCCTGATGACATAGATTTCATTGCTGAGTGATATTGCATTGTACGTAAGTACCACAACTTCTTTATCCATTTTGCGCTTTCTGTGATATTGAACTTGTACCGTAAACGAGGTTCTTGTAAACAGAGCTGTCCCAAAGATTGGGGTGGTTGTGTCTTTTTGATTTTAATTTCCCTAAGCTATAGGACCATAAGTGGAAGTGCCCTAGGCTCTGTTGCTTTGCTTTTTAGATGTTTCAGGAAACACCATACATTTCTCCAGAGTGGCTGTTCGCAATTTACATCCCGCACATCAGCATAACAAGGTTCCCAATTCTCCATGGCCTGTCCTGCCTTTCTGGATTTTACACTTTTTTCAGATGGCCCTTTTGACCGGGGGCAGTGAGACTTCATTGTAGTGCAGATTTCCTTTGCAAGCTTGCTTGGTTGGCCAAAAAGGGCGTATGCGTTTTTTCCTGAATATATTCAGGAAAAAACGCATACGCCCTTTTTGGCCAAGTGCATCATTGTGGACGTTCTGCCTCTTTTCCTATGCTTTACATGCAATTCCAGTCTACCTCCTGAAATCGGTTTCCTGCAACTCTGCCCTGCTTTCAAGTCCTCTTGGCAGTCTTACTTCAATATATTTTTGGACGATAGCTGTCATTTATAACTCTGCAGGTATGTGAATGACAGTGCCCCTGAGCTCCTTTCTTCAACTCGTTTTCTTGTGAGCTGGCCGCAACACCGCAGCATTGCTTCAGGCCCTAGTGTGGTTCCGGCATGGCACGCTGAGCCTTTGGTTAATTCCTCTTCCTGGTGGGAAATGAGAGTTAAATTTGCCCGTCCAGACACCTCCAGCTAGTCTCTCATTGGTTCTCCCTATTCCTGTTCATTTTCCGCAGAAATTGCAAACTGGGCCAAACAGGAGGTTAAAGGCACTCACTCTCCAAGTGGGGAGAGTGTTAGTAAAGCGTCTGGAATGTTGCACCCGAGTACCGGGGGACGAAAACTGAGTCACATTTGAACACGTTTCCCGATCACACGGTGGATCATACTCTGGGTTCCACATGCATGTTTTAGCTGAAGGAAGAATCCCTTAAACCTGGAGAGTTGAGACCCATGGAATGGGTACCATGCAATATGACTTGAAAGGGTCTGCATTTGCTCACCGATCCTCACCAATCCTATCACTGCTGCATTTATGCCGCTATAAACACGCTTGATTCTCTTGCAGAGACATATAAATTCATAGGTTTTAAGATTCTTACCAGTCAGTTATATTCTTAGGCGTTTAATATGTGGTGTTGAGTCCACTTCGTTGAGCAAGGAGAAGCTCTTGTCTATTACCTATTTGGCTTATGGAACGGTATCTGTGCTAATTTCAATCTCTGGTTTTATGCAGCACCCCAACTCACCTTTCCCCTTAAGGAAGCATAAGTTGGTTTTCTACATTTGAGACCCTGTTCTGTTTTGTAATTCAGTTCCTGTGTAGCCAAGTTTACATTCCGTGTAGTAGTGATATCTTATGATGTTTCTTTTTCTGTGTGACTTATTTCACTTAGAATCATCGTACCTGAATCCACTCATTATGTTGCTACGGGCCTGATGACATAGATTTCATTGCTGAGTGATATTGCATTGTACGTAAGTACCACAACTTCTTTATCCATTTTTCGCTTTCTGTGATATTGAACTTGTACCGTAAATGAGGTTCTTGTAAACTGAGCCGTCCCAAACTTTGGGGTGGCTGTGTCTTTTTGATTTTAATTTCCCTAAGCTATAGGACCATAAGTGGAAGTGCCTTAGGCTCTGTTGCTTTGTTTTTTAGATGTTTCTGGAAACACCAAACACTTCTCCAGAGTGCCTGTTGGCAATTTACAATCCGCCCATCAGCATAACAATGTTCCTAGTTCTCCATGGCCTGTCCTGCCTTTCTGGATTTTACACTTTTTTCAGATGGCCCTTTTGACCAGGGGGGGGGCAGTGAGACTTCATTGTAGTGCAGATTTCCTTTGCAAACTTGCTTGGTTGGCCAAAAAGGGCGTATGCGTTTTTTCCTGAATATATTCAGGAAAAAACGCATACGCCCTTTTTGGCCAAGTGCATCATTGTGGACGTTCTGCCTCTTTTCCTATGCTTTACATGCAATTCCAGTCTACTTCCTGAAATCCGTTTACTGCAATTCTGCCCTGCTTTCAAGTCCTCTTGGCAGCCTTACTTCAATATATTTTTGGACGATAGCTGTCATTTATAACTCTGCAGGTATGTGAATTACAGTGCCCCTGAGCTCCTTTCTTCAACTCGCTTTCTTGTGAGCTGGCCGCAACACCGCAGGATTGCTTCAGGCCCTAGTGTGGTTCCGGCATGGCACGCTGAGCCTTTGGTTAATTCCTCTTCCTGGTGGGAAATGAGAGTTAAATTTGCCCGTCCGGACACCTCCAGCTTGTCTCTCATTGGTTCTCCCTATTCCTGTTCATTTTCCGCAGAAATTGCAAACTGGGCCAAAGAGGAGGTTAAAGGCACTGACTCTCCAAGTGGGGAGAGTGTTAGTAAAGCGTCTGGAATGTTGCACCCGAGTACCGGGGGACAACAACTGATACATTTGAACACGTTTCCCGATCACACGGTGGATCATACTCTGGGTTCCACATGCATGTTTTAGCTGAAGGAAGAATCCCTTAAACCTGGAGAGTTGTGACCCATGGAATGTGTACCATGCAATATGACTTCAAAGGGTCTGCATTTGCTCACCGAACCTCACCAATCCTATCACTGCTGCGTTTATGCTGCTGTAAACACGCTTGATTCTCTTTCAGAGACATATATATCCATAGATTTTAAGATTCTTACTAGTCAGGTATATTCTTACGCGTTTAATATGGGGTGTTGAGTCCACTTCGTTGAGCAAGGAGTAGCTCTTGTCTATTACATATTTGCCTTATGGAACGGTATCTGTGCTAATTTCAATCTCTGGTTTTATGCAGCACCCCAACTCACCTTTCCCCTTAAGCAAGCATAAGTTGGTTTTCTACATTTGAGACCCTGTTCTGTTTTGTAATTCAGTTCCTGTGTAGCCAAGTTTACATTCCGTGTAGTAGTGATATCTTATGATGTTTCTTTTTCTTTGTGACTTATTTCACTTAGAATCATCGTACCTGAATCCACTCATTATGCTGCTATGGGCCTGATGACATAGATTTCATTGCTGAGTGATATTGCATTGTACGTAAGTACCACAACTTCTTTATCCATTTTTCGCTTTCTGCGATATTGAACTTGTACCGTAAACGAGGTTCTTGTAAACAGAGCCGTCCCAAACTTTGGGGTGGCTGTGTCTTTTTGATTTTAATTTCCCTAAGCTATAGGACCATAAGTGGAAGTGCCCTAGGCTCTGTTGCTTTGTTTTTTAGATGTTTCAGGAAACACCATACACTTCTCCAGAGTGGCTGTTGGCAATTTACATCCCGCCCAGCAGCATAACAAGGCTCCCAGTTCTCCATGGCCTGTCCTGCCTTTCTGGATTTTACACTTTTTCAGATGGCCCTTTTGACCTGGGGGAAGTGAGGCTTCATTGTAGTGCAGATTTCCTTTGCAAGCTTGCTTGGTTGGCCAGAAAGGGCATATGCGTTTCTTCATGAATATATTCAGGAAAAAACGCATGCGCCCTTTTTGGCCAAGTGCATCATTGTCGACGTTCTGAGTCTTTTCATATGTTGTCAATGCAATTCTAGTCTACCTCTTGAAATCGGTTTCCTGCAATTCTACCTTGCTGTCAGTGCCTCTTCATAGCCTTACCTCAATATACTTTTGGAAAATAGTTGGCCTTTATAACTCTGCAGGTTTTTGAATTGCAGTGGCCCTTAGCTCCATTTTTCAGCTCTTATTTTTGTGATCTTGCCTCATATCCACAGGATTTTTTCATGCCCTATTCTTCTTCTGGGGCGCCTTGCTCTGCCTTTGGTTAATTCTTCTTCCTGATGTGAAATTAGAGTGACATGTGCCCATTGAAACCGCTACAGCTATTTTCTCACTGGTTCCCCCTATTCCCATTCATCCTCCGCACTAACTGCAGACTGTGCGATACCGGAACTTAAAGGCATTGACTCTCCGTGTGGGGATGTTGTTAGTAAAGTGGCTGGAATGTTGATCCGGAGCCCCAGGAGAGGAAAATGAGGTGCGTTTTAGAAACCTTTCCCGATCATATGGTATACCATCCGCTGGATTTCCCATGCATGGTTTAGCTGTAGGAAGATTTCCTTCAACCTGGAGTGTTGGGACCCTTGGAATGAGTAGCATGAAGTATTGCATTAAACTTTCGGCAGTTGCTCACCAAAGCTCACCAATCCTCTCAGCCCCAAGTGTCCAGCCTTATGTCTTATCCAGCTGTGGGGTTTATATGTGGTCATTCCATGTTGCATCACAGCCCCTGAGCGAATTTTGTAAGAATTTTTCTCTCTTTCATTGTTTCTGCGTTTTGGTTTTAAAATTTATTTCTATAATGGGGTTTAGCTCATTTTCACTGCTGTGTTTGGCCACTCTGCACACACTTGATTCCCTTATGGAGATATATCAATACATGGGTTTTAAGATTCTTATTACTCAGATATATTTCTCTGCAGTGTATAGGGTGTGTTGAGGCCAGTTCATTGAGCAAGGTGTAGATCTTGTCTAATACCTATTTGGTTTATTGAACGGTATCTGTGCTAATTTCAAACTCTGGTTTTATGCATCACCCCACCTCTCCTTTCCCCTTAAGCTGACATAAGTGTGTTTTCTAAATGTGAGACACTGTTCTGTTTTGTAATTCATTTTTTGTGCAGCCATATTTATCCTCCCTCTATAAGTGATATCTTATGATATGTTTCTTTTTCTGTTTGACTTATTTCAAGTAGTATTATCGGACCTAAATCCACTCTTTATCCTTCTACTAGCCTTATTACATTGATTTCATGGTGAAGAGATATTCCATTGTACATAAGTACCACATTTTCTTTATCCATTGTTCTCTTTCCTGGGATATTTAAGGTGTACTGAAGTTGAGGTTCTTGTAAACAGAGTAGCCCTAAACTGTGGTGTGCTTGTGTCTTGTTGATTTTTAGACTTCCCTAGATATACTTCCATGATTGGAAGTGTCCTATGCTCTGTAGCTCTGTTTTTTAGATGATTTAGGAACCACCATACACTTCTCCAGAGTGGCTCTCGGCAGTTCACACACTGTCCATCAGCGTATAAAGGCTCCCTGTTCTCCATGGCCTGTCCTGCATTTCTGGTTTTTACAATTTTTTCGGATGGCCCTTTTGACGGGTGGGAAATGAGACTTCTTTGTTGTGCACATTTGCATTGCTTGCTTGCTTGGTTGCCCATAAAGTGCGTATGCGTTTTTTCCTGGATATATTCAGGAAAAAACGCATACTCCTTTTTGGGCCAACAGCATCATTGTCGAAATTCTGCCGCTTTTCATGTGCTTTAAAGACGAGTCCAATCTATCTCTTGAAATCTGTTTCTTGCAATTCTGTCTTGCATTCAGATCCTCTTCTTTGCCTTACCTCAACATATTTTTGGACGTTAGTTTTCATTTATAACTCTGCAGGTTTGTGAATTGCAGTGACCCTGAGCTCCATTTTTTAAGTTGCTCTTTTGTGAGCTGGCCTCAAAGCCGCAGGATTGCTTCAGGCCCTATTTTGGCTCCAGCGAGGCGGGCTGAGCCTTTTTTTAATTCTTATTCTTAATTGGAAATTAGAGTGACATATGCCCGTCCAAACCCCTACAACTATTCTCTCATTGGTTCCCCCTCTTCCCGTTCATCCTCCTCACAATTTGCAAAATGTGTGAAACAGAAGTTTAAATGTGCTGATTCTCTAAGTGGGGAGATTCTAAGTAACGTGGCTGGAATGATGAACAGGAGCACGAGGAGAGGATAAATGAGGTGCATTTTAGACACATCTCCCCATCACATGGTGTACAGTCCTCTGGGTTTTCCATGCATGTTTTAGCTGTAGGAAGATCCCTTGAACCTGCAGATTTGGGACCCATTGAATGGGTACCAGGTAGTATTACTTTAAAGGGTGTGCATTTCCTCACCCAACCTCACATTTCTCTTAGCACGAACAGTTTCCAGCCTTATGTGTCATCCTGCTGTGGGTCTAGATGTGTTCAATCCATGTTGCATCACCGTCCCTGAGGAAAAGTTGTAAGAGGTTTTCTCTGTCTCTCTGTCGTTTATTTTTTTCAATTTATTACTATATTGGTTACAGCTGATTTTCAAAGCTCTGTTTCTTGCTGCTGTACATCCACTTGATTCACATACAGAGAGACATCAATAAATTCTTTTTCAGATTCTTACCAGTCATATATATTCTTTTCCGGTGACTTGAGTGTGCTGAGTGCAGTTCTTTTAGCTACCGTGTAGGCCTTGTTGATTATCAGTTTGGTATTTGGAATGGTATCTTTGCTAATTTCAACCTCCTGGATGATGCCTCACCCCTCCCCACCTTTCCCGTTTAGCAGCCTTACGCGTGTTTTCTACATACTTGACTATGTTTTTCTTTTGTAATTTATTTCATGTGTAGCCATTTTGGATTCCACCTTTAAGTGATATCTTATGATATGTGTCTTTTTCTTTTTGAATTATGTCACTTAGAATGATCATACGTAACTCCTCCGGAGTTGTTACAACTGGCCATATTTCATTGATTTCCAGGCTGAGTAATATTCCACTCTACATAAGTACCACATCTCTATCCATTTTTTCCCTCCAGAGACATTTAAGTTATATCCTAGTCGAGGATCTTTTAAACAGAGAGGCAGTAAACATTGGGGTGCCTGTGTCCTCTCGATTTTTGTTTTTCCCAAGACATACGCCCATAAGTGCAAGTGCCCTATGCTCTGTAGCTCATTTTTTAGATGCTTTAGTAAACACAATACACTTCTCCAGAATGGCCGTTGGCAATATACATTTCCACTATAAGCCTCACAGGGCTCCCTCTTCTCCTTGCCCTGTCCTGCATTTCTGGTGTTTACACTTTATGAGGATGGCTCTTCTGACTGATGCGAAGTGATATCTTTTGTAGTATTGATTTCCAGTGCCCACCTGTTTGGTTGGCTAAAAAAGTGTATGCCCTTTTCTTGAATATATACAGAAAAAAACGCATACAGCCTTTTTGGCCAACTGCAATGTTGGCAATGTTCAGCCCCTTTTCTTGTGCTTAATGGCGAGTCCTTCCTACCTCCTCAAATCCCTTTCCTGCCATTCTCCCTTGCTTACCAATCCTTTTCTCTGACTTTCCTCAAGACATTTTTCAGTGATAGATATTTTCAACTCTGCAGTTTCATGAATTTTACTGCCCCTGAGTTCCATTGTTCAACTTGTGTTTATGGGAACTGGCCACAAAGCAGTGGGATTTCCTCAAGCCCTATACTGTTTCCATGGGCAACCCTAGCCTTTGGTCAATTCGTCTTCCTGATTGGAAATTAGAGTGACATGTGCCTGTCTGAACACCTAGGACTTGTCTCTCATTGTTCCTCATCCTTCCGCTTCATCCTCTGGACAAATTCCAAACTGTACGCAACAGGATGTTGACAGTGCTGACATCTCCAAGTGGGGAGACTGTTAGTAAAGACGCTGGAGGGGTGAACCCGAGCACCAGGAGATGAGGAGATGAGATGCCTTTTCCAAACTCTTCCCGATCAGACGGTATACCATCCTCTGGGTGTGACAGACATGTTTTAGCAGTAGGAAGAGTCCCATTCATGTAAGGAGAACACCAGGGCTTTTTCAAAATCAGTGTCTCCCCGAAACCCAAACTGGGGAATTTTTTAAGCTACGGCTACACATATGTTCATTAAGGGCCTTGGGAAGTAGGCAGAGTCCAAACTTTAGATGATTGAAGTCTTCAGGGTCAGAAGCACTCACCACCGGCTTCCCTTAGGTTACACTTTAACTGTCATTGATAGATGATGTCAATAAAAATATCTATTCTTTTTCCGATTATTTCCCCTTATAGGTTATTGCAAAATATTGAGTGTAGTTCCCTGTGCTATACAGTAGTTCCTTGTTGATGATCTATTTTATACATAGCAGTGTGTATGTGTTAATTCCAAACTGTTAATTTATCCCTCCTCCCACCTTTCCCCTTTGGTAATAATAAATTATAAGATTTTATACTTCTCAGAAATGGGGGAGCTGAAAGAGAGGTATCATTTTCAATGGAAAAGCATTTAAAACAAGATTGAAGCTTTAACCAAGATTATTAGGTGTACATCCTTGGAAAGAAATCACTTCATTTCTCTAATATTGACCTGACAAATAAGACAAACCTTTTCACTGAACTTGCTTATAATAAAGTGATGGAAATATCAAATGGAAGTGTTAGAAACATCTTATTTTACCCGAGCCTTATAAACTGTTCTATGTTAACTACAGTTTGGCTCACACATCTGTTCATTGAAGTTACAATAGTCTCAATTTCTGTTACTGATCCTCCAGAGTGGACCCCAACAAGTGTCCCCCTGCCCAGTGTCATTGGGGCCAACAGATCGAGACTGAGTTTGGTTCACAAGCAAAGGAAACTTTATATTTTAAACAGAGAATGGAGAGGTGAGAGCACGCACTACCCCGTGGGCTGTGGGCTGGGCTGCTGTGTAGAGATCCTGTCAGAGTCAGTGGGAGGGAGGGGGCGGAGCACTCGAGGGCCGGGTTGGCTGCAGCTCAGCCTCTATATCTCGGAGTCTGCACTGGGCCCCAGGAGCTGAGGTGTCGACCCAGCCATTCTGCACTAGGAAATCTGGTCTGAAGTGCCGGGTGTGGAACCTCTGCATGCGGGACCCTAGGAGCACGTGAAATTAGACAAAGCACAAAGGATAAAAAAGGTCAGACTTGACTTTATTGCCCAGATTCTATTTTTATCTCCCAGGGATTTTTAATGGGCTTTGCTGGGGACAAACCCCTCCTCTGCCTTTTGTCCCGTTCCTCATTCTTGGAGTGCTGAGGGTGCAGACCCTTCTTCTGTAACTGCTGAGTGCTGAGTTGGGAGCCCTCATACCAGGGGACGAGGGTCAGAACTTCTCCCCAGCAGCCTCCAGGTGACGTTGATTGGCCCCAGGACCCCTGCCTCCCTGCTCGTCCGCCTGAGCACCAGCATTGGAAGTGTTATAGATGCTAATGACCTTTAAGGGTCCAGGAAAGAGATGTGCAGAGACGCTGTGGGGGCCGGTTTCACCCCGCCCCACATTTGTTCGGCCACCTTAGGCTGACCGTTTCTGCCAGCCTAGATGCTCTGACCAGTAGTCTGCTCTTTCTTCAATTAGGCCCCTGAATTAACGTAAAAACAGCACCAGGTGTCAGAGCCCTGCCCGCTCAACTCCCAGACAGTCCTGGGTCAATGGTGATCAAGGACCATGATGGCCACTGAGTCAACAGCCTTTTGAAGTAAACAGGAGTCCAGCCGGTCTTATTGGCCACCATCATCACGGTGTCTGTAGGCTTTTCTATGGTGACAGTGTGATATACGTTTCCCCCGCCAAGATTATTAGCTCCCCTCCGGGTGCAGTAAGTCCTGCAAGCAGTAGTCTACTCCTTCGGGACACACTATTGTTGTTTTATGAGAGAAACTCCAGGTCAAGTGATGTTCACACGAGTCGTCATGGTGCCCTGTTGCCCCTGGTTATCTCTCTGGATGTTGGAGTTGGAGGGCCTCCTCACTCGAGGTCGGTGTGCCCACGGAGCGAACCCTGCAACTTCAGGGCATGGTTGGTGATTAGGATCACCACGTGGGGTCCTTTTCCCTTAGGAGAGAGGTGGCCTTTTGGGCTGCTGATTTTCAGGTTTTTAGATACCGCCAGTATCTTGGCCAGATGTGGCAGTGGGCCAAGCCCCTTGGTGACTGTAGTTTATCCTACCTGGATGGCATTCTTGTGTTGTTCCATTTCAAGTGGTCCCAGTTTTTGCACTAATTCTCCAATGGCGACTCACCTTTCACCGGGAATGGAAAGGTCAAAGGGTTTAGCTCAATTAGGGAGTTCCAGGGCAAGGGTCTGAATTGACTGCTCTTTCCATTCTTGAAAGGCCACTTCTGGATTCTGTTCAAAAGGATCATCATCTTTTCCTTTCAGTGTTTCATATAGAGGCCCAGCTAGTAGACTGTAGTTAGGGATCCAGAAGCAGCAAACCCTGGCCTCCCCAGGAACCCCTAAGCTGTCTTCTAGTTTTAGAAAGGGGTAAGGCTGCAAATGGTTTCTTCCCTTTCCTGGGATGGGCTTCTCCGACCTTCTGTGAGAATGAAGCCCAGGCAGGTCACCGCAGTCTGTGATATTTGAGCTTTTTCTTGGACAACTTCTATCCTTTATTGGCTTGGTAGTTCAGAGGCCTCCTTAGTAGGGCTGGCGATCAGAATGTCGTCTGCATATTGAAGGAGGGTTTCCTTTTCCAGAGGTAGAACTTTTCGGTCTTTAGCTAAGCTTTCCCCAAAGATGGTGTGGGAATTTTTGAACCCTTGGGGCAAGACGGCCCGGAAGTATTGTTTTAGTTGTATGTTGAGTCCTGCCACTCACAAGCCAAAATTTCTTGTGACTCTGGGACTAATGGAATACAAAAGAAGGCATCATTGAGACTAATACAGAATACCATGTCCTGGTGGTTGGTAGAATGACCAGCAGGGTGTAGGAATTAGGAGCAACTGGAGGTATATCCTCAGTGGCTTCACTGACTGTCCTGACATCCTTTACCAGGTCCCCAGCAGCCCATGGGGCTCTCGTGGTCAGGCCAATCCCAGGATATGGAGCTCTCCTGGGCAGGTACCCCACCCCCAACCCAGCCCACGGGGCTCTCGTGGTCAGGCCTCTCCCAGGATACAGAGCTACCCTTGCAGGTACCGTGGCAGGGCTGGGCACACAGGAACCGTGCACATAGCTCTCACTGAAGAGCACCCCCATCTCACCTGTCGCTCAGAGCTGACACAGAGCACCTCAGAGCAGGACTTGAACTAACAAACAGCAGCTGCGACAGGTCTGTGACCCTGGGCATCACTCTGTGTGGCCTCCCTCCACCTGGTCTTCCAGAGACTTCCACTGCACCCGGGGCACCAGGCCTCTGTCTCCAACCACCACCCACCCCTCCTCTCCCTGACTCCTGGGTTCCTCTCATTAGGAGAGGCTTTTCTTGAAGTTGTCTCCCACTCATGGGCCAGATAAAATGATTAGAAAACAAGCCAAAGCTGCAGCCCCTTGTCTATCCTGACTCTCAGGAGCCCACACCTGTTCCTTGGACCTGGCCGGTTCAGCAAGTTCCATTTTCTGCAACTGTGAGCCCCTGAGGGGTGATGATTGGCTGACCTGGGCAGCCTTACCGTGCCGGCCAGCCCTCCCCAGGTGTGCCTGGGTTGAGATCAATATAAATACCACTCCAGGCAGCAAGAGCCCCTGCAGCTGTGCCTGACGCCATTTTCTCTGCCCTGTCAGCAGTCTCGGGGCTGGGCTGGTGGGAGGGAGTGAGAGGCCACGGCTTTGTGGGTGGCCCAGTGTGAGTGGGGCTCTGCTGGACTTTCTGCAGCAGTTGCCAGGCTGCCACCTGCTAAAGAAGAGGATGTGTCACCCATACCTGCTGCTGGAATTTCTCCCTGGGCAGAGGTGAGGAAGGAAAAAAGCAGTGGGAGCAGGGACAGGACGGGTATCTCAGGCAGGGAAATGGAAATCTTCCAGAAGAGCACCCAGGACCAGGGCCATCCTGGCTGGCCTGCAGGCACCAAGTCAGCTGGCATGCTGTCACTCATGTGGCTCCATGGCCCTTCCTCTAGGCTTTCAAGTCCTTGTATATATTCAGGTGTTTTACCTGGGAAGGGTGGGAACAGTTCAGCAGCAACTGGCCTGGGGCTCAGCTCACGGTCACTCACAGATGCCTCGGCACGGTGCCCCAGCTTTGCAATGAGGACGCTTGTTGTGTGGGGGCTGCTGGCTGAATGGGAGACGATTCCCCACCACTGACCAACTTCAGAATTGTTTACAACTGGAGCAAGGGCCCTGATACGGTTTTCCTCTGAGTAACTGGTGGGTTCTGTTTTTTTTTTCTCTTTTTCGTTTTTGGTTCAAGGTAGAATTTATTCCTCTTTTTTGTATTTACAGATATAAGCATGGAAATAATTTATTCATATAAATACATGTATGTGAAGGGAATAATTGTTTTTTCTGTTTTGTTTTTTAAATTTTATTTCTTTTTAATTTTGAATTTTATTTTATATTTTTATACAGCAAGTTCTTATTGGTTATCTATTTTATACATATAAATGTTTACATGCCAATCCCAATCTCTCAACTCCTCCCACAACCACCCCCCCAAGAGCTTTCCCCCCTTGTTGTCCATACGATTGTTGTCTACATCTGTTGCTCTATTTATGCCTTGCAAAACGGTTAATCTGTACAGTTTTTCTAGGTTCCACATATATGCATGAATATACAAGATTTGTTTTTCTCTTTCTGACTTACTTCACTCTGTATGACAGTCTCTAGATCCATCGACGTCTCTACAAATGACCCAATTTCATTCCTTTCATGGCTTAGTAATATTCCATTTTATATATGTACCACATCTTTATGCATTCGTCTGTCTGTGGGCATTTAGGTTGCTTCCATTACCTCGATATTGTAAATAGTGATGCAATGAACATTGCGGTGAATGTCTCTTTTTGATTTATGGTTTTGTCTGGGTATATGTCCAGTACTGGGATTGCTGTATCATATGGTAATTCTATTAATAGTTTCTTAAGAAACTCCATATTGTTCTCCATAGTGACTGTGTCAATTTATATTCCCAACAATAGTGGAAGAGGCTTCCTTTTCTCCACACCCATTCCAGCATTTGTTGTTTGTAGATTTTCAGATGATGCCCATTCTAACAGGTGTGAGGTGATACCTCATTGTTGAGTCCATTTCGTTGAGCAAGGGGTAGGTCTTCTCTATTACATATTTGGCTTATGGAACGGTATCTGTGCTAATTTCAAACTCTGGTTTTATGCAGCACCCCAACTCACCTTTCCCCTTAAGCAAGCATAAGTTGGTTTTCTAAACTTGAGACCCTGTTCTGTTTTGTAATTCAGTTCCTGTGTAGCCAAGTTTACATTCCGTGCATTAGTGATACCTTATGATGTTTCTTTTTCTGTGTGACTTATTTCACTTAGAATCATCGTGCCTCAATCCACTCATTATGCTGGTACAGGCCTGGTGACACAGATTTCATTGCTGAGTGGTATTCTGTTGTACGTAAGTACCGCAACTTCTTTATCAATTATTTGTTCTCTGGGATATTTAACTTGTACCGTAGAAGAGGTTCCTGTAAACAGAGCCATCCCAAATTTTGGGGTGGCTGTGTCTTTTTGATTTTAATTTCCCTAAGCTATAGGACCATAAGTGGAAATGCCCTAGACTCTGTTGCTTTGTTTTTCAGATGTATCAGGAAACACTATACACTTCTCCAGAGTGACTGTTGGCAATTTACATCCCGCCCATCAGCTTAACAAGGCTCCCAGTTCTCCATGGCCTGTCCTGCCTTTCTGGATTTTACACTTTTTTCAGATGGCCCTTTAGACCAGGGGGAAGTGACACTTCATAGTAGTTCGGATTTCCATTGCAAGCTTGCTTGGTTTGCCAAAAAGGGCGTATGTGTTTTTTCCTGAATATATTCAGGAACAAACTCATACGCCCTTTTTTGTCACGTGCATCATTGTCGATGTTCTGCCTCTTTTCCTATGCTTTAAATGCAAATCCAGTCTACCTCCTGAAATCGGTTTCCTGAAATTCTGCCCCGCTTTCAAGTCCTCTTCGCAGCCTTACTTCAATATATTTTTGGACATTATCTGTCATTTATAACTCTGCAGGTTTGTGAATTACAGGGCCCCTGAGCTCCTTTCTTCAACTCGCTTTCTTGTGAGCTGGCCGCAAACCCGCAAGACTGCTTCAGGCCCTAATCTGCTTCTGGCAGGGCACGCTGAGCCTTTGGTTAATTCCTCTTCCTGGTGGGAAATGAGTGTTAAATATGCCCGTCCAGACACCTACCTCACTCTCAACCCCTTGGTGATGTGGGTCCTCTGGTTTGTGGCCACCTTTGCTGGGTTCCTCACCTTTCGATGATGTGGTCCCACTAGTGTGAGGACACTCCTGTCTGGTTCTCATCCACGTGGTTATGTGGACCCCCTGGTGAGAGTCTGTTCCTGGCTGTGTTCCTCACCCTTCTGTGAGGGAGACCCTCTGCTGATAGGTCACTCCTGCATGGCTGGCACACATTGCCTTGGTGAAGTCAGCTGTGTGGTGGCAGTTGGAGCGTGCTGGGGATCTCCTGCCCCCGGTGATGAGGGCCCTCTTGCGTCAGGCCCTAACTGCTGGGCTCACCAACTTTTCTTAGTGAGCCCAATGATGCTTGGGCACTCCTCTTAGGACCCCATCTCCATAGGGATGTGGGCCTTCTGCTCTGAGGTCCCAACGGCTGGGTTGTTCACATTTTCATGATGTGGGCTCTCTGGTGTTAGTTCACAGAGGCCTGGATCCCATAGCCTCTGTGCTCTTGGCCGCCTGCTGGGAGGTTCCAACTGCTGGATTCCTCACTTTTTTAATTTTTTAGGCCCTCTGTTGTGAGGATCCTCCTGCCTGCCTCACTCCCAGCCCCTTCGTGATGTGTGTCCTCTGGTTTGAGGTCACATGTGCTGGGTTCCTCACCTTTCGATGATGTGGGACCAATGGTCTTAGGAGACTCCTGCCTGGTTCACATCCCCTTTGTGATGTGGGCCCTCTGGTGAGAGTCTGATCCTGGCTGGGTTCCTCACCCATCTGTGAGGTGGGCCCTCTACTATCAGGTAACTCTTGCCTGGCTTGCTCACCTCGCCTTGTTGACATGAGCCCTCTGGTGGCACTTGGACCCTGCTGGGAGCCTCCTCACCTCTGTGATGAGGGCCCTCTGACGTCAGGCCCTAACTGTTGGGCTCCCCAACTTTTCTTAGTGAGCCCAGTGATGCTCGGGCACTCCTCTTAGGTTCCCATCTCCATGGGGATGTGGGCCTTCTGCTCTGAGGTTCCAACGGCTGGGTTGATCACAGTTTCATGATGTGGGCTCTCTGGTGTTAGTTCACTGTGGCCTGGATCCCATAGCCTCTGTGCTCTTGGCCACCTGCTGGGAGGTTCCAACTGCTGGATTCCTCACTTTTTAAATTTTTTAGGCCCTCTGTTGTGAGGATCCTCCTGCCTGCCTCACTCCCAGCCCCTTCGTGATGTGTGTCCTCTGGTTTGAGGCCACATGTGCTGGGTTCCTCACCTTTCGATGATGTGGGACCAATTGTCTTAGGAGACTCCTGCCTGGTTCACATCCCCTTGGTGATGTGGGCCCTCTGTTGAGAGTCTGATCCTGGCTGGGTTCCTCACCCTTCTGTGAGGTGGGCCGTCTGCTGTGAGGTCACTCCTGCCTGGCTTGCTCACCTCGCCTTGTGGACATGAGCCCTCTGGTGGCACTTGGAGCCTGCTGGGAGTCTCCTCCCCTCGGTGATGAGGGCCCTCTTGCGTCAGGCCCTAACTGCTGGGCTCACCACATTTTGTGATGTGCGCCCAGTGGTTCGAAGACACTCCATCCAGGTTCACATCCCCATTGGGATGTGGGCCTTCTGCTCTGAGGTCCCAACGGCTGGGTTGTTCACAGTTTCATGGTGTGGGCTCTCTGCTGTTAGTTCGCTCTGGCCTGGATGTCATAGCCTCTGTGCTCTGGGCCGCCTGCTGGAAGGTTCCAACTGCTCGATTCCTCAACTTTTGTATTCTATGGGTCCTGTGTTGTGATGCTCCTCCTGCCTGCCTCACTCGCAACCCCTTCTTGATGTGGGTCCTCTGGTTTGAGGCCACATGTGCTGGGTTCCGCAACTTTCAATGATGTGGCCCCACTGGTGTGAGGACACTCCTGCCTGGTTCCCATCCCCTTGGTGATGTGGGCCTTCTGGTGACAGTCTTATCCTGGCTGGGTTCCTCACTCTTCTGTGAGGTAGGCCCTCTGCTGTGAGGTCAATCCTGCCTGACTTGCACACATCACCTTGGTGACGTGGGCCCTCTGTTGGCACATGGAACCTGCTGGGAGCCTCCTGCCCTCGGTGATGACGGCCCTCTAGCATCAGGCCCTAACTGCTGGGCTCCCCACGTTTTCTGATGTGAACCCAGTGATGCCAGGACACTCCTGTCAGGTTCCCATCCCCATGGGGATGTGGGCTTTCTGCTCTGAGGTCCCAACGCCTGGGTGGCTCACAGTTTCATGATGTGGGCTCTCTGGTGTTAGTTCACTCCTGCCTGCATCCCATAGCTTCTGTGCTCTCGGCCGCCTGCTGGGAGGTTCCAAATGCTGGATTCCTCACCTTTTTTATTCTTTGGGCCCTCTGTTTTTAGGCTACTCCTACCTGCCTCACTCCCATCCCCTTTGTGATGTATGTCCTCTGATATGAGGCCGTATGTGCTGGGTTCTTCACCTTTCAATGATGTGGCCCCACTGGTGGGAGGACAGTCCTGACTGGTTCCCATCCCCTTGGTGTTGTGGGCCCTCTGGCAAGAGTCTCATCCTACCTCGGTTCCTCACCCTTCTGTGAGATAGGCCCTCTGCTGTGAGGTCACTACTGCCTGGCTGGCGCATGCCACCTTGTAGACGTGGGCCCTCTGTTGGCAGTTGGAACCTGCTGGGAGTCTCCTCCCCTCAGTTATGAGGGCTCCCTGGCGTCGGGCCCTAACTGCTGGGCTCCTAACATTTTCTGATATGTGTTAAGTGGTGCGAAGCCATTCCTGCCAGGTTCGCATCCCAATGGGGATGTGGGCCTTCTGTTCTGAGGTCCCAACGGCTGGGCTGCTCACAGGTTCATGATGTGGGCCCTCTGCTGTGAGTTCACTGTGGCCTGGATCCCATAGCCTCGGTGCTCTGGGCCACTTGCTGGGAGGTTCCAACTGCTGGATTCCTCAACTTTTATATTCTATGGACCCTGTGTTGTGAGGCCAGTCCTGCCAGCCTCATTCCGAAACCCTTGGTGATGTGGTTCCTCTGGTTTGAGGCTACATGTGCTGGGATCCTCACCTTTCGATGATGTTGTCCCACTGGTGTGGGGACACTCCTGCCTGGTTCCCATCCCCTTGGCGATGTGGGCCCTCTGGTGAGAGTCTGATCCTGGCTGTGTTCCTCACCCTTCTGTGAGGTGGGCCCTCTGCTGTGAGGTCACTCCTGCCGGGCTGGCACACATCGCCTTGGTGACATTGGCCCTCTGGTGGCAGCTGGAGCCTGCTGGGAGCCTCCTCCCCTTGGTGATGAGTGCCCTCTAGCGTCAGGCCCTAACTTCTGAGCACCCCACGTTTTCTGATGTGAGCCCAGTGATGCCAGGACACTCCTGTCATGTTCCCATCACCATGGGGATGTGGGCCTTCTGCTCTGAGGTCCCAATGTCTGGGTTGCTCACAGTTTCATGATGTGGGCTGTCTGGTGTTAGTTCACTCTGGCTTGGATCCCCTAGCCTCTGTGCTCTGGGCCGCCTGCTGGGAGGTTCCAACTGCTGGATTCCTCACCTTTCTTATTTTTGGGCCCTCTGTTGTGAGGCTCCTCCTGCCTGCCTCACTCCCAGCCCCTTGGTGATAGGTGTCCTATGGTTTGAAGCCACATGTTCTGGGTTCCTCACCTTTAGATGATGTGGCCCTACTCATGTGAGGACACTCCTGCCTGGTTCCAATCCATTTGGTGATGTGGGCCCTCTGGTGCAAGTCTGATCCTGACTGGGTTCGTCACACTTCTCTGAGGTGGGCCCTCTGCTGTGAGGTCTTTCGTGCCTGGTTGGCACACATCGCCTTGGTGACGTCAGCCCTCTGGTGGCAGTTGGAGCCTGCTGGGAGCCTCCTTCCCTTGGTGATGAGGGTCCTCTGGCATCAGGCCCTAACTGCAGGTCTCCCAAAATTTTCTGACATGTTCTCAGTGGTGCGAGGACACTCCTACCAGATTTATATCCCCATGGGGATGTGGGCCTCCTGCTCTGAGGTCCCAATGGCTGGGTTGCTCAGTTTCATGACATGGGCCCTCTTCTGTGAGTTCACTGTGGCCTGGATCCCATAGCCTCGGTGCTCTGGGCCGCCTGCTGGGAGGTTCCAACTGCTGGATTCCTCACTTTTTTATTCTATGGGCCCAGTGTTGTGAGGCTACTCCTGCCTGCCTCACTCCAAGGCCCTTGGTGATGTGGGTCCTCTGGTTTGAGGACACATGTGCTGAGTACGTCACCTTTCGCTGATGTGACCCCACTGGTGTGAAGACACTCCTGCCTGGTTCCCATCCCCTTGGTGATGTGGGCCCTCTGGTGAGAGTCTGATGTTGGCTGGGTTTCTCACCCTTCTGTGAGGTGGGACCTCTGCTGTGAGGTAACTCATGCCTGGCTTGCTTATGTTGCCTTGGCAACGTGAGCACTCAGGTGGCAGTTGGGGCCTGCTGGGAATCTCCTCCCCTCGGTTATGAGAGCTCTGGATAAAACACATATGCCCTTTTTTGCCAAGTGCATTATTTTCCAAGTTCTGTCTCTTTTCCTATGCTTTAAGAGCGACTCCCGTGTACCTTCTGAAATCGGTTTCCAGCAATCCTGCCCCGCATTCAAGTCCTCTTCGCAGCCTTACTTCAGTATAATTTTGGATGATAGCTGTCATTTATAACTCTGCAGGTTTGTGAATAACAGTGTCCCTGAGCTCCTTTCTTCAACGCGCTTTCTTGTGAGCTGGCCGTAAAACTGCAGGATCTCTTCAGGTCCTAATCTGGTCCCAGCATGGCATGCGGAGCCTCTGGTTCATTCGTCTTCCTGGTGGGAAATGAGAGTTAAATTTGCCCGTCCAGACACCTCCAGCTAGTCTTTCATTGGTTCTCCCTATTCCTGTTCATTTTCCGCAGAAATTGCAAACTGGGCCAAACAGGAGGTTAAAGGCACTGACTCTCCAAGTGGGGAGAGTGTTAGTAAAGCGTCTGGAATGTTGCACCCGAGTACCGGGGGACGAAACCTGAGACCCTTTAAACACGTTTCCCGATCACACGGTGGATCATACTCTGGGTTCCACATGCATGTTTTAGCTGAAGGAAGAATCCCTTAAACCTGGAGAGTTGAGACCCATGGAATGGGTACCATGCAATATGATTTCAAAGGGTCTGCATTTGCTCACCGAACATCACCAATCCTATCACTGCTGCGTTTATGCCGCTGAATATATTCAGGAAAAAACACATACGCCCTTTTTGGCCAAGTGCATCATTGTGGACGTTCTGCCTCTTTTCCTATGCTTTACATGCAATTCCAGTCTACCTCCTGAAATCAGTTTCCTGCAATTCTGCCCCGCTTTCAACTCCACTTGGCGGCATTACTTCAATATATTTTTGGACTATAGCTGTCATTTATAACTCTGCATGTTTGTGAATGACAGTGCCCCTGAGCTCCTTTCTTCAACTCGCTTTCTTGTGAGCTGGCCGCAACACCGCAGCATTGCTTCAGGCCCTAGTGTAGTTCCGGCATGGCACGCTGAGCCTTTGGTTAATTCCTCTTCCTGGTGGGAAATGAGAGTTAAATTTGCCCGTCCAGACACCTCCAGCTAGTCTCTCATTGGTTCTCCCTATTCCTGTTCATTTTCCGCAGAAATTGCAAAATGGGCCAAACAGGAGGTTAAAGGCACTGACTCTCCAAGTGGGGAGAGTGTTAGTAAAGCGTCTGGAATGTTGCACCCGAGTACCGGGGGACGAAACCTGAGACACCTTTGAACACGTTTCCCGATCACACGGTGGATCATACTCTGGGTTACACATGCATGTTTTAGCTGAAGGAAGAATCCCTTAAACCTGGAGAGTTGAGACCCCTGGAATGGGTACCATGCAATATGACTTCAAAGGGTCTGCATTTGCTCACCGATCCTCACCAATCCTATCACTGCTGCGTTTATGCCGCTGTACACACGCTTGATTCTCTTTCGGAGACATATAAATCCATAGGTTTTAAGATTTTTACTAGTCAGTTATATTCTTAGGCGTTTAATATGGGGTGTTGAGTCCACTTCGTTGAGCAAGGAGTAGCTCTTGTCTATTACATATTTGGCTTATGGAACGGTATCTGTGCTAATTTCAATCTCTGGTTTTATGCAGCACCCCAACTCACCTTTCCCCTTAAGCAAGCATAAGTCGGTTTTCTACATTTGAGACCCTGTTCTGTTTTGTAATTCAGTTCCTGTGTAGCCAAGTTTACATTCCATGTGGTAGAGATAACTTATGATGTTTCTTTTTCTCTGTGACTTATTTCACTTAGAATCATCGTACCTGAATCCACTCATTATGCTGCTATGGGCCTGATGACATAGATTTCATTGCTGAGTGATATTGCATTGTAGGTAAGTACCACAACTTCCTTATCCATTTTTCACTTTCTGTGATATTGAACTTGTACCGTAAACGAGGTTCCTGTAAACAGAACCGTCCCAAACTTTGGGGTGGCTGTGTCTTTTTGATTTTAATTTCCCTAAGCTATAGGACCATAAGTGGAAGTGCCCTAGGCTCTGTTGTTTTGTTTTTTAGATGTTTCAGGAAACACCATACACTTCTCCAGAGTGGCTGTTGGCAATTTACATCCCGCCCATCAGCATAACAAGGCTCCCAGTTCTCCATGGCCTGTCCTGCCTTTCTGGATTTTATACTTTTTTCAGATGGCCCTTTTGCCCGCGGGATAGTGAGACTTCATTGTAGTGCAGATTCCCTTTGCAAGCTTGCTTGGTTGGCCAAAAAGGGCGTATGCGTTTTTTCCTGAATATATTCAGGAAAAAACGCATACGCCCTTTTTGGCCAAGTGCATCATTGTGGACGTTCTGCCTCTTTTCCTATGCTTTACATGCAATTCCAGTCTACCTCCTGAAATCGGTTTCCTGCAATTCTGCCCCGCTTTCAAGTCCTCTTGGCAGCCTTACTTCAATATATGTTTGGACGATAGCTGTCATTTATAACTCTGCAGGTTTGTGAATTACAGTGCCCCTGAGCTCCTTTCTTCAACTCGTTTTCTTGTGAGCTGGCCGCAACACCGCAGCATTGCTTCAGGCCCTAGTGTGGTTCCAGAATGGCACGCTGAGCCTTTGGTTAATTCCTCTTCCTGGTGGGCAATGAGAGTTAAATTTGCCCGTCCAGACACCTCCAGCTAGTCTCTCATTGGTTCTCCCTATTCCTGTTCATTTTCCGCAGAAATTGCAAACTGGGCCAAACAGGAGGTTAAAGGCACTGACTCTCCAAGTGGGGAGAGTGTTAGTAAAGCGTCTGGAATGTTGCACCCGAGTACTGGGGGACGAAAACTGAGTCATATTTGAACACGTTTCCCGATCACACGGTGGATCATACTCTGGGTTCCACATGCATGTTTTAGCTGAAGGAAGAATCCCTTAAACCTGGAGAGTTGAGACCCATGGAATGGGTACCATGCAATATGACTTCAAAGGGTCTGCATTTGCTCACCGAACCTCACCAATCCTATCACTGCTGCGTTTATGCCGCTGTACACACGCTTGATTCTCTTTCGGAGACATAGAAATCCATAGGTTTTAAGATTCTTACTAGTCAGGTATATTCTTAGGCGTTTAATATGGGGTGTAGAGTCCACTTCGTTGAGCAAGGAGTAGCTCTTGTCTATTACATATTTGGCTTATGGAACGGTATCTGTGCTAATTTCAATCTCTGGTTTTATGCAGCACCCCAACACACCTTTCCCCTTAAGCAAGCATAAGTCGGTTTTCTACATTTGAGACCCTGTTCTGTTTTGTAATTCAGTTCCTGTGTAGCCAAGTTTACATTCCATGTGGTAGAGATATCTTATGATGTTTCTTTTTCTGTGTGACTTATTTCACTTAGAATCATCGTACCTGAATCCACTCATTATGCTGCTACGGGCCTGATGACATAGATTTCATTGCTGAGTGATATTGCATTGTACGTAAGTACCACAACTTCTTTATCCATTTTGCGCTTTCTGTGATATTGAACTTGTACTGTAAACGAGGTTCTTGTAAACAGAGCTGTCCCAAACATTTGGGTGGTTGTGTCTTTTTGATTTTAATTTCCCTAAGCTATAGGACCATAAGTGGAAGTGCCCTAGGCTCTGTTGCTTTGTTTTGTAGATGTTTCAGGAAACACCATACACTTCTCCAGAGTGGCTGTTGGCAATTTACATCCCGCCCATCAGCATAACAAGGCTGCCAGTCTCCATGGCCTGTCCTGTCTTTCTGGATTTTACACTTTTTTCAGATGGCCCTTTTGACCGGGGGGCAGTGAGACTTCATTGTAGTGCAGATTTCCTTTGCAAGCTTGCTTGGTTGGCCAAAAAGGGCGTATGCGTTTTTTCCTGAATATATTAAGGAAAAAACGCATACGCCCTTTTTGGCCAAGTGCATCATTGTGGACGTTCTGCCTCTTTTCCTATGCTTTACATGCAATTCCAGTCTACCTCCTGAAATCGGTTTCCTGCAATTCTGCCCCGCTTTCAAGTCCTCTTGGCAGCCTTACTTCAATATATTTTTGGACGATAGCTATCATTTATAACTCTGCAGGTATGTGAATGACAGTGCCCCTGAGCTCCTTTCTTCAACTCGCTTTCTTGTGAGCTGGCCGCAACACCGCAGGATCGCTTCAGGCCCTAGTGTGGTTCCGGCATGGCACGCTGAGCCTTTGTTTAATTCCTCTTCCTGGTGGGAAATGAGAGTTAAATTTGCCCGTCCAGACACCTCCAGCTAGTCTCTCATTGGTTCTCCCTATTCCTGTTCATTTTCCGCAGAAATTGCAAACTGGGCCAAACAGGAGGTTAAAGGCACTGACTCTCCAAGTGTGGAGAGTGTTAGTAAAGCGTCTGGAATGTTGCACCCGAGTACCGGGGGACGAAAACTGAGACACATTTGAACACGTTTCCCGATCACATGGTGGATCATACTCTGGGTTCCACATGCATGTTTTAGCTGAAGGAAGAATCCCTTAAACCTGGAGAGTTGAGACCCATGGAATGGGTACCATGCAATATGACTTCAAAGGGTCTGCATTTGCTCACCGAACATCACCAATCCTATCACTGCTGCGTTTATGCCGCTGTACACACTCTTGATTCTCTTTCGGAGACATATAAATCCATAGGTTTTAAGATTCTTACTAGTCAGGTATATTCGTAGGCGTTTAATATGGGGTGTTCAGTCCATTTCATTGAACAAGGAGTAGCTCTTGTCTATTACATATTTGGCTTATGGAACGGTATCTGTGCTTATTTCAATCTCTGGTTTTATGCAGCACCCCAACTCACATTTCCCCTTAAGCAAGCATAAGTTGGTTTTCTACATTTGAGACCCTGTTCTGTTTTGTAATTCAGTTCCTGTGTAGCCAAGTTTACATTCCGTGTAGTAGTGATATCTTATGATGTTTGTTTTTCTGTGTGACTTATTTCACTTAGAATCATCGTACCTGAATCCACTCATTATGCTGCTATGGGCCTGATGACATAGATTTCATTGCTGAGTGATATTGCATTGTACGTAAGTACCACAACTTCTTTATCCATTTTTCACTTTCTGTGATTTTGAACTTATACTGTAAAGGAGGTTCTTGTAAACAGAGCCTTCCCAAATTTTGGGGTGGCTGTGTCTTTTTGATTTTAATTTCCCTAAGCTATAGGACCATAAGTGGAAGTGCCCTAAGCTCTGTTGCTTTGTTTTTTAGATGTTTCAGGAAACACCATACACTTCTCCAGAGTGGCTGTTGGCAATTTACATCCCGCCCATCAGCATAACAAGGCTCCCAGTTCTCCATGGCCTGTCCTGCCTTTCTGGATTTTACACTTTTTTCAGATGGCCCTTTTGACCGGGGAGCAGTGAGACTTCATTGTAGTGCAGATTTCCTTTGCAAGCTTGCTTGGTTGGCCAAAAAGTGCGTATGCGTTTTTTCCTGAATATATTAAGGAAAAAACGCATACGCCCTTTTTGGCCAAGTGCATCATTGTGGACGTTCTGCCTCTTTTCCTTTGCTTTACATGCAATTCCAGTCTACCTCCTGAAATCGGTTTCCTGCAATTCTGCCCAGCGTTCAAGTCCTCTTGGCAGCCTTACTTCAATATATTTTTGGACGATAGCTGTCATTTATAACTCTGCAGGTTTGTGAATGACAGTGCCCCTGATCTCCTTTCTTCAACACGCTTTCTTGTGAGCTGGCCGCAACACCGCAGCATTGCTTCAGGCCCTAGTGTGGTTCCGGCATGGCACGCTGAGCCTTTGTTTAATTCCTCTTCCTGGTGGGAAATGAGAGTTAAATTTGCCCGTCCAGACACCTCCAGCTAGTCTCTCATTGGTTCTCCCTATTCCTGTTCATTTTCCGCAGAAATTGCAAACTGGGCCAAACAAGAGGTTAAAGGCACTGACTCTCCAAGTGGGGAGAGTGTTAGTAAAGCGTCTGGAATGTTGCACCCGAGTACCAGGGGATGAAAACTGACACATTTGAACACGTTTCCCGATCACACGGTGGATCATACTCTGGGTTCCACATGCATGTTTTAGCTGAAGGAAGAATCCCTTAAACCTGGAGAGTTGAGACCCATGGAATGGGTACCATGCAATATGACTTCAAAGGTTCTGCATTTGCTCACCAAACCTCACCAATCCTATCACTGCTGCGTTTATGACACTGTACACACGCTTGATTCTCTTTCGGAGACATATAAATCCATAGGTTTTAAGATTCTTTCTAGTCAGGTATATTCTTACGCGTTTAATATGGGGTGTAGAGTCCACTTCGTTGAGCAAGGAGTAGCTCTTGTCTATTAAATATTTGGCTTATGGAATGGTATCTGTTCTAATTTCAATCTCTGGTTTTATGCAGCACCCCAACTCACCTTTCGCCTTAAGCAAGCATAAGTTGGTTTTCTACATTTGAGACCCTGTTCTGTTTTGTAATTCAGTTCCTGTGTAGCCAAGTTTACATTCCTTGTAGTAGTGATATCTTATGATGTTTGTTTTTCTGTGTGACTTATTTCACTTAGAATCATCGTACCTGAATCCACTCATTATGCTGCTACGGGCCTGATGACATAGATTTCATTGCTGAGTGATATTGCATTGTACGTAAGTACCACAACTTCTTTATCCATTTTTCGCTTTCTGTGATATTGAACTTGGACCATAAATGAGGTTCTTGTAAACAGAGCTGTCCCTAACTTTGGGGTGGCTGAGTCTTTTTGATTTTAATTTCCCTAAGCTATAGGACCATAAGTGGAAGTGCCCTAGGCTCTGTTGCTTTGTTTTTTAGATGTTTCAGGAAACACCATACACTTCTCCAGAGTGGCTGTTGGCAATTTACATCCCGCCCATCAGCATAACAAGGCTCCCAGTTCTCCATGGCCTGTCCTGCCTTTCTGGATTTTACACTTTTTTCAGATGGCCCTTTTGACCGGGGGGCAGTGAGACTTCATTGTAGTGCAGATTTCCTTTGCAAGCTTGCTTGGTTGGCCAAAAAGGGCGTATGCGTTTTTTCCTGAATATATTCAGGAAAAAACGCATACGCCCTTTTTGGCCAAGTGCATCATTGTGGACGTTCTGCCTCTTTTCCTATGCTTTACATGCAATTCCAGTCTACCTCTTGAAATCGGTTTCCTGCAATTCTGCCCCGCTTTCAAGTCCTCTTGGCAGCCTTACTTCAATATATTTTTGGATGATAGCTATCATTTATAACTCTGCAGGTATGTGAATGACAGTGCCCCTGAGCTCCTTTCTTCAACTCGCTTTCTTGTGAGCTGGCCGCAACACCGCAGGATTGCTTCAGGCCCTAGTGTGGTTCCGGCATGGCACGCTGAGCCTTTGTTTAATTCCTCTTCCTGGTGGGAAATGAGAGTTAAATTTGCCCGTCCAGACACCTGCATCTAGTCTCTCATTGGTTCTCCCTATTCCTGTTCATTTTCCGCAGAAATTGCAAACTGGGCCAAACAGGAGGTTAAAGGCACTGACTCTCCAAGTGGGGAGACTGTTAGTAAAGCATCTGGAATGTTGCACCCGAGTACCAGGGGACGAAAACTGAGACACATTTGAACACGTTTCCCGATCACATGGTGGATCATACTCTGGGTTCCACATGCATGTTTTAGCTGAAGGAAGAATCCCTTAAACCTGGAGAGTTGAGACCCCTGCAATGGGTACCATGCAATATGACTTCAAAGGGTCTGCATTTGCTCACCGAACCTCACCAATCCTATCACTGCTGCATTTATGCCACTGTACACACGCTTGATTCTCTTTCTGAGACATATAAATCCATAGGTTTTAAGATTCTTACTAGTCAGGTATATTCTTAGGCGTTTAATATGGGGTGTAGAGTCCACTTCGTTGAGCAAGGAGTAGCTCTTGTCTATTACATATTTGGCTTATGGAACGGTATCTGTGCTAATTTCAATCTCTGGTTTTATGCAGCACCCCAACTCACCTTTCCCCTTAAGCAAGCATAAGTCGGTTTTCTACATTTGAGACCCTGTTCTGTTTTGTAATTCAGTTCCTGTGTAGCCAAGTTTACATTCCATGTGGTAGAGATATCTTATGATGTTTCTTTTTCTGTGTGACTTATTTCACTTAGAATCATCGTACCTGAATCCACTCATTATGCTGCTATGGGCCTGATGACATAGATTTCATTGCTGAGTGATATTGCATTGTAAGTAAGTACCACAACTTCTTTATCCATTTTTCACTTTCTGTCATTTTGAACTTATACTGTAAAGGAGGTTCTTGTAAACAGAGCCTTCCCAAACTTTGGGGTGGCTGTGTCTTTTTGATTTTAATATCCCTAAGCTATAGGACCATAAGGGGAAGTGCCCTAGGCTCTGTTGCTTTGTTTTGTAGATGTTTCAGGAAACACCATACACTTCTCCAGAGTGGCTGTTGGCAATTTACATCCCGCCCATCAGCATAACAAGGCTCCCAGTTCTCCATGGCCTGTCCTGCCTTTCTGGATTTTACACTTTTTTCAGATGGCCCTTTTGACCGGGGACAGTGAGACTTCATTGTAGTGCAGATTTCCTTTGCAAGCTTGCTTGGTTGGCCAAAAAGGGCGTATGCGTTTTTTCCTGAATATATTAAGGAAAAAACGCATACGCCCTTTTTGGCCAAGTGCATCATTGTGGACGTTCTGCCTCTTTTCCTATGCTTTACATGCAATTCCAGTCTACCTCCTGAAATCGGTTTCCTGCAATTCTGCCCCGCTTTCAAGTCCTCTTGGCAGCCTTACTTCAATATATTTTTGGACGATAGCTGTCATTTATAACTCTGCAGGTATGTGAATGACAGTGCCCCTGAGCTCCTTTCTTCAACTCGCTTTCTTGTGAGCTGGCCGCAACACCGCAGGATTGCTTCAGGCCCTAGTGTGGTTCCGGCATGGCACGCTGAGCCTTTGTTTAATTCCTCTTCCTGGTGGGAAATGAGAGTTAAATTTGCCCGTCCAGACACCTCCAGCTAGTCTCTCATTGGTTCTCCCTATTCCTGTTCATTTTCCGCAGAAATTGCAAATTGGGCCAAACAAGAGGTTAAAGGCACTGACTCTCCAAGTGGGGAGAGTGTTAGTAAAGCGTCTGGAATGTTGCACCCGAGTACCAGGGGATGAAAACTGACACAATTAAACACGTTTCCCGATCACACGGTGGATCATACTCTGGGTTCCACATGCATGTTTTAGCTGAAGGAAGAATCCCTTAAACCTGGAGAGTTGAGACCCATGGAATGGGTACCATGCAATATGACTTCAAAGGGTCTGCATTTGCTCACCGAACCTCAACAATCCTATCACTGCTGCGTTTATGACACTGTACACACGCTTGATTCTCTTTCGGAGACATATAAATCCATAGGTTTTAAGATTCTTTCTAGTCAGGTATATTCTTACGCGTTTAATATGGGGTGTAGAGTCCACTTCGTTGAGCAAGGAGTAGCTCTTGTCTATTAAACATTTGGCTTATGGAACGGTATCTGTTCTAATTTCAATCTCTGGTTTTATGCAGCACCCCAACTCACCTTTCGCCTTAAGCAAGCATAAGTTGGTTTTCTACATTTGAGACCCTGTTCTGTTTTGTAATTCAGTTCCTGTGTAGCCAAGTTTACATTCCTTGTAGTAGTGATATCTTATGATGTTTGTTTTTCTGTGTGACTTATTTCACTTAGAATCATCGTACCTGAATCCACTCATTATGCTGCTACGGGCCTGATGACATAGATTTCATTGCTGAGTGATATTGCATTGTACGTAAGTACCACAACTTCTTTATCCATTTTTCGCTTTCTGTGATATTGAACTTGGACCATAAATGAGGTTCTTGTAAACAGAGCTGTCCCTAACTTTGGGGTGGCTGAGTCTTTTTGATTTTAATTTCCCTAAGCTATAGGACCATAAGTGGAAGTGCCCTAGGCTCTGTTGCTTTGTTTTGTAGATGTTTCAGGAAACACCATACACTTCTCCAGAGTGGCTGTTGGCAATTTACATCCCGCCCATCAGCATAACAAGGCTCCCAGTTCTCCATGGCCTGTCCTGCCTTTCTGGATTTTACACTTTTTTCAGATGGCCCTTTTGACCGGGGAGCAGTGAGACTTCATTGTAGTGCAGATTTCCTTTGCAAGCTTGCTTGATTGGCCAAAAGGGTGTATGCGTTTTTTCCTGAATATATTAAGGAAAAAACACATACGCCCTTTTTGGCCAAGTGCATCATTGTGGACGTTCTGCCTCTTTTCCTATGCTTTACATGCAATTCCAGTCTACCTCCTGAAATCGGTTTCCTGCAATTCTGCCCCGCTTTCAAGTCCTCTTGGCAGCCTTACTTCAATATATTTTTGGACGATAGCTGTCATTTATTACTCTGCAGGTATGTGAATGACAGTGCCCCTGAGCTCCTTTCTTCAACTCGCTTTCTTGTGAGCTGGCCGCAACACCGCAGGATTGCTTCAGGCCCTAGTGTGGTTCCGGCATGGTCAGTGGTGTGTGGTCAGCTGTGTGGTGGCAGTTGGAGCGTGCTGGGGATCTCCTGCCCCCGGTGATGAGGGCCCTCTTGCGTCAGGCCCTAACTGCTGGGCTCACCAACTTTTCTTAGTGAGCCCAATGATGCTTGGGCACTCCTCTTAGGACCCCATCTCCATGGGGATGTGGGCCTTCTGCTCTGAGGTCCCAACGGCTGGGTTGTTCACATTTTCATGATGTGGGCTCTCTGGTGTTAGTTCACAGAGGCCTGGATCCCATAGCCTCTGTGCTCTTGGCCGCCTGCTGGGAGGTTCCAACTGCTGGATTCCTCACTTTTTAAATTTTTTAGGCCCTCTGTTGTGAGGATCCTCCTGCCTGCCTCACTCCCAGCCCCTTCGTGATGTGTGTCCTCTGGTTTGAGGCCACATGTGCTGGGTTCCTCACCTTTCGATGATGTGGGACCAATTGTCTTAGGAGACTCCTGCCTGGTTCACATCCCCTTGGTGATGTGGGCCCTCTGTTGAGAGTCTGATCCTGGCTGGGTTCCTCACCCTTCTGTGAGGTGGGCCGTCTGCTGTGAGGTCACTCCTGCCTGGCTTGCTCACCTCGCCTTGTGGACATGAGCCCTCTGGTGGCACTTGGAGCCTGCTGGGAGTCTCCTCCCCTCGGTGATGAGGGCCCTCTTGCGTCAGGCCCTAACTGCTGGGCTCACCACATTTTGTGATGTGCGCCCAGTGGTTCGAAGACACTCCATCCAGGTTCACATCCCCATTGGGATGTGGGCCTTCTGCTCTGAGGTCCCAACGGCTGGGTTGTTCACAGTTTCATGGTGTGGGCTCTCTGCTGTTAGTTCGCTCTGGCCTGGATGTCATAGCCTCTGTGCTCTGGGCCGCCTGCTGGAAGGTTCCAACTGCTCGATTCCTCAACTTTTGTATTCTATGGGTCCTGTGTTGTGATGCTCCTCCTGCCTGCCTCACTCGCAACCCCTTCTTGATGTGGGTCCTCTGGTTTGAGGCCACATGTGCTGGGTTCCGCAACTTTCAATGATGTGGCCCCACTGGTGTGAGGACACTCCTGCCTGGTTCCCATCCCCTTGGTGATGTGGGCCTTCTGGTGACAGTCTTATCCTGGCTGGGTTCCTCACTCTTCTGTGAGGTAGGCCCTCTGCTGTGAGGTCAATCCTGCCTGACTTGCACACATCACCTTGGTGACGTGGGCCCTCTGTTGGCACATGGAACCTGCTGGGAGCCTCCTGCCCTCGGTGATGACGGCCCTCTAGCATCAGGCCCTAACTGCTGGGCTCCCCACGTTTTCTGATGTGAACCCAGTGATGCCAGGACACTCCTGTCAGGTTCCCATCCCCATGGGGATGTGGGCTTTCTGCTCTGAGGTCCCAACGCCTGGGTGGCTCACAGTTTCATGATGTGGGCTCTCTGGTGTTAGTTCACTCCTGCCTGCATCCCATAGCTTCTGTGCTCTCGGCCGCCTGCTGGGAGGTTCCAAATGCTGGATTCCTCACCTTTTTTATTCTTTGGGCCCTCTGTTTTTAGGCTACTCCTACCTGCCTCACTCCCATCCCCTTTGTGATGTATGTCCTCTGATATGAGGCCGTATGTGCTGGGTTCTTCACCTTTCAATGATGTGGCCCCACTGGTGGGAGGACAGTCCTGACTGGTTCCCATCCCCTTGGTGTTGTGGGCCCTCTGGCAAGAGTCTCATCCTACCTCGGTTCCTCACCCTTCTGTGAGATAGGCCCTCTGCTGTGAGGTCACTACTGCCTGGCTGGCGCATGCCACCTTGTAGACGTGGGCCCTCTGTTGGCAGTTGGAACCTGCTGGGAGTCTCCTCCCCTCAGTTATGAGGGCTCCCTGGCGTCGGGCCCTAACTGCTGGGCTCCTAACATTTTCTGATATGTGTTAAGTGGTGCGAAGCCATTCCTGCCAGGTTCGCATCCCAATGGGGATGTGGGCCTTCTGTTCTGAGGTCCCAACGGCTGGGCTGCTCACAGGTTCATGATGTGGGCCCTCTGCTGTGAGTTCACTGTGGCCTGGATCCCATAGCCTCGGTGCTCTGGGCCACTTGCTGGGAGGTTCCAACTGCTGGATTCCTCAACTTTTATATTCTATGGACCCTGTGTTGTGAGGCCAGTCCTGCCAGCCTCATTCCGAAACCCTTGGTGATGTGGTTCCTCTGGTTTGAGGCTACATGTGCTGGGATCCTCACCTTTCGATGATGTTGTCCCACTGGTGTGGGGACACTCCTGCCTGGTTCCCATCCCCTTGGCGATGTGGGCCCTCTGGTGAGAGTCTGATCCTGGCTGTGTTCCTCACCCTTCTGTGAGGTGGGCCCTCTGCTGTGAGGTCACTCCTGCCGGGCTGGCACACATCGCCTTGGTGACATTGGCCCTCTGGTGGCAGCTGGAGCCTGCTGGGAGCCTCCTCCCCTTGGTGATGAGTGCCCTCTAGCGTCAGGCCCTAACTTCTGAGCACCCCACGTTTTCTGATGTGAGCCCAGTGATGCCAGGACACTCCTGTCATGTTCCCATCACCATGGGGATGTGGGCCTTCTGCTCTGAGGTCCCAATGTCTGGGTTGCTCACAGTTTCATGATGTGGGCTGTCTGGTGTTAGTTCACTCTGGCTTGGATCCCCTAGCCTCTGTGCTCTGGGCCGCCTGCTGGGAGGTTCCAACTGCTGGATTCCTCACCTTTCTTATTTTTGGGCCCTCTGTTGTGAGGCTCCTCCTGCCTGCCTCACTCCCAGCCCCTTGGTGATAGGTGTCCTATGGTTTGAAGCCACATGTTCTGGGTTCCTCACCTTTAGATGATGTGGCCCTACTCATGTGAGGACACTCCTGCCTGGTTCCAATCCATTTGGTGATGTGGGCCCTCTGGTGCAAGTCTGATCCTGACTGGGTTCGTCACACTTCTCTGAGGTGGGCCCTCTGCTGTGAGGTCTTTCGTGCCTGGTTGGCACACATCGCCTTGGTGACGTCAGCCCTCTGGTGGCAGTTGGAGCCTGCTGGGAGCCTCCTTCCCTTGGTGATGAGGGTCCTCTGGCATCAGGCCCTAACTGCAGGTCTCCCAAAATTTTCTGACATGTTCTCAGTGGTGCGAGGACACTCCTACCAGATTTATATCCCCATGGGGATGTGGGCCTCCTGCTCTGAGGTCCCAATGGCTGGGTTGCTCAGTTTCATGACATGGGCCCTCTTCTGTGAGTTCACTGTGGCCTGGATCCCATAGCCTCGGTGCTCTGGGCCGCCTGCTGGGAGGTTCCAACTGCTGGATTCCTCACTTTTTTATTCTATGGGCCCAGTGTTGTGAGGCTACTCCTGCCTGCCTCACTCCAAGGCCCTTGGTGATGTGGGTCCTCTGGTTTGAGGACACATGTGCTGAGTACGTCACCTTTCGCTGATGTGACCCCACTGGTGTGAAGACACTCCTGCCTGGTTCCCATCCCCTTGGTGATGTGGGCCCTCTGGTGAGAGTCTGATGTTGGCTGGGTTTCTCACCCTTCTGTGAGGTGGGACCTCTGCTGTGAGGTAACTCATGCCTGGCTTGCTTATGTTGCCTTGGCAACGTGAGCACTCAGGTGGCAGTTGGGGCCTGCTGGGAATCTCCTCCCCTCGGTTATGAGAGCTCTGGATAAAACACATATGCCCTTTTTTGCCAAGTGCATTATTTTCCAAGTTCTGTCTCTTTTCCTATGCTTTAAGAGCGACTCCCGTGTACCTTCTGAAATCGGTTTCCAGCAATCCTGCCCCGCATTCAAGTCCTCTTCGCAGCCTTACTTCAGTATAATTTTGGATGATAGCTGTCATTTATAACTCTGCAGGTTTGTGAATAACAGTGTCCCTGAGCTCCTTTCTTCAACGCGCTTTCTTGTGAGCTGGCCGTAAAACTGCAGGATCTCTTCAGGTCCTAATCTGGTCCCAGCATGGCATGCGGAGCCTCTGGTTCATTCGTCTTCCTGGTGGGAAATGAGAGTTAAATTTGCCCGTCCAGACACCTCCAGCTAGTCTTTCATTGGTTCTCCCTATTCCTGTTCATTTTCCGCAGAAATTGCAAACTGGGCCAAACAGGAGGTTAAAGGCACTGACTCTCCAAGTGGGGAGAGTGTTAGTAAAGCGTCTGGAATGTTGCACCCGAGTACCGGGGGACGAAACCTGAGACCCTTTAAACACGTTTCCCGATCACACGGTGGATCATACTCTGGGTTCCACATGCATGTTTTAGCTGAAGGAAGAATCCCTTAAACCTGGAGAGTTGAGACCCATGGAATGGGTACCATGCAATATGATTTCAAAGGGTCTGCATTTGCTCACCGAACATCACCAATCCTATCACTGCTGCGTTTATGCCGCTGAATATATTCAGGAAAAAACACATACGCCCTTTTTGGCCAAGTGCATCATTGTGGACGTTCTGCCTCTTTTCCTATGCTTTACATGCAATTCCAGTCTACCTCCTGAAATCAGTTTCCTGCAATTCTGCCCCGCTTTCAACTCCACTTGGCGGCATTACTTCAATATATTTTTGGACTATAGCTGTCATTTATAACTCTGCATGTTTGTGAATGACAGTGCCCCTGAGCTCCTTTCTTCAACTCGCTTTCTTGTGAGCTGGCCGCAACACCGCAGCATTGCTTCAGGCCCTAGTGTAGTTCCGGCATGGCACGCTGAGCCTTTGGTTAATTCCTCTTCCTGGTGGGAAATGAGAGTTAAATTTGCCCGTCCAGACACCTCCAGCTAGTCTCTCATTGGTTCTCCCTATTCCTGTTCATTTTCCGCAGAAATTGCAAAATGGGCCAAACAGGAGGTTAAAGGCACTGACTCTCCAAGTGGGGAGAGTGTTAGTAAAGCGTCTGGAATGTTGCACCCGAGTACCGGGGGACGAAACCTGAGACACCTTTGAACACGTTTCCCGATCACACGGTGGATCATACTCTGGGTTACACATGCATGTTTTAGCTGAAGGAAGAATCCCTTAAACCTGGAGAGTTGAGACCCCTGGAATGGGTACCATGCAATATGACTTCAAAGGGTCTGCATTTGCTCACCGATCCTCACCAATCCTATCACTGCTGCGTTTATGCCGCTGTACACACGCTTGATTCTCTTTCGGAGACATATAAATCCATAGGTTTTAAGATTTTTACTAGTCAGTTATATTCTTAGGCGTTTAATATGGGGTGTTGAGTCCACTTCGTTGAGCAAGGAGTAGCTCTTGTCTATTACATATTTGGCTTATGGAACGGTATCTGTGCTAATTTCAATCTCTGGTTTTATGCAGCACCCCAACTCACCTTTCCCCTTAAGCAAGCATAAGTCGGTTTTCTACATTTGAGACCCTGTTCTGTTTTGTAATTCAGTTCCTGTGTAGCCAAGTTTACATTCCATGTGGTAGAGATATCTTATGATGTTTCTTTTTCTGTGTGACTTATTTCACTTAGAATCATCGTACCTGAATCCACTCATTATGCTGCTATGGGCCTGATGACATAGATTTCATTGCTGAGTGATATTGCATTGTAGGTAAGTACCACAACTTCCTTATCCATTTTTCACTTTCTGTGATATTGAACTTGTACCGTAAACGAGGTTCCTGTAAACAGAACCGTCCCAAACTTTGGGGTGGCTGTGTCTTTTTGATTTTAATTTCCCTAAGCTATAGGACCATAAGTGGAAGTGCCCTAGGCTCTGTTGTTTTGTTTTTTAGATGTTTCAGGAAACACCATACACTTCTCCAGAGCGGCTGTTGGCAATTTACATCCCGCCCATCAGCATAACAAGGCTCCCAGTTCTCCATGGCCTGTCCTGCCTTTCTGGATTTTATACTTTTTTCAGATGGCCCTTTTGCCCGCGGGATAGTGAGACTTCATTGTAGTGCAGATTCCCTTTGCAAGCTTGCTTGGTTGGCCAAAAAGGGCGTATGCGTTTTTTCCTGAATATATTCAGGAAAAAACGCATACGCCCTTTTTGGCCAAGTGCATCATTGTGGACGTTCTGCCTCTTTTCCTATGCTTTACATGCAATTCCAGTCTACCTCCTGAAATCGGTTTCCTGCAATTCTGCCCCGCTTTCAAGTCCTCTTGGCAGCCTTACTTCAATATATGTTTGGACGATAGCTGTCATTTATAACTCTGCAGGTTTGTGAATTACAGTGCCCCTGAGCTCCTTTCTTCAACTCGTTTTCTTGTGAGCTGGCCGCAACACCGCAGCATTGCTTCAGGCCCTAGTGTGGTTCCAGAATGGCACGCTGAGCCTTTGGTTAATTCCTCTTCCTGGTGGGCAATGAGAGTTAAATTTGCCCGTCCAGACACCTCCAGCTAGTCTCTCATTGGTTCTCCCTATTCCTGTTCATTTTCCGCAGAAATTGCAAACTGGGCCAAACAGGAGGTTAAAGGCACTGACTCTCCAAGTGGGGAGAGTGTTAGTAAAGCGTCTGGAATGTTGCACCCGAGTACTGGGGGACGAAAACTGAGTCATATTTGAACACGTTTCCCGATCACACGGTGGATCATACTCTGGGTTCCACATGCATGTTTTAGCTGAAGGAAGAATCCCTTAAACCTGGAGAGTTGAGACCCATGGAATGGGTACCATGCAATATGACTTCAAAGGGTCTGCATTTGCTCACCGAACCTCACCAATCCTATCACTGCTGCGTTTATGCCGCTGTACACACGCTTGATTCTCTTTCGGAGACATAGAAATCCATAGGTTTTAAGATTCTTACTAGTCAGGTATATTCTTAGGCGTTTAATATGGGGTGTAGAGTCCACTTCGTTGAGCAAGGAGTAGCTCTTGTCTATTACATATTTGGCTTATGGAACGGTATCTGTGCTAATTTCAATCTCTGGTTTTATGCAGCACCCCAACACACCTTTCCCCTTAAGCAAGCATAAGTCGGTTTTCTACATTTGAGACCCTGTTCTGTTTTGTAATTCAGTTCCTGTGTAGCCAAGTTTACATTCCATGTGGTAGAGATATCTTATGATGTTTCTTTTTCTGTGTGACTTATTTCACTTAGAATCATCGTACCTGAATCCACTCATTATGCTGCTACGGGCCTGATGACATAGATTTCATTGCTGAGTGATATTGCATTGTACGTAAGTACCACAACTTCTTTATCCATTTTGCGCTTTCTGTGATATTGAACTTGTACTGTAAACGAGGTTCTTGTAAACAGAGCTGTCCCAAACATTTGGGTGGTTGTGTCTTTTTTATTTTAATTTCCCTAAGCTATAGGACCATAAGTGGAAGTGCCCTAGGCTCTGTTGCTTTGTTTTGTAGATGTTTCAGGAAACACCATACACTTCTCCAGAGTGGCTGTTGGCAATTTACATCCCGCCCATCAGCATAACAAGGCTGCCAGTCTCCATGGCCTGTCCTGTCTTTCTGGATTTTACACTTTTTTCAGATGGCCCTTTTGACCGGGGGGCAGTGAGACTTCATTGTAGTGCAGATTTCCTTTGCAAGCTTGCTTGGTTGGCCAAAAAGGGCGTATGCGTTTTTTCCTGAATATATTAAGGAAAAAACGCATACGCCCTTTTTGGCCAAGTGCATCATTGTGGACGTTCTGCCTCTTTTCCTATGCTTTACATGCAATTCCAGTCTACCTCCTGAAATCGGTTTCCTGCAATTCTGCCCCGCTTTCAAGTCCTCTTGGCAGCCTTACTTCAATATATTTTTGGACGATAGCTATCATTTATAACTCTGCAGGTATGTGAATGACAGTGCCCCTGAGCTCCTTTCTTCAACTCGCTTTCTTGTGAGCTGGCCGCAACACCGCAGGATCGCTTCAGGCCCTAGTGTGGTTCCGGCATGGCACGCTGAGCCTTTGTTTAATTCCTCTTCCTGGTGGGAAATGAGAGTTAAATTTGCCCGTCCAGACACCTCCAGCTAGTCTCTCATTGGTTCTCCCTATTCCTGTTCATTTTCCGCAGAAATTGCAAACTGGGCCAAACAGGAGGTTAAAGGCACTGACTCTCCAAGTGTGGAGAGTGTTAGTAAAGCGTCTGGAATGTTGCACCCGAGTACCGGGGGACGAAAACTGAGACACATTTGAACACGTTTCCCGATCACATGGTGGATCATACTCTGGGTTCCACATGCATGTTTTAGCTGAAGGAAGAATCCCTTAAACCTGGAGAGTTGAGACCCATGGAATGGGTACCATGCAATATGACTTCAAAGGGTCTGCATTTGCTCACCGAACATCACCAATCCTATCACTGCTGCGTTTATGCCGCTGTACACACTCTTGATTCTCTTTCGGAGACATATAAATCCATAGGTTTTAAGATTCTTACTAGTCAGGTATATTCGTAGGCGTTTAATATGGGGTGTTCAGTCCATTTCATTGAACAAGGAGTAGCTCTTGTCTATTACATATTTGGCTTATGGAACGGTATCTGTGCTTATTTCAATCTCTGGTTTTATGCAGCACCCCAACTCACATTTCCCCTTAAGCAAGCATAAGTTGGTTTTCTACATTTGAGACCCTGTTCTGTTTTGTAATTCAGTTCCTGTGTAGCCAAGTTTACATTCCGTGTAGTAGTGATATCTTATGATGTTTGTTTTTCTGTGTGACTTATTTCACTTAGAATCATCGTACCTGAATCCACTCATTATGCTGCTATGGGCCTGATGACATAGATTTCATTGCTGAGTGATATTGCATTGTACGTAAGTACCACAACTTCTTTATCCATTTTTCACTTTCTGTGATTTTGAACTTATACTGTAAAGGAGGTTCTTGTAAACAGAGCCTTCCCAAATTTTGGGGTGGCTGTGTCTTTTTGATTTTAATTTCCCTAAGCTATAGGACCATAAGTGGAAGTGCCCTAAGCTCTGTTGCTTTGTTTTTTAGATGTTTCAGGAAACACCATACACTTCTCCAGAGTGGCTGTTGGCAATTTACATCCCGCCCATCAGCATAACAAGGCTCCCAGTTCTCCATGGCCTGTCCTGCCTTTCTGGATTTTACACTTTTTTCAGATGGCCCTTTTGACCGGGGAGCAGTGAGACTTCATTGTAGTGCAGATTTCCTTTGCAAGCTTGCTTGGTTGGCCAAAAAGTGCGTATGCGTTTTTTCCTGAATATATTAAGGAAAAAACGCATACGCCCTTTTTGGCCAAGTGCATCATTGTGGACGTTCTGCCTCTTTTCCTTTGCTTTACATGCAATTCCAGTCTACCTCCTGAAATCGGTTTCCTGCAATTCTGCCCAGCGTTCAAGTCCTCTTGGCAGCCTTACTTCAATATATTTTTGGACGATAGCTGTCATTTATAACTCTGCAGGTTTGTGAATGACAGTGCCCCTGATCTCCTTTCTTCAACACGCTTTCTTGTGAGCTGGCCGCAACACCGCAGCATTGCTTCAGGCCCTAGTGTGGTTCCGGCATGGCACGCTGAGCCTTTGTTTAATTCCTCTTCCTGGTGGGAAATGAGAGTTAAATTTGCCCGTCCAGACACCTCCAGCTAGTCTCTCATTGGTTCTCCCTATTCCTGTTCATTTTCCGCAGAAATTGCAAACTGGGCCAAACAAGAGGTTAAAGGCACTGACTCTCCAAGTGGGGAGAGTGTTAGTAAAGCGTCTGGAATGTTGCACCCGAGTACCAGGGGATGAAAACTGACACATTTGAACACGTTTCCCGATCACACGGTGGATCATACTCTGGGTTCCACATGCATGTTTTAGCTGAAGGAAGAATCCCTTAAACCTGGAGAGTTGAGACCCATGGAATGGGTACCATGCAATATGACTTCAAAGGTTCTGCATTTGCTCACCAAACCTCACCAATCCTATCACTGCTGCGTTTATGACACTGTACACACGCTTGATTCTCTTTCGGAGACATATAAATCCATAGGTTTTAAGATTCTTTCTAGTCAGGTATATTCTTACGCGTTTAATATGGGGTGTAGAGTCCACTTCGTTGAGCAAGGAGTAGCTCTTGTCTATTAAATATTTGGCTTATGGAATGGTATCTGTTCTAATTTCAATCTCTGGTTTTATGCAGCACCCCAACTCACCTTTCGCCTTAAGCAAGCATAAGTTGGTTTTCTACATTTGAGACCCTGTTCTGTTTTGTAATTCAGTTCCTGTGTAGCCAAGTTTACATTCCTTGTAGTAGTGATATCTTATGATGTTTGTTTTTCTGTGTGACTTATTTCACTTAGAATCATCGTACCTGAATCCACTCATTATGCTGCTACGGGCCTGATGACATAGATTTCATTGCTGAGTGATATTGCATTGTACGTAAGTACCACAACTTCTTTATCCATTTTTCGCTTTCTGTGATATTGAACTTGGACCATAAATGAGGTTCTTGTAAACAGAGCTGTCCCTAACTTTGGGGTGGCTGAGTCTTTTTGATTTTAATTTCCCTAAGCTATAGGACCATAAGTGGAAGTGCCCTAGGCTCTGTTGCTTTGTTTTTTAGATGTTTCAGGAAACACCATACACTTCTCCAGAGTGGCTGTTGGCAATTTACATCCCGCCCATCAGCATAACAAGGCTCCCAGTTCTCCATGGCCTGTCCTGCCTTTCTGGATTTTACACTTTTTTCAGATGGCCCTTTTGACCGGGGGGCAGTGAGACTTCATTGTAGTGCAGATTTCCTTTGCAAGCTTGCTTGGTTGGCCAAAAAGGGCGTATGCGTTTTTTCCTGAATATATTCAGGAAAAAACGCATACGCCCTTTTTGGCCAAGTGCATCATTGTGGACGTTCTGCCTCTTTTCCTATGCTTTACATGCAATTCCAGTCTACCTCTTGAAATCGGTTTCCTGCAATTCTGCCCCGCTTTCAAGTCCTCTTGGCAGCCTTACTTCAATATATTTTTGGATGATAGCTATCATTTATAACTCTGCAGGTATGTGAATGACAGTGCCCCTGAGCTCCTTTCTTCAACTCGCTTTCTTGTGAGCTGGCCGCAACACCGCAGGATTGCTTCAGGCCCTAGTGTGGTTCCGGCATGGCACGCTGAGCCTTTGTTTAATTCCTCTTCCTGGTGGGAAATGAGAGTTAAATTTGCCCGTCCAGACACCTGCATCTAGTCTCTCATTGGTTCTCCCTATTCCTGTTCATTTTCCGCAGAAATTGCAAACTGGGCCAAACAGGAGGTTAAAGGCACTGACTCTCCAAGTGGGGAGACTGTTAGTAAAGCATCTGGAATGTTGCACCCGAGTACCAGGGGACGAAAACTGAGACACATTTGAACACGTTTCCCGATCACATGGTGGATCATACTCTGGGTTCCACATGCATGTTTTAGCTGAAGGAAGAATCCCTTAAACCTGGAGAGTTGAGACCCCTGCAATGGGTACCATGCAATATGACTTCAAAGGGTCTGCATTTGCTCACCGAACCTCACCAATCCTATCACTGCTGCATTTATGCCACTGTACACACGCTTGATTCTCTTTCTGAGACATATAAATCCATAGGTTTTAAGATTCTTACTAGTCAGGTATATTCTTAGGCGTTTAATATGGGGTGTAGAGTCCACTTCGTTGAGCAAGGAGTAGCTCTTGTCTATTACATATTTGGCTTATGGAACGGTATCTGTGCTAATTTCAATCTCTGGTTTTATGCAGCACCCCAACTCACCTTTCCCCTTAAGCAAGCATAAGTCGGTTTTCTACATTTGAGACCCTGTTCTGTTTTGTAATTCAGTTCCTGTGTAGCCAAGTTTACATTCCATGTGGTAGAGATATCTTATGATGTTTCTTTTTCTGTGTGACTTATTTCACTTAGAATCATCGTACCTGAATCCACTCATTATGCTGCTATGGGCCTGATGACATAGATTTCATTGCTGAGTGATATTGCATTGTAAGTAAGTACCACAACTTCTTTATCCATTTTTCACTTTCTGTCATTTTGAACTTATACTGTAAAGGAGGTTCTTGTAAACAGAGCCTTCCCAAACTTTGGGGTGGCTGTGTCTTTTTGATTTTAATATCCCTAAGCTATAGGACCATAAGGGGAAGTGCCCTAGGCTCTGTTGCTTTGTTTTGTAGATGTTTCAGGAAACACCATACACTTCTCCAGAGTGGCTGTTGGCAATTTACATCCCGCCCATCAGCATAACAAGGCTCCCAGTTCTCCATGGCCTGTCCTGCCTTTCTGGATTTTACACTTTTTTCAGATGGCCCTTTTGACCGGGGACAGTGAGACTTCATTGTAGTGCAGATTTCCTTTGCAAGCTTGCTTGGTTGGCCAAAAAGGGCGTATGCGTTTTTTCCTGAATATATTAAGGAAAAAACGCATACGCCCTTTTTGGCCAAGTGCATCATTGTGGACGTTCTGCCTCTTTTCCTATGCTTTACATGCAATTCCAGTCTACCTCCTGAAATCGGTTTCCTGCAATTCTGCCCCGCTTTCAAGTCCTCTTGGCAGCCTTACTTCAATATATTTTTGGACGATAGCTGTCATTTATAACTCTGCAGGTATGTGAATGACAGTGCCCCTGAGCTCCTTTCTTCAACTCGCTTTCTTGTGAGCTGGCCGCAACACCGCAGGATTGCTTCAGGCCCTAGTGTGGTTCCGGCATGGCACGCTGAGCCTTTGTTTAATTCCTCTTCCTGGTGGGAAATGAGAGTTAAATTTGCCCGTCCAGACACCTCCAGCTAGTCTCTCATTGGTTCTCCCTATTCCTGTTCATTTTCCGCAGAAATTGCAAATTGGGCCAAACAAGAGGTTAAAGGCACTGACTCTCCAAGTGGGGAGAGTGTTAGTAAAGCGTCTGGAATGTTGCACCCGAGTACCAGGGGATGAAAACTGACACAATTAAACACGTTTCCCGATCACACGGTGGATCATACTCTGGGTTCCACATGCATGTTTTAGCTGAAGGAAGAATCCCTTAAACCTGGAGAGTTGAGACCCATGGAATGGGTACCATGCAATATGACTTCAAAGGGTCTGCATTTGCTCACCGAACCTCAACAATCCTATCACTGCTGCGTTTATGACACTGTACACACGCTTGATTCTCTTTCGGAGACATATAAATCCATAGGTTTTAAGATTCTTTCTAGTCAGGTATATTCTTACGCGTTTAATATGGGGTGTAGAGTCCACTTCGTTGAGCAAGGAGTAGCTCTTGTCTATTAAACATTTGGCTTATGGAACGGTATCTGTTCTAATTTCAATCTCTGGTTTTATGCAGCACCCCAACTCACCTTTCGCCTTAAGCAAGCATAAGTTGGTTTTCTACATTTGAGACCCTGTTCTGTTTTGTAATTCAGTTCCTGTGTAGCCAAGTTTACATTCCTTGTAGTAGTGATATCTTATGATGTTTGTTTTTCTGTGTGACTTATTTCACTTAGAATCATCGTACCTGAATCCACTCATTATGCTGCTACGGGCCTGATGACATAGATTTCATTGCTGAGTGATATTGCATTGTACGTAAGTACCACAACTTCTTTATCCATTTTTCGCTTTCTGTGATATTGAACTTGGACCATAAATGAGGTTCTTGTAAACAGAGCTGTCCCTAACTTTGGGGTGGCTGAGTCTTTTTGATTTTAATTTCCCTAAGCTATAGGACCATAAGTGGAAGTGCCCTAGGCTCTGTTGCTTTGTTTTGTAGATGTTTCAGGAAACACCATACACTTCTCCAGAGTGGCTGTTGGCAATTTACATCCCGCCCATCAGCATAACAAGGCTCCCAGTTCTCCATGGCCTGTCCTGCCTTTCTGGATTTTACACTTTTTTCAGATGGCCCTTTTGACCGGGGAGCAGTGAGACTTCATTGTAGTGCAGATTTCCTTTGCAAGCTTGCTTGATTGGCCAAAAGGGTGTATGCGTTTTTTCCTGAATATATTAAGGAAAAAACACATACGCCCTTTTTGGCCAAGTGCATCATTGTGGACGTTCTGCCTCTTTTCCTATGCTTTACATGCAATTCCAGTCTACCTCCTGAAATCGGTTTCCTGCAATTCTGCCCCGCTTTCAAGTCCTCTTGGCAGCCTTACTTCAATATATTTTTGGACGATAGCTGTCATTTATTACTCTGCAGGTATGTGAATGACAGTGCCCCTGAGCTCCTTTCTTCAACTCGCTTTCTTGTGAGCTGGCCGCAACACCGCAGGATTGCTTCAGGCCCTAGTGTGGTTCCGGCATGGCACGCTGAGCCTTTGTTTAATTCCTCTTCCTGGTGGGAAATGAGAGTTAAATTTGCCGGTCCAGACACCTCCAGCTAGTCTCTCATTGGTTCTCCCTATTCCTGTTCATTTTCCGCAGAAATTGCAAACTGGGCCAAATAGGAGGTTAAAGGCACTGACTCTCCAAGTGGGGAGAGTGTTAGTAAAGCGTCTGGAATGTTGCACCCGAGTACCAGGGGACGAAAACTGAGACACATTTGAACACGTTTCCCGATCACACGGTGGATCATACTCTGGGTTCCACATGCATGTTTTAGCTGAAGGAAGAATCCCTTAAACCTGGAGAGTTGAGACCCATGGAATGGGTACCATGCAATATGACTTCAAAGGGTCTGCATTTGCTCACCGATCCTCACCAATCCTATCACTGCTGCGTTTATGCCGCTGTACACACGCTTGATTCTCTTTCGGAGACATATAAATCCATAGGTTTTAAGATTCTTACTAGTCAGTTATATTCTTAGGCGTTTAATATGGGGTGTTGAGTCCACTTCGTTGAGCAAGGAGTAGCTCTTGTCTATTAAATATTTGGCTTATGGAACGGTATCTGTTCTAATTTCAATCTCTGGTTTTATGCAGCACCCCAACTCACCTTTCGCCTTAAGCAAGCATAAGTTGGTTTTCTACATTTGAGACCCTGTTCTGTTTTGTAATTCAGTTCCTGTGTAGCCAAGTTTACATTCCTTGTAGTAGTGATATCTTATGATATTTGTTTTTCTGTGTGACTTATTTCACTTAGAATCATCGTACCTTAATCCACTCATTATGCTGCTACGGGCCTGATGACATAGATTTCATTGCTGAGTGATATTGCATTGTACGTAAGTACCACAACTTCTTTATCCATTTTTCGCTTTCTGTGATATTGAACTTGGACCATAAATGAGGTTCTTGTAAACAGAGCTGTCCCTAACTTTGGGGTGGCTGAGTCTTTTTGATTTTAATTTCCCTAAGCTATAGGACCATAAGTGGAAGTGCCCTAGGCTCTGTTGCTTTGTTTTTTAGATGTTTCAGGAAACACCATACACTTCTCCAGAGTGGCTGTTGGCAATTTACATCCCGCCCATCAGCATAACAAGGCTCCCAGTTCTCCATGGCCTGTCCTGCCTTTCTGGATTTTACACATTTTTCAGATTGCCCTTTTGACCGGGGAGCAGTGAGACTTCATTGTAGTGCAGATTTCCTTTGCAAGCTTGCTTGGTTGGCCAAAAAGGGCGTATGCGTTTTTTCCTGAATATATTCAGGAAAAAACGCATACGCCCTTTTTGGCCAAGTGCATCATTGTGGACGTTCTGCCTCTTTTCCTATGCTTTACATGCAATTCCAGTCTACCTCCTGAAATCGGTTTCCTGCAATTCTGCCCCGCTTTCAAGTCCTCTTGGCAGCCTTACTTCAATATATTTTTGGACGATAGCTGTCATTTATAACTCTGCAGGTATGTGAATGACAGTGCCCCTGAACTCCTTTCTTCAACTCGTTTTCTTGTGAGCTGGCCGCAACACCGCAGCATTGCCTCAGGCCCTAGTGTGGTTCCGGCATGGCACGCTGAGCCTTTGGTTAATTCCTCTTCCTGGTGGGAAATGAGAGTTAAATTTGCCCGTCCAGACACCTCCAGCTAGTCTCTCATTGGTTCTCCCTATTCCTGTTCATTTTCCGCAGAAATTGCAAACTGGGCCAAACAGGAGGTTAAAGGCACTGACTCTCCAAGTGGGGAGAGTGTTAGTAAAGCGTCTGGAATGTTGCACCTGAGTACCGGGGGACGAAAACTGAGTCACATTTGAACACGTTTCCCGATCACACGGTGGATCATACTCTGGGTTCCACATGCATGTTTTAGCTGAAGGAAGAATCCCTTAAACCTGGAGAGTTGAGACCCCTGGAATGGGTACCATGCAATATGACTTCAAAGGGTCTGCATTTGCTCACCGAACCTCACCAATCCTAGCACTGCTGCATTTATGCCACTGTACACACGCTTGATTCTCTTTTGGAGACATATAAATCCATAGGTTTTAAGATTCTTACTAGTCAGGTATATTCTTAGGCGTTTAATATGGGGTGTAGAGTCCACTTCGTTGAGCAAGGAGTAGCTTTTGTCTATTACATATTTGGCTTATGGAACCGTATCTGTGCTAATTTCAATCTTTGGTTTTATGCAGCACCCCAACTCACCTTTACTCTTAAGCAAGCATAAGTCGGTTTTCTACATTTGAGACCCTGTTCTGTTTTGTTATTCAGTTCCTGTGTAGCCAAGTTTACATTCCATGTGGTAGAGATATCTTATGATGTTTCTTTCTCTGTGTGACTTATTTCACTTACAATCATCGTACCTGAATCCACTCATTATGCTGCTACGGGCCTGATGACACAGATTTCATTGCTGAGTGATATTGCATTGTACGTAAGTACCACAACTTCTTTATCCATTTTGCGCTTTCTGTGATATTGAACTTGTACCGTAAATGAGGTTCTTGTAAACAGAGCTGTCCCAAAGATTGGGGTGGTTGTGTCTTTTTGATTTTAATTTCCCTAAGCTATAGGACCATAAGTGGAAGTGCCCTAGGCTCTGTTGCTTTGTTTTTTAGATGTTTCAGGAAACACCATACACTTCTCTAGAGTGACTGTTGGCAATTTACATCCCACCCATCAGCATAACAAGGCTCCCAGTTCTCCATGGCCTGTCTTGCCTTTCTGGATTTTACACTTTTTTCAGATGGCCCTTTTGACCGGGGGGCAGTGAGACTTCATTGTAGTGCAGATTTCCTTTGCAAGCTTGCTTGGTTGGCCAAAAAGGGCGTATGCGTTTATTCCTGAATATATTCAGGAAAAAACGCATACGCTCTTTTTGGCCAAGTGCATCATTGTGGACGTTCTGCCTCTTTTCCTTTGCTTTACATGCAATTCCAGTCTACCTCCTGAAATCGGTTTCCTGCAATTCTGCCCCGCTTTCAAGTCCTCTTGGCAGCCTTACTTCAATATATTTTTGGACGATAGCTGTCATTTATAACTCTGCAGATATGTGAATGACAGTGCCCCTGAGCTCCTTTCTTCAACTCGCTTTCTTGTGAGCTGGCCGCAACACCGCTGCATCGCTTCAGGCCCTAGTGTTGTTCCGGCATGGCACGCTGAGCCTTTGGTTAATTCCTCTTCCTGGTGGGAAATGAGAGTTAAATTTGCCCGTCCAGACACCTCCAGCTAGTCTCTCATTGGTTCTCCCTATTCCTGTTCATTTTCCGCAGAAATTGCAAACTGGGCCAAACAGGAGGTTAAAGGCACTGACTCTCCAAGTGGGGAGAGTGTTAGTAAAGCGTCTGGAATGTTGCACCCGAGTACCAGGGGACGAAAACTGACACATTTGAACACGTTTCCCGATCACACGGTGGATCATACTCAGGGTTCCACATGCATGTTTTAGCTGAAGGAAGAATCCCTTAAACCTGGAGAGTTGAGACCCATGGAATGGGTACCATGCAATATGACTTCAAAGGGTCTGCATTTGCTCACCGAACCTCATCAATCCTATCACTGCTGCGTTTATGCCGCTATACACACGCTTGATTCTCTTTCGGAGATATATAAATCCATAGGTTTTAAGATTCTTACTAGTCAGGTATATTCTTAGGCATTTAATATGGGGTTTTGAGTCCACTTCGTTGAGCAAGGTGTAGCTCTTTTCTATTACATATTTGGCTTATGGAACGATATCTGTGCTAATTTCAATGTCTGGTTTTATGCAGCACCCCAACTCACCTTTCCCCTTAAGGAAGCATAAGTTGGTTTTCTACATTTGAGACCCTGTTCTGTTTTGTAATTCAGTTCCTGTGTAGCCAAGTTTACATTCCGTGTAGTAGTGATATCTTATGATGTTTCTTTTTTTGTGTGACTTATTTCACTTAGAATCATCGTACCTGAATCCACTCATTATGCTGCTACGGGCCTGATGACATAGATTTCATTGCTGAGTGATATTGCATTGTACGTAAGTACCACAACTTCTTTATCCATTTTTCGCTTTCTGTGATATTGAACTTGTACCATAAATGAGGTTCTTGTAAACTGAGCCGTCCCAAACTTTGGGGTGGCTGTGTCTTTTTGATTTTAATTTCCCTAAGCTATAGGACCATAAGTGGAAGTGCCCTAGGGTCTGTTGCTTTGTTTTTTAGATGTTTCCGGAAACACCATACACTTCTCCATTGTCGCTGTTGGCAATTTACATCCCGCCCATCAGCATAACAAGGCTCTCACGTCTCCATGGCCTGTCCTGCCTTTCTGGATTTTACACTTTTATCAGATGGCCCTTTTGACTGGGGGCCAGTGAGACTTCATTGTAGTGCAGATTTCCTTTGCAAGCTTGCTTGGTTGGCCAAAAAGGGTGTATGCGTTTTTTCTTGAATATATTCAGGAAAAAACGCATACGCCACTTTTGGCCAAGTGCATCATTGTGGACGTTCTGCCTCTTTTCCTATGCTTTACATGCAATTCCAGTCTACCTCCTGAAATCGGTTTCCTGCAATTCTGCCCCGCTTTCAAGTCCTCTTGGCAGCCTTACTTCAATATATTTTTGGATGATAGCTGTCATTTATAACTCTGCAGGTTTGTGAATGACAGTGCCCCTGAGCTCCTTTCTTCAACTCGCTTTCTTGTGAGCTGGCCGCAACAGCGCAGGATTGCTTTAGGCCCTAGTGTGGTTCCGGCATGGCACGCTCAGCCTTTGTTTAATTCCTCTTCCTGGTGGGAAATGAGAGTTAAATTTGCCCGTCCAGACACCTCCAGCTAGTCTCTCATTGGTTCTCTCTATTCCTGTTCATTTTCCGCAGAAATTGCAAACAGGGCCAAACAGGAGGTTAAAGGCACTGACTCTCCAAGTGGGGAGAGTGTTAGTAAAGCGTCTGGAATGTTGCACCCGAGTACCAGGGGACGAAAACTGAGACACATTTGAACACGTTTCCCGATCACATGGTGGATCATACTCTGGGTTCCACATGCATGTTTTAGCTGAAGGAAGAATCCCTTAAACCTGGAGAGTTGAGACCCCTGCAATGGGTACCATGCAATATGTCTTCAAAGGGTCTGCATTTGCTCACCAAACCTCACCAATCCTATCACTGCTGCATTTATGCCACTGTACACACGCTTGATTCTCTTTCTGAGACATATAAATCCATAGGTTTTAAGATTCTTACTAGTCAGGTATATTCTTAGGCATTTAATATGGGGTGTAGAGTCCACTTTGTTGAGCAAGGAGTAGCTCTTGTCTATTACATATTTGCCTTATGGAACGGTATCTGTGCTAATTTCAATCTCTGGTTTTATGCAGCACCCCAACTCACCTTTCCCCTTAAGCAAGCATAAGTCGGTTTTCTACATTTGAGACCCTGTTCTGTTTTGTAATTCAGTTCCTGTGTAGCCAAGTTTACATTCCATGTGGTAGAGATATCTTATGATGTTTCTTTTTCTGTGTGACTTATTTCACTTAGAATCATCGTACCTGAATCCACTCATTATGCTGCCATGGGCCTGATGACATAGATTTCATTACTGAGTGATATTGCATTGTACGTAAGTACCACAACTTCTTTATCCATTTTTCACTTTCTGTGATTTTGAACTTGTACTGTAAACGAGGTTCTTGTAAACAGAGCCTTCCCAAACTTTGGGGTGGCTGTGTCTTTTTGATTTTAATTTCCCTAAGCTATAGGACCATAAGTGGAAGAGCCCTAGGCTCTGTTGCTTTGTTTTTTAGATGTTTCAGGAAACACCATACACTTCTCCAGAGTGGCTGTTGGCAATTTACATCCCGCCCATCAGCATAACAAGGCTCCCAGTTCTCCATGGCCTGTCCTGCCTTTCTGGATTTTACACTTTTTTCAGATGGCCCTTTTGACCGGGGGGCAGTGAGACTTCATTGTAGTGCAGATTTCCTTTGCAAGCTTGCTTGGTTGGCCAAAAAGGGCGTATGCGTTTTTTCCTGAATATATTCAGGAAAAAACGCATACGCCCTTTATGGCCAAGTGCATCATTGTGGACGTTCTGCCTCTTTTCCTTTGCTTTACATGCAATTCCAGTCTACCTCCTGAAATCAGTTTCCTGCAATTCTGCCCAGCGTTCAAGTCCTCTTGGCAGCCTTACTTCAATATATTTTTGGACGATAGCTGTCATTTATAACTCTGCAGGTCTGTGAATGACAGTGCCCCTGAGCTCCTTTCTTCAACTCGCTTTCTTGTGAGCTGGCCGCAACACCGCAGCATTGCTTCAGGCCCTAGTGTGGTTCCGGCATGACATGCTGAGCCTTTGGTTAATTCCTCTTCCTGGTGGTAAATGAGAGTTAAATTTGCCCGTCCAGACACCTCCAGCTAGTCTCTCATTGGTTCTCCCTATTCCTGTTCATTTTCCGCAGAAATTGCAAACTGGGCCAAACAAGAGGTTAAAGGCACTGACTCTCCAAGTGGGGAGAGTGTTAGTAAAGCGTCTGGAATGTTGCACCCGAGTACCGGGGGATGAAAACTGACACAATTAAACACGTTTCCCGATCACACGGTGGATCATACTCTGGGTTCCACATGCATGTTTTAGCTGAAGGAAGAATCCCTTAAACCTGGAGAGTTGAGACCCATGGAATGGGTACCATGCAATATGACTTCAAAGGGTCTGCATTTGCTCACCGAACCTCACCAATCCTATCACTGCTGCGTTTATGACACTGTACACACGCTTGATTCTCTTTCGGAGACATATAAATCCATAGGTTTTAAGATTCTTTCTAGTCAGGTATATTCTTACGCGTTTAATATGGGGTGTAGAGTCCACTTCGTTGAGCAAGGAGTAGCTCTTGTCTATTAAATATTTGGCTTATGGAACGGTATCTGTTCTAATTTCAATCTCTGGTTTTATGCAGCACCCCAACTCACCTTTCGCCTTAAGCAAGCATAAGTTGGATTTCTACATTTGAGACCCTGTTCTGTTTTGTAATTCAGTTCCTGTGTAGCCAAGTTTACATTCCTTGTAGTAGTGTTATCTTATGATGTTTGTTTTTCTGTGTGACTTATTTCACTTAGAATCATCGTACCTGAATCAACTCATTATGTTGCTATGGGCCTGATGACATAGATTTCATTGCTGAGTGATATGGCATTGTACATAAGTAGCACAACTTCTCTATCCATTTTTCACTTTCTGTGATATTGAACTTGTACCGTAAACGAGGTTCTTGTAAACAGAGCCGTCCCAAACTTTGAGGTGGCTCTGTCTTTTTGACTTTAATTTCCCTAAGCTATAGGACCATAAGTGGAAGTGCCCTAGGCTCTCTTGCTTTGTTTTTTAGATGTTTCAGGAAACACCATACACTTCTCCAGAGTGGCTGTTGGCAATTTACATCCCGCCCATCAGCATAACAAGGCTCCCAGTTCTCCATGGCCTGTCCTGCCTTTCTGGATTTTACATTTTTTTCAGATGGCCCTTTTGACAGGGGGGCAGTGAGACTTCATTGTAGTGCAGATTTCCTTTGCAAGCTTGCTTGGTTGGCCAAAAAGGGCGTATGCGTTTTTTCCTGAATATATTCAGGAAAAAACGCATACGCCCTTTTTGGCCAAGTGCATCATTGTGGACGTTCTGCCTCTTTTCCTATGCTTTACATGCAATTCCAGTCTACCACCTGAAATCGGTTTCCGGCAATTCTGCCCCGCTTTCAAGTCCTCTTGGCAGCCTTACTTCAATATATTTTTGGACGATAGCTGTCATTTATAACTCTGAAGTTTTGTGAATTAAAGTGTCCCTGAGCTCCTTTCTTCAACTCACTTTCTTGTGAGCTGGCCGCAACACCGCAGCCTTGCTTCAGGCCCTAGTGTTGTTCCGGCATGGCATGCTGAGCCTTTGGTTAATTCCTCATCCTGGTGGGCAATGAGAGTTAAATTTGCCCGTCCAGACACCTCCAGCTAGTCTCTCATTGGTTCTCCCTATTCCTGTTCATTTTCCGCAGAAATTGCAAACTGGGCCAAACAGGAGGTTAAAGGCACTGACTCTCCAAGTGGGGAGAGTGTTAGTAAAGCGTCTGGAATGTTGTACCCGTGTACCAGGGGACGAAAACTGACACATTTGTACACGTTTTCCGATCACACGGTGGATCATACTCTGGGTTCCACATGCATGTTTTAGCTGAAGGAAGAATCCCTTAAACCTGGAGAGTTGAGACCCATGGAATGGGTACCATGCAATATGACTTCAAAGGGTCTGCATTTGCTCACCGAACCTCACCAATCCTATCACTGCTGCGTTTATGCCGCTCTACACATGTTTGATTCTCTTTCGGAGACATAGAAATCCATAGGTTTTAAGATTCTTACTAGTCAGGTATATTCTTAGGCGTTTAATATGGGGTGTAGAGTCCACTTCGTTGAGCAAGGAGTAGCTCTTGTCTATTACATATTTGGCTTATGGAACGGTATCTGTGCTAATTTCAATCTCTGGTTTTATGCAGCACCCCAACTCACCTTTCCCCTTAAGCAAGGATAAGTTGATTTTCTACATTAGAGATCCTGTTCTGTTTTGTAATTCAGTTCCTGTGCAGCCAAGTTTACATTCCGTGTCGTAGTGATATCTTATGATCTTTCTTTTTCTGTGTGACTTATTTTACTTAGAATCATCGTACCTGAATCCACTCATTATGCTGCTACGGGCCTGATGACATAGATTTCATTGTTGAGTGATATTGAATTGTACGTAAGTACCACAACTTCTTTATCCATTTTTAGCTTTCTGCGATATTGAACTTGTACCGTAAACGAGGTACTTGTAAACAGAGCCGTCCCAAACTTTGGGGTGGCTGTGTCTTTTTGATTTTAATTTCCCTAAGCTATAGGACCATAAGTGGAAGTGCCTTAGGCTCTGTTGCTTTGTTTTTTAGATGTTTCAGGAAACACCAAACACTTCTCCAGAGTGCCTGTTGGCAATTTACATCCCGCCCATCAGCATAACAATGTTCCTAGTTCTCCATGGCCTGTCCTGCCTTTCTGGATTTTACACTTTTTTCAGATGGCCCTTTTGACCGGGGGGCAGTGAGACTTCATTGTAGTGCAGATTTCCTTTGCAAACTTGCTTGGTTGGCCAAAAAGCGCGTATGCGTTTTTTCCTGAATATATTCAGGAAAAAACGCATACGCCCTTTTTGGCCAAGTGCATCATTGTGGACGTTCTGCCTCTTTTCCTATGCTTTACATGCAATTCCAGTCTACTTCCTAAATCCGTTTACTGCAATTCTGCCCTGCTTTCAAGTCCTCTTGGCAGACTTACTTCAATATATTTTTGGACGATAGCTGTCATTTATAACTCTGCAGGTTTGTGAATTACAGTGCCCCTGAGCTCCTTTCTTCAACTCGCTTTCTTGTGAGCTGGCCGCAACACCGCAGGATTGCTTCAGGCCCTAGTGTGGTTCCGGCATGGCACGCTGAGCCTTTGGTTAATTCCTCTTCCTGGTGGGAAATGAGAGTTAAATTTGCCCGTCCGGACACCTCCAGCTAGTCTCTCATTGGTTCTCCCTATTCCTGTTCATTTTCCGCAGAAATTGCAAACTGGGCCAAAGAGGAGGTTAAAGGCACTGACTCTCCAAGTGGGGAGAGTGTTAGTAAAGCGTCTGGAATGTTGCACCCGAGTACCGGGGGACAACAACTGATACATTTGAACACGTTTCCCGATCACACGGTGGATCATACTCTGGGTTCCACATGCATGTTTTAGCTGAAGGAAGAATCCCTTAAACCTGGAGAGTTGTGACCCATGGAATGTGTACCATGCAATATGACTTCAAAGGGTCTGCATTTGCTCACCGAACCTCACCAATCCTATCACTGCTGCGTTTATGCTGCTGTACACACACTTGATTCTCTTTCGGAGACATATATATCCATAGATCTTAAGATTCTTACTAGTCAGGTATATTCTTAGGCGTTTAATATGGGGTGTTGAGTCCACTTCGTTGAGCAAGGAGTAGCTCTTGTCTATTACATATTTGGCTTATGGAACGGTATCTGTGCTAATTTCAATCTCTGGTTTTATGCAGCACCCCAACTCACCTTTCCCCTTAAGCAAGCATAAGTTGGTTTTCTACATTTGAGACCCTGTTCTGTTTTGTAATTCAGTTCCTGTGTAGCCAAGTTTACATTCCGTGTAGTAGTGATATCTTATGATGTTTCTTTTTCTTTGTGACTTATTTCACTTAGAATCATCGTATCTGAATCCACTCATTATGCTGCTATGGGCCTGATGACATAGATTTCATTGCTGAGTGATATTGCATTGTACGTAAGTACCACAACTTCTTTATCCATTTTTCGCTTTCTGCGATATTGAACTTGTACCGTAAACGAGGTTCTTGTAAACAGAGCCGTCCCAAACTTTGGGGTGGCTGTGTCTTTTTGATTTTAATTTCCCTAAGCTATAGGACCATAAGTGGAAGTGCCCTAGGCTCTGTTGCTTTGTTTTTTAGATGTTTCAGGAAACACCATACACTTCTCCAGAGTGGCTGTTGCCAATTTACATCCCGCCCAGCAGCATAACAAGGCTCCCAGTTCTCCATGGCCTGTCCTGCCTTTCTGGATTTTACACTTTTTCAGATGGCCCTTTTGACCTGGGGGAAGTGAGGCTTCATTGTAGTGCAGATTTCCTTTGCAAGCTTGCTTGGTTGGCCAGAAAGGGCATATGCGTTTCTTCATGAATATATTCAGGAAAAAACGCATGCGCCCTTTTTGGCCAAGTGCATCATTGTCGACGTTCTGAGTCTTTTCATATGTTGTCAATGCAATTCTAGTCTACCTCTTGAAATCGGTTTCCTGCAATTCTACCTTGCTGTCAGTGCCTCTTCATAGCCTTACCTCAATATACTTTTGGAAAATAGTTGGCCTTTATAACTCTGCAGGTTTTTGAATTGCAGTGGCCCTTAGCTCCATTTTTCAGCTCTTATTTTTGTGATCTTGCCTCATATCCACAGGATTTTTTCATGCCCTATTCTTCTTCTGGGGCGCCTTGCTCTGCCTTTGGTTAATTCTTCTTCCTGATGTGAAATTAGAGTGACATGTGCCCATTGAAACCGCTACAGCTATTTTCTCACTGGTTCCCCCTATTCCCATTCATCCTCCGCACTAACTGCAGACTGTGCGATACCGGAACTTAAAGGCATTGACTCTCCGTGTGGGGATGTTGTTAGTAAAGTGGCTGGAATGTTGATCCGGAGCCCCAGGAGAGGAAAATGAGGTGCGTTTTAGAAACCTTTCCCGATCATATGGTATACCATCCGCTGGATTTCCCATGCATGGTTTAGCTGTAGGAAGATTTCCTTCAACCTGGAGTGTTGGGACCCTTGGAATGAGTAGCATGAAGTATTGCATTAAACTTTCGGCAGTTGCTCACCAAAGCTCACCAATCCTCTCAGCCCCAAGTGTCCAGCCTTATGTCTTATCCAGCTGTGGGTTTATATGTGGTCATTCCATGTTGCATCACAGCCCCTGAGTGAATTTTGTAAGAATTTTTCTCTCTTTCATTGTTTCTGCGTTTTGGTTTTAAAATTTATTTCTATAATGGGGTTTAGCTCATTTTCACTGCTGTGTTTGGCCACTCTGCACACACTTGATTCCCTTATGGAGATATATCAATACATGGGTTTTAAGATTCTTATTACTCAGATATATTTCTCTGCAGTGTATAGGGTGTGTTGAGGCCAGTTCATTGAGCAAGGTGTAGATCTTGTCTAATACCTATTTGGTTTATTGAACGGTGTCTGTGCTAATTTCAAACTCTGGTTTTATGCATCACCCCACCTCTCCTTTCCCCTTAAGCTGACATAAGTGTGTTTTCTAAATGTGAGACACTGTTCTGTTTTGTAATTCATTTTTTGTGCAGCCATATTTATCCTCCCTCTGTAAGTGATATCTTATGATATGTTTCTTTTTCTGTTTGACTTATTTCAAGTAGTATTATCGGACCTAAATCCACTCTTTATCCTTCTACTAGCCTTATTACATTGATTTCATGGTGAAGAGATATTCCATTGTACATAAGTACCACATTTTCTTTATCCATTGTTCTCTTTCCTGGGATATTTAAGGTGTACTGAAGTTGAGGTTCTTGTAAACAGAGTAGCCCTAAACTGTGGTGTGCTTGTGTCTTGTTGATTTTTAGACTTCCCTAGATATACTTCCATGATTGGAAGTGTCCTATGCTCTGTAGCTCTGTTTTTTAGATGATTTAGGAACCACCATACACTTCTCCAGAGTGGCTCTCGGCAGTTCACACACTGTCCATCAGCGTATAAAGGCTCCCTGTTCTCCATGGCCTGTCCTGCATTTCTGGTTTTTACAATTTTTTCGGATGGCCCTTTTGACCGGTGGGAAATGAGACTTCTTTGTTGTGCACATTTGCATTGCTTGCTTGCTTGGTTGCCCATAAAGTGCGTATGCGTTTTTTCCTGGATATATTCAGGAAAAAACGCATACTCCTTTTTGGGCCAACAGCATCATTGTCGAAATTCTGCCGCTTTTCATGTGCTTTAAAGACGAGTCCAATCTATCTCTTGAAATCTGTTTCTTGCAATTCTGTCTTGCATTCAGATCCTCTTCTTTGCCTTACCTCAACATATTTTTGGACGTTAGTTTTCATTTATAACTCTGCAGGTTTGTGAATTGCAGTGACCCTGAGCTCCATTTTTTAAGTTGCTCTTTTGTGAGCTGGCCTCAAAGCCGCAGGATTGCTTCAGGCCCTATTTTGGCTCCAGCGAGGCGGGCTGAGCCTTTTTTTAATTCTTATTCTTAATTGGAAATTAGAGTGACATATGCCCGTCCAAACCCCTACAACTATTCTCTCATTGGTTCCCCCTCTTCCCGTTCATCCTCCTCACAATTTGCAAAATGTGTGAAACAGAAGTTTAAATGTGCTGATTCTCTAAGTGGGGAGATTCTAAGTAACGTGGCTGGAATGATGAACAGGAGCACGAGGAGAGGATAAATGAGGTGCATTTTAGACACATCTCCCCATCACATGGTGTACAGTCCTCTGGGTTTTCCATGCATGTTTTAGCTGTAGGAAGATCCCTTGAACCTGCAGATTTGGGACCCATTGAATGGGTACCAGGTAGTATTACTTTAAAGGGTGTGCATTTCCTCACCCAACCTCACATTTCTCTTAGCACGAACAGTTTCCAGCCTTATGTGTCATCCTGCTGTGGGTCTAGATGTGTTCAATCCATGTTGCATCACCGTCCCTGAGGAAAAGTTGTAAGAGGTTTTCTCTGTCTCTCTGTCGTTTATTTTTTTCAATTTATTACTATATTGGTTACAGCTGATTTTCAAAGCTCTGTTTCTTGCTGCTGTACATCCACTTGATTCACATACAGAGAGACATCAATAAATTCTTTTTCAGATTCTTACCAGTCATATATATTCTTTTCCGGTGACTTGAGTGTGCTGAGTGCAGTTCTTTTAGCTACCGTGTAGGCCTTGTTGATTATCAGTTTGGTATTTGGAATGGTATCTTTGCTAATTTCAACCTCCTGGATGATGCCTCACCCCTCCCCACCTTTCCCGTTTAGCAGCCTTACGCGTGTTTTCTACATACTTGACTATGTTTTTCTTTTGTAATTTATTTCATGTGTAGCCATTTTGGATTCCACCTTTAAGTGATATCTTATGATATGTGTCTTTTTCTTTTTGAATTATGTCACTTAGAATGATCATACGTAACTCCTCCGGAGTTGTTACAACTGGCCATATTTCATTGATTTCCAGGCTGAGTAATATTCCACTCTACATAAGTACCACATCTCTATCCATTTTTTCCCTCCAGAGACATTTAAGTTATATCCTAGTCGAGGATCTTTTAAACAGAGAGGCAGTAAACATTGGGGTGCCTGTGTCCTCTCGATTTTTGTTTTTCCCAAGACATACGCCCATAAGTGCAAGTGCCCTATGCTCTGTAGCTCATTTTTTAGATGCTTTAGTAAACACAATACACTTCTCCAGAATGGCCGTTGGCAATATACATTTCCACTATAAGCCTCACAGGGCTCCCTCTTCTCCTTGCCCTGTCCTGCATTTCTGGTGTTTACACTTTATGAGGATGGCTCTTCTGACTGATGCGAAGTGATATCTTTTGTAGTATTGATTTCCAGTGCCCACCTGTTTGGTTGGCTAAAAAAGTGTATGCCCTTTTCTTGAATATATACAGAAAAAAACGCATACCGCCTTTTTGGCCAACTGCAATGTTGGCAATGTTCAGCCCCTTTTCTTGTGCTTAATGGCGAGTCCTTCCTACCTCCTCAAATCCCTTTCCTGCCATTCTCCCTTGCTTACCAATCCTTTTCTCTGACTTTCCTCAAGACATTTTTCAGTGATAGATATTTTCAACTCTGCAGTTTCATGAATTTTACTGCCCCTGAGTTCCATTGTTCAACTTGTGTTTATGGGAACTGGCCACAAAGCAGTGGGATTTCCTCAAGCCCTATACTGTTTCCATGGGCAACCCTAGCCTTTGGTCAATTCGTCTTCCTGATTGGAAATTAGAGTGACATGTGCCTGTCTGAACACCTAGGACTTGTCTCTCATTGTTCCTCATCCTTCCGCTTCATCCTCTGGACAAATTCCAAACTGTACGCAACAGGATGTTGACAGTGCTGACATCTCCAAGTGGGGAGACTGTTAGTAAAGACGCTGGAGGGGTGAACCCGAGCACCAGGAGATGAGGAGATGAGATGCCTTTTCCAAACTCTTCCCGATCAGACGGTATACCATCCTCTGGGTGTGACAGACATGTTTTAGCAGTAGGAAGAGTCCCATTCATGTAAGGAGAACACCAGGGCTTTTTCAAAATCAGTGTCTCCCCGAAACCCAAACTGGGGAATTTTTTAAGCTACGGCTACACATATGTTCATTAAGGGCCTTGGGAAGTAGGCAGAGTCCAAACTTTAGATGATTGAAGTCTTCAGGGTCAGAAGCACTCACCACCGGCTTCCCTTAGGTTACACTTTAACTGTCATTGATAGATGATGTCAATAAAAATATCTATTCATTTTCCCGATTATTTCCCCTTATAGGTTATTGCAAAATATTGAGTGTAGTTCCCTGTGCTATACAGTAGTTCCTTGTTGATGATCTATTTTATACATAGCAGTGTGTATGTGTTAATTCCAAACTGTTAATTTATCCCTCCTCCCACCTTTCCCCTTTGGTAATAATAAATTATAAGATTTTATACTTCTCAGAAATGGGGGAGCTGAAAGAGAGGTATCATTTTCAATGGAAAAGCATTTAAAACAAGATTGAAGCATTAACCAAGATTATTAGGTGTACATCCTTGGAAAGAAATCACTTCATTTCTCTAATATTGACCTGACAAATAAGACAAACCTTTTCACTGAACTTGCTTATAATAAAGTGATGGAAATATCAAATGGAAGTGTTAGAAACATCTTATTTTACCCGAGCCTTATAAACTGTTCTATGTTAACTACAGTTTGGCTCACACATCTGTTCATTGAAGTTACAATAGTCTCAATTTCTGTTACTGATCCTCCAGAGTGGACCCCAACAAGTGTCCCCCTGCCCAGTGTCATTGGGGCCAACAGATCGAGACTGAGTTTGGTTCACAAGCAAAGGAAACTTTATATTTTAAACAGAGAATGGAGAGGTGAGAGCACGCACTACCCCGTGGGCTGTGGGCTGGGCTGCTGTGTAGAGATCCTGTCAGAGTCAGTGGGAGGGAGGGGGCGGAGCACTCGAGGGCCGGGTTGGCTGCAGCTCAGCCTCTATATCTCGGAGTCTGCACTGGGCCCCAGGAGCTGAGGTGTCGACCCAGCCATTCTGCACTAGGAAATCTGGTCTGAAGTGCCGGGTGTGGAACCTCTGCATGCGGGACCCTAGGAGCACGTGAAATTAGACAAAGCACAAAGGATAAAAAAGGTCAGACTTGACTTTATTGCCCAGATTCTATTTTTATCTCCCAGGGATTTTTAATGGGCTTTGCTGGGGACAAACCCCTCCTCTGCCTTTTGTCCCGTTCCTCATTCTTGGAGTGCTGAGGGTGCAGACCCTTCTTCTGTAACTGCTGAGTGCTGAGTTGGGAGCCCTCATACCAGGGGACGAGGGTCAGAACTTCTCCCCAGCAGCCTCCAGGTGACGTTGATTGGCCCCAGGACCCCTGCCTCCCTGCTCGTCCGCCTGAGCACCAGCATTGGAAGTGTTATAGATGCTAATGACCTTTAAGGGTCCAGGAAAGAGATGTGTAGAGACGCTGTGGGGGCCGGTTTCACCCCGCCCCACATTTGTTCGGCCACCTTAGGCTGACCGTTTCTGCCAGCCTAGATGCTCTGACCAGTAGTCTGCTCTTTCTTCAATTAGGCCCCTGAATTAACGTAAAAACAGCACCAGGTGTCAGAGCCCTGCCCGCTCAACTCCCAGACAGTCCAGGGTCAATGGTGATCAAGGACCATGATGGCCACTGAGTCAACAGCCTTTTGAAGTAAACAGGAGTCCAGCCGGTCTTATTGGCCACCATCATCACGGTGTCTGTAGGCTTTTCTATGGTGACAGTGTGATATACGTTTCCCCCGCCAAGATTATTAGCTCCCCTCCGGGTGCAGTAAGTCCTGCAAGCAGTAGTCTACTCCTTCGGGACACACTATTGTTGTTTTATGAGAGAAACTCCAGGTCAAGTGATGTTCACACGAGTCGTCATGGTGCCCTGTTGCCCCTGGTTATCTCTCTGGATGTTGGAGTTGGAGGGCCTCCTCACTCGAGGTCAGTGTGCCCACGGAGCGAACCCTGCAACTTCAGGGCATGGTTGGTGATTAGGATCACCACGTGGGGTCCTTTTCCCTTAGGAGAGAGGTGGCCTTTTGGGCTGCTGATTTTCAGGTTTTTAGATACCGCCAGTATCTTGGCCAGATGTGGCAGTGGGCCAAGCCCCTTGGTGACTGTAGTTTATCCTACCTGGATGGCATTCTTGTGTTGTTCCATTTCAAGTGGTCCCAGTTTTTGCACTAATTCTCCAATGGCGACTCACCTTTCACCGGGAATGGAAAGGTCAAAGGGTTTAGCTCAATTAGGGAGTTCCAGGGCAAGGGTCTGAATTGACTGCTCTTTCCATTCTTGAAAGGCCACTTCTGGATTCTGTTCAAAAGGATCATCATCTTTTCCTTTCAGTGTTTCATATAGAGGCCCAGCTAGTAGACTGTAGTTAGGGATCCAGAAGCAGCAAACCCTGGCCTCCCCAGGAACCCCTAAGCTGTCTTCTAGTTTTAGAAAGGGGTAAGGCTGCAAATGGTTTCTTCCCTTTCCTGGGATGGGCTTCTCCGACCTTCTGTGAGAATGAAGCCCAGGCAGGTCACCGCAGTCTGTGATATTTGAGCTTTTTCTTGGACAACTTCTATCCTTTATTGGCTTGGTAGTTCAGAGGCCTCCTTAGTAGGGCTGGCGATCAGAATGTCGTCTGCATATTGAAGGAGGGTTTCCTTTTCCAGAGGTAGAACTTTTCAGTCTTTAGCTAAGCTTTCCCCAAAGATGGTGTGGGAATTTTTGAACCCTTGGGGCAAGACGGCCCGGAAGTATTGTTTTAGTTGTATGTTGAGTCCTGCCACTCACAAGCCAAAATTTCTTGTGACTCTGGGACTAATGGAATACAAAAGAAGGCATCATTGAGACTAATACAGAATACCATGTCCTGGTGGTTGGTAGAATGACCAGCAGGGTGTAGGAATTAGGAGCAACTGGAGGTATATCCTCAGTGGCTTCACTGACTGTCCTGACATCCTTTACCAGGTCCCCAGCAGCCCATGGGGCTCTCGTGGTCAGGCCAATCCCAGGATATGGAGCTCTCCTGGGCAGGTACCCCACCCCCAACCCAGCCCACGGGGCTCTCGTGGTCAGGCCTCTCCCAGGATACAGAGCTACCCTTGCAGGTACCGTGGCAGGGCTGGGCACACAGGAACCGTGCACATAGCTCTCACTGAAGAGCACCCCCATCTCACCTGTCGCTCAGAGCTGACACAGAGCACCTCAGAGCAGGACTTGAACTAACAAACAGCAGCTGCGACAGGTCTGTGACCCTGGGCATCACTCTGTGTGGCCTCCCTCCACCTGGTCTTCCAGAGACTTCCACTGCACCCGGGGCACCAGGCCTCTGTCTCCAACCACCACCCACCCCTCCTCTCCCTGACTCCTGGGTTCCTCTCATTAGGAGAGGCTTTTCTTGAAGTTGTCTCCCACTCATGGGCCAGATAAAATGATTAGAAAACAAGCCAAAGCTGCAGCCCCTTGTCTATCCTGACTCTCAGGAGCCCACACCTGTTCCTTGGACCTGGCCGGTTCAGCAAGTTCCATTTTCTGCAACTGTGAGCCCCTGAGGGGTGATGATTGGCTGACCTGGGCAGCCTTACGGTGCCGGCCAGCCCTCCCCAGGTGTGCCTGGGTTGAGATCAATATAAATACCACTCCAGGCAGCAAGAGCCCCTGCAGCTGTGCCTGACGCCATTTTCTCTGCCCTGTCAGCAGTCTCGGGGCTGGGCTGGTGGGAGGGAGTGAGAGGCCACGGCTTTGTGGGTGGCCCAGTGTGAGTGGGGCTCTGCTGGACTTTCTGCAGCAGTTGCCAGGCTGCCACCTGCTAAAGAAGAGGATGTGTCACCCATACCTGCTGCTGGAATTTCTCCCTGGGCAGAGGTGAGGAAGGAAAAAAGCAGTGGGAGCAGGGACAGGACGGGTATCTCAGGCAGGGAAATGGAAATCTTCCAGAAGAGCACCCAGGACCAGGGCCATCCTGGCTGGCCTGCAGGCACCAAGTCAGCTGGCATGCTGTCACTCATGTGGCTCCATGGCCCTTCCTCTAGGCTTTCAAGTCCTTGTATATATTCAGGTGTTTTACCTGGGAAGGGTGGGAACAGTTCAGCAGCAACTGGCCTGGGGCTCAGCTCACGTTCACTCACAGATGCCTCGGCACGGTGCCCCAGCTTTGCAATGAGGACGCTTGTTGTGTGGGGGCTGCTGGCTGAATGGGAGACGATTCCCCACCACTGACCAACTTCAGAATTGTTTACAACTGGAGCAAGGGCCCTGATACGGTTTTCCTCTGAGTAACTGGTGGGTTCTGTTTTTTTTTTCTCTTTTTCGTTTTTGGTTCAAGGTAGAATTTATTCCTCTTTTTTGTATTTACAGATATAAGCATGGAAATAATTTATTCATATAAATACATGTATGTGAAGGGAATAATTGTTTTTTCTGTTTTGTTTTTTAAATTTTATTTCTTTTTAATTTTGAATTTTATTTTATATTTTTATACAGCAAGTTCTTATTGGTTATCTATTTTATACATATAAATGTTTACATGCCAATCCCAATCTCTCAACTCCTCCCACCACCACCCCCCCAAGAGCTTTCCCCCCTTGTTGTCCATACGATTGTTGTCTACATCTGTTGCTCTATTTATGCCTTGCAAAACGGTTAATCTGTACAGTTTTTCTAGGTTCCACATATATGCATGAATATACAAGATTTGTTTTTCTCTTTCTGACTTACTTCACTCTGTATGACAGTCTCTAGATCCATCGACGTCTCTACAAATGACCCAATTTCATTCCTTTCATGGCTTAGTAATATTCCATTTTATATATGTACCACATCTTTATGCATTCGTCTGTCTGTGGGCATTTAGGTTGCTTCCATTACCTCGATATTGTAAATAGTGATGCAATGAACATTGCGGTGAATGTCTCTTTTTGATTTATGGTTTTGTCTGGGTATATGTCCAGTACTGGGATTGCTGTATCATATGGTAATTCTATTAATAGTTTCTTAAGAAACTCCATATTGTTCTCCATAGTGACTGTGTCAATTTATATTCCCAACAATAGTGGAAGAGGCTTCCTTTTCTCCACACCCATTCCAGCATTTGTTGTTTGTAGATTTTCAGATGATGCCCATTCTAACAGGTGTGAGGTGATACCTCATTGTTGAGTCCATTTCGTTGAGCAAGGGGTAGGTCTTCTCTATTACATATTTGGCTTATGGAACGGTATCTGTGCTAATTTCAAACTCTGGTTTTATGCAGCACCCCAACTCACCTTTCCCCTTAAGCAAGCATAAGTTGGTTTTCTAAACTTGAGACCCTGTTCTGTTTTGTAATTCAGTTCCTGTGTAGCCAAGTTTACATTCCGTGCATTAGTGATACCTTATGATGTTTCTTTTTCTGTGTGACTTATTTCACTTAGAATCATCGTGCCTCAATCCACTCATTATGCTGGTACAGGCCTGGTGACACAGATTTCATTGCTGAGTGGTATTCTGTTGTACGTAAGTACCGCAACTTCTTTATCAATTATTTGTTCTCTGGGATATTTAACTTGTACCGTAGAAGAGGTTCCTGTAAACAGAGCCATCCCAAATTTTGGGGTGGCTGTGTCTTTTGATTTTAATTTCCCTAAGCTATAGGACCATAAGTGGAAATGCCCTAGACTCTGTTACTTTGTTTTTCAGATGTATCAGGAAACACTATACACTTCTCCAGAGTGACTGTTGGCAATTTACATCCCGCCCATCAGCATAACAAGGCTCCCAGTTCTCCATGGCCTGTCCTGCCTTTCTGGATTTTACACTTTTTTCAGATGGCCCTTTAGACCAGGGGGAAGTGACACTTCATAGTAGTTCGGATTTCCATTGCAAGCTTGCTTGGTTTGCCAAAAAGGGCGTATGTGTTTTTTCCTGAATATATTCAGGAACAAACTCATATGCCCTTTTTTGTCACGTGCATCATTGTCGATGTTCTGCCTCTTTTCCTATGCTTTAAATGCAAATCCAGTCTACCTCCTGAAATCGGTTTCCTGAAATTCTGCCCCGCTTTCAAGTCCTCTTCGCAGCCTTACTTCAATATATTTTTGGACATTATCTGTCATTTATAACTCTGCAGGTTTGTGAATTACAGGGCCCCTGAGCTCCTTTCTTCAACTCGCTTTCTTGTGAGCTGGCCGCAAACCCGCAAGACTGCTTCAGGCCCTAATCTGCTTCTGGCAGGGCACGCTGAGCCTTTGGTTAATTCCTCTTCCTGGTGGGAAATGAGTGTTAAATATGCCCGTCCAGACACCTACCTCACTCTCAACCCCTTGGTGATGTGGGTCCTCTGGTTTGTGGCCACCTTTGCTGGGTTCCTCACCTTTCGATGATGTGGTCCCACTAGTGTGAGGACACTCCTGTCTGGTTCTCATCCACGTGGTTATGTGGACCCCCTGGTGAGAGTCTGTTCCTGGCTGTGTTCCTCACCCTTCTGTGAGGGAGACCCTCTGCTGATAGGTCACTCCTGCATGGCTGGCACACATTGCCTTGGTGAAGTCAGCTGTGTGGTGGCAGTTGGAGCGTGCTGGGGATCTCCTGCCCCCGGTGATGAGGGCCCTCTTGCGTCAGGCCCTAACTGCTGGGCTCACCAACTTTTCTTAGTGAGCCCAATGATGCTTGGGCACTCCTCTTAGGACCCCATCTCCATGGGGATGTGGGCCTTCTGCTCTGAGGTCCCAACGGCTGGGTTGTTCACATTTTCATGATGTGGGCTCTCTGGTGTTAGTTCACAGAGGCCTGGATCCCATAGCCTCTGTGCTCTTGGCCGCCTGCTGGGAGGTTCCAACTGCTGGATTCCTCACTTTTTTAATTTTTTAGGCCCTCTGTTGTGAGGATCCTCCTGCCTGCCTCACTCCCAGCCCCTTCGTGATGTGTGTCCTCTGGTTTGAGGTCACATGTGCTGGGTTCCTCACCTTTCGATGATGTGGGACCAATGGTCTTAGGAGACTCCTGCCTGGTTCACATCCCCTTTGTGATGTGGGCCCTCTGGTGAGAGTCTGATCCTGGCTGGGTTCCTCACCCATCTGTGAGGTGGGCCCTCTACTATCAGGTAACTCTTGCCTGGCTTGCTCACCTCGCCTTGTTGACATGAGCCCTCTGGTGGCACTTGGACCCTGCTGGGAGCCTCCTCATCTCTTTGATGAGGGCCCTCTGACGTCAGGCCCTAACTGTTGGGCTCCCCAACTTTTCTTAGTGAGCCCAGTGATGCTCGGGCACTCCTCTTAGGTTCCCATCTCCATGGGGATGTGGGCCTTCTGCTCTGAGGTTCCAACGGCTGGGTTGATCACAGTTTCATGATGTGGGCTCTCTGGTGTTAGTTCACTGTGGCCTGGATCCCATAGCCTCTGTGCTCTTGGCCGCCTGCTGGGAGGTTCCAACTGCTGGATTCCTCACTTTTTAAATTTTTTAGGCCCTCTGTTGTGAGGATCCTCCTGCCTGCCTCACTCCCAGCCCCTTCGTGATGTGTGTCCTCTGGTTTGAGGCCACATGTGCTGGGTTCCTCACCTTTCGATGATGTGGGACCAATGGTCTTAGGAGACTCCTGCCTGGTTCACATCCCCTTGGTGATGTGGGCCCTCTGTTGAGAGTCTGATCCTGGCTGGGTTCCTCACCCTTCTGTGAGGTGGGCCGTCTGCTGTGAGGTCACTCCTGCCTGGCTTGCTCACCTCGCCTTGTGGACATGAGCCCTCTGGTGGCACTTGGAGCCTGCTGGGAGTCTCCTCCCCTCGGTGATGAGGGCCCTCTTGCGTCAGGCCCTAACTGCTGGGCTCACCACATTTTGTGATGTGCGCCCAGTGGTTCGAAGACACTCCATCCAGGTTCACATCCCCATTGGGATGTGGGCCTTCTGCTCTGAGGTCCCAACGGCTGGGTTGTTCACAGTTTCATGATGTGGGCTCTCTGCTGTTAGTTCGCTCTGGCCTGGATGTCATAGCCTCTGTGCTCTGGGCCGCCTGCTGGAAGGTTCCAACTGCTCGATTCCTCAACTTTTGTATTCTATGGGTCCTGTGTTGTGATGCTCCTCCTGCCTGCCTCACTCGCAACCCCTTCTTGATGTGGGTCCTCTGGTTTGAGGCCACATGTGCTGGGTTCCGCAACTTTCAATGATGTGGCCCCACTGGTGTGAGGACACTCCTGCCTGGTTCCCATCCCCTTGGTGATGTGGGCCTTCTGGTGACAGTCTTATCCTGGCTGGGTTCCTCACTCTTCTGTGAGGTAGGCCCTCTGCTGTGAGGTCAATCCTGCCTGACTTGCACACATCACCTTGGTGACGTGGGCCCTCTGTTGGCACATGGAACCTGCTGGGAGCCTCCTGCCCTCGGTGATGACGGCCCTCTAGCATCAGGCCCTAACTGCTGGGCTCCCCACGTTTTCTGATGTGAACCCAGTGATGCCAGGACACTCCTGTCAGGTTCCCATCCCCATGGGGATGTGGGCTTTCTGCTCTGAGGTCCCAACGCCTGGGTGGCTCACAGTTTCATGATGTGGGCTCTCTGGTGTTAGTTCACTCCTGCCTGCATCCCATAGCTTCTGTGCTCTCGGCCGCCTGCTGGGAGGTTCCAAATGCTGGATTCCTCACCTTTTTTATTCTTTGGGCCCTCTGTTTTTAGGCTACTCCTACCTGCCTCACTCCCATCCCCTTTGTGATGTATGTCCTCTGATATGAGGCCGTATGTGCTGGGTTCTTCACCTTTCAATGATGTGGCCCCACTGGTGGGAGGACAGTCCTGACTGGTTCCCATCCCCTTGGTGTTGTGGGCCCTCTGGCAAGAGTCTCATCCTACCTCGGTTCCTCACCCTTCTGTGAGATAGGCCCTCTGCTGTGAGGTCACTACTGCCTGGCTGGCGCATGCCACCTTGTAGACGTGGGCCCTCTGTTGGCAGTTGGAACCTGCTGGGAGTCTCCTCCCCTCAGTTATGAGGGCTCCCTGGCGTCGGGCCCTAACTGCTGGGCTCCTAACATTTTCTGATATGTGCTAAGTGGTGCGAAGCCACTCCTGCCAGGTTCCCATCCCAATGGGGATGTGGGCCTTCTGTTCTGAGGTCCCAACGGCTGGGTTGCTCACAGGTTCATGATGTGGGCCTTCTGCTGTGAGTTCACTGTGGCCTGGATCCCATAGCCTCGGTGCTCTGGGCCACTTGCTGGGAGGTTCCAACTGCTGGATTCCTCAACTTTTATATTCTATGGACCCTGTGTTGTGAGGCCAGTCCTGCCAGCCTCATTCCGAAACCCTTGGTGATGTGGTTCCTCTGGTTTGAGGCTACATGTGCTGGGATCCTCACCTTTCGATGATGTTGTCCCACTGGTGTGGGGACACTCCTGCCTGGTTCCCATCCCCTTGGCGATGTGGGCCCTCTGGTGAGAGTCTGATCCTGGCTGTGTTCCTCACCCTTCTGTGAGGTGGGCCCTCTGCTGTGAGGTCACTCCTGCCGGGCTGGCACACATCGCCTTGGTGACATTGGCCCTCTGGTGGCAGCTGGAGCCTGCTGGGAGCCTCCTCCCCTTGGTGATGAGTGCCCTCTAGCGTCAGGCCCTAACTTCTGAGCACCCCACGTTTTCTGATGTGAGCCCAGTGATGCCAGGACACTCCTGTCATGTTCCCATCACCATGGGGATGTGGGCCTTCTGCTCTGAGGTCCCAATGTCTGGGTTGCTCACAGTTTCATGATGTGGGCTGTCTGGTGTTAGTTCACTCTGGCTTGGATCCCCTAGCCTCTGTGCTCTGGGCCGCCTGCTGGGAGGTTCCAACTGCTGGATTCCTCACCTTTCTTATTTTTGGGCCCTCTGTTGTGAGGCTCCTCCTGCCTGCCTCACTCCCAGCCCCTTGGTGATAGGTGTCCTATGGTTTGAAGCCACATGTTCTGGGTTCCTCACCTTTAGATGATGTGGCCCTACTCATGTGAGGACACTCCTGCCTGGTTCCAATCCATTTGGTGATGTGGGCCCTCTGGTGCAAGTCTGATCCTGACTGGGTTCGTCACACTTCTCTGAGGTGGGCCCTCTGCTGTGAGGTCTTTCGTGCCTGGTTGGCACACATCGCCTTGGTGACGTCAGCCCTCTGGTGGCAGTTGGAGCCTGCTGGGAGCCTCCTTCCCTTGGTGATGAGGGTCCTCTGGCGTCAGGCCCTAACTGCAGGTCTCCCAAAATTTTCTGACATGTTCTCAGTGGTGCGAGGACACTCCTACCAGATTTATATCCCCATGGGGATGTGGGCCTCCTGCTCTGAGGTCCCAATGGCTGGGTTGCTCAGTTTCATGACATGGGCCCTCTTCTGTGAGTTCACTGTGGCCTGGATCCCATAGCCTCGGTGCTCTGGGCCGCCTGCTGGGAGGTTCCAACTGCTGGATTCCTCACTTTTTTATTCTATGGGCCCAGTGTTGTGAGGCTACTCCTGCCTGCCTCACTCCAAGGCCCTTGGTGATGTGGGTCCTCTGGTTTGAGGACACATGTGCTGAGTACGTCACCTTTCGCTGATGTGGCCCCACTGGTGTGAAGACACTCCTGCCTGGTTCCCATCCCCTTGGTGATGTGGGCCCTCTGGTGAGAGTCTGATGTTGGCTGGGTTTCTCACCCTTCTGTGAGGTGGGACCTCTGCTGTGAGGTAACTCATGCCTGGCTTGCTTATGTTGCCTTGGCAACGTGAGCACTCAGGTGGCAGTTGGGGCCTGCTGGGAATCTCCTCCCCTCGGTTATGAGAGCTCTGGATAAAACACATATGCCCTTTTTTGCCAAGTGCATTATTTTCCAAGTTCTGTCTCTTTTCCTATGCTTTAAGAGCGACTCCCGTGTACCTTCTGAAATCGGTTTCCAGCAATCCTGCCCCGCATTCAAGTCCTCTTCGCAGCCTTACTTCAGTATAATTTTGGATGATAGCTGTCATTTATAACTCTGCAGGTTTGTGAATAACAGTGTCCCTGAGCTCCTTTCTTCAACTCGCTTTCTTGTGAGCTGGCCGTAAAACTGCAGGATCTCTTCAGGTCCTAATCTGGTCCCAGCATGGCATGCGGAGCCTCTAGTTCATTCGTCTTCCTGGTGGGAAATGAGAGTTAAATTTGCCCGTCCAGACACCTACAGATAGTCTCACATTGGTTCTCCTTATTCCTGTTCATATTCCGCAGAAATTGCAAACTGGGCCAAACAGGAGGTTAAAGGCACTGACTCTCCAAGTGGGGAGAGTGTTAGTAAAGCATCTGGAATGTTGCACCCGAGTACCAGGGGATGAAAACTGAGACACATTTGAACACGTTTCCCGATCACACAGTGGATCATACTCTGGGTTCCACATGCATGTTTTAGCTGAAGGAAGAATCCCTTAAACCTGGAGAGTTGAGACCCATGGAATGGGTACCATGCAATATGACTTCAAAGGGTCTGCATTTGCTCACCGAACCTCACCAATCCTATCACTGCAGTGTTTATGCCGCTGTACACACGCTTGATTCTCTTTCGGAGACATATAAATCGATAGGTTTTAAGATTCTTACTAGTCAGGTATATTCTTAGGCGTTTAATATGGGGTGTTGAGTCCACTTCGTTGAGCAAGGAGTAGCTCTTGTCTATTACATATTTGGCTTATGGAACAGTATCTGTGCTAATTTCAATCTCTGGTTTTATGCAGCACCCCAACTCACCTTTCCCCTCAAGCAAGCATAAGTTGGTTTTCTACATTTGAGACCCTGTTCTGTTTTGTAATTCAGTTCCTGTGTAGCCAAGTTTACATTCCGTGCAGTAGTGATATCTTATGTTGTTTCTTTTTCTGTGTGACTTATTTCACTTAGAATCATTGTACCTGAATCCACTCATTATGCTGCTACTGACCTGATGACATAGATTTCATTGCTGAGTGATATTGCATTGTACGTAAGTACCACAACTTCTTTATCCATTTTTCACTTTCTGTGATATTGAACTTGTACCGTTAACGAGGTTCTTGTAAACAGAGCCGTCCCAAACTTTGGGGTGGCTGTGTCTTTTTGATTTTAATTTCCCTAAGCTATAAGACCATAAGTGGAAGTGCCCTAGGCTCTGTTGCTTTGTTTTTTAGATGTTTCAGGAAACACCATACACTTCTCCAGAGTGGCTGTTGGCAATTTACATCCCGCCCATCAGCATAACAAGGCTCCCAGTTCTCTATGGCCTGTCCTTCCTTTCTGGATTTTACACTTTTTTCAGATGGCCCTTTTGACCGGGGGGCAGTGAGACTTTACTGTAGTGCAGATTTCCTTTGCAAGCTTGCTTGGTTGGCCAAAAAGTGCGTATGGGTTTTTTCCTGAGGAAAAAACGCATATGCCCTTTTTGGCCAAGTGCATCATTGTGGACGTTCTGCCTCTTTTCCTATGCTTTACATGCAATTCCAGTCTACCTCCTGCAATCGGTTTCCTGCAATTCTGCCCCGCTTTCAAGTCCTCTTGGCAGCCTTACTTCAATATATTTTTGGACGATAGCTGTCATTTATAACTCTGCAGGTATGTGAATGACAGTGCCCCTGAGCTCCTTTCTTCAACTCGCTTTCTTGTGAGCTGGCCGCAACACCGCAGCTTCGCTTCAGGCCCTAGTGTGGTTCCGCAATGGCATGCTGAACCTTTGGTTAATTCCTCTTCCTGGTGGGAAATGAGAGTTAAATTTGCCCGTCCAGACACCTCCAGCTAGTCTCTCATTGGTTCTCCCTATTCCTGTTGATTTTTCGCAGAAATTGCAAACTGGGCCAAACAGGAGGTTAAAGGCACTGACTCTCCAAGTGGGGAGAGTGTTAGTAAAGCGTCTGGAATGTTGCACCCGAGTACCAGGGGACAAAAAGTGACACATTTGAACACGTTTCCCGATCACACGGTGGATCATACTCTGGGTTCCACATGCATGTTTTAGCTGAAGGAAGAATCCCTTAAACCTGCAGAGTTGAGACCCATGGAATGGGTACCATGCAATGTCACTTCATAGGGTCTGCATGTGTTCACCGAACCTCACCAAACTTATCACTGCTGCATTTATGCCGCTGTACACACGCTAGATTCTCTTTCGGAGACATATAAATCGATAGGTTTTAAGATTCTTACTAGTCAGGTATATTCTTAGGCGTTTAATATGGGGTGTAGAGTCCAGTTCGTTGAGCAAGGAGTAGCTCTTGTCTATTACATATTTGGCTTATGGAACGATATCTGTGCTAATTTCAATCTCTGGTTTTATGCAGCACCCCAACTCACCTTTCCCCTTAAGCAAGCATAAGTTGGTTTTCTACATTTGAGACCCTCTTCTGTTTTGTAATTCAGTTCCTTTGTAGCCAAGTTTACAAGCCGTGTATTAGTGATATCTTATGATGTTTCTTTTTCTGTGTGACTTATCTCACTTAGAATCATCGTACCTTAATCCACTCATTATGCTGCTACGGGCCTGATGACATAGATTTCATTGCTGAGTGACATTGCATTGTACGTAAGTACCACAACTTCTTTATCCATTTTTCGCTTTCTGTGATATTGAACATGTACCGTAAACGAGGTTTTTGTAAACAGAGCCGTCCCAAACTTTGGGGTGGCTGTGTCTTTTTGATTTTAATTTCCCTAAGCTATAGGACCATAAGTGGAAGTGCCCTAGGCTCTGTTGCTTTGTTTTTTAGATGTTCCAGGAAACACCATACACTTCTCCAGAGTGGCTGTTGGCAATTTACATCCCGCCCATCAGCATAACAAGGCTCCAAGTTCTCCATGGCCTGTCCTGCCTTTCTGGATTTTACACTTTTCTCAGATGGCCCTTTTGACCGGGGGGCAGTGAGACTTCATTGTAGTGCAGATTTCCTTTGCAAGCTTGCTTGGTTGGCCAAAAAGGGCGTATGCGTTTTTTCCTGAGGAAAAAACGCATATGCCATTTTTGGCCAAGTGCATCATTGTGGACGTTCTGCCTCTTTTCCTATGCTTTACATGCAATTCCAGTCTACCTCCTGAAATCGGTTTCCTGCAATTCTGCCCCACTTTCAAGTCCTCTTGGCAGCCTTACTTCAATATATTTTTGGACGATAGCTGTCATTTATAACTCTGCATGTTTGTGAATGACAGTGCCCATGAGCTCCTTTCTTCAACTCGCTTTCTTGTGAGCTGGCCGCAACACCGCAGCATTGCTTCAGGCCCTAGTGTGGTTCCGGCATGGCACGCTGAGCCTTTGGTTAATTCCTCTTCCTGGTGGGAAATGAGAGTTAAATTTGCCCGTCCAGACACCTCCAGCTAGTCTCTCATTGGTTCTCCCTATTCCTGTTCATTTTCCGCAGAAATTGCAAACTGGGCCAAAGAGGAGGTTAAAGGCACTGACTCTCCAAGTGGGGAGAGTGTTAGTAAAGCGTCTGGAATGTGTCACCCGAGTACCAGGGGATGAAAACTGACACAACTGAACACGTTTCCCGATCACATGGTGGATCATACTCTGGGTTCCACATGCATGTTTTAGCTGAAGGAAGAATCCCTTAAACCTGGAGAGTTGAGACCCATGGAATGGGTACCATGCAATATGACTTCAAAGGGTCTGCATTTGCTCACCGAACCTCACCAATCCTATCACTGCTGCGTTTATGCCGCTGTACACACGATTGATTCTGTTTCGGAGACATAGAAATCCATAGGTTTTAAGATTCTTACTAGTCAGGTATATTCTTAGGCGTTTAATATGGGGTGTAGAGTCCACTTCGTTGAGCAAGGAGTAGCTCTTGTCTATTACATATTTGGCTTATGGAACGGTATGTGTGCTAATTTCAATCTCTGGTTTTATGCAGCACCCCAACTCACCTTTCCCCTTAAGCAAGCATAAGTCGGTTTTCTACATTTGAGACCCTTTTCTGTTTTGTAATTCAGTTCCTGTGTAGCCAAGTTTACATTCCATGTGGTAGAGATATCTTATGATGTTTCTTTTTCTGTGTGACTTATTTCACTTAGAATCATCGTACCTGAATCCACTCATTATGCTGCTACGGGCCTGATGACATAGATTTCATTGCTGAGTGATATTGCATTGTACGTAAGTACCACAACTTCTTTATCCATTTTGCGCTTTCTGTGATATTGAACTTGTACCGTAAACGAGGTTCTTGTAAACAGAGCTGTACCAAACATTTGGGTGGTTGTGTCTTTTTGATTTTAATTTCCCTAAGCTATAGGACCATAAGTGGAAGTGCCCTAGGCTCTGTTGCTTTGTTTTTTAGATGTTTCAGGAAACACCATACACTTCTCCAGAGTGGCTGTTCGCAATTTACATCCCGCCCATCAGCATAACAAGGCTCCCAGTTCTCCATGGCCTGTCCTGTCTTTCTGGATTTTACACTTTTTTCAGATGGCCCTTTTGACCGGGGGGCAGTGAGACTTCATTGTAGTGCAGATTTCCTTTGCAAGCTTGCTTGGTTGGCCAAAAAGGGCGTATGCGTTTTTTCCTGAATATATTAAGGAAAAAACGCATATGCCCTTTTTGGCCAAGTGCATCATTGTGGACGTTCTGCCTCTTTTCCTATGCTTTACATGCAATTCCAGTCTACCTCCTGAAATCGGTTTCCTGCAATTCTGCCCCGCTTTCAAGTCCTCTTGGCAGCCTTACTTCAATATATCTTTGGACGATAGCTGTCATTTATAACTCTGCATGTTTGTGAATGACAGTGCCCCTGAGCTCCTTTCTTCAACTCGCTTTCTTGTGAGCTGGCCGCAACACCGCAGCATTGCTTCAGGCCCTAGTGTGGTTCTGGCATGGCACGCTGAGCCTTTGGTTAATTCCTCTTCCTGGTGGGAAATGAGAGTTAAATTTGCCCGTCCAGACACCTCCAGCTAGTCTCTCATTGGTTCTCCCTATTCCTGTTCATTTTCCGTAGAAATTGCAAACTGGGCCAAACAGGAGGTTAAAGGCACTGACTCACCAAGTGGGGAGAGTGTTAGTAAAGCGTCTGGAATGTTGCACCCGAGTACCGGGGGACGAAACCTGAGACACCTTTGAACATGTTTCCCGATCACACGGTGGATCATACTCTGGGTTCCACATGCATGTTTTAGCTGAAGGAAGAATCCCTTAAACCTGGAGAGTTGAGACCCATGGAATGGGTACCATGCAATATGATTTCAAAGGGTCTGCATTTGCTCACCGAACCTCACCAATCCTATCACTGCTGCATTTATGCCACTGTACACACACTTGATTCTCTTTCTGAGACATATAAATCCATAGGTTTTAAGATTCTTACTAGTCAGGTGTATTCTTAGGCGTTTAATATGGGGTGTAGAGTCCACTTCGTTGAGCAAGGAGTAGCTCTTGTCTATTAAATATTTGGCTTATGGAACGGTATCTGTTCTAATTTCAATCTCTGGTTTTATGCAGCACCCCAACTCACCTTTCGCCTTAAGCAAGCATAAGTCGGTTTTCTACATTTGAGACCCTGTTCTGTTTTGTAATTCAGTTCCTGTGTAGCCAAGTTTACATTCCTTGTAGTAGTGATATCTTATGATGTTTGTTTTTCTGTGTGACTTATTTCACTTAGAATCATCGTACCTGAATCCACTCATTATGCTGCTATGGGCCTGATGACATAGATTTCATTGCTGAGTGATATTGCATTGTACGTAAGTACCACAACTTCTTTATCCATTTTTCGCTTTCTGTGATATTGAACTTGGACCATAAATGAGGTTCTTGTAAACAGAGCTGTCCCTAACTTTGGGGTGGCTGAGTCTTTTTGATTTTAATTTCCCTAAGCTATAGGACCATAAGTGGAAGTGCCCTAGGCTCTGTTGCTTTGTTTTTTAGATGTTTCAGGAAACACCATACACTTCTCCAGAGTGGCTGTTGGCAATTTACATCCCGCCCATCAGCATAACAAGGCTCCCAGTTCTCCATGGCCTGTCCTGCCTTTCTGGATTTTACACTTTTTTCAGATGGCCCTTTTGACCGGGGAGCAGTGAGACTTCATTGTAGTGCAGATTTCCTTTGCAAGGTTGCTTGGTTGGCCAAAAAGTGCGTATGCGTTTTTTCCTGAATATATTCAGGAAAAAACGCATACGCCCTTTTTGGCCAAGTGCATCATTGTGGACGTTCTGCCTCTTTTCCTATGCTTTACATGCAATTCCAGTCTACCTCCTGAAATCGGTTTCCTGCAATTCTGCCCCGCTTTCAAGTCCTCTTGGCAGCCTTACTTCAATATATTTTTGGACGATAGCTATCATTTATAACTCTGCAGGTATGTGAATGACAGTGTCCCTGAGCTCCTTTCTTCAACTCGCTTTCTTGTGACCTGGCCGCAACACCGCAGGATTGCTTCAGGCCCTAGTGTGGTTCCGGCATGGCACGCTGAGCCTTTGGTTAATTCCTCTTCCTGGTGGGAAATGAGAGTTAAATTTGCCCGTCCAGACACCTCCAGCTAGTCTCTCATTGGTTCTCCCTATTCCTGTTCATTTTCCGCAGAAATTGCAAACTGGGCCAAAGAGGAGGTTAAAGGCACTGACTCTCCAAGTGGGGAGAGTGTTAGTAAAGCGTCTGGAATGTTGCACCCGAGTACCAGGGGACGAAAACTGAGACACATTTGAACACGTTTCCCGATCACATGGTGGATCATACTCTGGATTCCACATGCATGTTTTAGCTGAAGGAAGAATCCCTTAAACCTGGAGAGTTGAGACCCCTGCAATGGGTACCATGCAATATGACTTCAAAGGGTCTGCATTTGCTCACCGAACCTCACCAATCCTAGCACTGCTGCATTTATGCCACTGTACACACGTTTGATTCTCTTTCGGAGACATATAAATCCATAGGTTTAAAGATTCTTACTAGTCAGGTATATTCTTAGGCGTTTAATATGGGGTGTAGAGTCCACTTCGTTGAGCAAGGAGTAGCTCTTGTCTATTAAATATTTGGCTTATGGAACGGTATCTGTTCTAATTTCAATCTCTGGTTTTATGCAGCACCCCAACTCACCTTTCGCCTTAAGCAAGCATAAGTTGGTTTTCTACATTTGAGACCCTGTTCTGTTTTGTAATTCAGTTCCTGTGTAGCCAAGTTTACATTCCTTGTAGTAGTGATATCTTATGATGTTTGTTTTTCTGTGTGACTTATTTCACTTAGAATCATCGTACCTGAATCCACTCATTATGCTGCTATGGGCCTGATGACATAGATTTCATTGCTGAGTGATATTGCATTGTACGTAAGTACCACAACTTCTTTATCCATTTTTCGCTTTCTGTGATATTGAACTTGGACCATAAATGAGGTTCTTGTAAACAGAGCTGTCCCTAACTTTGGGGTGGCTGAGTCTTTTTGATTTTAATTTCCCTAAGCTATAGGACCATAAGTGGAAGTGCCCTAGGCTCTGTTGCTTTGTTTTTTAGATGTTTCAGGAAACACCATACACTTCTCCAGAGTGGCTGTTGGCAATTTACATCCCGCCCATCAGCATAACAAGGCTCCCAGTTCTCCATGGCCTGTCCTGCCTTTCTGGATTTTACACTTTTTTCAGATGGCCCTTTTGACCGGGGAGCAGTGAGACTTCATTGTAGTGCAGATTTCCTTTGCAAGGTTGCTTGGTTGGCCAAAAAGTGCGTATGCGTTTTTTCCTGAATATATTCAGGAAAAAACGCATACGCCCTTTTTGGCCAAGTGCATCATTGTGGACGTTCTGCCTCTTTTCCTATGCTTTACATGCAATTCCAGTCTACCTCCTGAAATCGGTTTCCTGCAATTCTGCCCCGCTTTCAAGTCCTCTTGGCAGCCTTACTTCAATATATTTTTGGACGATAGCTATCATTTATAACTCTGCAGGTATGTGAATGACAGTGTCCCTGAGCTCCTTTCTTCAACTCGCTTTCTTGTGACCTGGCCGCAACACCGCAGGATTGCTTCAGGCCCTAGTGTGGTTCCGGCATGGCACGCTGAGCCTTTGGTTAATTCCTCTTCCTGGTGGGAAATGAGAGTTAAATTTGCCCGTCCAGACACCTCCAGCTAGTCTCTCATTGGTTCTCCCTATTCCTGTTCATTTTCCGCAGAAATTGCAAACTGGGCCAAAGAGGAGGTTAAAGGCACTGACTCTCCAAGTGGGGAGAGTGTTAGTAAAGCGTCTGGAATGTTGCACCCGAGTACCAGGGGACGAAAACTGAGACACATTTGAACACGTTTCCCGATCACATGGTGGATCATACTCTGGATTCCACATGCATGTTTTAGCTGAAGGAAGAATCCCTTAAACCTGGAGAGTTGAGACCCCTGCAATGGGTACCATGCAATATGACTTCAAAGGGTCTGCATTTGCTCACCGAACCTCACCAATCCTAGCACTGCTGCATTTATGCCACTGTACACACGTTTGATTCTCTTTCGGAGACATATAAATCCATAGGTTTAAAGATTCTTACTAGTCAGGTATATTCTTAGGCGTTTAATATGGGGTGTAGAGTCCACTTCGTTGAGCAAGGAGTAGCTCTTGTCTATTAAATATTTGGCTTATGGAACGGTATCTGTTCTAATTTCAATCTCTGGTTTTATGCAGCACCCCAACTCACCTTTCGCCTTAAGCAAGCATAAGTTGGTTTTCTACATTTGAGACCCTGTTCTGTTTTGTAATTCAGTTCCTGTGTAGCCAAGTTTACATTCCTTGTAGTAGTGATATCTTATGATGTTTGTTTTTCTGTGTGACTTATTTCACTTAGAATCATCGTACCTGAATCCACTCATTATGCTGCTATGGGCCTGATGACATAGATTTCATTGCTGAGTGATATTGCATTGTACGTAAGTACCACAACTTCTTTATCCATTTTTCGCTTTCTGTGATATTGAACTTGGACCATAAATGAGGTTCTTGTAAACAGAGCTGTCCCTAACTTTGGGGTGGCTGAGTCTTTTTGATTTTAATTTCCCTAAGCTATAGGACCATAAGTGGAAGTGCCCTAGGCTCTGTTGCTTTGTTTTTTAGATGTTTCAGGAAACACCATACACTTCTCCAGAGTGGCTGTTGGCAATTTACATCCCGCCCATCAGCATAACAAGGCTCCCAGTTCTCCATGGCCTGTCCTGCCTTTCTGGATTTTACACTTTTTTCAGATGGCCCTTTTGACCGGGGAGCAGTGAGACTTCATTGTAGTGCAGATTTCCTTTGCAAGGTTGCTTGGTTGGCCAAAAAGTGCGTATGCGTTTTTTCCTGAATATATTCAGGAAAAAATGCATACGCCCTTTTTGGCCAAGTGCATCATTGTGGACGTTCTGCCTCTTTTCCTATGCTTTACATGCAATTCCAGTCTACCTCCTGAAATCGGTTTCCTGCAATTCTGCCCCGCTTTCAAGTCCTCTTGGCAGCCTTACTTCAATATATTTTTGGACGATAGCTATCATTTATAACTCTGCAGGTATGTGAATGACAGTGTCCCTGAGCTCCTTTCTTCAACTCGCTTTCTTGTGACCTGGCCGCAACACCGCAGGATTGCTTCAGGCCCTAGTGTGGTTCCGGCATGGCACGCTGAGCCTTTGGTTAATTCCTCTTCCTGGTGGGAAATGAGAGTTAAATTTGCCCGTCCAGACACCTCCAGCTAGTCTCTCATTGGTTCTCCCTATTCCTGTTCATTTTCCGCAGAAATTGCAAACTGGGCCAAAGAGGAGGTTAAAGGCACTGACTCTCCAAGTGGGGAGAGTGTTAGTAAAGCGTCTGGAATGTTGCACCCGAGTACCAGGGGACGAAAACTGAGACACATTTGAACACGTTTCCCGATCACATGGTGGATCATACTCTGGATTCCACATGCATGTTTTAGCTGAAGGAAGAATCCCTTAAACCTGGAGAGTTGAGACCCCTGCAATGGGTACCATGCAATATGACTTCAAAGGGTCTGCATTTGCTCACCGAACCTCACCAATCCTAGCACTGCTGCATTTATGCCACTGTACACACGTTTGATTCTCTTTCGGAGACATATAAATCCATAGGTTTAAAGATTCTTACTAGTCAGGTATATTCTTAGGCGTTTAATATGGGGTGTAGAGTCCACTTCGTTGAGCAAGGAGTAGCTCTTGTCTATTACATATTTGGCTTATGGAACCGTATCTGTGCTAATTTCAATCTTTGGTTTTATGCAGCACCCCAACTCACCTTTACTCTTAAGCAAGCATAAGTCGGTTTTCTACATTTGAGACCCTGTTCTGTTTTGTAGTTCAGTTCCTGTGTAGCCAAGTTTACATTCCATGTGGTAGAGATATCTTATGATGTTTCTTTCTCTGTGTGACTTATTTCACTTACAATCATCGTACCTGAATCCACTCATTATGCTGCTACGGGCCTGATGACATAGATTTCATTGCTGAGTGATATTGCATTGTATGTAAGTACCACAACTTCTTTATCCATTTTGCGCTTTCTGTGATATTGAACTTGTACCGTAAACGAGGTTCTTGTAAACAGAGCTGTCCCAAAGGTTGGGGTGGTTGTGTCTTTTTGATTTTAATTTCCCTAAGCTATAGGACCATAAGTGGAAGTGCCCTAGGCTCTGTTGCTTTGTTTTTTAGATGTTTCAGGAAACACCATACACTTCTCCAGAGTGGCTGTTGGCAATTTACATCCCGCCCATCAGCATAACAAGGCTCCCAGTTCTCCATGGCCTGTCCTGCCTTTCTGGATTTTACACTTTTTTCAGATGGCCCTTTTGACCGGGGGGCAGTGAGACTTCATTGTAGTGCAGATTTCCTTTGCAAGCTTGCTTGGTTGGCCAAAAAGGGCGTATGCGTTTATTCCTGAATATATTCAGGAAAAAACGCATATGCCCTTTTTGACCAAGTGCATCATTGTGGACGTTCTGCCTCTTTTCCTTTGCTTTACATGCAATTCCAGTCTACCTCCTGAAATCGGTTTCCTGCAATTCTGCCCAGCGTTCAAGTCCTCTTGGCAGCCTTACTTCAATATATTTTTGGACGATAGCTGTCATTTATAACTCTGCAGGTTTGTGAATGACAGTGCCCCTGAGCTCCTTTCTTCAACTCGCTTTCTTGTGAGCTGGCCGCAACACCGCAGCATTGCTTCAGGCCCTAGTGTGGTTCCGGCATGACATGCTGAGCCTTTGGTTAATTCCTCTTCCTGGTGGGAAATGAGAGTTAAATTTGCCCGTCCAGACACCTCCAGCTAGTCTCTCATTGGTTCTCCCTATTCCTGTTCATTTTCCGCAGAAATTGCAAACTGGGCCAAACAAGAGGTTAAAGGCACTGACTCTCCAAGTGGGGAGAGTGTTAGTAAAGCGTCTGGAATGTTGCACCCGAGTACCGGGGGATGAAAACTGACACAATTAAACACATTTCCCGATCACACGGTGGATCATACTCTGGGTTCCACATGCATGTTTTAGCTGAAGGAAGAATCCCTTAAACCTGGAGAGTTGAGACCCATGGAATGGGTACCATGCAATATGACTTCAAAGGGTCTGCATTTGCTCACCGAACCTCACCAATCCTAGCACTGCTGCGTTTATGACACTGTACACACGCTTGATTCTCTTTCGGAGACATATAAATCCATAGGTTTTAAGATTCTTTCTAGTCAGGTATATTCTTACGCGTTTAATATGGGGTGTAGAGTCCACTTCGTTGAGCAAGGAGTAGCTCTTGTCTATTAAATATTTGGCTTATGGAACGGTATCTGTTCTAATTTCAATCTCTGGTTTTATGCAGCACCCCAACTCACCTTTCGCCTTAAGCAAGCATAAGTTGGTTTTCTACATTTGAGACCCTGTTCTGTTTTGTAATTCAGTTCCTGTGTAGCCAAGTTTACATTCCTTGTAGTAGTGATATCTTATGATGTTTGTTTTTCTGTGTGACTTATTTCACTTAGAATCATCGTACCTGAATCCACTCATTATGCTGCTACGGGCCTGATGACATAGATTTCATTGCTGAGTGATATTGCATTGTACGTAAGTACCACAACTTCTTTATCCATTTTTCGCTTTCTGTGATATTGAACTTGGACCATAAATGAGGTTCTTGTAAACAGAGCTGTCCCTAACTTTGGGGTGGCTGAGTCTTTTTGATTTTAATTTCCCTAAGCTATAGGACCATAAGTGGAAGTGCCCTAGGCTCTGTTGCTTTGTTTTGTAGATGTTTCAGGAAACACCATACACTTCTCCAGAGTGGCTGTTCGCAATTTACATCCCGCCCATCAGCATAACAAGGCTCCCAGTTCTCCATGGCCTGTCCTGCCTTTCTGGATTTTACACTTTTTTCAGATGGCCCTTTTGACCGGGGAGCAGTGAGACTTCATTGTAGTGCAGATTTCCTTTGCAAGCTTGCTTGGTTGGCCACAAAGGGCGTATGCGTTTTTTCCTGAATATATTCAGGAAAAAACGCATACGCCCTTTTTGGACAAGTGCATCATTGTGGACGTTCTGCCTCTTTTCCTATGCTTTACATGCAATTCCAGTCTACCTCCTGAAATCGGTTTCCTGCAATTCTGCCCCGCTTTCAAGTCCTCTTGGCAGCCTTACTTCAATATATTTTTGGATGATAGCTATCATTTATAACTCTGCAGGTATGTGAATGACAGTGTCCCTGAGCTCCTTTCTTCAACTCGCTTTCTTGTGAGCTGACCGCAACACCGCAGGATTGCTTCAGGCCCTAGGGTGGTTCCGGCATGGCACGCTGAGCCTTTGTTTAATTACTCTTCCTGGTGGGAAATGAGAGTTAAATTTGCCCATCCAGACACCTCCAGCTAGTCTCTCATTGGTTCTCTCTATTCCTGTTCATTTTCCTCAGAAATTGCAAACTGGGCCAAACAGGAGGTTAAAGGCACTGACTCTCCAATTGGGGAGAGTGTTAGTAAAGCGTCTGGAATGTTGCACCCGAGTACCAGGGTACGAAAACTGAGACACATTTGAACACGTTTCCCGATCACATGGTGGATCATACTCTGGGTTCCACATGCATGTTTTAGCTGAAGGAAGAATCCCTTAAACCTGGAGAGTTGAGACCCCTGCAATGGGTACCATGCAATATGACTTCAAAGGGTCTGCATTTGCTCACCGAACCTCACCAATCCTATCACTGCTGCATTTATGCCACTGTACACACGCTTGATTCTCTTTCTGAGACATATAAATCCATAGGTTTTAAGATTCTTACTAGTCAGGTATATTCTTAGGCGTTTAATATGGGGTGTAGAGTCCACTTCGTTGAGCAAGGAGTAGCTCTTGTCTATTACATATTTGGCTTATGGAACGGTATCTGTGCTAATTTCAATCTCTGGTTTTATGCAGCACCCCAACTCACCTTTCCCCTTAAGCAAGCATAAGTCGTTTTTCTACATTTGAGACCCTGTTCTGTTTTGTAATTCAGTTCCTGTGTAGCCAAGTTTACATTCCATGTGGTAGAGATATCTTATGATGTTTCTTTCTCTGTGTGACTTATTTCACTTAGAATCATCGTACCTGAATCCACTCATTATGCTGCTACGGGCCTGATGACACAGATTTCATTGCTGAGTGATATTGCATTATACGTAAGTACCACAACTTCTTTATCCATTTTGCGCTTTCTGTGATATTGAACTTGTACCGTAAACGAGGTTCTTGTAAACAGAGCTGTCCCAAAGATTGGGGTGGTTGTGTCTTTTTGATTTTAATTTCCCTAAGCTATAGGACCATAAGTGGAAGTGCCCTAGGCTCTGTTGCTTTGTTTTTTAGATGTTTCAGGAAACACCATACACTTCTCCAGAGTGACTGTTGGCAATTTACATCCCGCCCATCAGCATAACAAGGCTCCCAGTTCTCCATGGCCTGTCCTGCCTTTCAGGATTTTACACTTTTTTCAGATGACCCTTTTGACCGGGGGGCAGTGAGACTTCATTGTAGTGCAGATTTCCTTTGCAAGCTTGCTTGGTTGGCCAAAAAGGGCGTATGCGTTTTTTCCTGAATATATTCAGGAAAAAACGCATACGCCCTTTTTGGCCAAGTGCATCATTGTGGACGTTCTGCCTCTTTTCCTATGCTTTACATGCAATTCCAGTCTACCTCCTGAAATCGGTTTCCTGCAATTCTGCCCCACATTCAAGTCCTCTTGGCAGCCTTACTTCAATATCTTTTTGGACGATAGCTGTCATTTATAACTCTGCAGGTATGTGAATGACAGTGCCCCTGAGCTCCTTTCTTCAACTCGCTTTCTTGTGAGCTGGCCGCAACACCGCTGCATTGCTTCAGGCCCTAGTGTGGTTCCGGCATGGCACACTGAGCCTTTGGTTAATTCCTCTTCCTGGTGGGAAATGAGATTTAAATTTGCCCGTCCAGACACCTCCAGCTAGTCTCTCATTGGTTCTCCCTATTCCTGTTCATTTTCCGCAGAAATTGCAAACTGGGCCAAACAGGAGGTTAAAGGCACTGACTCTCCAAGTGGGGAGAGTGTTAGTAAAGCGTCTGGAATGTTGCACCCGAGTACCAGGGTACGAAAACTGAGACACATTTGAACACGTTTCCCGATCACATGGTGGATCATACTCTGGGTTCCACATGCATGTTTTAGCTGAAGGAAGAATCCCTTAAACCTGGAGAGTTGAGACCCCTGCAATGGGTACCATGCAATATGACTTCAAAGGGTCTGCATTTGCTCACCGAACCTCACCAATCCTATCACTGCTGCATTTATGCCACTGTACACACGCTTGATTCTCTTTCTGAGACATATAAATCCATAGGTTTTAAGATTCTTACTAGTCAGGTATATTCTTAGGCGTTTAATATGGGGTGTAGAGTCCACTTCGTTGAGCAAGGAGTAGCTCTTGTCTATTACATATTTGGCTTATGGAACGGTATCTGTGCTAATTTCAATCTCTGGTTTTATGCAGCACCCCAACTCACCTTTCCCCTTAAGCAAGCATAAGTTGGTTTTCTACATTTGAGACCCTGTTCTGTTTTGTAATTCAGTTCCTGTGTAGCCAAGTTTACATTCCTTGTAGTAGTGATATCTTATGATGTTTCTTTTTCTGTGTGACTTATTTCACTTAGAATCATCGTACCTGAATCCACTCATTATGCTGCTATGGGCCTGATGACATAGATTTCATTGCTGAGTGATATTGCATTGTACGTAAGTACCACAACTTCTTTATCCATTTTTCACTTTCTGTGATTTTGAACTTATACTGTAAACGAGGTTCTTGTAAACAGAGCCTTCCCAAACTTTGGGGTGGCTGTGTCTTTTTGATTTTAATTTCCCTAAGCTATAGGACCATAAGTGGAAGTGCCCTAGGCTCTGTTGCTTTGTTTTTTAGATGTTTCAGGAAACACCATACACTTCTCCAGAGTGGCTGTTGGCAATTTACATCCCACCCATCAGCATAACAAGGCTCCCAGTTCTCCATGGCCTGTCCTGCCTTTCTGGATTTTACACTTTTTTCAGATGGCCCTTTTGACCGGGGGGCAGTGAGACTTCATTGTAGTGCAGATTTCCTTTGCAAGCTTGCTTGGTTGGCCAAAAAGGGCGTATGCGTTTTTTCCTGAATATATTCAGGAAAAAACGCATACACCCTTTTTGGCCAAGTGCATCACTGTGGACGTTCTGCCTCTTTTCCTTTGCTTTACATGCAATTCCAGTCTACCTCCTGAAATCGGTTTCCTGCAATTCTGCCCAGCGTTCAAGTCCTCTTGGCAGCCTTACTTCAATATATTTTTGGACGATAGCTGTCATTTATAACTCTGCAGGTTTGTGAATGACAGTGCCCCTGATCTCCTTTCTTCAACTCGCTTTCTTGTGAGCTGGCCGCAACACCGCAGCATTGCTTCAGGCCCTAGTGTGGTTCCGGCATGACATGCTGAGCCTTTGGTTAATTCCTCTTCCTGGTGGGAAATGAGAGTTAAATTTGCCCGTCCAGACACCTCCAGCTAGTCTCTCATTGGTTCTCCCTATTCCTGTTCATTTTCCGCAGAAATTGCAAACTGGGCCAAACAAGAGGTTAAAGGCACTGACTCTCCAAGTGGGGAGAGTGTTAGTAAAGCGTCTGGAATGTTGCACCCGAGTACCAGGGGACGAAAACTGAGACACATTTGAACACGTTTCCCGATCACATGGTGGATCATACTCTGCGTTCCACATGCATGTTTTAGCTGAAGGGAGAATCCCTTAAACCTGGAGAGTTGAGACCCCTGCAATGGGTACCATGCAATATGACTTCAAAGGGTCTGCATTTGCTCACCGAACCTCACCAATCCTATCACTGCTGCATTTATGCCACTGTACACACGCTTGATTCTCTTTCGGAGACATATAAATCCATAGGTTTTAAGATTCTTACTAGTCAGGTATATTCTTACGCGTTTAATATGGGGTGTAGAGTCCACTTCGTTGAGCAAGGAGTAGCTCTTGTCTATTACATATTTGGCTTATGGAACCGTATCTGTGCTAATTTCAATCTTTGGTTTATGCAGCACCCCAACTCACCTTTACTCTTAAGCAAGCATAAGTCGTTTTTCTACATTTGAGACACTGTTCTGTTTTGTAATTCAGTTCCTGTGTAGCCAAGTTTACATTCCATGTGGTAGAGATATCTTATGATGTTTCTTTCTCTGTGTGACTTATTTCACTTAGAATCATCGTACCTGAATCCACTCATTATGCTGCTACGGGCCTGATGACACAGATTTCATTGCTGAGTGATATTGCATTGTACGTAAGTACCACAACTTCTTTATCCATTTTGCGCTTTCTGTGATATTGAACTTGTACCGTAAACGAGGTTCTTGTAAACAGAGCTGTCCCAAAGATTGGGGTGGTTGTGTCTTTTTGATTTTAATTTCCCTAAGCTATAGGACCATAAGTGGAAGTGCCCTAGGCTCTGTTGCTTTGTTTTTTAGATGTTTCAGGAAACACCATACACTTCTCCAGAGTGACTGTTGGCAATTTACATCCCGCCCATCAGCATAACAAGGCTCCCAGTTCTCCATGGCCTGTCCTGCCTTTCAGGATTTTACACTTTTTTCAGATGAACCTTTTGACCGGGGGGCAGTGAGACTTCATTGTAGTGCAGATTTCCTTTGCAAGCTTGCTTGGTTGGCCAAAAAGGGCGTATGCGTTTTTTCCTGAATATATTCAGGAAAAAACGCATACGCCCTTTTTGGACAAGTGCATCATTGTGGACGTTCTGCCTCTTTTCCTATGCTTTACATGCAATTCCAGTCTACCTCCTGAAATCGGTTTCCTGCAATTCTGCCCCACATTCAAGTCCTCTTGGCAGCCTTACTTCAATATCTTTTTGGACGATAGCTGTCATTTATAACTCTGCAGGTATGTGAATGACAGTGCCCCTGAGCTCCTTTCTTCAACTCGCTTTCTTGTGAGCTGGCCGCAACACCGCTGCATTGCTTCAGGCCCTAGTGTGGTTCCGGCATGGCACACTGAGCCTTTGTTTAATTCCTCTTCCTGGTGGGAAATGAGAGTTAAATTTGCCCGTCCAGACACCTCCAGCTAGTCTCTCATTGGTTCTCCCTATTCCTGTTCATTTTCCGCAGAAATTGCAAACTGGGCCAAACAGGAGGTTAAAGGCACTGACTCTCCAAGTGGGGAGAGTGTTAGTAAAGCGTCTGGAATGTTGCACCCGAGTACCGGGGGATGAAAACTGACACAATTAAACACATTTCCCGATCACACGGTGGATCATACTCTGGGTTCCACATGCATGATTTAGCTGAAGGAAGAATCCCTTAAACCTGGAGAGTTGAGACCCATGGAATGGGTACCATGCAATATGACTTCAAAGGGTCTGCATTTGCTCACCGAACCTCACCAATCCTATCACTGCTGCGTTTATGACACTGTACACACGCTTGATTCTCTTTCGGAGACATATAAATCCATAGGTTTTAAGATTCTTTCTAGTCAGGTATATTCTTACGCGTTTAATATGGGGTGTAGAGTCCACTTCGTTGAGCAAGGAGTAGCTCTTGTCTATTACATATTTGGCTTATGGAACGGTATCTGTGCTAATTTCAATCTCTGGTTTTATGCAGCACCCCAACTCACCTTTCCCCTTAAGCAAGCATAAGTCGGTTTTCTACATTTGAGACCCTGTTCTGTTTTGTAATTCAGTTCCTGTGTAGCCAAGTTTACATTCCATGTGGTAGAGATATCTTATGATGTTTCTTTTTCTGTGTGACTTATTTCACTTAGAATCATCGTACCTGAATCCACTCATTATGCTGCTACGGGCCTGATGACATAGATTTCATTGCTGAGTGATATTGCATTGTACGTATGTACCACAACTTCTTTATCCATTTTTCACTTTCTGTGATTTTGAACTTATACTGTAAACGAGGTTCTTGTAAACAGAGCCTTCCCAAATTTTGGGGTGGCTGTGTCTTTTTGATTTTAATTTCCCTAAGCTATAGGACCATAAGTGGAAGTGCCCTAAGCTCTGTTGCTTTGTTTTTCAGATGTTTCAGGAAACACCATACACTTCTCCAGAGTGGCTGTTGGCAATTTACATCCCGCCCATCAGCATAACAAGGCTCCCAGTTCTCCATGGCCTGTCCTGCCTTTCAGGATTTTACACTTTTTTCAGATGACCCTTTTGACCGGGGGGCAGTGAGACTTCATTGTAGTGCAGATTTCCTTTGCAAGCTTGCTTGGTTGTCCAAAAAGGGCGTATGCGTTTTTTCCTGAATATATTCAGGAAAAAACGCATACGCCCTTTTTGGCCAAGTGCATCATTGTGGACGTTCTGCCTCTTTTCCTATGCTTTACATGCAATTCCAGTCTACCTCCTGAAATCGGTTTCCTGCAATTCTGCCCCACATTCAAGTCCTCTTGGCAGCCTTACTTCAATATATTTTTGGACGATAGCTGTCATTTATAACTCTGCAGGTATGTGAATGACAGTGCCCCTGAGCTCCTTTCTTCAACTCGCTTTCTTGTGAGCTGGCCGCAACACCGCTGCATTGCTTCAGGCCCTAGTGTGGTTCCGGCATGGCACACTGAGCCTTTGTTTAATTCCTCTTCCTGGTGGGAAATGAGAGTTAAATTTGCCCGTCCAGACACCTCCAGCTAGTCTCTCATTGGTTCTCCCTATTCCTGTTCATTTTCCGCAGAAATTGCAAACTGGGCCAAACAAGAGGTTAAAGGCACTGACTCTCCAAGTGGGGAGAGTGTTAGTAAAGCATCTGGAATGTTGCACCCGAGTACCGGGGGATGAAAACTGACACAATTAAACACATTTCCCGATCACACGGTGGATCATACTCTGGGTTCCACATGCATGTTTTAGCTGAAGGAAGAATCCCTTAAACCTGGAGAGTTGAGACCCATGGAATGGGTACCATGCAATATGACTTCAAAGGTTCTGCATTTGCTCACCGAACCTCACCAATCCTATCACTGCTGCGTTTATGACACTGTACACACGCTTGATTCTCTTTCGGAGACATATAAATCCATAGGTTTTAAGATTATTTCTAGTCAGGTATATTCTTACGCGTTTAATATGGGGTGTAGAGTCCACTTCGTTGAGCAAGGAGTAGCTCTTGTCTATTACATATTTGGCTTATGGAACGGTATCTGTGCTAATTTCAATCTCTGGTTTTATGCAGCACCCCAACTCACCTTTCCCCTTAAGCAAGCATAAGTCGGTTTTCTACATTTGAGACCCTGTTCTGTTTTGTAATTCAGTTCCTGTGTAGCCAAGTTTACATTCCATGTGGTAGAGATATCTTATGATGTTTCTTTTTCTGTGTGACTTATTTCACTTAGAATCATCGTACCTGAATCCACTCATTATGCTGCTACGGGCCTGATGACATAGATTTCATTGCTGAGTGATATTGCATTGTACGTAAGTACCACAACTTCTTTATCCATTTTTCACTTTCTGTGATTTTGAACTTATACTGTAAACGAGGTTCTTGTAAACAGAGCCTTCCCAAATTTTGGGGTGGCTGTGTCTTTTTGATTTTAATTTCCCTAAGCTATAGGACCATAAGTGGAAGTGCCCTAAGCTCTGTTGCTTTGTTTTTCAGATGTTTCAGGAAACACCATACACTTCTCCAGAGTGGCTGTTGGCAATTTACATCCCGCCCATCAGCATAACAAGGCTCCCAGTTCTCCATGGCCTGTCCTGCCTTTCTGGATTTTACACATTTTTCAGATGGCCCTTTTGACCGGGGGGCAGTGAGACTTCATTGTAGTGCAGATTTCCTTTGCAAGCTTGCTTGGTTGGCCAAAAAGGGCGTATGCGTTTTTTCCTGAATATATTCAGGAAAAAACGCATACGCCCTTTTTGGCCAAGTGCATCATTGTGGACGTTCTGCCTCTTTTCCTTTGCTTTACATGCAATTCTAGTCTACCTCCTGAAATCGGTTTCCTGCAATTCTGCCCAGCATTCAAGTCCTCTTGGCAGCCTTACTTCAATATATTTTTGGACGATAGCTGTCATTTATAACTCTGCAGGTTTGTGAATGACAGTGCCCCTGAGCTCCTTTCTTCAACTCGCTTTCTTGTGAGCTGGCCGCAACACCGCAGCATTGCTTCAGGCCCTAGTGTGGTTCCGGCATGACATGCTGAGCCTTTGGTTAATTCCTCTTCCTGGTGGGAAATGAGAGTTAAATTTGCCCGTCCAGACACCTCCAGCTAGTCTCTCATTGGTTCTCCCTATTCCTGTTCATTTTCCGCAGAAATTGCAAACTGGGCCAAACAAGAGGTTAAAGGCACTGACTCTCCAAGTGGGGAGAGTGTTAGTAAAGCATCTGGAATGTTGCACCCGAGTACCGGGGGATGAAAACTGACACAATTAAACACATTTCCCGGTCACACGGTGGATCATACTCTGGGTTCCACATGCATGTTTTAGCTGAAGGAAGAATCCCTTAAACCTGGAGAGTTGAGACCCATGGAATGGGTACCATGCAATATGACTTCAAAGGGTCTGCATTTGCTCACCGAACCTCACCAATCCTAGCACTGCTGCGTTTATGACACTGTACACACGCTTGATTCTCTTTCGGAGACATATAAATCCATAGGTTTTAAGATTCTTTCTAGTCAGGTATATTCTTACGCGTTTAATATGGGGTGTAGAGTCCACTTCGTTGAGCAAGGAGTAGCTCTTGTCTATTAAATATTTGGCTTATGGAACGGTATCTGTTCTAATTTCAATCTCTGGTTTTATGCAGCACCCCAACTCACCTTTCGCCTTAAGCAAGCATAAGTTGGTTTTCTACATTTGAGACCCTGTTCTGTTTTGTAATTCAGTTCCTGTGTAGCCAAGTTTACATTCCTTGTAGTAGTGATATCTTATGATGTTTGTTTTTCTGTGTGACTTATTTCACTTAGAATCATCGTACCTGAATCCACTCATTATGCTGCTACGGGCCTGATGACATAGATTTCATTGCTGAGCGATATTGCATTGTACGTAAGTACCACAACTTCTTTATCCATTTTTCGCTTTCTGTGATATTGAACTTGGACCATAAATGAGGTTCTTGTAAACAGAGTTGTCCCTAACTTTGGGGTGGCTGAGTCTTTTTGATTTTAATTTCCCTAAGCTATAGGACCATAAGTGGAAGTGCCCTAGGCTCTGTTGCTTTGTTTTGTAGATGTTTCAGGAAACACCATACACTTCTCCAGAGTGGCTGTTCGCAATTTACATCCCGCCCATCAGCATAACAAGGCTCCCAGTTCTCCATGGCCTGTCCTGCCTTTCTGGATTTTACACTTTTTTCAGATGGCCCTTTTGACCGGGGAGCAGTGAGACTTCATTGTAGTGCAGATTTCCTTTGCAAGCTTGCTTGGTTGGCCACAAAGGGCGTATGCGTTTTTTCCTGAATATATTCAGGAAAAAACGCATACGCCCTTTTTGGACAAGTGCATCATTGTGGACGTTCTGCCTCTTTTCCTATGCTTTACATGCAATTCCAGTCTACCTCCTGAAATCGGTTTCCTGCAATTCTGCCCCGCTTTCAAGTCCTCTTGGCAGCCTTACTTCAATATATTTTTGGATGATAGCTATCATTTATAACTCTGCAGGTATGTGAATGACAGTGTCCCTGAGCTCCTTTCTTCAACTTGCTTTCTTGTGAGCTGGCCGCAACACCGCAGGATTGCTTCAGGCCCTAGGGTGGTTCCGGCATGGCACGCTGAGCCTTTGTTTAATTACTCTTCCTGGTGGGAAATGAGAGTTAAATTTGCCCATCCAGACACCTCCAGCTAGTCTCTCATTGGTTCTCTCTATTCCTGTTCATTTTCCTCAGAAATTGCAAACTGGGCCAAACAGGAGGTTAAAGGCACTGACTCTCCAATTGGGGAGAGTGTTAGTAAAGCGTCTGGAATGTTGCACCCGAGTACCAGGGGACGAAAACTGAGACACATTTGAACACGTTTCCCGATCACATGGTGGATCATACTCTGGGTTCCACATGCATGTTTTAGCTGAAGGAAGAATCCCTTAAACCTGGAGAGTTGAGACCCCTGCAATGGGTACCATGCAATATGACTTCAAAGGGTCTGCATTTGCTCACCGAACCTCACCAATCCTATCACTGCTGCATTTATGCCACTGTACACACGCTTGATTCTCTTTCTGAGACATATAAATCCATAGGTTTTAAGATTCTTACTAGTCAGGTATATTCTTAGGCGTTTAATATGGGGTGTAGAGTCCACTTCGTTGAGCAAGGAGTAGCTCTTGTCTATTACATATTTGGCTTATGGAACGGTATCTGTGCTAATTTCAATCTCTGGTTTTATGCAGCACCCCAACTCACCTTTCCCCTTAAGCAAGCATAAGTTGGTTTTCTACATTTGAGACCCTGTTCTGTTTTGTAATTCAGTTCCTGTGTAGCCAAGTTTACATTCCTTGTAGTAGTGATATCTTATGATGTTTCTTTTTCTGTGTGACTTATTTCACTTAGAATCATCGTACCTGAATCCACTCATTATGCTGCTATGGGCCTGATGACATAGATTTCATTGCTGAGTGATATTGCATTGTACGTAAGTACCACAACTTCTTTATCCATTTTTCACTTTCTGTGATTTTGAACTTGTACTGTAAACGAGGTTCTTGTAAACAGAGCCTTCCCAAACTTTGGGGTGGCTGTGTCTTTTTGATTTTAATTTCCCTAAGCTATAGGACCATAAGTGGAAGTGCCCTAGGCTCTGTTGCTTTGTTTTTTAGATGTTTCAGGAAACACCATACACTTCTCCAGAGTGGCTGTTGGCAATTTACATCCCACCCATCAGCATAACAAGGCTCCCAGTTCTCCATGGCCTGTCCTGCCTTTCTGGATTTTACACTTTTTTCAGATGGCCCTTTTGACCGGGGGGCAGTGAGACTTCATTGTAGTGCAGATTTCCTTTGCAAGCTTGCTTGGTTGGCCAAAAAGGGCGTATGCGTTTTTTCCTGAATATATTCAGGAAAAAACGCATACGCCCTTTTTGGCCAAGTGCATCACTGTGGACGTTCTGCCTCTTTTCCTTTGCTTTACATGCAATTCCAGTCTACCTCCTGAAATCGGTTTCCTGCAATTCTGCCCAGCGTTCAAGTCCTCTTGGCAGCCTTACTTCAATATATTTTTGGACGATAGCTGTCATTTATAACTCTGCAGGTTTGTGAATGACAGTGCCCCTGATCTCCTTTCTTCAACTCGCTTTCTTGTGAGCTGGCCGCAACACCGCAGCATTGCTTCAGGCCCTAGTGTGGTTCCGGCATGACATGCTGAGCCTTTGGTTAATTCCTCTTCCTGGTGGGAAATGAGAGTTAAATTTGCCCGTCCTGACACCTCCAGCTAGTCTCTCATTGGTTCTCCCTATTCCTGTTCATTTTCCGCAGAAATTGCAAACTGGGCCAAACAAGAGGTTAAAGGCACTGACTCTCCAAGTGGGGAGAGTGTTAGTAAAGCGTCTGGAATGTTGCACCCGAGTACCAGGGGACGAAAACTGAGACACATTTGAACACGTTTCCCGATCACATGGTGGATCATACTCTGCGTTCCACATGCATGTTTTAGCTGAAGGGAGAATCCCTTAAACCTGGAGAGTTGAGACCCCTGCAATGGGTACCATGCAATATGACTTCAAAGGGTCTGCATTTGCTCACCGAACCTCACCAATCCTAGCACTGCTGCATTTATGCCACTGTACACACGCTTGATTCTCTTTCGGAGACATATAAATCCATAGGTTTTAAGATTCTTACTAGTCAGGTATATTCTTAGGCGTTTAATATGGGGTGTAGAGTCCACTTCGTTGAGCAAGGAGTAGCTCTTGTCTATTACATATTTGGCTTATGGAACCGTATCTGTGCTAATTTCAATCTTTGGTTTATGCAGCACCCCAACTCACCTTTACTCTTAAGCAAGCATAAGTCGTTTTTCTACATTTGAGACACTGTTCTGTTTTGTAATTCAGTTCCTGTGTAGCCAAGTTTACATTCCATGTGGTAGAGATATCTTATGATGTTTCTTTCTCTGTGTGACTTATTTCACTTAGAATCATCGTACCTGAATCCACTCATTATGCTGCTACGGGCCTGATGACACAGATTTCATTGCTGAGTGATATTGCATTGTACGTAAGTACCACAACTTCTTTATCCATTTTGCGCTTTCTGTGATATTGAACTTGTACCGTAAACGAGGTTCTTGTAAACAGAGCTGTCCCAAAGATTGGGGTGGTTGTGTCTTTTTGATTTTAATTTCCCTAAGCTATAGGACCATAAGTGGAAGTGCCCTAGGCTGTGTTGCTTTGTTTTTTAGATGTTTCAGGAAACACCATACACTTCTCCAGAGTGACTGTTGGCAATTTACATCCCGCCCATCAGCATAACAAGGCTCCCAGTTCTCCATGGCCTGTCCTGCCTTTCAGGATTTTACACTTTTTTCAGATGACCCTTTTGACCGGGGGGCAGTGAGACTTCATTGTAGTGCAGATTTCCTTTGCAAGCTTGCTTGGTTGGCCAAAAAGGGCGTATGCGTTTTTTCCTGAATATATTCAGGAAAAAACGCATACGCCCTTTTTGGCCAAGTGCATCATTGTGGACGTTCTGCCTCTTTTCCTATGCTTTACATGCAATTCCAGTCTACCTCCTGAAATCGGTTTCCTGCAATTCTGCCCCACATTCAAGTCCTCTTGGCAGCCTTACTTCAATATCTTTTTGGACGATAGCTGTCATTTATAACTCTGCAGGTATGTGAATGACAGTGCCCCTGAGCTCCTTTCTTCAACTCGCTTTCTTGTGAGCTGGCCGCAACACCGCTGCATTGCTTCAGGCCCTAGTGTGGTTCCGGCATGGCACACTGAGCCTTTGTTTAATTCCTCTTCCTGGTGGGAAATGAGAGTTAAATTTGCCCGTCCAGACACCTCCAGCTAGTCTCTCATTGGTTCTCCCTATTCCTGTTCATTTTCCGCAGAAATTGCAAACTGGGCCAAACAGGAGGTTAAAGGCACTGACTCTCCAAGTGGGGAGAGTGTTAGTAAAGCGTCTGGAATGTTGCACCCGAGTACCGGGGGATGAAAACTGACACAATTAAACACATTTCCCGATCACACGGTGGATCATACTCTGGGTTCCACATGCATGTTTTAGCTGAAGGAAGAATCCCTTAAACCTGGAGAGTTGAGACCCATGGAATGGGTACCATGCAATATGACTTCAAAGGTTCTGCATTTGCTCACCGAACCTCACCAATCCTATCACTGCTGCGTTTATGACACTGTACACACGCTTGATTCTCTTTCGGAGACATATAAATCCATAGGTTTTAAGATTCTTTCTAGTCAGGTATATTCTTACGCGTTTAATATGGGGTGTAGAGTCCACTTCGTTGAGCAAGGAGTAGCTCTTGTCTATTACATATTTGGCTTATGGAACGGTATCTGTGCTAATTTCAATCTCTGGTTTTATGCAGCACCCCAACTCACCTTTCCCCTTAAGCAAGCATAAGTCGGTTTTCTACATTTGAGACCCTGTTCTGTTTTGTAATTCAGTTCCTGTGTAGCCAAGTTTACATTCCATGTGGTAGAGATATCTTATGATGTTTCTTTTTCTGTGTGACTTATTTCACTTAGAATCATCGTACCTGAATCCACTCATTATGCTGCTACGGGCCTGATGACATAGATTTCATTGCTGAGTGATATTGCATTGTACGTAAGTACCACAACTTCTTTATCCATTTTTCACTTTCTGTGATTTTGAACTTATACTGTAAACGAGGTTCTTGTAAACAGAGCCTTCCCAAATTTTGGGGTGGCTGTGTCTTTTTGATTTTAATTTCCCTAAGCTATAGGACCATAAGTGGAAGTGCCCTAAGCTCTGTTGCTTTGTTTTTCAGATGTTTCAGGAAACACCATACACTTCTCCAGAGTGGCTGTTGGCAATTTACATCCCGCCCATCAGCATAACAAGGCTCCCAGTTCTCCATGGCCTGTCCTGCCTTTCAGGATTTTACACTTTTTTCAGATGACCCTTTTGACCGGGGGGCAGTGAGACTTCATTGTAGTGCAGATTTCCTTTGCAAGCTTGCTTGGTTGGCCAAAAAGGGCGTATGCGTTTTTTCCTGAATATATTCAGGAAAAAACGCATACGCCCTTTTTGGCCAAGTGCATCATTGTGGACGTTCTGCCTCTTTTCCTATGCTTTACATGCAATTCCAGTCTACCTCCTGAAATCGGTTTCCTGCAATTCTGCCCCACATTCAAGTCCTCTTGGCAGCCTTACTTCAATATCTTTTTGGACGATAGCTGTCATTTATAACTCTGCAGGTATGTGAATGACAGTGCCCCTGAGCTCCTTTCTTCAACTCGCTTTCTTGTGAGCTGGCCGCAACACCGCTGCATTGCTTCAGGCCCTAGTGTGGTTCCGGCATGGCACACTGAGCCTTTGTTTAATTCCTCTTCCTGGTGGGAAATGAGAGTTAAATTTGCCCGTCCAGACACCTCCAGCTAGTCTCTCATTGGTTCTCCCTATTCCTGTTCATTTTCCGCAGAAATTGCAAACTGGGCCAAACAGGAGGTTAAAGGCACTGACTCTCCAAGTGGGGAGAGTGTTAGTAAAGCGTCTGGAATGTTGCACCCGAGTACCGGGGGATGAAAACTGACACAATTAAACACATTTCCCGATCACACGGTGGATCATACTCTGGGTTCCACATGCATGTTTTAGCTGAAGGAAGAATCCCTTAAACCTGGAGAGTTGAGACCCATGGAATGGGTACCATGCAATATGACTTCAAAGGTTCTGCATTTGCTCACCGAACCTCACCAATCCTATCACTGCTGCGTTTATGACACTGTACACACGCTTGATTCTCTTTCGGAGACATATAAATCCATAGGTTTTAAGATTCTTTCTAGTCAGGTATATTCTTACGCGTTTAATATGGGGTGTAGAGTCCACTTCGTTGAGCAAGGAGTAGCTCTTGTCTATTACATATTTGGCTTATGGAACGGTATCTGTGCTAATTTCAATCTCTGGTTTTATGCAGCACCCCAACTCACCTTTCCCCTTAAGCAAGCATAAGTCGGTTTTCTACATTTGAGACCCTGTTCTGTTTTGTAATTCAGTTCCTGTGTAGCCAAGTTTACATTCCATGTGGTAGAGATATCTTATGATGTTTCTTTTTCCGTGTGACTTATTTCACTTAGAATCATCGTACCTGAATCCACTCATTATGCTGCTACGGGCCTGATGACATAGATTTCATTGCTGAGTGATATTGCATTGTACGTAAGTACCACAACTTCTTTATCCATTTTTCACTTTCTGTGATTTTGAACTTATACTGTAAACGAGGTTCTTGTAAACAGAGCCTTCCCAAATTTTGGGGTGGCTGTGTCTTTTTGATTTTAATTTCCCTAAGCTATAGGACCATAAGTGGAAGTGCCCTAAGCTCTGTTGCTTTGTTTTTCAGATGTTTCAGGAAACACCATACACTTCTCCAGAGTGGCTGTTGGCAATTTACATCCCGCCCATCAGCATAACAAGGCTCCCAGTTCTCCATGGCCTGTCCTGCCTTTCTGGATTTTACACATTTTTCAGATGGCCCTTTTGACCGGGGGGCAGTGAGACTTCATTGTAGTGCAGATTTCCTTTGCAAGCTTGCTTGGTTGGCCAAAAAGGGCGTATGCGTTTTTTCCTGAATATATTCAGGAAAAAACGCATACGCCCTTTTTGGCCAAGTGCATCATTGTGGACGTTCTGCCTCTTTTCCTTTGCTTTACATGCAATTCCAGTCTACCTCCTGAAATCGGTTTCCTGCAATTCTGCCCAGCGTTCAAGTCCTCTTGGCAGCCTTACTTCAATATATTTTTGGACGATAGCTGTCATTTATAACTCTGCAGGTTTGTGAATGACAGTGCCCCTGATCTCCTTTCTTCAACTCGCTTTCTTGTGAGCTGGCCGCAACACCGCAGCATTGCTTCAGTCCCTAGTGTGGTTCCGGCATGACATGCTGAGCCTTTGGTTAATTCCTCTTCCTGGTGGGAAATGAGAGTTAAATTTGCCCGTCCAGACACCTCCAGCTAGTCTCTCATTGGTTCTCCCTATTCCTGTTCATTTTCCGCAGAAATTGCAAACTGGGCCAAACAAGAGTTTAAAGGCACTGACTCTCCAAGTGGGGAGAGTGTTAGTAAAGCGTCTGGAATGTTGCACCCGAGTACCAGGGGATGAAAACTGACACAATTAAACACGTTTCCCGATCACACGGTGGATCATACTCTGGGTTCCACATGCATGTTTTAGCTGAAGGAAGAATCCCTTAAACCTGGAGAGTTGAGACCCATGGAATGGGTACCATGCAATATGACTTCAAAGGTTCTGCATTTGCTCACCAAACCCCACCAATCCTATCACTGCTGCGTTTATGACACTGTACACACGCTTGATTCTCTTTTGGAGACATATAAATCCATAGGTTTTAAGATTCTTTCTAGTCAGGTATATTCTTACGCGTTTAATATGGGGTGTAGAGTCCACTTCGTTGAGCAAGGAGTAGCTCTTGTCTATTAAATATTTGGCTTATGGAACGGTATCTGTTCTAATTTCAATCTCTGGTTTTATGCAGCACCCCAACTCACCTTTCGCCTTAAGCAAGCATAAGTTGGTTTTCTACATTTGAGACCCTGTTCTGTTTTGTAATTCAGTTCCTGTGTAGCCAAGTTTACATTCCTTGTAGTAGTGATATCTTATGATGTTTGTTTTTCTGTGTGACTTATTTCACTTAGAATCATCGTACCTGAATCCACTCATTATGCTGCTACGGGCCTGATGACATAGATTTCATTGCTGAGTGATATTGCATTGTACGTAAGTACCACAACTTCTTTATCCATTTTTCGCTTTCTGTGATATTGAACTTGGACCATAAATGAGGTTCTTGTAAACAGAGCTGTCCCTAACTTTGGGGTGGCTGAGTCTTTTTGATTTTAATTTCCCTAAGCTATAGGACCATAAGTGGAAGTGCCCTAGGCTCTGTTGCTTTGTTTTTTAGATGTTTCAGGAAACACCATACACTTCTCCAGAGTGGCTGTTGGCAATTTACATCCCGCCCATCAGCATAACAAGGCTCCCAGTTCTCCATGGCCTGTCCTGCCTTTCTGGATTTTACACTTTTTTCAGATGGCCCTTTTGACCGGGGAGCAGTGAGACTTCATTGTAGTGCAGATTTCCTTTGCAAGCTTGCTTGGTTGGCCACAAAGGGCGTATGCGTTTTTTCCTGAATATATTCAGGAAAAAACGCATATGCCCTTTTTGGACAAGTGCATCATTGTGGACGTTCTGCCTCTTTTCCTATGCTTTACATGCAATTCCAGTCTACCTCCTGAAATCGGTTTCCTGCAATTCTGCCCCGCTTTCAAGTCCTCTTGGCAGCCTTACTTCAATATATTTTTGGACGATAGCTATCATTTATAACTCTGCAGGTATGTGAATGACAGTGTCCCTGAGCTCCTTTCTTCAACTCGCTTTCTTGTGAGCTGGCCGCAACACCGCAGGATTGCTTCAGGCCCTAGTGTGGTTCCGGCATGGCACGCTGAGCCTTTGTTTAATTACTCTTCCTTGTGGGAAGTGAGAGTTAAATTTGCCCATCCAGACACCTCCAGCTAGTCTCTCATTGGTTCTCTCTATTCCTGTTCATTTTCCTCAGAAATTGCAAACTGGGCCAAACAGGAGGTTAAAGGCACTGACTCTCCAATTGGGGAGAGTGTTAGTAAAGCGTCTGGAATGTTGCACCCGAGTACCAGGGGACGAAAACTGAGACACATTTGAACACGTTTCCCGATCACATGGTGGATCATACTCTGGGTTCCACATGCATGTTTTAGCTGAAGGAAGAATCCCTTAAACCTGGAGAGTTGAGACCCCTGCAATGGGTACCATGCAATATGACTTCAAAGGGTCTGCATTTGCTCACCGAACCTCACCAATCCTATCACTGCTGCATTTATGCCACTGTACACACGCTTGATTCTCTTTCTGAGACATATAAATCCATAGGTTTTAAGATTCTTACTAGTCAGGTATATTCTTAGGCGTTTAATATGGGGTGTAGAGTCCACTTCGTTGAGCAAGGAGTAGCTCTTGTCTATTACATATTTGGCTTATGGAACGGTATCTGTGCTAATTTCAATCTCTGGTTTTATGCAGCACCCCAACTCACCTTTCCCCTTAAGCAAGCATAAGTCGGTTTTGTACATTTGAGACCCTGTTCTGTTTTGTAATTCAGTTCCTGTGTAGCCAAGTTTACATTCCATGTGGTAGAGATATCTTATGATGTTTCTTTTTCTGTGTGACTTATTTCACTTAGAATCATCGTACCTGAATCCACTCATTATGCTGCTATGGGCCTGATGACATAGATTTCATTGCTGAGTGATATTGCATTGTACGTAAGTACCACAACTTCTTTATCCATTTTTCACTTTCTGTGATTTTGAACTTGTACTGTAAACGAGGTTTTTGTAAACAGAGCCTTCCCAAACTTTGGGGTGGCTGTGTCTTTTTGATTTTAATTTCCCTAAGCTATAGGACCATAAGTGGAAGTGCCCTAGGCTCTGTTGCTTTGTTTTTTAGATGTTTCAGGAAACACCATACACTTCTCCAGAGTGGCTGTTGGCAATTTACATCCCGCCCATCAGCATAACAAGGCTCCCAGTTCTCCATGGCCTGTCCTGCCTTTCTGGATTTTACACTTTTTTCAGATGGCCCTTTTGACCGGGGGGCAGTGAGACTTCATTGTAGTGCAGATTTCCTTTGCAAGCTTGCTTGGTTGGCCAAAAAGGGCGTATGCGTTTTTTCCTGAATATATTCAGGAAAAAACGCATACGCCCTTTTTGGCCAAGTGCATCATTGTGGACGTTCTGCCTCTTTTCCTTTGCTTTACATGCAATTCCAGTCTACCTCCTGAAATCGGTTTCCTGCAATTCTGCCCAGCGTTCAAGTCCTCTTGGCAGCCTTACTTCAATATATTTTTGGACGATAGCTGTCATTTATAACTCTGCAGGTTTGTGAATGACAGTGCCCCTGATCTCCTTTCTTCAACTCGCTTTCTTGTGAGCTGGCCGCAACACCGCAGCATTGCTTCAGTCCCTAGTGTGGTTCCGGCATGACATGCTGAGCCTTTGGTTAATTCCTCTTCCTGGTGGGAAATGAGAGTTAAATTTGCCCGTCCAGACACCTCCAGCTAGTCTCTCATTGGTTCTCCCTATTCCTGTTCATTTTCCGCAGAAATTGCAAACTGGGCCAAACAAGAGGTTAAAGGCACTGACTCTCCAAGTGGGGAGAGTGTTAGTAAAGCGTCTGGAATGTTGCACCCGAGTACCAGGGGATGAAAACTGACACAATTAAACACGTTTCCCGATCACACGGTGGATCATACTCTGGGTTCCACATGCATGTTTTAGCTGAAGGAAGAATCCCTTAAACCTGGAGAGTTGAGACCCATGGAATGGGTACCATGCAATATGACTTCAAAGATTCTGCATTTGCTCACCAAACCTCACCAATCCTATCACTGCTGCGTTTATGACACTGTACACACGCTTGATTCTCTTTCGGAGACATATAAATCCATAGGTTTTAAGATTCTTTCTAGTCAGGTATATTCTTACGCGTTTAATATGGGGTGTAGAGTCCACTTCGTTGAGCAAGGAGTAGCTCTTGTCTATTAAATATTTGGCTTATGGAATGGTATCTGTTCTAATTTCAATCTCTGGTTTTATGCAGCACCCCAACTCACCTTTCGCCTTAAGCAAGCATAAGTTGGTTTTCTACATTTGAGACCCTGTTCTGTTTTGTAATTCAGTTCCTGTGTAGCCAAGTTTACATTCCTTGTAGTAGTGATATCTTATGATGTTTGTTTTTCTGTGTGACTTATTTCACTTAGAATCATCGTACCTGAATCCACTCATTATGCTGCTATGGGCCTGATGACATAGATTTCATTGCTGAGTGATATTGCATTGTACGTAAGTACCACAACTTCTTTATCTATTTTTCGCTTTCTGTGATATTGAACTTGGACCATAAATGAGGTTCTTGTAAACAGAGCTGTCCCTAACTTTGGGGTGGCTGCGTCTTTTTGATTTTAATTTCCCTAAGCTATAGGACCATAAGTGGAAGTGCCCTAGGCTCTGTTGCTTTGTTTTTTAGATGTTTCAGGAAACACCATACACTTCTCCAGAGTGGCTGTTGGCAATTTACATCCCGCCCATCAGCATAACAAGGCTCCCAGTTCTCCATGGCCTGTCCTGCCTTTCTGGATTTTACACTTTTTTCAGATGGCCCTTTTGACCGGGGAGCAGTGAGACTTCATTGTAGTGCAGATTTCCTTTGCAAGCTTGCTTGGTTGGCCACAAAGGGCGTATGCGTTTTTTCCTGAATATATTCAGGAAAAAACGCATACGCCCTTTTTGGACAAGTGCATCATTGTGGACGTTCTGCCTCTTTTCCTATGCTTTACATGCAATTCCAGTCTACCTCCTGAAATCGGTTTCCTGCAATTCTGCCCCGCTTTCAAGTCCTCTTGGCAGCCTTACTTCAATATATTTTTGGACGATAGCTATCATTTATAACTCTGCAGGTATGTGAATGACAGTGCCCCTGAGCTCCTTTCTTCAACTCGCTTTCTTGTGAGCTGGCCGCAACACCGCAGGATTGCTTCAGGCCCTAGTGTGGTTCCGGCATGGCACGCTGAGCCTTTGTTTAATTCCTCTTCCTGGTGGGAAATGAGAGTTAAATTTTCCCGTCCAGACACCTCCAGATAGTCTCTCATTGGTTCTCCCTATTCCTGTTCATTTTCCGCAGAAATTGCAAACTGGGCCAAACAGGAGGTTAAAGGCACTGACTCTCCAAGTGGGGAGAGTGTTAGTAAAGCATCTGGAATGTTGCACCCGAGTACCAGGGGACGAAAACTGAGACACATTTGAACACGTTTCCCGATCACATGGTGGATCATACTCTGGATTCCACATGCATGTTTTAGCTGAAGGAAGAATCCCTTAAACCTGGAGAGTTGAGACCCCTGCAATGGGTACCATGCAATATGACTTCAAAGGGTCTGCATTTGCTCACCGAACCTCACCAATCCTATCACTGCTGCATTTATGCCACTGTACACACGCTTGATTCTCTTTCGGAGACATATAAATCCATAGGTTTTAAGATTCTTACTAGTCAGGTATATTCTTAGGCGTTTAATATGGGGTGTAGAGTCCACTTCGTTGAGCAAGGAGTAGCTCTTGTCTATTACATATTTGGCTTATGGAACGGTATCTGTGCTAATTTCAATCTCTGGTTTTATGCAGCACCCCAACTCACCTTTCCCCTTAAGCAAGCATAAGTCGGTTTTCTACATTTGAGTCCCTGTTCTGTTTTGTAATTCAGTTCCTGTGTAGCCAAGTTTACATTCCATGTGGTAGAGATATCTTATGATGTTTCTTTCTCTGTGTGACTTATTTCACTTACAATCATCGTACCTGAATCCACTCATTATGCTGCTACGGGCCTGATGACACAGATTTCATTGCTGAGTGATATTGCATTGTACGTAAGTACCACAACTTCTTTATCCATTTTGCGCTTTCTGTGATATTGAACTTGTACCGTAAACGAGGTTCTTGTAAACAGAGCTGTCCCAAAGATTGGGGTGGTTGTGTCTTTTTGATTTTAATTTCCCTAAGCTATAGGACCATAAGTGGAAGTGCCCTAGGCTCTGTTGCTTTGTTTTTTAGATGTTTCAGGAAACACCATACACTTCTCCAGAGTGACTGTTGGCAATTTACATCCCGCCCATCAGCATAACAAGGCTCCCAGTTCTCCATGGCCTGTCCTGCCTTTCTGGATTTTACACTTTTTTCAGATGGCCCTTTTGACCGGGGGGCAGTGAGACTTCATTGTAGTGCAGATTTCCTTTGCAAGCTTGCTTGGTTGGCCAAAAAGGGCGTATGCGTTTATTCCTGAATATACTCAGGAAAAAACGCATACGCCCTTTTTGTCCAAGTGCATCATTGTGGACGTTCTGCCTCTTTTCCTTTGCTTTACATGCAATTCCAGTCTACCTCCTGAAATCGGTTTCCTGCAATTCTGCCCAGCGTTCAAGTCCTCTTGGCAGTCTTACTTCAATATATTTTTGGACGATAGCTGTCATTTATAACTCTGCAGGTTTGTGAATGACAGTGCCCCAGAGCTCCTTTCTTCAACTCGCTTTCTTGTGAGCTGGCCGCAACACCGCAGCATTGCTTCAGGCCCTAGTGTGGTTCCGGCATGACATGCTGAGCCTTTGGTTAATTCCTCTTCCTGGTGGGAAATGAGAGTTAAATTTGCCCGTCCAGACACCTCCAGCTAGTCTCTCATTGGTTCTCCCTATTCCTGTTCATTTTCCGCAGAAATTGCAAACTGGGCTAAACAGGAGGTTAAAGGCACTGACTCTCCAAGTGGGGAGAGTGTTTGTAAAGCGTCTGGAATGTTGCACCCGAGTACCGGGGGATGAAAACTGACACAATTAAACACATTTCCCGATCACACGGTGGATCATACTCTGGGTTCCACATGCATGTTTTAGCTGAAGGAAGAATCCCTTAAACCTGGAGAGTTGAGACCCATGGAATGGGTACCATGCAATATGACTTCAAAGGGTCTGCATTTGCTCACCGAACCTCAACAATCCTATCACTGCTGCGTTTATGACACTGTACACACGCTTGATTCTCTTTCGGAGACATATAAATCCATAGGTTTTAAGATTCTTTCTAGTCAGGTATATTCTTACGCGTTTAATATGGGGTGTAGAGTCCACTTCGTTGAGCAAGGAGTAGCTCTTGTCTATTACATATTTGGCTTATGGAACGGTATCTGTGCTAATTTCAATCTCTGGTTTTATGCAGCACCCCAACTCACCTTTCCCCTTAAGCAAGCATAAGTCGGTTTTCTACATTTGAGACCCTGTTCTGTTTTGTAATTCAGTTCCTGTGTAGCCAAGTTTACATTCCATGTGGTAGAGATATCTTATGATGTTTCTTTTTCTGTGTGACTTATTTCACTTAGAATCATCGTACCTGAATCCACTCATTATGCTGCTATGGGCCTGATGACATAGATTTCATTGCTGAGTGATATTGCATTGTACGTAAGTACCACAACTTCTTTATCCATTTTTCACTTTCTGTGATTTTGAACTTATACTGTAAACGAGGTTCTTGTAAACAGAGCCTTCCCAAATTTTGGGGTGGCTGTGTCTTTTTGATTTTAATTTCCCTAAGCTATAGGACCATAAGTGGAAGTGCCCTAAGCTCTGTTGCTTTGTTTTTCAGATGTTTCAGGAAACACCATACACTTCTCCAGAGTGGCTGTTGGCAATTTACATCCCGCCCATCAGCATAACAAGGCTCCCAGTTCTCCATGGCCTGTCCTGCCTTTCTGGATTTTACACTTTTTTCAGATGGCCCTTTTGACTGGGGAGCAGTGAGACTTCATTGTAGTGCAGATTTCCTTTGCAAGCTTGCTTGTATGGCCAAAAAGGGCGTATGCGTTTATTCCTGAATATATTCAGGAAAAAACGCATATGCCCTTTTTGACCAAGTGCATCATTGTGGATGTTCTGCCTCTTTTCCTATGCTTTACATGCAATTCCAGTCTACCTCCTGAAATCGGTTTCCTGCAATTCTGCCCCGCTTTCAAGTCCTCTTGGCAGCCTTACTTCAATATCTTTTTGGACGATAGCTATCATTTATAACTCTGCAGGTATGTGAATGACAGTGCCCCTGAGCTCCTTTCTTCAACTCGCTTTCTTGTGAGCTGGCCGCAACACCGCTGCATTGCTTCAGGCCCTAGTGTGGTTCCGGCATGGCACACTGAGCCTTTGTTTAATTCCTCTTCCTGGTGGGAAATGAGAGTTAAATTTGCCCGTCCAGACACCTCCAGCTAGTCTCTCATTGGTTCTCCCTATTCCTGTTCATTTTCCGCAGAAATTGCAAACTGGGCCAAACAGGAGGTTAAAGGCACTGACTCTCCAAGTGGGGAGAGTGTTAGTAAAGCATCTGGAATGTTACACCCGAGTACCAGGGGACGAAAACTGACACAATTGAACACGTTTCCCGAGCACACGGTGGATCATACTCTGGGTTCCACATGCATGTTTTAGCTGAAGGAAGAATCCCTTAAACCTGGAGAGTTGAGACCCATGGAATGGGTACCATACAATATGACTTCAAAGGGTCTGCATTTGTCCACCGAACCTCACCAATCCTATCACTGCTGCATTTATGCCGCTGTACACACGCTTGATTCTCTTTCGGAGACATATAAATCCATAGGTTTTAAGATTCTTCCTAGTCAGGTATATTCTTAGGCGTTTCTTATGGGGTGTAGAGTCCACTTCGTTGAGCAAGGAGTAGCTCTTGTCTATTACATATTTGGCTTATGGAACGGTATCTGTGCTAATTTCAATCTCTGGTTTTATGCAGCACCCCAACTCACCTTTCGCCTTAAGCAAGCATAAGTTGGTTTTCTACATTTGAGACCCTGTTCTGTTTTGTAATTCAGTTCCTGTGTAGCCAAGTTTACATTCCGTGTAGTAGTGATATCTTATGATGTTTCTTTTTCTGTGTGACTTATTTCACTTAGAATCATCGTACCTGAATCCACTCATTATGCTGCTATGGGCCTGATGACATAGATTTCATTGCTGCGTGATATTGCATTGTACGTAAGTACCACAAATTCTTTATCCATTTTTCACTTTCTGTGATACTGAACTTGTACCGTAAACGAGGTTCTTGTAAACAGAGCCGTCCCAAACTTTGGGGTGGCTGTGTCTTTTTGATTTTAATTTCCCTAAGCTATAGGACCATAAGTGGAAGTGCCCTAGGCTCTGTTGCTTTGCTTTTTAGATGTTTCAGGAAACACCATACCCTTCTCCAGAGTGGCTGTTCGCAATTTACATCCCGCACATCAGCATAACAAGGTTCCCAATTCTCCATGGCCTGTCCTGCCTTTCTGGATTTTACACTTTTTTCAGATGGCCCTTTTGCCCGCGGGATAGTGAGACTTCATTGTAGTGCAGATTTCCTTTGCAAGCTTGCTTGGTTGGCCAAAAAGGGCGTATGCGTTTTTTCCTGAATATATTCAGGAAAAAACGCATACACCCTTTTTGGCCAAGTGCATCATTGTGGACGTTCTGCCTCTTTTCCTATGCTTTACATGCAATTCCAGTCTACCTCCTGAAATCGGTTTCCTGCAATTCTGCCCCGCTTTCAAGTCCTCTTGGCAGCCTTACTTCAATATATTTTTGGACAATAGCTGTCATTTATAACTCTGCAGGTATGTGAATGACAGTGTCCCTGAGCTCCTTTCTTCAACTCGTTTTCTTGTGAGCTGGCCGCAACACCGCAGCATTGCTTCAGGCCCTAGTGTGGTTCCGGCATGGCACGCTGAGCCTTTGGTTAATTCCTCTTCCTGGTGGGAAATGAGAGTTAAATTTGCCCGTCCAGACACCTCCAGCTAGTCTCTCATTGGTTCTCCCTATTCCTGTTCATTTTCCGCAGAAATTGCAAACTGGGCCAAACAGGAGGTTAAAGGCACTGACTCTCCAAGTGGGGAGAGTGTTAGTAAAGCGTCTGGAATGTTGCACCCGAGTACCGGGGGACGAAAACTGAGTCACATTTGAACACGTTTCCCGATCACATGGTGGATCATACTCTGGGTTCCCCATGCATGTTTTAGCTGAAGGAAGAATCCCTTAAACCTGGAGAGTTGAGACCCCTGGAATGGGTACCATGCAATATGACTTCAAAGGGTCTGCATTTGCTCACCGAACCTCACCAATCCTAGCACTGCTGCATTTATGCCACTGTACACACGCTTGATTCTCTTTTGGAGACATATAAATCCATAGGTTTTAAGATTCTTACTAGTCAGGTATATTCTTACGCGTTTAATATGGGGTGTAGAGTCCACTTCGTTGAGCAAGGAGTAGCTCTTGTCTATTACATATTTGGCTTATGGAACCGTATCTGTGCTAATTTCAATCTTTGGTTTTATGCAGCACCCCAACTCACCTTTACTCTTAAGCAAGCATAAGTCGGTTTTCTACATTTGAGACCCTGTTCTGTTTTGTAATTCAGTTCCTGTGTAGCCAAGTTTACATTCCATGTGGTAGAGATATCTTATGATGTTTCTTTTTCTGTGTGACTTATTTCACTTAGTATCATCGTACCTGAATCCACTCATTATGCTGCTATGGGCCTGATGACATAGATTTCATTGCTGAGTGATATTGCATTGTACGTAAGTACCACAACTTCTTTATCCATTTTTCACTTTCTGTGATTTTGAACTTATACTGTAAAGAAGGTTCTTGTAAACAGAGCCTTCCCAAACTTTGGGGTGGCTGTGTCTTTTTGATTTTAATTTCCCTAAGCTATAGGACCATAAGTGGAAGTGCCCTAGGCTCTGTTGCTTTGTTTTGTAGATGTTTCAGGAAACACCATACACTTCTCCAGAGTGGCTGTTGGCAATTTACATCCCGCCCATCAGCATAACAAGGCTCCCAGTTCTCCATGGCCTGTCCTGCCTTTCTGGATTTTACACTTTTTTCAGATGGCCCTTTTGACCGGGGGGCAGTGAGACTTCATTGTAGTGCAGATTTCCTTTGCAAGCTTGCTTGGTTGGCCAAAAAGGGCGTATGCGTTTTTTCCTGAATATATTCAGGAAAAAATGCATACGCCCTTTTTGGCCAAGTGCATCATTGTGGACGTTCTGCCTCTTTTCCTATGCTTTACATGCAATTCCAGTCTACCTCCTGAAATCGGTTTCCTGCAATTCTGCCCCGCTTTCAAGTCCTCTTGGCAGCCTTACTTCAATATATTTTTGGACGATAGCTGTCATTTATAACTCTGCAGGTATGTGAATGACAGTGCCCCTGAGCTCCTTTCTTCAACTCGCTTTCTTGTGAGCTGGCCGCAACACCGCAGCATTGCTTCAGGCCCTAGTGTTGTTCCGGCATGGCACGCTGAGCCTTTGTTTAATTCCTCTTCCTGGTGGGAAATGAGAGTTAAATTTGCCCGTCCAGACACCTCCAGCTAGTCTCTCATTGGTTCTCCCTATTCCTGTTCATTTTCCGCAGAAATTGCAAACTGGGCCAAACAGGAGGTTAAAGGCACTGACTCTCCAAGTGGCGAGAGTGTTAGTAAAGCGTCTGGAATGTTGCACCCGAGTACCAGGGGACGAAAACTGAGACACCTTTGAACACGTTTCCCGATCACATGGTGGATCATACTCTGGGTTCCACATGCATGTTTTAGCTGAAGGAAGAATCCCTTAAACCTGGAGAGTTGAGACCCCTGCAATGGGTACCATGCAATATGACTTCAAAGGGTCTGCATTTGCTCACCGATCCTCACCAATCCTATCACTGCTGCATTTATGCCACTGTACACACGCTTGATTCTCTTTCTGAGACATATAAATCCATAGGTTTTAAGATTCTTACTAGTCAGGTATATTCTTAGGTGTTTAATATGGGGTGTTGAGTCTACTTCGTTGAGCAAGGTGTAGCTCTTGTCTATTACATATTTGTCTTATTGAACGGTATCTGTGCTAATTTCAATCTCTGGTTTTATGCAGCACCCCAACTCACCTTTCCCCTTAAGCAAGCATAAGTTGGTTTTCTACATTTGAGACCCTGTTCTGTTTTGTAATTCAGTTCCTGTGTAGCCAACTTTACATTCCGTGTACTAGTGATACCTTATGATGTTTCTTTTTCTCTGTGACTTATTTCACTTAGAATCATCGTACCTGGATCCACTCATTAGGCTGCTACGGGCCTGATGACATAGATTTCATTGCTGAGTGATATTGCATTGTACGTAAGTACCACAACTTCTTTATCCATTTTTCGCTTTCTGCGATTTTGAACTTGTACCGTAAACGAGGTTCTTGTAAACAGAACCGTCCCAAACATTGGGGTGGCTGTGTCTTTTTGATTTTAATTTCCCTAAGCTATAGGACCATAAGTGGAAGTGCCCTAGGCTCTGTTGCTTTGTTTTTTAGATGTTTCAGGAAACACCATACACTTCTCCAGAGTGGCTGTTGGCAATTTACATCCCGCCCATCAGCATAACAAGGCTCCCAGTTCTCCATGGCCTGTCCTGCCTTTCTGGATTTTACACTTTTTTCAGATGACCCTTTTGACCGGGGGGCAGTGAGACTTCATTGTAGTGCAGATTTCCTTTGCAAGCTTGCTTGGTTGGCCAAAAAGGGCGTATGCTTTTTTTCCTGAATATATTCAGGAAAAAACGCATACGCCCTTTTTGGCCAAGTGCATCATTGTGGACGTTCTGCCTCTTTTCCTATGCTTTACATGCAATTCCAGTCTATCTCCTGAAATCGGTTTCCTGCAATTCTGCCCCGCTTTCAAGTCCACTTGGCAGCCTACTTCAATATATTTTTGGACGATAGCTGTCATTTATAACTCTGCAGGTTTGTGAATGACAGTGCCCCTGAGCTCCTTTCTTCAACTCGCTTTCTTGTGAGCTGGCCGCAACACCGCAGGATTGCTTCAGGCCCCAGTGTGGTTCTGGAACGGCACGCTGAGCCTTTGTTTAATTCCTCTTATTGGTGGGAAATGAGAGTTAAATTTGCACGTCCAGACACCTCCAGCTAGTCTCTCATTGGTTCTCCCTATTCCTGTTCATTTTCCGCAGAAATTGCAAACTGGGCCAAACAGGAGGTTAAAGGCACTGACTCTCCAAGTGGGGAGAGTGTTAGTAAAGCGTCTGGAATGTTGCACCTGAGTACCAAGGGACGAAAACTGAGTCACATTTGAACACGTTTCCCGATCACACGGTGGATCATACTCTGGGTTCCACATGCATGTTTTAGCTGAAGGAAGAATCCCTTAAACCTGGAGAGTTGAGACCCATGGAATGGGTACCATGCAATATGACTTCAAAGGGTCTGCATTTGCTTACCGATCCTCACCCATCCTATCACTGCTGCGTTTATGCCGCTGTACACACGCTTGATTCTCTTTCAGAGACATATAAATCCATAGGTTTTAAGATTCTTGCTAGTCAGGTATATTCTTAGGCGTTTAATATGGGGTGTTGAGTCCACTTCGTTGAGCAAGGAGTAGCTCTTGTCTATTACATATTTGGCTTATGGAACGGTATGTGTGCTAATTTCAATCTCTGGTTTTATGCAGCACCCCAACTCACCTTTCCCCTTAAGCAAGCATAAGTTGGTTTTCTACATTTGAGACCCTGTTCTGTTTTGTAATTCAGTTCCTTTGTAGCGAAGTTTACATTCCGTGTAGTAGTGATATCTTATGATGTTTCTTTTTCTGTGTGACTTATTTCACTTAGAATCATCATACCTGAATCCACTCATTATGCTGCTACGGGCCTGATGACATAGATTTCATTGCTGAGTGATATTGCATTGTACGTAAGTACCACAACTTCTTTATCCATTTTTCGCTTTCTGCGATATTGAACTTGTACCGTAAACGAGGTTCTTGTAAACAGAGCCATACCAAACTTTGGGGTGGCTGTGTCTTTTTCGTTTTAATTTCCCTAAGCTATAGGACCATAAGTGGAAGTGCCCTAGGCTCTGTTGCTTTGTTTTTTAGATGTTTCAGGAAGCACCATACACTTCTTCAGAGTGGCTGTTGGCAATTTACATCCCGCCCATCAGCATAACAAGGCTCCCAGTTCTCCATGGCCTATCCTGCCTTTCTGGATTTTACACTTTTTTCAGATGGCCCTTTTGACCAGGGGGCAGTGAGACTTCATTGTAGTGCAGATTTCCTTTGCAAGCTTGCTTGGTTGGCCAAAAAGGGCGTATGCGTTTTTTCCTGAATATATTCAGGAAAAAACGCATATGCCTTTTTTGGCCAAGTGCATCATTGTGGACGTTCTGCCTCTTTTCCTATGCTTTACATGCAATTCCAGTCTACCTCCTGAAATTGGTTTCCTGCAATTCTGCCCCGCTTTCAACTCCACTTGGCAGCCTTACTTCAATATATTTTTGGACGATAGCTGTCATTTATAACTCTGCAGGTTTGTGAATGACAGTGCCCCTGAGCTCCTTTCTTCAACTCGCTTTCTTGTGAGCTGGCCGCAACACCGCAGGATTGCTTCAAGCCCTAGTGTTGTTCCGGTATGGCACGCTGAGCCTTTGGTTAATTCCTCTTCCTGGTGGGAAATGAGAGTTAACTTTGCCCGTCCAGACACCTCCAGCTAGTCTCTCATTGGTTCTCCCTATTCCTGTTCATTTTCCGCAGAAATTGCAAACTGGGCCAAACAAGAGGTTAAAGGCACTGACTCTCCAAGTGGGGAGAGTGTTAGTAAAGCGTCTGGAATGTTGCACCCGAGTACCAGGGGATGAAAACTGACACAATTAAACACGTTTCCCGATCACACGGTGGATTATACTCTGGGTTCCACATGCATGTTTTAGCTGAAGGAAGAATCCCTTAAACCTGGAGAGTTGAGACCCATGGAATGGGTACCATGCAATATGACTTCAAAGGTTCTGCATTTGCTCACCAAACCCCACCAATCCTATCACTGCTGCGTTTATGACACTGTACACACGCTTGATTCTCTTTTGGAGACATATAAATCCATAGGTTTTAAGATTCTTTCTAGTCAGGTATATTCTTACGCGTTTAATATGGGGTGTAGAGTCCACTTCGTTGAGCAAGGAGTAGCTCTTGTCTATTACATATTTGGCTTATGGAACGGTATCTGTTCTAATTTCAATCTCTGGTTTTATGCAGCACCCCAACTCACCTTTCGCCTTAAGCAAGCATAAGTTGGTTTTCTACATTTGAGACCCTGTTCTGTTTTGTAATTCAGTTCCTGTGTAGCCAAGTTTACATTCCTTGTAGTAGTGATATCTTATGATGTTTGTTTTTCTGTGTGACTTATTTCACTTAGAATCATCGTACCTGAATCCACTCATTATGCTGCTATGGGCCTGATGACATAGATTTCATTGCTGAGTGATATTGCATTGTACGTAAGTACCACAACTTCTTTATCCATTTTTCGCTTTCTGTGATATTGAACTTGGACCATAAATGAGGTTCTTGTAAACAGAGCTGTCCCTAACTTTGGGGTGGCTGAGTCTTTTTGATTTTAATTTCCCTAAGCTATAGGACCATAAGTGGAAGTGCCCTAGGCTCTGTTGCTTTGTTTTTTAGATGTTTCAGGAAACACCATACACTTCTCCAGAGTGACTGTTGGCAATTTACATCCCGCCCATCAGCATAACAAGGCTCCCAGTTCTCCATGGCCTGTCCTGCCTTTCTGGATTTTACACTTTTTTCAGATGGCCCTTTTGACCGGGGGGCAGTGAGACTTCATTGTAGTGCAGATTTCCTTTGCAAGCTTGCTTGGTTGGCCAAAAAGGGCGTATGCGTTTATTCCTCAATATACTCAGGAAAAAACGCATACGCCCTTTTTGGCCAAGTGCATCATTGTGGACGTTCTGCCTCTTTTCCTTTGCTTTACATGCAATTCCAGTCTACCTCCTGAAATCGGTTTCCTGCAATTCTGCCCAGCGTTCAAGTCCTCTTGGCAGCCTTACTTCAATATATTTTTGGACGATAGCTGTCATTTATAACTCTGCAGGTTTGTGAATGACAGTGCCCCAGAGCTCCTTTCTTCAACTCGCTTTCTTGTGAGCTGGCCGCAACACCACAGCATTGCTTCAGGCCCTAGTGTGGTTCCGGCATGACATGCTGAGCCTTTGGTTAATTCCTCTTCCTGGTGGGAAATGAGAGTTAAATTTGCCCGTCCAGACACCTCCAGCTAGTCTCTCATTGTTTCTCCCTATTCCTGTTCATTTTCCGCAGAAATTGCAAACTGGGCTAAACAGGAGGTTAAAGGCACTGACTCTCCAAGTGGGGAGAGTGTTAGTAAAGCGTCTGGAATGTTGCACCCGAGTACCGGGGGATGAAAACTGACACAATTAAACACATTTCCCGATCACACGGTGGATCATACTCTGGGTTCCACATGCATGTTTTAGCTGAAGGAAGAATCCCTTAAACCTGGAGAGTTGAGACCCATGGAATGGATACCATGCAATATGACTTCAAAGGGTCTGCATTTGCTCACCGAACCTCACCAATCCTATCACTGCTGCGTTTATGACACTGTACACACGCTTGATTCTCTTTCGGAGACATATAAATCCATAGGTTTTAAGATTCTTTCTAGTCAGGTATATTCTTACGCGTTTAATATGGGGTGTAGAGTCCACTTCGTTGAGCAAGGAGTAGCTCTTGTCTATTACATATTTGGCTTATGGAACGGTATCTGTGCTAATTTCAATCTCTGGTTTTATGCAGCACCCCAACTCACCTTTCCCCTTAAGCAAGCATAAGTCGGTTTTCTACATTTGAGACCCTGTTCTGTTTTGTAATTCAGTTCCTGTGTAGCCAAGTTTACATTCCATGTGGTAGAGATATCTTATGATGTTTCTTTTTCTGTGTGACTTATTTCACTTAGAATCATCGTACCTGAATCCACTCATTATGCTGCTATGGGCCTGATGACATAGATTTCATTGCTGAGTGATATTGCATTGTACGTAAGTACCACAACTTCTTTATCCATTTTTCACTTTCTGTGATTTTGAACTTATACTGTAAACGAGGTTCTTGTAAACAGAGCCTTCCCAAATTTTGGGGTGGCTGTGTCTTTTTGATTTTAATTTCCCTAAGCTATAGGACCATAAGTGGAAGTGCCCTAAGCTCTGTTGCTTTGTTTTTCAGATGTTTCAGGAAACACCATACACTTCTCCAGAGTGGCTGTTGGCAATTTACATCCCGCCCATCAGCATAACAAGGCTCCCAGTTCTCCATGGCCTGTCCTGCCTTTCTGGATTTTACACTTTTTTCAGATGGCCCTTTTGACTGGGGAGCAGTGAGACTTCATTGTAGTGCAGATTTCCTTTGCAAGCTTGCTTGTATGGCCAAAAAGGGCGTATGCGTTTATTCCTGAATATATTCAGGAAAAAACGCATATGCCCTTTTTGACCAAGTGCATCATTGTGGATGTTCTGCCTCTTTTCCTATGCTTTACATGCAATTCCAGTCTACCTCCTGAAATCGGTTTCCTGCAATTCTGCCCCGCTTTCAAGTCCTCTTGGCAGCCTTACTTCAATATCTTTTTGGACGATAGCTATCATTTATAACTCTGCAGGTATGTGAATGACAGTGCCCCTGAGCTCCTTTCTTCAACTCACTTTCTTGTGAGCTGGCCGCAACACCGCTGCATTGCTTCAGGCCCTAGTGTGGTTCCGGCATGGCACACTGAGCCTTTGGTTAATTCCTCTTCCTGGTGGGAAATGAGAGTTAAATTTGCCCGTCCAGACACCTCCAGCTAGTCTCTCATTGGTTCTCCCTATTCCTGTTCATTTTCCACAGAAATTGCAAACTGGGCCAAACAGGAGGTTAAAGGCACTGACTCTCCAAGTGGGGAGAGTGTTAGTAAAGCATCTGGAATGTTACACCCGAGTACCAGGGGACGAAAACTGACACAATTGAACACGTTTCCCGAGCACACGGTGGATCATACTCTGGGTTCCACATGCATGTTTTAGCTGAAGGAAGAATCCCTTAAACCTGGAGAGTTGAGACCCATGGAATGGGTACCATGCAATATGACTTCAAAGGGTCTGCATTTGTCCACCGAACCTCACCAATCCTATCACTGCTGCATTTATGCCACTGTACACACGCTTGATTCTCTTTCGGAGACATATAAATCCATAGGTTTTAAGATTCTTCCTAGTCAGGTATATTCTTAGGCGTTTATTATGGGGTGTAGAGTCCACTTCGTTGAGCAAGGAGTAGCTCTTGTCTATTACATATTTGGCTTATGGAACGGTATCTGTGCTAATTTCAATCTCTGGTTTTATGCAGCACCCCAACTCACCTTTCGCCTTAAGCAAGCATAAGTTGGTTTTCTACATTTGAGACCCTGTTCTGTTTTGTAATTCAGTTCCTGTGTAGCCAAGTTTACATTCCGTGTAGTAGTGATATCTTATGATGTTTCTTTTTCTGTGTGACTTATTTCACTTAGAATCATCGTACCTGAATCCACTCATTATGCTGCTATGGGCCTGATGACATAGATTTCATTGCTGCGTGATATTGCATTGTACGTAAGTACCACAAATTCTTTATCCATTTTTCGCTTTCTGTGATACTGAACTTGTACCGTAAACGAGGTTCTTGTAAACAGAGCCGTCCCAAACTTTGGGGTGGCTGTGTCTTTTTGATTTTAATTTCCCTAAGCTATAGGACCATAAGTGGAAGTGCCCTAGGCTCTGTTGCTTTGCTTTTTAGATGTTTCAGGAAACACCATACCCTTCTCCAGAGTGGCTGTTCGCAATTTACATCCCGCACATCAGCATAACAAGGTTCCCAATTCTCCATGGCCTGTCCTGCCTTTCTGGATTTTACACTTTTTTCAGATGGCCCTTTTGCCCGCGGGATAGTGAGACTTCATTGTAGTGCAGATTTCCTTTGCAAGCTTGCTTGGTTGGCCAAAAAGGGCGTATGCGTTTTTTCCTGAATATATTCAGGAAAAAACGCATACGCCCTTTTTGGCCAAGTGCATCATTGTGGACGTTCTGCCTCTTTTCCTATGCTTTACATGCAATTCCAGTCTACCTCCTGAAATCGGTTTCCTGCAATTCTGCCCCGCTTTCAAGTCCTCTTGGCAGCCTTACTTCAATATATTTTTGGACAATAGCTGTCATTTATAACTCTGCAGGTATGTGAATGACAGTGTCCCTGAGCTCCTTTCTTCAACTGGTTTTCTTGTGAGCTGGCCGCAACACCGCAGCATTGCTTCAGGCCCTAGTGTGGTTCCGGCATGGCACGCTGAGCCTTTGGTTAATTCCTCTTCCTGGTGGGAAATGAGAGTTAAATTTGCCCGTCCAGACACCTCCAGCTAGTCTCTCATTGGTTCTCCCTATTCCTGTTCATTTTCCGCAGAAATTGCAAACTGGGCCAAACAGGAGGTTAAAGGCACTGACTCTCCAAGTGGGGAGAGTGTTAGTAAAGCGTCTGGAATGTTGCACCCGAGTACCGGGGGACGAAAACTGAGTCACATTTGAACACGTTTCCCGATCACATGGTGGATCATACTCTGGGTTCCCATGCATGTTTTAGCTGAAGGAAGAATCCCTTAAACCTGGAGAGTTGAGACCCCTGGAATGGGTACCATGCAATATGACTTCAAAGGGTCTGCATTTGCTCACCGAACCTCACCAATCCTAGCACTGCTGCATTTATGCCACTGTACACACGCTTGATTCTCTTTTGGAGACATATAAATCCATAGGTTTTAAGATTCTTACTAGTCAGGTATATTCTTACGCGTTTAATATGGGGTGTAGAGTCCACTTCGTTGAGCAAGGAGTAGCTCTTGTCTATTACATATTTGGCTTATGGAACCGTATCTGTGCTAATTTCAATCTTTGGTTTTATGCAGCACCCCAACTCACCTTTACTCTTAAGCAAGCATAAGTCGGTTTTCTACATTTGAGACCCTGTTCTGTTTTGTAATTCAGTTCCTGTGTAGCCAAGTTTACATTCCTTATAGTAGTGATATCTTATGATGTTTGTTTTTCTGTGTGACTTATTTCACTTAGAATCATCGTACCTGAATCCACTCATTATGCTGCTACGGGCCTGATGACATAGATTTCATTGCTGAGTGATATTGCATTGTACGTAAGTACCACAACTTCTTTATCCATTTTTCGCTTTCTGTGATATTGAACTTGTACCGTAAATGAGGTTCTTGTAAACAGAGCTGTCCCTAACTTTGGGGTGGCTGAGTCTTTTTGATTTTAATTTCCCTAAGCTATAGGACCATAAGTGGAAGTGCCCTAGGCTCTATTGCTTTGTTTTGTAGATGTTTCAGGAAACACCATACACTTCTCCAGAGTGGCTGTTGGCAATTTACATCCCGCCCATCAGCATAACAAGGCTCCCAGTTCTCCATGGCCTGTCCTGCCTTTCTGGATTTTACACTTTTTTCAGATGGCCCTTTTGACCGGGGGGCAGTGAGACTTCATTGTAGTGCAGATTTCCTTTGCAAGCTTGCTTGGTTGGCCAAAAAGGGCGTATGCGTTTTTTCCTGAATATATTCAGGAAAAAACGCATACGCCCTTTTTGGCCAAGTGCATCATTGTGGACGTTCTGCCTCTTTTCCTATGCTTTACATGCAATTCCAGTCTACCTCCTGAAATCGGTTTCCTGCAATTCTGCCCCGCTTTCAAGTCCTCTTGGCAGCCTTACTTCAATATATTTTTGGACGATAGCTATCATTTATAACTCTGCAGGTATGTGAATGACAGTGCCCCTGAGCTCCTTTCTTCAACTTGCTTTCTTGTGAGCTGGCCGCAACACCGCAGGATTGCTTCAGGCCCTAGTATGGTTCCGGCATGGCACGCTGAGCCTTTGTTTAATTCCTCTTCCTGGTCGGAAATGAGAGTTAAATTTGCCCGTCCAGACACCTGCATCTAGTCTCTCATTGGTTCTCCCTATTCCTGTTCATTTTCCGCAGAAATTGCAAACTGGGCCAAACAGGAGGTTAAAGGCACTGACTCTCCAAGTGGGGAGAGTGTTAGTAAAGCGTCTGGAATGTTGCACCCGAGTACCAGGGGACGAAAATTGAGACACATTTGAACACGTTTCCCGATCACATGGTGGATCATACTCTGGGTTCCACATGCTTGTTTTAGCTGAAGGAAGAATCCCTTAAACCTGGAGAGTTGAGACCCCTGCAATGGGTACCATGCAATATGACTTCAAAGGGTCTGCATTTGCTCACCGAACCTCACCAATCCTATCACTGCTGCATTTATGCCACTGTACACACGCTTGATTCTCTTTCTGAGACATATAAATCCATAGGTTTTAAGATTCTTACTAGTCAGGTATATTCTTAGGCGTTTAATATGGGGTGTAGAGTCCACTTCGTTGAGCAAGGAGTAGCTCTTGTCTATTACATATTTGGCTTATGGAACGGTATCTGTGCTAATTTCAATCTCTGGTTTTATGCAGCACCCCAACTCACCTTTCCCCTTAAGCAAGCATAAGTCGGTTTTCTACATTTGAGACCCTGTTCTGTTTTGTAATTCAGTTCCTGTGTAGCCAAGTTTACATTCCATGTGGTAGAGATATCTTATGATGTTTCTTTTTCTGTGTGACTTATTTCACTTAGTATCATCGTACCTGAATCCACTCATTATGCTGCTATGGGCCTGATGACATAGATTTCATTGCTGAGTGATATTGCATTGTACGTAAGTACCACAACTTCTTTATCCATTTTTCGCTTTCTGCGATTTTGAACTTGTACCGTAAACGAGGTTCTTGTAAACAGAGCCTTCCCAAATTTTGGGGTGGCTGTGTCTTTTTCGTTTTAATTTCCCTAAGCTATAGGACCATAAGTGGAAGTGCCCTAGGCTCTGTTGCTTTGTTTTTTAGATGTTTCAGGAAGCACCATACACTTCTTCAGAGTGGCTGTTGGCAATTTACATCCCGCCCATCAGCATAACAAGGCTCCCAGTTCTCCATGGCCTATCCTGCCTTTCTGGATTTTACACTTTTTTCAGATGGCCCTTTTGACCAGGGGGCAGTGAGACTTCATTGTAGTGCAGATTTCCTTTGCAAGCTTGCTTGGTTGGCCAAAAAGGGCGTATGCGTTTTTTCCTGAATATATTCAGGAAAAAACACATATGCCTTTTTGGCCAAGTGCATCATTGTGGACGTTCTGCCTCTTTTCCTATGCTTTACATGCAATTCCAGTCTACCTCCTGAAATCGGTTTCCTACAATTCTGCCCCGCTTTCAAGTCCTCTTGGCAGCCTTACTTCAATATATTTTTGGACGATAGCTGTCATTTATAACTCTGCAGGTCTGTGAATGACAGTGCCCCAGAGCTCCTTTCTACAACTCGCTTTCTTTTGAGATGGCCGCAATACCGCAGGATTGTTTCAGGCAATAGTTTGGGTCCGGCACGGCATGCTGAGCCTTTGGTTAATTCCTCTTCCTGGTGGGAAATGAGAGTTAAATTTGCCCTTCCAGACACCTCCAGCTAGTCTCTCATTGGTTCTCCCTATTCCTGTTCATTTTCCACAGAAATTGCAAACTGGCCCAAACAGGAGGTTAAAGGCACTGACTCTCCAAGTGGGGAGAGTGTTAGTAAAGCGTCTGGAATGTTGCACCCGAGTACCAGGGGACGAAAACTGACACATTTGAACACGTTTCCCGATCACACGGTGGATCATACTCTGGGTTCCACATGCATGTTTTAGCTGAAGGAAGAATCCCTTAAACCTGGAGAGTTGAGACCCATGGAATGGGTACCATGCAATATGACTTCAAAGGGTCTGCATTTGCACACCGAACCTCACCAATCCTATCACTGCTGCGTTTATGCCGCTGTACACATGCTTGATTCTCTTTCGGAGACATATAAATCCATAGGTTTTAAGATTCTTACTAGTCAGGTATATTCTTATGCGTTTAATATGGGGTTTTGTGTCCACTTCGTTGAGCAAGGAGTAGCTCTTGTCTATTACATATTTCGCTTATGGAATGGTATCTGTGCTAATTTCAATCTCTGCATTTATGAGCACCCCAACTCACCTTTCCCTTAAGCAAGCATAAGTTGGTTTTCTACATTTGAGACCCTGTTCTGTTTTGTAATTCAGTTCCTGTGTAGCCAAGTTTACATTCCGTGTAGTAGTGATAACTTATGATGTTTCTTTTTCTGTGTGACTTATTTCACTTAGAATCATCGTACCTGAATCCACTCATTATGCTGCTATGGGCCTGATGACATAGATTTCATTGCTGAGTGATATTGCATTGTACGTAAGTACCACAACTTCTTTATCCATTTTTCACTTTCTGTGATTTTGAACTTGTACCGTAAACGAGGTTCTTGTAAACAGAGCCTTCCCAAACTTTGGGGTGGCTGTGTCTTTTTGATTTTAATTTCCCTAAGCTATAGGACCATAAGTGGAAGAGCCCTAGGCTCTGTTGCTTTGTTTTTTAGATGTTTCAGGAAACACCATACACTTCTCCAGAGTGGCTGTTGGCAATTTACATCCCGCCCATCAGCATAACAAGGCTCCCAGTTCTCCATGGCCTGTCCTGCCTTTCTGGATTTTACACTTTTTTCAGATGGCCCTTTTGACCGGGAGGCAGTGAGACTTCATTGTAGTGCAGATTTCCTTTGCAAGCTTGCTTGGTTGGCCAAAAAGGGCGTATGCGTTTTTTCCTGAATATATTCAGGAAAAAACGCATACGCCCTTTTTGGCCAAGTGCATCATTGTGGACGTTCTGCCTCTTTTCCTATGCTTTACATGCAATTCCAGTCTACCTCCTGAAATCGGTTTCCTGCAATTCTGCCCAGCGTTCAAGTCCTCTTGGCAGCCTTACTTCAATATATTTTTGGACGATAGCTGTCATTTTTAACTCTGCAGGTTTGTGAATGACAGTGCCCCTGAGCTTCTTTCTTCAACTCGCTTTCTTGTGAGCTGGCCGCAACACCGCAGCATTGCTTCAGGCCCTAGTGTGGTTCCGGCATGACATGCTGATCTTTTGGTTAATTCCTCTTCCTGGTGGGAAATGAGAGTTAAATTTGCCCGTCCAGACACCTCCAGCTAGTCTCTCATTGGTTCTCCCTATTCCTGTTCATTTTCCGCAGAAATTGCAAACTGGGCCAAACAGGAGGTTAAAGGCACTGACTCTCCAAGTGGGGAGAGTGTTAGTAAAGCGTCTGGAATGTTGCACCCGAGTACCAGGGGATGAAAATTGAGACACATTTGGACACGTTTCCCGATCACATGGTGGATCATACTCTGGGTTCCACATGCATGTATTAGCTGAAGGAAGAATCCCTTAAACCTGGAGAGTTGAGACCCCTGCAATGGGTACCATGCAATATGACTTCAAAGGGTCTGCATTTGCTCGCCGAACCTCACCAATCCTAGCACTGCTGCATTTATGCCACTGTACACACGCTTGATTCTCTTTCGGAGACATATAAATCCATAGGTTTTAAGATTCTTACTAGTCAGGTATATTCTTAGGCGTTTAATATGGGGTGTAGAGTCCACTTCATTGAGCAAGGAGTAGCTCTTGTCTATTACATATTTGGCTTATGGAACGGTATCCGTTCTAATTTCAATCTCTGGTTTTATGCAGCACCCCAACTCACCTTTCCCCTTAAGCAAGCATAAGTTGGTTTTCTACATTTGAGACCCTGTTCTGTTTTGTAATTCAGTTCCTGTGTAGCCAAGTTTACATTCCGTGTAGTAGTGATATCTTATGATGTTTCTTTTTCTGTGTGACTTATTTCACTTAGAATCATCGTACCTGAATCCACTCATTATGCTGCTACGGTCCTGATGACATAGATTTCATTGCTGAGTGATATTGCATTGTACGTAAGTACCACAACTTCTTTACCCATTTTTCGCTTTCTGTGATATTGAACTTGTACCGTAAACGAGGTTCTTGTAAACAGAGCCGTCCCAAACTTTGGGGTGGCTGTGTCTTTTTGATTTTAATTTCCCTAAGCTATAGGACCATAAGTGGAAGTGCCCTAGGCTCTGTTGCTTTGCTTTTTAGATGTTTCAGGAAACACCATACACTTTTCCAGAGTGGCTGTTCGCAATTTACATCCCGCACATCAGCATAACAAGGTTCCCTATTCTCCATGGCCTGTCCTGCCTTTCTGGATTTTACACTTTTTTCAGATGGCCCTTTTGACCGGGGGCAGTGAGACTTCATTGTAGTGCAGATTTCCTTTGCAAGCTTGCTTGGTTGGCCAAAAAGGGCGTATGCGTTTTTTCCTGAATATATTCAGGAAAAAACGCATACGCCCTTTTTGGCCAAGTGCATCATTGTGGACGTTCTGCCTCTTTTCCTATGCTTTACATGCTATTCCAGTCTACCTCCTGAAATCGGTTTCCTGCAATTCTGCCCCGCTTTCAAGTCCTCTTGGCAGCCTTACTTCAATATATTTTTGGACGATAGCTGTCATTTATAACTCTGCAGGTATGTGAATGACAGTGTCCCTGAGCTCCTTTCTTCAACTCGTTTTCTTGTGAGCTGGCCGCAACACCGTAGGATTGCTTCAGGCCCTAGTGTGGTTCCGGCATGGCACGCTGAGCCTTTGGTTAATTCCTCTTCCTGGTGGGAAATGAGAGTTAAATTTGCCCGTCCAGACACCTCCAGCTAGTCTCTCATTGGTTCTCCCTATTCCTGTTCATTTTCCGCAGAAATTGCAAACTGGGCCAAACAGGAGGTTAAAGGCACTGACTCTCCAAGTGGGGAGAGTGTTAGTAAAGTGTCTGGAATGTTGCACCCGAGTACCGGGGGACGAAAACTGAGTCACATTTGAACACGTTTCCCGATCACATGGTGGATCATACTCTGGGTTCCACATGCATGTTTTAGCTGAAGGAAGAATCCCTTAAACCTGGAGAGTTGAGACCCATGGAATGGGTACCATGCAATATGACTTCAAAGGGTCTGCATTTGCTCACCGAACCTCACCAATCCTAACACTGCTTCGTTTATGCCGCTGTACACATGGTTGCTTCTCTTTTGGAGACATATAAATCCATAGGTTTTAAGATTCTTACTAGTCAGGTATATTCTTATGCGTTTAATATGGGGTGTTGAGTCCACTTCGTTGAGCAAGGAGTAGCTCTTGTCTATTACATATTTGGCTTATGGAACGGTATCTGTGCTAATTTCAATCTCTGGTTTTATGCAGCACCCCAACTCACCTTTCCCCTTAAGCAAGCATAAGATGGTTTTCTACATTTGAGACCCTGTTCTGTTTTGTAATTCAGTTCCTGTGTAGCCAAGTTTACATTCCGTGTAGTAGTGATATCTTATGATGTTTCTTTTTCTGTGTGACTTATTTCACTTAGAATCATCGTACCTGAATCCACTCATTATGCTGCTACGGGCCTGATGACATAGATTTCATTGCTGAGTGATATTGCATTGTACGTAAGTACCACAACTTCTTTACCCATTTTTCGCTTTCTGTGATATTGAACTTGTACCGTAAACGAGGTTCTTGTAAACAGAGCCGTCCCAAACTTTGGGGTGGCTGTGTCTTTTTCATTTTAATTTCCCTAAGCTATAGGACCATAAGTGGAAGTGCCCTAGGCTCTGTTGCTTTGTTTTTTAGATGTTTCAGGAAACACCATACACTTCTCCAGAGTGGCTGTTGGCAATTTACATCCCGCCCATCAGCATAACAAGGCTCCCAGTGCTCCATGGCCTGTCCTGCCTTTCTGGATTTTACACATTTTTCAGATGGCCCTTTTGACCGGGGGGCAGTGAGACTTCATTGTAGTGCAGATTTCCTTTGCAAGCTTGCTTGGTTGTCCAAAAAGGGCGTATGCGTTTTTTCCTGAATATATTCAGGAAAAAACGCATACGCCCTTTTTGGCCAAGTGCATCATTGTGGACGTTCTGCCTCTTTTCCTATGCTTTACATGCAATTCCAGTCTACCTCCTGAAATCGGTTTCCTGCAATTCTGCCCCGCTTTCAAGTCCTCTTGGCAGCCTTACTTCAATATATTTTTGGATGATAGCTGTCATTTATAACTCTGCATGTCTGTGAATGACAGTGCCCCTGAGCTCCTTTCTTCAACTCGCGTTCTTGTGAGCTGGCCGCAACACCGTAGGATTGCTTCAGGCCCTAGTGTGGTTCCGGCATGGCACGCTGAGCCTTTGGTTAATTCCTCTTCCTGGTGGGTAATGAGAGTTAAATTTGACCGTCCAGAAACCTCCAGCTAGTCTCTCTTGTTTCTCCCTATTTCTGTTCATTTTCCGTAGAAATTGCAAACTGGGCCAAACAGGAGGTTAAAGGCACAGACTCTCCAAGTGGGGAGAGTGTTAGTAAAGCGTCTGGAATGTTGCATCCGAGTACCAGGGGACGAAAACTGAGACACCTTTGAACACGTTTCCCAATCACATGGTGTATCATACTCTGGGTTTCACATGCATGTTTTAGCTGAAGGAAGAATCCCTTAAACCTGGAGAGTTGAGACCCATGGAATGGGTACCATGCAATATGAGTTCAAAGGGTCTGCATTTGCTCACCAAACCTCACCAATCCTATCACTGGTGCGTTTATGCCGCTGTACACACTCTTGATTCTCTTTTGGAGACATATAAATCCATAGGTTTTAAGATTCTTACTAGTCAGGTATATTCGTAGGCGTTTAATATGGGGTGTTGAGTCCACTTCATTGAACAAGGAGTAGCTCTTGTCTATTACATATTTGGCTTATGGAACGGTATCTGTGCTTATTTCAATCTCTGGTTTTATGCAGCACCCCAACTCACCTTTCCCCTTAAGCAAGCATAAGTTGGTTTTCTACATTTGAGACACTGTTCTGTTTTGTAATTCAGTTCCTGTGTAGCCAAGTTTACATTCCGTGTAGTAGTGATATCTTATGATGTTTGTTTTTCTGTGTGACTTATTTCACTTAGAATCATCGTACCTGAATCCACTCATTATGCTGCTATGGGCCTGATGACATAGATTTCATTGCTGAGTGATATTGCATTGTACGTATGTACCACAACTTCTTTATCCATTTTTCACTTTCTGTGATTTTGAACTTGTACTGTAAACAAGGTTCTTGTAAACAGAGCCGTCCCAAACTTTGGGGTGGCTGTGTCTTTTTGATTTTCATTTCCCTAAGCTATAGGACCATAAGTGGAAGTGCCCTAGGCTCTGTTGCTTTGTTTTTTAGATGTTTCAGGAAACACCATACACTTCTCCAGAGTGGCTGTTGGCAATTTACATCCCGCCCATCAGCATAACAAGGCTCCCAGTTCTCCATGGCCTCTCCTGCCTTTCTGGATTTTACACTTTTTTCAGATGGCCCTTTTGACAGGGGGGCAGTGAGACTTCATTGTAGTGCAGATTTCCTTTGCAAGCTTGCTTGGTTGGCCAAAAAGGGCGTATGCGTTTTTTCCTGAATATATTCAGGAAAAAACGCATACGCCCTTTTTGGCCAAGTGCATCATTGTGGACGTTCTGCCTCTTTTCCTATGCTTTACATGCTATTCCAGTCTACCTCCTGAAATCGGTTTCCTGCAATTCTGCCCCGCTTTCAAGTCCTCTTGGCAGCCTTACTTCAATATATTTTTGGACGATAGCTGTCATTTATAACTCTGCAGGTATGTGAATGACAGTGCCCCTGAGCTCCTTTCTTCAACTCGCGTTCTTGTGAGCTGGCCGCAACACCGTAGGATTGCTTCAGGCCCTAGTGTGGTTCCGGCATGGCACGCTGAGCCTTTGGTTAATTCCTCTTCCTGGTGGGTAATGAGAGTTAAATTTGACCGTCCAGACACCTCCAGCTAGTCTCTCTTGTTTCTCCCTATTTCTGTTCATTTTCCGTAGAAATTGCAAACTGGGCCAAACAGGAGGTTAAAGGCACAGACTCTCCAAGTGGGGACAGTGTTAGTAAAGCGTCTGGAATGTTGCACCCGAGTACCAGGGGACGAAACCTGACACAATTAAACACGTTTCCCGATCACACGGTGGATCATACTCTGGGTTCCACATGCATGTTTTAGCTGAAGGAAGAATCCCTTAAACCTGGAGAGTTGAGACCCATGGAATGGGTACCATGCAATATGACTTCAAAGGTTCCGCATTTGCTCACCAAACCTCACCAATCCTATCACTGCTGCGTTTATGACACTATACACACGCTTGATTCTCTTTTGGAGACATATAAATCCATAGGTTTTAAGATTCTTTCTAGTCAGGTATATTCTTACGCGTTTAATATGGGGTGTAGAGTCCACTTCGTTGAGCAAGGAGTAGCTCTTGTCTATTAAATATTTGGCTTATGGAATGGTATCTGTTCTAATTTCAATCTCTGGTTTTATGCAGCACCCCAACTCACCTTTCGCCTTAAGCAAGCATAAGTTGGTTTTCTACATTTGAGACCCTGTTCTGTTTTGTAATTCAGTTCCTGTGCAGCCAAGTTTACATTCCTTGTAGTAGTGATATCTTATGATGTTTGTTTTTCTGTGTGACTTATTTCACTTAGAATCATCATACCTGAATCCACTCATTATGCTGCTACGGGCCTGATGACATAAATTTCATTGCTGAGTGATATTGCATTGTACGTAAGTACCCCAACTTCTTTATCCATTTTTCGCTTTCTGTGATATTGAACTTGGACCATAAATGAGGTTCTTGTAAACAGAGCTGTCCCTAACTTTGGGGTGGCTGAGTCTTTTTGATTTTAATTTCCCTAAGCTATAGGACCATAAGTGGAAGTGCCCTAGGCTCTGTTGCTTTGTTTTTTAGATGTTTCAGGAAACACCATACACTTCTCCAGAGTGGCTGTTGGCAATTTACATCCCGTCCATCAGCATAACAAGGCTCCCAGTTCTCCATGGCCTGTCCTGCCTTTCTGGATTTTACACTTTTTTCAGATCGCTCTTTTGACCGGGGAGCAGTGAGACTTCATTGTAGTGCAGATTTCCTTTGCAAGCTTGCTTGGTTTGCCAAAAAGGGCGTATGTGTTTTTTCCTGAATATATTCAGGAAAAAACGCATACGCCCTTTTTGGCCAAGTGCATCATTGTGGACGTTCTGCCTCTTTTCCTATGCTTTACATGCAATTCCAGTCTACCTCCTGAAATCGGTTTCCTGCAATTCTGCCCCGCTTTCAAGTCCTCTTGGCAGCCTTACTTCAATATATTTTTGGACGATAGCTATCATTTATAACTCTGCAGGTTTGTGAATGACAGTGCCCCTGAGCTCCTTTCTTCAACTCGCTTTCTTGTGAGCTGGCCGCAACACCGCAGGATTGCTTCAGGCCCTAGTGTGGTTCCGGCATGGCACGCTGAGCCTTTGGTTAATTCCTCTTCCTGGTGGGAAATGAGAGTTAAATTTGCCCGTCCAGACACCTCCAGCTAGTCTCTCATTGGTTCTCCCTATTCCTGTTCATTTTCTGCAGAAATTGCAAACTGGGCCAAACAGGAGTTTAAAGGCACTGACTCTCCAAGTGGGGAGAGTGTTAGTAAAGCGTCTGGAATGTTGCACCCGAGTACCAGGGGACGAAAACTGAGACACATTTGAACACGTTTCCCGATCACATGGTAGATCATACTCTGGGTTCCACATGCATGTTTTAGCTGAAGGAAGAATCCCTTAAACCTGGAGAGTTGAGACCCCTGGAATGGGTACCATGCAATATGACTTCAAAGGGTCTGCATTTGCTCACCGAACCTCACCAATCCTAGCACTGCTGCATTTATGCCACTGTACACACGCTTGATTCTCTTTTGGAGACATATAAATCCATAGGTTTTAAGATTCTTACTAGTCAGGTATATTCTTAGGCGTTTAATATGGGGTGTAGAGTCCACTTCGTTGAGCAAGGAGTAGCTCTTGTCTATTACATATTTGGCTTATGGAACCGTATCTGTGCTAATTTCAATCTCTGGTTTTATGCAGCACCCCAACTCACCTTTCGCCTTAAGCAAGCATAAGTTGGTTTTCTACATTTGAGACCCTGTTCTGTTTTGTAATTCAGTTCCTGGGTAGCCAAGTTTACATTCCATTTGGTAGAGATATCTTATGATGTTTCTTTCTCTGTGTGACTTATTTCACTTACAATCATCGTACCTGAATCCACTCATTATGCTGCTATGGGCCTGATGACACAGATTTCATTGCTGAGTGATATTGCATTGTACGTAAGTACCACAACTTCTTTATCCATTTTGCACTTTCTGTGATATTGAACTTGTACCGTAAACGAGGTTCTTGTAAACAGAGCTGTCCCAAAGATTGGGGTGGTTGTGTCTTTTTGATTTTAATTTCCCTAAGCTATAGGACCATAAGTGGAAGTGCCCTAGGCTCTGTTGCTTTGTTTTTTAGATGTTTCAGGAAATACCATACACTTCTCCAGAGTGACTGTTGGCAATTTACATCCCGCCCATCAGCATAACAAGGCTCCCAGTTCTCCATGGCCTGTCCTGCCTTTGTGGATTTTACACTTTTTTCAGATGGCCCTTTTGACCGGGGGGCAGTGAGACTTCATTGTAGTGCAGATTTCCTTTGCAAGCTTGCTTGGTTGGCCAAAAAGGGCGTATGCGTTTATTCCTGAATATATTCAGGAAAAAACGCATACGCCCTTTTTGGCCAAGTGCATCATTGTGGACGTTCTGCCTCTTTTCCTATGCTTTACATGCAATTCCAGTCTACCTCCTGAAATCGGTTTCCTGCAATTCTGCCCTGCTTTCAAGTCCTCTTGGCAGCCTTACTTCAATATCTTTTTGGACGATAGCTGTCATTTATAACTCTGCAGGTATGTGAATGACAGTGCCCGTGAGCTCCTTTCTTCAACTCGCTTTCTTGTGAGCTGGCCGCAACACCGCTGCATTGCTTCAGGCCCTAGTGTGGTTCCGGCATGGCACACTGAGCCTTTGGTTAATTCCTCTTCCTGGTGGGAAATGAGAGTTAAATTTGCCCGTCCAGACACCTCCAGCTAGTCTCTCATTGGTTCTCCCTATTCCTGTTCATTTTCCGCAGAAATTGCAAACTGGGCCAAACAGGAGGTTAAAGGCACTGACTCTCCAAGTGGGGAGAGTGTTAGTAAAGCATCTGGAATGTTGCACCCGAGTACCAGGGGACGAAAACTGACACAATTGAACACGTTTCCCGAGCACACGGTGGATCATACTCTGGGTTCCACATGCATGTTTTAGCTGAAGGAAGAATCCCTTAAACCTGGAGAGTTGAGACCCATGGAATGGGATCCATGCAATATGACTTCAAAGGGTCTGCATTTGTCCACCGAACCTCACCAATCCTATCACTGCTGCGTTTATGCCGCTGTACACACGCTTGATTCTCTTTCGGAGACATATAAATCCATAGGTTTTAAGATTCTTCCTAGTCAGGTATATTCTTAGGCGTTTATTATGGGATGTAGAGTCCACTTCGTTGAGCAAGGAGTAGCTCTTGTCTATTACATATTTGGCTTATGGAACGGTATCTGTGCTAATTTCAATCTCTGGTTTTATGCAGCACCCCAACTCACCTTTCGCCTTAAGCAAGCATAAGTTGGTTTTCTACATTTGAGACCCTGTTCTGTTTTGTAATTCAGTTCCTGTGTAGCCAAGTTTACATTCCGTGTAGTAGTGATATCTTATGATGTTTCTTTTTCTGTGTGACTTATTTCACTTAGAATCATCGTACCTGAATCCACTCATTATGCTGCTATGGGCCTGATGACATAGATTTCATTGCTGAGTGATATTGCATTGTAGGTAAGTACCACAACTTCTTTATCCATTTTTCACTTTCTGTGATATTGAACTTGTACCGTAAACGAGGTTCCTGTAAACAGAACCGTCCCAAACTTTGGGGTGGCTGTGTCTTTTTGATTTTAATTTCCCTAAGCTATAGGACCATAAGTGGAAGTGCCCTAGGCTCTGTTGCTTTGCTTTTTAGATGTTTCAGGAAACACCATACACTTCTCCAGAGTGGCTGTTCGCAATTTACATCCCGCACATCAGCATAACAAGGTTCCCAATTCTCCATGGCCTGTCCTGCCTTTCTGGATTTTACACTTTTTTCAGATGGCCCTTTTGACCGGGGGCAGTGAGACTTCATTGTAGTGCAGATTTCCTTTGCAAGCTTGCTTGGTTGGCCAAAAAGGGCGTATGCGTTTTTTCCTGAATATATTCAGGAAAAAACGCATACGCCCTTTTTGGCCAAGTGCATCATTGTGGACGTTCTGCCTCTTTTCCTATGCTTTACATGCTATTCCCGTCTACCTCCTGAAATCGGTTTCCTGCAATTCTGCCCCGCTTTCAGGTCCTCTTGGCAGCCTTACTTCAATATATTTTTGGACGATAGCTGTCATTTATAACTCTGCAGGTATGTGAATGACAGTGCCCCTGAGCTCCTTTCTTCAACTCGTTTTCTTGTGAGCTGGCCGCAACACCGCAGCATTGCTTCAGGCCCTAGTATGGTTCCGGCATGGCACGCTGAGCCTTTGGTTAATTCCTCTTCCTGGTGGGAAATGAGAGTTAAATTTGCCCGTCCAGACACCTCCAGCTAGTCTCTCATTGGTTCTCCCTATTCCTGTTCATTTTCCGCAGAAATTGCAAACTGGGCCAAACAGGAGGTTAAAGGCACTGACTCTCCAAGTGGGGAGAGTGTTAGTAAAGCGTCTGGAATGTTGCACCCAAGTACCGGGGGACGAAATCTGAGTCACATTTGAACACGTTTCCCGATCACACGGTGGATCATACTCTGGGTTCCACATGCATGTTTTAGCTGAAGGAAGAATCCCTTAAACCTGGAGAGTTGAGACCCCTGCAATGGGTACCATGCAATATGACTTCAAAGGGTCTGCATTTGCTCACCGAACCTCACCAATCCTAGCACTGCTGCATTTATGCCACTGTACACACGCTTGATTCTCTTTCTGAGACATATAAATCCATAGGTTTTAAGATTCTTACTAGTCAGGTATATTCTTACGCGTTTAATATGGGGTGTAGAGTCCACTTCGTTGAGCAAGGAGTAGCTCTTGTCTATTACATATTTGGCTTATGGAACCGTATCTGTGCTAATTTCAATCTTTGGTTTTATGCAGCACCCCAACTCACCTTTACTCTTAAGCAAGCATAAGTCGGTTTTCTACATTTGAGACCCTGTTCTGTTTTGTAATTCAGTTCCTGTGTAGCCAAGTTTACATTCCATGTGGTAGAGATATCTTATGATGTTTCTTTCTCTGTGTGACTTATTTCACTTACAATCATCGTACCTGAATCCACTCATTATGCTGCTACGGGCCTGATGACACAGATTTCTTTGCTGAGTGATATTGCATTGTACGTAAGTACCACAACTTCTTTATCCATTTTGCGCTTTCTGTGATATTGAACTTGTACCGTAAACGAGGTTCTTGTAAACAGAGCTGTCCCAAAGATTGGGGTGGTGTGTCTTTTTGATTTTAATTTCCCTAAGCTATAGGACCATAAGTGGAAGTGCCCTAGGCTCTGTTGCTTTGTTTTTTAGATGTTTCAGGAAACACCATACACTTCTCCAGAGTGGCTGTTGGCAATTTACATCCCGCCCATCAGCATAACAAGGCTCCCAGTTCTCCATGGCCTGTCCTGCCTTTCTGGATTTTACACTTTTTTCAGATGGCCCTTTTGACCGGGGGGCAGTGAGACTTCATTGTAGTGCAGATTTCCTTTGCAAGCTTGCTTGGTTGGCCAAAAAGGGCGTATGCGTTTATTCCTGAATATATTCAGGAAAAGACGCATACGCCCTTTTTGGCCAAGTGCATCATTGTGGACGTTCTGCCTCTTTTCCTATGCTTTACATGCAATTCCAGTCTACCTCCTGAAATCGGTTTCCTGCAATTCTGCCCTGCTTTCAAGTCCTCTTGGCAGCCTTACTTCAATATCTTTTTGGACGATAGCTGTCATTTATAACTCTGCAGGTATGTGAATGACAGTGCCCGTGAGCTCCTTTCTTCAACTCGCTTTCTTGTGAGCTGGCCGCAACACCGCTGCATTGCTTCAGGCCCTAGTGTGGTTCCGGCATGGCACACTGAGCCTTTGGTTAATTCCTCTTCCTGGTGGGAAATGAGAGTTAAATTTGCCCGTCCAGACACCTCCAGCTAGTCTCTCATTGGTTCTCCCTATTCCTGTTCATTTTCCGCAGAAATTGCAAACTGGGCCAAACAGGAGGTTAAAGGCACTGACTCTCCAAGTGGGGAGAGTGTTAGTAAAGCATCTGGAATGTTGCACCCGAGTACCAGGGGACGAAAACTGACACAATTGAACACGTTTCCCGAGCACACGGTGGATCATACTCTGGGTTCCACATGCATGTTTTAGCTGAAGGAAGAATCCCTTAAACCTGGAGAGTTGAGACCCATGGAATGGGATCCATGCAATATGACTTCAAAGGGTCTGCATTTGTCCACCGAACCTCACCAATCCTATCACTGCTGCGTTTATGCCGCTGTACACACGCCTGATTCTCTTTCGGAGACATATAAATCCATAGGTTTTAAGATTCTTCCTAGTCAGGTATATTCTTAGGCGTTTATTATGGGATGTAGAGTCCACTTCGTTGAGCAAGGAGTAGCTCTTGTCTATTACATATTTGGCTTATGGAACGGTATCTGTGCTAATTTCAATCTCTGGTTTTATGCAGCACCCCAACTCACCTTTCGCCTTAAGCAAGCATAAGTTGGTTTTCTACATTTGAGACCCTGTTCTGTTTTGTAATTCAGTTCCTGTGTAGCCAAGTTTACATTCCGTGTAGTAGTGATATCTTATGATGTTTCTTTTTCTGTGTGACTTATTTCACTTAGAATCATCGTACCTGAATCCACTCATTATGCTGCTATGGGCCTGATGACATAGATTTCATTGCTGAGTGATATTGCATTGTAGGTAAGTACCACAACTTCTTTATCCATTTTTCACTTTCTGTGATATTGAACTTGTACCGTAAACGAGGTTCCTGTAAACAGAACCGTCCCAAACTTTGGGGTTGCTGTGTCTTTTTGATTTTAATTTCCCTAAGCTATAGGACCATAAGTGGAAGTGCCCTAGGCTCTGTTGCTTTGCTTTTTAGATGTTTCAGGAAACACCATACACTTCTCCAGAGTGGCTGTTCGCAATTTACATCCCGCACATCAGCATAACAAGGTTCCCAATTCTCCATGGCCTGTCCTGCCTTTCTGGATTTTACACTTTTTTCAGATGGCCCTTTTGACCGGGGGCAGTGAGACTTCATTGTAGTGCAGATTTCCTTTGCAAGCTTGCTTGGTTGGCCAAAAAGGGCGTATGCGTTTTTTCCTGAATATATTCAGGAAAAAACGCATACGCCCTTTTTGGCCAAGTGCATCATTGTGGACGTTCTGCCTCTTTTCCTATGCTTTACATGCTATTCCCGTCTACCTCCTGAAATCGGTTTCCTGCAATTCTGCCCCGCTTTCAGGTCCTCTTGGCAGCCTTACTTCAATATATTTTTGGACGATAGCTGTCATTTATAACTCTGCAGGTATGTGAATGACAGTGCCCCTGAGCTCCTTTCTTCAACTCGTTTTCTTGTGAGCTGGCCGCAACACCGCAGCATTGCTTCAGGCCCTAGTATGGTTCCGGCATGGCACGCTGAGCCTTTGGTTAATTCCTCTTCCTGGTGGGAAATGAGAGTTAAATTTGCCCGTCCAGACACCTCCAGCTAGTCTCTCATTGGTTCTCCCTATTCCTGTTCATTTTCCGCAGAAATTGCAAACTGGGCCAAACAGGAGGTTAAAGGCACTGACTCTCCAAGTGGGGAGAGTGTTAGTAAAGCGTCTGGAATGTTGCACCCGAGTACCGGGGGACGAAATCTGAGTCACATTTGAACACGTTTCCCGATCACACGGTGGATCATACTCTGGGTTCCACATGCATGTTTTAGCTGAAGGAAGAATCCCTTAAACCTGGAGAGTTGAGACCCCTGCAATGGGTACCATGCAATATGACTTCAAAGGGTCTGCATTTGCTCACCGAACCTCACCAATCCTAGCACTGCTGCATTTATGCCACTGTACACACGCTTGATTCTCTTTCTGAGACATATAAATCCATAGGTTTTAAGATTCTTACTAGTCAGGTATATTCTTACGCGTTTAATATGGGGTGTAGAGTCCACTTCGTTGAGCAAGGAGTAGCTCTTGTCTATTACATATTTGGCTTATGGAACCGTATCTGTGCTAATTTCAATCTTTGGTTTTATGCAGCACCCCAACTCACCTTTACTCTTAAGCAAGCATAAGTCGGTTTTCTACATTTGAGACCCTGTTCTGTTTTGTAATTCAGTTCCTGTGTAGCCAAGTTTACATTCCATGTGGTAGAGATATCTTATGATGTTTCTTTCTCTGTGTGACTTATTTCACTTACAATCATCGTACCTGAATCCACTCATTATGCTGCTACGGGCCTGATGACACAGATTTCTTTGCTGAGTGATATTGCATTGTACGTAAGTACCACAACTTCTTTATCCATTTTGCGCTTTCTGTGATATTGAACTTGTACCGTAAACGAGGTTCTTGTAAACAGAGCTGTCCCAAAGATTGGGGTGGTGTGTCTTTTTGATTTTAATTTCCCTAAGCTATAGGACCATAAGTGGAAGTGCCCTAGGCTCTGTTGCTTTGTTTTTTAGATGTTTCAGGAAACACCATACACTTCTCCAGAGTGGCTGTTGGCAATTTACATCCCGCCCATCAGCATAACAAGGCTCCCAGTTCTCCATGGCCTGTCCTGCCTTTCTGGATTTTACACTTTTTTCAGATGGCCCTTTTGACCGGGGGGCAGTGAGACTTCATTGTAGTGCAGATTTCCTTTGCAAGCTTGCTTGGTTGGCCAAAAAGGGCGTATGCGTTTATTCCTGAATATATTCAGGAAAAGACGCATACGCCCTTTTTGGCCAAGTGCATCATTGTGGACGTTCTGCCTCTTTTCCTATGCTTTACATGCAATTCCAGTCTACCTCCTGAAATCGGTTTCCTGCAATTCTGCCCCGCTTTCAAGTCCTCTTGGCAGCCTTACTTCAATATATTTTTGGACGATAGCTGTCATTTATAACTCTGCAGTTTTGTGAATTACAGTGCCCCTGAGCTCCTTTCTTCAACTTGCTTTCTTGTGAGCTGGCCGCAACACCGCAGCATCGCTTCAGGCCCTAGTGTTGTTCCGGCATGGCACGCTGAGCCTTTGGTTAATTCCTCTTCCTGGTGGGAAATGAGAGTTAAATTTGCCCATCCAGACATCTCCAGCTAGTCTCTCATTGGTTCTCCCTATTCCTGTTCATTTTCCGCAGAAATTGCAAACTGGGCCAAACAGGAGGTTAAAGTCACTGACTCTCCAAGTGGGGAGAGTGTTAGTAAAGCGTCTGGAATGTTGCACCCGAGTACCAGGGGAGGAAAACTGACACATTTGAACATGTTTCCCGATCACACGGTGGATCATGATCTGGGTTCCACATGCATGTTTTAGCTGAAGGAAGAATCCCTTAAACCTGGAGAGTTGAGACCCATGGAATGGGTACCATGCAATATGACTTCAAAGGGTCTGCATTTGCTCACCGAACCTCATCAATCCTATCACTGCTGCGTTTATGCCGCTATACACACGCTTGATTCTCTTTCGGAGATATATAAATCCATAGGTTTAAAGATTCTTACTAGTCAGGTATATTCTTAGGCGTTTAATATGGGGTGTTGAGTCCACTTCGTTGAGCAAGGTGTAGCTCTTTTCTATTACATATTTGGCTTATGGAACGATATCTGTGCTAATTTCAATGTCTGGTTTTATGCAGCACCCCAACTCACCTTTCCCCTTTAGGAAGCATAAGTTGGTTTTCTACATTTGAGACCCTGTTCTGTTTTGTAATTCAGTTCCTGTGTAGCCAAGTTTACATTCCGTGTAGTAGTGATATCTTATGATGTTTCTTTTTCTGTGTGACTTATTTCACTTAGAATCATCGTACCTGAATCCACTCATTATGCTGCTATGGGCCTGATGACATAGATTTCATTGCTGAGTGATATTGCATTGTAGGTAAGTACCACAACTTCTTTATCCATTTTTCACTTTCTGTGATATTGAACTTGTACCGTAAACGAGGTTCCTGTAAACAGAACCGTCCCAAACTTTGGGGTGGCTGTGTCTTTTTGATTTTAATTTCCCTAAGCTATAGGACCATAAGTGGAAGTGCCCTAGGCTCTGTTGTTTTGTTTTTTAGATGTTTCAGGAAACACCATACACTTCTCCAGAGTGGCTGTTGGCAATTTACATCCCGCCCATCAGCATAACAAGGCTCCCAGTTCTCCATGGCCTGTCCTGCTTTGCTGGATTTTATACTTTTTTCAGATGGCCCTTTTGCCCGCGGGGTAGTGAGACTTCATTGTAGTGCAGATTCCCTTTGCAAGCTTGCTTGGTTGGCCAAAAAGGGCGTATGCGTTTTTTCCTGAATATATTCAGGAAAAAACGCATACGCCCTTTTTGGCCAAGTGCATCATTGTGGACGTTCTGCCTCTTTTCCTATGCTTTACATGCAATTCCAGTCTACCTCCTGAAATCGGTTTCCTGCAATTCTGCCCCGCTTTCAAGTCCTCTTGGCAGCCTTACTTCAATATATTTTTGGACGATAGCTGTCATTTTTAACTCTGCAGGTTTGTGAATTACAGTGCCCCTGAGCTCCTTTCTTTAACTCGTTTTCTTGTGAGCTGGCCGCTACACCGCAGCATTGCTTCAGGCCCTAGTGTGGTTCCAGAATGGCACGCTGAGCCTTTGGTTAATTCCTCTTCCTGGTGGGCAATGAGAGTTAAATTTGCCCGTCCAGACACCTCCAGCTAGTCTCTCTTGGTTCTGCCTATTTCTGTTTATTTTCCGCAGAAATTGCAAACTGGGCCAAACAGGAGGTTAAAGGCACTGACTCTCCAAGTGGGGAGAGTGTTAGTAAAGCGTCTGGAATGTTGCACCCGAGTACCGGGGGATGAAAACTGACACAATTAAACACGTTTCCCGATCACACGGTGGATCATACTCTGGGTTCCACATGCATGTTTTAGCTGAAGGAAGAATCCCTTAAACCTGGAGAGTTGAGACCCATGGAATGGGTACCATGCAATATGACTTCAAAGGGTCTGCATTTGCTCACCGAACCTCACCAATCCTATCACTGCTGCGTTTATGACACTGTACACACGCTTGATTCTCTTTCAGAGACATATAAATCTATAGGTTTTAAGATTCTTTCTAGTCAGGTATATTCTTACGCGTTTAATATGGGGTGTAGAGTCCACTTCGTTGAGCAAGGAGTAGCTCTTGTCTATTAAATATTTGGCTTATGGAACGGTATCTGTTCTAATTTCAATCTCTGGTTTTATGCAGCACCCCAACTCACCTTACGCCTTAAGCAAGCATAAGTTGGTTTTCTACATTTGAGACCCTGTTCTGTTTTGTAATTCAGTTCCTGTGTAGCCAAGTTTACATTCCTTGTATTAGTGATATCTTATGATGTTTGTTTTTCTGTGTGACTTATTTCACTTAGAATCATCGTACCTGAATCCACTCATTATGCTGCTACGGGCCTGATGACATAGATTTCATTGCTGAGTGATATTGCATTGTACGTAAGTACCACAACTTCTTGATCCATTTTTCGCTTTCTGTGATATTGAACTTGGACCATAAATGAGGTTCTTGTAAACAGAGCTGTCCCTAACTTTGGGGTGGCTGAGTCTTTTTGATTTTAATTTCCCTAAGCTATAGGACCATAAGTGGAAGTGCCCTAGGCTCTGTTGCTTTGTTTTTTAGATGTTTCAGGAAATACCATACACTTCTCCAGAGTGACTGTTGGCAATTTACATCCCGCCCATCAGCATAACAAGGCTCCCAGTTCTCCATGGCCTGTCCTGCCTTTGTGGATTTTACACTTTTTTCAGATGGCCCTTTTGACCGGGGGGCAGTGAGACTTCATTGTAGTGCAGATTTCCTTTGCAAGCTTGCTTGGTTGGCCAAAAAGGGCGTATGCGTTTATTCCTGAATATATTCAGGAAAAAACGCATACGCCCTTTTTGGCCAAGTGCATCATTGTGGACGTTCTGCCTCTTTTCCTATGCTTTACATGCAATTCCAGTCTACCTCCTGAAATCGGTTTCCTGCAATTCTGCCCTGCTTTCAAGTCCTCTTGGCAGCCTTACTTCAATATCTTTTTGGACGATAGCTGTCATTTATAACTCTGCAGGTATGTGAATGACAGTGCCCGTGAGCTCCTTTCTTCAACTCGCTTTCTTGTGAGCTGGCCGCAACACCGCTGCATTGCTTCAGGCCCTAGTGTGGTTCCGGCATGGCACACTGAGCCTTTGGTTAATTCCTCTTCCTGGTGGGAAATGAGAGTTAAATTTGCCCGTCCAGACACCTCCAGCTAGTCTCTCATTGGTTCTCCCTATTCCTGTTCATTTTCCGCAGAAATTGCAAACTGGGCCAAACAGGAGGTTAAAGGCACTGACTCTCCAAGTGGGGAGAGTGTTAGTAAAGCATCTGGAATGTTGCACCCGAGTACCAGGGGACGAAAACTGACACAATTGAACACGTTTCCCGAGCACACGGTGGATCATACTCTGGGTTCCACATGCATGTTTTAGCTGAAGGAAGAATCCCTTAAACCTGGAGAGTTGAGACCCATGGAATGGGATCCATGCAATATGACTTCAAAGGGTCTGCATTTGTCCACCGAACCTCACCAATCCTATCACTGCTGCGTTTATGCCGCTGTACACACGCTTGATTCTCTTTCGGAGACATATAAATCCATAGGTTTTAAGATTCTTCCTAGTCAGGTATATTCTTAGGCGTTTATTATGGGATGTAGAGTCCACTTCGTTGAGCAAGGAGTAGCTCTTGTCTATTACATATTTGGCTTATGGAACGGTATCTGTGCTAATTTCAATCTCTGGTTTTATGCAGCACCCCAACTCACCTTTCGCCTTAAGCAAGCATAAGTTGGTTTTCTACATTTGAGACCCTGTTCTGTTTTGTAATTCAGTTCCTGTGTAGCCAAGTTTACATTCCGTGTAGTAGTGATATCTTATGATGTTTCTTTTTCTGTGTGACTTATTTCACTTAGAATCATCGTACCTGAATCCACTCATTATGCTGCTATGGGCCTGATGACATAGATTTCATTGCTGAGTGATATTGCATTGTAGGTAAGTACCACAACTTCTTTATCCATTTTTCACTTTCTGTGATATTGAACTTGTACCGTAAACGAGGTTCCTGTAAACAGAACCGTCCCAAACTTTGGGGTGGCTGTGTCTTTTTGATTTTAATTTCCCTAAGCTATAGGACCATAAGTGGAAGTGCCCTAGGCTCTGTTGCTTTGCTTTTTAGATGTTTCAGGAAACACCATACACTTCTCCAGAGTGGCTGTTCGCAATTTACATCCCGCACATCAGCATAACAAGGTTCCCAATTCTCCATGGCCTGTCCTGCCTTTCTGGATTTTACACTTTTTTCAGATGGCCCTTTTGACCGGGGGCAGTGAGACTTCATTGCAGTGCAGATTTCCTTTGCAAGCTTGCTTGGTTGGCCAAAAAGGGCGTATGCGTTTTTTCCTGAATATATTCAGGAAAAAACGCATACGCCCTTTTTGGCCAAGTGCATCATTGTGGACGTTCTGCCTCTTTTCCTATGCTTTACATGCTATTCCCGTCTACCTCCTGAAATCGGTTTCCTGCAATTCTGCCCCGCTTTCAGGTCCTCTTGGCAGCCTTACTTCAATATATTTTTGGACGATAGCTGTCATTTATAACTCTGCAGGTATGTGAATGACAGTGCCCCTGAGCTCCTTTCTTCAACTCGTTTTCTTGTGAGCTGGCCGCAACACCGCAGCATTGCTTCAGGCCCTAGTATGGTTCCGGCATGGCACGCTGAGCCTTTGGTTAATTCCTCTTCCTGGTGGGAAATGAGAGTTAAATTTGCCCGTCCAGACACCTCCAGCTAGTCTCTCATTGGTTCTCCCTATTCCTGTTCATTTTCCGCAGAAATTGCAAACTGGGCCAAACAGGAGGTTAAAGGCACTGACTCTCCAAGTGGGGAGAGTGTTAGTAAAGCGTCTGGAATGTTGCACCCGAGTACCGGGGGACGAAATCTGAGTCACATTTGAACACGTTTCCCGATCACACGGTGGATCATACTCTGGGTTCCACATGCATGTTTTAGCTGAAGGAAGAATCCCTTAAACCTGGAGAGTTGAGACCCCTGCAATGGGTACCATGCAATATGACTTCAAAGGGTCTGCATTTGCTCACCGAACCTCACCAATCCTAGCACTGCTGCATTTATGCCACTGTACACACGCTTGATTCTCTTTCTGAGACATATAAATCCATAGGTTTTAAGATTCTTACTAGTCAGGTATATTCTTACGCGTTTAATATGGGGTGTAGAGTCCACTTCGTTGAGCAAGGAGTAGCTCTTGTCTATTACATATTTGGCTTATGGAACCGTATCTGTGCTAATTTCAATCTTTGGTTTTATGCAGCACCCCAACTCACCTTTACTCTTAAGCAAGCATAAGTCGGTTTTCTACATTTGAGACCCTGTTCTGTTTTGTAATTCAGTTCCTGTGTAGCCAAGTTTACATTCCATGTGGTAGAGATATCTTATGATGTTTCTTTCTCTGTGTGACTTATTTCACTTACAATCATCGTACCTGAATCCACTCATTATGCTGCTACGGGCCTGATGACACAGATTTCTTTGCTGAGTGATATTGCATTGTACGTAAGTACCACAACTTCTTTATCCATTTTGCGCTTTCTGTGATATTGAACTTGTACCGTAAACGAGGTTCTTGTAAACAGAGCTGTCCCAAAGATTGGGGTGGTGTGTCTTTTTGATTTTAATTTCCCTAAGCTATAGGACCATAAGTGGAAGTGCCCTAGGCTCTGTTGCTTTGTTTTTTAGATGTTTCAGGAAACACCATACACTTCTCCAGAGTGGCTGTTGGCAATTTACATCCCGCCCATCAGCATAACAAGGCTCCCAGTTCTCCATGGCCTGTCCTGCCTTTCTGGATTTTACACTTTTTTCAGATGGCCCTTTTGACCGGGGGGCAGTGAGACTTCATTGTAGTGCAGATTTCCTTTGCAAGCTTGCTTGGTTGGCCAAAAAGGGCGTATGCGTTTATTCCTGAATATATTCAGGAAAAGACGCATACGCCCTTTTTGGCCAAGTGCATCATTGTGGACGTTCTGCCTCTTTTCCTATGCTTTACATGCAATTCCAGTCTACCTCCTGAAATCGGTTTCCTGCAATTCTGCCCCGCTTTCAAGTCCTCTTGGCAGCCTTACTTCAATATATTTTTGGACGATAGCTGTCATTTATAACTCTGCAGTTTTGTGAATTACAGTGCCCCTGAGCTCCTTTCTTCAACTTGCTTTCTTGTGAGCTGGCCGCAACACCGCAGCATCGCTTCAGGCCCTAGTGTTGTTCCGGCATGGCACGCTGAGCCTTTGGTTAATTCCTCTTCCTGGTGGGAAATGAGAGTTAAATTTGCCCATCCAGACATCTCCAGCTAGTCTCTCATTGGTTCTCCCTATTCCTGTTCATTTTCCGCAGAAATTGCAAACTGGGCCAAACAGGAGGTTAAAGTCACTGACTCTCCAAGTGGGGAGAGTGTTAGTAAAGCGTCTGGAATGTTGCACCCGAGTACCAGGGGAGGAAAACTGACACATTTGAACATGTTTCCCGATCACACGGTGGATCATGATCTGGGTTCCACATGCATGTTTTAGCTGAAGGAAGAATCCCTTAAACCTGGAGAGTTGAGACCCATGGAATGGGTACCATGCAATATGACTTCAAAGGGTCTGCATTTGCTCACCGAACCTCATCAATCCTATCACTGCTGCGTTTATGCCGCTATACACACGCTTGATTCTCTTTCGGAGATATATAAATCCATAGGTTTAAAGATTCTTACTAGTCAGGTATATTCTTAGGCGTTTAATATGGGGTGTTGAGTCCACTTCGTTGAGCAAGGTGTAGCTCTTTTCTATTACATATTTGGCTTATGGAACGATATCTGTGCTAATTTCAATGTCTGGTTTTATGCAGCACCCCAACTCACCTTTCCCCTTTAGGAAGCATAAGTTGGTTTTCTACATTTGAGACCCTGTTCTGTTTTGTAATTCAGTTCCTGTGTAGCCAAGTTTACATTCCGTGTAGTAGTGATATCTTATGATGTTTCTTTTTCTGTGTGACTTATTTCACTTAGAATCATCGTACCTGAATCCACTCATTATGCTGCTATGGGCCTGATGACATAGATTTCATTGCTGAGTGATATTGCATTGTAGGTAAGTACCACAACTTCTTTATCCATTTTTCACTTTCTGTGATATTGAACTTGTACCGTAAACGAGGTTCCTGTAAACAGAACCGTCCCAAACTTTGGGGTGGCTGTGTCTTTTTGATTTTAATTTCCCTAAGCTATAGGACCATAAGTGGAAGTGCCCTAGGCTCTGTTGTTTTGTTTTTTAGATGTTTCAGGAAACACCATACACTTCTCCAGAGTGGCTGTTGGCAATTTACATCCCGCCCATCAGCATAACAAGGCTCCCAGTTCTCCATGGCCTGTCCTGCTTTGCTGGATTTTATACTTTTTTCAGATGGCCCTTTTGCCCGCGGGGTAGTGAGACTTCATTGTAGTGCAGATTCCCTTTGCAAGCTTGCTTGGTTGGCCAAAAAGGGCGTATGCGTTTTTTCCTGAATATATTCAGGAAAAAACGCATACGCCCTTTTTGGCCAAGTGCATCATTGTGGACGTTCTGCCTCTTTTCCTATGCTTTACATGCAATTCCAGTCTACCTCCTGAAATCGGTTTCCTGCAATTCTGCCCCGCTTTCAAGTCCTCTTGGCAGCCTTACTTCAATATATTTTTGGACGATAGCTGTCATTTTTAACTCTGCAGGTTTGTGAATTACAGTGCCCCTGAGCTCCTTTCTTTAACTCGTTTTCTTGTGAGCTGGCCGCTACACCGCAGCATTGCTTCAGGCCCTAGTGTGGTTCCAGAATGGCACGCTGAGCCTTTGGTTAATTCCTCTTCCTGGTGGGCAATGAGAGTTAAATTTGCCCGTCCAGACACCTCCAGCTAGTCTCTCTTGGTTCTGCCTATTTCTGTTTATTTTCCGCAGAAATTGCAAACTGGGCCAAACAGGAGGTTAAAGGCACTGACTCTCCAAGTGGGGAGAGTGTTAGTAAAGCGTCTGGAATGTTGCACCCGAGTACCGGGGGATGAAAACTGACACAATTAAACACGTTTCCCGATCACACGGTGGATCATACTCTGGGTTCCACATGCATGTTTTAGCTGAAGGAAGAATCCCTTAAACCTGGAGAGTTGAGACCCATGGAATGGGTACCATGCAATATGACTTCAAAGGGTCTGCATTTGCTCACCGAACCTCACCAATCCTATCACTGCTGCGTTTATGACACTGTACACACGCTTGATTCTCTTTCAGAGACATATAAATCTATAGGTTTTAAGATTCTTTCTAGTCAGGTATATTCTTACGCGTTTAATATGGGGTGTAGAGTCCACTTCGTTGAGCAAGGAGTAGCTCTTGTCTATTAAATATTTGGCTTATGGAACGGTATCTGTTCTAATTTCAATCTCTGGTTTTATGCAGCACCCCAACTCACCTTACGCCTTAAGCAAGCATAAGTTGGTTTTCTACATTTGAGACCCTGTTCTGTTTTGTAATTCAGTTCCTGTGTAGCCAAGTTTACATTCCTTGTATTAGTGATATCTTATGATGTTTGTTTTTCTGTGTGACTTATTTCACTTAGAATCATCGTACCTGAATCCACTCATTATGCTGCTACGGGCCTGATGACATAGATTTCATTGCTGAGTGATATTGCATTGTACGTAAGTACCACAACTTCTTGATCCATTTTTCGCTTTCTGTGATATTGAACTTGGACCATAAATGAGGTTCTTGTAAACAGAGCTGTCCCTAACTTTGGGGTGGCTGAGTCTTTTTGATTTTAATTTCCCTAAGCTATAGGACCATAAGTGGAAGTGCCCTAGGCTCTGTTGCTTTGTTTTTTAGATGTTTCAGGAAACACCATACACTTCTCCAGAGTGGCTGTTGGCAATTTACATCCCGCCCATCAGCATAACAAGGCTCCCAGTTCTCCATGGCCTGTCCTGCCTTTCTGGATTTTACACTTTTTTCAGATGGCCCTTTTGACCTGGGAGCAGTGAGACTTCATTGTAGTGCAGATTTCCTTTGCAAGCTTGCTTGGTTGGCCAAAAAGGGCGTATGCGTTTTTTCCTGAATATATTCAGGAAAAAACGCATACGCCCTTTTTGGCCATGTGCATCATTGTGGACGTTCTGCCTCTTTTCCTATGCTTTACATGCAATTCCAGTCTACCTCCTGAAATCGGTTTCCTGCAATTCTGCCCCGCTTTCAAGTCCTCTTGGCAGCCTTACTTCAATATATTTTTGGACGATAGCTATCATTTATAACTCTGCAGGTATGTGAATGACAGTGTCCCTGAGCTCCTTTCTTCAACTCGCTTTCTTGTGAGCTGGCCGCAACACCGCAGGATTGCTTCAGGCCCTAGTGTGGTTCCGGCATGGCACGCTGAGCCTTTGGTTAATTCCTCTTCCTGGTGGGAAATGAGAGTTAAAGTTGCCCGTCCAGACACCTCCAGCTAGTCTCTCATTGGTTCTCCCTATTCCTGTTCATTTTCCGCAGAAATTGCAAACTGGGCAAAACAGGAGGTTAAAGGCACTGACTCTCCAAGTGGGGAGAGTGTTAGTAAAGCGTCTGGAATGTTGCACCCGAGTACCAGGGGACGAGAACTGAGACACATTTGAACACGTTTCCCGATCACATGGTGGATCATACTCTGGGTTCCACATGCATGTTTTAGCTGAAGGAAGAATCCCTTAAACATGGAGAGTTGAGAACCCTGCAATGGGTACCATGCAATATGACTTCAAAGGGTCTGCATTTGCTCACCGAACCTCACCAATCCTAGCACTGCTGCATTTATGCCACTGTACACACGCTTGATTCTCTTTCGGAGACATATAAATCCATAGGTTTTAAGATTCTTACTAGTCAGGTATATTCTTAGGCCTTTAATATGGGGTGTAGAGTCCACTTCGTTGAACAAGGAGTAGCTCTTGTCTATTACATATTTGGCTTATGGAACCGTATCTGTGCTAATTTCAATCTTTGGTTTTATGCAGCACCCCAACTCACCTTTACTCTTAAGCAAGCATAAGACGGTTTTCTACATTTTAGACCCTGTTCTGTTTTGTAGTTCAGTTCCTGTGTAGCCAAGTTTACATTCCATGTGGTAGAGATATCTTATGATGTTTCTTTCTCTGTGTGACTTATTTCACTTACAATCATCGTACCTCAATCCATTCATTATGCTGCTAAGGGCCTGATGACATAGATTTCATTGCTGAGTGATATTGCATTGTACGTAAGTACCACAACTTCTTTATCCATTTTGCGCTTTCTGTGATATTGAACTTGTACCGTAAACGAGGTTCTTGTAAACAGAGCTGTCCCAAAGATTGGGGTGGTTGTGTCTTTTTGATTTTAATTTCCCTAAGCTATAGGACCATAAGTGGAAGTGCCCTAGGCTCTGTTGCTTTGTTTTTTAGATGTTTCAGGAAACACCATACACTTCTCCAGAGTGGCTGTTGGCAATTTACATCCCGCCCATCAGCATAACAAGGCTCCCAGTTCTCCATGGCCTGTCCTGCTTTGCTGGATTTTATACTTTTTTCAGATGGCCCTTTTGCCCGCGGGGTAGTGAGACTTCATTGTAGTGCAGATTCCCTTTGCAAGCTTGCTTGGTTGGCCAAAAAGGGCGTATGCGTTTTTTCCTGAATATATTCAGGAAAAAACGCATACGCCCTTTTTGGCCAAGTGCATCATTGTGGACGTTCTGCCTCTTTTCCTTTGCTTTACATGCAATTCCAGTCTACCTCCTGAAATCGGTTTCCTGCAATTCTGCCCCGCTTTCAAGTACTCTTGGCAGCCTTACTTCAATATATTTTTGGACGATAGCTGTCATTTATAACTCTGCAGGTATGTGAATGACAGTGCCCCTGAGCTCCTTTCTTCAACTCGTTTTCTTGTGAGCTGGCCGCAACACCGCAGGATTGCTTCAGGCCCTAGTGTGGTTCCAGAATGGCACGCTGAGCCTTTGGTTAATTCCTCTTCCTGGTGGGAAATGAGAGTTAAATTTGCCCGTCCAGACACCTCCAGCTAGTCTCTCATTGGTTCTCCCTATTCCTGTTCATTTTCCGCAGAAATTGCAAACTGGGCCAAACAGGAGGTTAAAGGCACTGACTCTCCAAGTGGGGAGAGTGTTAGTAAAGCGTCTGGAATGTTGCACCCGAGTACCGGGGGACGAAAACTGAGTCACATTTGAACACGTTTCCCGATCACACGGTGGATCATACTCTGGGTTCCACATGCATGTTTTAGCTGAAGGAAGAATCCCTTAAACCTGGAGAGTTGAGACCCCTGCAATGGGTACCATGCAATATGACTTCAAAGGGTCTGCATTTGCTCACCGAACCTCACCAATCCTAGCACTGCTGCATTTATGCCACTGTACACACGCTTGATTCTCTTTCGTAGACATATAAATCCATAGGTTTTAAGATTCTTACTAGTCAGGTATATTCTTAGGCGTTTAATATGGGGTGTAGAGTCCACTTCGTTGAGCAAGGAGAAGCTCTTATCTATTACATATTTGGCTTATGGAACCGTATCTGTGCTAATTTCAATCTTTGGTTTTATGCAGCACCCCAACTCACCGTTACTCTTAAGCAAGCATAAGTCGGTTTTCTACATTTGAGACCCTGTTCTGTTTTGTAATTCAGTTCCTGTATAGCCAAGTTTACATTCCATGTGGTAGAGATATCTTATGATGTTTCTTTCTCTGTGTGACTTATTTCACTTACAATCATCGTACCTGAATCCACTCATTATGCTGCTACGGGCCTGGTGACATAGATTTCATTGCTGAGTGATATTGCATTGTACGTAAGTACCACAACTTCTTTATCCATTTTGCGCTTTCTGTGATATTGAACTTGTACCGTAAACGAGGTTCTTGTAAACAGAGCTGTCCCAAAGATTGGGGTGGTTGTGTCTTTTTTATTTTAATTTCCCTAAGCTATAGGACCATAAGTGGAAGTGCCCTAGGCTCTGTTGCTTTGTTTTTTAGATGTTTCAGGAAACACCATACACTTCTCCAGAGTGACTGTTGGCAATTTACATCCCGCCCATCAGCATAACAAGGCTCCCAGTTCTCCATGGCCTGTCCTGCCTTTCTGGATTTTACACATTTTTCAGATGGCCCTTTTGACCGGGGGGCAGTGAGACTTCATTGTAGTGCAGATTTCCTTTGCAAGCTTGCTTGGTTGGCCAAAAAGGGCGTATGCGTTTTTTCCTGAATATATTCAGGAAAAATATATTCAGGAAAAAACGCATACGCCCTTTTTGGCCAAGTGCATCATTGTGGACGTTCTGCCTCTTTTCCTATGCTTTACATGCAATTCCAGTCTACCTCCTGAAATCGGTTTCCTGCAATTCTGCCCCGCTTTCAAGTCCTCTTGGCAGCCTTACTTCAATATATTTTTGGACGATAGCTGTCATTTATAACTCTGCAGGTATGTGAATGACAGTGCCCCTGAGCTCCTTTCTTCAACTCGCTTTCTTGTGAGCTGGCCGCAACACCGCTACATTGCTTCAGGCCCTAGTGTGGTTTCGGCATGGCACACTGAGCCTTTGGTTAATTCCTCTTCCTGGTGGGAAATGAGAGTTAAATTTGCCCGTCCAGACACCTCCAGCTAGTCTCTCATTGGTTCTCCCTATTCCTGTTCATTTTCCGCAGAAATTGCAAACTGGGCCAAACAGGAGGTTAAAGGCACTGACTCTCCAAGTGGGGAGAGTGTTAGTAAAGCATCTGGAATGTTGCACCCGAGTACCAGGGGACGAAAACTGACACAATTGAACACGTTTCCCGAGCACACGGTGTATCATACTCTGGGTTCCACATGCATGTTGTAGCTGAAGGAAGAATCCCTTAAACCTGGAGAGTTGAGACCCATGGAATGGGTACCATGCAATATGACTTCAAAGGGTCTGCATTTGTCCACCGAACCTCACCAATTCTATCACTGCTGCGTTTATGCCGCTGTACACACGCTTGATTCTCTTTCGGAGACATATAAATCCATAGGTTTTAAGATTCTTTCTAGTCAGGTATATTCTTAGGCGTTTATTATGGGGTGTAGAGTCCACTTCGTTGAGCAAGGAGTAGCTCTTGTCTATTACATATTTGGCTTATGGAACGGTATCTGTGCTAATTTCAATCTCTGGTTTTATGCAACACCCCAACTCACCTTTCGCCTTAAGCAAGCATAACTTGGTTTTCTACATTTGAGACCCTGTTCTGTTTTGTAATTCAGTTCCTGTGTAGCCAAGTTTACATTCCGTGTAGTAGTGATATCTTATGATGTTTGTTTTTCTGTGTGACTTATTTCACTTAGAATCATCGTACCTGAATCCACTCATTATGCTGCTATGGGCCTGATGACATAGATTTCATTGCTGCGTGATATTGCATTGTACGTAATTACCACAACTTCTTTATCCATTTTTCACTTTCTGTGATACTGAACTTTTACCGTAAACGAGGTTCTTGTAAACAGAGCTGTCCCAAAGATTGGGGTGGTTGTGTCTTTTTGATTTTAATTTCCCTAAGCTATAGGAACATAAGTGGAAGTGCCCTAGGCTCTGTTGCTTTGTTTTTTAGATGTTTCAGGAAACACCATACACTTCTCCAGAGTGGCTGTTGGCAATTTACATCCCGCCCATCAGCATAACAAGGCTCCCAGTTCTCCATGGCCTGTCCTGCCTTTCTGGATTTTACACTTTTTTCAGATGACCCTTTTGACCGGGGGGTAGTGAGACTTCATTGTAGTGCAGATTTCCTTTGCAAGCTTGCTTGGTTGGCCAAAAAGGGCGTAGGCTTTTTTTCTTGAGGAAAAATCGCATATGCCCTTTTTGGCCAAGTGCATCATTATGGACGTTCTGCCTCTTTTCCTATGCTTTACATGCAATTCCAGTCTACCTCCTGAAATTGGTTTCCTGCAATTCTGCCCCGCTTTCAAGTCCTCTTGGCAGCCTTACTTCAATATATTTTTGGACGATAGCTGTCATTTATAACTCTGCAGTTTTGAGAATTACAGTGCCCCTGAGCTCCTTTCTTCAACTTGCTTTCTTGTGAGCTGGCCGCAACACCGCAGCATCGCTTCAGGCCCTAGTGTTGTTCCGGCATGGCACGCTGAGCCTTTGGTTAATTCCTCTTCCTGGTGGGAAATGAGAGTTAAATTTGCCCGTCCAGACACCTCCAGCTAGTCTCTCATTGGTTCTCCCTATTCCTGTTCATTTTCCGCAGAAATTGCAAACTGGGCCAAACAGGAGGTTAAAGGCACTGACTCTCCAAGTGGGGAGAGTGTTAGTAAAGCGTCTGGAATGTTGCACCCGAGTACCAGGGGACGAAAACTGACACATTTGAACACGTTTCCCGATCACACGGTGGATCATACTCTGGGTTCCACATGCATGTTTTAGCTGAAGGAAGAATCCCTTAAACCTGGAGAGTTGAGACCCATGGAATGGGTACCATGCAATATGACTTCAAAGGGTCTGCATTTGCTCACCGAACCTCATCAATCCTATCACTGCTGCGTTTATGCCGCTATACACACGCTTGATTCTCTTTCGGAGATATATAAATCCATAGGTTTTAAGATTCTTACTAGTCAGGTATATTCTTAGGCGTTTAATATGGGGTGTTGAGTCCACTTCGTTGAGCAAAGTGTAGCTCTTTTCTATTACATATTTGGCTTATGGAATGATATCTGTGCTAATTTCAATGTCTGGTTTTATGCAGCACCCCAACTCACCTTTCCCCTTAAGGAAGCATAAGTTGGTTTTCTACATTTGAGACCCTGTTCTGTTTTGTAATTCAGTTCCTGTGTAGCCAAGTTTACATTCCATGTAGTAGTGATATCTTATGATGTTTCTTTTTCTGTGTGACTTATTTCACTTAGAATCATCGTACCTGAATCCACTCATTATGCTGCTATGGGCCTGATGACATAGATTTCATTGCTGAGTGATATTGCATTGTAGGTAAGTACCACAACTTCTTTATCCATTTTTCACTTTCTGTGATATTGAACTTGTACCGTAAACGAGGTTCCTGTAAACAGAACCGTCCCAAACATTGGGGTGGCTGTGTCTTTTTGATTTTAATTTCCCTAAGCTATAGGACCATAAGTGGAAGTGCCCTAGGCTCTGTTGTTTTGTTTTTTAGATGTTTCAGGAAACACCATACACTTCTCCAGAGTGGCTGTTGGCAATTTACATCCCGCCCATCAGCATAACAAGGCTCCCAGTTGTCCATGGCCTGTCCTGCTTTGCTGGATTTTATACTTTTTTCAGATGGCCCTTTTGCCCGCGGGATAGTGAGACTTCATTGTAGTGCAGATTCACTTTGCAAGCTTGCTTGGTTGGCCAAAAAGGGCGTATGCGTTTTTTCCTGAATATATTCAGGAAAAAACGCATACGCCCTTCTTGGCCAAGTGCATCATTGTGGACGTTCTGCCTCTTTTCCTATGCTTTACATGCAATTCCAGTCTACCTCCTGAAATCGGTTTCCTGCAATTCTGCCCCGCTTTCAAGTCCTCTTGGCAGCCTTACTTCAATATATTTTTGGACGATAGCTGTCATTTATAACTCTGCAGGTTTGTGAATGACAGTGCCCCAGAGCTCCTTTCTTCAACTCGTTTTCTTGTGAGCTGGCCGCAACACCGCAGCATAGCTTCAGGCCCTAGTGTGGTTCCAGAATGGCACGCTGAGCCTTTGGTTAATTCCTCTTCCTGGTGGGCAATGAGCGTTAAATTTGCCCGTCCACACACCTCCAGCTAGTCTCTCATTGGTTCACCCTATTCCTGTTCATTTTCCGCAGAAATTGCAAACTGGGCCAAACAGGAGGTTAAAGGCACTGACTCTCCAAGTGGGGAGACTGTTAGTAAAGCGTCTGGAATGTTGCACCCGAGTACCGGGGGACGAAAACTGAGACACATTTGAACACGTTTCCCGATCACACGGTGGATCATACTCTGGGTTCCACATGCATGTTTTAGCTGAAGGAAGAATCCCTTAAACCTGGAGAGTTGAGACCCATGGAATGGGTACCATGCAATATGACTTCAAAGGGTCTGCATTTGCTCACCGATCCTCACCAATCCTATCACTGCTGCATTTATGCCGCTGTAAACACGCTTGATTCTCTTGCAGAGACATATAAATCCATAGGTTTTAAGATTCTTACTAGTCAGTTATATTCTTAGGCGTTTAATATGTGGTGTTGAGTCCACTTCGTTGAGCAAGGAGAAGCTCTTGTCTATTACATATTTGGCTTATGGAACGGTATCTGTGCTAATTTCAATCTCTGGTTTTATGCAGCACCCCAACTCACCTTTCCCCTTAAGGAAGCATAAGTTGGTTTTCGACATTTGAGACCCTGTTCTGTTTTGTAATTCAGCTCCTGTGTAGCCAAGTTTACATTCCGAGTAGTAGTGATATCTTATGATGTTTCTTTTTTTGTGTGACTTATTTCACTTAGAATCATCGTACCTGAATCCACTCATTATGCTGCTACGGGCCTGATGACATAGATTTCATTGCTGAGTGATATTGCATTGTACGTAAGTACCACAACTTCTTGATCCATTTTTCGCTTTCTGTGATATTGAATTTGTACTGTAAATGAGGTTCTTGTAAACTGAGCCGTCCCAAACTTTGGGGTGGCTGTGTCTTTTTTATTTTAATTTCCCTAAGCTATAGGACCATAAGTGGAAGTGCCCTAGGCTCTGTTGCTTTGTTTTTTAGATGTTTCAGGAAACACCATACACTTCTCCATTGTCGCTGTTGGCAATTTACATCCCGCCCATCAGCATAACAAGGCTCTCCCACGTCCATGGCCTGTCCTGCCTTTCTGAATTTTACAGTTTTATCAGATGGCCCTTTTGACTAGGGGCCAGTGAGACTTCAATGTAGTGCAGATTTCGTTTGCAAGCTTGCTTGGTTGGACAAAAAGGGCGTATGCGTTTTTTCTTGAATATATTCAGGAAAAAACGCATACGCCCTTTTTGGCCAAGTGCATCATTGTGGACGTTCTGCCTCTTTTCCTGTGGTTTACATGCAAATCCAGTCTACCTCCTGAAATCGGTTTCCTGCAATTCTGCCCCGCTTTCAAGTCCTCTTGGCAGCCTTACTTCAATATATTTTTGGACGATAGCTGTCAATTTTAACTCTGCAGGTTTGTGAATGACAGTGCCCCTGAGCTCCTTTCTTCAACTCGCTTTCTTGTGAGCTGGCCGCAACACCACAGGATTGCTTCAGGTCCCAGTGTGGTTCCGTCATGGCACGCTGAGCCTTTGGTTAATTCCTCTTCCTGGTGGGAAATGAGAGTTAAATTTGCCCGTCCAGACACCTCCAGCTAGTCTCTTATTGGTTCTCCCTATTCCTGTTCATTTTCCGCAGAAATTGCAAACTGGGCCAAACAGGAGGTTAAAGGCACTGACTCTCCAAGTGGGGAGAGTGTTAGTAAGGCGTCTGGAATGTGTTACCCGAGTACCAGGGGACGAAAACTGACACAATTGAACACGTTTCCCGATCACACGGTGGATCATACTCTGGGTTTCACATGCATGTTTTAGCTGAAGGAAGAATCCCTTAAACCTGGAGAGTTGAGACCCATGGAATGGGTACCATGCAATATGACTTCAAAGGGTCTGCATTTGCTCACCGAACCTCACCAATCCTATCACTGCTGCGTTTATGCCGCTGTACACACGCTTGATTCTCTTTCGGAGACATAGAAATCCATAGGTTTTAAGATTCTTACTAGTCAGGTATATTCTTAGGCGTTTAATATGGGGTGTAGAGTCCACTTCGTTGAGCAAGGAATAGCTCTTGTCTATTACATATTTGGCTTATGGAACGGTATCTGTGCTAATTTCAATCTCTGGTTTTATGCAGCACCCCAACTCACCTTTCCCCTTAAGCAAGCATAAGTCGGTTTTCTACATTTGAGACCCTGTTCTGTTTTGTAATTCAGTTCCTGTGTAGCCAAGTTTACATTCCATGTGGTAGAGATATCTTATGATGTTTCTTTTTCTGTGTGACTTATTTCACTTAGAATCATCGTACCTGAATCCACTCATTATGCTGCTACGGGCCTGATGACATAGATTTCATTGCTGAGTGATATTGCATTGTACGTAAGTACCACAACTTCTTTATCCATTTTGCGCTTTCTGTGATATTGAACTTGTACCGTAAACGAGGTTCTTGTAAACAGAGCTGTCCCAAACATTGGGGTGGTTGTGTCTTTTTTATTTTAATTTCCCTAAACTATAGGACCATAAGTGGAAGTGCCCTAGGCTCTGTTGCTTTGTTTTTTAGATGTTTCAGGAAACACCATACACTTCTCCAGAGTGGCTGTTGGCAATTTACATCCCGCCCATCAGCATAACAAGGCTGCCAGTTCTCCATGGCCTGTCCTGTCTTTCTGGATTTTACACTTTTTTCAGATGGCCCTTTTGACCGGGGGGCAGTGAGACTTCATTGTAGTGCAGATTTCCTTTGCAAGCTTGCTTGGTTGGCCAAAAAGTGCGTATGCGTTTTTTCCTGAATATATTAAGGAAAAAACGCATACGCCCTTTTTGGCCAAGTGCATCATTGTGGACGTTCTGCCTCTTTTCCTATGCTTTACATGCAATTCCAGTCTACCTCCTGAAATCGGTTTCCTGCAATTCTGCCCCGCTTTCAAGTCCTCTTGGCTGCCTTACTTCAATATATTTTTGGACGATAGCTATCATTTATAACTCTGCAGGTATGTGAATGACAGTGCCCCTGAGCTCCTTTCTTCAACTCGCTTTCTTGTGAGCTGGCCGCAACACCGCAGGATTGCTTCAGGCCCTAGTGTGGTTCAGGCATGGCACGCTGAGCCTTTGGTTAATTCCTCTTCCTGGTGGGAAATGAGAGTTAAATTTGCCCGTCCAGACACCTCCAGCTAGTCTCTCATTGGTTCACCCTATTCCTGTTCATTTTCCGCAGAAATTGCAAACTGGGCCAAACAGGAGGTTAAAGGCACTGACTCTCCAAGTGGGGAGAGTGTTAGTAAAGCGTCTGGAATGTTGCACCCGAGTACCGGGGGACGAAAACTGAGACACATTTGAACACGTTTCCCGATCACACGGTGGATCATACTCTGGGTTCCACATGCATGTTTTAGCTGAAGGAAGAATCCCTTAAACCTGGAGAGTTGAGACCCATGGAATGGGTACCATGCAATATGACTTCAAAGGGTCTGCATTTGCTCACCGATCCTCACCAATCCTATCACTGCTGCATTTATGCCGCTGTAAACACGCTTGATTCTCTTGCAGAGACATATAAATCCATAGGTTTTAAGATTCTTACTAGTCAGTTATATTCTTAGGCGTTTAATATGTGGTGTTGAGTCCACTTCGTTGAGCAAGGAGAAGCTCTTGTCTATTACATATTTGGCTTATGGAACGGTATCTGTGCTAATTTCAATCTCTGGTTTTATGCAGCACCCCAACTCACCTTTCCCCTTAAGGAAGCATAAGTTGGTTTTCGACATTTGAGACCCTGTTCTGTTTTGTAATTCAGTTCCTGTGTAGCCAAGTTTACATTCCGAGTAGTAGTGATATCTTATGATGTTTCTTTTTTTGTGTGACTTATTTCACTTAGAATCATCGTACCTGAATCCACTCATTATGCTGCTACGGGCCTGATGACATAGATTTCATTGCTGAGTGATATTGCATTGTACGTAAGTACCACAACTTCTTGATCCATTTTTCGCTTTCTGTGATATTGAATTTGTACTGTAAATGAGGTTCTTGTAAACTGAGCCGTCCAAAACTTTGGGGTGGCTGTGTCTTTTTTATTTTAATTTCCCTAAGCTATAGGACCATAAGTGGAAGTGCCCTAGGCTCTGTTGCTTTGTTTTTTAGATGTTTCAGGAAACACCATACACTTCTCCATTGTCGCTGTTGGCAATTTACATCCCGCCCATCAGCATAACAAGGCTCTCCCACCTCCATGGCCTGTCCTGCCTTTCTGGATTTTACACTTTTTTCAGATGGCCCTTTAGACCAGGGGGAAGTGACACTTCATAGTAGTTCGGATTTCCATTGCAAGCTTGCTTGGTTTGCCAAAAAGGGCGTATGTGTTTTTTCCTGAATATATTCAGGAACAAACTCATATGCCCTTTTTTGTCACGTGCATCATTGTCGATGTTCTGCCTCTTTTCCTATGCTTTAAATGCAAATCCAGTCTACCTCCTGAAATCGGTTTCCTGAAATTCTGCCCCGCTTTCAAGTCCTCTTCGCAGCCTTACTTCAATATATTTTTGGACATTATCTGTCATTTATAACTCTGCAGGTTTGTGAATTACAGGGCCCCTGAGCTCCTTTCTTCAACTCGCTTTCTTGTGAGCTGGCCGCAAACCCGCAAGACTGCTTCAGGCCCTAATCTGCTTCTGGCAGGGCACGCTGAGCCTTTGGTTAATTCCTCTTCCTGGTGGGAAATGAGTGTTAAATATGCCCGTCCAGACACCTACCTCACTCTCAACCCCTTGGTGATGTGGGTCCTCTGGTTTGTGGCCACCTTTGCTGGGTTCCTCACCTTTCGATGATGTGGTCCCACTAGTGTGAGGACACTCCTGTCTGGTTCTCATCCACGTGGTTATGTGGACCCCCTGGTGAGAGTCTGTTCCTGGCTGTGTTCCTCACCCTTCTGTGAGGGAGACCCTCTGCTGATAGGTCACTCCTGCATGGCTGGCACACATTGCCTTGGTGAAGTCAGCTGTGTGGTGGCAGTTGGAGCGTGCTGGGGATCTCCTGCCCCCGGTGATGAGGGCCCTCTTGCGTCAGGCCCTAACTGCTGGGCTCACCAACTTTTCTTAGTGAGCCCAATGATGCTTGGGCACTCCTCTTAGGACCCCATCTCCATGGGGATGTGGGCCTTCTGCTCTGAGGTCCCAACGGCTGGGTTGTTCACATTTTCATGATGTGGGCTCTCTGGTGTTAGTTCACAGAGGCCTGGATCCCATAGCCTCTGTGCTCTTGGCCGCCTGCTGGGAGGTTCCAACTGCTGGATTCCTCACTTTTTTAATTTTTTAGGCCCTCTGTTGTGAGGATCCTCCTGCCTGCCTCACTCCCAGCCCCTTCGTGATGTGTGTCCTCTGGTTTGAGGTCACATGTGCTGGGTTCCTCACCTTTCGATGATGTGGGACCAATGGTCTTAGGAGACTCCTGCCTGGTTCACATCCCCTTTGTGATGTGGGCCCTCTGGTGAGAGTCTGATCCTGGCTGGGTTCCTCACCCATCTGTGAGGTGGGCCCTCTACTATCAGGTAACTCTTGCCTGGCTTGCTCACCTCGCCTTGTTGACATGAGCCCTCTGGTGGCACTTGGACCCTGCTGGGAGCCTCCTCATCTCTTTGATGAGGGCCCTCTGACGTCAGGCCCTAACTGTTGGGCTCCCCAACTTTTCTTAGTGAGCCCAGTGATGCTCGGGCACTCCTCTTAGGTTCCCATCTCCATGGGGATGTGGGCCTTCTGCTCTGAGGTTCCAACGGCTGGGTTGATCACAGTTTCATGATGTGGGCTCTCTGGTGTTAGTTCACTGTGGCCTGGATCCCATAGCCTCTGTGCTCTTGGCCGCCTGCTGGGAGGTTCCAACTGCTGGATTCCTCACTTTTTAAATTTTTTAGGCCCTCTGTTGTGAGGATCCTCCTGCCTGCCTCACTCCCAGCCCCTTCGTGATGTGTGTCCTCTGGTTTGAGGCCACATGTGCTGGGTTCCTCACCTTTCGATGATGTGGGACCAATGGTCTTAGGAGACTCCTGCCTGGTTCACATCCCCTTGGTGATGTGGGCCCTCTGTTGAGAGTCTGATCCTGGCTGGGTTCCTCACCCTTCTGTGAGGTGGGCCGTCTGCTGTGAGGTCACTCCTGCCTGGCTTGCTCACCTCGCCTTGTGGACATGAGCCCTCTGGTGGCACTTGGAGCCTGCTGGGAGTCTCCTCCCCTCGGTGATGAGGGCCCTCTTGCGTCAGGCCCTAACTGCTGGGCTCACCACATTTTGTGATGTGCGCCCAGTGGTTCGAAGACACTCCATCCAGGTTCACATCCCCATTGGGATGTGGGCCTTCTGCTCTGAGGTCCCAACGGCTGGGTTGTTCACAGTTTCATGATGTGGGCTCTCTGCTGTTAGTTCGCTCTGGCCTGGATGTCATAGCCTCTGTGCTCTGGGCCGCCTGCTGGAAGGTTCCAACTGCTCGATTCCTCAACTTTTGTATTCTATGGGTCCTGTGTTGTGATGCTCCTCCTGCCTGCCTCACTCGCAACCCCTTCTTGATGTGGGTCCTCTGGTTTGAGGCCACATGTGCTGGGTTCCGCAACTTTCAATGATGTGGCCCCACTGGTGTGAGGACACTCCTGCCTGGTTCCCATCCCCTTGGTGATGTGGGCCTTCTGGTGACAGTCTTATCCTGGCTGGGTTCCTCACTCTTCTGTGAGGTAGACCCTCTGCTGTGAGGTCAATCCTGCCTGACTTGCACACATCACCTTGGTGACGTGGGCCCTCTGTTGGCACATGGAACCTGCTGGGAGCCTCCTGCCCTCGGTGATGACGGCCCTCTAGCATCAGGCCCTAACTGCTGGGCTCCCCACGTTTTCTGATGTGAACCCAGTGATGCCAGGACACTCCTGTCAGGTTCCCATCCCCATGGGGATGTGGGCTTTCTGCTCTGAGGTCCCAACGCCTGGGTGGCTCACAGTTTCATGATGTGGGCTCTCTGGTGTTAGTTCACTCCTGCCTGCATCCCATAGCTTCTGTGCTCTCGGCCGCCTGCTGGGAGGTTCCAAATGCTGGATTCCTCACCTTTTTTATTCTTTGGGCCCTCTGTTTTTAGGCTACTCCTACCTGCCTCACTCCCATCCCCTTTGTGATGTATGTCCTCTGATATGAGGCCGTATGTGCTGGGTTCTTCACCTTTCAATGATGTGGCCCCACTGGTGGGAGGACAGTCCTGACTGGTTCCCATCCCCTTGGTGTTGTGGGCCCTCTGGCAAGAGTCTCATCCTACCTCGGTTCCTCACCCTTCTGTGAGATAGGCCCTCTGCTGTGAGGTCACTACTGCCTGGCTGGCGCATGCCACCTTGTAGACGTGGGCCCTCTGTTGGCAGTTGGAACCTGCTGGGAGTCTCCTCCCCTCAGTTATGAGGGCTCCCTGGCGTCGGGCCCTAACTGCTGGGCTCCTAACATTTTCTGATATGTGCTAAGTGGTGCGAAGCCACTCCTGCCAGGTTCCCATCCCAATGGGGATGTGGGCCTTCTGTTCTGAGGTCCCAACGGCTGGGCTGCTCACAGGTTCATGATGTGGGCCCTCTGCTGTGAGTTCACTGTGGCCTGGATCCCATAGCCTCGGTGCTCTGGGCCACTTGCTGGGAGGTTCCAACTGCTGGATTCCTCAACTTTTATATTCTATGGACCCTGTGTTGTGAGGCCAGTCCTGCCAGCCTCATTCCGAAACCCTTGGTGATGTGGTTCCTCTGGTTTGAGGCTACATGTGCTGGGATCCTCACCTTTCGATGATGTTGTCCCACTGGTGTGGGGACACTCCTGCCTGGTTCCCATCCCCTTGGCGATGTGGGCCCTCTGGTGAGAGTCTGATCCTGGCTGTGTTCCTCACCCTTCTGTGAGGTGGGCCCTCTGCTGTGAGGTCACTCCTGCCGGGCTGGCACACATCGCCTTGGTGACATTGGCCCTCTGGTGGCAGCTGGAGCCTGCTGGGAGCCTCCTCCCCTTGGTGATGAGTGCCCTCTAGCGTCAGGCCCTAACTTCTGAGCACCCCACGTTTTCTGATGTGAGCCCAGTGATGCCAGGACACTCCTGTCATGTTCCCATCACCATGGGGATGTGGGCCTTCTGCTCTGAGGTCCCAATGTCTGGGTTGCTCACAGTTTCATGATGTGGGCTGTCTGGTGTTAGTTCACTCTGGCTTGGATCCCCTAGCCTCTGTGCTCTGGGCCGCCTGCTGGGAGGTTCCAACTGCTGGATTCCTCACCTTTCTTATTTTTGGGCCCTCTGTTGTGAGGCTCCTCCTGCCTGCCTCACTCCCAGCCCCTTGGTGATAGGTGTCCTATGGTTTGAAGCCACATGTTCTGGGTTCCTCACCTTTAGATGATGTGGCCCTACTCATGTGAGGACACTCCTGCCTGGTTCCAATCCATTTGGTGATGTGGGCCCTCTGGTGCAAGTCTGATCCTGACTGGGTTCGTCACACTTCTCTGAGGTGGGCCCTCTGCTGTGAGGTCTTTCGTGCCTGGTTGGCACACATCGCCTTGGTGACGTCAGCCCTCTGGTGGCAGTTGGAGCCTGCTGGGAGCCTCCTTCCCTTGGTGATGAGGGTCCTCTGGCGTCAGGCCCTAACTGCAGGTCTCCCAAAATTTTCTGACATGTTCTCAGTGGTGCGAGGACACTCCTACCAGATTTATATCCCCATGGGGATGTGGGCCTCCTGCTCTGAGGTCCCAATGGCTGGGTTGCTCAGTTTCATGACATGGGCCCTCTTCTGTGAGTTCACTGTGGCCTGGATCCCATAGCCTCGGTGCTCTGGGCCGCCTGCTGGGAGGTTCCAACTGCTGGATTCCTCACTTTTTTATTCTATGGGCCCAGTGTTGTGAGGCTACTCCTGCCTGCCTCACTCCAAGGCCCTTGGTGATGTGGGTCCTCTGGTTTGAGGACACATGTGCTGAGTACGTCACCTTTCGCTGATGTGGCCCCACTGGTGTGAAGACACTCCTGCCTGGTTCCCATCCCCTTGGTGATGTGGGCCCTCTGGTGAGAGTCTGATGTTGGCTGGGTTTCTCACCCTTCTGTGAGGTGGGACCTCTGCTGTGAGGTAACTCATGCCTGGCTTGCTTATGTTGCCTTGGCAACGTGAGCACTCAGGTGGCAGTTGGGGCCTGCTGGGAATCTCCTCCCCTCGGTTATGAGAGCTCTGGATAAAACACATATGCCCTTTTTTGCCAAGTGCATTATTTTCCAAGTTCTGTCTCTTTTCCTATGCTTTAAGAGCGACTCCCGTGTACCTTCTGAAATCGGTTTCCAGCAATCCTGCCCCGCATTCAAGTCCTCTTCGCAGCCTTACTTCAGTATAATTTTGGATGATAGCTGTCATTTATAACTCTGCAGGTTTGTGAATAACAGTGTCCCTGAGCTCCTTTCTTCAACTCGCTTTCTTGTGAGCTGGCCGTAAAACTGCAGGATCTCTTCAGGTCCTAATCTGGTCCCAGCATGGCATGCGGAGCCTCTGGTTCATTCGTCTTCCTGGTGGGAAATGAGAGTTAAATTTGCCCGTCCAGACACCTACAGATAGTCTCACATTGGTTCTCCTTATTCCTGTTCATATTCCGCAGAAATTGCAAACTGGGCCAAACAGGAGGTTAAAGGCACTGACTCTCCAAGTGGGGAGAGTGTTAGTAAAGCATCTGGAATGTTGCACCCGAGTACCAGGGGATGAAAACTGAGACACATTTGAACACGTTTCCTGATCACACGGTGGATCATACTCTGGGTTCCACATGCATGTTTTAGCTGAAGGAAGAATCCCTTAAACCTGGAGAGTTGAGACCCATGGAATGGGTACCATGCAATATGACTTCAAAGGGTCTGCATTTGCTTACCGAACCTCACCAATCCTATCACTGCAGCGTTTATGTCGCTGTACACACGCTTGATTCTCTTTCGGAGACATATAAATCCATAGGTTTTAAGATTCTTACTAGTCAGGTATATTCTTAGGCGTTTAATATGGGGTGTAGAGTCCAGTTCGTTGAGCAAGGAGTAGCTCTTGTCTATTACATATTTGGCTTATGGAACGATATCTGTGCTAATTTCAATCTCTGGTTTTATGCAGCACCCCAACTCACCTTTCCCCTTAAGCAAGCATAAGTTGGTTTTCTACATTTGAGACCCTCTTCTGTTTTGTAATTCAGTTCCTGTGTAGCCAAGTTTACAAGCCGTGTATTAGTGATATCTTATGATGTTTCTTTTTCTGTGTGACTTATCTCACTTAGAATCATCGTACCTGAATCCACTCATTATGCTGCTACGGGTCTGATGACATAGATTTCATTGCTGAGTGACATTGCATTGTACGTAAGTACCACAACTTCTTTATCCATTTTTCGCTTTCTGTGATATTGAACATGTACCGTAACGAGGTTCTTGTAAACAGAGCCATCCCAAACTTTGGGGTGGCTGTGTCTTTTTGATTTTAATTTCCCTAAGCTATAGGACCATAAGTGGAAGTGCCCTAGGCTCTGTTGCTTTGTTTTTTAGATGTTTCAGGAAACACCATACACTTCTCCAGAGTGGCTGTTGGCAATTTACATCCCGCCCATCAGCATAACAAGGCTCCAAGTTCTCCATGGCCTGTCCTGCCTTTCTGGATTTTACACTTTTCTCAGATGGCCCTTTTGACCGGGGGGCAGTGAGACTTCATTGTAGTGCAGATTTCCTTTGCAAGCTTGCTTGGTTGGCCAAAAAGGGCGTATGCGTTTTTTCCTGAGGAAAAAACGCATATGCCCTTTTTGGCCAAGTGCATCATTGTGGACGTTCTGCCTCTTTTCCTATGCTTTACATGCAATTCCAGTCTACCTCCTGAAATTGGTTTCCTGCAATTCTGCCCCGCTTTCAACTCCACTTGGCAGCCTTACTTCAATATATTTTTGGACGATAGCTGTCATTTATAACTCTGCAGGTTTGTGAATGACAGTGCCCCTGAGCTCCTTTCTTCAACTCGCTTTCTTGTGAGCTGGCCGCAACACCGCAGGATTGCTTCAGGCCCTAGTGTTGTTCCGGTATGGCACGCTGAGCCTTTGGTTAATTCCTCTTCCTGGTGGGAAATGAGAGTTAAATTTGCCCGTCCAGACACCTCCAGCTAGTCTCTCATTGGTTCTCCCTATTCCTGTTCATTTTCCGCAGAAATTGCAAACTGGGCCAAACAGGAGGTTAAAGGCACTGACTCTCCAAGTGCGGAGAGTGTTAGTAAAGCGTCTGGAATGTTGCACCCGATTACCGGGGGACGAAACCTGAGACCCTTTAAACACGTTTCCCGATCACATGGTGGATCATACTCTGGGTTCCACATGCATGTTTTAGCTGAAGGAAGAATCCCTTAAACCTGGAGAGTTGAGACCCATGGAATGGGTACCATGCAATATGACTTCAAAGGGTCTGCATTTGCTCACCGATCCTCACCAATCCTATCACTGCTGCGTTTATGCCGCTGTACACACGCTTGATTCTCTTTCGGAGACATATAAATCCATAGGTTTTAAGATTCTTACTAGTCAGTTATATTCTTAGGCGTTTAATATGGGGTGTTGAGTCCACTTCGTTGAGCAAGGAGTAGCTCTTGTCTATTACATATTTGGCTTATGGAACGGTATCTGTGCTAATTTCAATCTCTGGTTTTATGCAGCACCCCAACTCACGTTTCCCCTTAAGGAAGCATAAGTTGGTTTTCTACATTTGAGACCCTGTTCTGTTTTATAATCCAGTTCCTGTGTAGCCAAGTTTACATTCCGTGTAGTAGTGATATCTTATGATGTTTCTTTTTCTCTGTGACTTATTTCACTTAGAATCATCGTACCTGAATCCACTCGTTATGCTTCTCCGGGCCTGACGATATAGATTTCATTGATGAGTGATATTGCATTGTACGTAAGTACCACAACTTCTTTATCCATTTTTCGCTTTCTGTGATATTGAACTTGTACCGTTAACGAGGTTCTTGTAAACAGAACCGTCCCAAACTTTGGGGTGGCTGTGTCTTTTTGAATTTAATTTCCCTAAGCTATTGGACCATAAGTGGAATTGCCCTAGGCTCTGTTGCTTTGTTTTTTAGATGTTTCAGGAAACACCATACACTTCTCCAGAGTGGCTGTTGGCAATTTACATCCCGCCCATCAGCATAACAAGGCTCCCAGTTCTCCATGGCCTGTCCTGTCTTTCTGGATTTTACACTTTTTTCAGATGGCCCTTTTGACCGGGGAGCAGTGAGACTTCATTGTAGTGCAGATTTCCTTTGCAAGCTTGCTTGGTTGGCCAAAAAGGGCGTATGCGTTTTTTTCCTGAATATATTAAGGAAAAAACGCA